>NC_140589.1:752204933-753454933 GCF_964204655.1 Triturus cristatus
TTTTCATGTGTTCCTGTATGGAAAGCATTTCACGGTTGTCACTACCTCCGAGCATTGCTCACCAGTTTTTGACAATCCTAAAGTCAAGATGCCCCCTCGCATTGTAAGGTAGGCATTGCGACTGCAGACGTATGATAATATGATTGTACATCATCCAGGAAAATACAGAAACCATGCTGACCACTTCTCACAGTTACTAAGACAGTGTAATGACACCACTTCTAAAGCGGCTGATGCTTATGTTAACTTCTTCGTGAAATGCAGCACTCCTGCTGCCATATCGGTGGAACAAATCATTGCTGCCATGAGCACAGACAGAGATTTGCTAATACTCAAGGACATTACTACACATCAATCATGGCAAAAACATATTCAAACTCTGCATGATGACCTTGAATACCAGAAATACAAAAATGTGCAGGAAGAACTTTGAGTTACCCTAGAAGGCATCATCTTACAAGAGTCATGAGTTGTAAATACCTCAGAGTCCAAGACAACAAGTGATAGAACTGGCCCATGAGGGATAGCGTTGACTTGTTCCTACTAAACAAGCTTTACGGGACTGAGTGTGGTTCCCTCGTCTTAATAAACTTCTCACTACTGATTCATCTTACAAACGCAAAATAAAGACCTTTGTAAATAGACGCCACTGTGCTCAGAGCACTGTGCTCAAAAAAGGAAATCAAGTCATTGTCAGGCAGAAATGGAAATGCAAGTCTGAAGATTCTTTTGATGCTGAACAAACGGGGGTTGTGGCTAGTAAAGGACACATTCTGACTAATCACCGCCCTGGAAAGTTTATTACATAAGATTCTTCGCATTTCAAGCACCTGCCTCGACATTTGCCTGCTCCAGATTTCAGAAGGGAGACTTATTCACCTGAGAATCCAGAGACCCCAATGACTGTATCAGTGTCTCTGTTACCAGTGCCAGTCATGGAAACCTCTCCTGTATCTCTGCAGCTTCACATGACAAGATTTGGTTGAATTGATTCGAGCACCAAAATGACTTATTGAAGAGTTGTGATGTATATATGTATTATTTGTGATTTTTATTTAACAAAGGGGAGATGTAGCGTCTTGTGAGTAAGAGCTGATGGGAACCTTTTGGTCCCTGTCAAACTCCATAAAAGAGTGACATACGTGCTTGAGCATGGGTGATAGAACTCATGATGTAGAATGTTTAATTAATTGTTACATGCTGAGGAATAAAGATGTTTAACAACAAGCTCCATGTGTGGCATGATCCTTTACGTGATCCTGTGCTGGGGAGAATGCTACATAGGGGAGAGGGAGGTAACAGGAAGATAGAGTGGCCAAGGCCATATGAATGGCAGCTTGCTGGCATTTTTTCAATTTATTTCTCCAAATAATACTGGAGTGAAACATGTTTAGTGATGTGCTCTCCACCCATAATGGCATTCCTAGCATACTGACATTGTAAACTCCATACCGACTGGGCTTTGGCAACTGGGCCCTTTCCATTTGGATCCACTGAGGAGTGAGGTTATTGGCTTCAGAAGTGCTGTCCATGCTGAAGGCTTCATAACCTTCATGGATGGAGTGGGTTGGTTTGGAGCTACCTGTCTTAATCCTACTGTGACATTAGGTTCAGCGATTTCTTAGCATCAAGATTTCAGTGCAAGCCCTTGACAGAGTTTTGAATGCACCTATTTCAAGAGTGAGGTGAAAGTCTCAGTTGCCTGGGTCATTCTGGCTTTCTCCAATTCATCCCTTGCAGCATCTAGTGGCTTCCTAGGAAATATTTGCTGCAGCTGAAGAGCTGCAATGAGCACTGTACGAGGCTTCTTTGTATTCTTTTCTGTTCTCCCTGAAAGGGCGCAGGGTGCCTTCCTTGAAACTCCAGTCATTATTAGTGTTCAGAACTTTTTCTTAATTGCTTTATGCCTGTTAATCTGGACATGTATAGGCTAATTGTTTTGGTTTACATGTGTCTGTGCTAACATGAACAATCTTGTGAAACAGCTTTATTGTTTTTTTCTCTGTAGTGCTTCCTTTCTCACAGTTTCAGAACATAGTATGAGTCTTGTTCCATTAAAACACATAGACGTCCACTATGAAAGAGCCCCTTAGCAAACCATGAGGTCCTAGCACATGAATTGAAGGATCAAAGAGCAAATCAATTAAAAAACGGAAACTCCAGCCAGTGGTTCAGTGACACCTAGGAGTCATAGCAAAAGAGGCACACAGATTCCAGATAGTTCAGCAATTCATGTAACACTGAAAACCATAGGTCAATGGAAAATATAAGAGCTGCTGATATGCTCACCCCTACTTATACCTTACACCACCGGCCAATGCTGAAAACATCTGTAATGTCAAACTATTGACTGGACAAGGCCCTCCATTTATCCATAGGTGCAATTCATGACTGGGCTTGAAATTTCAACTTCTAATTTTCTAAAACAGTGTCCTGTTTTCACTGCCTAAAGGGAAAACCAAGTTGAACAAGATAAACTACATGAGATGAAGGAAGGTGTAACAGTGGCATTCAGGATGAACCAGTCTTTCTTTTCTCTAAGCAAATGTTTTTGTGCTAGAAGAAGGAGACACTAGTGAAGAGCTTGATTTTAATGGGAGTACTTGATTATGATTTTTCTAGACATTGGCAAGCTACTGGAGTGGAAGCGTCTCTTGTGGCTACATAGTGAATAGAATACAACAACAAGAGAGAGAGGGTAAAAGCACACTCTTAATCCCCCTGAAATAATACTTTTAAACAACAAAAGAGTATGGGTGAACTATACAGGAGAAAAAAGCCAGTACACAAAATCCATCAGATTTGTTAAAAGAGCCCTCACTCACCAACCTGGTTGGTGACATGCTTCATCATTGGGCTCCCACCAGGGAGGTCGAATACCTCCCCAGTGTTTACAGTGGAGCTGGTGATTGAATGTAATGTACAAGTGCAAAAAAGGTGAGTGCAAAAAAATTAAAGTGGATAAAAAATGCCTGGGTTTTAGACCAAAACTATTTATTGTGGTAAATCCGACATTTGTTAAAAAGGGGGGTTAATTAACTATTACCAGATCTGGACAGTTATCTCTTAAAGTGCAAATAATAGTGGTCAACATGTTTCTGCCTTTGTAGTATATTTACCAGGCATTCGTCAGGACCTCGCTACCCCGGTGTTATGCATACGCTAAGGCGCACCCAACCGTTGGTAGTAACAGAAAAACCACAAAAGACTCAAGGTTTTACCAAGAACTTCAGGATTTCTGAAGAACAAATGTGACTGTAAAAATAAACAGAAACACAAATGAAAATGTATAATATACAAGGGACGCAATGCATAAATTAGGAGCATGCCATTGTGTGATAAAGAAAGAACTGGCGTAGAGACTCCCTTCACCAAGCGGATACCATGGTTCAGTAACTAGGCGCTTTGTAAAAGCTGTTAGACTAAACAGCAGATATTGTTTCAAGACATATTAGAATGAGTATGCTGCACGACTATATGGATTATAGAATCTACTAAACCCAAGGTGCCTTACGAAAAGCTGTAATTATAGACAGCAGGTATTTTGTCTGACGTATTAGAAAGAACCAACTACATGTCACAAATACACTGAAAGTGTGCTCTGTAGTGATAAATCAACTTTAGAAAACAAACTCAACTCATAAGTCACGTAACTCGAAAGTATGGAGCCCCAAAGATGTCATAGATTGAATGAGACCATTTGCAGTGTGTATTTTCAAAGAAACACAGAATGAACTTACATGGAGCTAAAGTAAGCCTCACATCATAGATCCAGGAGGGGGGTGCGCTTATTGTCACACTCTAAGAGATGGATAAAAGTAAGTCTCGTGAGTTGCCCTCTTAAAATTTATCCAGCAAAGAGGAAAGCAAGACGCTATTGTAACAGCGCACCGCTCCACTTACTTCGTCAAAGCGCTGCACCCGCCGATAAACCTACTGCTCCCTCATTCAAGGACCCCGTGGATACCGGCCTCGATTGGTCCGATGGTTAAATGTCGGGAGTGACCAATCGGTACGTGCAGCATTGCGCATCACATGACTGTGTAACAATCAATGATGGAGATAGAATTCGGCGTGTAGCGTCACTCGTCATGTGACTATGTTACACCCAATTACGGAGAGGGAAGAAGAGGCGTGTCGTTCCGACGCTCGATAAAGGGCTAGAACGCTCACCTCCTTTCTCATACGTATTCTCCTCAGGTTTATACTAATGGAAATGTGGACAAAAAAACACAAATCAGAGCTAAACTAGAGCAAGATATTGTTAATAAAAATTAATGCTAGTACAATGATCCCCCTAGCATTGATGCTCATTGCAAGTAAAATATCCGGAATATCCCAATGTCTGGGACTCGGCGTGTGGTGTACTACGTCACGTGACCTTTCAACTCCCAATTATGGGAGAGAAAACAAAAAAGTGTCATATGAACGTATCAACAGGGCACTAGATTGCTCGCCTCCTTTTTTCACGAGTCCACCTCAAAACTTTATTAGATGGAAGGGCGGACACGAACAGAGAGACTGAATTAAAGCAGAAGCTGCCTATAAAAGTAACCTTCACCTTCTATCTTTCCTCATATCTTTATTACAACAGGAGGGCAGACTTTGGCAGTGAAATTCAAATCAAGCAAAGGCTACTAATGAAGATTGGAAATGGGACAGTACCCATATAGGTACATATCTGTTTAGTGACGTATAACTGTGCCCCAAGGTATATTATCATTTAGTCCAGTAATGTGAGTAGCTAAACGATAAACCCACTGTTGCTCTTTCTCATATAATCCTTGGGCTGTGTTGTTACCTGCTGGCAGGTGTTCATTGATAGTCCAATTTAAATCTTCAACTGAGTGTTTGAACCGAAGGTAATGGTCGGTGAGTTTGGTGGTACTGCGCTTACACCTTACATTACTCTGATGTTCACATACACGTTGTTTTATCTTTCTTGTTGTCATCCCTATATAACGCAGTCCACACGGACAGGTTATAAGGTAAACTACATTGCTGGTATTACAATTCGTGTGTAGCCTTTGTGTCCAGACCTTGTCAGTTTCTAAATCCAAGGTTTTACTTGTTTTTGTCAAATGACATCCACTGCAAGAACTGCATGGGTAGTGCCCCGTGATCTTTGGTAAATCCCATGCATTACATACTGTTTGTTCACCCATAGTGATAGTTTTCATTGGGCGTGTGTGTACTAGAGCATCTTTGATGCTTCTGGCTTTCTTAAAAGAAAATAATGGTTTATCCCATTTCCTATTATTACTCTCAAGAATCCGCCAGTTCTTACTGGCTAAGAATGCTGCAGCTTGGAAAGTGATAAATACGCTAAGAAAAGAAACCACTGCTAACTGCTTATGACACAGCAAAAACATGCCATTGCTGTGCTCACATGAGGTGTACTTCGGCCACTGGCCTGACGTGACTGACTCTTCGCCAGCCCTATGATGCCTTTTTTTGGAACATGAATTGAGGTACAAAGGTGTACGCCACAATTCACGTAATGTGAATGAATGCAGAAGAATCGGCCCGAGCCGAGGATTGTCCGGCCTTCACACACACTTAATGAAGTAGTGGATATCACCAATGCGAGGGTTGGCTAAGCTGAGTAGGGTGGTGTACCCAGAAGCGGCCTCTGATGGGAGTTGGAAAAAGAAATAAATCTGGGCATAAATGTAGAAGGACTCCTGAGAAGCAGCTGACACATAATATTGGTAAGGTGGTGACTGGACTGGAAAATTAATTGAGGTTCACACTCTCACAGATGGGAGATAGAGCAGTCGTGGCTTGTGGGGAAGGGGGTGTGGCGGGGGTTGCGGGTAGGGGAGGTCGCGGGGGGGTCAAGAGCTGGAGGTGTCACGGGTGGGGTGAAGCGGGGGGAGAGGTTTAAAATACATTTTAAATCCTACCTACCTGACCACGTCCGCGCCGCCTCGGGTCCACTCCACTGGTTGGCGCCTACATTCAGGAACAGCCACATCACTGCTGGTAAGTGGGCAGCAACCCCCTCACAGCCAATCCTGGCGCTGCCAGCAGCACCAGGATTGACATAGAGCAGGGTTCCTCTCCGCCCGGCTGCCCATTAGGAGACCGAGGTTTGAGCCTTTGCTCAACCCTCGCTCTCCTAATGGGCATGCGCCAGCCACAGGAGACACAAGTGCGCATCACTGGGCACGGTGGAAAAATTTGCCTACCTTCCCCAGTCCTACGCACTTGTGCATTGTGCTGCTGCATGCCCCTGGTGATGGTCTGAAAATCATGTCAGTCAACATGACGCCGGACCGCCCACCCCCTTCAGACTCTGTGAAGGGGGTGGGCTGTCTGGCGTCATGCTGACTGACATGATTGTCAGTTCTTCCTCAGCCTCTCTGAACTTAAGTAAACTGAGAGTTTACTTAAGTTCAGAGACGCCGAGGGAGCTGCGGGTGCGGGTGGGGGGGCAACGCCCCCAATGGACGCACCGCCACTGTATATTATACATTTTCATTTGTCTTTCTGTTTATTTTTACAGCAACATTTGTTCTTCAGAAATCCTGAAGTTCTTGGTAAAACCATGAGTCTTTTATGGTTTTTCTGTTACTACCAACGTTTGGGTGCGCCTTAGCGTGTGCATACCACCTGACGAATGCCTGGTAAATATACTACAAAGGCAGAAACATGTTGACCACTATTATTTGCACTTTAAGGGATAACTGACCAGATCTGGTAATAGTTAATTAACCCCCTTTTTTAACAAATGCCGGATTTACCACAATAAATAGTTTTGGTCTAAAACCCAGGCATTTTTTATCCACTTAAATTTTTTTGCACTCACCTTTTTTGCACTTGTACATTAAATTCACTCACCAGCTCCGCTGTAAACAGGCGTAGTAGCACACCGGGGAGGTATTCGACCTCCCTGGTGGGAGCCCAGTGATGAAGCATGTCACCAACCAGGTTGGTGAGTGTGGGCACTTTTAACAAATCTGATGGATTTTGTGTACTGGCTTTCCTCTCCTTTATAGTTCGCCCATATTCTTTTGTTGTTTAAAAGTACATAGTGAATAGGACACTTGGACAACTAGGGGCTGCAAAATTAACTATCTTGTAAAGGATGATTTCCACATAGCCGTTTGAATACTACCAAACTTTACACACGTAGTTTAGAGTATGTACAGAGTTGGTGATTTTGAAACTAGACATTTGTGTTTCTTTAGATAAAGTAGACCATTCATGCATCCAGTTGACAAGTGAATTAGCATTGTTGTTGACTTGGTTTTGCAACTATGAGTTAAACATTTATGTCTAGCTGTGGTCCTTCGTATGTGCCGTTATAGGCATCCTTTAGCACTGGGGATGTTTTGGACCAATGGATGAATAAGAGGATTAGTTTCCCTTTATACACTGTCAAAGAGGAGTACATGTTTGTGTATTTCATGTGAGTCACTATCTGGCACATGCATCAAGCCAAAATCCAGTCGGTAAAATACTGAATCGCTAAAAACACCCGTTAGCGAGTAAAAAAAAACGAATCCCAATGCATCAACCCAAACTGTGAGCAAATAACGAATCGCTAAATGAAATCCGGTAAAATACCGAATCGTAATTAACCAACATGCAAAAATACCGAATCGCTAAATACCGAATTAGCAATCACCGAAATCACTAATAGCTCCCGGCAAGTGCCAATGGCTAATAACGAATTGCTACCCAATGCAACAACAGTCACAAATACCGAAAATCCCAAAAATCGCTATTTTGCATGAGCTAAATAAGGGGAATCAGAACCTGGAGGTAAAGTTAAAAAAAAAAAATTGTGAATAAAAAAAAATGTTTCTACAGGTGCAACTGATTGTGGTAATCACCAAACCCTTAAATGTGGCCAAGACGACCCTGTTGGCTACCACAAAATGGCAGCCCTCTATGTGCTTGCAAGGAGGATGCGTATCAATGCGGCAGGACAGCGCAGGAGAAGGGTCCAGGAGAGAGTTTTCAGACTGCGCATCACCTTGCTCGGCCAGAATGAGGACGAGGTGTACGAGAAGTATCGACTCAATCGTGCCATGATCATGCGCCTCATTGCAGACCTGGAACCATTACTGCAGCACCAGACACACCGGACCAATGCAATCCCTGCGCACGTCCAGGTCCTATGCAACCTGCACCTACTGGCCTCAGGAAGTTTCCAGGGGGTAATTGCGGTAGCCAGAGGCGTATCGCAAAGCGCACTCTCACGCTTCTTCAAGAAATTCCTAGATGCCATGCTGACAATGCTACACACCCACATCAGCTTCCCCACAACCCCACAGAAGTTGGACCGCAACAAAAAGGCATTCTACCAGGTGGCACAATTCCCCCATGTAATTGGATGCATCGACTGTACGCATATCGCCAAATGTCCACCGGCAGCAAATGAGTACATATTCCGTAACCGCAAGTCATACCACTCAATCAACGTGCAGGTTGTGTGCGATGCCAATCACATCATAACGGACCTAGTGGCACAATTCCCAGGGAGCACACACAACTCCTACATATTCCGCAACAGTGGAATCCACAGGCGTCTACTCAACGGAGAATTTGGAGAGGGACTCCTGCTTGGTGCGTACAAATTCCGCTTCCCAACATGAACACCACACATGTATGAACTTCACCATTGCTAAGTCTTTGCTTCTATCTTCTAGGTGACAGTGCTTACGCCCTGCGTGATTTTATACTCACCCCATACATCAATCCAGCAACCCCACAGGAGCAACGCTACAACGCAGCACACATTAGCACCAGGAATGTAATAGAGAGGACATTTGGGATTCTGAAGAGTCGCTTTCGAATCCTACACAAGACTGGCGGCGCCATGCTATACAAACCTGAAACCTGCTGCCGGATTATTGCCGTATGTGCAATGCTGCACAACATTGCGACCAGAAGGGGGATACCCATAGAGGTGGACAGGAATGGGGACCACCGGGATGACCAACCACCCGCCCAACACCGGCAGGCACACGTCCCTAACACAGCAGAGGGCCATAGGAGGCGGACATACATCATGCAACATCATTTCTGAATCAGGTGAGAATGATACATAACTAATTTGTTGGGGGTGCAACTGTTTAATGCACAGTAGCACTGCGGTATGTGCAACAAAACAAGCAATGGAAATAATGCTCCACATGTAAAAAGTTAAAACAAATGTGCGTTAAAGTCACGGCTGTGCAGACTCAGGAAGGGGAGGACCATGGTTGCCCCACCACGGTCAGGTAGGCCTGTAATTCTGTCTAATGGCGCTTGCCACGTACACCAAGCCTCCGCTCAGGTGTCTCCGACGCCTCACCAAGGCCTGTCCCCGTGGAGGCCCGCGAACTGCGGCGCCTGGTGCTGGCCTCTGCCACTGACACACTGCTGACACTCGAGGCAGCCTCACTGCGATCTTCCCCTCCCAATGCACCAGCACTGAATGTGCCGCTCTGTCGGTGTTCGACAGCAGCGGTCATCTGCCCTAGTGCCTTTGCTCCATCCCCGCAAAAGTGCCCAAGGTCCATCTGCAAGGACACAGAGCGGCGTGCCAACACTGCGGTGCTGTTGCTGAGACGAGTGATAGCCTTTGTAGAGGCCGCGGACCGCAACAATTGCTGACGGTGCCTCCTCCTCTCGCACTCATGGCCCTCCCTCATGGCACGGGTGAGCTCATGGATGTCCTCCCTGAGGTGCCCATTGCCCTCGGCCACCACAGTGGTCATGTCCCTAACCGCCGCACTCATGGCACGCATTTCCCGAGCAAGGCGCACGATATTTGAGCTAATTGTTGCCATGTGTCGTCCCTGCAGGCGCTGTACACGCAGCATCCTCGCCTCGATGGCAGAAGTGTGTGGGAGATCAGGGTCGCCTGAGGAGACAGAACTTGGCCGAGCCCTGCGCCGCTGTTGGAGTCTGGCGCGTCCAGGTGGTGCAGCAGGCGGTGTGATGGTGCGCAGACTTTGTCCCAATTGTGTGGAGGGTGTTTCCATCACCTGCAAGGGCGCTACTTGGGACCTGCGCCTCGGCGCTTTAGTGGCTGTTGTTGCTGCAGCTGGTGTGGATGGTGCAGGTGCTGATGTGGCTGGTGCTGGTGGTGCTGGTGGTGCTGGTGCTGGTGCTGGTGGTGGTGGGGTGGCAGGTGGAGATGATGGATGCGCATCCTGCGCTGTCTCCATGTCGGAATCCACCGGTGTCTCGGATATGATCAGCTGGCCGCTGTCGTCCGATTCCCCAGGAGATGCATCTGTTTGTGAAACAGTGCATGGTTAATGGGATAGTTACACCTCCGTAGTGTTGTACACATACATGTCCCTCTGTGATCCACTAAATAAACAGTCTATATCCATGTTCAACTGATGTGGTGATCCGTAATTGTATTTACGCCTGTACATGCACACTGGGCTGACTAGACTACAACTCCCATGATGCACTAGTGTTAAGAGTAAAACTGTGTGGCCCAAAGCTGCATACACACTCAGGTCCTGCTGGGGGCATGGGAATGGATTTACGCTATGCTGGGTATGGGCACAGGCATGCATCTTACCTTGGGCACTTGTGGCTGCGCCGGACGTGTCCATCTGGGTCACTCCCACGACGGCTTCCCGCTCGATCGTCCCTTCCACCAGGTCCTCCAGGGCAGTATTGGCTTGTACCGTTGAAGGGCCGCCTCCGGTCCTGCTCGCCTCCCGGAGCCTCTCCGCAATCCTCTCCTTGGCACGCTTCCGCAGGTCGTGCCACCTTTTCTTGAGGTCGTCGATGCTGCGGGGCGTTACACCAACTGCATTCACCCTCTCCCGGATGCGCAGCCATATGCGCTGCTTCTCTTGCTCACGCACCTTGAGGGACAGCTTACCGAAAAGGCGATCGTGCTTCCTGCTGACTCCCTCTATCAGGTACTCCAGCTCCCTGTCAGAGAACTTGCGCTTGCGTGCTGACTCAGAAGGAGTCCGCATATGAGAGAAGCATATTCTGGGACAAACTGTGAAGTTTGGTTTGTGAACATGCTAAGGTCATTCCCAAGTTTAGGTCTAGGTTAACAGGGCAGTTGTCTGCATGAAGTATTGTTTGCAACTTACATAGATTGAGCTTTTTGTTACTTTACTTCAACTATAGACTTATTTGGTCAGCCTCTTTGAGCCACTAGCTTAAAACATTGTCAATCACCTGTTAGAGAAGCCCAGAGTGAAAATTCTGACCATTATCCTATTGGCTGTTTGGTGTGGCATTCGCTCTCCGATGCCATGCTTGCACCACAATGTATGGGGCTATGTTACATTTAAAATACACTCACACATCCCACATTTTGTCACATTAAAATATTTATCTCATGCATGCTTTGTATATAGAGAGCAATCATTTTTATAGCTGTAGGTGTTTTTGAAAACTTTTCTAGTTAATTGAGTAGGACACTGATCCTAATATGGCTTCCTAATTGTTTTTATGTTTATCACATCAGAGAGACATTTTTGTGTCAAGTTATTCCAAAATGTCAAATAAAAAACAAGTACATCATGTCATACTTAGGGGCCGATTATGATGTCTGTCGAAAAGCATTCCGATCGACTCGATTTCGGAATGGTTTCCAACCGAGTTTGGGGAATCCGACCGACTGATTACGATGTTTCCAAACACCGTTCAATTGGACTCCGATTGACTTCAATGGGAGCCTGTGTTCTGACCGACTACACAGGCTTCCATTGAAAAACAGGGTGGGCACAGAAAACCTTGTGCCCTGTGGCGGGCACCCCATGTGCATGTTTGAAAAGAGGGGTCCTTTGGTTACCCCCACGGGCCCCAACCGGAGGCCTCTGGGTGAAAGGTTGCCTGCTACGGGCTCCCAAAGTCGGATTCCGACAGCTGATCCATGTCAGACAGACCAATTAGGAAAGGTTGTCTGAATCCGACATCGTAATCGCTTGGTCGGAAACGTGGCACATAGAGACGTACGAGTCGACTCTAACCGACTCGGTGTCTCCGAATGCCATTCGGACGGGAGTCAGAACCGAGTCGGACAGTCCGAATGGTTTCCGACTATCGTAATCGGACGGTTGGAAATGTTTCAGAGTTGGTCGGAAACAAGGCTTCCTAATCAGATTCAGACGAACCGACTGCTGTTCGGAGCCTTTCCGACCAACATCGTTTTAGGCCCCTATGTGTGACAAAAACATCTATGCACACTGAAATTTGAGCAAAATACTCACCTGTCAGGAAGTTTCACTGAAAACCTTTACCATTGTAATGAAAAATGATTGAGATGAAATTTTTAGTTTTGTCAAGCCATGGTAATAAGGCCGCTTGCCTTCAGGTGCACTGAATGGGGTAGTAATTTCCCCTGGTAAGGCACAGCTATTGCCAATAGAGTAAAAAAGAAAAGAAAATAGCTTCCCATTTTTAAGGAAGAAATCATTTTTAAAAGTGAAATATTAAATTTAACAACTATGTATATCCCCTAAGGGTGAAATTGTTAAACTATATGTATTGCTAAGTGGATAAATAAATGCAATCAATATTTCCAATCTCTTGTTTTTTCATCTTCTTGAATGAAATGGACATTTACATTCCAACTTTGCTCATATATGAGAACTGTATATTATGGACATAAATCCATGTTATTTACTTCACCGACAATACAATTAAATGTAACCATGATGAACCATGATGAACAAATCACACAAAAAAACATGATTTACAAATTTTCAAGGCGATCTTCCATATCAAATGTCACTCACTACCATGCCACTGTTCACCTGCTCAAGAAACTGAGTGAAAACTTGTGTAAAGCCTTTAACCAATCAGTAGCTCTGAGAGTATTACAAATCACCTAATATTCCCCTGTGTTGTCATTTCTCAAGTAATTTAAATTCTCTGAACCCTATTATGTAGGTCTTTTCAAAGCATTTAAACATTATAAATTGTGGATGCAAAAGAAGATGTATCTTTAGAATAAACACCGTTGTTCTTATGAGTATAGACGAGCAGTAAACAACTGAGTATTATTGGTACAACTTTCTTTTGATGGTCGGTAGCAGTTACAAAACCTATGAACATAGTGCTTCATCTGCTGTTATTATTTTATTTCATTTTGTGATTCTCATTTCCAGAAATGGCAAAATTGCATACCAATATAATGACACTAACCAATGCATAGAACACATTGCATACTCATGTATACTTGAAATAAATGAGTTAACACTATAATTAGGCAGACCCCCAGGATATTGTGGCATAGATTTGCAAATTTTGCAGCAATTATTTTTAAATTTAGCAGCACAATAATTGAAATTTTGCTGCATTATTGCTGCACTTTATTTTACTCGCAATCATTCTTTTTCAGTCTTAAATCAATAGAAACTATTTTAGCAGAGTATTCCACTTTCAAATAGGCATGTTTAAAGTGTCTGAAAGTAATTGGTTGCTATGGTAAGTCCCCGGGTCCTGAAATGGCTGGCAGAATTTTTTTTTGCATGTTTCTGGTAGCCAATCAGAGAACTTGCGGGACTCTGAGTTCCGCAGGAGCGATATGGCCCAAGGGAAATAAAGGTCCCAGGGCCAATCATAACTCTCTACTTTTAAATTGGTGTGCCCATGATAGTCTAAGACCCTTTTGCAAGCGTAAATGCACCCCTGCTGGGTCCTGAAACAAGAAGAGAGGGGATGCGTTGGTACCCAATGCTGCTCCCCGCTTCCTGTCTACTCTCACCCCAGAGCAGGGTGCAGGTACCCCTACCCTGACCAGTAGCAACAACCCTTCCACTCTCCCGCCACTGACCCTGCTTACAAGCCTACATTATGGTTTGCTTTAATCGATTCTCTCCTGGCTGTTCATGCGCTTAAAACTGTGCAGTAAACAACAAGTTAAAAACATGATTATACTGACTAACCCCCACCCCCTCGCCCCCACCTTCCACCTACCACCACCCCCTCCTCCAGGGCGCAAGTCCTAAAAAATAAGAAGTGGGTGACTAACCAAGTTAGGTAGTTTGCAAGTGACATCATCGCGCGTGCCACCATAGCACATGATGCCACGATGCATGGCACTGCACGTGGGATCACAGGAAGTTCGCTCTCTGGAAGTGACATCAGATATTAAGACCTCACACATAGGTTTATCAGGTATATCATGAGTACATTTAAGCGCATTATGAGGGCTTGCTCCAAAAAAGTTGTGCAATCCCAATGCAAAATCTGGGCCTCAACTAATAGCATTGTTTTTTCAAAGCCTTGCCACAAAGACATTGGTAACAACGAGTAGCATGTTAGTAAATCTCTTCTGCTTAATTGGTTGCTAAATCTGCATTTTAAAATATTGTATGGGGTTAAGGCTTCTGCCACAGAGGTGCCCAGTAAATCTCAGGGAATATTAAGAATAGTGAGATAACTCTGCAGGTTAAAGCCTTTTGTTGGAGAGATCTGTGTTTTATGTAATAGCGTAAAAGGTTCTACATGTTCTACCATTTGTTCGTGCAGAATGACTTGTACACCAAAATTCCTTCAACATCCACTCAACAGTTTACGTTGCAGAATTTTATTTATTATTGGGGTATTTTTATTTTGATCATATTTGCAGACTAGTCAAGTCAAGTCAAAACCACTTTATTCGATTAATTAAAATCATAAAAGTATACTACACAGTTAAATATATAAAATCTTGCAATTCACAGATCTACAGTTAAAAACAATTTCTATTAAAATTTCATGATAGACCATAATCAACGTGAATTTTTAGTACAGGTTTGAGTTCCATATTTCAGATAGGATCCACATCCTGTGTTAGTTTTAGTCTGACCCTCCTTTCTCTGACAGCTGCCACCAAAAAGCTAGCAACACAGAACATAATTAATGGACATTCAAGCATGCTTAGGAACAATAGAGCTGGCTTGTACTGTGTAAAGTTCCTACTTTTTAGCAAAGGAATAATATACTTCTTCCTGGCATATTTGAAAAAAGTGCAGAATAGCATAAAGTGCGTGGTGTCTTGTGGAGAAATATCATCGCACTTGCAAGGGGCAACATCTTCTAGCCTATTCCAGCCAGCTACATCCCAAAGAACTATGTGTACTTGGTTAAACCGGAATTTAGTCAACAACCATTTGTGAAAAGGGTTGGTTACCACTGTAAGATATAAAGACAACCCTGAGAGCTGGGATACCAGGACATGTCCCCTCACAGAGGGTTTATGAAGTTCAACTTCTTCCCGCTCGGCCTCCCTAAGCCTCATAAAATTTGATTTTACCCACTCAAGATCTGCCTTACAAAGAATTTCGGGGTTAAAAAAGATTTCTGGTCTCCCAATGTAGGCAGCTAACTTCTCGATATTTGACAACCATTGAATTTTATTCATGTTGTCAAGTCGAGTACAGTCCTTTAGGATTTTATGATTTAAAGTAAGATTCGGGTTTAGCCATATTTTGATCCATAGCAGTAGAGGGGCTAATTTAATCATATCTGCTATGTAACCTATCCCGAGTTCCAAATGGACTGAAAAGGAAGCGGTTGATTGTGGGAGGCCAAGGAGGGAGCGCAAAAATTTGTTTTCCTCTGTTTGGATCGCGTCGTGTTTAATGTAACCCCAGATTGACGCCCCATACCTTACAATGGAAACTGTTTTGGCTTTGTAGATTGTTAATATTGCCTCTGTCGGTTTTCCTCCCAACCTTTTTGCAAAGCCAAGTACGGCCGCAGATGAGCTTCTTGTGGAGTTTACCTTTATAGAAAGCTGAGGGGACCATGAGCCTATGTCATCAAAGACTACTCCCAAGTAAGTGAAAATCTTCACTCTTGAGATTTCTGCTCCCCTGCAGAAAAAAGGCTTTACCTTATTTTTCGCGTGACCTAACGACATAGCATGAGATTTGCCGTTATTTACCACCAAGTCCAGGCTATGCATAAAGTCCCCGAACGAGTCCAGCAATCTTTGCAGCGCCCGTGGGGTCCTGGCCAGCAGGACAGCGTCATCCGCGTATAGGAGAACCGGGATCGGGGTACCTCCCATACGCGGGATGTCCTGCGTAGCAGCCAGCAGGTTTTGCTCCAGGGAATTTATGTAAAGGGTGAATAACATGGGCGCTAGAATGCAACCCTGTCGTACCCCTCTGCTAGACTTAAAGCTGGCCGTACACTTCCCCTCAGTCGTCATCCTTATCGATGCATTCAGGTCTTGGTGGAGCTCTGAGAGGAAATACACAAGGGGTGGGTCAAGTCCCATCTCCAGGAGCATTGTCCACAGCTTTGACCTATTTACGAGATCAAAGGCCGTGGACAAATCCATAAATTCCAGATATATGGAGCCCCCGGCCACCTTGGTGTATTTATCTATTATTAAGAGGAGGTTCAGACATTGATCCTCCGTGCTCCGGCCGGCTCTAAAGCCATACTGTGCGTCGGACAAGATGTTATTATCCGAGGCCCACTTTGTTATCCTAGCAAGTATGACTTTCCCCAAGATTTTTATAGAAGAGTCTATCAAGGATATGGGCCTATAGCATCTAGGGTCAGCCCTTTGGCCTTTCTTGAACACCGGTATTATGATAGAATGAGACCAGGATTTAGGAAAACCCACAGTAGCCGAGGAGTTAAATACATTAGTCAGTATATTGGCCCAGAACACCGGGTTTGCCTTATACAAATCGGTGGGGACACCGTCCGGGCCAGGAGCCTTCTTTCCTGCGGAATCTTCGATTGCTTTTGTGATTTCTCCTATATGAAATCTAACTGGTGTTAAAGTAGAAGCCGAGACTTGCCCGTTTAGGGATTCTAAGTCTAAGTGACTACCATATATGTTTTTAAAATGACTCAACCAATCCTCCTCTGCTATATTAGTTTCCAACACTCCGTTTTTAACGTCGGAAAAAAGAGGAGTGTTGATAATAGACCAAAATTTCGCACTGTCTTTTAAGGTTGCCTTATCCATAAGATCGGCCCAGGCATTGTGTTTAATTTCTTTTTTCCGGGCCATCAATGCTTTTTTATAGTCGCTTCTTAACTGCGACACCAGGATTTTATTCCTCGGACTGGCCTGAAGCGCCTTTTTAAGGTTAATATGAGCTTTGGTGCAGTTGTGATCAAACCAGCCGGAAACTACATTCTTAGATGCTGGACTACTTTTACTAGTTAGGTCCTTTGACACTAGGGAGCATATGGCTTCAAACGAGGAAATTACTTCCTTCCCCGTAGAATGTTGGTCTCCACAGATTTCCAGGTCCAGGGCCGCCTCTAACTTGATTGAGTTAAAAAATTCCTCCGGGACTACCTTAGACCAGTTTAGCCTTCTTCCCTGATCCTTTACCCTAACTTCAGTGTCCATCATATGTGAGGTTAAGGTATTTAAAAGGGAAAAACCATCTAACATATCAATTACCACAGGGTTATGGTCACTAAAAATAGAGGGAATCGCATTATAAAAACATACATATTTTAAAAGTCCAGAAGAAAGAAATATGTAGTCAATAATGGTGTTACTATCCCTTCCAGTAAAGGTGGGCACCCGTGAATTTTGTTCATGAAAGCCTGGATCATACAACTGATTTTCGGTAAGAAGTTTTTCCAGAGCTTCCCCCTTGCTTGAGTGCTCAAAATGCTGAGGGGATGACAGATCTGGTCCGTCAATATCATATAAGCAACAATTTTGACTACATAAGTGTACATTAAAATCACCTAACAAAATATAATAACAGAAAGTGGTTTGCTTCAAAGAATAAGTATTTAAAAAATTTGCCAACCATAGCAAGTGAGCGTTCGGCGAGTCCTCTTGCTGGGAATTATAGCAATTTACCAATAGTAATTTTATATTATTGGAAAGTTTAAGTTCCACTACAAGAAATTTATTACATGAACAAGTTATCCTGCTAACGGTACCTTTTAATTTCACCGAAAGCAGAACCACTAAACCACCTGAGGCCCTTCCAGAAACTGATTTTGATGCTGGAACAAAATGAGATGTATAACCATCTAACCAAAAATTACTTTCAGTTTCCCAGGTCTCTTGAAGTGCCAGAATGTCATAATCCTTCAAGAAACTTAACCAGGATGAATTGTCTCTCTTGGCACGTAAGCCCGCAATGTTCCACGTTAACATTTTGATTAACTTTTTAGGTGAACCCCCCTTACAGTTATCGGCAGTCAGATGACTAACATCGATACATGCGGGTGATACGGGAGGCTGATTTTCTTCATGAAGGGCCTGAACAAAAGATGACTCGTCCCCCCCATGAAAACCAGCCTCCCGTCAAGCGCACATATCCAACAGAGAGAGTGCCTCAAAACGATTAGATGTGGGTATATTTGGCCCACCCGTAAACTGATGGACAGCACCTACACCCTGATGGGGAAAAGGCATCAATTCCGTTGCTGGGATAAGATTTCTCTGTCTAGTCAGGTGGAAACAATCTCTAGGGGGGAGGTGGGTGTAAAAAAAAACAAGGGGACGCGCCTGGATACTATTAGCATCTTGTGCCAAGGATGCTGCCCTCAGTAAGACAGTAGCCACGTGTTGTGTGTGTCTAAAATTGGCTATGACACAATCTCCAGTAGATGATTTTTTGGAGGGCCCAATCCAATTTACTCTTCGAGTACTTAAGATGTCATTGGCCATGTTAAGAGGGAACCCACACTTCCTATGTAACCACGAAACTGTCTTTTGCTTGAGGAAGTCATGCGATTCCGTGTGCAAGGGGACTGCGTGCCTGTCCTGGGGTGGGACGTTGGTTAAAATCACAACGTAAGGGGAGCATGCCGGGGGTAAGTTAATAAATCTAGCTTTCGTTACCACCTCTACTTTATGTGCGGGGACCGGCTCCTTTACTACTGGGCTAGCTGAGTTTGAGGCTAAAGTAATCACGGGAGGAGTAGGCGTGACCATAGCATTATTACTGACGGGCTGAGATGGAATCTGTAGGTGTTCAACTCTAACTAGGCTATCCTGCCTAGCTGCACACTGCCCCTTCTTTTTGTTGCTGTCTACCCAGTTTAAATGTTTAGTTAATAATCCTCCCAACCTTTTAACCTCATCAGCGACCATGTCAAGTTTCAATACCAGAGGTTGCATGAGTAGATCTAATTTTGTATCAAGTAAAACCTCAAAGGAGCTAAGTAATTGGGAAAAATGGTCAGGGAATAAAGGGGTTGTTGCACCAAAACTGTTGTTTAAGGGCTCATCCGGATCGATGTGAGCTTTTTCCACAGTGTCGCCCCTTCTATTTCCTTTGGTGGAAGCCCCCCCCCTTTTTACTTTGTTGCTTTCTGCAATTCCTAACCGGTCTCTATTTGCAGACTAAACAGCAAGCAGGCGCTCAGGAAAAGAAAAACAGAATCAATACATTGATGGACTCAGCCAACTGAAACAGTGTAAACAGTTGTGTTTTGTGACGTGCATGCGCATAGAACCAACTTGTCCAGGAATAACACCGTAGGTGGAGAGCTATGCGATGACGATTGGAGTTTACGGATTCTCCACAATGAAGTGGTGAGGATGAAAAAGACTACAATTTTCAAGGTCAACGGCCTAAAGATAAATTTGTGCTGTGGCTTCCTTCAAAAAGCTCCACAAAAACTCACAAATTTAAACCGAGGCATCACAAGAGGTATAGTAAGAAACATTCATCAAAACCCTTAAGAAAACGGATTAACAAGAGACATGAACAGTGACAAATGATCCAGTAAAACCAACAATTCTGCCTGGGCTGTCAGATAACCTTTAACAATACCTAACAAAGAGCCTTAATGCTTAAAAACAGAGCAAACCTAAACATACAGACTTTCCTGCTTAATTGGTTATATGTGCTTAAAATAGAAGCCTACAAAACGGGGGCCCAACAAAACCTGCCCCCACTTACTTAGTTGATGAGTGCTTTGCTGCGAGAATGATATACATGAGCTTAGAGGGAAATTAAATGAATCAAACCCCTGTATAACATGTAGTCCCATGCACTTACTTACATAAAGGGACTGAACAAAGGCAAAAGCATGCCTCTCTTAAGTACCTGTGAAGAGAAAACAAGCTGTGTGTCTTTGTTTCCCCTCCGTCGCATTTACATTTAAGTGAGGTTCCAGGCCGCCCCCAGTCAGGATACTTGATCAAAAGGAGCCCCCTGATGGCCCCTTAACTTGCCTTTATCTTCACAGCTGGAGGTGACAATAATAAAGCCGCCCTTGTAGCCTGCACATTGTTGCTGAGAACGCAATTCAGGAATTTCCCTGCACGCGTGGCTCAGCTCTTCTTGTAGGAGGCAGGACTGCTGAAGCTTTCTGCCGCCCAGGCCTAATTTCGCGGGCACTTTTTTAACAAGCATTGGCATAGCCAATAGGTCTCGCTTTCGGGACCTTATAAGTATTTAGTTATGCAACTGTTGCATGGCTAAACACTTATAAGGTCCCAAAGGCGAGACCTATTGGCTAAGAAGAGGACTTAAAGAGAGGGCGAGCCATAATGGATGCAGAGTAGAGGAATAATACAAAGGAAAGGGGCCAAACAGTACAGTAGAATGAAAAGATAGAGGAAGCGATAGGTAAATGCAGGAGAGCCAGGATGAAAACAGAGATTAGAAGATGTGTAGGGAAATTGAGGACAACAAGAGCGCAAGAAAACAGAGTACAATATGAAGGAAAGGGAGGAAGCCAGTCAGAATGTAAGGAGAGAGGAACTGGAAGGCAAGAGAAGGGTGCGCAGGAATACGAAGGAAAGTACACAGGGAGGCGAAGAGGATCGAACCGATCAAACATCAAAGCGGCCGCGAAAGTGAAAGTGATCGCAATCGCGATCAAGCGCGATGTGGCGCGCGCCCGCGACATGCACTGTCGCTCTAGGCCGGCCATGGTAGCACAAAAAGTCTCGCCTGACCAGCGCATGCCCTGGGTCAGGCGAGACCTAAAAAGCACGGCCTTTTTACAAAAGTATTGAAATCACGAAATCCTGGAGTGTCTGATTGGGACAGTGAAATAATGTTCATGTATTCATTATAAAATGTTATAAAATAATGTAGATTGTACTATGGAATATTGAGGCTAGGAATATTGTAATGCACTAATATAGTGGACAGATCATCCAGGAACAAAATATCGAAAGGTAAGTACATGAGATCTACTATACTTCTCCCCACATCTATGTACCTTGAAGGTATATGTATTTCAAGGTACATATATGTGGCATTAGGAATATAAAATCTCTTCTGTGGCATAGGAAGGAGGGGTGTGATGCAATAATGCCAGATTTATTTTTAACCAGGGCGCTGGAACTTTGATTGCTAAGATACAGGGGAGAAAAAGCAATTGCATGACTATAAGGTAGACAGGGTTCCTTTCGGCCAACTGTCAATAAACTGAGGTTGTATGCAAGCTCTTGCTTTGCCATCAGTCAAGAGTTATGGAGGAATAGATCTTGTACAACGTTTGAGGCCAATTGACAATGGATGAAGGTTATGAAAGGTGTGATGATTCACATTTCACACTAAGAAACTTTTTGGGACGTTAGAAATCTTTACTGGGGCAAGACTGGAAAGGTTAGACGTGGAGAACTCCACTAGCAGGAAAACTGTTTTATTGCAGCCCAGAAGAAGTCAGAAAAATGACCATGCAGGAGAAATTACATACTCTTTTCCACACCTATTGTGTATATTTGTTATGAAAATTAGCTCTATTACACAAAATAAGCTTCAATGATTGTCAGAGTGAAAGCTGCACTCAAGGTATGCACTCACATACAAGTGCCATTTAAAATATCACTCAACATTTGGGTGGTTGTCTCTGAAAAAATCGTTTTCAAGGTATGTCATTGAGTAAAAACTTATATAAGAAACTCAACCACTCCATTGGACATTCATCCGTGTGACATGTTCTAATCAAATCAGCGGCCAGCATGTTAAAATTATAAAAAATAGCTTAACCATATGACGGCTGAGATGAATTCAAGCATTTCACTCATCACCTTTTTTTTTATACTTTAGTGCAATGCTCTAACTGCAAAGGGTATATGCCCAGATGTGGGTCCATGCTCACTGTGCCACTAGAACAAAGCTACACTGTAATGAAGAGCTACAATCAGGGCAAAACTAGCCTTGGCTTTCCTGTGATCCAGTTCAGGGTGGACCAGGCCTCAGAGTTTGAGCTGGATTGTTCCAATTGAAACAGAGTCAAGACTGATTTGCATGTGGCTAGGTCCAAACTGAGGTAGCGTGGCTTGCAAAATGACAACGGACTGGGTTGCGGCTTGAGAAATTACCAGTGATTAAGAATAAAAATAACAATGGACTGAGATAAGGCCAGATAAATTACCAGTAGACGTGAAAACTTTGAGCATTGCGCTATTTTTTATATTTCATGTTTTCAACAGTGGCGCTTATGTTGGCTCCCCTGGTGAAAACATTTCACTTATAACCCGACTGACATCGAGCAGTTTGTCAAAATACTTCACACCGTCCATCCTATAAAGGGCTAATGTTCCATATTTTCTTCCTTGAGACTGCCATGGAAGCCTGTCGGTCCTGAACAGGAAAATCAAGAAATGACCACCACGTGCTTAGAGAGAACTTCTAGTGGGACAGGTCCATTTGTACTTTGTTTTCCAATAACAAACACACATTTTTGAAGTTTGCTTCTGTAAAAACAAAAACCTTTCCTATGTGGGCTTATTAAACATTGGTTCCTTAACAAAGCTTCAGAGTCTTCAGGTGAGCTGTCATGGTGGTGGCTTTGCTGAAAGCACAGAACTCTGTGCCTGCCTGTTGAAGGTCTATAAATGTAGTGGCTGCATTCCATCATTGAAGTGGACTAAATCCCTCTGTTGACCTTCTTGAATCGAGTACTGTCCACCCTATTCAAAATAAATCCCTAAGACCCTATTCCTTAAAAGCTAAACCTGGAATATGCATATTTTAGTCTACTAGTGTTTCATTTTTATTGTTTCTGATCTCACCCAAGGAGTACAAAAGGATGATAACATGAGCTAATCAGATATTAAATAGCCTTCAACCACTCACTTCTGCTGACAGATCATTCAGAGACTTTCTCAGATAGTACTACCTTTGACCATCTTGACTAAGAAATGCTCAAAGGTCCAGTGGGAACCAGACCATGATCAGACTTTCTACCCTTAAAGGTTGATTTCACTACTGCCCCATCCTGAGTCCTCCAGATCATGTCCTTCCTTTCATTGTAGAGACTGATGTTTCTACCTCTGCCACAGGGACCATTCTTTCACTGAGACATCTCAGACATTAGTTGTACATGCAGCATAATATTATTCATGAATCCTGATTCCACCAGAATTTAATTATACCAATTGGAGAGCCCTTGGCAATTAAGGAGGCATTATCTTCAATGGGCCGCATTCCCGGTTATAGTATGTACCAACCACAAATATCCTTGGCTACTTAAAATCTATTAAATAAATGAATTATAAGCATACAAAATAGTCATTATTAATTTCTGGTGGCATTATCTTCCATTGCCCACATTCCTTTTCACAGTATACACCAGCCACAAACATCCTTGGCTATTTAAAATCTATTATGAAATATATGAATTGTAGGCATGCAAGATGGTCATTATTATTTTTCTAGGTTCCATTATATTCACTTCTGCAGACTAGCACATTGACACAGAAAGACCTAAGGAATAAGCTGAATAATATATGCATCCCATGGCAAGTCCTTCTTTCATGTTTTCCCCGAATTCTAGTGATCTCTTGTAGGAGATCTCAAGAAACAACAATAGAGTTTTGATACTAATGAATGACTAAGGAGAGAATGGAATAAAAGAAACATAAGAAATGTAGTTACATCAATCTCAGAATCTGTTTGTACCACAAAAAGATTTACATCTCAACAGTTTGAAAGCATGTCTTGATGGTTTGATTGCCATGCACCCTAGTTTCAGGAAGAATCTCTTTCAACGTAGCTTCTGGTGACTTAAGATCTTTCCCAGTGTCAAGAGTACTTTACCTAATGTACTGTCTGTTCTGAAGACAATATTTCCCATCAAAATCTATGTGATTGTTACAACCTTATCCAATACCTCATCAGCCTTGGTCGCAGACAGCAATTGCTTTCATCGTCAAACAATCCCAGTCTACAATAAATCACTATTCTTGTCTCAATGTTGTACCAATCCAAAGGCTCTCTACTGCGGAAAACAAAAAAGTGATGATGACCTGCTTGAATTAATGTCAGCAGCAAAAAGTGTTGGGGAAAGAAAGATTGCGGTCGCTTTAGTCGGCTGTGCTGCAGCTTTCTGACCAAATGACAAACTAAACAGGAAATAGACAGATTACCCCAAAGAAATGCTGCTAGAAATTGTGACTAAAAACCAAAACTGGGCTTTGGCTCAAATGACCAGCAGAACTGAGCCGAAAAGACTAAGAAACAACACACCTTGTCCTAACTGGATTTAGTTTACCCAACCGAGTATTTTCACACACTTTTGTGAATTGAAACAACAAAAATGGGGCTTTACGAATTGCCTGTTATTCACAAAAACTTTTTGTTTATTTCACATTCTTTTTTTGCGTGATAAAGACAGAGCAACTGTACATAATACAAACATATATATTCAATATAAATGACAATACATTAAATCGCACCCTAGAACATTTAACCATTCAATCATCTAACACACTTGGCCAATCCATTCATACCAAAAGCAGACACATACTAAACTAAACTAAACTAAATGGTCCTAGCACCACTACTCCCTTTTGGGCGTAGATTGTTATTTGTGTTTCAAACGTATTAAGACATTTTCTTTTCTTAATAAACACTTCAAATCCCACATAGACATCAAGGGCAAGACTTTTGTGTGGAGTGTGTGAAGGACCAACTGGTCTACGCGTTTCAAACCTCGATCATTGTGAGGTTCTCATCAGGACCAATGTATTCTGAAAAGAAAATCAATAAAAAAAAGGGGGAGTCAATCTAAAGCCCAGTGAGCAGTTTAAAAACTTAAGCCAGCCCCCATTCCCGGCCTGGCATACCCACCTCAAGAATAAACGTAATCATGTGGAATTGACCAGCTTTATGTCCAAGGACGATTCAATCAGCTAATGCCGGACCTGTGAATGACCAAAAGTGAAATTAACCCATTCTACAAATCATTCTCGCCACACGAGGACAGACGAACAAATATAATGCACCAGGTAAGGGAGTTTGTCACTCACTTTCCGCTTCGCTCCAAAGAGTTGATTTGACAAACGTTCAAATATTCTGTTTGTATTAAGCTCTCAGTCGACTGCTCACATCAGAGACTAAAAATAAAAGGAAGGGCAGTATAAATTGCATGTATTCGTTCACTACCGCTCACCTTTAAACAGCTTATTTCCTCTTTGTAAAGTGGAGTTGTTGTACCGCCTCTTACCCGGTGCCTTCTCTTTCCACGGCGTACAGCGAACTCATACAGCTGGAGCGGGAACTTCTCGTGTAAACTGGAAGTGAATGCGATACTTAAAGTTGAATCCAATTTCTGCCATAAACTCATGGGAATTGTAGTTCTATAACGAGAGAAGTGGGAAATGTAGTTTCGTGTCTGTTCAAAACCGTCCAAACTTTATTGAAAAAAGCGTGTTGAGTCGAGTCAGAGGCATTCCATAGACTCATGGGAATTGTAGTTCTATAGTGAGAGGAGTGGGAAATGTAGTTCCGCGTCGGATCAAAGCCGATCCTAACTTTATTGAACAACATACAAACAGTTAGTTTGATGAGACAAAGTGATGCGGAATCGTATAGTATATGGAGAGATGAACAGATCATGCTCAAGTCGTGATCGGTCTGTATATTTCAGCTATTTCATTGAGGCCGTTGGTCGTTGTGTTAAATTTCATAATGAGAAATGACTCTCTTTGACTCAAGAGCCCCTCCAGGTCACCACCACGCGGGTCTTTCTCAATTTTGGACAAAACTGTCCACTTAAAATCTTCCTCACGATGTTTCAATAAGCTCCAATGGCTCACTAGTGGAGCGTTTTCGACTTTCCGTCGAATCCTTGACTTGTGTTGAGTGATGCGCTGTCGTACTTCCTGGGTGGTCTTGCCTATATACAATTTCGGGCAAGGGCATGTGACTGCGTACACGACATTTTTAGTCCTACAGTTGGTGAAGGTATCGTGTTTCCAATAGATGTTACTAAAGGTGAATATATTACCTTCTACAGTTTGTTCACAGCAAATACAGGATCCGCATCTGTGATGTCCAACAATTGGAGGTAGGGACAATAGTCCTCTCAACGTGGGAGGCTGTTGTTTGGGCAGAGCTGCTCTTACGATGAAGTTGGCTATGCTTTTTTCTTTTTTGAACGCAAAAAGGGGTGGTGTGGAAAAGTCATTATGTAGATCTTTAATCAGGTGCCAAACTGGGAGTCAAAGGAAAAATAATTTTTTGATAATTCAAATTTGGCGAGTTCTAAAATGAACTCCGATGGAACCTGAACTGGTCGTTCTCTTTTCTCAAGGAACCACGTTAGTGTCTCAAGCGCTTGGTCCTGAGGTAAACTTTGTTGGTGAGCAGAGAGAAGAAGATGGCCAACAGACCAGTTTGTGTGACAACGTTTTGTCCCAATTCACATCAACTTCGCAAACTGGTTTTTTCAAATTGGCACCTGATTAAAGATCTACATAATGACTTTTCCACACCACCCCTTTTTGCGTTCAAAAAAGAAAAAAGCATAGCCAACTTCATCGAGTTCAAGAGGCGGTACAACAACTCCACTTTACAAAGAGGAAATAAGCTGTTTAAAGGTGAGCGGAAGTGAACGAATACATGCAATTTATACTGCCCTTCCTTTTATTTTTAGTCTCTGATGTGAGCAGTCGACTGAGAGCTTAATACAAACAGAATATTTGAACGTTTGTCAAATCAACTCTTTGGAGCGAAGCGGAAAGTGAGTGACAAACTCCCTTACCTGGTGCATTATATTTGTTCGTCTGTCCTCGTGTGGCGAGAATGATTTGTAGAATGGGTTAATTTCACTTTTGGTCATTCACAGGTCCGGCATTAGCTGATTGAATCGTCCTTGGACATAAAGCTGGTCAATTCCACATGATTACGTTTATTCTTGAGGTGGGTATGCCAGGCCGGGAATGGGGGCTGGCTTAAGTTTTTAAACTGCTCACTGGGCTTTAGATTGACTCCCCCTTTTTTTTATTGATTTTCTTTTCAGAATACATTGGTCCTGATGAGAACCTCACAATGATCGAGGTTTGAAACGCGTAGACCAGTTGGTCCTTCACACACTCCACACAAAAGTCTTGCCCTTGATGTCTATGTGGGATTTGAAGTGTTTATTAAGAAAATAAAATGTCTTAATACGTTTGAAACACAAATAACAATCTACGCCCAAAAGGGAGTAGTGGTGCTAGGACCATTTAGTTTAGTTTAGTTTAGTATGTGTCTGCTTTTGGTATGAATGGATTGGCCAAGTGTGTTAGATGATTGAATGGTTAAATGTTCTAGGGTGCGATTTAATGTATTGTCATTTATATTGAATATATCTGTTTGTATTATGTACAGTTGCTCTGTCTTTATCACGCAAAAAAAGAATGTGAAATAAACAAAAAGTTTTTGTGAATAACAGGCAATTCGTAAAGCCCCATTTTTGTTGTTTCAATTCACAAAAGTGTGTGAAAATACTCGGTTGGGTAAACTAAATCCAGTTAGGACAAGGTGTGTTGTTTCTTAGCTAGAAATTGTGACAGCTTTACAAACTTTGACTGCACAGTGCACAGCGTCATGCACAAAGCGCTGCAAGTTTGCCCTGAGGCAAGGAGAGCTTTTACTCGCCTGTAAGCAATTGCTGATTGAAGCGGTGGACCACGCAAATTGCGGTGGCTGTCTTGCGCTGTGTGGCTCTCAGGATGGGTTCTAAGGCTGCTGATGGCAATTTGAGCGGAAAAGCTGCTGCTGGTGGTTAGCATTGGTTTGGTCACTGGTTAGAGAGGCTGCTCTCATCTGTCACTGACCGATGCCCAGTCTGACTGCTTTTCAAGGTTGGGAGGTAGGGGAGGGAGGGAGGGAGGAGTGAGTAAGACCGGGGAGTGGTGAGTTAGGGGTTGAGGGGTTGGAAGGGGTAGGTGGTGGTGGTTGTAGGGGAGGGGCCCAGCAAGTGGGAAAAATTCAGAGGGGGAGCAAGGAAGGACTCTCGGAATATCTGGATACAGATGATGTGAGTAGTTAGTAGATTATTACTTTTTTTCAAAAGGGTAAAATATCCATATGTCCAGTAAACGTGGGTGGCTTAAATTACAAGGCTAAGCGGTTGAGGGCTGGTGAGACATTAAGATCCCTCGGCCCAACATACTATTGAAAGCCAAATTCCATGGGGTAAGCGGGAAACTCTGATGATTGAGGGTTTTATTTAATGGCATGCTCAACTCAGACCACTATCATTAGGGGTGTTGCTATTCACGCTAGAAATAATATTGGACCAGCATAACAAGTTTTGAAGGACAAGCGATGTAAATGGACTGTGGTTGCACTGCCCATAGGACTGACGGTTTGCACCATTTACGGTTCGAACCAGGATGACCCTAAGGTATTGGAGGACCTGGAGTTGGAACTGTCATCCTGTCCAGATTCACTGATAATCTGTGGGAATTTAAATATATACCAGGAGGTGGGTGGGGCCCAAATCAATAAATATCAGGGAAGAAAACCCCAAGTTTATAGGGCATTGGCTTCATTAAAGTCTAGTCATGGTCTGGCTGATGTATGGGTTGCTAAGAAACCTTTCAATCCAGGGTACACATCCGATTAAAGTTCAAGGGAATTCTAAGGGTCAGGCCAAATGGACATTCGACAGGAAACTGCTTTCCAACAATTTATTTATTGAACATATCAGTTGTTGGGTGGTAGGTTAATTTGATATGAATCGATAAAGTACATTTCGGGGAGTGTTTTGGGATGCTTTTAAAGCTGGTTGGAGGGTGGGGGCTATCAGCTTTGTGAGACGGACGAGGAAGCAATAAAGAAATGAGCTCAATGGGCTGATTGAAAGATTAGCAATATCCGAAAAAAAGGATACAGCAATGATAAGACAGAGGCAGGAAGAGGTACAAATACAACTACAACTGGAAGTTGCGATGGTAAAAGTAGAGATAAGCAGCTATTATAGTAAGAGGATCACAGAAGGATTTCAAGCTTACAAAAATGAAAATTATGAATACAGAGAGTCAGTGGGAAGGCTTTTAGCATTACAAGATAGGAAAACCATCACCAAAATTAAAAGGGAAGATGGGCTATATGTAACGGATCCTAATGATATCCTCAATTTATATGACATTTTTTATGGAGAACTATATCAAGAGGATGTCTTTTGTTCTGCCTCCATGGGGGAGAGGGAAGGACGACGGGAGAGCCGGCACGGATTGATCCAGTAGCAAGCTGGGAGATTGAGGCTGATATTACACTGCAGGAAGTCATAGATGCTCTTCACTTGATGGCTTCAGGAAAAGCTCATAGCTCATCTAGTTGCTCCATTGCAACATGGATTTATACCAGGTAGGGGAACCTCTGAACACATCAGACATGCCAGTACATTATTTGATATAGCAGAAGTAACAGGCGACAAGATGGGTATGATCCTCCTTGACACGGAAAAAGCCTTCGACCGAGTTTCATGGCAGTATTTATGGGGAATTGTGGTGCAAAATGGAATTGGCCCGCAATTTATTACCGCTATTAGGGCAATGTACCTCAATCCATATGCCCGGCTCCAAATGATGGGCAAGGAATCTTGAAGAATAGAGGTGGCCAGATGGACAAGGCAGGGTTGTTCCTGCTCCCCAGTTCAGTTTGCCCTATATATTGACCCATTCATTAAACAAATCCTGCAAAGTCAAGTAATAAAGCCAGTTTGTGTGAATGGTTAGGACACGAAGGTACTGGCATACATGGATGATATCGCCATTGTGGACTCGGTCCCAGAGAGCGCGATGGCAAAGTTGAAATCTTGGTGGGGGAATATGGGAGGAAGTCTGGGTATCTTTTGAACAAAGATAAAATACAGATTGTCTGTATAAATAATATGGCTTTTCTGGATGCCCGTAGGATTGATATGTCTACGTCTCTTGGGGTTAGGCTAAATTGTAAGGTGGACTCCATATGGTTAATTAATCTGGACCCTCTCTTAAGCAAGATCAGCACCGACCTAAGATGTATGGATAGGCTGCACCTGTCGATAATAGGCAGATGTAATATCCTCAAAATGGTCGTACTCCCGAAGGTACTTTACCAGCTTCGTTCAATTCCCCTTGAGATTGAAGATTTAAGAAACTAGACTCTATTTTCATAAATTTATATGCCAATATAAGAAGACACAACTCACTCTAAACATTTTAACTCTCCCACAGAAACAGGGTGGACTGTCCCCAATCTGGTATTTTATTACTTGTCTGCTTTTTTACAACAGATGGCAGTTTTGCTCTCAGTAGGAAATACGAATATTGAGGGTCAGGAATATGGTTCTGCTCCCCCCACCATATATGAGTTGGCTATAGGAAGAGCTGCATGGGGTGTTCTTGTTTGACAACTTGAAACCAGTTGTTACAAAAAACTTGTTTTAACTGTTTAATTGCTGCTTGGGAAGTTTGGAGCAAGGTGGGCAAATTAAGGAAGATACAGAGAAATAATAAGTATACACCTTTGTGGCGCTCTCCCCTCTTCCCGGCTTTTTTTTTTTATGTAATGGGCAGGCAATGGGAAGATAGGTGATATCTACTTGGCAGAACAATTGTGTTCATTTTTAGATCTACGTCAAGATTATGGAATAGCCGCCAGGTCCCATTTTAAGTTTTTACAGGTAAAGGAATTCTTCAACTAACTTAGGGTCGAATCATTTTCCTTAGTTAAAATCCCCCTCCTAGAAGCTATCACACGTGCGGATTGTGGTATAAGACACATCTATAAAATCCTACTGGATTCCACACCGGATGATCTAGAGAAGTTAAAAGCTAACTGGGCCAAGAAAATAGGGTAAGGGGATACGGTTCTATTTATGTCAATCGCACTCGGAAGGAAGATCTTTCTCTCGGCTAACCTGAAGTACCAGCATTATCAAACTGTTTTTAACCTCTATATTATGCACTGGGAAGCTATTTGGGTGGGAAAAAGGGAGGATTAAGCGATACATATGTTTTATGGTTGTGAAAAATTGCAACCTCTAAAGAAATGAATAAAGGCTATCTTGTGAGGTGTGTTAGGGAAAGAGGTGAGTATCAGCCCACTTATGATGCTTCTGTGATACGAGAACAGGGATGAATTGAATTTGACACAGACAAACTTTGGGGCAGATTTACAAGCCCCTTGCGTCACTTTTGCACCGTTGTTGCGTCACTTTTGTGACGCAGCGTAAAAGTTGCGGCCCATTTACAACATGACGCATCTAGGGAGATGCGTCACGTTGTGAAGCCCTGCGCCACATTAAACCTGCGTCAGGTTTAATGAATGCAGGGTGGCCGTTCCGTCGCAGGAAGACCTGTAAAAGTGACGCAGTGAAATCCACAAGATTTCACTGAGTCACTTTTACGTCCATGCTGTGTCAAAACCCTGCGCCTGCTTGAAGCGGGCGTAAGGAGTGACGCAGCATGTTAGGCATCGGGCGCCCCTGAGCATTGCTGGAGTTGCGTCATGCTTGCGTCACAACTCCAGCAATGCGTGACTTTTCCGTCAACAGATGCGTCAGAATTTCTGACGCATCTGTCAATCCTTGCACCAGGGTGCGTCATATTGTAATTACGGCTCATCCATGGTGACGCAAGGATTTGGCATGTTTGCGCAGGGAAAGTGACGCATCTCTACGGATGCGTCACTTTCTTGTAAATCTGCCCCTTTATTTTTATCTCGGTTGCAGTAGCTCGGTTGCTAATAACACCAAGATGGGAAGATACAGAGCCCCCTACGTATCAGGCTTTGTTGGGCCGTCTCTTGAGCATGTATAATCAAGAAAGAGCTTTTTATTTTTTTAGAAAGTTTATTGTTATCATTAAAACAAACTGTGTTAAACACATAGCGTCGCCTACAACCCTGGTCGGGCCGGCTGCATATCCATGTCAAGTGAAACAAAGAAAACATTGCATAGAGTAATGCACAGCGAGTTGTATACCACCACATCGGGCCGGTCACATTATTTTGCTAAGTACAGCGTTAAATGTGATCCGCAAGGGGACATCCGTGTACATATTGCACCTAGCAATGATCATTATTCCCCTCAAGCATATAGCAGTAAAAATAGGCCCAGCCTACGTAGTAAGCCTCAGGAGCTGTGTCTCCACCTATCACCCAGCAATGGGAGTGTTATTGGATTCATTTGGATGATGGCAGAGCAGCCTGGTGTTGTGACATCTAGAATCAGGATACTGCTCGTGTAACAAACTAAAAGCATCAAACGAACAAGCTTCATGCAGGTCAGGAAGCATTTCAGGTATAAGATGTTAGTGGTGTGTAGGTTTGTGCAGTGCACGGGGGGGATGTTGGGCGGGTTCTCACAGCATGCGGCGTACTTCAGACCAGCTAGGGGGAGGCTGGAGTGCCCTGAGTTTTGGGGGGGTTAAACATGTAAATTTTATGCTTGTAAGATAGTGCCTGACATACACATTGGAACATCTTGTCTGCGTTGGCTAAGCTATGTGCAGCCAGTTCCATCGCCAGGCGGTTCCACACCCTAGTGAACCATTGTGCCACAGAGGGGGGTGACGTTTGCTTCCAAGCACAGGCTATGAGCTGCCGCGCAGCCAACAGCAGGTGGCTCACCAGCACCCAATCAGCGTGTGTCATAGCAGTGATGCCGGGGAAGCGTATGCCTAAGATGATTGTGTGGTGTAGGTGTGGACGCGGGAGCCTAAAATGCCCTTGACATGACCCTGGACCTCCTTCCAGTAGGTAGTAATCACTTTGCATGACCACCAGATGTGGCAAAGAGTGCCTTCATCTTTTCCGCAATGCCAGCATATGTTAGGGACCGTGCGGGTAATGGCTGCTAAACGGACAGGCGTATGATACCTTCGGAATATCAATTTATACGCATTCTCACGCGCGGAGAGACTGCGATCGGTTTTAGAGCTCACGCCATAGTGTTGCCCATTGTTTAGTGGTTCTTCCCGGAAGTAGTGTCATGCCAAGCTGTTTGGTAATTATGTGTGCAGTCAGGTACCGTATGTTGCAGTACCTGGTAGGTTTTGGAGATCAGCCCTATGGTGCCAGCAAAGGCACGTTTTAGCTTCTCAAAAGGGGTGAGGGGGCAAGTAGCCACTGCATGTACCCCGGGGTGCGTTGTCCAATGCCGCAACTGGAGGTTTTGGAGCCGTGCTTTTGCTGGGAGTTCAAATTCGGCCCTCCAGTCCTTAAAGCACTTCATGGTGCCTCCCAGAAACAGGTCCCTGAGAATCCGGCAGTTTCCATCTGCCCATTGGCTGAATGTGAGTGTCGACAGGCCCGGGGGAAAGTCAGGGTTGCGTGTTATGGGAGTATTGGGGGATGGACATGAGGTGAGCCCCTTCTTCAAGGCAATTCTATCCCAGACAGCTAGTACCGTCCTGGTCGGGGCTGCAACGTTGGCGCTGGGCAGGCTGGCTCGTCAGGGCCGCCCGGCAAGGTCCCACAGGGGCCAGCACACTATTGCTTGGTCCATGTGGAACCAATGCTTTTCACTTTTGCGCACCACCCACTCGGAGATGTACCTCAAATTTGCTGTCCAGTCGTATTCCAACAAATTTGGACACGCCAGCCCCCCCATCACGCGGCCGTATCAATACCAAGGGAGCTATATGAGGTGGTTTCCCATTCCAAATAAAAGTGAGCGGATCCCTCTGAAGGTGTTGGATATCCTCCCGTGGGATCAAAGTAGGCAGTGTCTGAATGATGTACAGAACCTGTGGCAGTATGAAATACCAGCATTTGTAAAGCACACAGCTACCTCCGGAGAGGTGTCCCGGAGCTGGGGGCCATCGGGAAGATTAAGCAAGCTATTGCCCAGAGTCACATGGTGCTGGGCTAACCTGCCGCCGGCACTGGGGATCGAACCATGAACCCCGTGGCCCGGAGTTAGCACCCTGGCCGCTGCGCCACACCTCTTCCATTTTGATAGCGTTGATACGCCCCAGCCAGGAGATATAGAGGGGTTTTCACCTTTGCAGGTCTGTTAGGGTTGAGCGACGAAGGGAGGACCAGTTACTTTGGGACCCTGCTGAAAGGGTGCGACTGATGTGGAGACTCAAGTACTTGATGGAGTTTGACGACCACTGAAAGGGAGTTACGCTCTTTAGCGCTTTTACCTCTAGGGTCGGAAGATTAAGATTAAGGACAAACGACTAGGTCATATTGATCTTGAAGCCAGAGACAAGAAAGAGCTTTATACAATTGTAAGGGTTTGTGATCTAAGAACTGGGGCCGTAAAATCTGGTCCCCTATTACCATCTGGCTCACTTGAGGTCTGTAGAACAGGGCTCTTGAGGGGGGGAAGGGGCCATTAGCATTGCACCCTCCTACGCTACTCACTGGTATCTGTTTTAAGTGTTTCCATATAATGTAATGAATTGATTGCCTATCTAGTATTTATTTTTTATTGTTGCGCTGTATGCAAGTTAAATTCTCCTGCTTTTAGAAGTTCTATAGCCAAGTCATCTGCAAATCCTGTTGTTGTTTTAATCCTGTTTTAATCCTACACCGCTGTATCAAGAAATATGTATAATGACACTGTTTAATTAATCTTTTTCTATGTAAAGCAAGGAATTGACTATACACTTCATATGTATTCGTTATATATGTGCAACATGAATGTATGCTGTATTCTCTGGGAAATAAAAAAAATTGTAATAATAATGTCAGCAACTGGTACCTACTATGGCTTGCAATCCAGCCCATGGTGCAACAGGTACACCCCACCGTGGGTCCTAAGCTCCCTGTTCCACAGTGCTCAGGCTCGCTGTACTGACTTACCTTCTAGGCAATAACGCTGGAAATGATTCTCTATTCTCAAATACACCGACAGTTGCTGAATTCTGTGGCCAATATAAATATCAGCGCTAAATGATTCGACCTGCCTGACTTCCAGGCCAAACACACAACAACCTTTTTAATCACGTCTTATTTTTTAATTGTGTATTGTCTTAGTTTGTTTTTTGCATTTCTCATCACACACAGGTTTTGTACAGTTTTTCCAAGGTTTATTTGTTGTGAGAGTACTAAGTTAACTAACACTGCCCATAGAATGTGCCAGCATTTGATTATAATGGAAGAACTGTGCAGATCCTACACTCAGAAACTTTAAAAAATCTACTTAGAGGAAGTTTACCTGAAAGTTTCAAACAGAACAAATCTGTGACAACTCGCATTATATCCAAGGGGTGAAGGTGGAGAATGGGCCTGGCAGCTAATGGTGACCTTCAAATGATGTCTATGTTCATTACTATCCCGGGCTCCTGTAGCTTGGATGTTTTCTCGCTGAATTGTATTGATTCACTTTTGTCTACAGGATCAATTAGAATTGCAGTCAGTCAGAACCAGAGCTGCTTATTAACGTGTCTGTTCAGAAGAGCAGCATCATTAATCCAAGTCTGATTATATTTACATTGAAACCAGTCTTCTGAAAGGAATGAAATATTCGGTAATTTATTCAGAGACTTGGAAGCCTCGCTCATTTTTGTGAAGGATGTACGTCTGGAAGGGCGAGGTACTTATATGTACGCAACAAGAAATCGAAAACTAACTAGAGGAACCCACAGAAGAACACATTATGCAAAGGAGTACTCCTAGTCCTAAGGTGACAGAAATATCAAGAGAGATAGCAACAAGCGACTGGAGTTGCATTTTAATACCTGCTCTTATGTGAGCTTTGTAGAACTGCGGATGTGATTTAAATAGGAAAATGGTTCTTTTTTCAGAGCACAGTAGACTGAATGGAGCAAAAAGAATGTCAAAAGTACAGTAAATGTGGGGGGAAAGTATTGAAAATTGATTTATTGCCCCCGCGATTTAAATCTGATTAACAAAAACACAAATAACTCAAAGAAACACCCCCCCAAAAAATAAGATCAAGTTCCCAAGCACGCGTTACAGCAGACTATTGAAAAGTAAGGTAAAAGTATACAAAAGTGTTCCAGTATAGGTATGAAGAGGTTACAATTGACTCAGCCGCGGCCTGTGCAGGTAAGGACGTTGGGCTGTGAGGGACGGTGGGGCCCGGTGTAGGAGGGGGCGGGGATTTCGCCAGATGACGAGGAGGGAAAATTAAATAAATAACCCACACTCAGCCCCACCGCTCATACCTGCACTGCCACACCTCTCTTACCTGCACTGCCCCACCTTTCTTACCTGCATAGGCGCATTTTATTTAGGGGCCCATGTTCTGGTGTCAACATGGGCTTCTATTGGAATTCTCACGGGCATATTATCAATCCCATTATCGCCGCTTTAGCGGCAGTTTTCTACCGCTAAAGCGGCGATAATTGTAACGCCGTGCTTGATAATATGCCCCCTAGACCGTTAGTTCCTGGAACACAATTAAAAAAAAGGCACACTATTGGACGAGGTAGCTGTTTCTCCCCTCATGACCTGTGAAATTGCAAATTGTGCTGGAGATCCGTAAATCTGCACACTCTGATTCCCTGTCGAACACACAAAAATTCAGTTGCAAATGCTTTTAACCAACATGGTGCACCAAGCAAAGTGTTGTGAAATAGAAAAAAAAGGGCATAAGGAGACAGGGTGAACCTCACCTGACCTTTAGCACATATGGGGGAGCGGGGGGGGGGGCAAAGGGACCCCAGGCAACAAAATAGATCAATTTAAATATATAGCAGTAATAAGAAATGTGTCCAAAGAACACGTTATTTAGAGTAACTGTGCTAATAAAAACATAGTCAAATATGTAGATTCAAACATGTATTACTACAGTACAAAGGCCACATTCGAGTATTTTAATAAAGTAAAGCAAATTTGGCATGAGGAAAATACTTTTTACTTCCTCTCAGATTGCATGTAATAATTGCTTTACGCAGAGGACCAACTCAGAAGTCATGAGGTGTCTTCCATGTGATTTGATCATGCTGCACAAATGAATACTTTGCATCCTGGTTTTGGTTAAATAACTTCTTGTTAGAAAAAAATACACATGCAAAATGCTGTGGAAAAAATATGGAGTTTGAAACTTCAGTTAGGTAGGTCTAAGTTTGAGACTATAGTCTATGTTCACGTGTACTTGCCCCATGACCCAACCTATTTATTTATTTGAGTTTTATATAGCGCTGGCTAGACCCGGAGATATCCGAGCGCTTTACATAAGGCAACAGTGTTACAAGTTACAAAAATAATCACATTAATTACAGAAAGGTTACAAATTCAATACAGGAGTTATTAGCGACCATGAAAAAACAAGATCCATAGAAAAGAACAAAAGAAAGAGAGCAGGGAGTTAGCAGCGGAGAAAGAGATGATACATAAGTTCGAGGTTCGGCTGGGTAGGTGACGGCCAAAGCGGTGTGCCAGAGCCCTTCTCTCCTATAGCTGACAGAGCCGCTCTGCTGGGAATCGGTCATACATTTCGGACTCCGCCGAATAAAAATGAGAATCAGGAAGGGACCAAAAGTATAAAGTCCAGAGACGGGCTGGTGGAGCTGGCAAGGGTGGCAAGATAGGAAGAGAAGTGTAGATTGGCAGCCATCTTAGAGTCACGCAAATCGAGTCTGTTGATCACCAAGACTCTGTAGGTGGTATTGTCTCTGGATCTTAGGAATTGTTTCCTCAGCTAAGCCCATTGACATAGTGGAACATCGGGAACCCCTAGTCAGATGGGACATCTTCCCATACCGGTGAATATACATTGGTGGACGCCATTTTAGAGTCGGGTTCCGTCTAGAATGTAAGTGCCGAGTTCAATGGGGGTCAAACTAGGCGCCAGTAGGATCTTAAAACCCAAGCTCAGGTCATGAAAGGCTGCCCCACGCGCCCCCACCTACCACCTCAGGAGAGCGTCCGCTGAGAATCTCGGAGGACACAGGAGATAGAGTTCAAGTGCTCCTCCTTCTCCAGCTGCAGGCGTGCGATGTTGGCAGAGCGGGAACACAAATTGGGACGAAGCGGCAGGCAGCAGGCACTTTGAGGTGAGCCGTACATTACAGACAGCTGTATTGCCGATTGATTTTGCCGACAAGTAAATCACGGGCGCCATCTTAAGGTCAGGCCCTCTCTGATAAAGATCGTCGTGTTGATGAGGTCTGATTCATGGGAAAACTTCCTTAAAACTTACACATACAGCTTTCATAACGGTAGTTGTCTAAATCTCCGGTTGTTAGCACCGTAGCTCTGCAGGAGCGGGCAAAACGTTTCCCGTATACTTCAGATGGTCACCATCATAGGGTCAGGCCACTTTAATTAGAGATCACCACAAATCACACATCCTTTTGCATGGCAATAGAGGCAATTGTACCTTGACAAAAGTTCAGACTGCTGAAATCCTCCTAAACTGGGTGCAAAGGAGGGAAATTAAGTTTGTTTAAACCTATGTTTAGCCTTCCAAGAAGTACATCCACTTGGACTTTATTTATTGTTATAAGATGTTCCAAAATGAGTGTGGAGACTTGTCCTGTTGGGCATGATTTGTATGATGTATCATATGGGACTACACAAGGGTATTCCAAGTTATCACTTTATGTTTCACCTGCTGAACTGACAGTGTACCCATAACCACAAGGGGTATTTTGTTTGATGTAATGATATTATCTTTTTAGGGTACAGAATAAGGATGCAATTCCAATTCTTTTTTATTTTTTTATTTTTATCATAAGATTGCCCTTTGAAAGTATAAGCCTATAGTTAGAATGGTAGTTTGCTGACAATCAAACTATTACTTCTGTACTATTTTGCTTTCCTCATTACTTTGTATTCACAACTGCTATGAGTGTAACTTACTCTGTGCCAGTATGGCAACATCTAGCTTCAGAGCTGCATTCTGTTTGTATCACTGTTAGTTTTTTTGCACCACATACGAGATATGTACCTGAGAAAAATAAATAGCAATACTGGTGGTAACCATTGTATAAAAACACATTAATAGTAGTCGTGCTTGACATCCATTCTTGTAGTTACAAGAACATGGAGTATCCTGGGAAAACTTCATTATTTTCAACAATGATATTCACTTAGGAAAGTGCACATCATCATAAAGAAGATATAAAACGTTACTATGACAACGTAATTAATTCTAAATAAGAGTAAATGGGTCTGAGTTGTATTATTTGGGCCCCATTGTATGAAGCATTTGCAAATCGTAAACATTTGCAAACTAAGGTCGCAAAAACAACTGCACATATTGATTTATCAAACATCACAATAGATAAATCGCAAAATGCTTACTGAATCTGCAAGGAAATCGTAATTGTGGTTACTAAATAACATTCATCAAATCTGCAAATTGTAAGAGCCATGTTAGGGAACTGCAGGCTTCTCATATGTCACAGGCTATACTATACTGAAAATGCAAGTGGTGTGCAACGCAATGTCTAATTACCGACATCAAGGCACATTATAAGGAGAGCACATACGACTCTTACATGTTCTGCCACTAGGCCCTTTTATGAGCAGCGTGTAATAGGAGAGCACTGAGTAGAGAGTTGTTTGGTAAGTCACTGTCATTGCACACCCAACATGTACCAATACATGAACAGCACATTCGTGAACACTTTTTCTTCGTATAGTAGGAGACTAGTGTGGTTACTGTAAAGGTGTGCACAGCGGGAACGTCAGAGGGCCCACAGGGGCAAGCAGGCGCCGGCGCTGGCGCAAGTAACGCACACCACACAGCAGAGTATAGCAAGAAGTACCGCCCCCGAGCGAGTGCTTCCTTTTATTTACCCCGCAGGCCATGCCTGGCCTGCGGATGACGCGCGGCGGTCCTGAGGCAACAGGACCGCTAACCATTACATCCCTTCCCAACTCAGTCTTTTGAGAATAAACAGTTCAAACAGTTCATGTGATGTACACGCAGGTTCGGGGTACCTGTACAGGGTGCAGTGGCGTTGGTCTTGCATCATCAGCAAACAAAGTCTTGCAGGCGATGATTCGGGCAAGGATTTGGTCGCAGGTTGTACCCCTGATGATAGCTTTGCAGACGCGTGCTGTCGGGGGCCGTGCTGTTTGGAGGCAGTCCGGGGTTGGCAAAATGGTAGCCTCCTGTGTTCCCCTGCCTCCGTCGCTCCCTTATCCTCTGCCTGGGTCTTCTTGCGCTGTGATGGTCGGGCCAACTGGCTGATTCTTGAGGAGTTCCGTCGCACGTTCAGCAGGGATTTCCTTGAACCATGAAATGTTTTGGGAAACTTCTTCATTTCCTCTCTGTGCAGTTATCATGTTTCCGTTGCGGGTAATGACCTTCCAAGCACCAGGCTCGTAGTTCGTTCTGAACTTTCCCCCTGGTCGACGGTCTTTGAGGAGGACGGTGGTCCCTGTTCGGAGTGTCCGTGGTGTGACATGGCAGTGGAGACTTACTCGTTGGTTTTGACAGGTTCTCCGGTCTTGTGTTTCCTCGGCATCTAGAGGCGGTGACACCCATCCTGGACATGTGGGGAGAAGGTCTCTTCTGGGACCGTGGAGCATCAGCGACCATGGGCTCCTCTGTGTGGTGCAGTGGGGGGTGCTCCTGTACTCCCTCAGGAATTTGTGAAGCTGCTTCTCTTGGTTGGCCTGTTCTACCACAGCTATGCGGAACATCTTGTTTAACGTGCGCATAAACCGTTCAACATCCCCGTTCGCTTGCAGCCATTGAGGCGTGACTTGTCGGTGATGTATTCCTAGCTGTTTTAGGAATGTGGCGAACTCTGCCCCTTGAAACGGTGGCCCGTTATCACTGCGGATCTCGTGGGGAAACCCAAACATGGCGAACACTTTTTCCAGGACGGGGCCCACGTGGCTGAATGCGGTGGACACAACCGGCTCCACTAAAGGGTACTTCGAGAAGGCGTCTACAAGCACTAGCGTGTGTTTCCCTCCTGGGAAGCTCTTGAAGTCTACGCTCACTTTGGACCACGGGGCGGTGCAAGCCTCTTCCGTAATCACCAGAATTGGTCTTTCTGGGGCGCTCGTCAGTTGGCACGGCGGGCAGTGGCGGACAACGTTTTTGACCATTTTCTCTAGTTCCTGGAACCAAACCTTTTCTCTCATCCGTGCTTTCATCTTTGTTTTCCCTGATGGCCTCCGTGAGCTAGTTGGGTTTCACTGTGCTTCAGTGCTTGAGGTATTACTAGCCTCGACCCTCTTAATAGGACTCCGTCCCCTGTGGCGCTGAGTTTGTTTCTTATTCGCCATATCTTTGCAAGGTTTTTCTCGATATTCCGGGGCCCAGGAGTTGGTTTGGCAGAGGTAATTCGTCCATGAACCTTCTTTGATGGCTTATAGAGTTCTGGCATACACTGCGTCGGTGGTAGCTGCTTCCTTGATTTCGTCCAGGGTCATGGTTTGGGGGCAGGCCGCCATTGATACCAGGTGGACGTAGTGTTCTGCACCTCCGGTGTCTTCCTGTGTTTCTTGCGGGATGGGGTGTCTCGGCAGGAAATCAGTGGGTTTTTTGGCTCCTGGCCGGTATATCACTTCCATCTCATATGGCTGGAGCTGGACTGCCCATCGCTCAATTCGGGGAGGAGGATGAGGAGCAGTTCCTTTGAAGAGAGGAACGAGGGGCTGGTGGTCGGTGACCATGGTCAACGGCTGCCCAGTATAGGTATAGATGAAAATGGCTACAGGCCCACTTTATGGCTAATGCTTCCCACTCGATCTGAGCATACCTTGTTTCAGTCGGTGTGAGTGACTTGCTGGTGAACGCAAGGGCTGCACATTGGCCGGGTTCATGTTCTTGTGCAAGCACTGCCCATAGTCCTACTGGGCTTCCGTTAACGAGCACTTCAGTCTTTTTCGCTGGATTGAAGTACGCCAGCGTGGCTTCTTCCAGGAGTGCATCTTTTATTCCCTGGAATGCCTCTTCCTCTTTCTGACCCCATTGCCACTTGATGTCCACCCTAGTAACGGCCCTGAGCGGCTCTGCCCAGGTTGCTTGTCCTGAGATAAATCTCCCGCAGTATGTGGCCATTCCCAGAAAACTTCTCACTTCAGTTGGGGTTGTCGGAGTGGGGGCATTCTTGATGGCGTGTGACTTCCTCGGGTCCACCTGGATGCCTTCCTGGTTGAACACGTACCCGAAGAATTCAAGAAATGGTTGGAAGAACTGACACTTGTCTCTGTGCAACGTTGCCATGTGCTCGCTTAGATGCTTTAAGGTGTTGCAGAGGTGTCTGTGGTGTTCACCTGCGGTTGCTGAGTGAATCAGGATATCGTCGCTGACGTTCAACACTCCTGGTAATCCTGACAGCATCTCCCGTATTGTGTTTTGGAATACCTCCGCTGCTGAAGATATCCCGAAGTTGAGCCTTTTGTATCTCCTTAGCCCGAGGTGGGTGCTGAAAGTGGTGATGTAACGGCTTTCTTCTGACAAAGGAAGCTGGTGGTATCCTGCATTCAAATCGATCTTCGAAAACCACTTGGAACCATTGACGTCTGCAATGATGTCATCCATCGTTGGTGCGATGTGGCGTTCCCTTCTGATGGCTTTGTTGGGTAATCTCATATCGATGCAGAGGTGTATGGCTCCTGGCTGCTTCGTTTTTTCCGCAATGACCATCGGGCACACCCACGGCATTGGTCCTGACACTTTCTCAAAGACACCTTGCTCTTCCAGGGATTCCAGTTCCTTCTCCACCAGTGGCCTTAGATGGAACGGTACTCTTATGTGTCGTAAAGCAACCGGGACAACCGTCTTATCAATGTGTAACTTGATGGGATCACACTTGATGCATCCGAGCCCTTGGAATAGCTCTGGGAATTGGCCGAGTAGTTCCTCTACTTGGTGGGTTTGGACTCTCCTGGCAAACAAGACGAGGCCCAGGTCCTCCGCTGTGGCTGCTCAGTAGGGTGTCTGCCTCCCTGTCGATCACATGGATCGTGGCCGTGACTTCCAGGTCATCTGCTTTGATAGGGACCGAAATCTTCCCTTTCAGTGGAAGAGGTGTGTCCACCCCGTATGCATATATTCTGGTCTTGGACAGGGCCACTGGTGTGCATGGTCGTAGACGTCGATATTGTTGGAGGCCCATTACATTCACCATCGCCCCGATGGATCATGCACGTCAGCTGGGGCCTACCGCGTCGCTTAAGCTCACGTGCGAAGGATATCAGGTATACTTCTTCATCATCTTCTTCTGAAGAGTCTTCGACTGGCCCTTGGTACCTTCGGCCTTTCCGTTGGGCCTCTTCGGATGGTGCTGCCTCTGTCATCGACAGTTGTTGTACCGCCCGTGTTGGGGGTCTTTGGTTTCGGTAGTCACGGCCTCTGTTCCGTCTTTGGCACACGATGGCAAAGTGGTTGGATATACCGCAATTGGTACAGGTCTTCCCTTGTGCAGGACAGTATTTTGCTGCATGTGGCTCGTGGCTGCAGTACCCACATTTCGGCTTGGATGTTTCTGACTTTGGTTTCCTGAAGGAATCTCCCTTCGGCTTGGTCCTGAGGGCATCTGCCCGCTCTGTCTTGATGGCGTCGGACCGTCCTTAGGGCTTGATCAGTACCTGGTCTATTTCGTTAGCTCTGGCTGCAGACAGGTCGTGCGACCTCGCCAGTACTAACATGCCTTCGAGCACGATCTTTGGTTGGCGTAAAAGGAGGCCTCTCAGCGTCTTGTCTCGACATCCTTGGATGAGCTGCACCCTGATTTCTTTTGGTTGGTCATCTTCGGTGAACGTGCTGGCGAGTTCGCGTAACCAGTAGTAGAATGTGTCCATGGACTCCCCTTCCCTCTGGCGGGCTTGACACAGCTTGAACCGTTCAAAATCAGGGTTCAGTTGGAGGTCAAAGTGGGCGTCTAGCGTAGTCACCGCTGCGTTGTTGTCAGTGGCTCCTCCCGTGTTAGGCCGGTGTTTAAAAAGGTTAAAGATTTCGTCACCAGCGTAATGCAGCAGCAACGACCTCTTCACCGCTTCGTCGGTCTTTTGGGTGGCGATGAAGTAATTGTTTAGGCGTTCATTCCAAATTTTCCATCTGGGGGATGCCGTCGCTGGATCCTCCAGTTTGCTGAACGGCGGTAACACCCCTGAGGCCGCATGTTGGAAGGGGAGATGGGCAGATGCTGCAGCCTGATCGTTGTCCCCCATGATAGTCTGGGGTGAAAAGAGCCGGGCTGACACAGAGCAGTCGGCATGCCCAACACTGGTGGAGGTGGGTCAGCAGAGACTGTAATGCGGAGGAGCAACGTAGAAGTACAAACTGTTGGGCTGAGTGAGGGTAGGCAAATCCACTGGCAGACCCTGCAGGTGGGGTGGTTCGTGGGCACGTGGAGGTGCAGACCACAGGGCTGAGCGGGTGCAGGCAGCTTGCTGGTTGGCCATGCAGGTTGGATTGGTCCCAGGCGGGAGCGTGGCCTAACCGCGGTGATCACGTGGCGGGAGAAGAGGCAGAGAGGCACGTGGTAGCACCGAGTCCTTCTTTTGGGGCTGGGAGCAGTGGCGCTGCAGGGTGCACTCACCCGATGAGGAGGCGCTCACACGTGCGCAAGGCGTCGTGGTCCGCGGATCTGCAGCCGCGACCGAAGAGCAGTGTGCCCGGCAGCAGCGGGCAGGCGGCAGATATAGCGAGCGAGGGTCACGGCCCTCCTCGTCGCCAGTGTAAAGGTGTGCACAGCAGGAACTTCAGAGGGCCCACAGGGGCATGCAGCCGCCAGCACTGGCGCGAGTAACGCACACCACACAGAGTATAGCCGGAAGTACCGCCCCGAAGCGAGCTCTTCCTTTTATTTACCCAGCAGGCCACGCCTGGCCAGGGGATGACATGCGGCGGTCTTGAAGCAACAGGACTGCTCACCATTACATCTACCATACAAATTGAATGGGGGAAATGTATCAAATCCCTGTACCTTCCACCTTCAAAATACACCCTGGAGCTCCGAAAAACTTAACATAGAAATTAAAATATTGGCCCTAGCTCCAAATCTAACAAGCCCTTCTCCTCTCAAGTTTATCAAATTAACCTTGCACAATATAGCATGACTAGGGTGAATATATCTGAAGAGGTGTCATGGGTCCAATTTGGGCCCTAGCTCCTTATCTAACAAGCGCTCCACCTCTCAAATTTATCAAATTCATCTTGCACAATCTGCACGACTAGGGGGAATATATATGAAGAGGTGTCATGGGCCCAATAGCAGCTGATAGCACTATGTCCCACGACAAGATGCATGAATTTGGCTGCACACATTACAAGCCCCAGAGGTAAGATGGGTACATTAAGGCCCCAAATTACATATTCTGAAAGATGTAAACTTTAAAACAATTCAAGGCCGAGGGAATGATGGGTTTTATATCTTGAACTGTCCATTATGGTGTTCATGGAGGGTGTATTAACTCACACCTCCTTCAACAATTTGGCTCATAAGGTCTCTACTGGCCCTCCCATATTCATCACCCTGAAATGTACAATTCTTCTTTGTTTTGCAAAAACTGCGAGATAATTCTGTAGTCTACTAGGCTAAGCCTTGTATAACTGCAAGATATCATTATTTCCAAACCATAGCAAACTGGGGTTCATGTTCTGTATAGGGTGCTCTGTTCCTGTTTGCACTACGGTGCACCTTTCAAAAGGTGAGCCAGGAACAAACAAGGAAAGTGCGCTGTTTCACAAAGCATGAGCTGCCCCCAGGGCTGCAGTGAATTTGCACTACCCTGGGTGCAGTGCATTCAAATAAATTACAGAGTGAATGCTTCTAAGCTGCTCCATGTTTCACAACGCAGGCGGCATGTCGCCTGCACTTTGAAGACGGGATAGAGCTCCCCTTACAGACGTGAGCAATAAGTGACTGTCCCTGCCATGCTTTTAGGAGATGCACCGAAAATGAGCCACCCTTTTGTGGCACACTTTCAATGCTCCTTCAAGGGGCATGTTTGTCTCTGTGCTCGCGTCCCTAAAATGGTGCAGGTGCAGAGACAAAGTGATATCCTCATTTGCATGGGAACACACCCCTATGCAAATGATGGAACACCTTCTCATAATAGCGCTGGCGCTACATGCGTGGCAGCGCTATCAGTATTACACTTAGGTTTCTTGGGCATATTTTGCTATTCTGCATAAATAAACAGGGGCTCGCAATGATCTGTTCAATGTGAAATACACAGTACAATCATCTCCGCCACTTATCTAATAGTAGCTCTTGGATAACATGATTCTATAGCCACCCATATTTAGGAGACCAACCTGGAGACCACAGAACATGCACTTACTACTTTTGGTATTCACAGAATGGATTTACGACTACTAACTTTACGTCCACACTCGGGCTGGAAAATCCAGCCCGGAGGCGGAGCTTCCGGCCCGGAGGTGGAGATTTCGACCATGGTTAAATCTCCGCCACCGGCTGAAATCCCCACCTCCAGGCTGGAAGCTCCTCCTCCGGGCCAGAAGCTCCGCCCCCAGACCGGAAGCTCCGCGGACGTAAAGTTAGTAGTCGTAAATCCATTCTAAGAATACCAAAAGTAGTAAGTGCATTCTGTGAATGCCAAAAGTAGTAAGTTTAGGATTTTGTCTTAAGTTAATTCCGTGAATCGGGCCCAAAGTTCCTTTCTCCTCTCTTTGGCAGTCAGGCAACCACTGCAGGCCAATCCCTCAAGCTTAGGGTTAGTCTCTCCTCAGTCTCTATGGTTCCTCTCCTCAGCAAAGGTTTATTCTTGTTCACCAAAAGTGATCTAAAGTTCTGGGGTCTGGGTCCCCCTTTTTATGCACAGTTTCTCTTTGTTCTCTGAAGGCAGAGAGGCCTTTTCCTAGTCCAAACCAGTTCTGTTCAGTCCTGGAGTGTTTTGTTGACAAGACTCCTTCTTTCCTTTCACAGTGCAGGCCAGGGACACCAGACACACCACAGGAGGTGGAGCCAGCATTGTGGAGGGAAGGCACAGCCCTATTCAGGTCCCAGGTGCAACTCCTCCCACCCATCTACATGCAGATCTCTCTATTCAGCTCTGTGCTGTCTCACCCTGTCTCCTGGAATCCCCCCAGCCCCTGTCACTCATACTCCAGACAAGGAATACACAACCTAGCAGAGGCAGGCTTGAATGGTTGGACAAGATAATACCTACTTTCTAAAAGTGGTATTTTCAAACACAGAATGTTAAAACCAACTTCACTAAAAGATGCGCTTTATCATTCTGAGTTCAGGCATACTAAACTTAAATCTCTACCTAGTTCCCTGAGTCAGTTAGGATTATAAGATATAATAATCAAACTGCCCATTCTGACATATGGGGAACAGGTAGCCTTACAATAGTGAAAAATGAAAATGGCTGTAATTCACTATTAGGACATGCCACACACACCTGGGCATGTCCACCTTATACTTACAATGCACACTGCCCTTGAGCCTACCATAGGGGTGTCTGATATGAAGAAAAGGGAAGGTTTAGGGACTGGCAAGTGGGTGCACTTGCCCAGTCAGCATGGCAGTACCAGACTGCACACAGGCTCTGCAATGGCAGACCTGAGACACACTTTTACAGGCTGCTTCTGTGGGTGACACAACCAGTGCTGCACACCCACCAGCAGCATTTGGTTTACAAGCCATGGGCACTCCTGGTGCACTGTACTAGGGTCTGACAGGTAAACCAAACTAGCCAATCAAGGAATCACTAATCCATACATCAATTTACCATAGGGAGCACTTGCACAGTGGCACTGGACATCAGTGGCACAGTGCCCAAAGCATCTATAACCAGCAAAAACACATGAGGCAACAGCAGAAAATTGAAGGGAGACCCACGCCAAGGTGGCAGGTCTAACAATGATATATAGGGCAATTGTACAAGAAGCTTACTGTAGATCTCATGGGCAATGGAGCCATTTGGCTTTGTGATGGAGTCAGTGCAGCAAAGGAGGGACCTGGACGATGGGGTACCCGATGGAAATGGAATCAGGAAGCAGGTAAAAAGGTATGTTTTTAGCTCATTTATTTTGATTCCGCCAACTCAAAGTAGGAGGAATTCCTGCCAGAGTTGCCACTGCAGGAAGGCACATCGTAATCAGGATGAAGGGAATCTGGGCTGATGTCCCGCCGACAGCCACTTCTGCCTATACCGTCGTCTGTGCAGTTGAGAATTCCTGGTGCAGTCGGCGAGTCTCTGGTGGTCTTCCATCTATGGACCAGTCGACATCTAAATATTGCGGGCAGACTGCCAAGTCAGCGGGCAGGAAGACTGTAAAAAAAGTGGCAGTGGTCCTGATTTGCCAAGATCTAAATCAGGCCCTTAACCTGAGAGCTCCTCCTTGAGGTTTGTTATTGATTTCCAGACTGATATCTGCAGGTCCCATAGATCGTTCTAGACAGACTGCCTAATTAAAACCGCCCCACTCGTTTTTCTTGATAGTTTATGCTTTTTGGCTCACCCAGCATTGACTATAAAGGGCTCAACAGCCAGTTCCACGTGTCCAAATATTATATTTGAATATTTGAATTGTATTTAGAGTGCAAGATCCTGAGGATCAGACTTTCAGTTCTGGTCTGTGGCAAAGCGAATAAACATACTCAATTGCTTAGTATCTAGACAGTGGGTCAAGCCTAGGGAGGATGACATCATGCTATAATTGTTGTTGCAGGCTGAAGAAGACACACTTTATTTCAGCTTCAAAGTTCAGCAATTCATTGATCAACAAAGTATAAAAACTGATTTTGTATATTAAATACTGTGGAAGTATTACTGTTGTGTGTGTTTTAAAGTGTTATTTCGACAACTAGGATTTATTGAATGTGACTTTATGATCTTGTTAAAAGATTGTTTTTTTGACAACTATGTCCTGAAAAAGGTGACCAATCAGAAATTCACCGAAACGCTGCGTCGACTTTCATATAGTTTTCTGGTTTTAACCTTTTAATTGTGAAATTCATTGTATGAGTTTTTTTTAATGCACGGTTTAAACTTGGACCGAATATTTTTATGTGAAAAACAACTTTTTTAGAACATGTAGAACACTATATTTAAGAAAAATAACTATGAATAAAAACTGATTTTGTACATCCAATACTGTGGAAGTTTTACTGTTGTGTGTATTTAGATTGTTTTTTTGACAACTAGGATTTATTGAATGTGACTTTAGGATCTTGTTAAAAGATTGTTTTTTTGACAACTAGGATATATTGAATGTGACTTTAGGATCTTGTTAAAAGTATCATACGAATAGGAACATGTTTATGACTAGGGCATGTGGCTAGATGATAGCATTTGATCCACATATTCTCAAAGGGACTTGAAGTTTTCTAGGTACCCAACAATAACCATCGTAACTCCCCAGTATACTTCCCCTTAAGTTTGAGAGTTGGCAATACTCCTAGTATTGGGAATTCTGTGAGGTGGCTATACCAGGTCAAATATTGCAGTACTTGTGATGAGGCCCTTAGTGGATGCTATATCCCCTCACCCTCCATGCCCACCCAATAAGTGCTCAAATACTTGGGGTGACTTCCTTAACCTGATAAAATATTCTGTGTAATTTTCAATTGAGCGGGCATCTGCCAAAAAGTGGTAGGTGTCCACTGAAGGCACTCATAATAAAGTAAACAGGATATCTGCCCCTTTTTTGGTGGGAGTGCCATATCCGCTCTACTCTTAAAAGGGCCTTTGTGTCATTTCTAATGTTCTGTACCTGAAACTGTTATGAACCAGGTAACCGTAATGTGAGTTATTGAGGGCATCTAGACATTGGTTACATATGAACTGCCCTGTTGTATTTTTATTGGTATCATTATATGTAATACTGAGTGTTAGAAATGGGGTCTCTAGTTGGCAGAGGTATGCACCCTGCCCAAGTAAGGACCCCCACTGTAGTCAGGGTTGTCAGATTCACAACCTAAATTAACCTGTGCTCAACCTCTGGTAGCTTAACACAGAACAGTCAGGCTTAATTTAAGAGGCAATCTATAAAGTACTTGTGCTCACTTTAATTACAGTAACTCAATGAAGACAGCAAACAAAGACTTCACATCAGTTTAACAAATAGATAATATTTATCTGATTAAAACAAGATTAAAAAGGCAAAAATCCAACAGTTTGAAGTTGAGATATGGATTTAAAAAAATTAAATATGACAAGAGTGCTTAGAAGTCACTGGCGATCAAAAAGTTATTTAATGGTGTGAGGGACTGTTGCAAATCCAAAGTTCAGGCCAACAGCAATCAATGGCAGGCTACATACAGGACCCAGACAGGTCCCGCAAACAAAGTACATTTGATGGAACTTTTGTTGAAGTCAAAGACTCGAGTCAAGAAAGCCCCACGTCATCTTCATCCATGGAATGAGACAGTCATCTTGGCCGATCTGCACCACCAACTGAAGCTTTGATGTCAAACTCTTTTTGATACAGATGTTGCATTGATGTTGAGATGCGCTGTCATTGTCAAATGGCTTCGGCGGTTGGATCACAGTCATCGTCAGCTCTGGAAACACTATCATCAAGCGGCAACTGCATCAGGACCGGGTTGAGCAAAGTCGCTGGTGCATTGAAATCAAAGGTTAAAACCCACTTCTGAGGCCAAGGGCTAGTGAGGCACCTCAGGCAAGGGTAGGACTCACAGAGGGCAGAGTCCATCAGCACTAGGAGAGTTGTAAGAAGTCATTTTTGCCCATGAGAATTATGAAAACAGGAGGCAGCCAGCAAGCCCTTGGAGAATCTTGGGTTCAAGTTTGTAGATAGCAGATCCAGTCCCTCTCACTGTCAGGCAAACACAGCGGCAGTGCAAATTACGAAGGGGCAGTCCCTCATATGGCATAGCACTCAGCAGGCTGCAGACCAACACAGCAGAGCAAGTAGCAAAGAGGCAGTCCCTCCTGGAACTCAGCAGCTCTTATTCCTGGCAGAATGTCTTTGGTTTCAGTAGAGTTCTGATTTGGTGGTGTCAGGAGTCCAGTACTTATACCCAAATGTGCCTTTGAAGTGGGGAAAAAAGGGTCCCCCTTTCCTGCACTGGCTCCAGACACACTACTTGGGGATATGCAGCTCTTTGTGTGGGGACAGGCAGTCCTATTCAGGTGTGAGTGTCAGGTACTCCCTCCCAATCTACCTAAGGAAGGCCCAGCAGCCTGGTGATGGCCATCAGGATGCCAAAGTCACACCCCAGCTCCATTTGTGTGACTTTCTGGAGAGAATGCAAGGAGCCCAGCTGTCACTTTAACCCAGATGTGCTTTCAAAGACAGGCAGTGGCATAGAATGGTGAAAGTAAGAAATTACCAGCTTTCTTAAAAGTGGCATTTTCAGACCTGCAATTTAAAAATACAACTTCACTTAATATGTGTTTTTAAATCGTGAGTCCAGAGGCACTAAACTCTAATTTTCTATGTGCCCCCAATGGGAAATTACACTGAAAAGATGTTTTAAGGCAATCTCCATGTTAACTTTTGGGAGAGATAGGCCTTGCAGTTTTTAACTGCCAGGAAATGTAAAACTCGAAAGTACATGCCCTACAGTGCACAATGCCCATGGGCCTGCATTAGGGGTGATTTACATGTAATAAAACGGAAGGTTAGGGCCTGGCAAGTAGGTTAACCTACTAGGTCGAAATTGCAGTTTAAAACTGCACACTCAGGGTCTGCAATGGTAGGTCTGATCCATGTTTAAATGCCTACTGAGTGGGTGGTACAATCAGTGCTGCAGGCACACTAGTAGCATTTGATGTACAGGCCCTGGGTACACATAGGGCACTTTATGAGGGACTTATTAGTAAATTAAATATGACAATGGTGGATAAGCCAATTTTACCCTGTTTTAGGCAGAGGGCACATGCACTTTAGCACTGGTTATCAGTGGTAAAGGGCTCAGAGTCCTAAAGCCAACTAAAAGGAGGTCAGAAAGAAAGGGAGGTGGAAGGCAAATCTTTGGGGTGACCTTGCAGAAAGGGCCAGGTCCACTACCTAGACAATTTGCTGGCCTGCTTGCATTTGTTAAATGTTGTGCAGATTTGCTTGAAGGAAGAATCTAAAGAACTGAAAGAATCGTTTTTGCAATGGTCGGTGCTTTCAAATGTCGGTGCCAAAAACTGTAATATTGGTAATTCTACATAAGTTGGATAAACTATATCATTTCTTTATGCTTTTGCACTTACTGTTTGTTTGATGTTAACTGCCAAAGAGGTACATTAAAGGCGCTGAAGAAAAACACATTGTCGAAACAAATAAAACACCTGCAACCATATACAAAGGTTTTGAAATGGTAGTACTTTTGCTAAGCAACAACTATTCTCAAGGAACCTCCGAACACAATTGCAATCATAATTATAAAAATGCCAAATGATTCTGCACAACTTTAGGGTTTTATGGCCTATCACAGTGAAACCACATTCACAGTTCTTTGTAAAAAAACATACAGCAAGGTCTCCTAAACATTCTGTCCATTTCGCACTCAGAAATTAGTACGTCTGTCCATGACGCTGGCCCATCCACCGGCTTTGAACTCTTCTCATCAGTCATGAATGCAAATGTACACTCTTTGAACAGCATGCAGCCAGGACCGTTAGTACATTTGCTGAGAGCTAGAAATAAACATGTTCAATCAGCCTCTAACTGAACATGAAGAACAGAGGGTTGTCATTTCATTCACTGTGACTAGGAGTCCATGTTCTCATTTTAATGTCTGCCAGTGTAATTCTGTTTCCAGCTCAACTTGACTCATGCTTTTCCCCTTAAGCATACAGTTTCATAATTGCTTGTGTTCCAGCACCTTTTGCTTTGAACTTCTCTTTCTTGAAAAATGTTTGCTAGTGGCTGGATCCATTTTAGACAAGATTATTAAGATATGTGAACTGCCCTATTTTTTCAGAATCATTATACAGTCATTAATTATTCTGTCATATTTTCAAAATTACACAGCAAAGGTAATTGAGATTTTATTCTAGTGCAGGCCTTACACTAGTATTCTCCTTTCTGTATAAATGTATCTTTCTATGTTTATTTTCAAATGCTAGTCTGATATTTGAGTTTATCACGAAAGTACGAATCCATTGGTCTTTTTCTTTGTATATTATTCTCTAAATAAAATCACACCTCTGCTTGAAGGCAGTGAATTGGAAGCCGACTAGCACTACAACCCAATACTGAGAATACTGCTAGCATTTGCACAAACCATTATGTGGCCCCAATATAAAAGAAAAAAACACACAGATGATGGACGGAATTCAGAGCAAATCAAACATTCATCCCAGTCAAGAGATCTGGGTTAAACCCATCTTTCTTTTGCTCACCATGCCACAACAGTTTAGACCCAGCCATATGCAAATCAGTCTTGGCCCTGTGCTTCATGGGAACAGTCCAGCCTGAACTGCCAAGCCAGGCCCTCCCAGGACCAGAAACAAGCATCCTGGGATCGGTTTCAGGGAATCACCCCTCAGCAGCCAGGCTAGCTTGAATCCAGTGGCACAGTGAGCCCGGGACCCACGTCTGGACACACCTGGCGCACTTAGGGCGAGAAAGCAAAAGACACACAGATGATGGACGGAATGCAGAACAAATCAAACATTCATCCCCAGTCAAGAGATATGGGTTAAATCCATCACTATTTTGCTCACCATGCCACCCCAGTTTAGACCCAGCCATATGCACTTCAGTCTTGGCCCTGTGCCCCTTGGGAACAGTCCAGCCCGAACTGCCAAGCCAGGTCCTCCCTGGACTGGCAACAAGCATCCTGGGGCCCGGTTTTGGGGCAACACCCCTAATCAGCAAGGCAAGCTTGAATTAAGCGGCAAAGAGAGCATGGGACCCACATCTGGGCATACCCTGCTAAATTTGGGAGAACAAAGTTTTGTTTAGAAGCCAGTGGTTCTCTCTATCAAAGGTCAGAAGGCAATGAAGGTGGCTTCCACCTCATAGCTCTTTATTCCACTAATAGACACTCGCTAGCTCTTTATCTCACTCTAGCAAGTACTATTTTATCCTACCTTTCTCCCTTTGTCACTATTTTTCATCTATGCCTTCCTCCTTCTTTCCTCCCTTTTTTCATTTTTCTCTCTCTTGATCTGGATCAAAGTTGGGGAAAAATAAGTGCTGTTTTTCAAAAATTAGTGCCACTGGATGCAACCACCGCCTCAAATTAAGCATTGATCACAGCTATCTTTGAATGCATTTGAATTATTTTAACAAACACATTTAAAGGTTTCTGCCATGAAAGTGCATGCATCGGCAGCAGTCATTTTTGCATAGTTTTTTTTAAGTAAAACAAACCCATTCACCGGTGCCAACTTGATCACATATATACACTCACAGTGTGGCCATTTTGAAATAAGAAAAACATATTTTAAGAAAGATGCCCGCCAATTGAGTGGCTTGTCCCTAAAACTTATAATATGTAAATTAATTAAAAAACAGGGAAACGGCTTTCAGGTAGGGAGGAATGGGAAGCATTGGATGAGCAGGGCGACAGGGGAAATATTAATAAAATACAAGCTGGGACAGGATGGGCAGAGGAAGTATCACTTTGCCACTGGATTCAAGCAAGCCAGGCTGAAGACGGCTGAAATGCCAGAAACCGGTCCTAGGAAGCTTGTTTCCGGTCCAGGGAAGACATGGCTTGGCAGTTCGGGCTGGACTGTTCCCATGAGGCACAGGGTCAGACTGATTTGCATATGGCCATGTCTAAACTGGGGTGGCAGAGTGGGCTAAAGAACGGTGATGTATTAAACCCAGATCAGTTGACTGGGGGTGAGTGCTTGCAATGTTCAACACTCCGTCCATCATTTTCTTTGGTTTTTGCTAAGCTCCTGAAAAGGGGCTCAAATTCCTCAGAGATGATGTAGTGTATGTGGACGCTGAAGTACTTGCAAGGGAGGACCTTCTTAAATAGCGTAACTCTTTCTATGTTAAGTGATTCCTTTCTATATATAGCATTGCTTCTTTATAGTGGTCTAATTAACCAATTTGTTGATAATTTCCAATATCATAGGGATAATGGAAATTCATGGCACTTAAAACATATACAGCCTCATGCATCAACCCAAAATCCAGTTGGTAAAATACCGATTCGCTAATAGCTCCCGGTATTAAGTTAAAAATACCCAATCCCAATGCATCAACCCAAAAGCAGAAATCGCTATTTAAGGAATCCTTAAATAGTGATTCTTTAAATAGGGATTCCTTAAATACCGATTCCTTAAATAGGGATTCCTTAAATACCGATTCCTTAAATAGCGATTGCATTTAAGGAATCCCAAAGTGAGATTCCTTAAATGCAATGCATCAAAGTTAAAAAATTAGCGATTTCGCTAATAGGGGGAGCAAATTGCCATGAAGATGAACTGCATGGTAATTTGCAAAAACTTTGAAAAATGCACTTTTGTGCATTTTTCAAAGTTTCATGTTGCGCACACACATGCCCTTAGAGCATGTGTGTGTGCAACATATGTGCACATATCATTTTCAGGGGTGCTATAGGGTGTCATTTTGACACCCTTGCACCCTTGAAAATGCATGAGCAATTAGCGAGAACCTACTGGTACTCGCTATTTGCTCATGCAATCTCCGATTCATTCCTATGGGCCTGGAGGCCCATAGGAATGATTGGGACGGCATTCCTTAATTGCTACTCGCTATTTGCTAGTAGCAATTAAGGAAAGTTAAGGAATCGCTATTTGAATAGCGATTCCTACATGCATAGCCTTTTGCTATTCCTTATTAGCGAATCCTTATTTTTCGCTAATAAGGAATCGCAAATGCTAATGTTGATGCATATGCCCCCATAGAGCCTCATTTTCAAGAAAGTGCTGCAACACGGCACCGCAAGCCCTTTGGCTGCGCCACGCTGCAGCACTTTCAAAGCACAGGGGTGCGTCATATCTACAAGGATATGACGGATCCCTTTGCTTTCCTCTGCATCGGTGGACAATTTGCTGCCATGTGCCAATGCAGGCACCCTTGCACCACTGTGACAGGATGCCCGTGTCATGGGGATGATTGTTTATGTGCAGGAAGGTGTCCCTGGTGTTTTTCAACTCCTATATGTGCTGCATTAGCACACATAGAACTTGCAAAACATCATTTATTTAATGATTGGTAATGTGCAGGAAGGGACACATTCCTGCACATGAACAATCACCAGAGGTGATTTCCTCATTCTATGTGTGCTGCAGAATGAGTGAAAGAGGGAAAAAACGAGGAGAAACAAATACATTTTTCATCGTTGCGCCTCCCTACGCCTTCCCTGGAGAGGCGTAGCATTCAGACGCATTTCCAGATTTATGATTTCTCGTAAATCTGGAAATATGTCAGGTTCCATGAGCAACACCAATGGAACACCCTTTTCATACAAAGTGCTGCTTGTAAAGGGGAAGGGCAGATTTATGAGGGACTCGCGCCCCTTTTACGCCGCCGTTGCGTCATTTTTGTGACGCAGCGGCGGCGTAAACCCTGCGCCATGTTGCGCCCCATTTACTTCGTGACGCATCTATGGAGATACGTCCCGGGGTAAAGCCCTGCGCCACATGAAACCTGACGCAGGTTTCATGTGGGTGTTGCTACTCAGGGGGGGCGTTCCGTCGCAGGAACGCCCCTGAAAAGTGACTCAGTGAAATCTATAAGATTTCACTGAGTCACTTTCCCAACGCTGATGCGTCAAAACCCTGCGCCTGCTTGAAGCAGGCGTAAGGCTTGACACACCATGTTAGGGATAGGGTAGGTTGGAACAGTGCTGGAGTTGCGTCGCAAGCGCGACACAACTTCAGCACCGCGCCAACCTTACGCCGGCAGATGCGTCACGTATCTGCTTGTCCTTGCGCCACGATGCGCCGCATTGTAAATGCGTCGCATCTGCGGTGGCGCAAGGGCAAACTTGCGTGATGCATCTTCCCAGGCGCATCCATGCTGATTTGCAGGGATGCGCCAGGGAACATAAATCTGCCCCGAAGTATTTACAAGGACAGGAAAAGCCACGGCGGGCGACTTTACCTGTTCTTGTAAATATGAGCCAGCAAAATGCGCCGACGGTGCGTCACAAAAAGTGACTTACCAGCGGTGCAAGGGGCTTGTAACTAAGCCCTGAAATTCTTCATTTCAGGTTAGGGTGCAAACAAATTTTGTGTCCGATCACAGCATTCCAAGTTAGGCAGTAATTTTGCTATGACCTACGATATCTTTCAGCAGAAATTCAACCAGGTGTCACCTGGAAGAATTTGTCCATGGAAATACATTTAGAAATGGGGTAAGGATGTTTTTACATGCAGTAAAAGTAGTCTTTATGTGTTTCCCATTCCACCCTAAAAGAACACAGGAATATGAGTCAAAATAACCAGGTGGAAAAAGACCAAGGTACTTTAACAGTTTCTGCTCGGGGCAATTGCTCCACAGAGTAATTCCATTCAACTCAGAATCAGGACGTAGACTTATGGAAAAAGAGAATTTTCTGTGATAGAGATGTCTTTGTCAGTCCTTGAAAGTCAGATAGTTAGGGATAATCCAAAAAACATATGTCAAACACGCTATGGGAAAAACATGCTTCCTTGATTGCAAACCTGTGTTATCTAGACATTTAATCTTATATAATGAAATATTACTCAGAAAGGAATGGGATCAGCCCTGGCATGGCTGTCGAGAACTAAAGCTTAGCCCTAACAGAAATGAGAGACAGTGAGGCATTACTCAAACCAGTACAAATACAGCCTTTTGTGTCTATTATGCTTCACTATGCAGGAAGCTTGGAGAAGGTATACAGGAAGACTCTGCAATATATATAGAGGGAATAGCTGTGCCATTAGTGTAAAGGGAGGAAACAGAGCAACCAATCATGGTCCCAGAGGTCAGGGAGATTATACAAGACCTGGCCACCATAATATGTTCCAGGTAGTGATCGACACCCACAGGAGTTCTCCGCAACCTACTTTGACAAATTAGCTCCTTGCTTAGACACTCTATGTTCTGAAATGTTTGTGGTGAGCTCACTACTCTCACTCTGAATAAGGCAGTGATAGTCTCCTTATTGAAGCCAGGGATAGATTGATTGGTTATGTCTTCCTATGGCCCCCTTTCAATTTTAAATATAGACTATAACATTTTAGTAGAATCTTGGCTCTCAGATTACTATCTCACATGTTATCGCTTATTCATCCTGACCAGAAGCATAAAACCGAGGGGACTATTCAGCATTGTTGGCTTAAGAGATAGAGAAAGACTTTGATTCTTTGAACTTGCAATAGTTATTTTAGATCCTCAAGAGATTTTGTCTAGGCAACACTATGATTTATTGAATTTTGCTATTTTACTCCAATCTTAAGGCAAGGGTTAAAACTTGAGTCACAGTATCAGAACCCTATCACATGGGCTTAGGTATGCATCAGTGTTGTCCAATTTTGCCTTTGTTGTTAGCAGTAGCAATACAACCACTTGCCACTAAGATGTGCTGTATGGGACAGGACTGGGGGATTCCATTGCATGATTCCACCAAAACAATCTCATTCTACGCGGATTAGCTTTGATAATATATAAAAGGTATTAGAAAGTACTTGCACCCAATTGTAATGGTTTTACAAAGATTTTGAAATATTTCTGGCGTTCAGATGAACTGATGTAAATCCTGCTTCCATCTAGTTTGACCAGACCTCTCGAGAAATATATTGGAAGATGGAGGGGAAAATATTAAATGGTAACCCATAACTTTTAGATATTTGGGCATACACATATATTCTTCACTAGAGGGTAACTTTGGGCACCCTAAATGTGTTGCACTCTGGTGACCTTTCGGAAGATGGTGCCATAGTCTGTTGCTGGCTGAATGGCGTGGAATTTTATATGAAATGCTCATCGACATTGCGTGGCTCTGGAAAAACTCAAGATCCTTATGAACAGAGGTTGTTTGGGAGCTCCGGACTTTGTATATGTTATATAGCCGCCCAAACACAGTGGATTGCTAGCTGGCTAGCGGTCTGTAATCTATTGGACAAGGGTGTGGAACACATTGCAATTGATGCATACCAACTGCACATAATTATTATTATTTATTTTCTTTTTTTTCCCAGTCTCGTCAAAACTTGCTTCTTTAATGGCCACTCAACCGAGTCAAATGCTTTTTCCATGTCCAGGAATACAGTATCAGCCTGTACATCTTGTCTAGTGTGCTGTATCACCCCAAACACAGTTCTAAGATTATAGGTCACATTTCTGCTGGGGACGAATCCCGCTTGCTCTGGGACCACTAGTATCGGAACCAGCAGAGCCAGTTGAGTCGCCAAGATCTTAGCGTATTTTGGTGTCCACATTCAGTAGAAATAAAGGTCATATGAAGAGCAGTCAGCAGTAGGCTTGTCCGGTTTCAGTATAGCAACGATAACCGCCTCTCTCATCGAAGGTGGCATGATACCTTCCCCGGAGATCTCTTCAAATAGAGTAGCAAGGTATGGGACCAGCAAGTCTTTGAATTCTTTATAAAAGGTAACTGTAGGGGGCGGGGCGGGCCTGGCTGCAAGATGGCCGCTCTGTGATCCGCCAGCCACCGACACAATCCGGCAAGAATTTGCAGCTTCTTTCATTGCACAGGGGAGCGGACAGCCTGCTCTGGAGTTGCCTGTCGACCGCTGAATCTTTTGATGAGCTCCGACCCTGCCTAGTGTCGATGTGGCTGGAGTTCCATACCACTTCACTTATATCGGCCCGCGGCCTTGAGGTGAGACCAACGCGCAAGTTGTGGTGCCCTGTGTGAACTGGCTGCTTGCAGGATCGAGGAAGGTGTAGAGGGTGTGCCGGCTCAAGCTGCAATTCCCCCGCTGAGTGCGGCGGCACCGTGGAGGACTGCGGAAACAACCCGGAGTGACACAGATCGAGAGGTGAGCCGGGCTCCCCCGGGAATGCGGGCCTGGTGGGTGTACCGAGAGCGATGGGCTCACTCGCGCTGCCCCGCTGCGGCCTCGCGGATCCGATGCAAAATAGACTCACGCTGATGCTTCCAAAGCCCTGAGGTTCTACAACACTGCTCCGTACAAGCGACCAGCTATAGACCCCACTGCGGCTGGTCCTGGGGCCTAGCTCTCTTATATCAGGGTATTGCACAGTAGTTGTGGCCTGGGGGCACCGCCTACGGCACAAAGCTATATTGGCGCCAAAACAAATATGGACTTGGGGGCAGATACTGTGAGGGAGCCTTATACAATGGAGAGTGGTCAACAACCTCCCCCTCCCCCTGTGTCCATCGTTTTTCTAGCATGCCATTATCAAAGCTGGCTGCATAGGACACACCCTGCCGGGCCAGTACGTGGTGGTTCACAGCGCTTGGCATAAACGCACAGGGGCGGCTGGAAACAGAGGAAGCACTACCATGGGTAAACCAGACAAGTCGCAGCCGAAGATCAAATTCGAGCAGCGTAAGTCGAAGCACTACGAGGATACAGCTGATTCTGCAACAGTCGAGATGGACAACCCCACGGGGGACCCTGTAGGGGATATTAAACAGATTTTCGCATCCATGCAGTGGGGTCTGACGGCCATTAATGCCAAAATTGACACTTTGGCCTACAGGATAGACAGAATGGCTGAAAGGATAGATAAACACGCGGAGGGCCTAGATATGGCGGAGCGTCACATTACAGAAACGGAGGAGGCCCAATCTGAAACCAACAACGCCCAGCGACAGGTTGAGAAGGCCCTGGTGGCACTGCAGGACAAGGCTGAATATTTGGAGGCAAGGTCGAGGCAGTGCAACCTCCGCATTATGGGCCTACCTGAATCAACAGCGACGGGCCCTATGGAACTCTTTGTTGAAAATATGCTCAAAACACTGCTGGGCGCTGATGCTTTCTCTCCTATGTTCGTGGTGGAGAGAGCGCATCTCTCACTGGGCTCCAGACCTCAGCCTGGCACTCCCCCTCGGCCCATCATAGTTAAACCTCTCGACTACCGGGACAGAGACGCTGCATTGCGCAGGGCGAGAGAGCTGGGCACCTTGCAAAATGAGGGATCCTCCCTATCCATCTTTCCTGACTTTACCATCAAAGTACAGGAAGCCAGGAGGCAATTTGTCCCTTTGAAGCGCAAGCTGCGTGATCAGAAAATTGAGTATGCTATGTTGTATCCTGCGCGGTTGAAAGTTCTATTTGATGGAAAACCTAGAATTTTCTCAGATCCGCAATCTCTGCAAAAAGCTTTCATGTCGTGGGAGACGGCTGGTAAGCACAGGAAAGAGCGTGAGGACGGAACTGGAGGCGATGCCACGCCGAACGATCTCGATGAGTGGAGTTTATCGGACGATGGGCAAATTGATTCTTCTTTTACAGTTTGCGCAACCGTTTATTGATCTGTAGCTGCCCTGTTATTCCTGTTCTATGGGGGGGCCTTATGACTATTGATGGTTATTCTAAACTTGCAGTGTCTTTGCTTAGCGGGGAATCCTTGGATGTGGGATATTTGTAGAATTGTAGATGGCTTAGGGTCTCCTCAGTGGCAGTTACCTTAACAGTGAAGCTTTAACCTATGTCTCATGGAGGTATGGTGGAGGATTTAGTAGTTTGAGATCGCTGGGTACCATACGCCCCAAAGCGTTGCCCGCTGTTGTTGCTGCAGTTCTGGGGTTTGTTGTATGTGATTCTTTAATATGTGATGTTTTGATGTATTTTTTGCAACACGGTGGGTCATCATTCGTCTATGCTTAGTTTTGGTATGCATGGCGTGGGTGTGGGGTGGCATTGTTGGGACTTATTTATTTTTTATATGATAATTTTCTTTTGCAGGTCACATATCGTTGTTTTTACTCCTTGACTGGGGTGGTTGTTTGGCCATCGGGGGGTGGGAACTATGCAAACACTTGCTCACTCAATATGCTGCTTACACAAAAGTATGGATCATACAAAGCGATTGTGTCTCTTGATGTGGAATGTCAGAGGACTTAACAACCACAGAAAGGTGGTCAAAATACTGGCCTACTTAAAGAGGAAAGAGGTTGACATAGCTTTACTGCAAGACACACACCTTCACCCGAGCTGTAGATTATTAATGGGTAGCCGTCTGCTGGGTGTTTTCCATACTGCGGGCTTTACCTCTCACTCTAGGGTGGGTACTGACTTGGGTTAACTCTAAGACGAAGCTCCAAATTGAATGTTGTGAGACGGAACCTTCCGGTCGATATGTCATAACCCGCTGCTATAATCACGTTACGAATCTACTCATAGTAAACTCCTATGGCCCGAATAATGATGATCCACAGTTCTACAAATCCATTTTCCAAGCTGTCAAGACCCACACTCCTCTTACGATGGTGTGGGATGGGGACTTCAATTGTGTCTTAGACCCGATGCTTGACCGCTCTAAGAGACGAATGAGAACCCCCGTCAGCGGCTGCCAGAGCTGTTGTTGATATCTCTGTACAACTACAAATGGTGGACTCGCAAGTGTTAATTCCCAGGGTACAGGAATGCGCAGTGCTTACTCGGACGTTTTCTGATCATTCACCTATTCTATTGTCTCTTTCAATGCCTCCACGAGGAACCCCTCCCTTCTTATGGCGGTTCCTGCCCTATTCGCTGCTAGACACCGTTTTTAAATCGGAACTGAATGATGCAATCTCGGAGTTCTTTACGATTAATATTGGCATGGTAGAATCTTTTGCCACGTTTTGGGAATCATTTAAGGCCTACATTAGGGGCATAGCCATCAGTAAACACGTGGGAGTCCTTCGTTCTATAAGAGATAGGCTAGCATATTTAGATACCCAGATAGCTACTCTGGAGGGAGAGCTGACACGAGGGTCCACTCCACAACTGCAGGATCTCCTAAAATCCACAATAGATGAATATAATTCAGAAGCAAATCAAATGGGCAAATATGCCACAGCTAGATTTTATGGCGAGGCAGACCGACCAGGTTCTGTTCTTGCGGCAATGGCATAGGTTGGAGTCCAGTGGCGTGTCCATCTTGTCAGACGCTGAGGGATTGATTTGGACAGATATGACAGGTATCGCAAATCAGTTTCTGAATTACTATCAAGAGTTATATAGCTCTAAAGTCTTCCCTTGCGATACGGATATATTGCAGTATCTGGAGTACATTCAACTGCCCTGGTTGCAAAACTGACACCAGGAGTTTTTCATGCGCCCTATAGAACTCGTGGAAATACGTTTAGCGCTGAATTCAATGAGAGAGGGCAGTGCTCCTGGACAAGATGGGCTCACGTGGCATTTTATAAAGCCTTTAGCGACCTACTGATTCCCCATTTGGCCACCTTGTTTCAAGATATGGGGGAGGACGGAATCATGCCGCCAACCATGTGGGAGGCTCTGATTGTCACTTTATTGAAACCGGACAAGGACCCCCAAAAGTGCTATTCCCGCTGAATGTAGACACGAAAATCTTTGCCAAAATTCTAGCTAACCGACTATCCCCACTTCTGCCTCAGTTGATCGGTCCTGAACAGGCAGGTTTATCCCGGGCCGAATGCTCTTGCATAAACTCTGAACGGTGTTTGGGGCCCTTCAGCATATCCGTCTGGAAGGCCAGGCTGCAGCGGTCTTCTTAGACACTGAGAAGGCCTTTGATTCCATTGAATGGGCTTTTCTCTACGCTGTGCTGCGTCGCGTGGGGGTCGGAGAGGTTTTCTTGCAGTTGGTGGCAGTACTCTATAATTCTCTGGTCGCTCGGGTCAGCGCTGACGATATGGTTTCTGACCCCATTCTTATTTCGGGGGCACACAGAAGGAGTGACCCCTATCTCTGTTATTATATGCTTTAGCTGCTGAGCCCTTGTTGAAAGCGCTGCGGGAATATCATGGCCACAGGGGCCTTCACTTCCCTGACTATAATGTAATAGTCTCGGCCTACACGGACGATATGCTTTTGTATATTAGAAACCCGGAACTTCATCTGCCCCCTGTTATTCGCAAGGTGCTGCAATATGGTGGGCTTTCAATCAATTGGGAAAAAAACCAGCACGACTCCCACACAGCTGGATTTCCCTCTACACTGGACTTCTGACCCAGTCCGCTACTTGGGCTTTCAGGTCCATTCGGATGCAGACCTAGTGATCTGAGCAAATTACAAAAGAGCAATAGCCAAGTTGAGTGATGATGTCGATCGCTGGATTTGTCTCCCGCTCTCACTGGTGGGGAGGGTCTCGTTGATGAAGATGGTCGTGCTCCCCCGCTTTCTCTTTCTTTGCGTAAATATCCCTATAGTAGTACCTCGCCACTTGTTTAAGGAGTTACTCATGCTGATGACTAAACTAGACTGGGCGGGTAAGACGCCTCGGATTGCGCTGGACACTCTCATGTTACCATGTACTGCAGGAGGCTTGGGCGGCCAGACCTAGAACTTTATTACAGGGTTGTACAGCATAGCACGCTCATGGTTGGATTCACGGTCCCCAGAATCTTCCTCACCTCCACATAGAAAAAGTAGCTGCCGCGCCTGATCCATTACCTTTGTTTTTGACTAAAACGCCGATTAGACGTTGCAGGTTTATTGACTCGGTGAACTCAGTGGTGCATGCCTGGCACGTTCTTCTTGGGATGTTTGCGGGAGCACAATTGTATTCGCCTCACATGCGAATCGAGTGGTGTCACTTGTATGCTCTTAGCTCAGAGCGAGGCACGCTTCGATCATTGCAGAGTTTGGGTATGTCTGAGATGGGCGATCTTTATAAAAACGGTAGAATGGTATCCTGGAATGATGTAGTTGCTGATAGGGTGATGCCCTCTGTGTTAACACAATTTAAATTTTTTAGAACTAAACATGCTCTCCGGGCGGTACTGGGAGACGAACTAGCCGAGCCCATGGAGACCCCTCCATTGTCCACCCTGCTCTGTTCACAGTCGCCTATTACATTAGTCTCTAAACTATATGCTTCGGCCTTACAGACCAAGGTTTCTCCATATTCAAAGGCTCGATTGGCCTGGCAGGCTGACATTGGGAGGCAACTCTTGGGCGATATCTGGTTTTATTGTTGTGAGGTCACCCATAAGGTTTCTCAGAATGGCAGACACAGACTGGCGCATTTTAAGTTTTTGAACAGGGTTTATTATACATCAGAACGCCTACACAGATATGGCTTACACGAGTCTAACAGCTGTGAGCACTGCAACATGCTGCAAGCTGATTTCTACCACTTGGCATGGCAATGCCCTCCAGTTGCTGATTTTTGGAATCACATCTTTGCAATGTTAAATAAGATTGTGGGCATCACTATTACACCAGATCCGTTGCTAGCATTGCTGGTATATATGAAACCTTTGCACAAAAAAGTACGCAAGTTGATTGCTATGGGCTTACTTCTGGCTTAGTGCAGACTGGCAATGAGATGGATGAGGGGGCCTGTACCTACAGTGGCTGAGTGGGAAAAGGACATGGTGTATTGTAATACACAATCAGACATCTACAATGAACTGCTTCCACTATGTTCCCAACCATTGAGCTTTGGGGTCTATTTGCACAATACCAAGAGTCATGCCAGGGAGACACTGCAGAGCAGGATGAATAATATTTGTATGTATTCTATGGCTCAACATGTATTCACATTTCAGTTATTACAGCATGGTCAACAAATTTCTCCATGAGCAGAGGCATGCTTGTTTGTTCAGCGGTTAAGACCCAACCTGGGGTAAGCTGTCTTATTGTCTGTTGGAAATCATGCCCCACTGTGCCCATTACCTCCTTACAATCTTATAATCTGATGCTAGATGGCTTATAACGTATGTGATCTACGCTCTTATTTCTGTTTGTGAATTTGTTTTTATTTGTTTTATTTTGTATTGTCTGTAAACTTCATAAATAAAAAAAAAAAAAAAAGTGAACTGTAAGGCCATCAACACCTGGTGTGCTGCCAGACTTCATGCCCGCCAGTGCTGAGGTTATTTCCTCCAGTTCCAAAGGCCCCATTAGGTGCTCATGGTGTTCATTTGTTAGCAAGGACAATTAGATGTAAAAACAAATAATCTAAAATGTCTGACTGAGTTCCAACACGCTGCAAACTATATAAAGTCAAATAGTACAGTCTAAATCGCTCCACAATCTCTGCTTCCTCAGTCAGAGTCTTCTCTTCTGCGTCTCTAATCTCAGTCACCACAGTTGCCTCCCTACGCTTCTTCAGGAGCGAGGCTAGGACTGCACTAGGGTGCACTCCCTCACCGTAAGTGTGGGCTGTCGCATATTTGCCTAGATGCTTAATCTCCGAATCTGCTGGGTCATTATAACCTTCTAACAGTGTCTTGAATTCTGCTGTAACAGCATCTTCAGCTCCATCTAGCAACCTTTGTTCCAATGTTTTGTGGGAACATTCCAAGTCTGATAGGACTCCTGAGTGCTTGGACATGGCAATGCCTCGGATGTAAACTTTAAACGCTTCCCAAACTAGCGTAAAAGCGTCCACAGTGCCAATATTGTAAGCAAAGAAAGTATCTATGACTTCAGCCATTTCTGATCTTAAGACTGTATCCAATTGTGAGTATGGTGGGAAACGCCAAATGAAAGGGGGGATATGTTTCTGCGGGGTGTCGAGCAGCTGCACAACCGGAGAGTGGTCTGATAGAGTGCTGGGAGCACTGAGCATTCTCGTACCCGCTCATAGATATTTCTGGTAGCCAGCCAATAATCTGTCCAAGTGTGTAAGTTGTGAAAAGCAGAATAGTGGGTGTACCCGCCCTTGTTCTTATTGCTCTGTCCCCAGATGTCACACAAGTCAAACTGCGTCATTGTGTCCACTATTGAGTGTCCAGCCCTGGGTTCAACACGCAATTAAAATTGCCCCCCCATAATTGAATCCCCTCCCCAAACTCACGCATCTTGTCTAAGAGTGACTCATAAAATTTCGGGTTGTCATACCTAGGGCCATATATGTTAACCAGTATCAGGTCCATGCCCTTGCCCTTGCAGCGAGAAATTGCAAATCTACCCTCTTGATCAGTAACCAGTGGTAACAGTTTTAAATTAGATTTAGGGTTCACCCAAGTAATCACTCCGCGCGCATGTGTGGTGAAGCCTGCCACATGTATATTTCCAAGAAGTCCTGTACTTTGGAGAATGCTACTGTTCAATGGTAAATGCGATTCCTGTAGCATTGCTTTGTCTGCGTTCTGTCTCGTCAAGTAGGCCATGACTTTCCTGACTTTTCTATAATCATTGAGATCTCACACATTCCATGTAAGGGCCCTAAGTTTGCTATTTGTGTCCATTTCTTGATTACCACTAGCTGTCATCATGGAGGTTGTGAAATTGATTGCAGACCGTGTATTAACTTGTAAATGCAATAGTAGATACGCGTATCCTGCCAAAGAAAAAAATTAAAAGGATCCTCAAACTTTATTAGTCTCTGTGCCCCCCCAAACCCCCACCCATGCCAAGCATACCCTAACTTTGCCTTGGCGGAATCCCTACAAATAATCACCAACGATCATGTCTAAATTCTCATCTGTTAATAGCAGTCAGTTTAACAAAAGAAACCCAACTCAGCTTGTGGTGCACACACGTTGGCAGATGTTGCCGGCCCTTGCTACAAGTTAAACCTTATTAGACGGTAAGCCTCTTACCGCCCGCCATCTAGCACATCTAGCGCATCAGGTATTAAAATAACTACACCAGCCGTTTCCTAAAACTCCCAGCTTCAATTGATTCTCTACACAGTATACTCCATACCATCTGTATGAAGTTATAAACTCTGTCAGCAATCGCATTAGCTCTGGAGGTCTGCCCCCGCACCCGCTATCTGTTATAACAGTTATGCAAACATTGCCCAGTCAACCCCCATGCTCTTCCAATGTGCCACCATTTTATCTGTCAGAATGTTCGCTGTAGTCGTTAGTCCTGATCATCAAGACTGCCTCTGGTTGCACCCTCCATGCTGTTCTACTGTGAGCTGCACTGTTGCCCTTTTGACCACTCTTTCAGGGCTTTTTGTAGTACTTTGGGGTCTGTGAAGATCCTGGATTTGCCCTGTCTATTAACTCACAGCCTTGCCAGGTACAACATGGCGTAGTCCAATTTCTGCTCCTGAAGTTGACGCTTGAGCGGCGCAAACTGTCTGCATGCCTCCTGCACACACATAGTGAAGTCCGGGTAGAGTGAAATAGCAGAACCCTCCTACTGCAGGGTCTGCTTCTCACGTGCCACTCTCAGCGCTGCATCGTGGTCCCTATAGTTCAGCAACTTCGCAATAATAGGTCTCAGGGGTGCTCCAGGGCCAGGTCGCGGGCCCAGTGAGCGATGCACTCTCTCCACCATGAACATTGCAGAGAATATTTCTCTTCCCAGCAAGGTGGCCAGGAGTTTCTCAACAAAGAGCTCCATGTTCCCAATCGGAGTCGATTTTGGAAGGCCCGTAATATGGATATTGCTTCTTTGGGACTGCGCTTCTAGGTCCTCCGCCTTATCTTGCAAGATTTGCAACGCTTTCCCCATCCGCTTCTGCTCCGCATCCATGTCTGTCTGCATCTCGTCTACTTCAGTAACTCTGCGCTCGGCCATGTCTAGTCTCTCCACTTGCTTATCCATCCGTTCAGCCATTCTATCCATTCGATAGGACAGGGAATCCAATTTGGTATCAATAGCAGTTAGGCTGTCCTGCAGGCTTTTCTGCATAGCGGCAAGCATTACGCGGATATCTACTTCCATCTGCTCAGATGACTTCTCTGGTGCACCAGCACCCCCCTCGGGAGTACTCTCTCTTGTCCTGGGCTTCCGCTGCTCAAATGCAATTTTTGGCTGTGCTTTATCCACTTTACTCATGTTGGATGGGTTTGAGCAGATGCGATTGAGGGTATATGAGCTGAAGTAAGCCTCTATTTAGAGCTACGCTGGCTGGTTCTGAAGTGTGTCCCCACTTTCCAACTCAGTCACTTCAATGGGGTCTCGATATGGGTGTGGCCCTGTCTTTGTAAGCTATATGCTGAGCCCCTTAGCAATCTCTGCCAAAACAAAAGTCTCAATTTGCACCATTTTGTTAGGCTCCTGCAAAGTTCCAACGGCTGCCACCAGCTGCAGCTCACACAGTGTAGTTCACACCTCCACATCCCAGCTATTTACAGCCAGCAACTTTGAGGACTATCCCTCAAGCAACAGCACTATCCAGCCCTTATCCATCTACTGGGCAAGTCACCAGCTATGCAATTTCACAATGAACGGTCCAAGAGGCACCCACCTCACAGAGCAAGGGCCCAAGTGCAGCCCTCTCAGTTGAGCTCCAGGAGCGGACGCCTAATTCAAAATGAATGTGCGCTATGCCTCTGGATGCCCGAGACGTGCTGGGCGCCCCACATCGCTCACTGCTTCTCACCGCAGGTCTCCGCTTCTTCGCGCCACAGCTATCTCACTTCACTCCCCCGGGGCGTCAGGCGGATTAACAGGCGCGAGGAGACGCACTGGCACACGTCCCCTCAGAGTATTGTTACGTCTGCGCTATCTGTGCAAGCGCGAGCCCCCAGGCACACCGGTACCTCCACACAAAGGCCGCTCCACCGCAATCGTGACCGCTACTTCTTTTTTGGCGAGTGCCGAGTGCACAGCAGCGCTCAAAGCCTTACACGATTCGGATCACCGGGAAGGCAGTAGTTTGCGCCCAATTGGCAGGCACAGTGGTGGCGCCGCTTCTCAATGGCAGCTGCCGGTACAGCAGAAACCCCTGGGGGGGCTCACTCCTACCGGATCGCTTCACGTCAGCTCCGCTCCTCCGATTCCAGACACAGCGTAGGTCCCAGCACCGGACTAGGCTCCGTGACGTATCTCCAAACCATAGAGTTTTCCGTTGATTACTCTGGCAGCATGCCACTCGCTCTTTTGCAAATTCGGTCGCAGTGTGCAGGGGACTCTCTCACACATGGACCGTGGTAGTACAGGCTGCTTAGGTCGCCCTGATGCAGGATAATTAAAGTATTATACGATGGCTCGGCGGGGCTCTCGACTTAAGCGGCCATTTTCGGCTCCGGCAAGCTCTGCCCCCCAACTACACATAATGTTCCTACACACAACAAAAGATCAGAGTTCACCCCAGAGACTACTAAGAATTGCACTGCAGCAGCATGCCAGAGAAGTGCAAAAGACCCGAACTGCTATGCCATATGCTCCAAAAATTCCATTGAGGAGCCTGTCTGGTTCTGCTGGGTTTCACTCTAATAGGTAGCATCTTCCTTAGGAAACTGTAGGGTTAGAGCTGGTGGGAGACCTATTTCAGGAAGGAACACTGTTTCCTTTCAATGTTATAACTGAGGAAATATAGGGTGCTGAACAGTGCCATATTTTGGCAATTATGGCGCTGTCCAACCAAAGCTTGGTCACACAGTGCAGCACATCAACTTGTCCTGCTGTGCTGGGTTATTTGAACTATTAGTAAATATTCCCCTAAACGTAGAACCAACATTCCTATGCTGGACAAGGATGGTCTCTATTGCCGTTTTTCTACTTAGCACAACTTAGAAATTGCACTTGTTAAAGGCACCTGATATGACCCAGAACATTCCTGATGAATTCTTGAGCAGTACTGCAGATCACTTGGGGCCACATGTATGTAGCTATTTTTCAGTCGCAAATTGCCTGATTTGTGACCCAAATTTTTTTTTCCCATGTTCAAAATTGTATTTTGTGATTTGATTCCCTATTACTGAATAACAAAATGGGGGCAATTCAGTATCAGGAAGGGGTGTGTTAAGGGCGTCCCTTCCTAATAGCAGCTCGCAGTGCTACTTACGAGTGTTTTGCAACCAAAATGTGATAGCAAAACATTCACTTTTTAACACCAATTTAGATTTGGTGGTAACACGTTCGCAAATTGGTACTTTATCCCCTGTGTGAATAATGTGAAAACATTCTTTAAGAGCAGGCAGTGGTCCCATGGATCACTGCCTATTCTTAAAAAATGTAAAGAATACTTTTTCATGTTTATTTTTTAAATTAGCTATTGATCGCAAATTCAAAGCTACGTACATGTGGCTCATAGTAACTTACATTTTTCCTTAAGATAATACATATTGCTATTGTTTCCTCTACTTCTCCAAACCCACAGTGTAAAGAGAGATAGACAAACATGGTTTGAGGTCAACAATGTTACACCTTGCAGATGATGCAATGTAGAATGCAGAAAAACAAAATCCTCACATTTTGCTTCCTTAATAGTTTTCAAAGAATTGGGAAATAATCTGTCCTCAAATATTTTACTCATCACTGACATTAGAAGAGGAAAGACTTGCATTCAGGCATTTTATCAAGAGGTGGGATCACTCCTCCCATGGGAAGGCATAGGACTTTGATGCATTCCCATGTTTACAAATTCTTGTAAATCTAGATTTGTGTTAAAATCCAAGGGAGTTGCTTGGGAACAGCCACCGCAATGCTTATAGAATGCCTACCCAGGGCAGAATAGTGCAACACAGAGATTTGCACTGCATTGCGCAACTCCAGATTTATGAAGCCACTCAACAGCCACTTTGCGTGGCTTCATAAATCTCTCTTAGAAATTTGCATCACGCATGTACCACATTGAACGATGCAACCCCATTATAAATATGACCCCAAGGGGCATATCAACAAGGTCTTTATCTCTGCTTTTTTGGCTTTAAAAGCCAAAAAAGGAGAGATAAAACTAGCGCCCTATCAACAACAGGGAGCTAACATGCAAATTTGCATGTTAGCACCCTTTTACTCTACGCTTCCCCTTGCATCTCTAATGAGATGCAAAGGGGGCGTTCCAGAGTAAAATAATAGGAGAAATGTCGCCTATTATCAAGAATGTCGCCAACCCTGTTAGAGACAAAAAAAGCAGCGCTAACCGCGGTTAACGCTGGTTTTTTACGTCTGGTATTTTTCTGACTTAGCCATGATATCCTATGGAAGGAGGATATCATGGCTAAGTTTGCCTGTCCCTATCAACAAGGTAATGTGAGATTATCGCTGGGTTTTCAGCGATAATCTCACGTTAGCCTGTTAGCGTGAGGATTTTTATCGCTATTGAGATAAGCGTTGCTAATAGCACGCTATCTCAGCGATAAAAATTCACGCAAGCCGGCGATAATTATCCTAGCGCTAAGTGCGCTTAGAGATAATTATCACCGGTTGTTGTTGATATGCCCCTAAGACTTTTAGAAGTTTTCTGAATCAATGGTAGCTGGACTAGAATCTGGAGAAAACCTCCTAAGGCAAGTCAAACTAAATACTTGAGAGATGATCTCCAAAGTTATGGAGCCTTGTTTCCGATTACTAAAATACATGAAGAATGAGTATTAAGATATTTAACTCACACAGATTGTGTACAAATATTGTGAGCAGACAGATTAATTTATAGATATCCGCAAAAATACCTTAAGGTTAATCCACATGGATTTGCGTTTTCAAATATATCGTGCATTTGCTTATGAAGCCATATAACTTACAGTGTTCATGATCAGTGCCCCTAGGTATGTGATTATAAATCAAGTTACGCTCTGCAAAAACAGTTTTATTTGAGTACACAATGTTGCCATTTGTGATGAATATTTTACGCTGAGAGACATTTATGGATTGGCCAGCAAGCCACCAAGCTGCTTAGGCAACAAAGTGCCCACACTGACTGGTCCTGATTCATGCAGCTGGCCTGATTTGGGATTCTTCACTGCAGTGGCTGGGAATATTCTCCACAATTGTTTCACCCAACAATGCAATGGAACCGTTATTGACATTTTTTTGTCAGAAAAAAACCCTCAAAGCAGGGGTTTATTTCTAAAAAAGAAAACTTAAATGTCCCTGACATGCTGGAAGTTTTCAGCCAGCATGTGGGGTGCATTTTTATACTTTTCCTGCATTGGATCACCATGCCCTACCTAGACAGAACCTAGAAGAAGAAATTTGCATTGAGAGATATGACCTAAATAGTTCAATATGTGGTGGATTGGCTCCTGAGGGGTCCTTTCAGATGACAGAGGCATTAGAGGCCCTGCCTTAAAAAAATAAATGTTTACACACGTGTGGATGTCTTGGGAGAATGGCAAGTGGGGTGGATGGAAAACCCTCCCATATGTGGTGGGTTTCCTGCACCTGCCCTAGTCCTACCCTACGTACACAAACCGATTCTTCAAATGACTTCAAGACATTTTTTGATAGTGAAAGTTAGGTCTGAGAACCAACCTCTTTCAGCAAGCTGATAAGTTAGCCTTTCCTTAATTAAGTAATCTCCTTGCTTTTTGTAGCAACCTCATCCCATAGAAAAAATGTTTCCAACTCTTGCACATTCTTAATCAGTCTCACAGCTGTATATGTATAAATAAATTAATGTTGATTGCACATAAATGCCTCTCATATATTAGGGCTCTATTAATCATTTCCGAGATCGCAAGAAGGATATGAATGTTTGTTCCATAACTCAGCCTAATTCTAATATATATTTCTCTATGATGAGTTAGTTATATTTCTTAGATTTAGCCAAATATTAATTACGATACTCCTCTATTACATGCCGACATGACGGGAGTGGCAATAGCATAAACCAGTTTTCCCTACTAACCCAGCCTCTGATGATGAATACATTTTGCTCTTGATGAAGAAAATGCATTTGTTTCTAGCCAAAGAGACATTGCAGTGCTAAGGAACAGAATTAGAAATGATAACATTCTGAGTGGCGCAGTGATTTAGAAACAGCCCGTAGTCTTTTTCAGAAATTAAAAAAACATGGTATCATTTTATGGGTGCCTAGAGAAAGGAACCAAAGAAACTTCAAAGGATCTGGATCCAAGGAGCTAGAGTGTGATTAAAATTGAATTAGTTGTTCACTCAACACCTTCTCTAAGAGCACTCGCTTGGCTCTATCAAGAAAAGAGAATCCAGTCCAAAATTCTGTGGACCACCAGTGGAACCTACAGAGGCAATGGATTTAAAGTTGGCTATTGACTACAGGAACAGGAAAGCGGATCGACTGAACCACTGGACCCCATCAATGCCTCGATACCCCCCAGGTAACAAGCAGCACTCTAGAAATCTATTGATTGATTGATTACACAATTTCTTGTTGTTCCACTAATAGTAATTGCACCCGATAATTGCCAGATGCAATAACGTTTGCTCCAGGTCAAACCTGCTAGAAGTCTACAGACGGAAAAGGCCCAATATTAACAGTAGCATACAGATTTTCATTGTATTGATACCCACAAATTGGCTAGGTGAAAATTATTGCATCCAATCAATTATGAGAACCTCGATGGCAGGTCTTATTATTTTCACATCGGACGGGGGTCACTCATATTAAGGCCATAAAAGTTTACTATCTGAAGCCCCACACCAATAAATATCATACTGTACAAGGAAAGCATCTAACAAAAAAAGCAGCAGTCACGCTTGGTGCAAGATAGTTTGCTTCAGGCGTAAAATCTATCACAATGCAGTCTGAACCACTCATGCCATTACAACTGAAGCTTTACTACGCTTGCCTTCCTCATGCAGATTTGTACCACAACATGCCTTTACAATGCCTGCCATTACCCCGCTCAATATAAGTATAAATGAAAGTGTAATATAAATACATTTTCTGTATGGGTGAGTGATTGGTTGTCTTAATGGGTGTCTGAGTTTCTGTGTGGATGGGTGAGGGGTGTGTGACTGCCTATATGGATGAGTGAGTGGTTGGGTCAGTGGCTCTATGGGTTTGTGAGTATGAGTGTGTGGGGGCTATATGGGTCTGTGAGTTTGCATATGGCTGTGTTGGTGAGTGAGTGCATGTGTCAGTGGTTTATGGGTGAGTAACAGGGTATGTGAAAGGCAGTATAGGTGAGTAATGGGGCATGTGAGTGACTGTATGGGTGAGTGAGTGAATGTGAAAGTGGCAGTATGGGTGAGTGTGTGCTTGTCTCAGTGACTGTATAGGTGAGTGAGTACATGTTAGTATTTTAATGAGTAGGTGAGTGAGTGTGTATTCAACTGTATGGGTGAGTAAGTGGCTGTGTGATTGACTGTATGGGTGAGTGAGAAGGTGTGTGAGTAGCTCTATGGGTGACTGGCTGAGTGTATGAGTAGCTGTATGGTTGCATGAGTGTTAATGTCTGTGACTGTATTAGTGAGTGAGTGGGTGTATGAGTGGCTGTATGGGTGAGTGAGTGGATGTGTGTGTTGATCTATGAATCAGTGAAGGGCTATTTAATTATTGGTATGTGTGGGTGAATAGATTTGAGCATGGTAGTGTAGTAGTTGGAGTGGGTGTATGAAAGGTTATATGGGATGTGAGTAATGTGAGTGAGTGCATCAGAGGTTCTGTGGCTTTCGCTTTGTTGAAAGCAGATCACTGTTTGCTATGACATAGCAGGATCAGTGCTCCCACCATGCCCTAGTAAATTGCAATATTCAAGAGGTTAACAAGAAAGGGTTTGGCCCTTAATCAGTAAGGCCAACCAGTAAACTAAGAACAAACACAAAAATGCCAGTACTGATAATCATTCAAACATCACATTTATACCAGAATCCAGAAAATCTAAACAATCTGGTCTGCAAAATTCTTTTTACTTTTATTTTAAGTATTTTTAATCATTTCATACTTTGGTTTTGGTAAAAGATTATGGGGCAGATTTATGAGCCCCTTGCGTCACTTTTAACATGGGAAAAGTGACGCAAAAGTGGCGCAAGGGGCTCATAAATCTGCCCCTATATGTACAAATACAATAATAAATATACACTGAAGACACCACTACATTTAACAAAAAAATGTGACAAATATACAGTGCAAATCACTATACAATTATAAACCAAATACAGTACATGTGTAGCTATGGATCCAACAGGTTTATTAGACCTCACTTTTGTGCATAAACACTGCCTCTGATCATCGTTCTTAATTCTAGTAATTCTACATTCATCAGAAATATGTTTTAAAGACAGCGTGACAGGGGTATTTACATTTACAGAGGGATAAGGCTGGCCCCTCGGCAGCTACAAATGGATCACCTGTGGGGTTCTTAAATCAACATGTGGAATAAAGAGCATGTATAGAAGCTAAGGCTCTTTTCTTGTAGAATTGTTATTTGGAATTGTGCAATCAGTTGATTTTAATCATCACAACTGAGAAATGTTGGCTGACTGGCTTTACAAATATAATAACACGGAGCACTTTCACCAACAGAGATTCTTTGGCGAATTAACTCAAATCAAAGGAAAATGTGAGCACGAGCACACTGCTCACTACATACACGTAAGCAATTTTGACCATTTTATAGACTTGTTCCTGAACACCAAGGCCCCAAAGGGCTCAACCTCAGTGAGGATCTATACAACTTTCTATAGTCAACCCAGGTGTTTGCTCCAGCTGCGTCATTACTGGCTGGACACTTTCATGTTTTACTTTTTAATTATTTTATGTTCAGAATTTTTTTTTTATTAATAAAAGTAAGGGTGTCAATACATTGTTCACAATATTAGAAACATATCATTACAGAGGAATTTGCAACGTTAAAGTACATGAATCGGACTCAAAAATAAATAAATAAAGAGTAAAACGGTAAAAGTAACATCTGGAGAACATTGGAATATCATATATTCTAGGAACAGTTGGGGATTCAAGGAGGTTTTAGGACTTCTGGTTGGGATGGTTGTAACTGGAAAGATCGTCTGGCATTTGCGTCAAGATATGTTGTAATCGGAGACCACAAATTCAAGCGTTTTGTTGCCATATGCAAGGGAAATACAAAGGAGGTGTCCAACCTGTGATTATGGCAAAAAGCATACCACCATGCCATGAAATACATTTTTGTAAAATCCTTCCAATTTGCGTTGATCTGCTGAAATGCTACTGCTAGAAGCAAATCAATAATTTTAACATTAAGCGTACTGTTCTCCCAGCAAGATGAGAGACAACCTAAGAAAATATGAGTAGAAGAAAAGGGAAATTTAGTTTAAAAAATCAGGTTAACCTGGGACCAAACTTGGTTCTAGAAGTTATGTACAGTAGGACAAGAAAATACATATGAAATAAATCAGCGTTAGGGGAGGAACATGTCCAACAAGCATCTGATACAGTCAAGAATTTTTTGCTTAAATCATTCAGTGTTAATAACAGTCTATTATAAACAAAAAACAGCGTTTGTGTTGTATTAGCTGCTCTGGATGATTTACGTATCTTGGTCCATAAGCTGTTCCATAAAGATACAGGCAAAGACAACACAAAATAACGTTCCCAAGCATCTTCTATTTTAGATTTCTGCCTGACAGTGCCTTTGCCATGTAAATATCTATATATAAAGGAAGCTTTGGGTGTATTCTTTAGCAAGGTGCATAGTTGTGAGGAAGGGTCTGGAGTGGTGGAAGCAGTAGGTGTAGTAGATAATTGGGTGTATGTATCCATCACAGCTGTCTTAAGTAAATTGTACTTATGAATAAATGAGGCAGGTAAATTGAATGATTGACTGAGTGAGGAAAAAGGTACGAAATCCGACTGTGAGAGTAACTGATGGATCCATATTAAACCTTTCTGATACCAAGTTTTCCAATAAAATGGTTTATTTCGAATAAGTAGGTTTTTATTATGCCTAATTGTTGAGTTGAGGAAGGAATCTATGGTGTTGTGAGCATCAAGGGATGCGGATAACAGGAGTTTAGAGGTCATTTTGATGATGGGAGTGGATAAGGCCTGTGGTTTACGTGTAAAGGACAGGTATTCATTAAAGGAGAAGGGGAGAGAAAAAGTCGCTCAATCGTAGTCCATAAAGGACAATCTTCTGTGGGATTACGCAACCAAAAAGAAGCTTGACGTAGAAGGAATGCTTACTGATATGCCGGGAAATCGGGAAAATTAACTCCACCTTCTGTTTTAGGGTTGATTAGTTTGAGTAAAGACATTCGGGATTTCTTATTATTCCATTAAAAGGAAGAAAGGATCTAATTGATCTTCTTAAAAAATGTTGTGGGAATAGGGACTGGAATATTAGAAATAGTATATATATTTATGGGTGACAACCTTATTTTAATAGTGTCCAAATGGCCCCACCAGGATAGATAAAGGGGATGCCATTTAGTAGTTAGGTCTGAGATCTTCTGTATGCATTTACTCATACATAGTGATACTGTTTCTTAAATGGAGGAGGTGACGTGTAATCCTAGATACTTAATATGATTGGGACTCCATGTGAAATTAGAGGAACTAAAATCTGATTAAAAAGTGTACTTAGTCAAGGGTAAAATCTCACATTTATAATTATTATATTTATAACCGGAGATATTGGAGTATGCTTGAACTTCCGCTAAAAAGGCGGGAATTGAGGTATTTGGTTTTGACATAAAAAGCTAAATACATTTACCTCTGACACCATTGATAACACAAATATCTTTTCTCAGCTAGCCTTATATGTCATGAAGTCACTGTATAAAATGTAAATACTTGTCACTGTTACATGCAAAATTTGTCACTGTTTTATGTAAAGGACATGTGTGCCGTGAAATGAAGAAGTGTTCTTTTTGCTTTCAAAACATTAAGAGGTTGCAACAATTTATTTAAAACTCGCAGTCATTAAACAGGCTAGCTGAGAAAAGATATTTGTGTTATCAATGGTGTCAGAGGTAAATGTATGTCAAAGAAAGTTAGAATAGATTCCAGCCTCTGAATACCTCATTGAATCTCCCCCTATTTTTTGAATCTCTATAAAAAGCTAAATATCATCAGCATAGGCGGCAAGTTTAATGTGGGAGGTTAGTGCTTGAAAACCATATATATTTGGGTTCTGACGTAATTTAGAAAGAAAAGGTTCCACAGCCAAATTGAATAGGAAAGGGGAAAGAGGACAGCCTTGACGAACACCCCTCCCCAGATCAAAGAATGGGGAAATCAAACCATTGGCACATACAGCCGCACGCAGGTTAGAGTAAAGAAGAGAAATTAAGGATGTAAATTTGGGACCAAAACCAAACAACTTAAGAGTATAAAACCGATAAGTCCACTCAACTCTATCAAACACCTTTTCGGCATCTAGAGATATCGCTACCAAGGATTCTTTTAAATGGGAAGATTTATATAGAACGTTAAAACGGAGTCGTCTATTGTCAGTTATGAATCGGCCTTTTATGAATCCAGATTGCTCTTTTCCCAATAATTCTGAAAGGTAGGAATCTAATCGTGTGGCTAATGCTTTGGAAAATATTTTATAATCGATGTTAACCAGGGATATAGGCATATCATTTTTACAATATTTAGAGTCTTTACCTTCTTTTGGAATAAGGCAAATATGTGCTTCTGAGAAGGAACCAAAGGAGCCTCCTAAAGAATTAAATGAATTTATTAGAGCGTACAATGTGGGCAAAAGAAGTTTAGAAAAGTGGATATAAAATTCAACAGTAAAACCATCTGGTCCCGGGGCCTTGTCTTTTTTAAGTAGTTGAAGAGCTTTTAAGAGTTCTTGCTGTGTAAGATTTAACTCTAGGGAGGATAAGTTTGGGAGAGTATGTTGAGGTCTTTGGATATTAGAGAAAAAGTGGGAATGGTCAGTGGGATGTGTTTCGGAAGCATATAATGATTTTTAAAAGAGAGAGAATTTGTTTAAAATGTCAGTATCCTTGAATTTTAAATCTGATTTTGTATCGTAGATAGCTTCAATATTCAATTTATTATGTCTAGCTTTTAAATAATTGGCCAAAAATTTTCTCAGCTGTATTTTTACCCCCATAAAATTTTGCACTAGATTTTAACAAGTATAGTGAGGCATCTTCCGTGAATTTCTTGTTAAATTGCATTTTAGCATTGATGAGAACCGTTAAACAATCCTTTGAGTGTGAAGTGTAAAGAGAGTGCTCCAGTCTCTAAAGATCCTTAGTTAGTTTACGGGCGATCTTTCGTTTCTTTGTCACAAAACCAATTATAAAATCTCTCGCTGTAGCCTTGAATGCATCCCATAAAGTAGGAAAGGGCATGGATTGAGTTTGGTTCAATTAAAAAAACTCATCAAAAAAGGCAGTGAAGGAGGTAGTACATTTTGGATCTAAAAGGAGGGCATTATTAAAACGCCATCGTCTAGGACCTGTAGCTTTAGGTAGGATATCAAGGCCAATAGAGACAGGTGCGTGATCTGAAAGTAAAATGGGAACAATCTCAGCATTTGTAAGAGTTTGCGAAATAGCATGGGACACAAATATATAATCGATTCTTGATTGATATTGATGAGTTGGGGAGTAAAAAATGTACTCTCTAGTAGTCGGATTACAGAGACGCCAAGCGTCAAGAAGCTTGTGCTGAGTAATAGTGTGAACAAAAGATTGATGGGGTTTATTAGGAACAAAGGAGACTCTGGAATTTCTATCAATAAAGGGGGAGCATAAATGTTTAGAAGCAAGACTGGAACACCCTTCAAAGACAATTTAACATTTAACCATCTGCCGGCATCATCTGAGTCCTGAGAAATAAGTTTGAACGAGAGGGATTTGCGGCAAAGTATCATTACTCCATTGAGCTTTCCATCACCTGGGGAGAAGAAAACTTCCCCCACCCAACCTTTTTTAATTTTAATGATCCAACATCCGAAAGGTGAGTCTCTTGCAAGAATGCAATATCCACATATAATTTTGCTACGTAAGTCAGGACTCTTTGCCTTTTGATGGGAGAATGCAATCCCCTAACGTTCCAAGTAATCAGTTTTAATGACATAGATTGTTAAAAAGAAATTGATCTAGAAATATGAAACAATGTAAAAAGTGAAAGAAGATAAGAAAAAGAATAATACATAATTCAGAATCATAACAGAGAAGAACATATAGAACAGATAGCCAAAGCCAAAGATGAAGTCGGAACAGAAGAAGTGAACAGAATCTATCAATGAAAGAGAAGATAAATATAGTAAGTAAGAAAAGAAGAAATGAGGAAATAGTGACAGAAAGACAAACAATAATGTTTAAAAAAATAGTATCAGGTAGATGAGAGAAAATTAGAGTAATAAAGACACCAAATAAACAACTTATCGTAGGATGTGAAACATATTGAGGAACCAAAGACAATACAACATAAAGAACGCAAAACGAAACAAGAAACATACCTACAAAAGGGAAAAGTGGGTGAGGGGGTGTGTGGAACCACATGGAGCAGACAGATATCCAGCAGGACTCGGGGAAGACCTTTTGACGATTAATCAGAACTGTGAAGCAAGAACAAGAGATGAAACTTAGTACTTAGAAGGAACTATGGAGTTATAAACCATAAAACTATGACCTAGAAGCAATAAAGAACATGGTAACATAAATTCAAAGCCATCCGTACAGTGTATAAAGGAACACATAACTTACAGTACTGTTAAGGATGAACTATCAACAACTGCTCAATCTGGCTTCATAAGATCTACAATTAAAAGGATATCAACAATTTAAACATATTGGTGAATAGTTCATGTAATATGCGATGAAGAACATCCTAAAGAAGTCGTAGTATCCATCTTATGCGAATTGATGAAACTCTGCAAACAAACTGGATCCTCGTAAGTCGTAGTTCTATTATTGTAAGTGACCTTGAAAAGACATGGGTGAAAAAGGCCATATCTGGCGCCCATAGAACGTAGATCTGGTCTTAAGTTGAGAAAGGCCTTACGCCTGGCAGCTCTAGCTTTAGAATTGTCTTGCGTGAAGAACAATGTGGATCCTGACCATGTGATGTGTTGAATAGCTTTGGCTGCTGTCAATAACTTTACCAAGTCCGTATATTCTAGAAAATAGATAATGACTCCTCTTCGTCTTTGTGAAGATGAAGCAGTGGTGGAGGCTTGCCCTATTCTATGGGCGCGTTGTATATTCAACGTAATATCCTCTGGCATGCGAAGGATTTTAGGGAGGAAAGATTTGAAGAATGCAATGGGGTCAGTGCCTTTGACCCCCTCTCTCAGGCCAAAAATTAGTAGGTTGTTCCTCCTGTTGCGATTTTCAAGGTCCTCGACCTGCTTCTGGAGGGTTGTGATTTGAGAGTGCAAGAAAGGGACACTTTTAGTAGTATCGCTGAGGGAAGAAACATTATGTTCAACTGCAGTAAGTCTTGTATCTAATTGTGCCCAGTTGTCTGAGAGAGTTTGCAGTTCGGAATTAGTCTCCTCCATGAAAGGTCTGAGGGCTCTTATCTCCTGTAACAACAATTCCATTGAGACTGGGGAGGTTGGCTTAGGACACGAGGGAGGGTCCTTTTTTAACCTTTTCACGTTTGATTTTCCTGATACGACAGGTGCAGAACCCATCGTCGAGTTTGCGTTATCCACCTCGAGTGATTATGAATCCTCCAATTTAGATAATTGTAAAAAAAGTGTGGAGTTTTTGATGAAAGAGCGCTGAGGTGTGAATGCACTGTGATGAGAGCCTCTTGTCCTACCCATGAATTGAAGAAACGGGTGAAAATGGACAATAAAGAGATTCTACAGCTTGGGGTACGTAGTGCTCAAAATGGAGGATATGCAGGACAGAGTATTGATAAGATTTGAGAGGTGTATCTGATATATACTGTCTCCAAGGGTGAGGTTCACCACAGACCTTATTCGCTTAAATTAGTTCTATTCAGAGCACCTACGCCAACATTCCATAATTTCGTCATGGAAACCAACAATCAGAACCATAGTATGAGTGGGTTATAAATTGCCAGCTTTTCAAAAGATCAGAGATGATTACAGAGGAAATTCCAGTCATGCAAATGCCAAAAAATACATCGTGTTAGAGTTATGAGGAAAAAGCAACATTCAAAATGGTGGTCGCTGAAGGAATCCTTCAACAGCTGTGGGTAGAAGTTCCAATAAAGGAGGACTGTCACGGTGAATTCATAGTCAATGTGGGCAGTAGGGATCTTGATCAGAAGAGGGAGGCATACTGACGCTGCCCAACTTTGAAAATATGAAGCAGGAAAGTGCTCGTCACTGAAGCTCAATTTGTAAAATGGCGGCCGCAACGTTGCTAAAACACTCGGGAGCGCTTTACCTTGAAAATGTAAATATTCCGCCCTAAATGGGTGCGGGCGTCGTCGTGCACAAAGCTACATCTGTTCAGCGACGTTGTTCTGCAAACCACTTCACTTGACACACCGTGGGACAGGACTTCTCCGCTCCGGGAACGCGTCCATCCTCCTTGGGCGCCTGGCCACGCCCTACTTTTTCATTATTAATTTTTATTTTTTTCTCCTCACCTTGTGCTCGCCATGCCCAGAGGTCGGCAGCTTTCACATCACAGCACTCAATAGTCCGGACGTATTTGCCTCCTCCACAGTCTGCACTTCATACTGCAATGTTTACGATTCAGGTTTTTGATGGGGAGTCGGCTGACTCCAGCATGGTTGTCTCCTTCATTTGTATATATTCATGTAATCGTTTTACATATGTGATTTTAAACCACATGCACTTATCTCACCCACTATGAGTCTAAAAAGTCATCACACACCAACACACTTGTGCATTTTCCCGGCTTCCCCGTCCCCGCCCTTCAGATACATTCATTCACCAGTGACCCGCTCTGTCGTTATTGACACAGTGCAGTAAGCATTAACATGAGATTCCGTGTTTTAGACTCAGACATAAGCGATTCAACTCATCACGATTAGACTCTATCAATGTGTTGAGCTCTTGCATTTAAGCAGACAGTGTGAAAGCATTTCACTTATGCTTTCTTTACCTCAGACAGTCTACTGGGTTTCGATTTGCAGCTGCATCAGCTATAGCGCTTTTTAGGCTTGTGACCCCCCTGCGTGTGACACTACTCCCGCATACGGTTCCATTAACACAGCACATGCCATTTTGTATCCATTTAGCCACAAGACATGCAATACCAGCGTTCGACATTTTGGCTATACACGGCGCACCGTTGTTGGTAACTATAAACGTGATTTCAAAGGATTTATTTAACCTTTTTCACTTCCACTCAGGGATATAAGCACTACCACATTTCCACATATGCATTTAGGCTTCTGCACACACACCAGCCAATCACATGATTCATGTACTACGGGGCTGTCTTAACAATGTTTACATAATGAGTCTTACATTTATGTCATGACTAACATAGAAAAGTCACTACCACAACATATAAACCATGTTGGTTTACACAGCGCGCTATGTGATCAAGACCGCAGGCTTGCGGTCGAAATGCATCATCATGACATGTTAATGCAATAAATTTCTTCATTTCATCCTTAACTGGAGCCTGTGCCCGTATTTGACCCAGCGTGGTCGTTTGATGGGATCCTGGTTTCATATATATATATATATTCACTGAAAAAACCATGGGTTTTACACACGTTATAGTTAGGAATTAGCATTTAAAAAACCTTGCAAATTCACTGAAAAAACCATAGGTTTCACACATGTTATAGTTAGCTGTACATTTCACTCGTAAAAAACCAATGAAATTCCCCCGTTATAGTTAGTGCAGACAACTATAACTCACGCGACCACAATCCTCTGCTGATGATGTCAGATATTACATCACTGATGACATATGTGTGTTTATAAAAAATAAATATTTGTAATATATGTATAGCTAAAGATACAGTATTAGCATCAACAGAGGATTGCGGTCGCGTGAGTTATAGTTGCCTGCACTAACTATAACGGGGGAATTTCATTGGTTTTTTACGAGTGAAATGTACAGCTAACTATAACATGTGTGAAACCTATGGTTTTTTCAGTGAATTTGCAAGGTTTTTTAAATGCTAATTCCTAACTATAACATGTGTAAAACCCATGGTTTTTTCAGTGAATTTGTACGGTTTTTTAAATGCAAATTTTTTTTTGAGATTTTTTGTAAACCTATGTATAAAATAATATATGTACTATATCCTGCATTATGGAAAGGTTTTTTTTTTTGCATTTTTTCTGTGCGCGTACGGTAAGCTGACGGTACGCGCTCCGTACGTCATAAGCACGGTGCGCGTACGTGATAGGATACGCGTACGGTAAGCTAATCAGTTTAAAAAGCAGCTTAAAACCTTCCTATTTTAACTCTTCTCCTCTTTTGGATCCTCACAGGCTCGCGCCGGGACACTCCCAGGAGTAGCTGTGCGCGCTACAAAAACCCATTAACATAACATAACATAACATAAGCTGACGCTACGCGCTCCGCACGTCATAAGTACAGCGCGCTTACGTGATATGTGCGTGACGTACGCGTACACGCGGAAGCAACGTCGCGGTTACGCAGGGGCGTGTAATGCGCATGCGCGAGTGCATCTTACATACGCGCTCCGTAAGCGCTCCGTAAGCGTCACGTTTGCGCATGCGTACTTGTTTACGAGCGCGTACCGTAAGCTTACGGAGCGCGCACGGTAGGTCATGTGATCCACAAAGAACACTTTTCATTGGTTGAAAATACTTTCAGTTCCAGAAACTTCCCACAACACACCCATTCCCCTCATTACTGCTTGAAAGAACACTTTTCATTGGTTGAAACTACTTTCAGTTCCAGAAACTTCCCACACCACACCCATTCCCCTCATTACTGCTTGTGATTCTCTAGGAGCAGGAGCTGAATTGTCTTTGGGATACAATGGCAGAACAGCAGACCTCTTCTGAGAGTGAGGCTAGCAGCACCACCATCATCCAGAGAAGGAGGAAACAGAAGAATTATTTTGTATGGGAGTATTTTACTTTTCCAGAGGGGGAGAAAAAGGTCAATGCTCCACTGGTCACTTGCACACTTTGTGACCGTGTTTTATCAAGAGGAAATCCTAGGAAAAAGTATTCCTTTGGAAATCACTCTATGATGAGACACCTTAGGGATAAACATCCCAGGACCTTTGCTCGACATACTGGAGAAAACTCTTTAGTAAGTCACCAGAGCCCAGCCTCAGAAGCTCAGCCGAGTACATCATCGGCAGCTCAGCTGAGCCCTTCCTCTGAGGTGGGAGCATCACCTTCTTCTGCTCCTCTGGATGTTAACCCTCGATTTGGGAGGGTTGTAATGAGGTGTATAACATGTTCTGGTCTTATTGTTTTTGGGGAGACCAGTGTTCCCCTTATTAACAATAAGATAGACCAGCACGTTTGTAGACGCTCATAATATTCCCATTCTTTCTTTCCTCCATCCCTCTATGAACCCAACGGCTCTTTTAAGAGCCAACCTTACCTCACAATTTTTTTTATTTTTTTTTAAGCTTTCCTTTTTGAACATTTTTTTTTACCGTGCGCGCACGGTACGCGTAACGCTGCGCGCATTCGGCGATTTTTTAAAAAAAAATTAAATTAATTTTTTGCCCTTGGGGGTCCTTCTAAGACCCCCTGACAAAGGCTAGGGGGTCAGGAACTGTCCAGCCTGCCCCCTTTTCACGTTATCCACCTTTGTTTTACACCCCCTCAGACTGCGAGAGACAAAATGGCGGCCGACACTTCCTGATTTCGACCGATTCGAATGTTTACTAAGATCTAACAACCAATCAGAATCGCGCTCGCGCACGGCACCGTGCGCGTACGGTAAGCTTACGGTAAGCGCACGGAGCGCGCTTACAGATATATATATTGATTTAAATGCTATTTTCTCAGGACCTACTGAACAGATTTACACCAGACCTACAAAAGGCACTTCCTTGACCTGAGGACTACCTCTCTGCCAAATTTCAAGTAATTCTGTTCAGCCGTTCGGGCTGTAGCTGTGTCTAAAGGTCCTATGGAAAAATGCATGGGGAAAACGCGTTTTGGGACCCCCCTTTTTTTCTCAGCCCCCGCTTGACGAATCCCCCCGAGACTTTCAGGGTAGGAGCGGAGCAAAGCGCCCCATTAGTTTTGAAAATTTTGCGAGGATTCGTCGACCGCCGCCAAAGTTATTCCAAATAGAATGTTGCGGATTTCCTATGGAAACATGGTCCTAACTATAACTATCTACTGGCGACCACCAGTAGATAATATAAATATTTATAAAGTTTTGTATAGCGGGTACAAGACTCAGGTGGGTATCAGAGCACTTCACAATTTGGATGAGAGAGAAATAATAGTTGGGAAGAACCAATGTTACTTATAAGTGCAAACACGACCAGGTTCCAAGAGGGTATCAGAGCACATCAAATTAAGAGTAAGACATACCGTACTGGGAAAAAAAAATACATCACTTAAAAAGAGGCTGGGATTAAAAGGTGAACACCAAACTAATAAACAATCCGAGGACAGTGAGTAAGGAGTGGAGACATGGCCAATTAAGGCAAGAACTTGTTCATTAGGATTGTTTTTACTTCCTTTTTGTAAGAAGCCGTGGAAGAGATCCGGCGGACTTCCAGTGGAAGAGAGTTCCAGATCTTCGGGGCAGAACTGGAGAAGGCTCTGTGGCTCGTTCTTGTGGAAAATCTGTGGTTTCAGAAGCAGAGAACTTGCATTTCGTGACTGTCTACCCCTTCCAGATAATTCAAGCTTTTGCACCAAATAAGATGGGGTCTTCAGATAGAGGGCTTTGTGAGTCAAGCAGGCAATCTTTAGCTGGATTCTTGCTTCGTAAGGCAACCAGTTTAGAGCTTTTAGGACTGGATATATGTGAGCGCTTCTTTTAGTACCGGTAATCAATCTGGCTGCAGCATTCAAAGAGGCTCTTAGTGGAACCAGGGTATATTTGGGAAGGCAAAAGAGCATCGCACTCCCGTAGTCTAGCCTAGGCAGTACGAGTGCTTGAACCGCTTGCTTGAAGTCATCTTGTGGAAGGAATGGTTTGAGATTCCTGAGTATACTCATCTGGTGTTTAGCGCTCTTGCTTATATTGATAATATGATTCTGCACATTCAAGTGCACGTCCAGTGTGATTCCGAGGGATTCAGCAGATTCAATAATGTGGGGGGAGCAATTGAAGGCTGTGAGTTGTTTCAACCAGACGTCGATCTTGTGGGTGTGATTGGGAGGCGAGATGAGAAGGAATTCCGTTTTGGAGGTGTTGAGCAACAGGTGATTCTCAGTTAGACAATTTTTAGTATTTGTCAGGGTAGAGTTGAGTGACGTGAGATCATCAGGTTAGTTGATTTTCAGATAGAGTTGAGTGTCATCTGCATACATATGAAAAAGAATGTTCACTGGGTTTAGTGCATTTGCTAACGGTTCCAAGAATAAATTGAAGAGGATGGGTGATAAGGGAGTCCCTTGTGGAACGCCCATGTATACTGCGGCAGGCTGGGATAGGTAATTATTCACCTTGACTCTTTGAGATCTGTTGTGGATATGTACTTTACCTCATAAATACTTACTTTATTTGTTGCAAAGACATGCCTGGTAATGGCTTAAGGGTGGTAAAGAGTCGTTGTACAGGCATGTATTGTAAAGACGTGGTTGTTGTATTGACCGTGTTGTTAAGGCATGCATTGTAATGGCATGTGTGGTTCCTGCATACAACCTTGCTTCCTTCTGAAGATTAGTAGGGAAAAGGTGAAATTTTTAGAAGCTTCTGACATGTTTTTCAAAATAGGTTCAGCACAGGACCATCTTTAGGTCAGTGCAATTAGTGCCGCCTCAACTATTGCTAAGCTCTGGTGGGGGTGGCGCTGTGTTTAATCCAGATGCAAAGTATGTGTCTCATGCAGAGCAAACTGCTATATTTTATGTGAGTAGATCAGTGGTTTACTGCTTTTGTAACAGAGATTATTTTGTTACTTGCAATTCATAAATCACAATCCTAATATAGCACAATGACCTTTAAACTGACATCGAACAGCAGCATGCAAATTACACCCTAGAAGGTAGAAGGTTATGTTTTTTCCGAGGTTCTTCATTATCCTAATATTGCTCAAAAAGGGCTCATTTTGAGTAGAAATACATTCTTATTGGTAAATCCCACACCAACCACTGTGGTACATTTTAAATCCCAAATTTGTGCTTTTAAGAATGGCTTATGATTCCTACACCTTTTCATTGTCATTGTCTTATGAAACATTTCTATTGACTGATTTACACAAGTATGATTCATTGTCTCTGTATACCATGTGTGATGCTCTGACACCATACACTGGTATGAGTAGCACTAAAAAAACTAATGAAATGCATGTGATGGTGATAATGTACTGTTTCTTTCCTTCCAGGCTTAGGCTTGGGATAATGAATGAAGTAATATTGCTCAATCCAATAACTTATATAAATGGTAACCCTTCATTTGAACCTAAATCTATACATTAAGGCCATCAAAGTCAATATGATGCGTGGGCTAAAAGCGTTTATATACAATGCACACTTTAACTGATTAAAATACGTGAGAAGCCATTGAACTATACAGAGCAAACTAGAGGGCTTTTTGCCTGATTCATTATTTCAATACAAGTACCTATTCTCTGACATTTACTTTTAAAACTTGCGTCCGCCCACACTCCTGTGAACATCCGCAGCCATTGTGTACTCCTTGGATAGAAGTGTAGTATTTGGAAGACAAGGCATACCTAAAATATGTGCTTTTATAGTAAGGAGGAGTAATTGGCTTTAAATCATGTAGATTATATTGTGCCTGTCAAACCCAAACAGCATATTGTAAATTGCTGCTTGTCAGGTAGAAAAAACTTCCCTTTATTCATCTTACAGCACCTTAATAGCAGCAGTATATTATAGGGCATTCAGGGCTTGTTAAACTTTTTGGTGGCAGAAATATGAAGTTACTTTTTCATTCTTAAAGCAAAAATGTGCACTATAATACAATATATTTGCATTACCTATGTAAATAGCACAGCAGGCTGGATGTTAGTACCTCAATTGCCACTATATAAACATGCCTATTGCTTCTAAAATGACCATCCATTCGACCTGCCAATAAGTCGACCTATCAGATTTATTATCTTCACTTGGGGGCTCATTAGGATGGCAGTTGTATGCACATCTGCATTGCAGGCGGTGGCAGAAAATGGCCTTTTCCACACTCCATCAGCGGTACTCGCGTCCACCATATTACAATGGGCAAACATAGCCCATTTTCCGTCCGCTGCTGAGTTACGTGATCTGCCAGAAATTTCCGTCCGCAACGTTGGCAGAGAGAGAGCCAATAGAGAAACACCGCCGTGCAGAATGACGTCCCGACCGCTGGACAAATCATAATGCTGCAAACAGCCTAGAATCCAGCCATCCGGTGACGGAGGAAGCACTACTGCAGAGAGCGAAACTAGAATCCCGGTCACCTCCACGTGGTCCTGACCGCTATGGATCCAGCTCTTCAAGCCCTTCCGCTGCTGTACCTCATCCACTACCAGCAAATAAGACATCGCCGTAGACAAAACCGCAGGTACCTAAAAACACAACTTCACATACAACCACAACACACAACTCCTGTGCTGAAATACGGCTCCTGTCCACATCAGACACTCTGGTGGGGACAGGAACATATCCCCCAGTGTACTCACACATGTCCTGCCTGCTAGAAACCCACACCTCCGCATCCGGGTCCCCCATCAACCACAAAATCACAGCAATGTCCCAGGAAAGTCACCGCAGCAGTGAAGACGTGGGAAAACCTGCGCACAATGTAGTAGGCAGGGCTGGAGCAAAGCATGGGCATTCTGACCAGATTCACAGGGCTCCACCTTCACCCTACCCACAGTATGCTTTCCACACCCATTAGGGCACATGCTGTGTGCCCCTCCTGTGCCCCCTGCACAATTTATCAGCCAGGTGTGGCTAGACCTCGCAAATCACACATCAAAGGGCAAGGTAGATTGACTGGGAAGGTGGGGATGAAGATGAACACCCTACACAGAAGGTCAGGAGCTGGACAATCCTCCTCCTCACACCTACCTTCCACTCATGTGAATCAAACAGAGTATAATTAAGAAATGAAGACTCACACTGCATATGAACAACCGTAGAACTGTTCACACTGCTTGTCAAGTCCCTCAGAAAGATCGCACACTGTCACTCTGCCACATACACATACCATAGGCCATCAGCAATGCAGGACAATAAATGGGCTAGCCCAAAGTGAAGTGGACAGTGCTGGAAAGCCATGGAGCAAGCCACATAGCATGTGTATATCACATGCAAGAGGAGGAACATGGGTGGCACAGTAAGTGAAATTAAACCACAGGGATACATCAATACAAGCCATGCATAGGCACAGGAATGATAGGAAGTGTCATACAGTAACCAGCCACACATCTGTGTCAACTACCTTAACATGTGTATGCCTTCAGCACAACATACATGGCTCATTGTCACACTCTCTGACTGTCAAACACAAGTAGGACCTTCACACATGCCCTTCATCTACCCATCTCACACCTGCAACACTCAACCCCTGTGAGAAACACACATAATTGTGCAAATGATGTCCTGTGAGTTCACTGAAAACCAATCACACACCCTGTGGTGCATCTACATTCAGACAGAACAGGAATACACAACATTGTCACTCTGGACCAATGCACAGACGCCATACCCCAACACAAACAAGAATTGCATCATCAAAAGACAATCATGAACAATAACGGGGATCAAGGGGACAAATCAACTAACACAGACATACACACCACACTAGTCATCAAGTGAACATGGTGTCATAGTGTACCAGAAGCATGCGCATGCACAAACCTGACACGTGGCAGGTCAAAAATAGGAGGACAAAGCACTATTGTGCACTCAAAACAAGCTCATGAACATGAATCAACATTGCTGCATGTGACATAAACACAAGAAATGCACACTACACATGCAACACACATCTGAATGTATCACAATACACAACATACTCACACACAATGTCATGCAAATAGAACATCACACACATTGCACCTGTCAGTAGAAAGAGCCAACACAGGCCAAACACTGCAAACATCAACAACAAAAACACAACCCATGCACATACCATACCAATCCATCACATAGCAAACTCAACAGAACATCATGGGGATGCACACCTAGCAAGTACAAGGCAACATACACTGACAGCACTGCATGCACACCAAGCATAGTGTGCACAACAACATATCTGAGTGCCCCACTATGAACTCCCACAACACAAATCATCAAAGCACACAGATAACATCACACTCAGGAAGGGTAGCAGTACCTCAGCAAACACACATGCAGCTTAGCCTTCACCCACAGATGCACAACTCAGGGAAACCCAGATGCAAACAACATGACTATGGGACTGTGCTGCTCAAACATATGCACTGCACATGAGCAACCATGACTGCAAACCAGTAGAAGAAAATAACATAACACTGATTGTGAAATTGTCCTGAGTGACACATTGGTCCTGTACACAGATCATCCTAACACAGTATAGTGTCACACTATGAAGTGTTGGGGAGGGTCACACACTGGCAAGGCATGGGGTGGAAGACATGAGACTGAAGTGATATGTACATCAGTATTGGACAGGTGAGGAGTGTACAGTGCAAAAACACAAAGAGGAGTAACTCACAATGTGTAGGCATCGGAAGCACCTATAGGGGATGGTCTAACTCCTCATACCATATACCATACTGGAGCCAAAAATGTTTCAAGTGACAGCAATGCATGAGAAAACTCACAAATAATGTCTGTGTGGCTGAGCAGGTCAGCACAGTGAGCACAAACAGAAACAAGACACATGGCTGATCAACAAAACACAACACAGACTTTGCAGTCACACACTCAGCATACTCACAACTGGCAGCAACAACAAGTAGGTGTCCCCCAGGAGTGCAAGGACACACCGACACAATGCACAGTGCTCAACCTACAACTCCTACATGTGACCACAATCTGAAGCACATGTCTGACAATTTAAACAAACAGGCACTCATTACGTGGGTCATACATGTGTGTAGTTGGCATTGCAGGTGCACATATACATCAACACTACTGACCATGACAGGCCATTCACACTGTATGACTACTCAAGTGCACACATTCTAATTTGCCCAGGTGACTATGAACACAGGCACACACAAGATGACTACACACCAACACTGCTGTGCACACATCAAGAAAGAGTCCACAGAAATGCCGGACCCTGGCCACCCGCAAGTAATCCAGTGGATAGCATTCACCTCTGTTCTGGTATTGCATCCTGTTAGACTTGGGGGTCTCTAGTTGGCACAGGTATGCACTTGTGACAAATAGGGACCCTCTCCTCTAGTCAGGGTAAGGGGGTACACTCCTAAAATAACCCCTGCTCAGCCCCTTGGTAGCTTGGCACAAGCAGACAGGCTTATCTCAGAGGCAGTGTGTGAAGCATTTGTGAACACATACCATAATCAAGTGACAACACTACAAATGGACACCACACAGGTTTTATATAAAAAATAAGTATTCTTTATATAGATTTAACACAAGACCTTTAAACGACAAAAATACACAATACTGTTACTTTAGATGGTAGAATTTTGCTTAGTTCTCTTAAGTTCTTAAATGCGACACTTTAAGTCAATGTACCTTTTTGATGCAACACGCAGGGCAACGAAAGTGTTGCAACAATGTTGATGCAATGAAGTTTTTGGTGCAAAGAAATAAAGACGTGAAGATCTTCCAGATGCGGCACGCTTCTCCGATGTTGCGAGAAGACTCGACTCGATGCTTCAGCTGCAGCGTCATCAACCTTTACGCGATGCGACAACTTCACATACAACCACAACACACAACTCCTGTGCTGAAATACGGCTCCTGTCCACATCAGACACTCTGGTGGGGACAGGAACATATCCCCCAGTGTACTCACACATGTCCTGCCTGCTAGAAACCCACACCTCCGCATCCGGGTCCCCCATCAACCACAAAATCACAGCAATGTCCCAGGAAAGTCACCGCAGCAGTGAAGACGTGGGAAAACCTGCGCACAATGTAGTAGGCAGGGCTGGAGCAAAGCATGGGCATTCTGACCAGATTCACAGGGCTCCACCTTCACCCTACCCACAGTATGCTTTCCACACCCATTAGGGCACATGCTGTGTGCCCCTCCTGTGCCCCCTGCACAATTTATCAGCCAGGTGTGGCTAGACCTCGCAAATCACACATCAAAGGGCAAGGTAGATTGACTGGGAAGGTGGGGATGAAGATGAACACCCTACACAGAAGGTCAGGAGCTGGACAATCCTCCTCCTCACACCTACCTTCCACTCATGTGAATCAAACAGAGTATAATTAAGAAATGAAGACTCACACTGCATATGAACAACCGCAGAACTGTTCACACTGCTTGTCAAGTCCCTCAGAAAGATCGCACACTGTCACTCTGCCACATACACATACCATAGGCCATCAGCAATGCAGGACAATAAATGGGCTAGCCCAAAGTGAAGTGGACAGTGCTGGAAAGCCATGGAGCAAGCCACATAGCATGTGTATATCACATGCAAGAGGAGGAACATGGGTGGCACAGTGAGTGAAATTAAACCACAGGGATACATTAATACAAGCCATGCATAGGCACAGGAATGATAGGAAGTGTCATACAGTAACCAACCACACATCTGTGTCAACTACCTTAACATGTGTATGCCTTCAGCACAACATACATGGCTCATTGTCACACTCTCTGACTGTCAAACACAAGTAGGACCTTCACACATGCCCTTCATCTACCCATCTCACACCTGCAACACTCAACCCCTGTGAGAAACACACATAATTGTGCAAATGATGTCCTGTGAGTTCACTGAAAACCAATCACACACCCTGTGGTGCATCTACATTCAGACAGACCAGGAATACACAACATTGTCACTCTGGACCAATGCACAGACGCCATACCCCAACACAAACAAGAATTGCATCATCAAAAGACAATCATGAACAATAACGGGGATCAAGGGGACAAATCAACTAACACAGACATACACACCACACTAGTCATCAAGTGAACATGGTGTCATAGTGTACCAGAAGCATGCGCATGCACAAACCTGACACGTGGCAGGTCAAAAATAGGAGGACAAAGCACTATGGTGCACTCAAAACAAGCTCATGAACATGAATCAACATTGCTGCATGTGACATAAACACAAGAAATGCACACTACACATGCAACACCCATCTGAATGTATCACAATGCACAACATACTCACACACAATGTCATGCAAATAGAACATCACACACATTGCACCTGTCAGTAGAAAGAGCCAACACAGGCCAAACACTGCAAACATCACCAACAAAAACACAACCCATGCACATACCATACCAATCCATCACATAGCAAACTCAACAGAACATCATGGGGATGCACACCTAGCAAGTACAAGGCAACATACACTGACAGCACTGCATGCACACCAAGCATAGTGTGCACAACAACATATCTGAGTGCCCCACTATGAACTCCCACAACACAAATCATCAAAGCACACAGATAACATCACACTCAGGAAGGGTAGCAGTACCTCAGCAAACACACATGCAGCTTAGCCTTCACCCACAGATGCACAACTCAGGGAAACCCAGATGCAAACAACATGACTATGGGACTGTGCTGCTCAAACATATGCACTGCATATGAGCAACCATGACTGCAAACCAGTAGAAGAAAATAACATAAAACTGATTGTGAAATTGTCCTGAGTGACACATTGGTCCTGTACACAGATCATCCTAACACAGTATAGTGTCACACTATGAAGTGTTGGGGAGGGTCACACACTGGCAAGGCATGGGGTGGAAGACATGAGACTGAAGTGATATGTACATCAGTATTGGACAGGTGAGGAGTGTACAGTGCAAAAACACAAAGAGGAGTAACTCACAATGTGTAGGCATCGGAAGCACCTATAGGGGATGGTCTAACTCCTCATACCATACACCATACTGGAGCCAAAAATGTTTCAAGTGACAGCAATGCATGAGAAAACTCACAAATAATGTCTGTGTGGCTGAGCAGGTCAGCACAGTGAGCACAAACAGAAACAAGACACATGGCTGATCAACAAAACACAACACAGACTTTGCAGTCACACACTCAGCATACTCACAACTGGCAGCAACAACAAGTAGGTGTCCCCCAGGAGTGCAAGGACACACCGACACAATGCACAGTGCTCAACCTACAACTCCTACATGTGACCACAATCTGAAGCACATGTCTGACAATTTAAACAAACAGGCACTCATTACGTGGGTCATACATGTGTGTAGTTGGCATTGCAGGTGCACATATACATCAACACTACTGACCATGACAGGCCATTCACACTGTATGACTACTCAAGTGCACACATTCTAATTTGCCCAGGTGACTATGAACACAGGCACACACAAGATGACTACACACCAACACTGCTGTACACACATCAAGAAAGAGTCCACAGAAATGCCGGACCCTGGCCACCCGCAAGTAATCCAGTGGATAGCATTCACCTCTGTTCTGGTATTGCATCCTGTTAGACTTGGGGGTCTCTAGTTGGCACAGGTATGCACTTGTGACAAATAGGGACCCTCTCCTCTAGTCAGGGTAAGGGGGTACACTCCTAAAATAACCCCTGCTCAGCCCCTTGGTAGCTTGGCACAAGCAGACAGGCTTATCTCAGAGGCAGTGTGTGAAGCATTTGTGAACACATACAATAATCAAGTGACAACACTACAAATGGACACCACACAGGTTTTATATAAAAAATAAGTATTCTTTATATAGATTTAACACAAGACCTTTAAACGACAAAAATACACAATACTGTTACTTTAGATGGTAGAATTTTGCTTAGTTCTCTTAAGTTCTTAAATGCGACACTTTAAGTCAATGTACCTTTTTGATGCAACACGCAGGGCAACGAAAGTGTTGCAACAATGTTGATGCAATGAAGTTTTTGGTGCAAAGAAATAAAGACGTGAAGATCTTCCAGATGCGGCACGCTTCTCCGATGTTGCGAGAAGACTCGACTCGATGCTTCAGCTGCAGCGTCATCAACCTTTACGCGATGCGACAACAGCGGCCTTCGCAGCGACACTCCTCTCCGACGTTTGCGAGACGCTTCCGCTCGATGCGATGTTGCAGCGGCGACACCCCTTTACACGATGCGACGACAGCAGCTACGGTGACACGCTTCTCCGTGGATGCGGGGCGCTTTTCTTGATGTGGTGCAATGCGACAACTACGATGGCTGCGATGGCGACACACTTCTTCCTCGATGCGAGACTCTTCTCTTGATGCGTTGCAATGCATCAGCTACGATGGCTGCGATGGCGACATGCTTCTTCGGCGTGGCGGGACACTTCCTGGATGATGCGACGACAACAGCTCCGATGGCGGCACGCTTCTCCTTCTTGAGTCGCGCTTCCAGCTCCTTGCGACACGCAGTCCCTCAGAAGGCCCAACAACAGCAGCAGGCACTTCCAAAGAACTCCGGGGAGCTGGGGGGTGAAGTCTGTTGTTCCTGAGACTTCAGCAGGAGGCAAGCTCTTTTCCAAGCCCTTTGAGATCCTTCACAAGTTGAGCAAAAGTACACACAAAGTTCCTTTCTTCTCTCTTTGGCAGTAAGGCAACCACTGCAGGCCAATCCCCCAGGTTCAGGGATAATTTCCTCCTCAGCTTCTTCTGGTTCCTCCCTCAGCAGAGGTTCTTCTTGATTTCCCAAAGTGATCTAAGTTCTTGGGATCAGGGTCCCAATATTTATACCCAGAAATCCTTTGCCCTCTGAAGGCAGAGGGGCCTTTGCCCAGTCCAAACCAGTTCCTGATCACTCTGTTTACCAGACTTCTCCTTTCCTTTCACAGTGCAGGGCAGAAACATTAGACGCCCCGCAGGAGGTGGAGCCAGCATTGTCGAAGTCAAGTACAGCTCTGGAGCACTTTGTTGACAGGATTCCTTCTCTTCATTCACTGTGCAGGGCAGAGACATCAGCCGCTCCCCAGGAGGTGGAGCCAGCATTGTGGAAGGCAGGCACAGCACTATTCAGGTCCCAGGTGCAACTCCTCCCACCCATCTGGATGCAGATCTCTCTATTCACCACTGGGACACCTCACCCTGTCACCTGGAATTCCCCATTCTTGTCACTCAAACTACAGACAAAGGAATACACACAGCCTAGCAGAGGCAGGTTTGAATGGTTAGACAAGAAAATACCTACTTTCTAAAAGTGGCATTTTCAAACACAGAATGTTAAAACCAACTTCACTAAAAGGTCTATTTTATCATCCTGAGTTCAGGCATACTAAATTTGAATTTCTACCATGTTCCCTGAGTCAGTTAGGATTATATGATGTAATAACCAAACTGCCCATTCTGGCCTATGGAGAACAGGTAGCCTTGAAATAGTGAAAAACGAAAATGGCTGTAATTCACTATTAGAACATGCCACACACCAGGGCATGTCCTAACTTATCCTTACAATGCACCCTGCCCTTGGGTCTACCATAGGGGTGTCTGATATGAAGAAAAGGGAAGGTTTAGGGACTGGCAAGTGGGTGCACTTGCCCAGTCAGCATGACAGTACCCGACTGCACGCAGGCTCTGCAATGGCAGACCTTAGACACACTTTTACAGGCTGCTTCTGTGGGTGGCACAACCAGTGCTGCAAGCCCACCAGCAGTATTTGGATTACAAGCCCTGGGCACTCCTGGTGCACTGTACTAGGGTCTGACAAGTAAACCAAACCAACCAATCATAGAACCACAAATCATACTTCAATTTACAATAGGGAGCACTTGCACTGTGGCACTGGACAGCAGTGGCACAGTGCCCTGAGCAACTAACACCAGCAAAAAATACATGAGGCACAGCGAAAAATGGAAGAGAGACTCACGCCAATGTGCCAGGTCTAACACATCCTGACATGACATGTGTACAATTTAGCAAACCTGAGCACAGAATGATTAGGAGAAGAGTAGATCATCACAAACAACCATCATTGCACCCTCAAGCCTTTGACTCTAGATAAACAAAAGTGCCTGTTACCTCTGGAAAGCTCTGAAAAAATTAAACAAGTAATTGGCAATGTTAAAGTGGCACACAGAGCATGTGTCACATGAACTGATACCCATACATAAAAGCTTTTATTTAGCATGGACACTGACAAAGCAGACAGCAGGAGTAACAGTCTCTATTACACAATACCCAGATAGGCATGACAAGTAGAAAACAGCAAGGACATTGGCCATTACAAATTCAAAGTATGCAATTGTGTGCATGAGAAACTGCACAGGGAATGGGCATCCAAAGTGACAAACAGTAAAGCCATTGGCCATTACAAATTCAAAGTATGCAATTGTGTGCATGAGAAACTGCACAGGGAATGGGCATACAAAGTGACAAACAGCAAGGCCATTGGCCATTACAAATTCAAAGTGTGCACATGTGTGCATGAGAAATGGCACAGGGAATGGACATCCAAAGTGATAAATAGCAAGGCCATTGGCCAGTCCATAGTTCCGGTGTGCACATGTGGGCATGAGAAACTGCACAGGGAATGGGCATCCAAAGTGACAAATAGCAAGGCCATTGGCCAGTCCATTGTTCTGGTGTGCACATCTGTGCATGAGAAACTGCACAGTGAATGGGCATCCAAAGTGACAAACAGAAAGGCCATTGGCCAGTACAAATTCAAAGTATGCACATGGGTGCATGAGAAACTGCACAGGGAATGAGAAACACCGCCCACTGCCATGGGAATCACCCCAGCTCAGGGATACAAATGGGCAGTCCAGGCACCGCTGTGGGAGAGATGGTGTTGGGAGTGGAACTTTGCCTCAAATTTGGCTGTCAGTTGAACTGGGAGTTGGCTGATTGTCAGAGCCAGTTAGAGGACTGGACCTGGGAGAGAGAGGACTGGCTGAGATAGAGGCATCAGTAGCAGTGGGAGCCTGAGGGCTGCTTGGACCGGGTGGTGTGATGACATGGGGAGGTGGAGACATGCTGCCGGGAGACACAGTGTGTGAGGGTGAATGTTCGGGCTGGGTCTCATTTTCTTGGGGATTTGAATAGCCCACAATTGTCTTGTCCAGAGTGGGAAGTGAGGTGGGCACAACAGCCTCACTCTACACCAAAGGTGTATCAGGTGCAGGTGGCTCTCCCCGTGGGGATTTGCTGGACCTGGTGGTATGCTTGGGTTGGCCTTGCCTTTTCCCCTCCATCCCCTGTTGTCCAGGTAAACCCCCACTTTGCTCTCCTGTCCCAGCTTCACAGGGGTGTGGGTGGGAGTTGACGTTGGGCTTGAATCTGCCTAAGAGAAGTGTTTGTGTTTAGTCGTTGCAGGAACCAGGTTCACCGCAGACAGTGAAACTGTTTGTTTGTCTTTGGGAGCAGGTGTGGGGATGGGAATGCCCTTGGATGGGGGTGATTTTGATGAATGTGAGGTTCCTGGCCTGATGCCCATGAGTGTCACGTGATGGGCTTTTGCCTTTGCGCTCCTGTGTGCCTGTTTTGTGTTGTGGGGAATGGTGTCTCTGCTCTGGGCCGCTTGGAGGGCTGCTGTTGTGTGCTGCGTGTGGAGGACTTGGTGCCTGAGGGCTCTGGTTGTGGGCACTCTCGTCAGGTGGTGCCACTGGCAGGTTGGTTGCTGAAGGGACTGGAGCTGGACTGGGACTCTGTGCCTGCTGAATGGCTGCCATCACTGTGGAGGACCAAGACTGGACAGTTTGGTGTAGCCCACCCATGTCAGAATGATTGCCCTCCATGAAGGCAAATACCTGTGCCAACTTCTTGTCATGATCCTGTAAGGCATTTAGGAGAGCAGTCTGACCCACACACAGCTGGTGCAAAAGGTCCACCGCCTCCACACTGAGGGCAGCATGGGAGACAGGTGCAGGGGAAGCGGTGCCTGGGGGGAAGGAGACTCTACCCTTCATAGGGCTCCGGGCACAGACAACACTTGTGGGAGCATCAGGGAGGGTGGCCACTGGACGATGTGTGGTGGAATAAGAGTCAGATTTCGAACTCCCTGTGCCTGCCAACATCGAGGAGTCACCACTGGAGTCAGATTATGTGGAGGTTGGGGTTTCCAGGCGTGATTCATCCAGGGCACTCCTGTCCCCCTCCAAGGCGCTGGTCACATCAGTGAGCTCATGTGTGGCAGTTGTGCCAGAAGCTTCTCCACTGATGTTGGTCCCCTGTCCTTCCATGTCCTCGGTAGTGGCTGCAATAGACAGAGACATAGGTGCAGTATAGTGCTATACTCACAGACATCGCATGCAAGCAAATCACCAAAGTGGAAAATGATCCCCCCATGTTGCCCACCACCATGTGCAGTCTGCATGTGCAACCTTTATGCAATCATCAGAAGATGCATGGAAGCATGCGTAGTTGACATTACTGCCCCATGTGACGTTGACACAGCCAAATAGCTTGCCCGTGCCTCCTTGTAACCTAACATACTAATCTCTGTAAGCATACCTACGTGCCTGTAGGTGAGATAGATATACTTCTCAACATGTTGCATCTGTCACATATGAAGTCACTTTAAGAGAACACCACCGAAACAGACTTACAAATGTCCTTTTGCAATGGACATAAGCTCCCGCTGTCCACCATGTGGTGCTTTGAAGCACAACTACAGTTGCACATTGGTGTCAGGTGTGTAGTAGTCACACATTTTAAGTTGTGCACAGCACACATCTATAAATGCACACTAAGACGATGCTCACTGCTGTTCACTGCCAGGTGATGTCTATGACACTCATAATGCAGCATATGTCACAAGGCCACATCTCATTTGCAATGTCAAGAGTCATTGTATTAAACACATGAAAAAGCTGCACTCAACACAGAGGCCACTTACAAGCCATTGCATCACACTAGAGGCATCACAGAGCTCCACACTGGCTCAGGGTTGGGATTCATGCAGCCACTCACACCCAAAGTCACACTTCGCAGAATACCCACCCCCAACTTGCTGCTGATGGGCCCTCAAGTGTCCATCCAGCTCTGGCTGTGTCACTGGGAAGATGCGGGCCATTAGTGGTGTCATGCTCCTGCGCGCAAACCTGCCACTCTGAGGGAGCACCCCCAGCGTCATCTCTGCCATGTTGTTGCTCAGCCTGCAGATGTCATCCCACCTCTTGTGACAGTGTGTGTGTCATCGTTTGGAGACACCCAGAGCCCGCACCTTGTGTGCAGTGGCCCTCCATATGGTCTTACGCTGGTGGAACTTAAGCTGCAGGCATGGGAGACAAGAAGAGGAAGTGTGTTATGTACCACTGTGTGTCATTACAGGAGCATGAAAATACATAGCACACCAATACATAAATGTTAAGCAGAGGCCAAGCAGCATGACACGTAGTATACTTGCATCAAATACTCTCATATAAATGTATACATGTATGATGATGGACACAGTACCTGGCCATCTCATACACTTGCAGAGTGCCAGCACAGAAACCAATGTGAAGAAGACCATCATCAGTGATGCAGTATGAAGAGTGAGAAATACATACAATACAATTGAAATGATGTGTCGGAGCAGACTCTCTGTGTCCAACACTACACACCCCTCAATGTCCTTGGCCAGTGAATGGCTACCTGTGTCATGGAGGTCACATTTAGGGACATAATCTTACATTCTCACACTCTTCTCACAAGGTGTAGGCCTGTCGTGTGCAATCCTCAGGCCTAAGATAGCTCAATGAGAAATAGGGTGGTGGACAACACATATGTTTCACTCTGTCCGTTTACTGATGGGTCCTTGTCAAATTGGACAGTTTCTTTGCAGGCCAGGGGGACTCACACTGAGGTTAAACATGGGCTAACTTAAAAATCACATGCATGTACAATATGAGAGGGCAAACAGTCCCTACACATGTGAGACAGAACACATTATGAAAACAATGAAAGGATGATATCTCCAAATGACATTTATCTGATGTGTCATAGGTGAATGACCACCAAACGTTTTACACTCAGGCATTTTACTCTTGTGCATAATGCACACATATCTATGGAGGCAATATAAAAACTGTACACCCATTCTTCATTACCCTCTGGAAGAAATACCTTTGCAATGTCACAAACGAGCATGAGAAAACCTCGTGAACTATGACATTACATAGTCAGGCAATGTTTTTTCAGACTTTGACTGTACAAACCAAAAGTGTGACTGTATGGCTTCAAAAACACTGCATATTCCTCCCATCCTTCAATGCAGCCATGGATCTGTGGAAATAAGGCTACACACCACATTGACATGAAGCCAGCATGCTAGGCAGTGTATCACTTATTTACATTACCCAGTCTCAGACCAACGTTTGTATTTTTCTTGCTGAAGAAGGGCTGTAGAAATGCCCATGTTGCCATCCTCCCCAAATACTCAAATGCAATATTTACTAGGCCATGTATGGAGCATGGTATATGAAAAATGAGGATTCATGCAGATTAACTTGCACACACAGGCACATACTACTGCAGAGCAATATCATGTGAGCACTCTGAGTACTCTCAAACTTTCACTCTGAAACACTTACAGTACATCTGAAGCACCATATAGCCTCCCATACTGTGAAAGAACCTCGTCCACCAGGACTTCCAGCTCATCTGTAGTGAAGGGACAGGCCCTGATCTTCTCAGTTCTCACCATCACTGGGTTCAGGAGACAGGAACAGCAGCAATTGTTGGTGAAGAATGGCAGGCAGCAGTTTCTGGATGCAATTGAAATATGTGGCTCTCTCACAGACATATATAGCCACGTGGGGTTGTTTCAGTGGTACTTGGTGTTCCTGGTCAGCTTTTTTCAAATGTAAACAACGACCGGGACCGAAGTGACAGCACACGCCTACCGCGATTTTCAAATGTGTAATTCACTACCGCGATCGCGGTTCCCATTGGCTGAAATGGCATTGGCGGTGTCACACCGTGGAGCCCATGTGGTCGCTACCGCAATCGTGCATCTTTTGATTGTACCCAATGACCGGGCCCGCGGTAGCAGAGCACGCCTACCGCAGGTTTCAAATGTGGAATTCACTGCCGCGATTGCGGTTCCCATTGGCTGAAATGGCATGGGCATTTGCGGTGTCACCACGCGGGGCCCAGGCGGTCGCTACCGCAATTGTGCATCTTTTGATTGTGCCCAATGACCGGGCCTGCGGTAGTGGAGTACGCCTACCACGGGTTTCAAATGCAGAATTCATACCGCGATCGCGGGTCCCATTGTCTGTAATGGCATTGGCATAGGCGGTGGTCAGCCGATCGCTTCCGCAAATTGGCATTTTTCAATTGTGGCCAATAACCGTGATTGCGATGGCGGAGCACGCATACTGCACCTATGGACACTTCATGCAATGGCAATGGCCAATTCTCATCATGGAACACTAGACACTAACAATGAATTATCCCACCTGATTGCTGAATTCAATGCTAGTGTGACATTGAACTCACTGATGACTACAAATGCCATGTCAGTGCACATGTTCACATGCATTCCTCACATGTCACATATGTTATTTATGTGCATGTACACAGATCTGTTGTGTAATGGACTGTTATATTTGTGAACATGTCAATGTGTGAGATGGCTAATCAACCCATAGTAATGATGGACTGACTATATAATGTGCCTATTTCACTGTGTAGATTGCTGAAATTATTTTGATAGTTTATCTGCCTGCACATGCTGTGATCATTGTGTGAAAAATGTGTGCTCTGTGCGACTCAAGCAAGAAGGTGTGGCAGGTACAGCTGTTGTGTTTCGATTTAGATGTCCCTATATAGGTTTTCCTAAATCATGTCCTTATATAGGCACAATTCGTATTGCCCTTATTTAGGCATAGAATCCCAGTCCTTATTTAGGCATTAGCCATGCTATCCAAATACAGGCATGGTCACCTACATCCGTCCATCCCAAATTCACAACGAGTTCTTAGAAACCTGACCCTTAAGCCTTTGGGACTTTCTCTAGCTAGGATTATTGATTTCTACAAGAACTCATCTATTATGCATGAGCTACTATTCCTTAGGGATTCATTCATGACGTCTTCTTCTGCCTGACTTTACTTCAATGCTAACATTTCTAAGCACTTTCCATGTATAAATATACCTTCCCTTACCACTGCAAACCACGGCTCGGTGACACAGTTCGATACGGCTTGCCACGGCAAGTTTGGAAGGAATTCCAGACCCTGCCTGACGCACTGACCAGACGCTGTCATCCCTGCTCACAGGTAATCCAGCTTCCAGTGTTCTGACTCCCTTCGCGGGGTGTTAGAGTTTGAGACCCAGAAAGAGATTCCCACCTCTCTCATTCTAAGGTATGGAGCTGACTAGATCCTAGAGGGACTCTTGGCATATGCAAAACTTTTTAGCCTATGTTATTTATGTATGTGTATATGAATATATGTCATAGCTAGAAGACACTGCTGTTGCAGTATTATTTCTTCTTACTGCTTACGCTGTATTTATTATATCTCGCTTACTACCTTGCGATTGTAACAGCTCATATCTCTTACACGAGAAACAAGACTGTTCAATAAATCCTTTTTATTGAAACGCCCGTCTATCTATTTCTGTGTAACTCTGAAGAAACTAAGCATGCACGATTGAATGAGCGAAACTGTTATCTGTTGTTTCCACGATTCTGAGACATGCTCAGATTGTAAGGAAAACAAAGTTGTCATGTTTATGCGGTTGCCAGAAACTATTCCCTTCTTGTTTATTAAAGGAGTTTCTAGAGGCCTCTGAGTTAGCTGGCACACAAAGTAATTAGGTTTAATGTACTCGATAGAGGTATACTGACCTCAGTCCTATGTCACACTATAGTGTATATTATTCCAATGCGCAGAGCCTATAAGGGAACTAGGAACTACACTACATGGCGCCCAACAAGTTTGGTAAGGCACTAATTTAATGCTAGATACTGAAGTAACTCAGTCGTGCTTTTCTCAGAGACCCCTACTCACATACTCCATAAGACGTCTGGAGTGGGTAGGGTTAATATCCGCCATAGCTGAGTAGGACGAAAATCCTATGTATTAGCTGCTTGGTTTGTTCAACGTTGAAGGATGCAGTGTTCCAAAATATTGGGCAACTTATCTTTGTTTCTTTGAAACTTGTTCTACATTTTTCAAAAACAATGTCCCAAAACAGGGACAATAATACGGTGACCAGTGCAGCTATAGGTTTTAATCTTACAGGTTTATATGAAACCGATGAGGGTGTTATAAACATCCATCAAAATTTAAGGAGAGCCATCACTCTAAAACTTATAAAACACGGCTTTACACCAAGAGGTGGTAGAGCAGATTTTGTGATAGAGGCACATGAATCTTTTCAGACAGAGGTATTCTATTCATGGATAGTATTCCCAGAATCAAATCCAGTAACAAAAGTGTTTCCCTTCTATAAAGAAGATGAACCACCTGAGGAATATATTACTTTCGAGGATGTTGAAATTCCACTCACATACCAGGAGCATAATCTATGGTTTAAAGGTGCCCTCAAATATTACAATCACATTACCAGGCTTGGTCCACTAGGTAGACCAGGAGCAACATGGCCAATTTTAGCCGGCTACACACCTCATCCTGACATTGAAGAAATGTCTGGCGAGGAATTACTCACTCAACTTAAAGAGTTAATACAAATTTACAGACAGTTAGTACAATATGTCATGCGGACTTTCACAGTCTTTCCACCATTAACCATTGCAAATCATACCCCTCACCCGGGGAATACACAAAAAATTACTCCACAGACTTTACACGCAGTCATGGGTAACATGCCCACAAAACGTGAACAAATTCCATTCTGGATAGCTCAAAAAATTACACAAATCGAAGCAGTATTTCCTAATACTAGCCCTTATGGGAAACACAGAATCCTAACAATCTCTTACCAATGGGGATCACAACACATCTGGAAGACTGCACCACTTTGGGCACAGTCTTTGCTGCCATCTATACTAAAACACATGGCGTTCTGTCTATTGCGGTAATACCTGATGTCCTGAAACAAACTCGAAATTAATACGGGGCATACCCTGCTCTGAATTTTGGTATGAAATTACTAAATAACTTCGACCAGGTCTCAACAATAATATTATCTAATATTAAAGGGGAGGCAGCATCAGTGGCGATCCGCCAACGCTTAAGGGAATTTGATGTAACAGAACATCAACAAGAACTACCCAGAATAATAGAAAAATCATATGAAGATTTAGGCAGAGATAGTTTGGGTGGAAAACCAGTTAAACCACAACTGTCTGAAGGTCCTGAGAAGGACTCTATTAACCCCTTCGCTGCTAGGCCTTTTTGACCACATTAGGTATCCACGCCAAATTTGCTTCCTTTTCTTCCAACATCATGGGGATTCCAAAAGTACCCAGGGAATGTGGATTCTCCTAGAGGGTTCCCAGAAATTAGTCAAAATACAGCAAAAGTTTTTTTTTTTTTGTGAATAATCGGAAAAACGGTCTGCAAATGAAAGCGTCTGGGTTTTTCTCTGCAAATGGTATCAAAAAACAGGTTTGTGGGGCTGAAATCACCATTTCCCCAGATTTTAGGGAATGACAGAATTTTGTCAGAAAACCAACATTTTTTACACAGTTTCGGCATTTTTCTGGGACATACCATATTTTTGCTATTTTTTTTGCTTTCAACCTCCTTCCAGTTAATGATAGAAATGGGTACAAAACCAATAATGGATCCTGGAAATCTATACATTTTTAAAAAGTAGACAAAATTCTGAATTCAGCAAGGGGTCATTTGTGTAGATCCATCAAGGTTTCTTTATAGAAACTACCAGTTAAATATAGGAAAAATTAAAAATTTGTTGAAAAAAGCAGCCTTTTGTGTCAATGTTTTCACCTGTCACGTCTTCTAATTATGACATCTCTTTGAAAGCAATGTACCGTTACATCCGCTGGACCTTCCTGGTTGTGGGGATATATAGGACTTGTAGGTTCACCAAGAGCCCAACAAACCCAGAGTAAAAAACTGAGCAGCATTTTGTAATGGTTTTTTCTTATGTTCCGGGTATATAGCAATTATTGTGGGAAAATGTATACATGGAAAAATCGGTATGAAAGACACCTATGTATTTCTGAAATGGGAACAAATTACAGAGTTTAGAAACAGTGCATATTTGCACATTTTCGAAATTGGGAATACTCATACTAGCATGAGAATTATTGGTCATTTTTTAAAATGACTTCTTTTTTACACAATGTCTTTCATTTGGAAGGGAGAAATGCATCATAAATCAATAGGTAATAACAGTTGCTTTACAAATCTGAACTACCCTAAGTCTCCCAATAAAAATGGTACCTCACTTGTGTGGGTAGGCATAGTGCCCACGACAGGAAGTGGCTCAAAACCTAACGTGAACACACCACATTTTCACAATGAAAATGTACACATTTTTTGCGAAGAGTCTAGCTGTAGTTTTTGAACCCTAGCTCTGCCGGCACCTAGGGAAACATAGCAAACCTATACATTTTTGAAAACTAGACACCCAGGGGAATCCAGGACGGGGTGACTTGACTGCCTCCCACCATGATCTGTTACCCAGAATCCCTTGCAAACCTAAAAAATTGACAAAAAAACACATTTTCCCCACATTTCTGTGGTGGAAAGTTCTGGAATCTGCATGGATCCATAAATTTCCACCCACCCCGTGTTCCCCAAAGTCTTGCGAGAAAAATGGTACCTCACTTGTGCAGGTTGGCCTACTGCCGCGACAGGAAATGGCACAAAATGCAATGTGGTCACACCTCAATTTTGCAGTGAAAAATGACCCTTTTTTGGCAAAGTGCCTAGCTGTTGTTTTTGAACCCTAGCTCTGCCGGCACCTTGGGAAACCTAGCAAACCTATACATTTTTGAAAACTAGACACCCAGGGGAATCCAGGATGGGGTGACTTGAGTGCCTCCCACCATGATCTGTTACCCAGAATCCCTTGCAAACCTAAAAAATTGACAAAAAAAACACATTTTCCCCACATTTCTGTGGTGGAAAGTTCTGGAATCTACGTGGATCCACAAATTTCCACCCACCCCGCGTTCCCCAAAGTCCTACGAGAAAAATGGTACCTCACTTGTGCGGGTCTGCCTAGTGCCCGCGACAGGAAACAGCGCAAAACACAACGTGGTCACACCTCAATTTTGCAGTGAAAAATGACCCTTTTTTGGCAAAGTAACTAGCTGTAGTTTTTTAACGGTAGCTCTGCCGGCACCTAGGGAAACCTAGCAAACCTATATATTTGTGAAAACTAGACACCCAGGGGAATCCAGGATGGGGTGAGTTGAGTGCCTCCCACCAGGGTCTGTTACCCAGAATCCCTTGCAAACCTAAAAAATTGTCCAAAAAAAACATATTTTCCCCACATTTCTGTGATGGAAAGTTCTGGAATCTGCGTGGATCCACAAATTTCCACCCACCCTGCGTTCCCCAAAGTCCTATGAGAAAAATGTTACCTCACTTGTGCGGGTCGGCCCAGTGCCCGTGAAAGGAAACAGCGCAAAACGCAACGTGGTCACACCTCATTTTTGCAGTGAAAAATGACCCCTTTTTGGCAAAGTGACCAGCTGTAGTTTTTGAACCCTAGCTCTGCCGGCACCTAGGGAAACCTAGCAAACCTATATATTTTGAAAAACTAGACACCCAGGGGAATCCAGGATGGGGTGACTTGAGTGCCTCCCACCAGGGTCTGTTACCCAGAATCCCTTGCAAACCTAAAAAAATGTAAAAAAAAACACATTTTCCCCACATTTCTATGATGGAAAGTTCTGGAATCTGCGTGGAGCCACAAATTTCCATCCACCCCGCGTTCCCCAAAGTCCTACGAGAAAAATGGTACCTCACTTGTGCGGGTCGGCCTAGTGCCCGTGACAGGAAACGGCGCAAAACGCAACGTGGTCACACCTCAATTTTGCAATAAAAAATGACCCTTTTTTGGCAAAGTGACTATCTGTAGTTTTTGAACCCTAGCTCTGCCGGCACCTAGGGAAACCTAGAAAACCTATATATTTTTAAAAACTAGACACCCAGGGGAATCCAGGATGGGGTGACTTGAGTGCCTCCCACCAGGGTCTGTTACCAAGAATTCCTTGCAAACCTAAAAAATTGTCTCAAAAAACACATTTTCCCCACATTTCTATGATGGAAAGTTCTGGAATCTGCGTGGATCCACAAATTTCCACACACCCCGCGTTCCCCAAAGTCCTACGAGAAAAATGGTACCTCACTTGTGCGGGTCGGCCTAGTGCCCGTGACAGGAAACGGCGCAAAACGCAATGTGGTCACACCTCAATTTTGCAGTGAAAAATTACCCTTTTTTGGAAAAGTGACAAGCTGTAGTTTTTTAACCCTAGCTCTCCCGGCACCTATGGAAACCTAGCAGACCTATATATTTTTGAAAACTAGACACCCAGGGGAATCCAGGATGGGTGACTTGAGTGCCTCCCACCAGGGTCTGTTACCCAGAATCCCTTGCAAACCTAAAAAATTGTCTAAAAAAACACATTTTCCCCACATTTCTATGATGGAAAGTTCTGGAATCTGCGTGGATCCACAAATTTCCACCCACCCCGTGTTCCCCAAAGTCCTACGAGAAAAATGGTACCTCACTTGTGCGGGTCGGCCTAGTGCCCGCCACAGGGAACGGCACAAAACGCAACATGGTCACACCTCATTTTTGCAGTGAAAAATGACCCTTTTTTGGCAAAGTGACTAGCTGTAGTTTTTGAACCCTAGCTCTGCCGGCACCTAGGGAAACCTAGCAAACCTATATATTTTTAAAAACTAGACACCCAGGGGAATCCAGGATGGGGTGACTTGAGTTCCTCCCACCAGGGTCTGTTACCCAGAATCCCTTGCAAACCTAAAAAATTGTCTAAAAAAACACATTTTCCCCACATTTCTATGATGGAAAGTTCTGGAATCTGCGTGGATCCACAAATTTCCACCCACCCCGCGTTCCCCAAAGTCCTACGAGAAAAATGGTACCTCACTTGTGCGGGTCGGCCTAGTGCCCGCGACAGGAAACGGCGCAAAACGCAATGTGGTCACACCTCAATTTTGCAGTGAAAAATGACCCTTTTTTGGAAAAGTGACAAGCTGTAGTTTTTTAACCCTAGCTCTCCCGGCACCTAGGGAAACCTAGCAGACCTATATATTTTTGAAAACTAGACACCCAGGGGAATCCAGGATGGGTGACTTGAGTGCCTCCCACCAGGGTCTGTTACCCAGAATCCCTTGCAAACCTAAAAAATTGTCTAAAATAACACATTTTCCCCACATTTCTATGATGGAAAGTTCTGGAATCTGCGTGGATCCACAAATTTCCACCCACCCCGCGTTCCCCAAAGTCCTACGAGAAAAATGGTACCTCACTTGTGCGGGTCGGCCTAGTGCCCGCCACAGGGAACGGCACAAAACGCAACGTGGTCACACCTCATTTTTGCAGTGAAAAATGACCCTTTTTTGGCAAAGTGACTAGCTGTAGTTTTTTAACCCTAGCTCTGCCGGCACCTAGGGAAACCTAGCAAACCTATATATTTTTAAAAACTAGACACCCAGGGGAATCCAGGATGGGGTGACTTGAGTGCCTCCCACCAGGGTCTGTTACCCAGAATCCCTTGCAAACCTAAAAAATTGTCAAAAAAACCAAATTTTTCCCACATTTCTATGATGGAAAATTCTGGAATCTGCGTGGAGCCACAAATTTCCATCCACCCCGCGTTCCCCAAAGTCCTACGAGAAAAATGGTACCTCACTTGTGCGGGTCGGCCTAGTGCCCGCGACAGGAAACGGCACAAAACGCAATGTGGTCACACCTCAATTTTGCTGTGAAAAATGACCCTTTTTTGGCAAAGTGACTAGCTGTAGTTTTTTAACCCTAGCTCTGCCGGCACCTAGGGAAACCTAGCAAACCTATATATTTTTGAAAACTAGACACCCAGGGGAATCCAGGATGGGGTGACATGAGTGCCTCCCACCAGGGTCTGTTACCCAGAATCCCTTGCAAACCTAAAAAATTGTCTAAAAAAACACATTTTCCCCACATTTCTATGATGAAAAGTTCTGGAATCTGAGTGGATCCACAAATTTCCACCCACCCCGCGTTCCCCAAAGTCCTACGAGAAAAATGGTACCTCACTTGTGCGGGTCGGCCAAGTGCCCGCGACAGGAAATGGCACAAAACGCAACGTGGTCACACCTCACTTTTGCAGTGAAAAATGACCTTTTTTTTGCAAAGTGCCTAGCTGTAGTTTTTGAACCCTAGTTCTGCCGGCATGTAGGGAAACCTACCAAACCCACACATTTCTGAAAACTAGACACCTAGCGGCTTCCAGGGAGGTATGGCTTGCATGGATCCCCCAACGTTTCCTTACCCAGAATCCCCTGCAAACCTCCATTTTAGCTGAAAAAATCACTTTTTTTCACACATTTTGGTGTGGGAAATTTGTGACATCACCGGGCTCACACAAATTTACCACCACCCAGCGTTCCCCCAGGTCTCCCGGTGAAAATGGTGCCTCACTTGTGTGGGAGGCCCAAGTACCCGCGACAGGCAAGGGCCCAAAACGTAGTGCGGCGACATCAAAATGGCCTATCGCAAAACCACCTGGTTTTGCAAGAGGGTCACTTGGGTTTTTGGCCCGGTGCTCGGCGGCCATCTAGGGAAACCTACCAAACCCATACATTTCTGAAAACTAGACACCTGGGGGCTTCCAGGGAGGTATGGCTTGTGTGGATCCCCCAACGTTTCCTTACCCAGAATCCCCTGCAAACCTCAATTTTAGCTGAAAAAATCATTTTTTTCACACATTTTGCTGTGGGACAGTTGTGGCATCACCGGGCTCACACAAATTTACCACCACCCAGCATTCCCCCAGGTCTCCCGGTAAAAATGGTGCCTCACTTGTGTGGGAGGCCCAAGTACCTGCGACAGGCAAGGGCCCAAAACGTAGTGAGGCAACATCAAAATGGCCTATCGCAAAACCACCTGGTTTTGCAAGGGGGGTCACTTGGGTGTTTGGCCCGGTGCCCTGTGGCCATCTAGGGAAACCTACCAAACCCATACATTTCTGAAAACTAGACACCCGTGGGCTTCCAGGGGGCGTGCGTGGATCCCCCAACGTTTCCTTACCCAGAATCCCCTGCAAACCTCAATTTTAGCTGAAAAAATCACTTTTTTCACACATTTTGCTGTGGGAAAGTTGTGGCATCACTGGGCTCACACAAATTTACCACCACCCAGCGTTCCCCCAGGTCTCCCGGTAAAAATGGTGCCTCACTTGTGTGGGAGGCCCAAGTACCCGCGACAGGCAAGGGCCCAAAACGTAGTGAGGCGACATCAAAATTGCCTCTCTCAAAACCACCTGGTTTTGCAAGGGGGGTCACCTGGGTTTTTGGCCTGTGCTTGGCGGCTATCTAGGGTAACCTACCAAACCCACACATTTCTGAACACTAGACACCCGGGTGCTTCCCTGGAGGTATGGCTTGCGTGGATCTCCCAATGTTTCCTTACCCAGAATCCCCTGCAAACCTCAATTTTAGCCCCCCTTGCAAGCCATACCTCCCTGGAAGCCCCCGGGTGTCTAGTTTTCAGAAATGTGTGGGTGTGGTAGGTTTCCCTATGTGACGGCTGCGCTAGTGCCCTAAATCCACAGGTAGGCATATTTCTAAAAACAACTCTGTGCCTAGTTGAATTTCTGCCACCCGGGGGGGGGGCATCGGGGGGAGGGGGTTGCCCCGATATGCCCCCAAGGGGGGCAGAAACACTGTGGCAATTTTTTGGGGGGTGGGGGCATTGGTATTCCCATTCTGGGCAGCCCCCACCATCACACATAAAAAAAAGCCAGCGTAATCGTTGGCGTCCAGTGGGCTTTTTGCCCCCCAAGGGGGGCAGATTGAGGGCTGCTGCCCCTATCTGCCCCCCAGGGGGCAGAAAGTCCACTAGATGCCAGGGATTTTTTTGGGCAAATTTTAATTAGGGTGGGGGCTGTTCAAAATGGGCATGCCAATTCCCCCACCCTAATTAAAATTTGCCTAAAAAAATCCCTGGCGTCTAGTGGGCTTTTTGCCCCCCGGAGGGGCAGATTGGGGTCTACTGCCCCATCTGTCCCCCGGGGGGGCAGCAAGGCTGTAATTTTTGTGGGGAGGGGGTGGGGAGATTGGGGGCTAATGCCCCCATCTGCCCCCCAAGCAGCGATCCACTGGGGAGGGGTACCATTGGAAAGGGGAGATTCTCCCCTTTCCAATGATACCTCTCCCGTCTTTCTACGTGCCCGGGGGGCTGAGATAGCCCCCTGAGCACATACAAAGTGAAACTGAAATGAGCCTAAAGGCTCATTTCAGTTTCGGTTTCTGTGCAATGAAGACAGCGCGACGTGCGCGCTGATCTTCATTGCACAGAAACCAGGGAGGGGGCCTCGGGAGCTGGGGAAGCTCTTCCCCAGCTCCCAAGGTCAAAGGGATTAAATAGAAATCCCTCTGCTGTCTGCAGCAGAGGGATTTCGTGCCCCTGGCCTCATGACGGAATGGTTCCGTCATGAGCACAGGGGCACCGATGCTCATGACGGAACCATTCCGTCATGAGCATCGAAGGGGTTAAACACAACCCTACATCTTCTAAAAAGAAGTGGGCAAATAACAAACAACATTCAAAAGAGAAACGTTCTCAATACTGAGGTAGGTCCCCTCAAAAGGAGCCCTCTGAAACGAGGTATAGCCTCAGGAATAGGGATAATTTGAGAAAACATGACAGGTATCAAGATACTGATACACGCTCCTCTCGTACCTTTCAGATATCGTCACAGACATCCGAAAGAAGAGGACAGTCAGATCACAAAGAAGAACACGTGAAGTCCAAAGACGATCAACACGTTCAGAAAAACAAACCAAAACCTCAATTCACTTAGAAGAATGTAGCAGGTCTGAAGATCAGACATGCCGAGAATTCTGAGAACACAACTCAAGAACGGAGAATGGGCTCAGACAATGTTGGACAGTGCAGCAGAAGTAACAATAGCTCACCAGACCCTGAAGGAACTTCTGGAGATAGTGGACTTGAATGAGTACATCACAGTTGAGACTGTAGACACCAGGGTTAGTACTCCACAAAGGTTATATGAAATAACACTCCGGATGGAGGGAGACATACCAAGGAAAGTGAGAGCACTCCTTTGGGAGAAACTTTCAAGGGGTTATTATACACTTCTAGCAGAACAGGACTGGCCACTAGAATTTGTCAGGGAGTGCCCACATGGCAAAGACATCATTATGCCAGCCTTCTCCAACCATGTTCCAATACACCTAAAATCTACATATGCGAGGTAATGGGCAGTTGACCAGGCCCCAGCATTATACAAAAATCATGTAGGATGGGATGAGCACTCACATCACCACAAGATACAGTTACAAAATCAACCTACTGCACAAAGGCAGTACCCAATAAAGCAAGAAGCTAAAAATAGGTCAGGGAGATCTTAGATCAACTTGAATACCAAGGGGTGATTGAAACATGCACCTCATCAATGAACAATCCTTTGTTTCCTGTATCCAAACCAGACAATACATACCATCTAGTTTTGGAAAATGCACACAGTACAGCATTAATGGATAACATTGTGCGTAAAAAATATAAAACCACATTAGACATTTCAAATGGTTTCTTTTGTCAAAATATTGCACCAGAAAGCAGATATTTGACAGCTTTCTCAATAAAGGGGACTCAGCGTCAATTTTGTCGACTGCCCCAGGGATTCAAGAACAGCCCGGGATTATTCTCAGCAAGGGTAACAGAGTTACTACAAATTTATGATGACGAGGCATTGTCGCATGTCCATGATATATATCTGACAGACGATGACCTAGATAGGCACTTGAACAGGTTGAGCTCCATAATATTGGGCTTCGCCTCAGAGGGTTACAAATTCAACTTTAAGAAGTCAAGAATTGCCCACCTCAACGTCCTGTTCCTAGGATATGAACTATCAAGTGAAGGCAAAAGCCTGGCAGACAACTTTTTAGAAAAGTGTGCGCTGCTCTAACCGCCAAAAACGCTGAAAAATTTACAGTCGATTCTAGGTTTCCTGAATTTTGGAAGAACTTACATTATGAATTACGCAGAAAGGGTTAAACCTCTCTACAAATCAATCAAACCTGATTTCAAAATAAAAAATTGGACACAGGAACACACAAATATCCTGCGTTCACTTCAAGGTGACATGTTAGCAACAAATCACTTACAAACACGCGTGAAAACATGCAATTTAGTGATCCAAATAATTTTGGGTCAATGCGGATTCACCTACTTAACTTTTAATGAAGGTGAAAAAATACCAATTGCATACAAATCACATTTGTATACACAAGCGGAAATGCTCTTTACTTCGATACTGACAGCAATTCAAACCGCAGTAGCAAAAGAAAGAGCTCTAGCTCAGGGGAAACGTATTATTGTCGTGACACCGGTACCAGCCGTAGAGGCAGTTTCAAAAGCGAGCATTCTAAATGCAAAAGCTTTACATCCAAGATGGATACAATGGGTTAATTCTCTTGCTGCAACAGATGTTGAATATGTTTTAGATCCTTATTTAAAAACACAAGCATTCCTGCAATATGAACATGAATGTACTCTACCTATTGAGATTCACCCTCTTGATCAGTACGAATTTATAATTTATACTGACGGATCAGCACAACCTGTTAAACCTGTTACGGGGAGTAAGCAAGCTTACAGTACAGCATGTGCAAACGTTAAAGGTTGCATGCGTGATGGTAAATTCCGACCAATGGTCACTAAAACACAATCTCTAGGAGATTGTACAGCTCAGCAAGCTGAGCTGCAAGCATTCAAATTGGCACTTGAAAATATGGATTGCGAATTCCCCACACTTATAGTGTGCGAATCTTTTTACTGTGTTCAATCATAAAATGAATATTTACAGAATTGGCTTCAAAATGGTTTCAAAGATGCAAAAGGTGGCGCAATCGGGCATTAAACGTTTTGGGAAAAAGTAGTTCAGTTGCGAAACGGACTACAAAACACTCACATGATACACACGCTGAGTCATCAATGTGATGGCGTTCATGTTGCAGGGAATTCATTGGCTGACGAAGCCGCGAAGGGGGCTGTGCAAACGGCTTGCGTAGCTGCGATCACTCGTTCAAAAACGAGAATAGACAGTGAGATATTATTGGCTGTCAATGCTTCAAGCAAAGGCAGCGGTGCAGCGTTACCTAAACAATTTCCACTCAAATACTCGTATATAATTGATGCAAACAACGTTCTGTTTGCTCGAATCCCTGGAGTGGGGGAAAGGGTAATTCCAAACATGGAACATAGATTAGGACTAATCCTAGCAGCACATGAAGGGATAGCCTCTGCCAATGCAGGTGTTTTTGCCACAGTATCGTTATTAAAACAGAGATATTGGTGGCCCTCATTAGGAAACAGACCAAAAACTATGTTTTGGAATGTGAAATATGCCAACAGATGAAAGTCTCTACATTGAAACGTCCTGCACAGACGCCCCTGTTAATTTCAGATAAACCGTTAGCTTGTGTTTACCTGGATCACTGCGGTCCCTTGCAAAGGGATGATAACTAAAAATATATCATGGTCGCAGTGGATAAGTGTTCAAGGTTCCTATGGATATGGCCTCACCGCTCGGCTGACGCTTGAACTGTTATAAAAGTTTTGCGAGTCTTTATCAGCACATACACAATTGGCACACTAGATTCTGACCAGGGCCCTGCGTTTAGCTCTCAAGCTTACAAAGAAGCCATGGCCAGTTTGGGCGTTACATTGCGGTACTCCTCTCCATTCCATCCTGAGGGAAATTCTGTTGTGGAAAGGAAAAACCGGGACATAAAGCAGTCTATAACAGCTAGGTTATTAGGTTCGGGTGATGGGTGGGTCAAACATCTTTTTTGGGGTACAACGCTCATTAAGCAATTTGCCAAGAAGTTCTCTATGGGGGGTCACTCCATATGAGGTCCTATTTGGGACAAGAATGTGGGTTCCTGATCTCAAATGTAAAGGCACAGTGGTGGAAAATAAACCATTTGATATCAAAGATCGTTTGGCTATTTTACAGGACTTGAATGAACTAAGATCAAAACAAAGCAACGTGTTCCTGAAGCCAACCACCACTGGGGAAATTCCAGCCATCCCAGCAAGGCCTGTCTGGATCCCAAAGCTTGGTGATCTAGTCAGAGAGAAGATCGCGGACAAGAAGGAATTTACAGTAGCAGAAAAAACAGCTACAGAATGGATCATTCATGGCAAAATAACTCTGCCTGTTACAACTTTCTGTATTGCCTCAAACAAATGCAAGCAGGTAAATATGAAAGGATGGGTAAAGATTTACCTTACACACACAGATGTTGGAGTGGGGGGCGTGAAGTGTTTCTTAGCAGTACACACTGTGAAAATGCACTGAGCGGTTCACTCATATGTCGGGATATTAGTTTACATGGGGCATGTAGCGGTTCTACTGCAAATTTATCCTGCAACCTCCAAGGTTCACCAGCCATTGTGATTAATCCAACGTTTGGCCAACTTTCAAATGGGAGTTACCTCGTGTTGAATGATCAGAGCTGTTGTGGTTTGTTGCCAGTTATCCCATATCTAGTAACGGTTGGCTCCAGGGTCAATTGCTGTACACAAGTTTTGTTCTCCCAAATAGACACAGTCAGGGAGTCGCCTTTATGGCCTTCACTGAACATCTCTTCTATACAAATTGATACTTTAAGCAGAATGAAAGCCATTCTTTTACAAGAAACCGTGCCTTTGACCTCGGACAAAGAAACCTATGATCTACAAGTTGCAAGGACTTCGGCTGAGATACAGGCTCTGTTACGTACAAACTGCCCTACACATTTCACAGAAATGTTGGGACGTATATTAAACATGTCTGATACTAGCAGTATTGTGCATGTATTTAAGACCATATGTTCAGGACTGTTAACACCTTTTCAAGCAGTCCTCGGAATCATTCCAAACTTCGTGCACTCAGTGTTTGGTGGTCTGCAGCTAATTCTAGCACTCGTTGCAGGAATCCTGTTTTTATTCCTACTACTACGCTATGGCAAGCCAATCCACCAGCGTCACTCCCAGCACCTTGGAGAAAGCTCTCCTGGAAAGGAAGTGTTGTGAGCGCATAGTACAACTTTTGGGCTTACCTTGTCTACGAGAATTAAATACCACATGGTTTCTGTCATTCAGACCAATCTGCCAAGATTGCATCTTACCTGTTCTACGCTGCCTGCTTTGCGGAGAAGAATGCATGCTAGACATCTGTCTAACAATCCCATCAGTCATGCCAACGGATATCGATAGTCTGCTGGACCGGATAATGGCCCATGCTCTGTGTTGTCCCCAGAGGCTACCAATCCTGATGACGGCATTCGTTGAGATCTCAAAGACGCAACATGCTACTGCTGAGATACAAGATGAATCACCAGGCACACAGGTAACATCGAAAACGAACATTGCTACTGGCGATGCTTCACATCTATGTGCAGTTAATCTTCTATATGAGGTATTCCAACTATCACCGACATCGGTAGATGATATTTTGTCTACAGGAATAGAGGATTCCATGTTTTCACCAGCTCCTTACACTGACTTTTGATTCGGCTCACAGTGTAACCGGAAAGCTATGAATTTGGCCTTCATTTTTCAAAACAAAGACAAAACCTTGGAACTTTTTCATACAATTTATCGTTTTTCTAAATTTGAATTGTTCTTTTTTATGGCAAAGTAATATGCTTAAAGTAGAACTATTCATAGAGACCAGACTTCTTTGAACACTTCCAGGGGCACATTGTCACCTTTATTCACAACAATTTCATTTATGTACCATGACATGAAATGGCTTTGAACTTTTCTCATGTAATCGTGAACCATTTCATCATATGTATATATTTATGTTCATTCATTTAGCATTCACTGTAAACATATGCTTAGAATGAAACATTGCTTTGATATGTACAGCACCTTTGCATTTCATGTCTAGCAAAAGTTCTTAACAAAGACTAATTTTAGTATGCTTTTACAAATGTTTTAGCAACATGTGGTACTCAATTTTAAATGTTTAGCATTTCATGTTTAGCATTTAGTGTGATCGTTCATTCGAAAGTGGAGGGGGTGTTGTGTTTCGATTTAGATGTCGGTATATAGATATTCCTAAATCATGTCCTTATATAGGCACAATTCGTATTGCCCTTATTTAGGCATAGAATCCCAGTCCTTATTTAGGCATTAGTCATGCTATACAAATACAGACATGGTCACCTACATCCGTCCATCCCAACATCACAACGAGTTCTTAGAAACCTGACCCTTAAGCCTTTGGGACTTTCCCTAGCTAGGATTATTGATTTCTCCAAGAACTCATCTATTATGCATTAGCTACTATACCTTAGAGGTTCATTCATGACTTCTTCCTCTGCCCGACTTTACGTCAATGCTAACATTCCTAAGCACTTTCCAGGTATAAATATACCTTCCCTTACCATGGCAAACTACGGCTCGGCTACAAAGCTCGATACGGCTCGCCACGGCAAGTTCGGAAGGAATTCGAGTCCCCGCCTGACGCACTGACCAGACGCTGTCATCCCCGCTCGCAGAGAATCCAGCTTCCAGTGTTCTGATTCCCTTCGCGGGGTGTTAGAGTTTGAGACCCGGAAAGAGATTCCCACCTCTCTAGTTCTAAGGTATGGAGCTGACTAGAACCTAGAGGGACTCTTGGCATATGCAAAACTATAGCATACCATACTATAGAATACAGCACCTACTTCTTATCTTGTACTACACTTAGGTTAGGTACACTGGGGTAGACCTATTTAGAAGCATCAGACGAGTATCGACTTTTTGGCCTATGTTATTTATGTATGTGTATATGAATATATGTCATAGCTAGAAGACAATGCAGTTGCAGTATTATTTCTTCTTACTGCTTACGCTGTACGTATTCTATCTCACATACTGTCTTGCGATTGTAACAGCTCATTTCTCTTACACGAATTTATTGAAACGCCCGTCTATCTATTTCTGTGTAACTCTGAAGAAACTAAGCATGCGCGATTGACTGAGTGAAACTGTTATCTGTTGTTTCCACGAGTCTGAGATATGTTCCGATTCTAAGGGAAACAAAGTTGTCATGTTTATGCGGTTGCCAGAAACTATTCCCTTCTTGTTCATTCAAGGAGTTTCTAGTGGCCTCTGAGTTAGCTGGCACACAAATTAATGAAGTTTAATGTACTCGATAGAGGCATACTGACCTCAGTCCTATGTCACAACTATAGAGTATATTATTCCAATGCGCAGAGCCTATAAGGGAAATAGGAACTACACTACACAGCAGCTATGTAGAAGTCAGCAGTGTTGCTGTTTCAAACATGTGCTGTGTCAACTACTCCCAGGGCTGGTGACACAAGATGTCAGAATGTACCATTTTCCATTCACATAGTCAGAATCTGTTTGAAGGTAGTCTGTATGTACCGACTGACCACATGTACAACTACATGAGATCAAGGTGTTTCTGCATGTGACTTGTGCATTAAGCTGTTTTTTTCAGTCTAGTCATTGTTGGCGCTGTGTCAGTCAAGACGTAAGATGTTTGACACAACCCATAGGGAATTAAATTGACATGTGTCCACTTTCATTTTATGTAGGAGAGGACCAAATGTGCATCGTCCGTTCCCAATGCTGGCGAACATGGAGGATGAGGACATCATAAGGAAATTCCGTTTGGATCGCCTTACCCTTCAAGACCTATGTGGTCAGTTGGAGCCCCATCTTAGGCCTCACAGAAACTATCCAACTGCTTTGACACCAACAGTTAAGGTGAGGGCGGTCCTGCATTTCTTTGCAACTGGTTCGTTCCAGTACACGGTGTCCAGCACAGGTGGGATGTCTAAACCAATGTTTAGCATGGTGCTACGTGATGTCCTGTCTGCAATGATGACATACAAGGACCGCTAAATCCATTTTCTCAAGAGACATGAATTGGAAGCTGTGAAGGGTGATTTTTATGACCTTGGCAACATACCAAATGTCTGTGCCAGATTTCCAGGATCAGTATATGACTCCTACATACTGTGTATCAGCATCATACCACGGCTGATGGTAAATCTGAATCCGAAGCGTGCATGGCTTGTTGGTGAGTATGCAGAATAGTGTGCTGTATGTGTGACATGCTGTTCTCAGCTACTGTTTATATTACAAAATTGGTCTGTGTATCTCACACCTAGGTGACTCTGCATATCCCAACCGGCCTTGGTTGCTGAGCCCACTGAGGAATCCCAGGACCCCGGGTGAAGTCTGCTACAATGAGGCACATGGGATGACACGTTGTGTGGTGGAGCTTACTTTTGGGCTTCTGAAGTCTAGATTCCGGTGTCTGGACAAGAGCGGATCGTAGTTGCATGCTGCATGCTCCACAACCTGGCCTTGCGCAACGAGATCCCCCTGCTCCTGGACGATGATGAGCAGCAGATTCCCCACCTGCAAACCCGCACATGTCCAGTGACGACGATAGTGGATAGGAGAAAAGTGTTGACATGCGTCAACAGCTTAACAATAACTACTTCCTTTGAGTGTGAGTGTCATTGTACAACAGTGACATTGTCTGTTGTCTTTGATGGTAGTGACAAGGCCTAGACGAGCTTTTAGACTGCTGGCTGTTGTTGGCTCTGTGCTAATGACTGATGTGTGTGGCACAGGGTATTTATGACCAGCTACCTCATGTCTATGTTGATGTTGTTGCTCATTGTTATGTGTGCTGGTTTGTGTACCTTGATGACTAGTGGTGTGTTCTAGCTGTGATGGCATCACCTGACAAGTAAATGTTATTCTCTTGTGTGTTTCTAGGTCCCTTCACCCTCTCAATGCCTCATCACAATCAGAGCTTGTGGTACATTGGATTCTGAGTTGACATTGTACATACTGTGATAAACATGGAGCTGACACAAAGACATAGGTGTGTAAAGAGTGTTTATTTACGAGTATTTGTGACAGAAAAGTGATTATTTACAAATGGTGCTAAGTGACTTTATGAGTTGTCAATGATGGTAAATGAGACAAATAGAGTAGTCACCACATTGATGTAGTCACACAGTCCAACAGACACCTGCCATCAACATGGCAATGTGGGTAAGGATAGTCAACAAAGTCAATGTCAAGGGGAACAGAGGTGCCATCATGGCAGGCTCGGTGACTAGCGTTTGGATGGTGTATTGCCATGAGATCCTCCCCTAATGTTTCTCGGACGGCCCTTTGTGGGTTTGGTAGGGGGGGGCCACTGCTGCGGGCTCAGCGGTGTCTGAGGAGTCATTTTGTTGCAGCTCACACTTTTCTGTGGCCGCAGCTGAGGAGGTGGGAGTACCAGCATGCGGGCCACTGCAGGGGGGTTGAGCTAACCTTTGGGCCGCATGTCTGTCCCTCAGAACACCCACGAGCTGGCCCATGAGGTCCACAAGTTGGCCCATACACGTGTCCATGGACCTCAGCAGTAGGCGGCGCTCACGCACTTCTTCCACAACCTGGCCCATCTGTCCCTAGGCCTGGTCATATGCCCCAAGGACTCTGGCGATGTTAGCCAAGGCTTCAGTCCCAGTGTCCTCCTGTATTTGTCCCCCAGTTGCCCTCACTCCTGCCCTGCTGACCCGGAACTGTGGCATTGGCACTCAATGCACCAGCAAACTCTCCCTGCCCTCCTCTGATTGTGTGGTTGTTGTGTCTTGCTTTAAATACTCGTATATAGGTTTATTGAATCATGTCTTTATATAGGCACAGTTCGACTTGTCCTTATTTAGGCATAATATTTCAGTCCTTATTTAGGCATTGGCCATGCAGATCCAAATACAGGAATGGTCACCTACATCCGTCCATCCCACCTCACAACGAGTTCTTAGAAACCAGACCCTTAAGCCATTGGAATTTTCCCTGCTTGGATTATTGATTTCTCCAAGAACTCATCTATTATGCATGAACTACTATTCCTTAGGGGTTCATTCATGACGTCTTCCTCTGCCTGACTTTATGTCAATGCTAGCATTCCTAGACACCTTCCAGGTTTAAATATACCTTCACTTGCCCTGGCAAACTGCGGCACGGCACGGCACAGCTCAGCTATACGGCTCGCCACGGCACGTCCTGAAGGAGTTTGAGTCCCCGCCTGACGCACTGAACAAACGCTGTCTTCCTTGCACGCAGAGATTCCAGCTTCCAGTGTTCCAGCTCCCCTCGGGGGGTGTTAGAGTTCGAGATCTGGAAAGAGATTCCCACCTCTCTCATTCTAAGGTATGGAGCTGACTAGAACCTAAGGAAATTCTTGGCATCTCATATAATATACTAACTTAAGCTCATACCACCTATAACTTAAATCAGCACCTACTTCCTACCTCCCACTACATTCAAGTTAGGTACACTGGGGTAGAATTATTTAGAAGCACCAGATGAGAATCCACTTTTAGCCTGTGTATTTATGCGTATGTATATCGATATAGATCATAGCTAAAAGACAAGGCTGTTGCAGTTTTACTTCTTACTGCTGACGCTGTGCATATTATATCTTGCTTACTGTCCAATGATTGTGACAGCTCATATCTCTTACACGAGAACTAAGACTGTTCAATAAATCTTTTTTTATTGAAAACGCTCATCTTCCTATTTTCTGTGTAACTCTGAAGAAACTAAGCATTCACGATTGACTGAGTGAAACTGTTATCTATTGTTTCCACGATTCTGAGACGCGTTCCGATTCTGAAAAGAAACAAAGTTGTCATGTTTATGCGGTTGTCAGAAACTAATCCCTTCTTGTTCATTCTAGAAGTTTCTAGTGAGCTCTGAGTTAGCTGGCACACAAGTAATTAAGTTTAATATACTCGATAGGAGCATACTGACCTCAGCCCTATGCACAGAACTATAGTGTATATTATTTCAATGCGCAGAGCCTATAAGGGAGATAGGAGCTACACTACATGGTGGTGTTGGTAACCACTGAGGCAGGTAGAGTTTTGCAGGCAGCAGTGGTGGTGGTGGTTGAGGCCTCACAGGTCATTGCAGCAGGGGTCAGCGCTGTTGTGATTGCTGTAGTCGTGGTGCTGGTGGGGACAATGGGGGCCTGAGACGTGGTGTGCCCTGGCACTCTGGATGGGCCAGGTTGGTGCTCCTCATCCGAGAAACGTAGGGAGTCTGCATCTGAGAGTTCATCTACCGGGGGGGAGACTGGCTCTGCAGGTTGGTGTTGTCTTCTGCAGCAGTTGCTTGTGGATCTCGTGTTGAACAGAGGTGAAATGGTCATTGAAGTGCACTCCACAAGCTTGGTGCTTGACTTTTGGATGTTACATGTGATACACCACACACTTTACATTGGAACCACTTGGTATGGCTTCAAGATACTGAGCATCATGACATGATGTTGAGGTACATATATTACTTGTCCATGGTGGAACATGTAAAGAGAAACCATGTGCCATGTACATATTGTGTGATTACTAGGTCGTGTCATCATCTAACGACTTGCGGCACATCGACTCTATGTGATGCGTCTTTTGGTTTGCACTTTGCTCTGCATGGAATCACTTTCAGCTAAGCAAAACTAGCCATTGTAATGTTATACATACCTTTTTCATATCATGTACTTTACATTGTTTGTCCGATTGACCATGCATGTTTTATGTTCATATGGGCCTTCATGCTCTGACACCATGGCACTTACACATTTCATTCTGTGCTTTGCATGATTAGGCCCTGAATTTCTTCAACATGTGACTTGTTGGTTCAGATGGTTTTTTCTGTGACAGTTACGCACGCTTAGCTGTTTGCACACTGGATGTGGTTTTTGGATCTACGCCAAGTTGTATGACATGTGAGGGCTGGTGTGGTCATAGGGCTCCATGCATTTTGAGAAGGATCGCAGGGTGCATGCACTGTCTACCTACCTGTTCGGTGATACAGTGGAGGAAAAATTCTGCCACATGGTTATGAGTGGGAGGAGTGTACCTTCCTGCTCAGCTTTGGGACAAGGGTGCCTGGTGGGAGTTGTAGTGCTGGCTCCCACCCACAAACACCCCTTCCTGTTGGCAAGGCTACCTCCCTGTGAAGTGGAGCAGGGGAAGGGAATAGGTTACACATGGCTCTTGGATGGGGGAGTGTTCCATCCTGCTCAGGGGTGAGACAAGAGAGCATGAGAAGGCTACCTACCTGTTAGTTTGGGGTGAGCAATGCAATGGCTGACACATGGTTGTGGGAGTGTGGTGTGTTCCATCCTGCTCAGCTGTGGAACAAGGGTGCCTGGTGGGAGTTGTAGTGCTGCTTTCCACCCACAAACACCCCTCCCTGTTAAGATGGCTACCTACCTGTTAGGTAAAGGTGAGCAATGCAATGGCTGCCAGATGGTTGGGGGGGAGTGTTCCATCCTGCTCTGCTGTGGGACAAGAGGCCCTGGTGTGATTTGTAGTGGCGGCTTTCCACCCACAAACACCTCTCCCTATTAAGATGTCTACCTACCTGTTAGGTTAAGGCGAGCAATGCAATGGCTGCCACATGGTTGGGGGAGTGTTCCATCCTGCTCTGCTGTGGGACAAGAGGGCCTGGTGGGAGTTGTAGTGCTGGCTTCCTAACCACAAACAGCCCTCCCTGTTAAGATAGCTACCTACCTGTAAGTTTGAAGAGAGCAATGCAATGGCTGCCACATGGTTCTGGCTGTGGGGAGTGCTCCATCCTGCTGAGCTGTTCGACAAGGGGGCCTGGTGGGAGTTGTAGTGCAGGCTGCCTGTACACATGCCCCCCTGGGAATAGTGCTAGCTACCTTTGGGGTGATTCAGAGGGAGTAAATGTTAGATATGTGAGATGTGTTAGGAAGAGTATGTTGCACATAAGTGCATTTGGACCTAGGAAGTGTAGCTTTGTAGTAGTGCAAGACAGTACATAGCAGTGTAATGGGAGACATTTTTTGTAACTTACCAGCCTCCACTCCTCCGGCTATTCCTGTGAAACTTTCTGGATGCAGCATGGCAAGCACCTTCTCCTCCTATTCGGTGAATGTTAGTGGTGGAATGGGAGGGCCACCTCAAGTCCTCTGAGCCAGCTCATGGTTCTTGTTGGCACGCTCTTTCACCCTGGTGTTGAGGTCATGTCACCTCTTCTTGATGTCACACAGGATGCACGGGTGGTCCCTACTGCATTGACTTTGTTGACTATCCTTGTCCACATTTGATTTTTTGTGGCTACTGGTGTCTGTTGGACCATGCTTCGAAACAAATGTGGTTCTACTCTGAGAACCTCATCTACCAGCACTGACAACTCATTGTCAGTGAATTTGGGCATCTTATTCTGTGCCATGGTGTGTGATGTGCAAATGTGGGAAAAGTGCAGGTGTGAAGGTGGTGGTGGTGATGTGTGGGGTGTGTGTGTGGTTGTGATGGTGTGATGTGTGCTGATTTGCCTCTCCTTTGTGCTGTGGGCTTGGGCCCTTCAGTTGTGGAGTTGTGCAAAGGATTCTGGGCAGGGAAGGGGCTGGTTTTATACTCAGCTATGTTGGTGGGTCAAAATGGAGTATTCATGTCAGGTGTGTTGTGTGGGTTGACCTGGGATTCACATTTTTTACTTCCCATGGAGATGTGTCATTGGAATGTGTTAGGTGTTTTTTGAGACTGAACTAAATTCATAGCCACACGTGGTAGCCTTGTTGTGTGGTTGCTTTCGACCTCTATTACTCTTCCGGCACGGCTGCGGTGGTTGGAATACAACAGCCCTTTCGTCGGCTCTCCCATTCATCATTTGTTGGGATCACGGCGATCGTAAACAACTGATCATTTCGCTATCGCCGTAATTGTATTCTAATTGTACGTGCGGTCAATCTGCTGGACGGACGGCGGCTTTGGGTCTTTCCGCAGCAAATCCGAATGCCGCGGAACGATTTTCAGCTTTTCCTGACAATCCCGGTGGAGTTTCATGGAATCCGTGCGCCGCGGTCGGATTTTTCTGGCAGTTCATCATAATCTGATTGCCGGTTTTTCCGTGGCACATACGGACGGTTAATTTCTGCTACCACGGCGGTTGGAATGGTTTTCCAACCACCATCCTAATCGACCCCTATGTCTTGAGCTATATAGAGGTCATGACAAGTTATGATAACTTAGATGTAAGCTTATTTAAGATAGAGGGATGGCAATGTATTGTCACTAGATTTAGTGTATACATGTAATTTAATGGTGATTGCCCCTTTTCAAAATGGCTACCCAGATCATTCAGTTTAGGCCCTCATTCTGAGTACTGCAGGAATATCTGACATAAAAACTGTTGGTATTCCAGTTTGTGCCATAATATTACACACTCAAATATTTTTTCTGCATTCATTTTTCTTAGAAATAGCTTGCAAAATGTGCACTGGAGGAGTTCAGGTGTGAATCTGCCAAAGAAAGCGAGGATCTCGAGTCACCTCTCCTCCATGCGCTGGCTCCCTGTAAGGAAGAGAATCTTATTCAAAACCTTGGTGCTGATTTTTCGTGCTTTCCACAGCATTGGTCCATGCTATTTGGCTTCTCGCATTCTTTTTTACAATCCCACAAGGAGCCTCTGGTCTTCACATCTGGCTTTGGCTAGAGTGCCGAGATTGTCAAGGATTGGTGGACGGTCCTTTTCCTTTTTAGGGTCGTCTGCGTGGAATTCTCTTTGAGTGCTCCTGAGGCAGGAAACCTAGGAACCTGCCTTCAAGAAGGGATTAAAAACTTGGCTATTCACTTTACAACTTGGCTAGCTGATGGATTAGTGCCGGGACACTCCTGAGAGCATCTGTGCACTTTATAAATCTATTTTCATCATCATCATCTCTCATTCTGCTTGTTATCCCATCAATTTTTCTCATGGACAGGCAGTCACATATTAGCAGAAGCAAGCTCACACCCCTTTTAAAGTAGCAGTCAGAAACTACTGATCAAATACTAGTAGTCTTGCACTACTGAAAACATCCAACAACCTTTAGAGAAGTAGTTACAGTAGCAGTCTTATACCCTTTAAAGACTAGTGCTCACACACCATCTACAGCACTCACACTCCTAATAGAGGACTAGTCGTACACTGCCGACAGCACTCTCACACCCATTACAGGATAGCAGTTAAACACTACTGAATGTGCTCTCACATCCCTCCCAAACTTGCAGCAGAGTCAATAGGATGCCTTTTACACTGATTGGTGACTTTGTGTTTACGGAGTTAATATGTGTGTGGGGTGGATGTGATGGCCAAAGTGGGTGAACAGATGAAGGGCTGCAAGGATGACAAGTGATTGAAGTGATTGAATGTATGTAGGGTGAATGAGTGACTGCATGGATGACAGCATATAGGCACTTCCCAATATATGGCAGATGTATTGGCAAGAACAATGTTTATTTAATTTACACAAGGGAGAAATGGAGCTGTCTGCCAGTTCCCATGCCATATATAAACAATGGATGCCAAGAGAAAACACAGAGGCACCATTGTTCAGCAGTAGGATAATTTGTAACTATTCTGCAGTGTATGAAATAATTAGAAGAGACCTGAAAACATGCTTCTAAACCCTGAACTTGTAATCAAAGCACATAAAACTTGAAAAAAAAGGAAAACGAAACAGCATTTTGTGAGACATATCTAAACAACAAAATAAAAGCAGACTAATCTTAGACCAACATTTTTAGTGTTGCCTGTCATATTTTGTGGCCGCCCTCAGGATATAATAAATAATCACACGTTCTCTCTCAATTTATTTCCTTTCAATGGCATTGTAGTTTGGAGATGTGCAAGTGTTTGTCAGAGTTTATATTTTTACATTGATATGGGCGACTTCTTTTTTCGTGGGGTTTTGTCAGTTATTACATGTTTAAGCTTAAAACAGGAAAACCTTCATCTATGGAAGCATCACACTGCAGATGGCAATATTTGGGTTGTTACAGTCTTTTCCTTGCTCAGTTAAATATTCTTTTTGGGTATGAGCATCTTTTTATTGGAAATCAAAGTTTTGTGAAGTTAACGTGCGATACATATATTAGCAAATGTACAACGGACTGTCTTCCTGTTTCATCCCATTTTTGAATGAAAATGTTAATTGCATAAACAAAGACAGCAACAGTAACATTCTGAATTATTACAGGATCCCATCTTTTAAACACAGCAAATGCTTTCCTCTTTATGAGCATTGACTGTAAAGGCAAAGCCCAGACAAAAACGGATATATGTGTTAGTGTGCGTGCGTGTGTGAGCAACTGTGTGAACCTGTGTCAGCCACATTAAAAATATAAACAGAGAGGCGATTTAGGTCAGCTTCCTTTAAGTAGTAGTTTGTTTGCTTCAACCTCCTTCAGCATAACTTGAAAAAGGAGTCATTCACATTTTGAATCAAAACAAAGTAGGATTTCAGTCTCTCATTTTGGTATTGATAATTAAGTGTGCTAGTCAGCCCACCTAAAGATTTCCCATGAATTGCAATAAGCACATTGCAATAGAGTTTCCACACTCATGATAATGCTGCACCTATGGTTATTTTGCACTTTAGTGAGATTTTTCACCTCAATGTGCCTAAATGTGATACCACATAGATGATTTTACATGTGATTTGTGCCCCTAAAATTGTCCACATTCATGCTGATGGCGCACCAAGGGTGTTTTTGCTCCTCAATGTGTAATGCACATGTTTTACAACTTATATGGCAACTTACTGCTACATTTTATCTCGGTACTCAGCCATTTTGTACCAAACTGCAATATTAGGCTCCCGTTGACTTCCACAGTGGCAGATTTTACATTGAAATTAGCTCGTAATCTAAATGTGACTATTGGCCCTAAATGTGATTGAAAACAGGATTTGCCTGTATGCTGCACTGTACAGCACACACACAAAGTAGGAAAAGTTCCAAATCTTGTATAGTCATAGCATTTCGTACTGGAAGAGTACCATTCAAGTACAAAACCTATGCTAGACTCATGCAAACATCCTTGCACTATGGTGCACAGTTGGGTGCGTGGCACTCAGCATCAAAATTATGTGCTGGGAGAGGGAAGGAGAGTGCTCTATCTGTGTAGATATGGCACTCTCCTGCTCTCTCCCTGTCACGCAACACAAGGCATTACCTTTGGATGCTGTGCTTTGTTGTGCTGTGTTGCGTGACACCTTTGGAAATCTGGGCCTCAGCGTTTCTTCACTCCTGATGGTGCATCAAAAGTAATTTTGCACCTAATTGTGATTTTACATTTGAAAGTGGTTTGGCACCTAAATATTTTTTGTACCTAAGTGTTCTTTTTGCATTTTGCACTTAAGTAGGATATTGTGGCTTACTGTGATTTTACATATAAATGTGCCACCTTAACCTTGGTTACTTCCACCCTTGTCAGTTTTGCACCGAATGGGAATTGTTGTCTCCAAAAATGCTTTATACTCCTACTTTTCCACACTGACGCTGATGTAGCATAAAGAGTGATTTTGCACCTTGATGTGCTGTCAACAGGGCCGGACTGGCCGTAGCGGGCACCGGGCAATCCCCCGGGGCGCCGTTTTTGCAGCTACAAAATCGGCCGAAAACCGGCCCTGACAAAGAGCTCGGCGGCACCCTCAAGCCCGGGAGGGGGAGGGGGGGGGGCGGCCGAGCACTTTGCCAGGGCCGGTTTTGGTTCCCAGTCCGGCCCTGGCTGTCTATCAAATAATGAGGTCACAATTATGCAAAGCATTTAAACCCTCTTTGTCTTTCCATACAGTATCTTCTCCCTTAACTAATTGATATCCCAAAACTTAATATTATTTCATTCACATACTGAAGATGCTTCCTAAGATCAATAACTAACTTGTTTCCACTTGATCTTATCATGAGCACCAAATATAAATAAAGAAAACTTTTTATCACATCCGGCACCTCCATTCATATAACAACACCTGAGATATAACTTACCCCCGTAGCCTATCCAAAACTACCCTCAAATACCATAAACACTGAGTCCTGCAGGTAAACCTAGAAACTTTAATCAGTGACAAACACAATAGTTTCAGATAGGCTCCATTACCACTGACCTACACTTTTATTTTTATTAACCTATAAATAATGTATGTTTTCTGGTCTCAAAGAACAAAACAAATATTTAATGGGAAAATAATATTACTATAATGGGTTACAATAACCAGAAATGTGAACTACCCTTCAACTTGTATAAAATGGGAAGGTCTTAAGGCAGACTATGGATGTCAGCCTTCATATCTTCACCACCTTTTTTGATTCCCTAAGTGCCCAAAAACACCACTAGCCCACTGGCTCATCCTACATCCATTCCCCCATATTCTCTATATGAACCATGCACCCCTGAAGAATGAACCAGACAGCAACATTCTATGGAAATGTTCAGGACCATAAACTGGGAAAAGCCACTCCTAGACTGAAATACTATTAAGGAACAAACCCACACCCTCCAGGTTGCCACCACCACCACGTGATACAGACCACCTCACAGTCCTGTTGAGGTACCCCAAAACAACATCACACTAAGTAACTCTTCACAGAAAAACCTAATACTCCATTTGCATGATCACCTGGGAAGAATTGCTTCTTGACTTATAATTCATAAGTGCCATTTACTAGTTACAGGAAGTCATGTGTCTTATCCACTCCCCAAAATGAACTGCTTGACAACATGCCAAAGCTGGATCTCCAAACTGAGATGACACAAACCCTGAACACCATGCTCTCTAGCTCTTTTCCTCACAAGAACTTCCCTCCTTTTTCACCTCACTTGGCAAATCTACTCAACACACATGCTAATCCCAATACAGCAGAGCATTCCTACGCGCAAAGTACTACTAATGCACCCTACACACTGAAATATACTATGATCTCTGGAAATACCATCTCTTGCTGAAGTCTCTTCAACTCGCTATCCTTAACATATTCAAAGGCTGGACTACCCAAGCACCTCAGAAGAATCACTTCCTTTCAACCAAAGCCCCATCTTCTGCACATTGCATCAAGTGTTTTTATTGATGGGCTCCTGAATTATAACAAGGATCAACCTCATCTTTGATTATATGTTCATTGGAGATTTAAGTCCTTATGAGAAATAGGCCTGGGCGAAGCACTACGCTACGCTCGCGTAGTTTGCGAAGTTCGCGCTACTTCGCGCTACGCGAACTGCACGTAGCACAGTGCGAACACGCGTAGCGTAGTGTTGCGTAGTGCTGCGGTCATTTTTTGCTTGCTCGCGGTCCTCAACGTCAAGTTGGCGACCGCGAGCAAGCAAAATGACATCCTGGCAAGACTTTTTCCTTGTTCGCGATCGCGAGCATGGAAAATAAACCTCCCGGCGAGATTCCCAACGCGAGAAGGTCAGGTTTCTCATTGCGAGGGGTCGCGTATGCTCGCGACCGCTCGCGATGAGAAACTACCAGTTCGCGTTGAGAAAGCTGCAGCTCGAGTAAAAATCTACTCGAGCAGCAGAAAACTACAGCTCGCACTGTGCAAGATGCCATTTTCAATGATTGCACAGTGCCGGTTGCTTGTCCGCACTGTGCAATCATTGAAAACAACATCTTGCACAGTGCGAACATGTTACTTCGCAGTTCGCGAAGTGCTACGCGTAGCTCGCGTAGTGCGAACTTCACTTTGCGTAGCTTCGCGAAGTGCTACTTCGCGAACTACGCCCACCCTTAATGAGGAATAAGACAAAGAAACCTACACATCCCTCCTCAAAACCTTTCTGCTGGCCTTCAACGTCTTACATTGCACCTTGCCAACACAGAATGTGGGCGCTACGATGGACCTAGCTTACATGAAGAAACAACACTGTCATAATATTGAAAGGCTGTCTCAGCCAGGCTGAGACTGCTGTGACATAGTGATGTTCTAAATGACATGTTGAACATTCCATGGTTGAGTGGTTGGAGTGTAGATAGTAACTGTGCCTGACCGTGACAGTGAGGTGGATTGTGTCTCTCGTTTATAAAGGTTAATGGAAGAAACAGAAGGCTGTGACTATGATTAATTTACCACATTTTTGGCAACAATTTATGAGACAGGTGCTAGGGTTGAGGCAGCGAACCACTGTGATGTCCTATGGAGTGAAGAGGTCGAGAACATACGGACCCAACTGTGAAGGGAAGTGGTTGGTGAACATGTTGGGGCATATCAACAAGAGACATAACGCCGCTTTTCCGGCACATAGTGCAGGAAAAGCGTTGATTATTTTAACTCATTATCATCAAAGCGCCGCTAACATGCATTAGCACATGTTAGCAGCCCTTACATTAACGCTTCAGCCCGCATCGCTAATGAGATGCGAAGTAGGAGTTGCTTCCTAGAAACAACAGGGAAAAACTCGCTAACCAGACATCGTAGTATTTGCAAGCCGGCCCCAGTCAAGTGAAGCGATAATAAAAGCCATGCTAACCGTAGTTATCGCTGGTATCTAACATCTCCTTTTTTTCCGACTTAGCTATCTGTATAATGGAAGATGGATCACAAGGTTAAGGCCACATCTCCCTATTATCTACATTTTCATTAGCGCAGTTCCCTTATCGTGGGATTTCGCACGCTAATGCTAATTCTCATCGTCTATCACCGGAATCCGCATCGCCTCTTAGCAAAGCGTTGCTAATACGCCGCTAACAAGGCGATGTGATCCGGCGATACTTATCGCGTGTTGTTGTTGTTGATATGCCCCTTAGTTCGAGGCCAGGGATGCCTACAGCCTGTGAGGCAGTGGCTGAGTAAACTGTATGGTTGGAAAAGGTACGTGACATTAAAATCATTTAAGCGCAGCAGGGACGTGCGCATGCAACTAAACTCAGCTATTACAGTGAATTGTAAGAATTGTAGGAATTGCCATTTCACAGATTGCTTTCCCTGCTTTTAACAACTTGTGAGCGCGACCTCTTAAGAGTGTGCGATGTCTTTCAATGAGCGTTTTGCCTGTTTTTAACAGCCTGTGTGCGCGACTTCCTGATGGAGTGACATATAGCACCAACATGAGACTGCTTCAGAGCATGACCGCGATCTCCAAACAGAGATCAGCACGTGAGGGCAATCTTCTAACGTTGTGATATAGAAGAAATCGCACAAAAGTAAGTCAGTGTGTGCTTGTAAGTGGTATGGTGCGAGTGGGGAAACAGCCTTTACCACGAAGGCTTTTCTACGCATTACGTTTACAACGGTACACTTACCTCGTAAACGTCTTTACAACGCGTATTGCTTCCACGACCGTCTTTAACACGCAAGCAACGTCTTCACGGAATGTCTTCTTCCTCATCCGATTCAGTCCTTTTTTAGTGTCGGCAAAGACGTGAGAAAAAGGGAATTAAAAGAAAAAATGCGTGGTAAAGGAATAATCGAGGTAAAGGATATGCGTGAAAAAATCATTCCATTGTAACGCATGCGTGGTAAAGGCATGTGTTGCAACGAAATGCGTAGTAACGACATATATTCGTGTGAGTGCTGCTACTTACTGTGCACAGATTCCCTTCACAGTTGCTGGCATTGTATTGCATTACACTGTGGTCACCAACGTGAACAGTGGAAGTGGGTGTCTCGATGCACGTTTCTGGTGAAGATGAGCAAGGCTGAGCCTCGAGCTGGAGAAGGTGCGCTTCAATACTGTGACGTGCACACCTTTCTTCTTAAAGGGACAGTATGTCTACTGTAGCGGTGACACACACACCAATTAATTTTAATATTAGAAAGTCTGCGCACTGGTACATGAAATGTGCATACTTCTGAGAACGGATTAGTTCGATTTTTAGGTGATTTAAGTATGGCGTTCTCTGGTACATGCAAACTTACTGTATTTAGCACACTCGTATGCTACTGATCCAGGAATCTTCTACACAGTGTTTATCTCACATCCAGTGCTGCTTTCAGTATACAGTGATTGGCTGACTTTTTCTGGATCATAGGTGTGTTATTACAGGCTATTTGCAAATCTTACCCTTCAGTAATTTGCACACTTTTAAGTTGTTTAAAGAAAATTCTGTTGCTAATTCAACATATAGTTTAAATATTTCTGAATTTTGCTCTGTGTGGTTGGGGACACATTCTGGCCAATGTAATTGTTCACTGTGTTGCCATTATTATTATTCTAATGTTATGTTGTTAACAATTATGAAGATCTCTGATACAATCACAGCTCCACCTCCGTCCAGGGAAACCGCCCATAGAATGGTAGGGTTGGACTGACTGCTTTGAATTATTATTATATTTTTAACTCTTTTCATTAAACATGTTCATCACATAATACATGAGCTGACAATAAATAGCAGATACAGAAATGCATTGCAACATGGTTTTATCAGCAAGGTAAGTCTTCACTTTACTTACAGGGTATGGCAGATCGCATACAGTCAGAATACATAAACAAACAGTGGGTACACTCTTCATTTACTCCCTTCACCCTGTTGATGGAGTCTGTCTTTGATCCAGGGGAAGTTATATAACTAGGTCCATCCCCTGATACACTTGCTTAGGGCCCCATATCTACTCCCACTTCTTGGGGCATCGCCTGCTGCAATACACCACTTCCTCCTCCCTCTGACACCAGTCTAGATCCTTTTCACTTTCTATCACCAAAAGCGGGAGCCGTGCACCCCATCTCCTTGCAATGTTCATTTAGCCACCCTCGCCGCCAGTGCCAACCTAATCCGGACGGGTCTGGATTAGTCTTCCTCCGCCTATATCATTAACAGCAGCCATCTAGGCTCGACTGAGACTCTAACTAAGAGTGCCTTTGTTATAACAGTGAGTACATCCTTCCAGTATTGGCATATAAGTGGGCATTCCCACAGGATTTGGTAGAAGGTGTCTATTTGACCACAATCTGTTACACGTAAGGGTACTTCCACTTCTCCCATTTTGTGGAGTGGAGTATGGGGATAGTACGTCTAATGAAGACTCTTGAGTTGAATTAACCTAAACCGCGCTCGAATCGCTATGTCCCAGGGAACTTGGAGTGCTTCCAGCCACTCCTAATCTGGTATGTCACCCAGATCATCCATTCCAAGTCTCTCTCAGGGGGCCCAGCAGGTCAGGGGAGTTATTCCTTAGTTTTTTATAGGTCACTGAGACACCCTTATGATGAATAGGGTCAGCTAACAGGTGGTCTTCTAGTGGAGAGTAATCAGGCCAGCTTGTTCCGTCTTGAATGTGTATCTTAAGAGCGTGCCCCAGCTGGTGGTAGTGGCGTGTCTGGGAGTCTGCAAAGTCAATTTCCTGCTTCAAGCTGTCAAAAGAAATAACAGCTCAATTTCTCTCTATATCTCCCAGGTGCTCAATACCTATTTTTGCCCACCGTGAAAAGCCAGCCTTGTTGGAGACCTCTTTCAGTCTATCACTGTGCCAGAGGGGCGTCATGGCCATCAGCGCACCCCCCCCCCTCCCAGGTGAATCTCGGCTTCAGTCCAGCATTTCACCACAGTAGAAGTATTTCTGGAAGGCCCTCCCTTCCCTTACAAGTGTATAAAATGGTTTAATAGTTATTACCTGGCATTGCATCTATAACTAACCCATAGGCTGGTTAATCCCCATCCGAGTACACCCAATCATTAATCACCATCAGTTGCGAGGCGCAATAATACTGCTTGATATCTGGGATAGATATGCCACCATTATAAATCGCTCTCTGGAGATTCTTAAGAGCAATTTGAGGCACACCTTCCTGCAATTATAACATACAGAGCTCCTGGTCTACCTGTTTGAAGAAGTTTTGGGAAATGGGATAAGGTGTATTTTCCAAAATATAAAGGAACCTCAGAATGGACATCATTTTATTTAAGGCCGCCCTTCCCCGTAAAGATAGGGAAAGGGTACGCCAGTGCATCACATCCGAATGAAGCCGTTCGAACTGAGGAGTGAGGATGCATTCCAGGAAGAGAGACTGATCCCTTGTGACAAATATTCCAAGGAACCTTAAACCAATTAGTTCAGTCAGAGCCTCACATCATGCTGGAAGTTTTGGGAGGGCGACAGAGGGAATACCACAGACTTAGCCCAGTTAATTCTGAAACAGTGGTAGCTACCAAACAAATCAAAGATGTGCAAGATGCAGGCTATCGAAAAATAAGTTCGGGAGTCATATAACAGTATATCGTCGGCGTATAGGGAGACCCACTCCTCCCAGTGACCCTTCAAGGGGATCCCCACACAAGTGGATCAGCCCTGATCCAGCCCGCTAAGGGCTCCAGTGCCAGGGCAAAGATCAGAGAGACAGTACACCATCCACTTTCACTCTTGCCAGTGGAGCCTCATATAATAGCCTTATCCACTCACAGAACCCCGGGGTCAAGGCCCAATCTAGCCAGGGTAGCAAATAGGTATGGCCATTCTATATTGTCAAATACCATTGAGGCATTGAATGCCAACAGCGCTGACTGTGGGGTCTGCGGTAGATCAGTCATATGCAGGACTCTCTATATTCTCTGTAATTTGTGATGGATGCTTCTGCTTGGCATAAAGCCAGTTTGATCTATGTGAATAAGTGAAGAGTGGACCAGCATCAGTCTAGTTACCAAGATCTTGGCTAAAACGTTTGCTTCCATATTGAACAGAAAGATCGGTCTATATGAATTGCACTCCTCAGGGGGTTTGTCTGCCTTATGGATTACCAGTATTGTGGCTGTGCGCTGATCCTCCGGTAAGCGACCCAATTCCTTAGCTGTTTAGTGGTGTTTTCAAGCTCCTTCACCACCCCAAGCCACTGCTCCTGATATGGCTAAGCTGCCACATGTCAAGTAGTCGCAGATAGTCTGATGCAGCCTCAACACCTTGGTAAGTGCCTCTTATGGGTCCCGGGGGAAAGGAAACCCCACCGCCACACCTTCTGATTGGGCCCAGTCCGCTCAGCTCACCAGATACATGTGTGCTGCCTTCCTCCTCGCGTTGGTCTCCATTTTGCATACAGCTGCGGTCCCATCGATCTGCTCCGATCCTCTTGCAGGTGCCCTGTAAGCTGCAGCGAGTTACCACAAACACTCCCATCTGATCCCCTAGCATATACAGCGAAGGGGTGAGAGTTGAGACAGATTATGTTGGATCTTGCGGGGTTATTCCTTGGCGGTCTGAGGAGCTGACTGTGTGCAGCCATTCCTCTCAGCAGCAGGCCACGCCCTCCTTTGACAATTATTTGGTAGCGCTAGATGGCACCAGATTTCCAGCACTGAGAAAGAAAGCATTGTTGTTAGGGGCACTTGGAAAGGAGGAGCAGCACATATTTAAATACCTACCGGGAACAGGTGAGAAAGTGGAAGATGTGTACAAAGATGCTCTCTTGAAGTTATGCACCAGGTTTGCAAAACATGAAAACATCGTTATGTGTAGTGTGGAAATATGGATTTTTCTGGTCAGTTATGTCCCCTATCTTGGACCCCAACGGTTCTATGTGCATGTTACAAGTACATGTATGTCCCCTCCAGTTCCAGTTATGAAGACGCAAATACATGTGCGTCCACCGTTAACATGTCCTCTTTCAGATCCGCCATGAATGGGCCGGATATTCCATTCCTAAGTACGAAAGGCCACCGCCTTTATATGGTTCACTTATGCCATTTTACAGTCCAGGCAAGTAGGCCCTGATTCTGTCATCAAGCTTTTCTTGCTTTCTGTCTCTGAAGCTCCAGTCCGAGTCTGCATCTGTGACCATGAACTTTGTCTCATCCTCTGCGCGGCTCACGATGCTTGACATCAGCTTGCTGCCTGCCAAGAACTGTATTTCACCTTCGGAAATTATCTGCTCCGCTCCCTGCCCAATGCATTCCTGTCTAGTAGCTTAAGTAAACATTCTGCCAGCTACCGAGCAAAGGCCCGGCTTTTCTGTCTTTATGCAAGTAATTCATAGCCCTGTTACTATGGAAGATTCCGCCCTCGCATCTAGTGTAGACACTTAGACGCTTGTACACGCACTAATAGTCAGGATAGTCAGTATAGAATAAGATTCCACTCGAAGAGACCTCTCTTTTGGATAACTTAGTTCTTTAAACATAGGATGTTAGATATGATTTGGGATTAGGTTGACTTGACCCTCCAGACTTCTGTCGCCATATGTAGAGCTAAATGTCAAGTCCCCTTCACCCCCTAGTTGCACGTCAATTACACGTCATGCTGCTGCGCGCGCATTTCTGCCAAGTATTTCTGCTGACATTGCGAAATTCTTTCATGTAACCACCCTCTTATGACATCACATCTGATGACGTTTCTTTCATCACACCCAGTTACGCCTATCTTTGCCACGTATGAATATATTATCTCCACTATCAATTGTTACGCCTCTTGTATTTGCTTTACTGTAATGCTTATTGTATAAAAGTAATTGATTGTCAATAACGTATGTACTTCACTTCCTGAACCTTCGTGGTGATGGAACCTGGAGCAACCGATTATAATCGACCTCTGGAATAAAGCCCATTCCGAACCTCTAATACCACGGATTCTGCCTCTTATTTACTGAGCTATTTTATTATGTTCCTGTATCAAATTAAGTCCCGGTAATTAAATTATTTACCACATGAATGGCGCCCGAATAGGGACACTTTCTCATCTCACGCGCCGGCGGTGCGTTGCAGGCCCGGTCTCCTGCCACAGCTGGACGGACAACAACGCGTACCAGCAGGATTTCCTGTATCTCCCTCCGGTCAAGCGGGGGCGACTGAGGCTGCGATCAACACCCAGACGAGGCGGTGAGAAGTGCGAAGTATCCCGACCAGAGCCTAGCTGAGAGAGCAAGATCCGAGGTATACAGAGGCCCACCAGTTTCCGAAGTCCCAAGTCAAGTCCAGTGTCCGAAGTGTTCAAGTCGAGTCCAGTCCGGTTCAAGTTCAGTTCAGATCGATGTCCAAGGCCTTCCGTTTCCGAGCTACCCGGTGAGTACCATTACTGGGGAGGCGTTCTGGCGTGCACATAAGTTGTGCCGGTCCAGACGGGTTTGGGTACACAAATCCGGTCTGCACTGTTTCAGCAGTGTATCTGTACTGTTTAGCAGTATATCTAGTATATCAAGTATATAAATTCAGAATAAGTCAGTTAATGTCGAGTATTATGTTTTAGTGATTAAGTTTTTCTTAGATCATCGTCATTATCATTGCTGCTCATTTTAAATGTTAAATGTTAAATGTATTGATACGTCCTGCATATTGTGGTATGAATGACTGTTCATTATTGTGTTTTATTGTATTAAGTTTGTTCAAGATCAAGTAGCAGACCCGTTCGCAATATGCCGCTCTTTTCGAAACTAAGACAGATCACAACTAGAAAAGGGGTACTCGAAGAAGCTGTTCCCATTCCTCCTAGGGACACTCCAGGGTACTTCATGTATCATAAACATGGCCTAGACGCCATATTATTTCTCGATTTATGGGTAGACTACACTAAGGAATTACCAGAAAGTCAGAGGTGGCCCGCAGCTGGGACCTGGGATGCAGAGTGCATCGTGAAAGTAGAGGAAGAATTATGGAAAAAGAAAGCTAGACAATCACAGAAAGACGCCATTGAATTATGGCGTAAAGAATCGTATAGACGTACAGAAAAAGCACGTAGACAGGAAGAGAAGAGTAAAGAGAATTCAAATAAAGTTCAAGAAAATCTATTAATTGAAGAAGGTGCACGAGTGAAATCAGAACAAGTAGACAGACAAAGAAATGCCCTTATGAATGGTATGTATCCCCTTCTGGCTGAAGGATTACCTAAGGCTACTCCAGGGATACCAAAAGACTTGCCAACCCCATTATTTCCAATAAAGGTACATCCTAAGGGGCATCCTAGAACCGCAGAAGATGTTTTTCTTTCCTCATATTTAGATGACGCAGCTCCCGAGTATGCTAATCCCGCCCCACATAGACCGCCTGCCAGGGAGGTTCAACGCCAAGATCCAGTACCCGTATCCCTACAGCAACAAGTTCTGACACAAGTTCCGGCAAGCACATCTGTTTCTGCATCTGTTCCTACAGCTACTTCTATAGCTGTGTCCACACCTATAGTTGCTGTATCACGTTCAACGAATCCTTTCACACCCGATACCCCAGACGGGGCTACCGGAGGTGCTACTAATATCTTTTCTACGCCACCTAGAATAAATAAACTTACTTTTCAAGAGTCAGCACATCCACGTACTCCCAAACTCATAAATGCCCGCACGCTTAAGGAACTTCTAGTAGATTGTAGATATGACCCTGTGCCCGGCAAAGAGGACGAAATGATCATGGCATCATTACGTATCAGACGAGCCGCGGTGTATTTAGGGAAGTTACCAGGAATGACTGTGCATCTAGATAATATATATCATTATGTCCAAACAGGGCGAGACTCTGAATGTATTAACAGAGCTATGGAATACCAGAAAGTGGAAATACAGGGGGAACTGTTACGTTTCCTCATAAATTGCGTAATCAGAAATCAAGACCGACCGGGGGTAGATCCGGAAATAATGCAAACTCTTACCAGATGGAGCCAGAATATATCAGAAGGGAGACATGATAGGCAAAAATGTATAATAGCCATGTGCAGAAAGATCCGTAAAGAAATAGAACGCCTACACGAAGAAAGATTAACGGTAGATCAGTTTGAACAAAACGAGGAGGAAGAAGGATCAGGACTGTCCACAGGACAGTCAGAAACCATAGCCTATGTAGGTAGAGGAAGATCTTGTAATAGTACTAGATATTTCACTGGCCCGATACGTCCGATATGTCCAGATAATAACAGGAATTTCCAAACACCTATAATAAATATGAGATCCCCCGAGCATTCGTTCCAAGCCGCTGACAAATTACTGCGAGAACGAAGGGGTTATCATTTTCTCGATTCTATGGATGAACAAGAATTAGCCAGGTCAGCCGTTCATTGGATTGACAGTCCCGGAATGTATGGTGATAATACAGTAGCACACACATTTTTGAATCTCATCCCAGATGAACAGCGTTTAGCTGGGATTTATATGATTCAACAACTTCTTATACTATATAAAAGCCAACATTCAGATCCTGGTCCCCTACCTGATATATTGACTGAATTACTCACGAGTAAATGGAAAGGTTCAGGTACTAAGCTAATTAAAGAAATACTAGAATCAAGAAAGCAGTACATTCTTTTTGTATGTCCAGAACATGTCTCACTGCCCACTAAGGAAAGAACCACGTATTACATGGACAGACAGAATCCCTTACGAGAAGTGCACCCAATAAAGGGCGAGGACAATCAGTTTAAACGTGTATATGTATATACGCCCATATCAAAAATAGAATTATTAGAAATGAAGAAAGTGGTACCCAGTCATGACAAAGACCCAGCGGGTTTCCACCGAGAAATTAAAGACATGTTACTCATGGGAGAGTATACCTATCCCGACATTATGACAATATTAAAGGTATTAATGCCTGCTGGCATTTATGAAAAACTCAAGGAAAAAGAGTGGGAGGTGGGAGATCAAAAGATAGATTGGACAGCATTAGAAACTGAAGAAAAGGCCCGAGGTCCAGGTTCGGGGCTTGGGGACAAAACTAAAGCACTGCCAGGTTTACTAGTACAGGTACTGCCACGTTTATTAACTACGAAAAAGGAAGACTGGGGTGCAATCTCAGCCTGTAAACAAAAGCAAGATGAAGACACTAGTGATTTCTATGCACGATTTGAAAAATGTTTCGGTATAAATAGTGGCATAAAAGCAAGTAGTGAATCATACCCACATCTGTTTGTGACAAAATTAGTTGAAAATTCCTTGCCCCAAGTGAAGAATAGAGTATTAAAATTCGAGAGTACCTGGCAAGGTAACACTCCATCACAAATGTTACAAATGTTACAGTATCATCACAATAGAATTAGAGAGGAACAAGATCATGAACAAAGACGCATGAAAGACACGAAAATGAAAATGCTAGTCTCCCAGACAGTTCCAGCTGAAGGACATAAAAAGGGTACGACACATTCTGGCGATTTAGCAGGACCTGTAAAAGGGACATGCAACTATTGTAAACAACTAGGTCATCATGTACACGATTGTCCAGTCCTGAAGCGTAATATCGCCACGGGTATTACAAAAGAAAGACCACGGCCACTTAGACAGGATCAGAATGAACAAGGAGCACCGCAGCATGCACAGGCCATGCCAGCTCCACAACAGTCTATACAGTTTGTGCCAGCCGCACCAGCATTGCCAGCTGCTGCCACGCAAACCACGACACGACAACTGTACCAGACCGCACAGTATGACTATCCTGATTATCAACGATACGCATGAACCAGCCTAGGGAGGGAAGTTGACTTACCCCTTATCGAGGTCCCTGTAGACCAAGAAGGACCTTATGTACATAGTGAATTATTAGGCCAAGATAGAACATTTTTACTCGATACAGGGGCAAGTCGAACAACCATAAAACGTAGTGAAGTTCCAGGGGCACCCCTCTCAGGCTCACAGAATATTTCCCTTGGTTTTTCAGGAAAACCTATTGTTAATGAAGTATCACAGCCTCTTCCACTTACGATAGGACCCTTGACCAGAACTACAGATTTATTGCTTACTAAATCATGTCCAGAAAACTTGTTAGGAATAAAAACACTGAAAGCTCTAGGAGCTATAATATGTTGTTCTCCGGAAGGAGTAAGATTGTTTTTACGTGATTTTAAAGGTCATTATGTGTCTAGAGACATGGATCCCCGATTGCAGACTTTACCTACACATCTATGGGCACAAGGCCCTACTGATGTTGGTTGCATGAATATTACACCATATCGAGTCACACTAAAGGCAGGAGTGGTACTACCACGAATGCGACAATACAAGTTACCCCCAGATGCTGTAATGGCTTTACTGCAAATCATTGACGAACTTATCGGCCAAGGAGTGGTTGTGGAGACCGACTCTAATGTATGTAATTCACCGATAATTCCGATTCTTAAACGAACTGATCCGAAGGCTCCCCCAGTATATCGATTGGTAATTGATCTGCGCGAATTAAATGAATGTATTGTACCACAATACCCCGTAGTTCCAGACATCTCTTCATTACTGACAGCTATTGATTCCGAAGCAACATTCTTTACTGTAATTGATCTCAAGAATGCCTTTTTCAGCGTCCCAATAGATCCGGAAAGCCAATATTTGTTCGGATTTAGTTTAAATGGACGTAGCTTCAAATTCTCACGCGCACCTCAAGGATTTACAGAAAGCCCCAGCATCTATAGCCAAGCACTGAAACGAGAACTCGACAGTATCCACATGCCAGTTAACACTGCTTTGCTTCAATATGTCGATGATCTGCTGATCACCGCTCGAAGCGAACCTGAATGTGAAAAAGCATCACTGACGGTTTTACAATTTCTAGCCGAAAAGGGGCACAAGGTGTCCCCTTCTAAGCTGCAATTCTGTGTCCAGCGAGTTATTTACCTTGGTCACTCGCTGTCCAAGGAGGGAAGGCAGCTTACACCCGACCGCATTCAGTTAATAGCTAACATGCCAATACCCAAGACACAAAAGGAGGTGCGGGCTTTCATAGGCCTCACTTCATATTGTAGGCAGTGGATCCCTCAGTATGCATTTCTAGCAAAACCACTCATTCAATTGACAACACAGGAGGCAGCCACATCGACTGTTCTCCCTTGGACTCAGGAACATACACAAGCTTTTGAAAGCCTAAAGAAAGCTTTATGTCAAGCACCTGTTTTAGCAACACCATGTTACAGAAAACATTTTACACTCTTTATTACAGAACGCGAAGGTACTGCCTTGTCAGTACTCACACAGGAACAAGCAGGAGCACACAAACCATGTGCTTATTTTTCTAGTACATTAGATCCCGTAGCTCAGGCTCTGCCTGCGTGCCTGAAATCAGTGGCGGCGACAGCTTTAGCAATCAGACAAAGCGATGCCATAGTGTTAGGACATCCATTGACAGTACAAGTACCACACGCCGTAGAGGTTCTTGTGAATCGAACGCAAACACAACACTTGACTATAGCACGACTTACAGGGTATGAACTAACATTGTTTCAGCCACATATAGAAATCAGACGTTGTAACACATTGAATCCTGCCACACTTTTACCTGTAAATGGAACAGACCCATTAGCCCACGATTGTATTGATGTTATTACAATCACGACGAAACCCAGACAAGACTTGACAGATGTTCCATTGTCAGATCCAGACCTGACGTTGTATGTAGATGGTTCATGTATGAGAACAAGTACAGGAGAGTTAGTGGCCGCTTACGCAGTCACCACAGACACTGAAATTATTGAAACCAAGTGTATAAATACCTTGTCCGCTCAAGCAGCAGAGCTCGTCGCTCTGACACAAGCCTGTATTCAAGCCACAAATAAAAAAGTCAACATATACACTGATTCACGTTATGCATTCGGAGTCGTACATGACTTCGGCGTGCTGTGGCGAGAGAGAGGTTATTTAACTTCTCACGGTGCCCACATTCAGCACGGACCCCTCATTCATGCCTTACTAGATGCAATACATTTGCCCATTGCAATATCGATTATGAAATGTAAAGCTCATACGAAAATTACTGATATCATTTCTCAAGGCAATGATCTAGCTGACAGAACAGCTAAACAGACTGCTCAAACTCAAACATCCGACATGACAAAGACAATAGTCCAGACACCAACACATTGTATGATGGTTAAGGATCCCGCTCTTGATGTAATTGACATACAGACACATGCTACTCCAGACGAAATAGGGAAATGGACTGAATTAGGAGGGATCCAAACGGATCAAGGATGGATGACGAAGGAAAAATCTGTGTGGTTCCTTCCTGATTCACTGGTCCAAGTCATTATTAACACTGTCCATAGTCCAGCGCATCTAGGAGAGAAAGCTATGCTAGACAGCATTCAACATATTTGGTTCAACAAGCATTTACGAGCAGCAGCGAAACAAAAAGTTCGTACCTGTATGATATGTTGTCAGTTCAACCCAGGAAAAAGTATTCCCGTAGAACAGGGTGGATTTCATCCTCCTGATCACCCTTTTGAAATTCTCCAGATGGATTATATCCAGATGGAACGATGTCGAGGATTCAAATATGTTCTCGTAGTGGTTTGTGCTCTTTCCCGTTGGACGGAGGCATACCCGGTTTCAGATTACACTGCCCCGACTACTGCCAAACAGTTAGTTCGAGAATTCTTCCCACGATACGGTTTACCACGTGCTGTCTACTCAGATAACGGCCAGCCGTTCTCATCCGAATTAATGAAACACGTTTCACTTTTGCTAGGATATCAGTGGAAGTTTCATTGTGTCCGACACCCCGAGGCAGCAGGTCTCGTGGAACGACATAATCAAACTTTGAAAATCAGATTGTCCAAAATATGCAGGGAGAAAGGTGTCGACTGGGTAGTAGCATTACCAGTTGCACTCTTTTACATGAGAATGGTAGCACACTCTCGAACAGGGCTATCCCCGTATGAGGTGATCTTTGGCAGACCACCAAATATGTGGGGGACGCCTATACCACGCAAAATAACTGATATTGACTGTAACATGCTGACAGATTACTTGGCTTCCTTGATGTCTGCACTACAATCTTGTCGTTCACAGGTAGCTGCAGCTTTTCCTAACAACACTGAAGTGAAACCCCATGACGTGGTTCCGGGAGACTTGGTCCTCGTGAGGAACTTTGATCGAAAGACTCAGCTGGAACCTAGGTGGAGGTCACCTCAGCTGGTGTTGCTCACCACAAGAACAGCCGTAAAGATCGAAGGCAGAAAGGGATGGATTCATTCAAGTCATATCAAGAAATTTCATGGATTAAAATCCGATGTGAATACCTCACCTTGTGTGTCTTCACCCATTGACTCAAAACTTCCTTTTGTGGAAAAAAGTGACTCTGAACATTATAAATTAAAGCTCAGGCCCAATCAGTCGAGCAATTTGATTGTTTAAGTCCTCTCCAAGGTGAAGCGGTTGAATTGTCTCTGACATGTATCCCTTGGACCTGAATAGAGAATACACCCGAAAAATGCTTAAACGACAGGCGTACTGTAAATCACTGCGTAGTCATTGTACAGTGACGTTATTAATTTCGTTTTTCCTAAGTCTTTTAATAATTACTGCAAGTATATTGTTGCACATATGTTATCCTATTTCTAGACATGTTTACAATGTTACTGCTGAACATTCTTTTAGTAAATTACCTCCGCATGAATTGTCATACAGATTTGCGCTGCGCAATAACACTTTTATTAATATGTTACATCATTCCCATCAGGTTAGCAATGCTACAAATTGTTGGATATGTGGCCGACTCCCTCCCTATCAGAATTATAAAGGAATTCTACCTCTTTTTCCATACCCATTCACACACAACGGCTCCTGTGGAGCATGGTTTAGTTTAATTAATTCCCAAGATTCGAACTCTGCAGTTTATCAAGACAATGGGGTATGGGGAAATCTGAACTTAGTTTTACTTAAGGTCTGCCACCCCAACAAGGAGGGACTTCCCAAAAGAACAGGAACTGATCTAGAAAATGAAGTATATGGATTAGGTAACTTTACGCTTAATCTCCTGATCTTGAATGTCGAATCCGAAGCTACTTCAATTTTGCCCGCTATGACAATACTTCCAGTAAAAGGTGAATTATGTATAAGAAAGAATGGTTCCATACACATGGGCCATAGTAAATGCACCACTGTAGTAGAATTTAGTGATCAAGGCAAGTCTACATTTAGAGCTTCCCGCCATTCCTATTTCATATGTGGTCAGACGGCATATGTACGTCTGCCTCTAGATTGGGATGGTACTTGCTACATTGGATTCCTTTTGCCACCTGTTTTTCTAGCTCCTCCTGATTATCACAGAAATATTCATTTAGTATATAATAGAGTAAGGAGAGATCTCCCAATAGTCGACTACACTGAAACAGCATGGGAAAAATACACAGATTTCAATAAAGGTCTCTTTCCCTATATAGGTACCGTTACTAATAGTAAGCTGATACGTAGATTAACTAGAACCCTTGAAGCAGTAGTGAACGAAACTATTTCCGCCTTAGGCAATTTAACAGAAGAACAGTCTGCTATGCGGATTGTTGTGCTTCAAAATCGTCTTGTCCTTGACGTCATCCTGGCCGATAGGGGCGGAGCTTGTAGGGTCATCGGATCAAGCTGTTGCATTTTCATACCAGAAAATTCGCCATCTGTATATAAAGCCATAACTCGTCTTCATAAGATTGTAAGCCAGATACACCAGAATCCAGGCACCTGGACTTGGTCCGGTTGGTTTTGGAGCGTGTTATCAGCCTGGGGATGGAGAGTTCTATCCTTCCTAGGTATTGGCCTTCTCATACTATTCAGTTGCTGCTTATGCCTGCAATGTGGACCAGCGATTTGTGGTCTGTGTGCCACATCGTGCATTCCACATCAAGATTTTCATTCAAGATCCCGGAAGAAGAAAGAAGAACAAATGATGCTATATGAACAGATCAATGGATTAATGAAGATTGATATCTCTTGACGGGCAAGTAGGGGACAAGGAGGGAATGTGGAAATATGGATTTTTCTGGTCAGTTATGTCCCCTATCTTGGACCCCAACGGTTCTATGTGCATGTTACAAGTACATGTATGTCCCCTCCAGTTCCAGTTATGAAGACGCAAATACATGTGCGTCCACCGTTAACATGTCCTCTTTCAGATCCGCCATGAATGGGCCGGATATTCCATTCCTAAGTACGAAAGGCCACCGCCTTTATATGGTTCACTTATGCCATTTTACAGTCCAGGCAAGTAGGCCCTGATTCTGTCATCAAGCTTTTCTTGCTTTCTGTCTCTGAAGCTCCAGTCCGAGCCTGCATCTGTGACCATGAACTTTGTCTCATCCTCTGCGCGGCTCACGATGCTTGACATCAGCTTGCTGCCTGCCAAGAACTGTATTTCACCTTCGGAAATTATCTGCTCCGCTCCCTGCCCAATGCATTCCTGTCTAGTAGCTTAAGTAAACATTCTGCCAGCTACCGAGCAAAGGCCCGGCTTTTCTGTCTTTATGCAAGTAATTCATAGCCCTGTTACTATGGAAGATTCCGCCCTCGCATCTAGTGTAGACACTTAGACGCTTGTACACGCACTAATAGTCAGTATAGTCAGTATAGAATAAGATTCCACTCGAAGAGACCTCTCTTTTGGATAACTTAGTTCTTTAAACATAGGATGTTAGATATGATTTGGGATTAGGTTGACTTGACCCTCCAGACTTCTGTCGCCACATGTAGAGCTAAATGTCAAGTCCCCTTCACCCCCTAGTTGCACGTCAATTACACGTCATGCTGCTGCGCGCGCATTTCTGCCAAGTATTTCTGCTGACATTGCGAAATTCTTTCATGTAACCACCCTCTTATGACATCACATCTGATGACGTTTCTTTCATCACACCCAGTTACGCCTATCTTTGCCACGTATGAATATATTATCTCCACTATCAATTGTTACGCCTCTTGTATTTGCTTTACTGTAATGCTTATTGTATAAAAGTAATTGATTGTCAATAACGTATGTACTTCACTTCCTGAACCTTCGTGGTGATGGAACCTGGAGCAACCGATTATAATCGACCTCTGGAATAAAGCCCATTCCGAACCTCTAATACCACGGATTCTGCCTCTTATTTACTGAGCTATTTTATTATGTTCCTGTATCAAATTAAGTCCCGGTAATTAAATTATTTACCACAGTAGGCATACATTTTACACGTAACCACAATAAGCAACAGAAACAGTGGATGAGTTTGTTTCCAGGGTACATGAACTGTCTACCAAGTTTTAGTTCGGAGCAAGAAAGCAGACAAAAGGTTGTGGGATTCAAGTAATCCTATGTTAAAAGAAGGTATTTTCATTCAGAGGTCCTTACATATTCAAGGTTGTTGGTAGAAGTTGGGTAAAACTGCACAATGGTCAAACTTGAAATCTCAAGAGGGCAGCACTATATTAGAAACAATACCAAGATTTTCTTAGGTGAGGGAGAGTGTGAAACAAGGGGCTTTGTGCAAAGGGAAAGGGATTTAAGACAAAAAAGAATTCCTAGTTAATTGAGGGATTATATGTGTGAGTCATGTTTCGCCAGTAGTGTTGCCAAAGGACATGAGTAGAGTTGTATATTCTTGTATCCCTTGCTTTATTCATTGAAATCTTTGTACTGAGCACTGTACATAGTGAGTGTTGTTCTTTCTTGTGTCCTGCCCTGCGTGTGTTTCGCTCATTATTCTTGTTTACCTTCCATTTGAGTGTTGTCTGATCGTTTTGTCTTACAATGAACCCATGTCTTGCATTTGTCTCTAAGGTTATGTTTATCAAAAGATCATCTTCGTAACTTACAGATGGTCTCCGTCTTTGTTTTTGGCTTTGCCCTATTGAGCCTGTTAGACCTGACATCCTTGGCATTGTTTGCCCCAATCCCTTTGCCTTCTTTACTCCTGTTTTGCTGAATGTGGTTTATTGTACTTAGGACTCTGCACACTTTACCACTCCTAACCAGTGCTAAAGTGCTTGTGCTCACTTCTCTAAACATGGTAAAATTGGCCTACATCCAATTGGCAGATTTAATTGACCTGTAATTACCTAGTAAAGTAGCACTGCATGTACCCAGGGCCTGTAAACTAAATGCTACTAGTGAGCCTGCAGCACTCATCATGCCACCCACAAGTAGCCTGTTCAAACATGTCTCAGTCAATGATCCATTTGCCAGGCTTCAACTCTCTTTTTGTTATAAATACAAGTCACCCCTAAAGGTAGGCCCTAAACAGCCATTAGAGCAGGGTGTAGTGTAATTTTTTTTTTTTTCAGACATGTAGTTTTAAGTTTTACGTGTTCTGGCAGTAAAAAAACCTCTTAAATTCGTTTTTCACTACTTCAAGGCCTACCTTCCCAATAGAATAACATTATTACATTTAATAAGTGCTAACTTATGATTGATATTGGGTTGGATTATAAGTCACAATTCTGAAAATGCCCCTTTTAGAATTGAGCATTTTCTTCTCCTAACTATTTAGTGCCTGCAGCCTGTATCATGGGTGACATACTAGGTGTAGTTGGCACTTGGCCTTTGTCTTTTCCTCCCAGATAGTATCACAAACGGGTCTAGGTATTATCAGAATGGGCCATATTGACAGGATTGGAAAGGTGGAGATATTACCTACCACACTTGCACTCCATATGAGCTACCTCACCACACTAACAAAGGAGTTCACACTAATCTATTGTCATACCAGACCCCTTGGAGCCAGGGCAGGGGCAAGGAGAAAAATACAGAGCCAGATGTAAGCGAAAGTCTATAGGTTTCTCCCACATCAAAACTGGCACCAGGTACACATATTGAATACTCTGACTAACACATCAGATCACTTCTGAACCTGTGAGAGTTTCTGAAAAAGGGCTGCTCTGCTGTCCTGTTGCTGGAAAGACAGCCCTGCTACAAGAAGTACTTCCCTGCTGCCTGAGGAAGGAAGACTGGACCTGATTCTTCAACCCAGAACCACCAGAGTGACTCCAAAGTCCCTCAGAACCAACACAGCACAACACAACTTTATGCAGCACAACACAACTTGATGCAGTGTGATGTAAGACCTCACATTGCAGCACCTTCAAGCTCCTGATTGGCAGCCATATCAGAACAAAGGCAGGGCCACCCATCTCGACGCAGGACCTCGCTTCGCGGCTCATCACAGCATCTGATCAGAGGTCTCATCGGAACTGATGCAGCATGACACATCTTGCCGCATGACTTGATCGGCAACCTTATCAGAACCAAAGCAGTGCCATGCAACTCAAAGCAGCACCTCACAACTTCTGACTGGCCGCACCATCAGAACTGACGTAATTCAATGTGACACAGGACCTCACATCTCAGTCCAAGAACAACCAGGTTCACTGCCCTGCAGGACATACTCCACCCTGTACCAGGCCAGCACTCCATCACGGTTGGCTTGAATTTGGGACTTTGTCCCGGTCTAGCCCTTTGTGGTTTGTTGCCATTATTTTCACATAAGCTTATGAAATTACATATCTCCAGTTCTACTAATTGGCTTTTTGTTGTTCTGATAGCATTTTATTTATTAAAATTGACTCTATTTTTGTAGATTGGTATGGGATTTTTCTTATGCTGTGTTTCATTTCATTACTGTTTGAGTGCTGCATAAATACTTTACACATTGCTTCTTAGTTGCACCTTACTGCTTTTTGTGCGAAGCTACCGGAGAGTTAAGCACAGGTTCATTTAGTGACTTTTTGTGGTTCACCCAGGCAAGGGTTGCGGTTGTTGCTTGAGAATGTTTTCACCCCACCCCGTCCCCTTCATCTGATACCCAATTTCTTGCAGAGGCCAAGGTTTCTTTTTTATTAACAGTATAAGGAAGGGTCTTTGTTTAATACAAAAATATTTTAGCTATCATTCACAGAAAAGCAAGCTGTGACTTTGAGCAAGTTTTTTATGAAAACGCATCACTTACTGTCTGAATTCTGATACGCTTATGGATGGATTTTGGACCCATGTTACGTCATGTTATTTTATATCATATTATATCGCTTTGCATTTATATAGCTTGCTGCTGCTTTTCTACGCTCCAAAATACTGCACAGCTTCTGGGGGGAACATTGGCAGATGGATGTGGTATTTCACCAGGTCTGCACCTTCTGACTGGAGTCTGTTTGCTTGAGAGCATTGTTTGTAACTCCCAGTATCCAAATTGCATCCATGTATTTTCCAAAAGCTCAGCACTTATTTCTTCCTGTTACTCACCATGTGGCTGTATTATAAGATGTATTTGCCTCCCTGTGCCCTCGTTTACCTTTGCCCCTGTTTGCCTGTATATATATCCCCATGGCTCCTCGGAATATGCAGAATTTGTTCGGGTCTTGTCTTTGGCAGTGTCTTCCCGGTGTCTAAGTTAATACTTCTTTTTGACTGCCGTGCATATTCCCTGTCTGCGTGTTTTTGCCTCCACGTGTCCCTGCATCATCACATCTTTCCACTAAAGGTCTCTCTAGAGAGTCCTGTACTTTCTCAAGAACTCTCCATTCCTCTATCGTTATCACCATCTCATGCCCCAGTCCCCACATGGATGCATCTTACCTTTCCAAATCCATCTTCACCTATCTGTAATTTCTCTTGTATGTGTTTTCCCGTGTTTTTATATTCCCAGTTTCTCTTTGTATTTCCCTGTGTGCGTTTCTTCCAGTGACTGTATTCCCATGTCTGTGGAATCATATGCCAACAAATATCTTCCAAGACTCTCATTTGTTGATTGTCCCTCGACTTCCGAGGGGTCCACCTGTACAGGTCCATCCATCTATTTTATTATGTAACATATTTAACAAAATCTTAATTATGAGCATATGGGACTATACATCTGATTGCTATATAAGGCTACTAGTACTTAAAAACCGTTATGTGAAAGTGATTCTTCTAAAAATGACAACCACACTAGCCCCACAGCTCTCCAAAAGAAACACTGCTTTCTTTTGCCTCCATCTTGGTGGCCTCCACACTGCTTCTCATAGACCTCACCTGTTCCCAGCCCTCGCTGCATCCAGGCTCTGCAAGAACCATTTCTATCATAAACCTATTTTCTGGCTCTATTAAGCGTGATCTGTTCTGCTGAACACACAGGCAACCTTTTTAATCGTATTTTCACCCTCCGTTGCTTTGCCATCTCTTTCAAACATTTAATTGGTTTCGAGTCCTTGCTGCAGTTTTCTCCCTTTCAGCTCTCCACTTGTGCAGCCCACTGGGTGGGGCACGTCTGGAACAAAATGTAATGAAGGGCAGTTAGTCCTTTAAACCAATTAAGCCCTTGAAGGAAGATGTCAATTATCCGTCAAGTGAATGCATAACAGGAATGAAAAATACTGTTAATAATAGTAAAATGCATAGTTAGCCATGCATCATTTAGAAGATTAACTCAGAGTGGGAGTTGATAATAAGCTTTCTAAGGGTTTAATAAGTTCATACTGTAAACTGCGGTGAAAAAGTCTCCTGCTATTTAAATCTCGACTCTTAGTATATGAATTGAATGTTAAATCACACAAGAACTTTCGGATTTCGATAGTATTTATCTTGTGTTTAATTTGCTCCTCTTTTGTAAATTTATTTATTAACTAACCCAATAGTAAATCACAAGGGTAGGTTTACTGAAAAGTCATACAACTCAGGGGCATATTAACAACGGCCAGCGATAAATATCGCTGGCCGTGCTTAGTGATAATTATTTTATCGCAGGCTATCTCTGGTATTTATCGCCCTGGTAGCGCGTTTACTAACAACGCGTTACTCCAGGGCGATAAAAATTTCAGAGATAGCGAGGTTATCGCCCTTTTGCAGGGAACATCGCTGATTTTCCAGCGATGTTCCCTGCAAAAGGCCAATAACCTTGCTGATACGACTTACAGGGTCAATTCAGCATAATCCACCCCAATGTTAGGGATGGCTAAGTCAAGATTTTAGCAGACGTTACGTTTTGGCAAAAACTGCTGTTTTCGCCAAAATCTAATGTGTGCTAAAATCATGTGGGCTGCCTTGTATATATCGCGATGCAAACATCAGCGATATTTGCAAGGTAGTCCATCTTGGGTACACCCAGTAACGCCCACTTTGCATCTCATTGGAGATGCAAAGTGAGGCGTTGGGAAAAAGGGTGCTAACATGCGATTATGCATGTTAGCACCCTCTTGTAAATAGGGCGCTGGTTTTATCCGCTTTTTTGGCTTTGTGAGATAAAGCCCTTATAAATATGCCCCTAAGTTTGCCGCAGAAACTAAAGTTGCTGCACCGAGTTGCGTGAAAGGGAGAGACTTTCCTAGTGCTGGCACACAATCGAGCTGCTCGTGCCACACACACACCTTTGCCCTGTGGGTCGTGCTTGATGCCTTACAAAGGTTTAGTACTGGAAGGCTATAATATTATGTTTAGACAAACTCTAAAACTTTTCCCCATTTAGATGTGTTCTTTATAGTGCAGCTGAGAATTTTTTTTGAAATTTCTACTTTTTAAAACATGCCTCAAATTAGGGGCATATTTAGTAACGTTATGAAAACCAATGCAAAATGTTATTTGGAATTTACCTTCCAGAACAAAACCTGGATTGCACTTAAGTGTTGCCTGAAAGTGACGTGGAGAAGCACTTTGTGCTGCTTTCCATTAGTTGCATCAAGGGATTCCCTTGTAGCCACTCATAGCTTTTTACTCATTTTCATTTTAAACTTTTGGCATAGGCGTACCCGCCGACGCTACTTCATGGACCACAATGCTTTGGGGTAACACGCTGGTAGGAGGAGCAGAGTGCGGCCAATCGGATTTTTGTTTATATTCAGGCTCCCTTGAGCCGGTGGGGCTGACGAGCCCATGGCTACGCACCTGCGCGCCTTGAGTGGTACTTTACCTGAGAACATTTTTTGGCAGCCTACGCAGCAACCCCACACACATACCTACTCCCTGCTGACGAGAGGCAACTACCTCGAAACACGTGTCCAGGGATGGCTAACGCGACACTCATTTTCATTTTAAACTTTTGGCATAGGCGTACCCGCCGAGGCTACTTCATGGACCACAATGCTTTGGGGTAACACGCTGGTAGGACGAGCAGAGTGCGGTCAATCGGATTTTTGTTCATATTCAGGCTCCCTTGAGCCGGTGGGGTTGACGAGCCCATGGCTATGCACCTGCGCGCCTTGAGTGGTACTTTACCTGAGAATATTTTTTGGCAGCCTATGCAGCAACCCCACACACATACCTACTCCCTGCTGACGAGAGGCAACTACCTCGAAACACGTGTCCAGGGATGGCTAACCGACACTCATTTTCATTTTAAACATTTGGCATAGGCGTACCCGCCGACGCTACTTCATGGACCACAATGCTTTGGGGTAACACGCTGGTAGGACGAGCAGAGTGCGGCCAATCGGATTTTTGTTTATATTCAGGCTCCCTTGAGCCGGTGGGGCTGACGAGCCCATGGCTACGCACCTGCGCGCCTTGAGTGGTACTTTACCTGAGAATATTTTTTGGCAGCCTACGCAGCAACCCCACACACATTCCTACTCCCTGCTGACGAGAGGCAACTACCTCGAAACACGTGTCCAGGGATGGCTAACGCGACACTCATTTTCATTTTAAACTTTTGGCATAGGCGTACCCGCCGACGCTACTTCATGGACCACAATGCTTTGGGGTAACACGCTTGTAGGACGAGCAGAGTGCGGCCAATCAGATTTTTGCTTTTTACACAGATCCACATCTTTTAACAATATAGTTTACAATTTTCTTTGAACCCGACAAAAATACATCTTTGAAGCAGGCATTAAAAAGGAAAACATTTTTATTTCTCTTAAAATTTTCAACTTTGCTTGTGTTCTGCTTTGTACACCACTAAACAAAAATGGTAACAGTTCTGAAGTTTGACTTGTCATAGAATTCTGGCCTAGAAGGGTATCCTTCCCAAGCAAAACATATGTCATACATGATGCAGCTACCTTTGCATTCTGGTGCAAGGTGTGTGAGTGGTGCTAGGCAGCCTGATTGTGAACCAGTGCTATGGAGAGAGCAGGATAGCACCATATCTTAGTAGATATTACGCTGGCTTGTCCTCCTTGATTCAAGCAGGTTTTATATAAATATCTATCTATCTATCTATCTATCTATCTATCTATCTATCTATCTATCTATCTATCTATCTATCTATCTATCTATCTATCTATCTATCTATCTATCTATCTATCTATCTATCTATCTATCTATCTATCTATCTATCTATCTATCTATCTATCTATCTATCTATCTATCTATCTATCTATCTATCTATCTGTCTGTCTGTCTGTCTGTCTGTCTGTCTGTCTGTCTGTCTGTCTGTCTGTCTGTCTGTCTGTCTGTCTGTCTATCTACCTACCTACATAGCTCTCTCTCTCTCTCTCTCTATATATATTTATATATATATTCACTGAAAAAACCATGGGTTTCACACACGTTATAGTTAGGAATTAGCATTTAAAAAACCTTAGAAATTCAGTGAAAAAACCATAGGTTTCACACATGTTATAGTTAGCTGGACATTTTACTCGTAAAAAACCAATGAAATTGCCCCGTTATAGTTAGTTCAGCTAACTATAACTCGCGCGCCCGCAATGCACTGCTGATGACGTCACATATTACATCACTCATGACATGGTCAGTGACATCACTCATGACATCACTGATGACATCTCAAATGACATCACTGATGACATCACTGATGACATCATCCAGTGAATGTGTGTTTTTCTGAAAATTAAATATGTTTTATATATGTATATCTCAAGGTCGATGGAAGAATAAATGGGTATATAAGTGTCTAAATGGATGATTTGTTTTTGAAAAATTGATTGTTTAACTGACTGATTAAGTGTATCTTAGTGAATACATGGCTTAGTGAGTAATGTTTAAATATGTATATATCTGTATCAGTCTCTCACTTTGTGTATAAGTGGCTGCATGGGTTGGTGAGTAGCTACATGGGTGACTATATAGGTTATTAGTTGGTTTTTTGAGTATCAGTCTGAGTGTCTGCATGGTTCGGTGGGGGGTATTACGTAGTGCATAGGTGCATGAATGAGTGACTCACTGTTTGTGTGTGTTGAAGACAGCATGTGTGCAGGACTGCATGGGTGGATGAGTGTGTGTATGGGTGTGTTAGTGAGTGAATGACTGTCTCAATAGTGTCTTTATGAGTAACTACATATGTTTAAAACTAGTATATGTGACTATTGGTGTATATATGTGAGTATATGCAAGGGTGAGAGATTGGAAGAGTTCCTGTATGAATAAGTATGTGTTTCTATAAGTGATTGTTTAAAAGACTAAGTATGTGTAAGTTTCCGTAGAAGTAAGTATGGTGGTGTGTGTATAACTGTATATGCAAGTAAATGTATGTTTGATTCTTTATTAGCACGAGTGACTATGTGTGTGAGTAACTCTATGCATGAGTGGCATTGTGTAACAGGATGTATAGGTGTATGAGTACATATGATGAGTGAGTACATGTATGAGTGACTGTATTGGACTGTTGGTGAATGAGTGGATGTGTATGTGGATCTTAGAATTACTGAAGAGGTTGTTGTAACTGGTATTGGTATGTCCATTGTTTTGAAAATTTTAGTCTCTATTTTTGAATGTGTGTGTCAAAGGTTATATTAGGGTGAGAGGAGGTCTACCACTCTATCACAAGGATGATGTCATCAGTGATGTCATCAGTGATGTCATTTGAGATGTCATCAGTGATGTCATGAGTGATGTCACTGACCATGTCATGAGTGATGTAATATGTGACGTCATCAGCAGTGCATTGCGGGCGCGCGAGTTATAGTTAGCTGAACTAACTATAACGGGGCAATTTCATTGGTTTTTTACGAGTAAAATGTCCAGCTAACTATAACATGTGTGAAACCTATGGTTTTTTCACTGAATTTCTAAGGTTTTTTAAATGCTAATTCCTAACTATAACGTGTGTGAAACCCATGGTTTTTTCAGTGAATTTGCAAGGTTTTTTAAATGGTAATTTTTTTTTTTTTCTTTTTTTTTTTTTTTTTTTAGTACGCGTACCGTAAGCTCACGGTAAGCGTACGGTTTACGCAACGTCCGTAATTTTCCTACGCTGCTTGCGTATAGTTACGCAATTTGCGTAGCCGCGCGTACTCCGCGTAGGACGCGTACGCGTGTACGCTACACGCGCACGTTACGCGGAAGTGCCGGGAGTGACTGTTATGCGCATGCGCGCTCGCGCGTGTCTTTTTTACACGCATGCGCACTTTTGCCGTAAGCGTACCGTAAGCGTACCGTAAGCGTACGGTAGGTCATGTGATCATGAAACACAACTTTTGATTGGTTGAAACTACTTTCAGTTCTAGAACTCTCCTACACCACACCCATTCCCCTCATTTCTGCTTGTGATCCCTTGGGAGAAGGAGCTGGTTTGTCTTTGGGATACGATGGCAGAACAGCAGAGCTCTTCTGAGAGTGAGGCTAGCACTAGCAGCACTGTCTTGAGGCAGAGATCGAGGAAACAAAAGCCCTCTTATGTATGGGATTATTTTACTTTTCCTGAAGGCCAGCAAAAGGTAAATGCACCCTTAGTGACTTGTAAGCTGTGTAAGCGTGTACTTTCTAGAGGTAATCCTAACAGGAAGTATTCCTTTGGGAATCACACCATGAAGAGACACCTCCAGGATGTACACAGAAGGACACATGGTCATCTTTTTGGAGGTAACTCTTCAGAAAGACGAGCCAGTACATCCACAGTAGCTCAGCCTGAACCATCATCTGCAGGGCTGACTCCTTCTTCTGCAGGTCAGGTGAGCCCTTCATCTGTGGGGGGAGAATCTCCTTTTGCTGGCCCTCTGGAAATGAACCCACGATTTCGGAAGGTTGATATTCATTGCACAGTTTGTAAAGATCTAATTTGCCATAGGGAGACCAGTGTTTCCCTAGTGAACAACAAAATAGATCAGCACATTTGTCGCTTTGAATAATTTTCCCATGCTTCCTTTCCTCTGTCCCTGCATGAACACAACGGTTCTTTTAAGAGCCAACCTTATCTTTCATCTTTTTTTTACATATCTTTGCGTACTTTTTTTTTTTTTTTTTTTTTTAAAAACTAAAAATCATTTATCACATTACATTGTCCTTGAGAGACTACAATTATTATTATTGACTTACCATACTCACTGAAACAATATTTATTCATTTGTTTTTTTTTAAAATAGTTTTAAAAATGTTTGTAGTTTTCGAAAATTTTCTATATCTATCTGGAAAAAAAGAAAAAAGTATTAATATTTTTAAAACATTTTATAATACAGTACACATATTTACATTTTTTTCCAAAAAATATTTTTGCCTTATTTTTGCTGTTTTCAGAATATATTGCATTTCACTATAAATTGTGAAAGCAATTGCATTCATCATTTTACAGCGGGCAAAAAAAAATAACAATCACAAAGATTGTAATAAAAAAGCCCAGAATCTCTTTTTACTTAAACTTAACATTATAGAAATGCATAATATTCTAAAAAAATATCATCTAATACCAATACTTATTTCTTTAAAATACCGTCTGATATGTTTGTTTCAGAAGTATAATCACAATATGATATCTCAAATAACTCCAAAATACATCTGATTCCATTTCCTTTAGACCAAATAGTAATTTTAAATTTTTTTTTGGAATAAATTACCAACGGTAATCCAATAAAATTCTAAAGTTTAATTTGTCCACATCTCACCGATTCTCTGTAACATTTTGGTTCACGAAAATTTTTTGAATAATTTATTAAGTCCACAATAGAAATGGTTACTTTTCCACATGGCCAAATAGTAATTTTTTAAAACATTTTTGAAAAAATTTCCAATGGCAGTCCAATAACATTCCAAAAGTTAAAATGTGCAGAAGTTACCGATAATCTCTAAATTATTGGTTTTTCAAAGTTTCATTAAAAATTTAAAAAGTCCACATTACAATTGGTTATCTTTCCATTAGGCCAAATGATAATTTAAAAAATCAAATTTTTACAAAATTGCAATGGTAATCCATTAAAATGGTAAAATTGTTTTGTCCAGATCTTGCCAAGTCTCTCTAAAATTTAGGTTTCAGGAAGATTAAATAGGAATTTGCTAAATCAAAAGGCAAACGTTGCTTAAAAACCAATTGGGAATCATTACACAGTGTCCAGCCTTTTTCACATTTAAGATAAACTGTGTAATGTCCAGAAGTAACAGTAGGTCCTTCATGGAAAATTATTGCAACAGTTACAAAAGTTTTTCCTGAAATTGATAATTGCTGTCCTGTAAACTTCTTTATTAAAGTATCCAATTTTGAACCATCAGCTCTACATCGTTGCATCATTAAAATTACATACTGTCCGTATTCCTTTAAAATTAATGTTGAAAACATGTCAGAATTACACTCACTACATTTCATGCTATGATTAGCATCTTTAACTAATTTTGCAAAAGTGACTGTTTTACTCTCTGGCAATGTCAAATAAATAAACCTTTCATTATCAACAATAGAGCCACATATATTATAACAATTATCACAACTATGTTCCCATTTATAAGAGAGACCAAAAAAAATGTCAATGGGAACTCCTTCTTCTTCCACTACATGAAGAAAATACATCAAAAATTCATGTGCATCTTGCTGTTCATTTTGAGAAAACTGTGTTCGTCCTGAACATACATCTAAAAGTTTTCTAATGTCAGTAGCACTTTCTATTTGAGTTTTATCTTTACTCAGCTTTTGAAAAAGGAGACTCAGCTCTGAACAGAATCTTTTTCCCTGATTTACTATTATCTGCTCTTGCAAACTTTCCAGATAAAATGCAACATTCAGCACTACATTTGCGTAGCAGTTGACACCAGAGCTATTTTCAAAATGACATCCTACAACCTGTTCTTCATTTTCCTTTTTCTTTTTGCTTGCAATTACATCACTCCTCTTTTTTTTCCTCTTCTCTACATCTTCACTACAGATATTCTCATTTTTTCTTTTACGAGAAACTACACGTTTCTCCAACACAGGATACTGACCTAAATGAGGAGCATAGCTTCTTCTTAATCTATTATACTCTTTTACACAGTTTGTATCAGCACTAACTTTTGACTCATCAAAGTCTATCATGAATAAACCTGATAATGTTTTGACTTGTGACAAAGCAACATATGCCATACCTTCTTTGAACACAGTTGAACCAATGTTCACAAATGCACAATCTACAGTCAATCCTTGAGACTTGTGAATAGTTACAGCATATGCTAGAGAAAACGGAAACTGCTTCCTACGTACATATAAGTCTTTCACAAGCATAAAACGAACTGTACAACGACAAATATCTTTAACTTCATCTATCTGATCAAATTTTATTTTTAAACATTCAACTCCTTCTTTTTTCTGGTAATTAATAAAACCCACAACTCTTCCCATCGCTCCATTAACTAAACCTTTCTCAACATCCAAATTTCTCCTTAAAAACACTCTACAGTTCATGCAAACATATAGATTTTTTTCTAATCCAGCTGTTTTGGAGATGTTCTTCTCTAGTGAGTCCAATTTATTTTTCAGTTTGCCTGTTACTGTGACAGTAATTCTTCCATCCTCAATTTTGTCCACTGCTTCCAATTTCCTGATCTCTTCCTTTTCCAATTTCAAAAGCTCCTCATTGAATATTGAGCATTCACGTAGAGTTGGCATTAAGCAGATGACACTTTTGTTTTCTGCAATGTTCTTGTATATCTTCTCTGCAACTATTTCTTCCTTTGGAAATAAATTATGTAGCAGCCGACTCTGTAATGCTTTTTTGCCAACTTCTGTCAGTAGTCCAATCCTGATATCTTTCAGAATACTTCCATATTCTTCATCGTTTGCTTGCCTCATATTAGTAGTAAGTTCCTTGTACTCAAAGAAGGACCAAATATTTGTATTTCCGATGCTTCCCAATGACTTCTTCGTGTCTTCATGTGTCACAGTATTAAACACTGGTTGTCCTTTAACTGGAGTAAGTTGCAAAAGATCTCCAAAAACTATGACGTGTTTTCCACCAAATAACATGTCATAGTCTGTCTTCAAAATTTGCTGCATTCTTAAATGCACAAAGGCAAGCATTAGGTTTGATACCATGCTCACCTCATCAATAATGAGAACTTGCATCTTCTTCAATACTCTTGAAACTTCCAAGGATGCTTCTCCAGTTAGCTTGTTGAATTGTATTTTGTTCTCATGCTCCACTGGTAACATTAGCAAACGATGTAAGGTGATTCCTTTTATGTTATATGCTGCTAACCCAGTTGGAGCAGTAACCACACAAGACAAAGTAGAATCCGTTTTTTGCTGTAGGTAGCTTCTGATGACTTTTATTAGGAAACTTTTTCCAGTTCCAGCTTGTCCGCTTACATACATCCTGATTGGATGAAATGATGTGCATGAGCACTCTTTTTTTACATGTAGAAATCCGTGATCAATTTTGTTTTTGATCTCTTCATAAATTTGTTGCTGCTCTTGATTCAGTTGTCTTTCCAAATTTTCTAAGTCTATAAATTCTTCTTGAGCTTGATTCATAGCCGTTTCCACTTCATTCATGGCTATTGATGCTTCATTTTCAATGATTGGTTGTCCTAGGGGATCTTGACTGTGTGTTCCTGAACTTTGGCTGTCCTGAGAACTGTCTCTAGCTATTTCTGCTGCAATTGTAGTTTCCTGTTCAATTTCTTCATTTAACATTTGCAGATAAGTTGTGAATGTATTGCATTGTATGCTGTCTTTGCAAGCATTAAATGAATCTTCATAGCTTTGAAATTCTCCCAGTAGTTCATCCTCTGTACGCCATGGTTTAAACACCTGTAAAAGAGCCAAGTAGTAAAATTCTTTCTTGTCAGTAGTGTCGCAACTCAGCTTCCGGTGATTTATCAAACTTCCTTTTGTTTGCTTCACCAAACATCCTTCTTCACCAACGACTTTATATTTTCCATTATTGATGTCTTCTGTGGCTTTCCTTGAATAAATGTAGTTCTGCAGCACTTCATAGAGACACATGTTCTCCAGATGTTGACTTCTCTTGGGATAATATGTGTCCAACATGTTTGTTTTCAATATATCTGTACTTTCTGGGTCATTCTCGACCAAATATTCAATTTCTCCTACAGATTTCAGTACCCGATTTCTCATTGCTGCAAGGCCTAAACTTGCCCAAATTATTCTTCTTGACTTCGAGTAGAGACTTGCAGAAGATAACCTATCTGAACATTCGTAGGATCCAATTTCTCGATGCGATAACATCTTCAAACTGAAACTGTACAGCTTCTTACTGACAGTCTTCTCGTGAGAAATCTCTTCCCACATTTCCTTCAATTCTGTTTTTTCTGATTTCGTAATGTAAGACGTTACATATCGTGCAACAGCAATGGAATTGTCAGCTACATACTGTATATCCATGTTAGCGTTCCACATGGATAAAATGACTGGGTTGTAGTCATTTATATTTTTTGATTCTTCTTTTCTTTTAAGGTTGTAGGTATTCTTAGGTGATTTTCTTGTGATAGTATGTCTCACAGCTGACATAAAACTGTTTACTCTTCCATTTGAAAGAACAGGTCTAGGAAATCCAAATCGACATTTAGTGTAGTATTTTTCTTTGCTCTTGTATTTCCGTCGACAGTATTTTCCACACCGATGACTTTGGAAACGTAAAACTTGCTCCTTTAACTTGTTCTCTTCTGTGCTTTTTGGTATAGCACATGTTGCATATTCTTGAATGTAAGATAACACTGCTTCATCAGCATCTGTTCCAAACTTTGGGGCATCCTTGATCCACAACAGCATATGAATATGAGGAGCACCTCTTGCCTGGTACTCTTTTCTCCAAAAGAAATCCACTACTTCTCCAAGGGGTGGATTTTTTTTATTGCAGATGAAGGACATCATAGCCTCAAATCTATGATTGAAATATCTGCAAACATTAACCGGATCCAATGAGCACAGTTCTCCTGCTGTCTTGTATTCGATGTTTTTAATGTTTGAATTGGCCTCTCGTAGAAAATCCAGTAAATCATCCCAAGCGTACTCGGCACAGCTTAGGGTAAGGAACCATGTTGGTGTTCCTAAATTCCGTAACATGCATTTTAGTTCACCATGGCGTCGGTACCAATATTCATTTGTCCCACGCTGACAAGCCATCAGATTGATCAGTTGTGTTTCCAAATGATCATCTCGGTGCTGCACTTTCTCCATAAAATCCTTAGCAGACACATTTTGTAAATGTACTCCACTTTTTAAAATGTGATTTACTGCATAAGACAGTGCAGACAAGTCGCTTTCAAATAAAAGATGGAACAAATAAGGAATACTTTGTCGAAATCTGGGATCTTCAGCATATAGTCTTGTAGTCCGATACTCTGAAGCTGGAATCTGTTCTGGACGTTCATCGTATCGTCCTCCTTTTCCTTTAGGAAACAGCTGAGGAAAACATCGAGCTTCCAAGCTCTCCTCCCATACACTCACAGGAGTTCCTTTTGCTTTCTTCATCTGAAAGAGATCAATATTGTCTCCCATAACTTCTTTCGAATGAAGAGGATGTATGCTAAAATGTTCATAAATTTCTTCTTCCTTTGACTTGTCCACTTTTTCAATTTGTCCAGTTGGTGTTTCTGTGTCTTCTTGAAAATCTTCTTCTTCTTCTTCTTCTTCTATATAAATTGATTCATACCATTTGTTATTTTTTTTCAAATACAAATTTGCTCTTTGTACTTTCCGCACATCTACCAGCTCCTGCCAAATCTTCTTATTCTTTGTAGGTACACCATTAACCAGAATAATTAATGGTTCAGTTTCCAAAGTATCCGCATCAATAGTTTCCATATTTTTTTTCAAATCCAAGGGCAAATACACCACTCTACCTTTTAAACCTCTCAGTAAATCTGAAGGAGGTAATTTACCAGTTTTGGGCTCCATACGTACTATGGTCTGGAACGGATGAACACATTGAATGAGTATAGACTCATATGTATTTAATTCAGAAAGTTCAGCAGGAATAGCATCCAATTCTAAATTATTATGTACAGCTCTGGTCGGCATTCTATTTTCCTCTAACTTGTTGTAACAGTATTTACAAATACGCTGATCTTCACCCAATTCAAAACAATTTTCTAGAAATATATATGTGGCAAAATCCTTCCACTTATAATTATCTTCATTTTCACTCTTTCTGTAGAGATCAACATTCCTAGTTTGTTTTCTATAATGAGTTCTGCGGCAACAAATACAAGTAACATTTGGTCTTTCATTAGAGACTATTGCAAATTTTGTTATGTGATCATTAAATGTCTTACTTACAGAAGGTTCTACATTCTCTTCCACTTCTTCCTCATTTACTGTGTCCTTCTCTGCACTGTTTTGTTCAGGACCAAAGTAACAAAACTGAATTTCATCAACAACCTTCTCTACATCTGATACCGTTCCTCGGAACAGAGCCCTATTCAATTCATTTAACTTTATTGCGGGACTTTTGGCAAAATACAACCGTCTCACAAACTTTCTCATTCCAGTATGATGAACAGCCAGCATCCTAAAATGATGGAAAACACTATTGCACACTTTTCTAGATAGACAAGCCAGAGAATGACCCTGCAAACCAGTATTCTCTCTCACTCTGCATGGATCCAGACTTTGAAGCACCTTAATCTTCTGTTTTACACTTTTTTTACTATATTCTCTTAGAAACTCTCGAAATTTGTCAATAGATTCCTGACGCACAGTGCAAATACTACTACAATTCCAAGTGTACACTGGGGCTTTAGGACGTCTCCCCATTGCCTCATCTGCCATCACTTGTACCTCATCTCTTGGAACCATTATCTCCTTCTCCATTATGCAACCATTTGTTACTTTGTATGAACGACCTCTGGTGTCAACTGCATGCAGCAAACTATTACTTTGAAAATAGCTCTCTTCATTAAAAAAAGGTTCACTACTTGAACTATGCATCCACTTTCCTAAAAACACTTTACAAAAGTTTGTTCTGTTCACTACTCTTTTCCTTTTGCTATGTGATTTCAGTACATTAACCATTTTGTCTAATGTACGCATCCTATTCAAAATTAATATGAATAGTTTCCTTTTTAATTCTAATGCCTTTGCTGCAATGGCTTCAATTTCTTTTTTTCTCTTGTAATATTTTGCCTTTTGCTTATATTTCTTCACATCCTTTATCAAATTGGACATAACTCTTCTCTGAAACATTTTTCTACGTATCTCTTTAAACGCTGTTTTTCTGTTTATGTAAATCTTTTCAGTTGCAGAAGGTATATTTGCATTAACTAAATTCTCAATTTTTTCCTGTTCTCTTCCTTTTGTAACATTCTTTCCAGTACAGACATTTTGTACATTTTTCTTTGTTTTGAATATATTTTTAAGAAATTGTTTTTTCTGCTTACCAGAAGATTTTTTCTTTTTCCCAACATGAGCATCTTCTACTAACTTTGGTCCTGCAGTTGTCTTCAAATATAGTTTTTTTTTTAGCGTTTTTTGAACTCTGGATTTTGTAGGCATCTTAAATTTTGTTCACTGCTCTTCAGCAATACCTGAAAAAAACTAAAAAAAAAATCCTTTATTGTATTTAAATATATTACTACATTTATTTTCACAATAGTCACAAAACGAAATTTCTTTGCCAATTTGAATGCACACAAACTGCTCTTTTTTTTGGGCAAGTGAAAATCACTTTTACAAACTGTCACATTATGAAACCACTTTTCAGATTTTTTAAAAAGCCCATGTCCAGAGTGCTACATTCCAGCAAGGGCAACCAGCCTTAGTGATGCTGAATGTATTTGCATTACAGACTGAAACCTGAAAACCCCACTCGCTTGTAAATACTGTGCATGACTATACATGGCAAGCACATGGGTGTGTGCTAAGACTCTGCTTCTTCCCCCAAAAATTTGCTCCCCCTTTCCATCTAATGCAACTGTGAAATCACCAGAGCAAGACGCAATAAATCTCTGCCTATAATTCCTCTCTGCACACAGAGTCATGTTTTCACATTAGTCCCAAAACGAAATTTCTTTGCCAATTTGAAAGCACACTTACTGCTCTTTTTTTTTTCGGGGCAAGTGAAAATCACTTTTTACAAGTGAAAATCACTTTTACAGACTGACACATTATGAAACCACTTTTTTTGATTTATTTAAATGCACATGTCCAAACTGTTTTTTCAGACCACCACCATGTGTATTCTCGGTGACTGCCTACACTCCAGCAAGGGCAACCAGCCTTAGTGATGCTGAATGTATTTGCATTACAGACTGAAACCTGAAAACCCCACTCGCTTGTAAATACTGTGCATGACTATACATGGCAAGCACATGGGTGTGTGCTAAGACTCTGCTTCTTCCCCCAAAAATTCGCTCCCCCTTTCCATCTAATGCAACTGTGAAATCACCAGAGCAAGACGCAATAAATCTCTGCCTATAATTCCTCTCTGCACACAGAGTCATGTTTTCACATTAGTCCCAAAACAAAATTTCTTTGCCAATTTGAAAGCACACTTACTGCTCTTTTTTTTTTCGGGGCAAGTGAAAATCACTTTTTACAAGTGAAAATCACTTTTACAGACTGACACATTATGAAACCACTTTTTTTGACTTATTTAAATGCACATGTCCAAACTGTTTTTTCAGACCACCACCATGTGTATTCTCGGTGACTGCCTACACTCCAGCAAGGGCAACCAGCCTTAGTGATGCTGAATGTATTTGCATTACAGACTGAAACCTGAAAACCCCACTCGCTTGTAAATACTGTGCATGACTATACATGGCAAGCACATGGGTGTGTGCTAAGACTCTGCTTCTTCCCCCAAAAATTCGCTCCCCCTTTCCATCTAATGCAACTGTGAAATCACCAGAGCAAGACGCAATAAATCTCTGCCTATAATTCCTCTCTGCACACAGAGTCATGTTTTCACATTAGTCCCAAAACGAAATTTCTTTGCCAATTTGAAAGTACACTTACTGCTCTTTTTTTTTTCGGGGCAAGTGAAACTCACTTTTTACAAGTGAAAATCACTTTTACAGACTGACACATTATGAAACCACTTTTTTTGATTTATTTAAATGCACATGTCCAAACTGTTTTTTCAGACCACCACCATGTGTATTCTCGGTGACTGCCTACACTCCAGCAAGGGCAACCAGCCTTAGTGATGCTGAATGTATTTGCATTACAGACTGAAACCTGAAAACCCCACTCGCTTGTAAATACTGTGCATGACTATACATGGCAAGCACATGGGTGTGTGCTAAGACTCTGCTTCTTCCCCCAAAATTTCGCTCCCCCTTTCCATCTAATGCAACTGTGAAATCACCAGAGCAATACGCAATAAATCTCTGCCTATAATTCCTCTCTGCACACAGAGTCATGTTTTCACATTAGTCCCAAAACGAAATTTCTTTGCCAATTTGAAAGCACACTTCTGCTCTTTTTTTTTTCGGCGCAAGTGAAAATCACTTTTTACAAGTGAAAATCACTTTTACAGACTGACACATTATGAAACCACTTTTTTTGATTTTTTTAAATGCACATGTCCAAACTGTTTTTTCAGACCACCACCATGTGTATTCTCGGTGACTGCCTACACTCCAGCAAGGGCAACCAGCCTTAGTGATGCTGAATGTATTTGCATTACAGACTGAAACCTGAAAACCCCACTCGCTTGTAAATACTGTGCATGACTATACATGGCAAGCACATGGGTGTGTGCTAAGACTCTACTTCTTCCCCCAAAAATTCGCTCCCCCTTTCCATCTAATGCAACTGTGAAATCACCAGAGCAATACGCTTTAAATCTCTGCCTATAATTCCTCTCTGCACACAGAGTCATGTTTTCACATTAGTCCCAAAACTAAATTTCTTTGCCAATTTGAAAGCACACTTACTGCTCTTTTTTTTTTCGGGGCAAGTGAAAATCACTTTTTACAAGTGAAAATCACTTTTACAGACTGACACATTATGAAACCACTTTTTTTCATTTTTTTAAATGCACATGTCCAAACTGTTTTTTCAGACCACCACCATGTGTATTCTCGGTGACTGCCTACACTCCAGCAAGGGCAACCAGCCTTAGTGATGCTGAATGTATTTGCATTACAGACTGAAACCTGAAAACCCCACTCGCTTGTAAATACTGTGCATGACTATACATGGCAAGCACATGGGTGTGTGCTAAGACTCTGCTTCTTCCCCCAAAAATTCGCTCCCCCTTTCCATCTAATGTAACTGTGAAATCACCAGAGCAATACGCAATAAATCTCTGCCTATAATTCCTCTCTGCACACAGAGTCATGTTTTCACATTAGTCCCAAAACGAAATTTCTTTGCCAATTTGAAAGCACACTTACTGCTCTTTTTTTTTTCGGGGCAAATGAAAATCACTTTTACAGACTGACACATTATGAAACCACCATGTGTAACTACAACAAAAACAATTTCCATTTCTATTATTCTTTTCTTAAGTTACCACATACATCCCCTCTCAAACTGTAAACTCACCTTTAAAATTAGTTAGTTGTGAAAGAAATGTGACACTCAAACAGCAGATTATCAGAGCCAGGATCTCTGTTGTGTTCACCTCTCTCCTCTCAGCAGAACCAGATAATGGCAAACTTTCCCTCTATTTTTCCACACATATACTTGTAAGTTTCAAATCTCAGTGCTTCCCCCTTTTTTTCAAATGAAATCACACATTTCTATTGGTTGAAAACCAACCCTTTTCCAAAAGTACCCTTCCCCCAACTTGACTTCTGCCTAGTACCCTTCCCCCAACTTGACTTCTGCCTGCTACCATAGCAACAGCTCATGGAACACTGCTGTGTTGAGTTAGGTCAGAAGTTCGCCAAACAATGTTTCAATTCCACAGAGCAAGAGTGCTTGACTTTTCAAACCTAACAGCAAATCCATAGTACTGTTCTTTGGTTACACATTTTTTTTTACCAATACAAAACATGCTTCTATTAATTTACACATACAGCCTAGTTTTTATTCTAGAATGGTATGAAACAGCCAATCAGTTCTTTTTGTTTTGAAAAAAATATGTATGCCTCCATTTCCAAACTGTCTTTCTTTTCATATTGCCATTCTACTGAAAGACACCTCCTGAGTGCATCCAGTTCTCCTTTGAAGATGTTCACAGTGTGGATTGTAGGGCACAGCTATGTCTTCTGGAGTGAAAAGTTTGCAGAGAAAACAGGTATGGTGAGAGACCTTGCTTTGCCAAATGTAGACATTAAATGGATTGGTCAGAGAGGGTTAAAGTGGCACCAATTGATGCCATTGGTGAAATCCTTCATTCAAATCCAACACCCTGACCTCATAATAGTGCACTGTGGTGGCAATGACCTAGGCACTTTGACTGGGGTAGGTCTGGAAATGCTTATGAAGGACACCTTTGCACAACTGTTTACACTTTTCCCTAAAACTGCCTTTGTGTTTTCCAACATATGCCAAAGGCAAAAATGGAACTGGTCCAATCATTTCTGTCCACAGATTGACAAAGCAAGAAAGCACGTCAACAAATCTGTTTCTGCTTTCCTCCGTGACTATGGTATGGGTGCCATTTTCCACAACAACTTGCGTTATGACATGCAAGACATTTATAGAGGAGATGGTGTGCACTTCAATGATGAAGGGAACAGAGTCTTCCTCTTGAACCTTAGACTCTGCATCGGTACTTACTTGTAGGTACCACTTAAAAAATGACTTCATAAACACAACAGCTCTTTTTAGAGCTCCCTAATATCTAAACTCTTTAATCTGCTTTTCATTTATTTATTTATTTTATTTTTTTTACCGTACGCTTACCGTAAGCTTACCGTACGCGTACCCCGTGATTTTTTTTAAAATCAATAAATGTTTTTTTTGTACTTTTCTGTCCTTCTTTGACCCCCTTACAAATGTTTGGGGGTCTGTAACTCTCCTCATTGCCCCCTTTCCTTGTTTTCACTCTTTTTTTTCAGAGTGAAATACACAAAATGGCGGCCGCCGCTTCCTGGTTTCGACCGATTCGAATGTTTACTAAGATCTAAGAGCCAATCAGAATCGCGCTCGCGCACGCCACCGTACGCTTACCGTAAGCGTACGGTAAGCGTACCGTAAGCGGGCTCAGATATATATATTGATTTAAAGGCTATTTTCTAAGAATCTACTGAACAGATTTACACCAAACCTACAAAAGGCACTTCCTTGACCTAGGGACTACCTCTCTGCCAAATTTTGAGTAATTCTGTTCAGCCGTTCGGGCTGTAGCTCGTTCTAAAGGTCCTATGGAAAAATGCATGGGAAAAATGCGTTTTGGGACCCCCCTTTTATCTCAGCCCCCGCTTGACGGATCCCCCCGAGACTTTCAGGGTAGGAGCGGAGCGTAGCGCCCCACCTATTTTGAGAAATTCGCGAGGATTCGTCAACCGGCGCCAAAGTTATTCAAAATAGAATGTTGAGGTTTTCCTATGGAAACGTGGTCCTAACTATAACTACCTACCGGCGACCGCCAGTAGGTAATATATATATATATAGAGAGAGATATATATATATATAACCGCGTTGTGATTAAGCACAGGTGGGGAGGCGTGCACCCGGGGAACTTGCTCCTGACCAAAGTCCTAAGAGGGCAGGTTCCATTACGGGTCACATTATAGGATTACTCATTACAAGCACACTATGTCCACCGCAGCGCTACGCAGCAGAGAATCGGCTGCAGAAGGGATGTTTTCAGACGCACCCTCTACATCACAGTCCCAAATATTCAGGGGGACTAATAATGAAACAATCCATGAACAAGGAATAAAAGAAAAATATCGCATACTGGAGAAGCTTATGCGGCAAGAACAATCAAAATGGTGGGAATCAAAATCCCTGCAGGGATATTTGGATGTGGGCAGAATACCGAGGGGTTTGCGCATCATGATAGCCCCTAGCTATGATACCCCAAACCCCCTAATGATGGCCGAGTGGGCAGAAATCAACTTGGAATCATCAAGGAAATTGGTCCAAGTACTGGTAAAATATGCTATCATAGACCGCGAGGCATTACAACTCAAAATAGACGCCCTGGAATCAGAAATAAAAGCATTAGGGGATCCTCAACAAACCAAATTACACGAGGAAATGGTTAACAGACTGGCTAAAGAAGAAGATAAAATCAAACAACGCAAAGCTTTCAAGTTCCAAAGGGACAAGGATGACTATGCGAGTGGACAGATCTTCACTTTCTCACTTAAATTTGATGTATACAGATCAAAGGCGGCAGGCCAACATGGACAATTGCACAAAACCGCCCCAGCGTCCAATATCCAAGATGAAACAGCTTCAGATCTAAGCTCAGCTGTGGAGAGCGAATCAGAAGCTGAAGGAAGACCAGACCGAACACATTTAAATACCATCAAACCTACCTTGGGGGAGGAACTCGACTACATGAGAAGAAGCAGACGGGAAACATTGAGGCCACGCAACCAACCGGCAAAAAACGACGAACAACGTCTAGAAGACAAAGGAGAAAAGCAAGGAAACGCAACTTACAACAAGCATCCGAACAGGGGGAGGGGACGATGGGGAGGATGGAGAAACAGGCAGTAAACAATCCTCCTTCGACGACATCGACGGCCAAAACAATAATCAACTTGGCTAATATCAATCTGACCCAGGCCGAAAAACAGTTACTGTCCTTAGGATTATCATACTGTCCTCAGTCTGACTTTGATTATCCAACAACTCGCGTAGATGTTTATAAATTTATCCGTAAGCTGAAACTCAAAAAGTTCCATGAATTAAAATCACGGTCCAGAGATGAAAGTACGGATACGGTGAATAACCCAAGTGACACCTGTGAACTACTAGTTGCAGACTTAAAGGCCCTGAGAAACCTACAAGAATTGGCGAATGAATCAGACGTATCTACAAATAGATCAAGTCAAAGCCTGCCTTCCGAACCCTGTACCAAAGATCAATCGTTGGAAATCAATGTGAATACGAAACCGACTACTCCTTTTAAGGCGAAGTCTAAATTTATGCCCATCATGCCGCGTGATTCCATCGATGTCTTCAATGAACAGGTCGTGGCACAAATTAAGAAACTTAACATCAACATCAATAAACAAAAAAGGAAAGTAACTAATCATGAAAGACAATACAACCAATTGATGACAAAATTAAACAAAGAAAACAAAATAGTCATCAGAAACTCCGATAAAGGGGGAAACATTGTACTATGGCCAATGAATGAATATATGGAAGAAGCCTACTTGCAACTGAACGACGTGCAATGTTACCGTAGAAGTACTGTACTAAAGTATAAAGCCATGATAAATCAATTCCATTCCAAATTATTGGCCTGGAAGAGTGTGGGACTTTTGAGTATGGAGGAGTTCAAATATTTAAAAACAGAACATCCAAAAACTCCATCTATGTACTTTATTCCTAAAGTTCATAAAAACATTCACAAGCCCCCCGGAAGACCATTAATAGCTGCCATCAATGGACCATTAGAGCACATGTCACGCTATATTGATTTTTTCCTCCAAGAACATGTGAAAAAATTTAAATCATTTGTGCAGGACACTGGGGATTTCATCAGGAAAATTGACAATATTCAATGGCAAGAAGGATATTTTCTCCTGGCCTTAGATGCATCCTCACTATATACGTGTATCAAGAACCAGGATGGTCTAAGGGCAGTTGATTATTTTTTGGCAAATAGACCATTAAACTATGCACAGCATAACAAGTTGATAATGGACATGTTGGGTTTCTGCCTTGAGAATAATTTCTTTATGTTCAAACATCAGATGTTCCAGCAAATTCAAGGCGTAGCTATGGGGGCCTGCTTCTCCCCCAGCTACGCTTGTCTATTCATGGGCTGGTGGGAGGAGCTGGTCCTCATGAAAACGTATGAGGAGACATACAAAGAGAATATCGTATGCTGGTTACGCTATATAGATGACCTATTCATTATATGGCAGGGAACCCAGGACAAAGCCATTGAATTTGTCAAATCGTTAAATATCAATGATGTAAACTTACAGTTCACTTCCAATATAAGTAACACAAGTATAACCTTCCTAGATGTTCAGGTCAACATATCGAATAATAGCATGAACACTTCACTACATCGTAAGGAAACGGCAGGCAACACTATGTTACATGCTTCGAGTGCACATCCTCCGCACTTGATATATAGCATTTCGTATGGGGAAATGCTTCGAATCCGCAGAATATGTAGTGAGGATGAGGACTGTAACAATAAACATCAAGAATGCAGACAGCGATTCCTTGACAGGGGTTATACAAATGCATCCATCCAAAGTGCGATTGACAAATCAAAAAGGCTTCTGAGACATGAGCTTATAAAAAATGTGACAAAGAGAAAGGATAAGGGAGAGACTCTAGTTGAGCCTACTAGACTTATCCTTACATATTCCAAGCAGGAACAACAGATAAGAACTATAATAAGAAGGAATTGGCCAATAGTTCATGATGACCCAATAATTGGTACACTTTTGCCCAAACAACCTGCCATTACATACAGAAGAGCGGCCACAATGGCAAAAGCTCTAGTAAAGAAAAACCCTGAGGAAAGTAAGAAAGTGGGTTGGCTGGTGGCCAGGAAAGGTTTTTTCAAATGCTCTGTCTGTAAAGCTTGTAACTATGCTTCAAACAGAACTACTTACCAGACAGCGTTCAATGGCACGACACGAGAAATCAAACATCACTTGACTTGTCGTACTGACTTTGCAATATATGTGTTACAGTGCTCCTGTAACTTATTGTATATAGGTAGCACCAAGTTACAAGTACATAAGCGCATATTGCAGCACATTAGAGCCATTACTAATAGCGACCCAACCTATCCTGTAGCAAGGCATTTCAAGATACAACATGACAATAATTTAAAACATCTTCAGTACTATGTCATTGATACGATACCTCCACTCGACAGAGGGGGTGATCGGGAACAAAAACTTAGGCGCCTTGAAACACGCTACATTTTTAGAGCTAGACACCAAGCATCCAGGAGGTCTTAATACTAGCGAGGATCTGTACACATACCTTGACTAGATATACTTTTATCAGCTGTAAAATGGCATTTTTTTTTTTCCTTTCCTTCATTTCCTAATTATTGCCAGAGATAAATGGAATTCAATTGGATGATGGTATGGTATGTTAGGATTGTATATTTATGTGGAAGAATATTTTAATATTGTATATTCTAACATCTAAGTACAATGATTCTTCTTTTAACATGTTTTATATTGTATGCTTGACACAACTCTCCTTTCAGCAAAAATGTTCAATTGTCCTATGAAATCTAGTTACAAAACGGTTGGATACCGGAGGGTCAGAGGGAGCAAGTTTAGAGACCGCACAGGATTGGATCCCCCAACAAAGAACGTGACAAAGGATATAGGGGACGCCCTCAAGTTGCTTGTAGGGTGCACGACTCCTCAATGATACATACATCACCCGTATAAACTGGAGGTCCGGCTGCAGGCTCATTCCAGCCCGGTTCCCCGACGGAGAGAGCGGTGTTCCTTCCTGAGCGATTGCCAGGTGGAGGTCCTTTTTCCACCCAGTTTATACGGGTGATGTATGTATCATTGAGGAGTCGTGCACCCTACAAGCAACTTGAGGGCGTCCCCTATATCCTTTGTCACGTTCTTTCTTGCAGTAGCTTACTAGGTCCTGATGAAAGCCGAGCCTAGTTAGGCGCCACGGCTGAAACATGTCGACCATTATCTCATACATTGCTCCACTGATTACATCGGATTAGTGGTGCCTTCACTCCTTTTAATCTAGCATCGGTACGGCGTTGCCTAACAGAGTTCTCCTGGCCGTCCCGTCACTAGTTTTAATACACTCCTTTTTGCACTACTATTTCACTAGCACTGCAACCCCCACTCACATCCCGTTCATATGTGGATTCATTCTACTTCTCAGTGCATAATACCAATAGCATAAAGCTCTCACCTCTCGCTGAGGGTCCTGTTGCCCCTTGGGAGTTTGAGATTTTCTTTGGGATGAAAATCCCATGTGATGGGGTTAGTTACCCAGGGTGATTGTATGACCACGTCTTCGGAGCTTTTGCCCTTCCACCACGTACATTAGGCTTCTTTCCCTCACTATACATACCACCTTTTCTCTTTGCCTTTATAGACCTCAGGATTTTTCTGTGTTATAAGCAATTGTCCTATGATTCAAGACCTTTTAATGAATTTATCTTTGCACAGACAATAATGATATGTTACAATGTTGGTATTTCACCTACTTTGTTAGGGGAGGTTTTTACAAACACTATATGTGGGTGTTTTAAGAATCTATTTATTTATATTTATATTTATATATTTATATATTTATATATTTATGTATTTAATATATTTTATACAAGTATCTATGAAGGTCTGCTAGAGCTAGGAACGTCCAGCAATTATCTAAGCCCCCACAACACATATATTGTCTGTCCATGAGGTAATAGTTGACATTATAATTGAGCATATGGCATATAGGTGACTTCGGTCGGCGATATTTTTTTAGAACTTATAGCTCAGACATTTATAGTCTGTGACACTAGATAGTATCCTTGTTGTTATTACATTTGCACATACTGGGAGGTTATATATTAACAACCAATCCCTTTGCACACTTTTTTATTACCTTGTATGCACTTACACTTTATTGAAATTTCAACACCGGTTCTCTTGCTAATTTCTTAAATTTTCTTTTTTAAATATTTAATGGATACACGGGTATAATCACTTTTTATCACATAGGTCCTTTGCAAAACAATTAGTCAACAAATGGAAAACATAAAGGTTTTTGGCATTTAGGCCATTATTCCAACCTTTGAATTGACTTCTTAGATATGAAATATTGAAATATTATATCAACAGCAGTCATGACAGTCAGGTCATGTTACAATGAGAGGCATTTAGCGATAAAATAGTAATGCCTGATGTCTTTCTTTTAAATTACACACTTGTAATTTTATAGTATGTTTTCTATGTTGATTGTACCATGTGACCTTGCACTAGCACTTTAAAAATGAATGTCTTCCGTGTAAGCGCTGTCATGTGATCAAGGCAGAGGAGCTGCCGAAACGCGTCATGGTGGAGAGTGGCTTGTAAATAAAATCAATCAAGCACCTATCTGGGTCCTATCTCGCTTTGTTCCAGCGGAGCGGTATGGAGTTATAGAGCGAGCGTTCATTGATATATATATATATATATATATATATATATATATATATATATATATATATATATATATATATATATATATATGTGTGTGTTTATATATATAAAAATATATATTATCTACTGGCGGTCGCCAGTAGATAGTTATAGTTAGGACCTATTTTCCATAGGAAATCCGCAACATTCTATCCCCAATATGTCTGGTGCCGGTTGATGAATCCTCGTTTAATTTTTTTCAAACTTTTGGCCAGCTCTGCTCCACTCCTACCCTGAAAGTTTCGTGGTGATTTGTCAAGCGGGGGCCGAGAAAAAAGGGGGGTCCCAAAACGCGTTTTCCCCATGCAATTTCCCATTGGATCTGTTGTGGCAGCTACAGCCCGAACTGCTGAACGGAATGACACCAAATTTGGCAAAGACGTAGTCCTCAGTTCGGACTCGTGCCTTTTGCATATATGGTGTGAATCCGTCCAGTAGTTCCTGAGAAAATTAGAGTTAAAAGTACATAAATATCTATGGCCGCGGAGGATCCGCGGACCGTACCCGCATCGTAAGGACACCCTCCCCGAACCAAGCGTGCACCTTCCTGATCGCACGCTGAATGCTAATTGGCTGTCGAGTGTCTCTCTACATTCGAAACCAGGAACTGTTGGCGGCCATTTTTTGCCTCGGTAGAAGCGAGGCTGAAGAAGCAAGGGGAATAAGTGTGTAAAACATATAAAGGGGGCTGAGTGGAAATACTCTGACCCTCTAGAGGTGCTTAGGGGGTCCCAGAAGGACCCCATGGGGCCCCCTTTTAAAAAAAAAAAAATGGCGAAATGCGCGCACAGTGCGTGCATCCTATCGCGTTGGGTACGTGGATTCTCTCGCGGTGGGTTCGCGGATCAAAGGGAAAAAAAATGAAATTTTTGGGAGATAAAGATTAAGCTTAAGTATTTTGTTCTTGAGTGGCTCTAAAAAGAGCTGTTGTGTTCATTGAGAGTTTTTGGCACTTATAAGTAAGTACCTATACAGAGTCTAAAGTTGTTGAGGAAGACTCTGTTTCCTTCATCAGTAAAGTGTACTCCATCTCTCCTATACATCTCTTGCATATAAAAGCGCTGATTGTTATTGTAAATGGACCCCATTCTGTAGTCTCGGACAAAAGCAGAAACAGATTTATTCACATGTTTCCTAGCTTTCTCAATCTGTGGACAAAAATGATCGGACCAGTTCCATTTCTGCCTTTGGCATATGTTAGAATACACAAAGGCAGTTTTAGGGAAAAGTGAAATCAGTTCTGCAAAGGTGTCCTTCATAAGCATTTCCAGACCTACCCCAGTCAAAGTGCCTAGGTCATTGCCACCACAGTGCACTATTATGATGTCAGGGTGTTGGATTTGCATGAAGGATTTCACCAATGGCATCAATTGGTGCCACTTTAACCCTCTCTGTCCAATCCATTTAATGTCTACATTTGGCAAACCTAAGTCTTTGTGAATGCCTTTGTTTTCTGCATACCTTTGGCTCCAGAAAATGTAGCTGTGTCCCACAATCCACACTGTAAGCGTCTTGTAAGGAGGTCTGGATGCACTCTGATGGTCTCTATAAATGAAATGGCAGTTTGGAAAGTAAGATGTTTCTAAAATGGTGGCTAAGATGCAATTTTGAAAAAAGACAAGAAATCATTGGTTGTTTGACAACCTTCTACACTGAAAGGTAGGGTGCATATTTCTGTTTTTTAAATGCATGATTCTTATTGGTTAACAAAAACTGATTGTAAGGAACATTATATATGATAAGCTGATATGTTGAGAAGTCAAGCACACTTGCTGTTTTGATTAGCAACATTGTGTGTGCTGAACTTGTGACCTGTGTGCTCAGTACAGTGTTCCATGAACACCTTGTATTTGGCTTTGACACAAAAGTGCACTTTGAAATATGCACATTGTGTGCAGTTCCCTTACCACTTCCATAGTAGTAAATAAGGTTTGTAAACTCGTAGGGATAGTGGTTGTTGTCTAGAATCACACTGTAAGTCTGTGTGCATTTGGGAACCAATGTGAGAGAAGCATTTGGTAACATTGTGTATTTGCTGACAGATAACTGTTTTAAAACCTGTCATGTTGTCAAGTTTTAGTAGCATTAGAAGCCAGTCATTGCTTATGCGTTGATTAAATGAGTCAGGCATTGACACTAAAGTGCAGTTGTGAAATATGTAGATTGTGTGCAGTTCCCTTACCACTTCCACTGTAGTGAATGGGTTTTGGTAAACTCCTAGGGATAGTGGTGCTTGTCTAGAATCACACTGTGAGTCTGTGTGCATTTGGGAACCACTGTGAGAGAAGTGTTTGGTAACATTGTGTATTTGCTGACAGATAACTGTTTTAAAACCTGTCATGTTGTCAAGTTTTAGTAGCATTAGAAGCTAGTCTTTGCTTATGCGTTGATTAAATGAGTCAGGCATTGACACTAAAGTGCAGTTGTGAAATATGTAGATTGTGTGCAGTTCCCTTACCTCTTCCACTGTAGTGAATGAGTTTTGGTAAACTCCTAGGGATAGTGCTGCTTGTCTAGAATCACACTGTGAGTCTGTGTACATTTGGGAACCACTGTGAGAGAAGCGTTTGGTAACATCGTGTATTTGCTGACAGATAACTGTTTTAAAACATGTCATGTTCTCAAGTTTTAGTAGCATTAGAAGACAGTTATGGCTTATGCTTTCATTAAATGAGTTAGGTATTGACAGTAAAGTGTAGTCGTGAAATATGTAGATTGTGTGCAGTTCCCTTACCTCTTCCACTGTAGTGAATGAGTTTTGGTAAACTCCTAGGGATAGTGCTGCTTGTCTAGAATCACACTGTGAGTCTGTGTACATTTGGGAACCACTGTGAGAGAAGCATTTTGTAACATTGTGTATTTGCTGACAGATAACTGTTTTAAAACCTGTCATGTTGTCAAGTTTTAGTAGCATTAGAAGCCAGTCATTGCTTATGCGTTGATTAAATGAGTCAGGCATTGACACTAAAGTGCAGTTGTGAAATATGTAGATTGTGTGCAGTTCCCTTACCACTTCCACTGTAGTGAATGGGTTTTGGTAAACTCCTAGGGATAGTGGTGCTTGTCTAGAATCACACTGTGAGTCTGTGTGCATTTGGGAACCACTGTGAGAGAAGTGTTTGGTAACATTGTGTATTTGCTGACAGATAACTGTTTTAAAACCTGTCATGTTGTCAAGTTTTAGTAGCATTAGAAGCCAGTCATTGCTTATGCGTTGATTAAATGAGTCAGGCATTGACACTAAAGTGCAGTTGTGAAATATGTAGATTGTGTGCAGTTCCCTTACCACTTCCACTGTAGTGAATGGGTTTTGGTAAACTCCTAGGGATAGTGGTGCTTGTCTAGAATCACACTGTGAGTCTGTGTGCATTTGGGAACCACTGTGAGAGAAGTGTTTGGTAACATTGTGTATTTGCTGACAGATAACTGTTTTAAAACCTGTCATGTTGTCAAGTTTTAGTAGCATTAGAAGCTAGTCTTTGCTTATGCGTTGATTAAATGAGTCAGGCATTGACACTAAAGTGCAGTTGTGAAATATGTAGATTGTGTGCAGTTCCCTTACCTCTTCCACTGTAGTGAATGAGTTTTGGTAAACTCCTAGGGATAGTGCTGCTTGTCTAGAATCACACTGTGAGTCTGTGTACATTTGGGAACCACTGTGAGAGAAGCGTTTGGTAACATCGTGTATTTGCTGACAGATAACTGTTTTAAAACATGTCATGTTCTCAAGTTTTAGTAGCATTAGAAGACAGTTATGGCTTATGCTTTCATTAAATGAGTTAGGTATTGACAGTAAAGTGTAGTCGTGAAATATGTAGATTGTGTGCAGTTCCCTTACCTCTTCCACTGTAGTGAATGAGTTTTGGTAAACTCCTAGGGATAGTGCTGCTTGTCTAGAATCACTCTGTGAGTCTGTGTACATTTGGGAACCACTGTGAGAGAAGCATTTTGTAACATTGTGTATTTGCTGACAGATAACTGTTTTAAAACATGTCATGTTTTCAAGTTTTAGTAGCATTGGAAGACAGTTATGGCTTATGCTTTCATTAAATGAGTCAGCTATTGACAGTAAAGTGCAGTTGTGAAATTTGTAGATTGTGTGCAGTTCCCTTACCACTTCCACAGTAGTGAATGAATTTTGGTAAACTCCTAGGGATAGTGGTGCTTGTCTATAATCACACTGTGAGTCTGTGTGCATTTGGGAACCACTGTGAGAGAAGCGTTTGGTAACATCGTGTATTTGCTGACAGATAACTGTTTTTAAACATGCCATGTTCTCAAGTTTTAGTAGCATTAGAAGACAGTTATGGCTTATGCTTTCATTAAATGAGTCAGGTATTGACAGTAAAGTGTAGTCGTGAAATATGTAGATTGTGTGCAGTTCCCTTACCACTTGCACTGTAGTGAATGAGTTTTGGTAAACTCCTAGGGATAGTGGTGCTTGTCTAGAATCACACTGTGAGTTTGTGTGCATTTGGGAACCACTGTGAGAGAAGCATTTGGTAACATTGTGTATTTGGTGGCAGATAAGTGTTTTAAAACCTGTCATGTTGTCAAGTCTTAGTAGCATTAGAAGCCAGTGTTTGCTTATGCATTGATAAAATGAGTCATGCTTTGACACTAAAGTGCAGTACCATGTAGTATTGTCTTCACTGCACCAGAACTGTAAATTAAAAATTTTTACCCAGGCACTGTCCTAGAAGTAGTCGGATGATTTAGTCAGTTTCTAAGTACTTATGTTGTGAACCATTCATTACCAAATAGACTGCTTCAAATGTCTATGCAGTATGCATGTAGTTCTCTAATCACCTACACAGTTGTTTTTCACTCCTTCAATTCCCTAGTCAGTATCTATACACTTCCAGGAAACACCCTGTCACTCCCTTTGCAGTCTTCTAGTGACCCATTCAGCAGCATGTAGTAATCCATTCACTGTGCCAAAACCCAAACACTTATAAATTCACCAAGACACTGTCTTTCCAGTACTCTAATGATTCAGTCACTGCCTACGTATTCATGCACTGAGCCAGGCCTTAGCACATGGACTGCTTCAAACCCCTATGCAGTATGCATGCAGTCTTCTAACCACCTAGACACTTGTCTTTTACACTTTCAATTTCCTAGTCAGTATCCATATAGTCCAGCAAACATCCTGTCACTCCCTTTGCACTCTTCTAGTGACCCATTCAGTACCAAGTACTAATCCATTCCCTGTGCGAAAAGCCTACCACTTATAAATTCATCCAGGCAGTCTCCTTGCTGTAGTCTAATTATTCAGTCAGTACCCAAGTACTCATGCAGTGAGCCAGGCCTTAGCACATGGACTGCTTTAAATGCCTATCCAGTATGCATTCAGTCCTCTAATCAGCTAAACATTTGTCTATCACACCTTCAATTCCCCAGTTAGTATTCATACACTTCTAGCAAACACCCTGTTACTCACCCAGTGTGTCTCCTTTTAGTACTGTAATCATTCAGCCAGTTAGCATGTAGTCTTTTAGTGAGGTAGGCTTTAGGGCATGAACTGCTTCAAAGTAGTAAGCACTATGTATGTAGTGTTTTAATCATCGTCACACTTGTGGTTCAGGGCTATAGTTTCTTAGTCAGTTTTTATATAAAATGTGTGTGTACAGTAATGGAATACTGTAAATTTGAAAGTTATTAATATCCATTTATTTCTGATTCTTTTTTGCAGATACTGTTTTTCAACGTTAAAATAGAGAAATTATGCCAGAAAAAAAAAGAAAAAGAAAAGAACAGAGACAGGAGGATTATTTCAAGAAACATCAACCACAAGTATTGAATGAACAAGATAATGTGGCTAAAAGGAAAAAATCTTCTGGTAAGATCACGAAGCAATTTATTAAAAATGTTTGTAGGAGCAAACAGAATGTAGATAATGCTGCAACTTCAGAGAATTTTTTAAGTAAGAAAAAAAATCAAAATAAGGGGAAAAGTAAAGAAGCAAATGTTCAGTCAAAGGAGATAAAGTATGGTAAAAGAAGACAAAATCAGTATAAGGAATTACGCAAAAAAATATTTTACAAGAGAGTAGTGCATAATTTGCTGAAAGATGTAAAGAAATATAAAAAGAGAGCTTTATTTTATAAAAAGAAGAAGCATATTGAAAGCATTGTGGAAAAGGCTTTTGAAGTAAAAAGGAAACTGTTTATTTTAGTGTTAAACAGAATTCGATCACTAGAAAAACCAATATATGTAATGAAGGCCAAAAGTAGGAGGAAAAGAGTTATTAATAAAAAAAAAAATGTGATTTTTTTTGGGAGAATGGAAACACAGTTCTAGTTCAGAGCCTTTTTTTAATGAAGAGAGTTATTCACTAAGTGAAAGATTATTGTATGCAGTTGACACCAGTGGTAGAGGTTATGAGGTTAGTCATGGTTGTCCAATGGAGAAAGGGAAAATGGTTGAAAGAAATGCAGAAGAAGTGATAGCTGATGAAGTTTTAAGGGAGACGTGCTAAAAACCCTGTGTACACTTGGGATTGCAGTAGTGTTTGTAGTGTACGACAGGAATCTATTGAAAAATTATGTAGTTTTTTACGAGTCTATACTAAAAAAACAAAAGATTAAGGTGTTGCAAGGACTAGACCCTTGCAGAATGAGAAAACATACTGGTTTGCAAGGTCATTCTCTGGCTTGTCTTTCTAGGAAAGTTTGTGAAAGTGTTTTTCACCATTTCAGAATGCTGGCAGTACATCATACTCAAATGCGGAAGTTAGTGAGAAGGTTGTATTATGCGTTAAACAGTGCTCTTTTACGTGGGTCAGTTTCAGATGTGAAGCAGGTCTGTGAGGATATTGAGTTTTGTTACTTTGGGCCTCAGCAAGAGAGTGAAGAAACTGACACATTAGTAGAACAAAATGTTGAAGACAATGTAGAACCTGTAATTACAGAAAAATTTGAGGATGAAATCACAAAGTTTAAGGTAATTTCAGGTGAAAGACCAAATGTTTCTTGTATTTGTTGTCGGCGAAGTCACTATAAAAATCAGACTAGGGGTGTCAATCTGTATTTAAAAAGTGAAATAGACGATAATGATATGTGGATGGAATTTGCAACTTATTTGTTGGTAGAGGATTGTTTTGATTTGGGATGTGAGCAGCGTATTTGCAAATATTGTTATATTAAATTAGATGAGAATAAAATGCCTGCTAGAGCTGTTCATAATAATCTAGAGTTGGTTGCTATTCCTCCAGAGCTGATAGATTTAAATATGTATGAGTCTATTCTGATAGATTGTGTTCACCCGTTTCAGGCTATTGTTCGTATGGAGCCCAAAACAAGTAAATTACCTCCATCAGAGTTGCAAAGAGGATTGAAAGGAAGAGTTGTGTATTTACAATTAGATTTAAGGAAAAATGTTGAAACTATTGGTGTAGATTATGCAGAAAATGAGCCACTAGTCATTCTAGTTAATGGTGTTCCTACTAAGAATAAGAAAATCTGGCAAGAGTTAGTGGATGTTAGAAAAGTGCAAAAGGCATCATTGTATCTGTTAAAAAATAATGAGTACTATAGAAATGTGTTTGTTTGAGAAGAAGAAATAGATTTAGCAGAAGATAGTGAAACATTAAGTGGACAAATTGAAAAAGTGGACATGTCCAGATGTGAAGAGATCTATGAACATTACAGTGTACATCCACTTCATTCCAAAGAGGTGATGGGGAATACAATTGAGTTGTTTCAAATGAAAAAAGCGACAGGAAGTCCCATGAGTGTATGGGAAGAGAGCTTGGAAGCTCGTTGTTTCCCGCAGTTGTTTCCAACAGGAAAAGGTGGACGATATGATGAACGTCCTGTGCAGATTCCTGCATCTGAATATCGGACAACAAGATTATATGCAGAAGATCCAAGATTTCAATAATGTATCCCTTATATGTTTCATCTTCTGTTTGAAAGTGACTTGTCTGGACTTTCATATGCAGTAAATCACATTTTAAAAACTGGAATGCATCTGCAAAATGTAACTGCAAAGGATTTTATGGATAAAGTGCATCAGAGAGATGATCATTTAGAATCTCAGTTGATTAACCTGATGGCATGTCAGCGTGGGACTAATGAATATTGGTACCGTCGACATGGAGAACTGAAATGTATGCTACGGAACTTGGGAACTCCTACATGGTTTGTTGCACTAAGTTATGCTGAGTATGCTTGGGATGATTTACTTGAATTTCTTCGAGAGGCAAATTCCAATATAAAAAATATTGAATACAAGACATCTGGAGAATTGTGCTCTTTGGATCCTGTCAATGTATGCAGATATTTCAATCATAGATTTGAAGCTATGATGTCTTTCATCTGCAATAAAAAGAATCCTCCTCTTGGAGAAGTTGTGGATTTCTTTTGGAGAAAGGAGTATCAAGCAAGAGGTGCTCCTCACATACATATGTTGTTATGGGTCAAGGACGCCCCCAAATTTGGAACAGATTCAGATGAAACTGTTTTGTCTTTCATTGAAAATTATGCTACATGTGCTCTTCCAAATAGAAGAGAAGAGAAAAACGTAAAACAACAAGTCTTACGTTTTCAAAGCCACAGGTGTGGAAAATACTGTCAACGAATGTACAAGTCAAAGGATAAGTTCTATACCAAATGTTGTTTTGGATTTCCACGTCCTGTATTAGCCAAAGGAAGAGTGAACAGTTTTATGTCAGCTGTACGACATACCATCACAAGAAAGTCTCCGAAAAACACCTACAACTTAAGAAGAAGCGAAGAATCAAAATACATAAATGACTACAATCCAGTTATTTTATCCATGTGGAACGCTAACATGGATATTCAGTATGTTGCGGACAATTCCATTGCTGTTGCTCGATATGTAACGTCTTACATTACTAAATCAGAAAAGACTGAATTGAAAGAAATGTGGAAAGAGATTTCTCACGAGAAGACTCTAAGAAAGAAATAATACAGTTTCAGATTGAAGATGTTATCGCATCGTGAAATTGGAACATATGAATGTTCAGATTGGTTATCATCTGCAAGTCTATATTCCAAAAGTAGAAGAATCATTTGGGTGAGTCTAGGTCTTGCAGAAATGCGAAATCGGGTACTGAAATCTGTTCAAGAAATTAAATATTTAGCAGAAAATGACCCTGAAAGTACGGATATTTTGAAAACCAATATGTTGGACCAATACTATCCAAAGAGAAGTCATCATCTTGAGAACATGAGTCTCTATGAAGTGCTGCAAAACTACACTTTTAAACGGAATATTACAGAGAACATCAACGATGGAAAATATGGAGTGATTGGTTCTGAAGGATGCCTGGTGAAACAAAGGAAAGCAAATTTAATTAATCACAGAAAACTGAGTTGCGACACTGGTGACAAAAGGGAATTTTACTATTTAGCCCTTTTGCAAATGTTCAAACCATGGCGTTCTGAACTGGAATTACTTGGAGATTTTCCCAGCTATGAAGATCCATTTAATGCTTGTAAAGATAGCATAAAATGAAGTGCTTTCGCAAATTATGTCAAAATGTTGAATGATGAAATTGATCAAGAAGCTACAATTGCAGCTGAGATTGCTAGAGACAGTTCTCAAGACAGTCAAAGTTCTGCTGCACTGAGCCATGATCCACTAGGACAACCAATAGTTGAAAATGAAGCAGCGATTGCAGTGAATGAGTTGGAAACAGCAATGTATCAAGCACAAGAAGATGCAATACAGTTAGGAAACTTGGAAGAGCAACTAAATGTTGAACAGAAACAAATATATCAGCAAGTGAAAGAGCAGATTGACCATGGATTACTTCATGAAAAGAGAGTGTGCTCATGTACATCATTTCAACCTATCCGAATGTATGTGAGTGGTCAAGCTGGAACAGGAAAGACTTTCTTAATTAAAGTCATCACAAGTTATCTGCAAAAAACAACTGGGTCGCATTTGTCTTGTGTTGTCACTGCTCCAACTGGGTTGGCAGCACATAACATTAAAGGAATTACTTTACATCGTTTACTAATGCTGTCAGTAGAGCATGAGAACAAATTGGAATACCACAAGCTATCTGGAGAAGCTTGTTGTGAAGAATGCAGCAAATTCTTAAAACAGAGTATGACGTGTTATTTGGAGGAAAACACGTCATAGTTTTTGGAGATCTACTGCAACTGACACCGGTAAAAGGACAACCGGTATTTAAAACACGTGCCGATGAAGATACCAGAAAGTCTCTTGGCAGTGTTGGTAATGTGAACATTTGGAGTAATTTTGAATACAAAGAACTGACAACAAATATGCGACAGGCAAATGATGCTGAATATGGAAGTATTCTTCAAGGTATAAGAATTGGAATTCTTTCAAAAAAGCGAAAGAAGCTTTGGAGAGTCGATTACTTTGCAATGTCTTTCCAAATGAAAATGCAGTTCCTGCAAAAGTGTACGTGGAAATTGCTAAAAATAAGTCAGTGATTTGCTTAATGCCGACACTGCGTGAGTGTACAATATTCAACGAAGAATTATTAAAATTGGAAAATGAAGAAATTGTAAAAATGGAAGCCATCGATAAAATACTACATGAAGGAATCACTATTATTTTGACGGGTAAGTTGAGATCAAAACTAGATTGTTTAGAAAAAATAATATCTAAAACTGCTGGTTTGGAAAAGACACTGTATGCGTGTGTAAACTGTCAGGTAATTTTAAGGCGTAATTTGGATGTAGAGAAAGGTTTAGTTAATGGTGCAATGGGCAAAGTGGTGGATTTTGTGAATTATCAGAAAAAAGAAGGAATTTAATTTTTACAAATTAAATTTGATCAGATTGATGAAGTTAAAGAAATTGGTCGTTGTTCAGTTCGTTTTTTGCTTGTTAAAGATTTATATGTCCGTAGGAAACAATTTCTATTTTCTCTGGCATATGCAGTGACTATTCATAAATCTCAAGGATTAAGTGTAGACAGTGCATTGGTGAACATTGGATCTACTGTATTTAAAGAGGGTATGGCATATGTTGCTTTGTCGCGAGTCAGAACATTATCTCTTTGGTTTTTGATTGATTTTGATGAGACAAAGGTTACTGCAGATGCAAACTGTGTAAAAGAGTATAATAGGTTAAGAAGGGTGTATGCTCCAAATTTAGGTCAATATCCTGTATTTGAAAAGCGTATGGTTTGTCGAAAAAGAAGGTTAGAGAATATCTGTTCTGAAGGTATCAAGAAAAGAAAAGAACAAGATAATGTTGTGATTGCATGTAAAAAGAAATTGGACACTGTTGAAGAAATTGTTGGTTATCAGTTTGAAAATAGTTCTGGTGTCAACTGCTATGCTAATGTAGTGGTCAATGTTGTTTTTTATCTGGAAGGTTTGCAAGCACAAATTATGCAGAATCGGTAAAAAAGATTTTGTTCTCTGTTGCATTCTGTTTATGAAAAATTGACAACAGATAGAAGTAAAATACAATCTGTTTCAGATGTTCGTAGTCTTTTGGATGTGTGTTCTGGTTCTACACAATTTATACAAAATATCCAACAAGATGCTCAGGAATTTTTAATGTATATGCTTACCATTTTTGAAAATGAAGGTGTAGAAATAGAAAATATTTTTGGCCTTTCTTACAAATGGGAACATTATTGTGAAAACTGCATGTATACATGTAGCACCAATGTAGACACTGAGAGATTTCTATATTTAACATTACCAGACTGTAAATCAGTGTCTTTCAATAAATTAGTGAAGGGTGCAATTCAAAACATGGAGTGTAGCCAATGTAAATCAGAAATGTTATCCACATTATTCTTAACAAAATATGGAAAATACATAATTTTAATGATGCAACGTTGTACAGCTGACGGGAAGAAAATTGGATACTTTAATAAAACAATTTGTAGCAGCACAACTATCAATATCAGGAAGGACTTTGGAAGCAGTTGCAATAATTTTCCATGATGGTCCTTCCACCACATCTGGACATTACACTGCCTATCTAAAATGTGACAAAGGCAGGACACTTTGTAATGATGCCCAGTTGGTTTTCAAACAACGTTTGCCTAGTGAATTACCAAATTCCTACCTAATATTTTTAAAGCCAAAGTTTCAGGAAGATAATTCATTCTCTGAGGAATTTATTATTATAATTTAATAGGACTACCATTGGACAATTTACATCAAGAAGAAGTGCAAAAATACCATTTGGCCTCAAGGAAAGGTATATTTTTGAATTATGGACTTTTTGGTGGTCATTTATTCGGTGATTATTTTAATGCGGCAACATTTACAGTTTTTATAAGTTAAAGTTATAACATTTTGTAATCTGTAAGCATTTCATATATGTATGATTTGTATTTTCTGGTATTTTACTGAGAATAGTATGTTGTTTTTTTTTTTAACAATCTTTCTGATTGTTTTTTTTTTGCCCGCTGTTAAGTGATGAGTACCATTGAAATCACTATTTCTAGTGAAATTCAATATATTCTGAGAACAGCAAAAAAGGCAAACAAATTACTTTATGGAAATTATGTTGTGTTGTAAAAAATTTATTATTATATGTTATAATATTTTTTTTCTTTTCTTTCACAGATCCAAATTTTAAAATAAGCAATTTTTAAGAATTTATATTTGAATGAAAAACAGAAAAAAATGTATACCATTTTTTATTCCTATTACTGTGATCCGGTGCTGAGTAGAGATGAGGGTCGTCGCCATCTTGGGAGAAGGCAGGGGTAGCGCTCTAGTCGCGGCTGCCTCCCGCCCTCCTGGACTACTTAAACCTCTACTTCCACTCCCACACAGATTACTTGTGTGTCACCCCTGAGGCTGAAGCCGGGGGCAGTGAGTGAGTGTGTTTTTAAAGTTTATTTTTCTTGCATTGAAATTGACGCTGTGTGCTGTGCTAAGGCTCAATTTTGTTTTCATTAGCGCGCGCTCGCTTACTTTTAAAAAGCACTCCTTCTGTGCATTTTGCACTTTCCTATTGCCTGCTCCTACCTCAGCTCTTGTCCACGCCCGGTAATGCAAGTGCAAGTCCGTCTGCGCCCGTCCGCGACCGGTCGGGACCCGGGGCCACAAACCCTGCCTCTGCCTTTATCTAAAACTCTGGCCAGCTTCGCTCTTGTCAGGGTCCGTGGTCTCTTAGTTCGATCACTTGCAATCGCATTCAGACTTTGAACATTGCTGCCCCCTCCATTTCCCCCCCTGTCGTCGCCCCGCTCTGTCAGCAGGCTACTGTTTCCCCCACACATTCTCTTCTCCCTCCCCTCTGTCCCCCGTTGGCGGCCTCTGCCTTCCTTCTCAATACCCGCTCAGCAGGCAGGCATCAGCTGGAGCTCTACAGTCTTCTGGACACCGAGCTCCCTGATTTCCTATTTCTGACGGAAACCTGGTTCTCCGCCGATTCCCAGCCTGATGTTCTATCTGCTCTCCCCGATTCGTATTACATACTTCGGGCTGATCGCCCTGATGAGAAAGTCGGTGGGGGCGTGGCATTGATTATCCGGTCCTCTCTTCAGTTCCAACCCTTGCCCTTTCCTCTCATACCTAAAATTTACTTCGTGGTGGCCCATTCAGTCAACCTGTCTTCTCCCCTCACTATAGTTCTTGTATATCGCCCGCCTTACAGTACGCCCCATTTTTTACCCGATCTACAGGAACTTCTAGCTACCCTGGTGGTCAATAATTCGTCAGTCCTCTTGCTGGGCGATTTTAATTATTGGTCTGGCGACCCTAGGGAAGATCACGCCTCCAAAGACTTCTCCGACACTCTCCATTGTCTCAATTTCATTCCCCATATTCACGCCCCCACTCACGTTCATGGTCACATTCTTGACCAGATTTGGTCAGCCAATCGGGTCCTTTCTCCGACCACTATTCTCCCTTGTACCTGGTCAGATCATTCGCTCATCTCCTTTTCTATTGATTTAGCAGTTATTGACAAGTCTCCCCTGCCCAAGAACGTCCTTGCTCCTAATTGGAATCGGCTTGATTTCAATTCCCTTCATTCTTCTCTGACAAAATCTTCTCCGGACCTATCGGCCCTTCCCCTCGACCTCCAAGTGGACGCCATTAACACCTGGCTCTCCACCTCTTGTGATCGGATTGCCCCGCTCAGGACGGTCAAAGCCTGTCGCCTCCATGAAGCCAATAAATGGTTCTCTAACGATCTTAAAATCCTCAAACTGGCTCTTCGCCAGTCAGAGCGCCAGTGGAGGCACAACTACTGTCCCGTCCTGCGGGATCAATACCGGTCCCGTTTAACCAACTACAAGAGAGCGATCATTTCAGCCAAATCAGATTATTTCTCTGGCAAAATGTTATTAGCGGCCAGCAAACCCAAGGAGATTTTCTCTATCGTCCATAACCGGGCCGCATCTGATAGAGTCAATCCCAATCTCACTCCTTCACATACTCTTTGTCTTTCTCTCAATGACTATTTCTTTGATAAGATCACTAATATCAATTTGAATATCCCATTACCATCTTCTCAACCTCACCCCTTCTCTTCTCCCCCTTTGACCTCTTCTCTCACCCATTTCCCCCCCATCTCAAAAGAATCTTTTCTGATTCTGCTCATGAAGGTCAAATCGGGCTCTCCTGCCGACTGTTGACCAGCTCGCATCTTAGCAGAGCTTCTTGCTGGTTGCCCTGACCCCCCTCTGCTTCTCTTAAATTCATCTATTTCTCAGGGAATAGTGCCGTCTCAATTCAAATCAGCCACGGTCATCCCTATCTTAAAAAAACCTGTGTCCGACCCTACCGCCTTTTCTTGGCTTGCGTCATTCCTCCAAGGCCGGTCGCAGGCTGTCCAGCTTTCTGGTTTCTCTGCCCCGCCGCGTACGGTGTCTTGTGGGGTCCCCCAGGGTTCCTCTCTTTCCCCTCTCCTTTTTAACCTCTATATTTACCCCCTTATTGTTTCTTTGCTCAATATGGAGGTCTCCGTATATAATTACGCGGATGACCTCCAGTTAATATTTGATCTTTCTTCCTCTCCCAATCCCCTTCTCAAATTTCAAACTACACTTGTTTTTATTTCTGACTGGATGAGTTTAAACCACCTTAAACTCAACCCGGATAAAACGGAGCTGATCCTGACTGGTGGGACCTCTAGCCCTTGGTCCTCTGCCTTCTGGCCCCCCAGCCTTGGCTCCCCCCCGGCCCCGTCTGTTTCAGTCAGAACCCTTGGCATTAAAATCAGCCAGGACCTTTCCATGCGCCCTCAGATCAGCTCCGTTGTCTCTTCTTGTTTCCTATCCCTCCGGATTATCCGTAAGATCTCTCGTTTCTTTTCCCTGGATGCCCTTAAAGTTATTATTTTAGCCATGGTTCTTTCTCGCTTGGATTATGGCAACTGTCTCTATGTGGGTGTCCCCGCCTACGAGCTGCGGCGCCTCCAGACCATCCAGAATCAGACGGCTCACCTTATCCACCAGCTCCCCAAATTTCATCACTCTTTCCCCTTCTCAAATCCCTTCACTGGCTTCCCATTCTGCATCGCACACTTTTCAAAATGGGATGCATAGTTTTCATGGCCCGTGCCCGCACTGCCCCTTTCTTTATCAACTCGTTGGTCACTCCTTACACCCCCAGTCGCACACTTCGCTCCTCCAGCCAGGCTCTCCTCATCGTCCCCCGTTTCCGTAAGTCTAGAGCAGGTGGTACCAGGTTCTCTGTCCTTGCCCCCCGCTTCTGGAACGATCTTCCATTCTCTATTAGATCTATTGCCACCTACTCACATTTCAGGAAGGCACTCAAGACTCACTTGTTTGCCCGAGCGTTTCGCTCTCACTGACCTCCCTTGCCTTCCCCTCTGTAATCTATCAGCGCCAGGAAACCGCTTGGTCACAGTGCGCTCTACAAGTATTTTCAACTTCAACTTCAACTTCAAGGTAAGTTTAACTAAGTCTCAATAAGCAGAATGAAGAGGCCTGCAAGAAGCTACAAAGTTGAAACACGTTTTTAAAAACACTCTGTTTATGTAGTTTTGAAATCTGACCATAATCAGATATCATGTGACCTGCAAAAAAAGAGATTTGAGGGGTTCATAATATTTCACCTTTTTAGCTGTTGAAGGACTGCAATCATTTCAATCATTCTTCTTTGAACATGTTTGCAGACAAAACTCTGTGCTTACTTTTATCATTCGCAAGGAATTTTAAAAACGGAAATATGTCACTTTTTGTAACATAGTTATTGTGTAAGATACTGTTTCATATTTAGAAAGAGAGGAAAAGGCACTCTGTTCACTTTTTATACTCCATGTAAATACAACCTCACTTTGCGTTGATAGGGTGTTCTATAAGTGTTGTTGTGCATGATTGCACTGAATACTCATAGAACAAGACACATGTCTAGATTTATCAGAAATCATTAATCTCGATATGTGTGTTAATGCTGTACCATTCTAAAATTGGTGTAGGAAAGCACAACAAGGAGAATTGTTTTCATTTCTCCTCATTTTTATATCTTCAATGCATGCTGAAATGTTCAGCATACATTGAAGGAGAAAAATGCATTTTCTCATTGTTTTTGTGCAGGAAGGTGTGTCTTCCTGCAGAAAAACAGCACATGACACAGATATCCTTGCACTATGGTGCAAGGGTGCCTGTGTCACCACATGGCTGCAGTTTAAGCAGCCGTGCAGAGAGAAGCATAGATTTGCAACATATTTATGTACATATGTTGCATCCCTGTGCTTCGGAAGTACTACAGCACACTGCAGTTAAAGAGGTTACTGTGTGATGCTGCAGCACTTCCTTATAGTTCTGCACTTATACATTCACCATACGCTACTAATGCATTCATTCAGTCAATTACGTACTACACATACATTCATCTAAACTTTCACACACTAACAAAGAAATTTAGCTCTTTTTTTAAACCAGGAAAGTTAGTTCTTACAAGAACTTTTTTTATACATTTTTGGGGGTTTTCTAAACAATTTTTAAATTGTTTGGGTTTTTCTGCAAAAAACAAAAACAAAAAACAAAACAGGAGTAACCAAACAATGAACTTCAGGGAACAATAAAAAAAAAAAAAATGTCAAATGTGACTTTCTTGGCGGCGGCAGATCAGATCTATTGACTGCTCACCATAGCACAAAGTCGCATTGCACTTAGTGCAGAGCACTTTTAAATATTGAAATTGAGGACGGATGTCCAAGGTTTGGGCTGATGGATGCACTCTTGATGTGCTCGGCTGCGATGAGGTGGATGGCGCAGAAGCAGGAGTGTTTCTCATCTGTCGGCACTCTTCTTGTGCAAGATTGTTTGGATGAAGGGTCATCATGTGCTTCTTCATACTTGCCGTGCCGCAAGAGTTTTTCTTGTTAGGATCCCCTCTCGATAGGACTCTTTTGCAAATCTTGCACGTGACCAAGGTGGCATTGGTCTTATTCTGCCCCTCGGGAAAAGTAAAACATTTCCACACCACTGAAGAAAAACTTTTTTTGAGTGGTGCCTCCGGCAAAAATTCATCCTCAGAACTATGAGGTGATGCAGGTGATGCCACCTGCCCTGAAGCCATTTTTGGATGAAAAAAGTTAGAGCTAAGTGTAAACTTAGTCTAAAAAATCTTCTTCTCTCCAAAGAAGATCAAAGAAGAATGATTGAAATGGGTGGGATCTTTCAGTAGTTAGAACAGGAAGTGTAATGAACCAATCAAATCTCTTTTTTTGCAGGTCACATGGGATCCGCGCACCGTGCGCTTACGCAGCACGCATCCAGCGCGCATCCGCGAAATTGAATTGAAAAAAAATTATAGGATTAGATGTAAAAATATATTAGTTTTTAGACTAGTTTAGAGTTTGTCGTCTATATGTTTTTTTAAATGTTAAATATTTCGCGGGATCTGCGCACCTACTGCGCATTAGACGCAGATGACGCGTATCGGAAGCGCGTAAACGTCGCTTTACGTATATTGAACGTATCGCGTATAGGCTGGGAGTCGCATACCAGTCGCATTGCGCTTAGGGTGCACGGATCCAAAAACATTGAAAAATATATATAAAATAAAGTTTTGCACATATAGTTAAAAAAATATTTTTAAAAATATAAATTTTTTTTTAGAGTTTGTCTTCAATTAATATTCACATGAAATACATATATATATGTTTTTTTAAATGTTAAATATTTCGCGGGATTTAAAAATAGAAAAAAATGTTTAGAGTTTGTCTTCAATTAATATTCACATGAAATACATATATATATGTTTTTTAAAATGTTAAATATTTCGCGGGATCCGCGCACCTACCGCGTCATAGATGCAGATGACGAGTATCGGATGCGCGTAAACGTCGCGTTACGTATAACGAACGTATCGTGTATAGGCTGGGAGTCGCGTACCAGTCGCATTGTGATCGCGCACTAAACACGTACCCAACTCGTACCATGCGCGGATGCTATCGCGTAGGGATCGAGAACGTTGCGCTTTGGGTGCACGGATCCAAAAACATTGAAAAATATATATAAAATAAAGTTTTGCACATATAGTTAAAAAAATATTTTTAAAAATATAAAAAAATGTGTTTGAAAAACCCAGTTCAAATAATATTTTTAAAATTTTAAAATAATTAATTGAAAAAATAAGTTTAAAAAATGGTGATAAAAAAGTATTTAAAAAAAATGTAATTAATGAAATTGACACACTGAATTTGAAAAATATAGAAATCCAATCAAAATCATTAAACATGATATCTTCAGAGATAATTTATAGATAGGAATTAGCATTTAAAAAACGTTTGAAATTCAGTGAAAAAACCAAAGGTTTCAGTGGCGTTATAGTTAGGAATTGGCATTTAAAAAACCTTACAAATTTACTGAAAAAACATAGGTTTCAGGTGTGTTATTGTTAGCTGGACATTTCCCTCGTACAAAACCCTAGAAATTCCAATCTTATAGTTAGTTCAGCTAACTATAACTCGCGCCCCCGCACTGCACTGCTGATGACGTCATATATTACATCACTCATGACATGGTCAGTGACATCACTGATGGCATCACTGATGACATCTCAAATGACATCACTGATGATGTCATCCATGTGATAAATTAGTGCATCTTCTCACACCCTAATATATCCTTTGATACACCGACTCAAAATTTCAAACGGCCATTTTGACAACCATAGATACTCCAATACCAATAACTACACACCCACTCATTGACTTTTAGGTCTACATACATGTCCACTCACTCACCTGTACAGTCACTCATACTTACAGTCACTCTGTGCATTTATACACCGATATAGAGACTCACACACCGCCAATCATCCATTGAAGTACTGACACATCTAGTCAGTCATGCAAATAATTAATCACAGTCCAATTTACTCACCTATACAGTTAAACTCACTCAAGTTCACTTACTCATAAAAATATTAACAAATTCTGTGTCTTCCTGCAGAAAAACAAACATCACATGACACAGATATCCTTGCACTATGGCGCATACAGCCACTCCTAAAATCACACACTCTCACATATAGATAGTTATATACTCTTGCACACATATACACTGCGTTTCACATATGTAGTTACTGACACATGTACACCTAAGATATACATTCAATCACTAACACACCAATACATACAGTCACCCAACCATACAGTCCATCACAGATGCACTCTTAAAACCTTGCACCCACTGAATCACCCACTCACACATCTAGTCACAGAGTCACACACACCATACCCACACAAACACTCAGGTACCCATACAGATACTCAGACAACCAATCAATAACCCATATAGACACTCATATAGCTATTCACAAAACCATGCAGCCACTTATACACCAACACACAGACACATACAGACATTCACACAATTTAGTCACTAGTCTGCAGTAAGATTCATTTAATGACTCACTTATAGAGTCAGTTACGCACCTAGAAAATCATCCATTCACACACTTGTACACCCACTTATTCTTCAACAGGCCTTTCCCAATATATATTAAACATAATAAAACTGTTCAGAAACACATACTCAATGGATGATGTCATCAGTGATGTCATCAGTGATGTCATTTGAGATGTCATCAGTGATGTCACTGACCATGTCATGAGTGATGTAATATGTGACGTCATCAGCAGTGCATTTTGGGGGCACGAGTTATAGTTAGCTGAAATAACTACAACATTGGAATTTCTAGGGTTTTGTATGAGGGAAATGTCCAGCTAACTATAACACCCCTGAAACCTATGGTTTCTTCAGTGAATTTCTAAGGTTTTTTTAAATGCCAATTCCTAACTATAACGCCCCTGAAACCTTTGTTTTTTTCAGTGAATATATATATATATATATATATATATATTATCTACTGGCGGTCGCCAGTGGATAGTTATAGTTACATCCTAGTTTCCATAGGAAATCTCAAAATTCTATTTTGAATAACTTTGGCGCCGGTTGACGAATCCTCGCGAAATTTTCAAAACTAATGGGGCGCTCCGTTCAGCTCCTACCCTGAAAGTCTCGGGGTGATTCGTCAAGTGGGGGCCGAGAAAAATGGGGGGTCCCAAAACGCGTTTTCCCCATGCATTTTTCCATAGGACCTTTAGACGCAGCTACAGCCCGAACGGCTGAACAGAATTACTTGAAATTTGGCAGAGAGGTAGCCATAAGGTCAAGGAAGTGCCTTTTGCAGGTCTGGTGTAAATCTGTTCAGTATTTCCTGAGAAAATAGCATTTAAAAGCATATCAATATCTATACGCGCGCACCGTGCGCACACTGTGTGCGCACCCTGCCGTGCGCGAGCGCAATTCTGATTGGTTGTTAGATGTCGGTAAACATTCAAATCGGTGGAAACCAGGAAGTGTAGGCCACCATTTTGTCTCTCGCAGTCTGAGGGGGTGAAAAACAAAGGTGGAGAATGTGAAAAGGGGGCAGAGTGGACAGTTCCTGACCCCCTAGCCTTGGTCAGGGGGTCACACAAGGACCCCCAAGGGAGAAAAAAACAATTATTATTTTTTTTTTAAATCGCGAGGTGCGCGCACCCTGCGCGCACTGCGAACCGTGGGTGCCCGGTGCGCGAAGTGCACCGAGTGCCTACATAGTGCGCACGGTGCACGCATGGTGCACGCACGGGGTAAAACCTGAAAAAAAAAAAAACTTAGCATTCAAAAAAACATACACATTCACTGAAAAAACCATAGGTTTCACACACAGTATAGTTACGAATTAGCATTTAAAAAACCTTGCAAATTCACTTAAAAAACCATAGGTTTCACACATGTTATAGCTAGCTGGACATTTCACTCGTAAAAAAACAATGAAATTCCCCCGTTATAGTTACTGCAGGCAACTATAACTCACGCGACCGCAATCCTCTGCTGATGACGTCAGATATTACATCACTGATGACATATGTGTCTTTCTGAAAAATAAATATTTGTAATATATGTATAGCTAAAGATTAATGGAAGAAGACATGGGTAAATAAGTGTCTAAATACAGTGATGTAATATCTGACGTCATCAGCAGAGGATTGCGGTCGCGTGAGTTATAGTTGCCTGCAGTAACTATAACGGGGGAATTTCATTGTTTTTTTACGAGTGAAATGTCCAGCTAACTATAACATGTGTGAAACCTATGGTTTTTTAAGTGAATATATATATATATATATATATATATAGTCACAGGGGGAAAAAACGTTACATGTACGTTATAATTAGGCTCATGTTTCACTCATAAAAAAACAGTATAATTTAGCAGGTATAGTCAGCTGAGCTAACTATAACTCGTGCCCCCGCCCTGGGGATGGTGTCACCAGGGGGGAAAATCGCCCAGGGAAAGAGTGCCATGCAGCCCCCTTCCTTTAAATAAAGAAAAAAAAACACCAGTGAGTTGACCGAGGCTGCGCCCCCTTCACCACCTCTCTGCAAACGCACGTCCCGTCACACTGCCATTGGGCGATTAACTCCCCTTGGATGCTAAGAGTCCTTGGAGTCCATTAACGCCCTCTGTTACCTCCAGTAAGTCCCAGACAGCGGGATTGCTGAGAGGACTTCAAGTCCACACACCCTTTCTACACCACTCGGCAAACACGCCTCCTGGTGCACTGCTGGTTGGGGAATTAATTTAACTTTACTCCTGAGGGCCTCAGGACTAAAGTGGACTTCTTTCCCCAACCAGTAGTGCACCATCCTTAAGTAACCGGGTAAATCCTTTGGCAGGCATCAAGGCAAGCGGGTCATGCTTCCCCTTTCAAATCCAAAAGAAACCTCAGAGCAAAGGGAGCGCCCTTTCTCCTCTTGACTTCTCCAGGACACACAGCAACATTTAGAAATTGCTTTTAACAAGGCTGTGCTCAGATAAGAATAACTGACTGTGCCAAAGTAAAGTGGAAAATGCACGTGATTTGATTTCTGCAAGAACTTTATTTTTACAAATTGCACAGGAAATATTATCATGTTTTATTTGAAAAATACATCGCAGTTGGCAAAGAAGGAATTTACATCCTCTGTGCATTGTGGGACATGTATGCTTTAAATAGAAGAGTCACGTGGCGGCATTGTTTTAAAAGAAGGACATAGTCACTTTATTGTTAAACCTGCCTCACTGTGAGCTAGGCTCATTGAGGAGCTGAAACGCATCAGGATAACATCATGAGAGCATGCTGCTTTCTGAATAAATGCATTTGTAATTCCTGGAACTGTGCTTCGATATATTTTCTTGTGAGTTAATTGACAGGCTGCTCCATGCCTGTTGTCGCCAGACGCCGCCCTGCAGGGTTGGGAGCTCCCTTTGCTCTGAGGTTTTTTATGGATTTGAAAGGGGGAGCATGACCCACTTGCCTTGATGCCTGCCAAAGGATTTACCCGGTTACATAAGGCTGAGGTGACCAAGGGATACGAGAGGAGGTGTACCTTTCTCCTCTTGACTTTTCCAGGACATACAACAACATTTAGAAATTACTTTTAACAACGGTGTGCTCAGATAAGAATAAGTGACTGCGCTAAAGTCAATTGGAAAATACATGTGAATCGATTACTGCAAGAACTTTATTTTCACAAATTGCACAGGAAATATTATCATGTTTTATTTGAAAAATACATCGCAGCTCACAAAGAAAGAATTTACATCCTCTGTGCATTGTGGGACATGTATGCTTCAAATACAAGAGTCACATGGGGGCATGGTTTTAAAAGAAGCACATAGTCACTTTATTGACAAAGCTGCCTCACTGTGAATAGGGGTGGGCGGAATTTGCGTAATCGCGTTACGCAAATCTCCGCGAAACGGTAAAAAATCTCCGCGAACATGCCGAAATTCCGCGAACACGCGGAATGGCTTGCTCGCGATGCTTTTTTCCTGTTCACAGTTGCTGTTTGCGTGCTCGGGGAGAAATATCTTGCGAACACGCATTTTGAGAACGCGAACAAGAAAAAATTTCGCAAAGTCGCAGAAAGCAGAATTTTGGGCAATTTCGCGTTCTCCGCGGAACGCGAAATTACCGAAATTCCGCAAATTCCGCGAGCGGAACGGAATTTACCGCCCAGGCCTAACTGTGAACTAGGCTCATTGAGGAGCTAAAACGCGTCAGGATCACATCATGAGAGCATGCTGCTTTCTGAATAAATGCATTTGTGATTCCTGGAACTGTGCTTCTGCATATTTTCTTGTGTGTTAATTGACAGGCAGCTCCATGCCTGTTGTCGCTAGACGCCCCCCTGCAGGGTTGGGGGTTCTTTTTGTTCGAAGGTTTCTTTTGGATTTGAAAGGGGGAGCATGACCCACTTGCCTTGATGCCTGCCAAAGGATTTACCCAGTTACTTAAGGCTGAGGTGACCATGGGCTACAAGAGGAGGTGTACCTTTCGCCTCTTGACTTTTCCAGGACACACAGAAACATTTAAAAATTACTTTGAACAACGCTGTGCTCAGATAAGAATAACTGACTGTGCCAAAGTAAAGTGGAAAATGCATGTGATTCGATTTTTGCAAGAACTTTATTTTCACAAATTGCACAGGAAATATTATCATATTTTATTTGAAAATTACATCGCAGTTGGAAAAGAAGGCATTTACATCCTCTGTGCATTGTGGGACACATATGCTTTAAATACAAGAGTCACGTGGGGGCATGGTTTTTAAAGAAGCACATAGTCACTCTAATGACAAAGCTGCCTCACCTGTGAACAAGGTTCATTGAGGAGCTGAAACGCGTCAGGATAACATCATGAGAGCATGCTGCTTTCTGCCGAAAATGCATTTGTGATTCCCGGAACTGGGCTTCGGAATATTTTCTTGTGTGTGTAAATATATAAATATATATATCTATATCTATCTATCTATATATATATATATATATATATATATATATATCAAAACCAAGAGTTTGCCTGTTAAAGGAGGGTCCACACAAGGAGGTAAGTATCTGCCTTTTATTCACTGAAGGATGCAGCGGAACAGCAACTCGCAGTACTTCGCTTAATATTGTTCAATCCACCCGACGCGTTTCGTGCTCACACAGCACTTCATCATGGGCTGAAAGTGTTCTTGGTTAAACGGCACAGCAGTTTTTGAAGCCACCTTTTGATAATTGAAATCCCCGCCTTGATGGGCGTGACCATATTGATGTGGCGTCTTGGGACTTGTAGTGCTTCATCTCTTACCCAAGTGGGTCCCATGCCGTTCCCAGATTATGAACAAAATGTCACCACAGTGGGTTGCGATGTGATTGGGAGCTGTTGCATCGCATCCGTATATCCCTTCAGTGGCGTCCTCGTCCGTATGCCACTTCGCCGTTTGACGCTGCAGCCGGGCCACACAACAGTGTAGCGGGTCCTCTCCTGCGACTCAGGCGAGGCCGCTCAACATCAAAACCAAGAGTTTGCCTGTTAAAGGAGGGTCCACACAAGGAGGTAAGTATCTGCCTTTTATTCACTGAAGGATGCAGCGGAACAGCAACTCGCAGTACTTCGCTTAATATTGTTCAATCCACCCGACGCGTTTCGTGCTCACACAGCACTTCATCATGGGCTGAAAGTGTTCTTGGTTAAACGGCACAGCAGTTTTTGAAGCCACCTTTTGATAATTGAAATCCCCGCCTTGATGGGCGTGACCATATTGATGTGGCGTCTTGGGACTTGTAGTGCTTCATCTCTTACCCAAGTGGGTCCCATGCCGTTCCCAGATTATGAACAAAATGTCACCACAGTGGGTTGCGATGTGATTGGGAGCTGTTGCATCGCATCCGTATATCCCTTCAGTGGCGTCCTCGTCCGTATGCCACTTCGCCGTTTGACGCTGCAGCCGGGCCACACAACAGTGTAGCGGGTCCTCTCCTGCGACTCAGGCGAGGCCGCTCAACATCAAAACCAAGAGTTTGCCTGTTAAAGGAGGGTCCACACAAGGAGGTAAGTATCTGCCTTTTATTCACTGAAGGATGCAGCGGAACAGCAACTCGCAGTACTTCGCTTAATATTGTTCAATCCACCCGACGCGTTTCGTGCTCACACAGCACTTCATCATGGGCTGAAAGTGTTCTTGGTTAAACGGCACAGCAGTTTTTGAAGCCACCTTTTGATAATTGAAATCCCCGCCTTGATGGGCGTGACCATATTGATGTGGCGTCTTGGGACTTGTAGTGCTTCATCTCTTACCCAAGTGGGTCCCATGCCGTTCCCAGATTATGAACAAAATGTCACCACAGTGGGTTGCGATGTGATTGGGAGCTGTTGCATCGCATCCGTATATCCCTTCAGTGGCGTCCTCGTCCGTATGCCACTTCGCCGTTTTTTTTGATGTTGAGCGGCCTCGCCTGAGTCGCAGGAGAGGACCCGCTACACTGTTGTGTGGCCCGGCTGCAGCGTCAAACGGCGAAGTGGCATACGGACGAGGACGCCACTGAAGGGATATACGGATGCGATGCAACAGCTCCCAATCACATCGCAACCCACTGTGGTGACATTTTGTTCATAATCTGGGAACGGCATGGGACCCACTTGGGTAAGAGATGAAGCACTACAAGTCCCAAGACGCCACATCAATATGGTCACGCCCATCAAGGCGGGGATTTCAATTATCAAAAGGTGGCTTCAAAAACTGCTGTGCCGTTTAACCAAGAACACTTTCAGCCCATGATGAAGTGCTGTGTGAGCACGAAACGCGTCGGGTGGATTGAACAATATTAAGCGAAGTACTGCGAGTTGCTGTTCCGCTGCATCCTTCAGTGAATAAAAGGCAGATACTTACCTCCTTGTGTGGACCCTCCTTTAACAGGCAAACTCTTGGTTTTGATGTTGAGCGGCCTCGCCTGAGTCGCAGGAGAGGACCCGCTACACTGTTGTGTGGCCCGGCTGCAGCGTCAAACGGCGAAGTGGCATACGGACGAGGACGCCACTGAAGGGATATACGGATGCGATGCAACAGCTCCCAATCACATCGCAACCCACTGTGGTGACATTTTGTTCATAATCTGGGAACGGCATGGGACCCACTTGGGTAAGAGATGAAGCACTACAAGTCCCAAGACGACACATCAATATGGTCACGCCCATCAAGGCGGGGATTTCAATTATCAAAAGGTGGCTTCAAAAACTGCTGTGCCGTTTAACCAAGAACACTTTCAGCCCATGATGAAGTGCTGTGTGAGCACGAAACGCGTCGGGTGGATTGAACAATATTAAGCGAAGTACTGCGAGTTGCTGTTCCGCTGCATCCTTCAGTGAATAAAAGGCAGATACTTACCTCCTTGTGTGGACCCTCCTTTAACAGGCAAACTCTTGGTTTTGATGTTGAGCGGCCTCGCCTGAGTCGCAGGAGAGGACCCACTACACTGTTGTGTGGCCCGGCTGCAGCGTCAAACGGCGAAGTGGCATACGGACGAGGACGCCACTGAAGGGATATACGGATGCGATGCAACAGCTCCCAATCACATCGCAACCCACTGTGGTGACATTTTGTTCATAATCTGGGAACGGCATGGGACCCACTTGGGTAAGAGATGAAGCACTACAAGTCCCAAGACGCCACATCAATATGGTCACGCCCATCAAGGCGGGGATTTCAATTATCAAAAGGTGGCTTCAAAAACTGCTGTGCCGTTTAACCAAGAACACTTTCAGCCCATGATGAAGTGCTGTGTGAGCACGAAACGCGTCGGGTGGATTGAACAATATTAAGCGAAGTACTGCGAGTTGCTGTTCCGCTGCATCCTTCAGTGAATAAAAGGCAGATACTTACCTCCTTGTGTGGACCCTCCTTTAACAGGCAAACTCTTGGTTTTGATGTTGAGCGGCCTCGCCTGAGTCGCAGGAGAGGACCCGCTACACTGTTGTGTGGCCCGGCTGCAGCGTCAAACGGCGAAGTAGCATACGGACGAGGACGCCACTGAAGGGATATACGGATGCGATGCAACAGCTCCCAATCACATCGCAACCCACTGTGGTGACATTTTGTTCATAATCTGGGAACGGCATGGGACCCACTTGGGTAAGAGATGAAGCACTACAAGTCCCAAGACGCCACATCAATATGGTCACGCCCATCAAGGCGGGGATTTCAATTATCAAAAGGTGGCTTCAAAAACTGCTGTGCCGTTTAACCAAGAACACTTTCAGCCCATGATGAAGTGCTGTGTGAGCACGAAACGCGTCTTGGTTTTGATATATATATATATATATATATATATATATATATTATCTACTGGCGGTCGCCAGTAGATAGTTATAGTTAGGACCGTGTTTCCATAGGAAATCCGCAACATTCTATTTGGAATAACTTTGGCGCCGGTTGACGAATCCTCGAGACATTTTCAAAATAGGTGGGGCGCTCCGCTCCGCTCCTACCCTGAAAGTCTCGGGCGGATTCGTCAAGCGAGGGCTGAGAAAAAAGGGAGGTCCCAAAACACGTTTTCCCCATGCAATTTTCCATAGGGACCTTTAGTCCAAGGTACAGCCCGAACGGCTGAACAGAATTACTTGAAATGTGGCAGAGAGGTAGTCCTCAGGTCAGGGAAGTGCCTTTTGCAGGTCTGGTGTCAATCTGTTCAGTAGTTCCTGAGAAAATCAAAAGTAAAATCATATATATATGTGGGCGGAGCCTAACCACACATCTCATCCTGAGATTTGATTGGCTGTCAGCACTTCATCCAAGAAGTGTTGGCAGCCATCTTGGGACCAATATACATGATAGCACCTCATTAAAAAGCATTGCAGTTAATAGAAGGTTTTAAGACTTTAGTTACATTATAAATCATTTGTTGATGGTACCATACTCATTTTAGGAATTGTGGTAGGTTCTAAGGTGATTTCACCATGTGAAAAAACCTTCTGCTGGGATATCATGATTGAGAGAAAAATATTTTCTCATGCTTTTCCCACAGAGGTTTGGAAGGTGATCTATAAGCGAAACTGAGAGCTTATTTTCTGTAAATTCACATTATCTTTCTCAGTCATGTGAGAATGAAGTCTGACATTCTCAGTAAAACATGTACATCCAACAAGGGCAGAGACTGTCAGTTGATTCCTTTGTGTTCTACTGCAGCTTTCCAGAGTGTTCCAAAGAACAACTAGAGCGCTAACAGTCCTACTTATGATAAACGTATGGCACACCTGAAGCCATCTTGCTTGGATTAAAGTGGTAACTCTTAAAACATTTAATTTCAAAAGGTACAAAATGAGGGGGTTAATTTTTCCATAAAAAGTATGATTAGTGCTGCAGAAAGAAAAATTAGGGCACATTTTGAGTGACTTCTCAAATCCTCTTCTATTTCATTAAAAAATTCTGACATGCAGAATGAAACATGCACTTTCAATACCAGCAGCAGTTTTCCCTGGTGAGCAGTAGCTTTACTACAGTGATTTAATGAGCAAAAAGAGTGCTAACATTCTGAATTTATGGCAAATGTGTGACACATCTGAATGCCTTCTTGGTGGAATCAAAGTAAAAAACTGAAAGTATTTCCTACTGAGGAGACTGCAGTAAATAAGGAAATTAGGAAACTACATAACAAATAAGTCTCCCAAGATGGCCACCAGAGACAAAAGAGCCCAAATGTAGCCCAAATATCACCCAGATGTAGCCCAAGAATAGCCCAATGACAGAATGTCCCAGAGTGTTCTTAAAAACAACTAGAGCGCTTACTGTCTTCATTATGACAAAAGTATGGCACACCTGAAGCCATCTTGATTGGAATAAACTGGTAACACTTAAAACATTTAATTTAAAAAGGAACACAATGAGGGGGTTCATTTTGCCATAGAAATTATGATTAATGCTGAAGAAAGAAAATGAGGGCACATTTTGAGTGACTTCTCAAATCCTCTTCTATTTCATTAAAAAATTCTGACATGCAGACTGAAACATGCACTTTTAATACCAGGAGCAGACTTCCATGGTGAACAGTAGTTTTACTACAGTGATCTAATGAGCAACTAGAGTGCTAACTTTCAGAATTTATGGCAAATGTGTGACATATCTGAATACCTTCATGATGGAATCAAAGAAAAAAACTGAAAGCATTTCCTACTGAGGAGACTGCAGTACATGAGGAAATTAGGAAACTTCAGAACAAATAAATCTCCCAAGATGGCCACCGTAGACAAAAGAGCCCAAATGTAGCCCAAAATCACCCAGATGTAGCCCAAATATAGCCCAATGACAGAAGTGTGCAAAACACTTATTATTTTGTGTTTTTGCAGTGTTATATAGTGCAGACTTGTCAGGTATTGGAGTGCTTTACATGAGCATTGGTTACATCACACAAGAACAAATTCATTTTGGTTGTAGACATGGGGAGACTAAGTGATTTGACCAGAATCACAGAATGTCGAGCTGAAGCAGAAACTCCAACCTGGTTCCCCAGTTGCAAAGTCTGCAGTTCTGGAAGTAACACCACATCCTCTCCCCTAAGTGCAACATTTATTCAAGTGGTCAACTGGATAAAAAAACATAAAGATAACAAATAATTTAAAAGTGCTTTGTCGCTATTTGAAAACTCAGAAAATATGTCCTTATTTTAGTCTTTTAGAGCACTAACCATAATTTTGATGCCAATAAGACCCTCTCATATATGTAATTTCTAAAGGAAATGCTCTAGGTATTACAGTTTTGATTACATCAAGATGACGTCAGGCGTTCCACACTTTTGTAATAAATATAGAATGTTAGCAATCTAGTTGTTCATTAGGATACTGTTGAGAGGCAGAGGCCAGGGGCACGGACTCTGAAAATTGAAGGAAGGTAGGAGGGTGCAAAGGCAACAATTTAACCACACTGAGCAGGCAGGAAGGGCCGTGGCAGCACAACAGACTATGGAGGGCAGTGGAAAGGGGGGCAGGGGCAACAAACCAACAATACAGGACTTGCAAGAGAGGCTGTGGCAATGTAATAGACCATTGTGGGCAGAAGGAAGAGGCAATGGTAGTACAACCATACATGCCAACAGACCCGATTCAGCCAGGAAACGTCCAATGTTTTTAAGCACAAATGGGCTTTATTTGATCTGTCTCCTGTCTACAATCTCCTCTTTTTCAATGTAACTCAAAGGGGAAAATCAATACCCCAGTTTTGTTTCAAAATCACCCTCGTACCAAGTTCAAAATGTTCGCAAGTATGGTACATTGGATCATGGAAGGAAATGGGGTAGGGACATGGACTTGGATAACAGAGGACAGGAGGGACATGGAGAGGTGCACCAAACTGACCCTGCAGGGCAGGCATCAGGGTTTGCAGCAGCACAATACACCACACAGGGCATGCGGGACGGGAGTGCAGCACAACAATCAATAGAAAGCAAGAGGGAGGGGACAGGACCATGCACATGGACAACAGAGAACAGAGGGGCAAGAGGCAATGGTAGCTAGCTGACCATAATGGACAGACAGGAGTGAAAGCTGCAGCATAACAGACCATAAAGGGCAGGAGGGACAGATCAGGGGCATTACAATGGGACAGACAAGCCAGGAGGGAGGGAGTAGGGGTCTGCACATGTAAACAGAGGGCTGGGGGCAAGGGGGCAGGGCAGGAGCAGCAAGATAGCCATGGAGGTCATGCAGGATGGGCACTAGAAGCAAGACACACCGTGAAGAGCAACAGTGAGACTGTGATGGCATACACACAGACCATGGAGGGTAGGTGGGAGGGGGTCAGGGGCAGCTAACTGACCACACAGGGAAGGTGGGAGGGGCCATGGCAGGACAGAAGACCATGCATGGCAAGTGGGAGGGTTAGTGGCAGCACAATGGCTATGATGGGCAAGAAGGAGGGTGCAGGGGCATGCACAAAGGATGATGGGAGGATAGAAGGGAGGGTCAGGACCTGTGCACAGATAAGAAAGTTCAGGGGAAGGGGCCTCACAACAGACCGCACGGGGCAGGCAGGAGGAGCAGTTGCAGCACAACAGACCAGGGAGGGCAGAAGGGTGTGGCAGTACAATGGACCATGTAGGACAGGAGGAAGAGGATAGAGGCATGGCATGTGGACAGGCAGGGTGGAGGTGGCAGGGACAGGTTACAGTCATCTGACAATGCTAGGCAGGTGGGCGGGGAGTGGCAGCTCAACAGAACACTCAGAGTAGATAGGAGGGGCAGGTCCATGGAACATGGTGGGCAAAAAGGATGGAGCAGGGGCATGCACAAAGACATCGGAGGACAGGGGGAAGGAGAATAGGGGCAGCAAGCTAAGCACAGAGTTTAAGCAGGAGGTCAATGATGGGGCATAGAATTGGGCAATGGAGGGCAGGAGGAGTGGACTGGTACATCATACTAAATTGAGGGCAGTGGCAGCACATCAGACCATGCATGGCAGGAGGGAGGAGGCTAGTCCATGGATTCACACAATAGAGGATAGGGAGGAGGGGGATGGGGCAGCAAGCTAACTGTTCAGAGAAGGCGGGTATTATGAACTTTATTGTTTTTAAAACGTGTGTCTGTGCGAACTACTTAAAATATGAACAAGTATGCAGCATAATCTCACTTTTATTTAGGAAGAAGAGGACGTTTGTGACTGTGACTCCGGGCTCACTTGGCAGACACACCCCCTGACCCTCCACCCCCTATTGCAAAATGTAATGCCCGTGAAAAGGGTAGGTGAACACAGTGTTATATAGAACATAGTCCTGAGAGCATGATTGAAAATGAAAACTAGATATAGTGTATGGTATAAACTATGCACCAAAAAGTGTGATATAAGATGAACCGGGCGTGAAATATAATATGCAATACTTTGTGCGCAATGACAGATTCATTGGAGAGCGCGAGATAGCACAGGCACTAGCGCGTGCTATGCGATATGCGCCTTGGAGTGTAATATGCACAGGGCAGTGTTGTGTAACCTAACTAGTCTCTAAAGTTGTAATATAAAATATGTGCTGGGGAGTGTAACGTTGCATATGCACTGTGACAAAGATATGGATCCCAGATTGTAATATGTATGGCATAGCACTGTGCGTTATAACATAGGCATCGAGGAAGGCACGTTAGATGGGGCAATATAACCCGTGTGAAGACAAGTGTGGCATGACATATTCACGGGGTGGTGTTACAGTGCACATGGGCTAGAGAGTGTCATAGCATATGCACTAGCTGGTGGAATACAACACAGAGGTGTGTGGCACTCGGCAGGCAATGGTGGGTGTAACACAGCATTGGGCTCTGCCAGGAGTGCGCTGTGACTCTCAAGTGATGTTCGTCCCCTTTCCAGAGAGTAAAATAAAAAGTATTACACATCCGGCAGTGGATGTGTGTTTTATTAACCGTGAGGGGGGTTTCTTGCATAGTTTTGGTCGAATTTTTGTCGAATCCCCTTTGAATGGCTTGGTGTGCATGTGTATTAAATGTGCCCGTCAATAGCTACCCATGTTTGTATAAATAAACGACAAGGGTGTCTCCCGGGATTAGGCACGGTAGGGCATCGGACATGTCAGAGCTTCACTAGTGGTGTAAATACATTCCACGTGGATTCATTGTATGCATAGTCGCCTTTTAATGAATATCACGCAAATCGTCATGGTGATAGGTACGTACGGTTTGTCCAGCATGTCCTAGGTGTGTCTATAAATATAATTTTTTTTAAAATAATAAAAAACAGTGGCCGGCCCTGGGGATTGGGGTCAAAAAAATATAATTAGGAGACAGGCCCTGGGGGATGGGGTCATCAGGGCCAATAAATTAGAATAAGAAGGGGAACCACACAGCCCCCCTTCTTAAAAAATTAAAATAAATAAAAGACTGGCATCGTGCCGGAGGCCACGCCCCCTCCTTGCAGCACTCTGCAAACGCGCCCCCTGGCGAGTTGTAAGTTGGGGAATTTATTCCTCTTCAATACTGAGGGTCCCTGAGGGCCAACTAGCCCAACAGGCATCTCCAGTATGCGCCAGGGAGCTGCGCTGCAGACAGGTGTTCTGAGGCCAAGCCTCTTTTTACACCTCTCTGCAACGCAGCTCTGTGGCGCTTACTGGAGGTACTTAGTGGTCTAGTTTGACCCTAGGGACCCTTAGGATTCAAGGGGACTTAATCTCTCAACTTAGAACAGCCACAGGGCGCGTTTACACAGTGGTGAAGGGAGGGGACGGGGCCTGAGGTGACGTGTGCAAACACGCACTATGGCACGTTTTAAATTGGGGATATAATTTCCCTTCAATACTGAGGGCCCCTGGGGCTAACTAGCCCACCAAGTGCTTCCAGTAAGCGCCACTGAGCTGCATTGCAGAGAGGTGGTCCAGGCCGTGCCACTTTTTACACCTCTCTGCAATGCAGCTCTGTGGCACTTACTGGAGGTACCTAGTGGGCTAGTTGGACCCTAGGGATTCAAATGAACTTAATCTCCCAACTAAAAACGGACACAGGGCGTGTTTACACAGTGGTGAAGGGAGGGGACGGGGCCTAAGTTAACGTGTGCAAAAACGCCCTGTGGCCTGTTTTAAGAGGTAGTTTTAATCCCCCTGCACTATTCTATACTAGGGGCTTACAGAGGAGGTCATGCTAATCAAAGGGGGACCCCAACGCATAATGTTCCCTAGTGTAAGTAGGTGTTTTCACTTTATTCTAAGTGTCTTTTAACATAGCACTGGCTCTAGGACTGGTTAGTCAGCCTCAGTTACTACCAGTATCCGTCTAAAAAAGTTGAGGGTACAGAATGATTTTGCAACAAGGATTCTTTCTGCTCTTCTTTATGTTCTTTCTGCACGTTATCCTTCTTCCTGCACTTTTCTTCGTCTTTGAGGACTTCTGTTGCTTCTTTCTGCACTTCTGTTTTTTTCTTTCTGTGCATTTTTTCTTCTTTCTTCCCATGTCCTATCTCTGTAGGCATAGTTAGAAATTAGCATTTAAAAAACCTTTGAAATTCACAGAAAAAACCATAGGTTTCAGGCACGTTATAGTTAGGAATTAGCATTTAAAAAACCTCAAAAATTCACTGAAAAAACCATAGGTTAGAGGGGTGTTATAGTTAGCTGGACTTTTCACTTGTACAAAACCATTGAAATTCCCCAGTTATAGTTAGTTCAGCTAACTATAACTCGCGTGCCCGCAATGCACTGCTGATGACGTCACATATTACATCACTCATGACATGGTCAGTGACATCACTCATGACATCACTGATGACATCTCAAATGACATCACTGATGACATCACTGATGACATCATCCATGTGATAGAGTGGCAGACCTCCTCTCACCCTAATATAACCTTTGATACACACATTCAAAAATAGAGACTAAAATTTTCAAAACAATGGACATACCAATACCAGTTACAACAACCTCTTCAGTAATTCTAAGATCCACATACACATCCACTCATTCACCAACAGTCCTATACAGTCACTCATACATGTACTCACTCATCATATGTACTCATGCACCTATACATCCTGTTACACAATGCCACTCATCCATAGAGTTACTCACACACATAGTCACTCATGCTAATAAAGAATCAAACATACATTTACTTGCATATACAGTTATACACACACCAACACACTAACTTCTAGGGAAACTTACACATACTTAGTCTTTTAAACAATCACTTATAGAAACACATACTTATTCATTCAGGAACTCTTTCAATTTCTCACTCTCACATATACTCACTTATATACACCAATAGTCACATATACTAGTTCAAAACATATGTAGTTACTCATAAAGACACTATTGAGACAGTCATTCACTCACTAACACACCCATACACACACTCATCCACCCATACAGTCCTGCACACATGCTGTCTTCAACACATACAAACAGTGAGTCACTCATTCATGCACCTATGCACTACGTAATACCCCCCACCGAACCATGCAGACACTCAGACTGATACTCAAAAAACCAACTAATAACCTATATAGACACCCATGTAGCTACTCACCAACCCATGCAGCCACTTATACACAAAGTGAGAGACTGATACAGATATTTACATATTTAAACATTACTCACTAAGCCATGTATTCACTATGATACACTTAATCAGTCAGTTACACAATCAATTTTTCAAAAACAAATCATCCATTTAGACACTTATATACCCAATCATTCTTCCATCGACCTTGAGATATACATATATAAAACATATGTAATTTTCAGACAAACACACATTCACTGGATGATTTCATCAGTGATGTCATCAGTGATGTCATTTGAGATGTCATCAGTGATGTCATGAGTGATGTCACTGACCATGTCATGAGTGATGTAATATGTGACGTCATCAGCAGTGCATTGCTAGTGCGCGAGTTATAGTTAGCTGAACTAACTATAACGGGGGAATTTCAATGGTTTTGTACAAGTGAAAAGTCCAGCTAACTATAGCACCCCTGAAACCTATGTTTTTTTCAGTGAATATATATATATATATATATATATATATATATATATATATATATTCACTGAAAAAACCATGGGTTTCACACACGTTATAGTTAGGAATTAGCATTTAAAAAAACCTTAGAAATTCACTGAAAAAACCATAGGTTTCACACACGTTATAGTTAGGAATTAGCATTTAAAAAACCTTAGAAATTCAGTGAAAAAACCATAGGTTTCACACATGTTATAGTTAGCTGGACATTTTACTCGTAAAAAACCAATGAAATTGCCCCGTTATAGTTAGTTCAGCTAACTATAACTCACGCGCCCGCAATGCACTGCTGATGACGTCACATATTACATCACTCATGACATGGTCAGTGACATCACTCATGACATCACTGATGACATCTCAAATGACATCACTGATGACCTCACTGATGACATCATCCAATGAATGTGTGTTTTTCTGAAAATTAAATATGTTTTATATATGTATATCTCAAGGTCGATGGAAGAATAAATGGGTATATAAGTGTCTAAATGGATGATTTGTTTTTAAAAAATTGATTGTGTAACTGACTGATTAAGTGTATCTCTCACTTTGTGTATAAGTGGCTGCATGGGTTGGTGAGTAGCTACATGGGTGTCTATATAGGTTAGTAGTTGTTTTTTTGAGTATCAGTCTGAGTGTCTGTATGGTTCGGTGGGGGGTATTACGTAGTGCATAGGTGCATGAATGAGTGACTCACTGTTTGTATGTGTTGAAGACAGCATGTGTGCAGGACTGTATGGGTGGATGAGTGTGTGTATGGGTGTGTTAGTGAGTGAATGACTGTCCCAATAGTGTCTTCAGGAGTAACTACATATGTTTTAAACTAGTATATGTGACTATTGGTGTATATATGTGAGTATATGTGAGAGGGAGAGATTGAAAGAGTTCCTGTATGAATAAGTATGTGTTTCTATAAGTGATTGTTTAAAAGACTAAGTATGTGTAAGTTTCCGTAGAAGTAAGTGTGGTGGTGTGTGTATAACTGTATATGCAGGTGAATGTATGTTTGATTCTTTATTAGCATGAGTGACTATGTGTGTGAGTAACTCTATGGATGAGTGGCATTATGTAACAGGATGTATAGGTGTATGAGTACATATGATGAGTGAGTACATGTATGAGTGACTGTATAGGACTGTTGGTGAATGAGTGGATGTGTATGTGGATCTTAGAATTACTGAAGAGGTTGTTGTAACTGGTATTGGTATGTCCATTGTTTTGAAAATTTTAGTCTCTATTTTTGAATGTGTGTATCAAAGCTTATATTAAGGTGAGAGGAGGTCTGCCACTCTATCACAAGGATGATGTCATCAGTGAGGTCATCAGTGATGTCATTTGAGATGTCATCAGTGATGTCATGAGTGATGTCACTGACCATGTCATGAGTGATGTAATATGTGACGTCATCAGCAGTGCATTGCGGGCGCGTGAGTTATAGTTAGCTGAACTAACTATAACGGGGCAATTTCATTGGTTTTTTACGAGTAAAATGTCCAGCTAACTATAACATGTGTGAAACCTATGGTTTTTTCACTGAATTTCTAAGGTTTTTTAAATGCTAATTCCTAACTATAACGTGTGTGAAACCTATGGTTTTTTCAGTGAATTTCTAAGGTTTTTTAAATGCTAATTCCTAACTATAACGTGTGTGAAACCCATGGTTTTTTCAGTGAATTTGCAAGGTTTTTTAAATGCTAATTCCTAACTATAACGTGTGTGTAACCCATGGTTTTTTCAGTGAATTTGCAAGGTTTTTTAAATGCTAATTTTTTTTTTTATTCTTCATTTTTTTCAAACATATTTTTAATTTAATTTTCTTTCATTTTATAAAGACTATGCTTAAATTTTTAAAATCCTTAAATATTTTTTTTTAATATATTTTTTAAAATAAACATGTAAAATTTATTACCAGATTTTTTTTTTTTTTTTTTTTTTATAGTACGCGTACCGTAAGCTCACGGTAAGCGTACGGTTTACGCAACGTCCGTAATCTATCTACGCTGCTTGCGTATAGTTACGCACTTTGCGTAGCCGCGCGTACTGCGCGTGGGACGCGTGCGCGCTTACGCAACATGCGCACGTTACGCGGAAGTGCCGGGGAGTGACTGTTATGCGCATGCGCGCAAGCGCGTGTCTTTTTTACGCGCATGCGCACTTTTGCCGTAAGCGTACCGTAAGCGTACCGTAAGCGTACGGTAGGTCATGTGATCTTGAAACACAACTTTTGATTGGTTGAAACTACTTTCAGTTCTAGAACTCTCCTACACCACACCCATTCCCCTCATTTCTGCTTGTGATCCCTTGGGAGAAGGAGCTGGTTTGTCTTTGGGATACGATGGCAGAACAGCAGAGCTCTTCTGAGAGTGAGGCTAGCACCAGCAGCACTGTCTTGAGGCAGAGATCGAGGAAACAAAAGCCTTCTTATGTTTGGGATTATTTTACTTTTCCAGAAGGCCAGCAAAAGGTGAATGCACCCTTAGTTACTTGCAAGCTGTGTAAGCGTGTACTTTCTAGAGGTAATCCTAACAGGAAGTATTCCTTTGGGAATCACACCATGAAGAGACACCTCCAGGATGTACACAGAAGGACACATGGTCATCTTTTTGGAGGTAACTCTTCAGAAAGACGAGCCAGTACATCCACAGCAGCTCAGCCTGGACCATCATCTGCAGGGCTGACTCCTTCTTCTGCAGGTCAGGTGAGCCCTTCATCTGTGGGGGGAGAATCTCCTTTTGCTGGCCCTCTGGAAATGAACCTTCGATTTCGGAAGGTTGATATTCATTGCACATTTTGTAAAGGTCTAATTTGTCATAGGGAGACCAGTGTTTCCCTAGTGAACAACAAAATAGATCAGCACATTTGTAGCTTTGAATGATTTTCCCATGCTTCCTTTCCTCTGTCCCTGCATGAACACAACGGTTCTTTTAAGAGCCAACCTTATCTTTCATCTTTTTTTTACATATGTTTTTTAAAACCTTTTTTTTTTTTTTTTTACCGTACGCGTACGGTGCGCGTACCTTTTTTTTATTTTTTAAAAAAAACACTAAAAATCAATTATCACATTACAAGGTCCTTGAGAGACTACAATTATTATTATTGACTTACCATACTCACTCAAAAAAATATTTATTCATTTGTTTTTTTAAAAAATAGTTTTAAAAATGGTTGTAGTTTTCGAAAATTTTCTATATCGATCTGAAAAAAAAGAAAAAAGTATTAATATTTTTTTAACAATTTATAATACAGTATACATATTTACATTTTTTTCAAAAAAATATTTTTGCCTTATTTTTGCTGTTTTCAGAATATATTGCATTTCACTATAAATTGTGAAAGCAATTGCATTCATCATTTTACAGCGGGCGAAAAAAAATAACAATCTCAAAGATTGTATTAAAAAAGCCCAGAATCTCTTCTCACTTAAACTTATCATTACAGAAATGCATATTATTCTAAAAAAATATCATCTAAAAACAATACTTATTTCTTTAAAATACCGTCTGATATGTTTGTTTCAGAAGTATAATCACAATATTATATCTCAAATAACTCCAAAATACATCTGATTTCATTTCCTTTAGGCCAAATAGTATTTTTTTTTTTTTTGGAATAAATTTCCAAGGGAAATCCATTAAAATTCTAAAGTTTAATCTGTCCAGATCTCACCGATTCTCTGTAACATTTTGGTTCACGAAAACTTTTTGAATAATTTATTTAGTCCACAATAGAATTGCTTACTTTTCCACATGGCCAAATAGTAATTTTTTAAATCATTTTTGAAAAAATTTCCAATGGCAGTCCAATAGCATTCCAAAATTTAAAATGTGCAGAAGTTACCGATTATCTATAAATTATTGGTTTTTCAAAATTGCATTAAAAATTAAAAAAGTCCACATTACAATTGGTTATCTTTCCTTTAGGCCAAATGATAATTTTAAAAATATTTTTTCTACAAAATTGCAATGGTAATCCAGTAAAATGGTAAAATTATTTTGTCCAGATCTTGCCAAGTCTCTTTAAAATTTAGGTTTCAGGAAGATTAGATAGGAATTTGCTAAATCAAAAGGCAAACGTTGTTTGAAAATCAATTGGGAATCATTACACAGTGTCCAGCCTTTTTCACATTTTAGATAAACTGTGTAATGTCCAGAAGTAACAGTAGGTCCATCATGGAAAATTATTGCAACAGTTACAAAAGTTTTTCCTGAAATTGATAATTGCTGTCCTGTAAACTTCTTTATTAAAGTATCCAATTTTGAACCATCAGCTCTACATCGTTGCATCATTAAAATTACATACTGTCCGTATTCCCTTAAAATTAATGTTGAAAACATGTCAGAATTACACTCACCACATTTCATGCTATGATTAGCATCTTTAACTAATTTTGCAAAAGTGACTGTTTTACTCTCTGGCAATGTCAAATAAATAAACCTTTCATTATCAACAATAGAGCCACATATATTATAACAATTATCACAACTATGTTCCCATTTATAAGAGAGACCAAAAAAAATGTCAATGGGAACTCCTTCTTCTTCCACTACCTCAAGAAAATACATCAAAAATTCGTGTGCATCTTGCTGTTCATTTTGAGAAAACTGTGTTCGTCCTGAACATACATCTAAAAGTTTTCTAATATCAGTAGCACTTTCTATTTGAGTTTTATCTTTACTCAGCTTTTGAAAAAGGAGACTCAGCTCTGAACAGAATCTTTTTCCCTGATTTACTATTATCTGCTCTTGCAAACTTTCCAGATAAAATGCAACATTCAGCACTACATTAGCGTAGCAGTTGACACCAGAGCTATTTTCAAAATGACATCCTACAACCTGTTCTTCATTGTCCTTTTTCTTTTTGCTTGCAATTACATCACTCCTCTTTTTGTTCCTCTTCTCTATATCTTCATTACAGATATTCTCATTTCTCCTTTTACGAGAAACTACACGTTTCTCCAACACAGGATACTGACCTAAATGAGGAGCATAGCTTCTTCTTAATCTATTATACTCCTTTACACAGTTTGTATCAGCACTAACTTTTGAGTCATCAAAGTCTATCATGAATAAACCTGATAATGTTTTGACTCGTGACAAAGCTACATATGCCATACCTTCTTTGAACACAGTTGAACCAATGTTCACAAATGCACAATCTACAGTCAATCCTTGAGACTTGTGGATAGTTACAGCATATGCTAGAGAAAACGGAAACTGCTTCCTACGTACATATAAGTCTTTCACAAGCATAAAACGAACTGTACAACGACAAATATCTTTAACTTCATCTATCTGATCAAATTTTATCTGTAAACATTCAATTCCTTCTTTTTTCTGATAATTAATAAAACCCACAACTCTTCCCATCGCTCCATTCACTAAGCCTTTCTCAACATCCAAATTTCTCCTTAAAAATACTCTACAGTTCATGCAAACATATAGATTTTTTTCTAATCCTGCTGTTTTGGAGATGTTCTTCTCTAGTGAGTCCAATTTATTTTTCAGTTTGCCTGTTACTGTGACAGTAATTCTTCCATCCTCAATTTTGTCCACTGCTTCCAATTTCCTGATCTCTTCCTTTTCCAATTTCAAAAGCTCCTCATTAAATATTGAGCATTCACGTAGAGTTGGCATTAAGCAGATGACACTTTTGTTTTCTGCAATATTCTTGTATATTTTCTCTGCAACTATTTCTTCCTTTGGAAATAAATTATGTAGCAGCCGACTCTGTAATGCTTTTTTCCCAACTTCTGTGAGTAGTCCAATTCTGATATCTTTCAGAATACTTCCATATTCTTCATCGTTTGCTTGCCTCATATTAGTTGTAAGTTCCTTGTACTCAAAGAAGGACCAAATATTTGTATTTCCAATGCTTCCCAATGACTTCTTCGTGTCTTCATGTGTCACAGTATTAAACACTGGTTGTCCTTTAACTGGAGTAAGTTGCAAAAGATCCCCAAAAACTATGACGTGTTTTCCACCAAATAACACGTCATAGTCTGTTTTCAAAATTTGCTGCATTCTTAAATGCACAAAGGCAAGCATTAAGTTTGATACCATGCTCACCTCATCAATAATGAGAACTTGCATCTTCTTCAATACTCTTGAAACTTCCAAGGATGCTTCTCCAGTTAGCTTGTTGAATTGTATTTTGTTCTCATGCTCCACTGGTAACATTAGCAAACGATGTAAGGTGATTCCTTTTATGTTATATGCTGCTAACCCAGTTGGAGCAGTAACCACACAAGACAAAGTAGAATCCGTTTTTTGCTTTAGGTAGCTTCTGATGACTTTAATTAGGAAACTTTTTCCAGTGCCAGCTTGTCCGCTTACATACATCCTGATTGGATGAAATGATGTGCATGAGCACTCTTTTTTTATATGTAGAAATCCGTGATCAATTTTGTTTTTGATCTCTTCATAAATGTCTTGCTGCTCTTGATTCAGTTGTCTTTCCAAATTTTGTAAGTCTATAAATTCTTCTTGAGCTTGATTCATAGCCGTTTCCACTTCATTCATGGCTATTGATGCTTCATTTTCAACGATTGGTTGTCCTAGGGGATCTTGACTGTATGTTCCTGAACTTTGGCTGTCCTGAGAACTGTCTCTAGCTATTTCTGCTGCAATTGTAGTTTCCTGTTCAATTTCTTCATTTAACATTTGCAGATAAGTTGAGAATGTACTGCATTGTATGCTGTCTTTGCAAGCATTAAAAGAATCTTCATAGCTCTGGAATTCTCCCAGTAGTTCATCCTCTGTACGCCATGGTTTAAACAACTGTAAAAGAGCCAAGTAGTAAAATTCTTTCTTGTCGGTTGTGTCGCAACTCAGCTTCCGGTGATTTATCAAACTTCCTTTGGTTTGCTTCACCAAACATCCTTCTTCACCAACAACTTTATATTTTCCACTGTTGATGTCTTCTGCAGCTTTCCGTGAATAAATGTAGTTCTGCAGCACTTCATAGAGACACATGTTCTCCAGATGATGACTTCTCTTGGGATAATATGTGTCCAACATGTTTGTTTTCAATATATCTGTACTTTCTGGGTCATTCTCGGCCAAATATTCAATTTCTCCAACAGATTTAAGTACCCGATTTCTCATTGCTGCAAGGCCTAAACTTGCCCAAATTATTCTTCTTGACTTCGAGTAGAGACTTGCAGAAGATAACCTATCTGAACATTCGTAGGATCCAATTTCTCGATGCGATAACATCTTCAAACTGAAACTGTACAGCTTCTTACTGACAGTCTTCTCGTGAGAAATCTCTTCCCACATTTCCTTCAATTCTGTTTTTTCTGATTTCGTAATGTAAGACGTTACATATCGTGCAACAGCAATGGAATTGTCAGCTACATACTGTATATCCATGTTAGCGTTCCACATGGATAAAATGACTGGGTTGTAGTCATTTATATTTTTTGATTCTTCTTTTCTTTTAAGGTTGTAGGTATTCTTAGGTGATTTTCTTGTGATAGTATGTCTCACAGCTGACATAAAACTGTTGACTCTTCCATTTGAAAGAACAGGTCTAGGAAATCCAAATCGACATTTAGTGTAGTATTTTTCTTTGCTCTTGTATTTCCGTCGACAGTATTTTCCACACCGATGACTTTGGAAACGTAGAACTTGCTCCTTTAACTTGTTCTCTTCTTTGCTTTTTGGTATACCACATGTTGCATATTCTTCAATGTAAGATAACACTGCTTCATCAGTATCTGTTCCAAACTTTGGGGCATCCTTGATCCACAGCAGCATATGAATATGAGGAGCACCTCTTGCCTGGTACTCTTTTCTCCAAAAGAAATCCACTACTTCTCCAAGGGGTGGATTTTTTTTATTGCAGATGAAGGACATCATAGCCTCAAATCTATGATTGAAATATCTGCAAACATTAACCGGATCCAATGAGCACAGTTCTCCTGCTGTCTTGTATTCGATGTTTTTAATGTTTGAATTGGCCTCTCGTAGAAAATCCAGTAAATCATCCCAAGCGTACTCGGCACAGCTTAGGGTAAGGAACCATGTTGGTGTTCCTAAATTGCGTAACATGCATTTTAGTTCACCATGGCGTCGGTACCAATATTCATTTGTCCCACGCTGACAAGCCATCAGATTGATCAGTTGTGTTTCCAAATGATCATCTCGGTGCTGCACTTTCTCCATAAAATCCTTAGCAGACACATTTTGTAAATGTACTCCACTTTTTAAAATGTGATTTACTGCATAAGACAGTGCAGACAAGTCGCTTTCAAATAAAAGATGGAACAAATAAGGAATACTTTGTCGAAATCTGGGATCTTCAGCATTTAGTCTTGTAGTCCGATACTCTGAAGCTGGAATCTGTTCTGGACGTTCATCGTATCGTCCTCCTTTTCCTTTAGGAAACAGCTGGGGAAAACATCGAGCTTCCAAGCTCTCCTCCCATACACTCACGGGATTTCCTTTTGCTTTCTTCATCTGAAAGAGATCAATATTGTCTCCCATAACTTCTTTCGAATGGAGAGGATGTATGCTAAAATGTTCATAAATTTCTTCTTCCTTTGACTTGTCCACTTTTTCAATTTGTCCAGTTGGTGTTTCTGTGTGTTCTTGAAAATCTTCTTCTTCTTCTTCTTCTTCTATATAAATTGATTCATACCATTTGTTATTTTTTTTCAAATACAAATTTGCTCTTTGTACTTTCCGCACATCTACCAGCTCCTGCCAAATCTTCTTATTCTTTGTAGGTACACCATTAACCAGAATAATTAATGGTTCAGTTTCCAAAGTATCCGCATCAATAGTTTCCATATTTTTTTTCAAATCCAAGGGCAAATACACCACTCTACCTTTTAAACCTCTCAGTAAATCTGAAGGAGGTAATTTACCAGTTTTGGGCTCCATACGTACTATGGTCTGGAACGGATGAACACATTGAATGAGTATAGACTCATATGTATTTAATTCAGAAAGTTCAGCAGGAATAGCATCCAATTCTAAATTATTATGTACAGCTCTGGTCGGCATTCTATTTTCCTCTAACTTGTTGTAACAGTATTTACAAATACGCTGATCTTCACCCAATTCAAAACAATTTTCAAGAAATATATATGTGGCAAAATCCATCCACTTATAATTATCTTCATTTTCACTCTTTCTGTAGAGATCAACATTCCTAGTTTGTTTTCTATAATGAGTTCTGCGGCAACAAATACAAGTAACATTTGGTCTTTCATTAGAGACTATTGCAAATTTTGTTATGTGATCATTAAATGTGTTACTTACAGAGGGTTCTACATTCTCTTCCACTTCTGCCTCATTTACTGTGTCCTTCTCTGCACTGTTTTTTTCAGGACCAAAGTAACAAAACTGAATTTCATCAACAACCTTCTCTACATCTGATACCGTTCCTCGGAACAGAGCCCTATTCAATTCATTTAACTTTATTGCTGGACTTTTGGCAAAATGCAACCGTCTCACAAACTTTCTCATTTCAGTATGATGAACAGCCAGCATCCTAAAATGATGGAAAACACTATTGCACACTTTTCTAGATAGACAAGCAAGAGAATGACCCTGCAAACCAGTATTCTCTCTCACTCTGCATGGATCCAGACTTTGAAGCACCTTAATCTTTTGTTTTACACTTTTTTTACTATATTCTCTTAGAAACTCTCGAAATCTGTCAATAGATTCCTGACGCACAGTGCAAATACTACTACAATTCCAAGTGTACACTGGGGCTTTAGGACGTCTCCCCATTGCCTCATCTGCCATCACTTGTACCTCATCTCTTGGAACCATTATCTCCTTCTCCATTATGCAACCATTTTTTACTTCGTATGAACGACCTCTGGTGTCAACTGCATGCAGCAAACTATTACTTTGAAAATAGCTCTCTTCATTAAAAAAAGGTTCACTACTTGAACTATGCATCCACTTTCCTAAAAACACTTTACAAAAGTTTGTTCTGTTCACTACTCTTTTGCTTTTGCTTTGTGATTTCAGTACATTAACCATTTTATCTAATGTACGCATCCTATTCAAAATTAATATGAATAGTTTCCTTTTTAATTCTAATGCTTTTGCTGCAATGGCTTCAATTTCTTTTTTTCTCTTGTAATATTTTGCCTTTTGCTTATATTTCTTTACATCCTTTATCAAATTGGACATAACTCTTCTCTGAAACATTTTTCTACGTATCTCTTTAAACGCTGTTTTTCTGTTTATGTTAAACTTTTCAATTGCAGAAGGTATATTTGCATTAACTAAATTCTCAATTTTTTGCTGTTCTCTATGTTTTGTTACATTTTTCCGAGGACAGACATTTTGTACATTTTTCTTTGTTTTGAATATTTTGTTAAGAAATTGTTTTTTCTGCTTACCAGAAGATTTTTTCTTTTTCCCAACATGAGCATCTTCTACTAACTTTGGTCCTCCAGTTGTCTTCAAATATAGTTTTTTTTTAGCGTTTTTTGAGCTCGAGATTTTGTAGGCATCTTAAATTTTGTTCACTGTTCTTCAGCAATACCTAAAAAAAACTTTTAAAAAAATCCTTTATTGTATTTAAATATATTACTACATTTGTTTTCACAATAGTCATAAAACAAAATTTCTTTGCCAATTTGAATGCACACAAACTGCTCTTTTTTTTGGGCAAGTGAAAATCTCTTTTACAAACTGTCACATTATGAAACCACTTTTCAGATTTTTTAAAAAGCCCACGTCCACAGTGCTACACTCCAGCAAGGGCAACCAGCCTTAGTGAAGCTCAATGTATTTGCATTACAGACTGAAACCTGAAAACCCCACTCGCTTGTAAATACTTTGCATGACTATACACGGCAAGCACATGGGTGTGTGCTAAGACTCTGCTTCTTCCCCCAAAAATTCGCTCCCCCTTTCCATCTAATGCAACTGTGAAATCACCAGAGCAAGACGCAATAAATCTCTGCCTATAATTCCTCTATGCACACAGAGTCATGTTTTCACATTAGTCCCAAAACGAAATTTCTTTGCCATTTTGAAAGCACACTTACTGCTCTTTTTTTTTCGGGCCGAGTGAAAATCACTTTTACAGACTGACACATTATGAAACCACTATTTTTGATTTATTTAATTGCACGTGTACAAACTGTTTTTTTTTCAGACCACCACCATGTGCATTCTCTGTGACTGCCTACACTCCACCAAGGGCAACCAGCCTTAGTGATGCTGAATGTATTTGCATTACAGACTTAAACCTGAAAACCCCACTGGCTTCTAAATACTGTGCATGACTATACATGGCAAGCACATGGGTGTGTGCTAAGCCTCTGCTTCTTCCCCAAAAAATTCGCTCCCCCTTTCCATCTAATGCAACTGTGAAATCACCAGAGCAAGACGCAATAAATCTCTGCCTATAATTCCTCTATGCACACAGAGTCATGTTTTCACATTAGTCCTAAAACGAAATTTCTTTGCCAATTTGAAAGCACACTTACTGCTCTTTTTTTTTAGGGCCAAGTGAAAATCTCTTTTTACAATTTGAAATCACTTTTACAGACTGACACATTATGAAACCACTATTTTTGATTTATTTAATTGCACGTGTCCAAGCTGTTTTTTTTTCAGACCAACACCATGTGTATTCTCTGTGTCTGCCTACACTCCAGCAAGGGCAACCAGCCTTAGTGAAGCTCAATGTATTTGCATTACAGACTGAAACCTGAAAACCCCACTCGCTTGTAAATACTTTGCATGACTATACACGGCAAGCACATGGGTGTGTGCTAAGACTCTGCTTCTTCCCCCAAAAATTCGCTCCCCCTTTCCATCTAATGCAACTGTGAAATCACCAGAGCAAGACGCAATAAATCTCTGCCTATAATTCCTCTATGCACACAGAGTCATGTTTTCACATTAGTCCCAAAACGAAATGTCTTTGCCATTTTGAAAGCACACTTACTGCTCTTTTTTTTTCGGGCCGAGTGAAAATCACTTTTACAGACTGACACATTATGAAACCTTTTTTAAAAATTTATTTAATTGCACATGTCCAAGCTGTTTTTTTTTCAGACCACCACCATGTGTATTCTCTGTGTCTGCCTACACTCCAGCAAGGGCAACCAGCCTTAGTGATGCTGAATGTATTTGCATTACAGACTTAAACCTGAAAACCCCACTGGCTTCTAAATACTGTGCATGACTATACATGGCAAGCACATGGGTGTGTGCTAAGCCTCTGCTTCTTCCCCAAAAAATTCGCTCCCCCTTTCCATCTAATGCAACTGTGAAATCACCAGAGCAAGACGCAATAAATCTCTGCCTATAATTCCTCTATGCACACAGAGTCATGTTTTCACATTAGTCGTAAAACGAAATTTCTTTGCCAATTTGAAAGCACACTTACTGCTCTTTTTTTTTAGGGCCAAGTGAAAATCTCTTTTTACAATTTGAAATCACTTTTACAGACTGACACATTATGAAACCACTATTTTTGATTTATTTAATTGCACGTGTCCAAGCTGTTTTTTTTTCAGACCAACACCATGTGTATTCTCTGTGTCTGCCTACACTCCAGCAAGGGCAACCAGTCTTAGTGATGCTGAATGTATTTGCATTACAGACTTAAACCTGAAAACCCCACTGGCTTCTAAATACTGTGCATGACTATACATGGCAAGCACATGGGTGTGTGCTAAGCCTCTGCTTCTTCCCCAAAAAATTCGCTCCCCCTTTCCATCTAATGCAACTGTGAAATCACCAGAGCAAGACGCAATAAATCTCTGCCTATAATTCCTCTATGCACACAGAGTCATGTTTTCACATTAGTCCCAAAACGAAATTTCTTTGCCATTTTGAAAGCACACTTACTGCTCTTTTTTTTTCGGGCCGAGTGAAAATCACTTTTACAGACTGACACATTATGAAACCTTTTTTAAAAATGTATTTAATTGCACATGTCCAAGCTGTTTTTTTTTCAGACCACCACCATGTGTATTCTCTGTGTCTGCCTACACTCCAGCAAGGGCAACCAGCCTTAGTGATGCTGAATGTATTTGCATTACAGACTTAAACCTGAAAACCCCACTGGCTTCTAAATACTGTGCATGACTATACACGGCAAGCACATGGGTGTGTGCTAAGCCTCTGCTTCTTCCCCCAAAAATTCGCTCCCCCTTTCCATCTAATGCAACTGTGAAATCACCAGAGCAAGACGCAATAAATCTCTGCCTATAATTCCTCTATGCACACAGAGTCATGTTTTCACATTAGTCCTAAAACGAAATTTCTTTGCCAATTTGAAAGCACACTTACTGCTCTTTTTTTTTCGGGCCAAGTGAAAATCTCTTTTTACAATTTGAAATCACTTTTACAGACTGACACATTATGAAACCACTTTTTTTTCTTTTATTTAAATGCACATGTCCAAGCTGTTTTTTCAGACCACCACCATGTGCATTCTCTGTGACTGCCTACACTCCACCAAGGGCAACCAGCCTTAGTGATGCTGAATGTATTTGCATTACAGACTTAAACCTGTAAACCCCACTGGCTTCTAAATACTGGTCATGACTATACACGGCAAGCACATGGGTGTGTGCTAAGCCTCTGCTTCTTCCCCCAAAAATTCGCTCCCCCTTTCCATCTAATGCAACTGTGAAATCACCAGAGCAAGACGCAATAAATCTCTGCCTATAATTCCTCTATGCACACAGAGTCATGTTTTCACATTAGTCCTAAAACGAAATTTCTTTGCCAATTTGAAAGCACACTTACTGCTCTTTTTTTTTAGGGCCAAGTGAAAATCTCTTTTTACAATTTGAAATCACTTTTACAGACTGACACATTATGAAACCACTATTTTTGATTTATTTAATTGCACGTGTACAAACTGTTTTTTTTTCAGACCACCACCATGTGCATTCTCTGTGACTGCCTACACTCCACCAAGGGCAACCAGCCTTAGTGATGCTGAATGTATTTGCATTACAGACTTAAACCTGAAAACCCCACTGGCTTCTAAATACTGTGCATGACTATACATGGCAAGCACATGGGTGTGTGCTAAGCCTCTGCTTCTTCCCCCAAAAATTCGCTCCCCCTTTCCATCTAATGCAACTGTGAAATCACCAGAGCAAGACGCAATAAATCTCTGCCTATAATTCCTCTATGCACACAGAGTCATGTTTTCACATTAGTCCTAAAACGAAATTTCTTTGCCAATTTGAAAGCACACTTACTGCTCTTTTTTTTTAGGGCCAAGTGAAAATCTCTTTTTACAATTTGAAATCACTTTTACAGACTGACACATTATGAAACCACTATTTTTGATTTATTTAATTGCACGTGTACAAACTGTTTTTTTTTCAGACCACCACCATGTGCATTCTCTGTGACTGCCTACACTCCACCAAGGGCAACCAGCCTTAGTGATGCTGAATGTATTTGCATTACAGACTTAAACCTGAAAACCCCACTGGCTTCTAAATACTGTGCATGACTATACATGGCAAGCACATGGGTGTGTGCTAAGCCTCTGCTTCTTCCCCAAAAAATTCGCTCCCCCTTTCCATCTAATGCAACTGTGAAATCACCAGAGCAAGACGCAATAAATCTCTGCCTATAATTCCTCTATGCACACAGAGTCATGTTTTCACATTAGTCGTAAAACGAAATTTCTTTGCCAATTTGAAAGCACACTTACTGCTCTTTTTTTTTAGGGCCAAGTGAAAATCTCTTTTTACAATTTGAAATCACTTTTACAGACTGACACATTATGAAACCACTATTTTTGATTTATTTAATTGCACGTGTCCAAGCTGTTTTTTTTTCAGACCAACACCATGTGTATTCTCTGTGTCTGCCTACACTCCAGCAAGGGCAACCAGCCTTAGTGATGCTGAATGTATTTGCATTACAGACTTAAACCTGAAAACCCCAGTGGCTTCTAAATACTGTGCATGACTATACATGGCAAGCACATGGGTGTGTGCTAAGCCTCTGCTTCTTCCCCAAAAAATTCGCTCCCCCTTTCCATCTAATGCAACTGTGAAATCACCAGAGCAAGACACAATAAATCTCTGCCTATAATTCTTCTATGCACACAGAGTCATGTTTTCACATTAGTCCCAAAACGAAATTTCTTTGCCAATTTGAAAGCACACTTACTGCTCTTTTTTTTTTCGGGGCAAGTGTAAATCACTTTTACACACTGTCACATTATGAAACCACCATGTGTAACTACAACAAAAACAATTCCCATTTCTATTATTCATTTCTTAAGTTACCACATACATCCCCTCTCATACTCTAAACTCACCTTTAAAATTAGTTAGTTGTGAAAGAAATGTGACACTCAAACAGCAGATTATCAGAGCCAGGATCTCTGTTGTGTTCACCTCTCTCCTCTCAGCAGAACCAGATAATGGCAAACTTTCCCTCTATTTTTCCACACATATACATGTAAGTTTCAAATCTCAGTGCTTCCCCCTTTTTTTCAAATGTAATCACACATTTCTATTGGTTGAAAACCAACCCTTTTCCAAAAGTACCCTGCCCCCAACTTGACTTCTGCCTAGTACCCTTCCCCCAACTTGACTTCTGCCTGCTACCATAGCAACAGCTCATGGAACACTGCTGTGTGTAGTTAGGTCAGAAGTTCGACACACAATGTTTCAATTCCACAGAGCAAGAGTGCTTGACTTTTCAAACCTTACAGCAAATCCATAGTACTGTTCTTTGGTTACACATTTTTTTGTACCAATACAAAACATGCTTCTATTAATTTTCACATACAGCCTAGTTTTTATTCTAGAATGGTATGAAACAGCCAATCAGTTCTTTTTGTTTTAAAAAAATATGTATGCCTCCATTTCCAAACTGTCTTTCTTTTCATATTGCCATTCTACTGAAAGACACCTCCTGAGTGCATCCAGTTCTCCTTTGAAGATGTTCACAGTGTGGATTGTAGGGCACAGCTATGTCTTCTGGAGTGAAAAGTTTGCAGAGAAAACAGATATGGTGAGAGACCTTGCTTTGCCAAATGTAGACATTAAATGGATTGGTCAGAGAGGGTTAAAGTGGCACCAATTGATGCCATTGGTGAAATCCTTCATTCAAATCCAACACCCTGACCTCATAATAGTGCACTGTGGTGGCAATGACCTAGGCACTTTGACTGGGGTAGGTCTGGAAATGCTTATGAAGGACACCTTTGCACAACTGTTTACACTTTTCCCTAAAACTGCCTTTGTGTTTTCCAACATATGCCAAAGGCAAAAATGGAACTGGTCCAATCATTTCTGTCCACAGATTGACAAAGCAAGAAAGCACGTCAACAAATCTGTTTCTGCTTTCCTCCGTGACTATGGTATGGGTGCCATTTACCACAACAACTTGCGTTATGACATGCAAGACATTTATAGAGGAGATGGTGTGCACTTCAATGATGAAGGGAACAGAGTCTTCCTCTTGAACCTTAGACTCTGCATCGGTACTTACTTGTAGGTACCACTAAAAAAATGACTTCATAAACACAACAGCTCTTTTTAGAGCTCCCTAATTTCTAAACTCTTAAATCTGCTTTTCATTTATCTATTTTTATTTTTTTACCGTACGCTTACCGTAAGCTTACCGTACGCGTACCCCGTGATTTTTTTTAAAATCAATAAATGTTTTTTTTGTACTTTTCTGTCCTTCTTTGACCCCCTTACAAATGTTAGGGGGTCTGTAACTCTCCTCATTGCCCCCTTTCCTTGTTTTCACTCTTTTTTTTCAGAGTGAAATACACAAAATGGCGGCCGCCGCTTCCTGGTTTCGGCCGATTCGAATGTTTACTAAGATCTAACAGCCAATCAGAATCGCGCTCGCGCACGCCGCCGTACGCTTACCGTAAGCGTACGGTAAGCGTACCGTAAGCGGGCTCAGATATATATATTGATTTAAAGGCTATTTTCTCAGAATCTACTGAACAGATTTACACCAAACCTACAAAAGGCACTTCCTTGACCTAGGGACTACCTCTCTGCCAAATTTTGAGTAATTCTGTTCAGCCGTTCGGGCTGTAGCTCGTTCTAAAGGTCCTATGGAAAAATGCATGGGAAAAACGCGTTTTGGGACCCCCCTTTTATCTCAGCCCCCGCTTGACGGATCCCCCCGAGACTTTCAGGGTAGGAGCGGAGCGTAGCGCCCCACCTATTTTGAGAAATTCGCGAGGATTCGTCGACCGGCGCCAAAGTTATTCAAAATAGAATGTTGAGGTTTTCCTATGGAAACGTGGTCCTAACTATAACTACCTACTGGCGACCGCCAGTAGGTAATATATATATATATATTCACTGAAAAAACCATAGGTTTCATGCACGTTATAGTTAGGAATTAGCATTTAAAAAACCTTAGAAATTCACTGAAAAAACCATAGGTTTCAGGGGCGTTATAGTTAGCTGGACTTTTCACTCGTACAAAAACATTGAAATTCCCCCGTTATAGTTAGTTCAGCTAACTATAACTCGCGCGCCCGCAATGCGATGCAGATGACGTCACATATTACATCACTCATGACATGGTCAGTGACATCACTCATGGCATCACTGATGACATCTCAAATAACATCACTGATGACATCACTGATGACATCATCCAGTGAATGTGTGGTTTTCTGAAAATTACATATGTTTTCTATATGTATATCTCAAGGTCGATGGAAGAATACATGGGTATATACGTGTCTAAATGGATGATTTGTTTTTGAAAAATTGACTGTATAACTGACTGATTAAGTGTATCTTAGTGAATACATGGCTTAGTGAGTAATGTTTAAATATGTAAATATCTGTATCAGTCTCTCACTTTGTGTATAAGTGGCTGCATGGGTTGGTGAGTAGCTACATGAGTGTCTATATAGGTTATTAGTTGGTTTTTTGAGTATCAGTAAGAGTGTCTGAGTGTCTGTATGGTTTGGTGCGGGGTATTACGTAGTGCATAGGTGCATGAATGAGTGACTCACTGTTTGTATGTGTTGAAGACAGCATGTGTGCTGGACTGTATGGGTGGATGAGTGTGTGCATGGGTGTGTTAGTGAGTGAATGACTGTCTCAATAGTGTCTTTATGAGTAACTACATATGTTTTAAACTAGTATATGTGACTATTGGTGTATATAAGTGAGTATATGTGAGAGTGAGAGATTGGAAGAGTTCCTGTATGAATAAGTATGTGTTTCTATAAGTGATTGTTTAAAAGACTAAGTATGTGTCAGTTTCTATAGAAGTAAGTTTGGTGGTGTGTGTATAACTGTATATGCAAGTAAATGGATGTTTGATTCTTTATTAGCATGAGTGACTATGTGCGTGAGTAACTCTATGGATGAGTGGCGTTGTGTATCAGGATGTATACGTGTATGAGTACATATGATGAGTGAGTACATGTATGAGTGACTGTATAGGACTGTTGGTGAATGAGTGGATGTGTTTGTGGATCTTAGAATTACTGAATAGGTTGTTGTAACTGGTATTGGTATGTCCATTGTTTTGAAAATTTTAGTTTCTATTTTTGAATGTGTGTATCAAAGGTTATATTAGGGTGAGAGGAGGTCTGCCACTCTATCACAAGGATGATGTCATCAGTGATGCCATCAGTGATGTCATTTGAGATGTCATCAGTGATGTCATCAGTGATGTTACTGACCATGTCATGAGTGATGTAATATGTGACGTCATCAGCAGTGCATTGCGGGCGCGCGAGTTATAGTTAGCTGAGCTAACTATAACGGGGGAATTTCAATGTTTTTGTACGAGTAAAAAGTCCAGCTAACTATAACGCCCCTGAAACCTATGGTTTTTTCCGTGAATATTTAAGGTTTTTTAAATGCTAATTCCTAACTATAACGTGCCTGAAACCTATGGTTTTTTCAGTGAATTTCAAAGGTTTTTTAAATGCAAATTTCTAACTATGCCTACAGAGATAGGACATGTGAAGAAAGAAGAAAAAACACACAGAAAGAAAAAAAAGAAATGCAGAAAGAAGCAACAGAAGTCCTCAAAGACGAAGAAAAGTGCAGGAAGAAGGATAACGTGGAGAAAGAACAAACAGAAGAGCAGAAAGAAGCCTTGTTGCAAAATCATCCTGTACCCTCAACTTTTTCAGACGGATACTGGTGGTAACTGAGTCTGACTAACCAGCCCTAGAGCCAGTGCTATGTTAAAAGATACTCAGAATACAGTGAAAACACCTACATACACTAGGGTACACTATGCGTTGGGGTCCCCCTGTGATAAGCATGACCTCCTCTGTAAGCCCCTAGTATAAAATAGGGCAGGGGATTAAAACTACCTCTTAAAATGCGCCACAGGGCGTGTTTGCACATGTCACCTCAGGCCACGTCCCCTCCCTTCCCCACTGTGTAAACATGCCCTGTGCCCGTTTTAAGTTGGGAGATTAAGTCCCCTTGAATCCTGAGGGTCCCTAGGGTAAACTAGACCACTAGGTACCTCCAGTAAGCGTCACAGAGCTGCGTTGCAGAGAGATGTAAAAAGTGGCACGGCCTAGGCCCCCTCTCTGCAACGCAGCGCAGTGGCGCTTACTGGAAGCACCTGGTGGGCTAGTTGGCCCCCAGGGTCCCTCAGGATTGAAGGGGAATTATTTCCCCAACTTAAAACGTGCCACAGGGCGTGTTTGCACACGTTAACTCAGGCCCCGTCCCCTCCCTTCACCACTGTCTAAACACGCCCTGTGGCCATTTTTAGTGGGGAGATTAAGTTCATTTGAATCCTGAGGGTCCCTAGGGTCCAACTAGCCCACTAGGTACCTCCAGTAAGCGCCACAGAGCTGCGTTGCAGGGAGGTGTAAAAAGTGGCACGGCCTGGACCACCTCTCTGCAACGCAGCTCAGTGGTGCTTACTGGAAGTACCTGGTGGGCTAGTTAGCCCCCAGGGGCCCTCAGGATTGAAGGAGAATTATTTCCCGAACTTAAAACGCGCCACAGGGCGTGTTTGCACACGTCACCTCAGGCCCTGTCCCCTCCCTTCCCTACTGTGTAAACGCGCCCTGTGGCCGTTCTAAGTTGAGAGATTAAGTCCCCTTGAATCCTAAGGGTCCCTAGGGTCAAACTAGCCCACTAGGTACCTACAGTAAGCGCCACAGAGCTACGTTGCATAGCGGTGTAAAAAGGGGCGCGGCCTCAGAAAACCTTTCTGCAACGCAGCTCCCTGGCGCATACTGGGGATACCTGTTGGGCTAGTTGGCCCTCAGGGACCCTCAATATTGAAGGGGAATTAATTCCCCAACTTACAACTGGCCAGGGGGCGTGTTTGCAGAGTGCTGCAAGGAGGGGACGTGGCCTCTGGCGCAATGCTGGTCTTTTATTTATTTTATTTTTTAAGAAGGAGGGCTGTGTGGCCCCCCTTCTTTTTCTAATTTATTGGCCCTGGGGACCCCATCCCTCAGGGCCTGCACCCTAATTTTTTTTGTTGAAAAAAATACATTTGGGAGGGGGCCGCGTGGCCCCCCTCCCAAGGTCTTAATTGACCCCGGGGACCCCAACCCCCGGGTCATGTTTTTTTTTTTTTCATTCTATAGGAGGGAGGCTGCGTTGTCCCCCTCCTCAGGCCACTTATGGCCCTAGGGACCACGGCCTTTGTTTTTTATTATTTTAAAAAAATATATATTTATAGAAACACCTACTACATGTTGGACAAACCATATGTACCTATCACCATGACGATTTGCGTGATATTCATTAAAAGGCGACTATGCATACAATGAATCCACGTGGAATGTATTTACACCGCTAGTGAAGCTCTGACGTGTCTGACGCCCTACCGTGCCTAATCCCGGCACCCCCGCCGGTGGGTACTCTCCAAGTCATTTATTTATACTAATATGGGTAGCTATTGACGGGCACATTTAATACACACGCACACCAAGCCATTCTAAGGGGATTCGACAAAAATTCGACCAAACTATACAAGAAACCCCCCTCACGGTTATTAAAACACACATCCACCGCCGGATGTGTAATACTTTTTATTTTACTCTCTGGAAAGGAGACGAACCTCACTTGCGAGTCACAGCGTGCTCCTGGATGAGCCCAATGCTGTGTTACACCCACCAGTGTGCCCGCTGAGTGCCAAACACCTCTCTGTTGTATTCCACCAGCTAGTGCATATGCTATGACACTCTTTAGCCCATGTGCACTGTAACACCACCCTGTGAATATGTCATGCCACACTTGCCTTCGTACGGGTTATATTGCCCCATCTAACGTGCCTTCCTCGATGCCTATGTTATAACGCACAGCGCTATGCCATACATATTACAATCTGGGATCCATATCTTTGTCACAGTGCATATGCAATGTTACACTCCACAGCACATATTTTATATTACAACTTTAGAGACTAGTTAGGTTACACAACACTGCCCTGTGCATATTACACTCCAAGGTGCATATCGCATAGCACGCGCTAGTGCCAGTGCTATCTCGCGCTATCCAATGAATCTGTCATTGCGCACAATGTATTGCATATTATATTTCACGCCCCGGTTCTCCTCATATCACACTTTTTGGTGCATAGTTTATACCATATACTATATCTAGTTTTCATTTTCAATCGTGCTCTCAGGACTATGTTCTATATAACACTGCGTCCACCTACCCTTTTCACGGGCATTACATTTTGCAATGGGGGTGGAGGGTCAGGGGGTGTTTCTGCCAAGTGAGCCGGAGTCACAATCACAAACGTCCTCTTCTTCCTGAATAAAAGTGAGCTTATGCTGCATACTTATTCATATTTTAAGTAGTTCGCACAGACACACATTTTAAAAACAATAAAGTTCCTAATACCCACCTTTTCTACACAGTTAGCTTGCTGCCCCATCCACCTCCTCCCTATCCTCTGTTGTCTGAATCCATGGCTTAGCTTAGCCTCCTCCCTCCTGCAATGCATGGTCTGATGTGCTGCCACTGCCCTCCATTTAGCATGATGTAATAGTCCACTCCTCCTGCCCTCTATTGCCCAATTCTATGGCACATCATTGACCTCCTGCTTAGCCTCTGTGCTGAGCTTGCTGCCCCTATTCTCCTTCCCCCTGCTCTCCTATGACTTTGTGCATGCCCCTGCTCCTTCCTTTTTGCCCACCATGTTTCATGGACCTGCCACTCCTATCTACTCTGAGTGTTCTGTTGAGCTGCCACTCCCCTTCCACCTGCCTAGCATTGTCAGATGACTGTAACCTGTCCCTGTCACCTCCACCCTGCCTGTCCACATGCCATGCCCCTATCCCCTTCCTCCTGTCCTCCATGGTCCATTTTACTGCCACACCCTTCTGCTCTCCCTCGTCTGTTGTGCTGCAGCTGCTCCTCCTGCCTGCCCCGCATGGTCTGTTGTGAGGCCCCTTCCCCTGAACTCTATTGTCTGTGCCCAGGTCCTGACCCTCCCTTCTATCCTCCATGGTCCTTTGTGCGTGCCCCTGCACCCTCCTTCTTGCCCATCATAGCCTTTGTGCTGCCACTAACCCTCCCGCTTGCCATGCATGGTCTTCTGTGCTGCCATGGCCCCTCCCACCTTCCCTGTGTGGTCAGCTAGCTGCCCCTGACCCCCTCCCACCTTCACTCCATGGTCTGTGTGTATGCCATCATAGTCTCACTGTTGCTCTCCATGGTGTGTCTTGTTTCTAGTGCCCATCCTGCCTGACCTCTATGGTCATCTTGCTGTTCCTGCCCTGCCCCCTTGCCCCCAGCCCTCTGTTTCCATGGACAGACCCCTATTTCCTCCCTCCTGGCTTGTCTGTTCCATTGTAATGCCCCTGATCCGTCCCTCCTGCCCTTTATGGTCTGTTATACTGCAGCTTTCTCTCCTGTCTGTCCATTATGGTCAGCTAGCTACCATTGCCTCTTTCCCCTCTGTTCTCTGTTGTCCATGTGCATGGTCCTGTCCCCTCCCTATTGCTTTCTATGGATTGTTGTGCTGCACTCCCATCCCGCATGCCCTGTGTGGTGTAATGTGCTGCTGCAAACCCTGATGCCTGCCCTGTAGGGTCAGTTTGATGCACCTCTCCATGTCCCTCCTGTCCTCTGTTATCCGAGTCCATGTCCATACCCCAATTCCTCCTGCCTACCATGATCCAATGTACCATACTTGCGAACATTTTGAACTTGGTAAGAGGGAGATTTTGAAAAACAACTGGGGTATTGATTTTCCCCTTTGAGTTACATTGAAATAGAGGAGATTGTAGACAGGAGACAGATCAAATAAAGCCCATTTGAGCTTAAAAACATTGGACGTTTCCTGGCTGAAACGGGTCTGTTGGCATGTATGGTTGTACTACCACTGCCTCTTCCTTCTGCCCACAATGGTCTATTATATTGCCACAGCCTCTCTTGCCAGTCCTGTATTGTTGGTTTGTTGCCCCTGCCCCCCTTTCCACTGCCCTCCATAGTCTGTTGTGCTGCCTCTGCTTCTCCTACCTGCCTTCAATTTTCAGAGTCCGTGCCCCTGGCCTCTGCCTCTCAAGTGTATCCCAATGAACAACTAGATTCCTAATATTCTATATTTATTACAAAAGTGTGAAACACCTGACGTCATCTTGATGTAATCAAAACTGTAATACCTAGAGCATTTCCTTTAGAAATTACATATATGAGAGGGTCTTATTTGCATCAAATGTATGGTTTGTGCTCTAAAAAACCAAAATGAGGACATATTTTCTGAGTTTTCAAATAGCGACAAAGAACTTTTAAATTATTTGTAATCTTTATGTTTTTTTATCCAGTTGACCACTTGATTAAATGTTGCACTTAGGGGAGAGGATGTGGTGTTACTTCCAGAGCTGCAGACTTTGCAACCAGGTTGGAGTTTCTGCTTCAGCTCAACATTCTGTGATTCTGGTCAAATCACTTAATCTCCCCATGTCTACAACCAAAATGAATTTGATCTTGTCTGATGTGACCAATGCTCATGTGAAGCACTCCAATACCTGACAAGTCTGCACTATATAAAAGTGCAAATACACAAAAAAATAAGTGTTTTGCACACTTCTGTCATTGGGCTACATGTGGGCTACATCTGGGTGATATTTGTGCTGCATTTGGGCTCTTTTGTCTCTGGTGGCCATCTTGGGAGATTTATTTGTTATGAAGTTTCCTAATTTCCTAATTTACTGCAGTCTCCTCAGTAGGAAATGCTTTCATTTGTTTACTTTGATTCCATCAAGAAAGTATTCGATATGTCACACATGTGCCATAAATTCTGAATGTTAGCACTCTAGTTGCTCATTAGATCACTGTAGTAAAGCTACTGCTCACCACGGAAGTCTGCTGCTGGTATTAAAAGTGCATGTTTCAGTCTGAATATAAGAATTTTTTAATGAAATACAAGAGGATTTGAGAAGTCACTCAAAATGTGCCCTAATTTTCCTTTCTTCAGCACTAATCATAATTTCTATGGCAAAATGAACCCCCTCATTGTGTTCCTTTTTAAATTAAATGTGTTAAGTGTTACCAGTTTATTCCAATCAAGATGGCTTCAGGTGCGCCATACTTTTGTCATAAGTAAGACAGTTAGCGCTCTAGTTGTTCGTAAGAACACTCTGGGACATTCTGTCATTGGGCTATACTTGGGCTACATCTGGGTGAAATTTGGGCTACATTTGGGCTCTTTTGTCTCTGGTGGCCATCTTGGGAGATTTATTTGTTATGAAGTTTCCTAATTTCCTCATTTTCTGCAGTCTCCTCAGTAGGTAATACTTTCAGTTTTTTACTTTGGTTCCATCAAGAAGGCATTCAGATGTGTCACACATTTGCCATAAATTCTGAATGTTAGCACTCTAGTTGCTCATTAGATCACTGTAGTAAAGCTACTGTTCACCAGGGAAGTCTGCTGCTGGTATTCAAAGTGCATGTTTCAGTTTGCATGTCAGAATTTTTTTATGAAATAGAAGAGGATTTGAGAAGTCAAAATTTGCCCTAATTTTTTTTTACGCTGCACTAATCATAATTTCTATGGCAAAATGAACCCCCTCATTTTGTTCCTTTGTAAATTAAATGTTTTAAGTGTTACCACTTTATTCCAATCAAGATGGCTTCAGGTGTGCCATACTTTTGTCATAAGTAAGACTGTTAGCGCTCTAGTTGTTCGTTAGAACACTCTGGGACATTCTGTCACTGGGCTATACTTGGGCTACATCTGGGTGATATTTGGGCTACATTTGGGCTCTTTTGTCTCTGGTGGCCATCTTGGGAGATTAATTTGTTATGAAGTTTCCTAATTTCCTCATTTACTGCAGTCTCCTCAGTAGGAAATACTTTCCGTTTTTTACTTTGGTTCCATCAAGAAGACATTCAGATGTGTCACACATTTGCCATACATTCTGAATGTTAGCACTCTAGTTGCTCACTAGATCACTGTAGTAACGCTACTGCTCACCAGGGAAGTCTGCTGCTGGTATTCAAAGTGCATGTTTCAGTCTGCATGTCAGAATTGTTTTATGAAATAGAAGAGGATTTGAGAAGTCAAAATGTGCCCTAATTTTTCTTTCTGCAGCACTAATAATAATTTCTATGGCAAAATGAACCCCTTCATTTCGATCCTTTGTAAATTAAATGTTTTAAGTGTTACCACTTTATTCCAATCACGATGGCTTCAGGTTTGCCATACTTTTGTCATAAGTAAGACTGTTAGCGCTCTAGTTGTTCGTTAGAACACTCTGGGACATTCTGTCATTGGGCTATACTTGGGCTACATCTGGGTGATATTTGTGCTACATTTGGGCTCTTTTGTCTCTGGTGGCCATTTTGGGAGACTTATTTGGTATGAAGTTTCCTAATTTCCTCATTTACTACAGTCTCCTCAGAAGGAAATACTTTCAGTTTTTTACTTTGATTCCATCAAGAAGGCATTCAGATGTGTCACTCATTTGCCATAAATTCAGAATGTTAGCACTCTAGTTGCCTATTAGATCACTGTAGTAAAGCTACTGCTCACCAGGGAAGTCTGCTGCTGGTATTGAAAGTGCATGTTTCAGTCTGCATGTCAGGATTTTTTAATGAAATAGAAGGGGATTTGAGAAGTCACTCAAAATGTGCCCTCATTTTTCTTTCTGCAGCACTAATCATACTTTCTATGGCAAAATGAACCCCCTCATTGTGTTCCTTTTTAAATTAAATGTTATAAGAGTTACCACTTTATTCCAATCAAGATGGCTTCAGGTGTGCAATACGTTTGTCATAAGTAGGACTGTTAGCGCTCTAGTTGTTCTTTAGAACACCCTGGGAAACTGCAGTAGACCACAGAGGAATCAACTGACAGTCTCTGCCCTTGTTGGATGTACATGTTTTACTGAGAATGTCAGACTTCATTCGCACATGACTGAGAAAGATAATGTGAATTTAACAGTAAATATGCTCTCAGTTTAGCTTATAGATCACCTTCCAAACCTCTGTGGGAAAAGCATGAGAAAATAGTTTTCTCTCAAACATGATTCATGATATCACAGCAGAAGGCTTTTTCACATGCTAAAATCACCTTAGAACACACCACAATTCCTAAAATGAGAATGGTACCATCAACAAATGATTTATAATGTAACTAAAGTCTTAAAAACTTCTATTAACTGCAATGCTCTTTAATGAGGTGCTAACATGTATTTTGGTCCCAAGATGGCTGCCAACACTTCTTGGATGAAGTACTGACAGCCAATCAGATCTCACGATGAGATGTGTGGTTAGGCTCCGCCCAGATATATCTATCTTTTTAACTCTAATTTTCTCAGGAACTACTGAACGAATTTACACAATTTAAGCAAAAGGCTCGAGTCTGAACTGATATATATGGTAACCACAATCCTGAAGACGATCAGAGTCTCGATCCCAAAACAGGTACGGACCACAAATGTGGAGAAAGAATTCTTCTTTATTTAATGCAGATTATAGAGTGCAAAGTCATTAAAAAGCAAGTGCCCAGTCTGACGCTTTTCGACTGCCCAACTTCAGTCTTGATCACATGACGCGCTGGACCTATCGGTGCGTATATATAGTGAAAATTTACAAAAGCACATGATACAATTTATACAATTAGTTTAAAGACAGAGTGCAAACATAAACAGAGGCCTACTGACTCTGCCACAGTGCATAGAAATTGAACACCTCATGTATACTTATTTATATTACATGGTACATAAATAACAGCATAGTGCTCCTAATTACTCAGTGTCAAGCTAGAGAATAGTCAACTCGTGGATTTCAATTAATCCTTGAACAGAAAATCAACATACTTGTAGCATAGTGCTATTATTTGATTTCTGTTGACTTGAGTCACCCATAAAAGATACAAATATTCAAATATCAATACCTGGCCTCATGATGTGTTAGAGGTAGCACTCACAAGATTAGTCTATTTGATCACTAAATGATACATAACAATGTGCAAAATGTGCAAAAAAGTGCTATCGTGAAAGTGCATAATTATAAAATGTAATATATACAATCAAAATACATAGCAGTATTTATACAGACGTCCCCAGGATCATGTCTTTGTTTAAATCTCTTAATCAGTTTCACAGTTGCAAACGGTCATGTCCCAATCTCCGGACTTTACAGTTAGATGTATCTAATGAAAAAAGATATACACATTTTATAAATCAAGGCAACTCATACTTAACAAATATAGCAACAACAGCCTTATATGTATCATATCTGTATATTTTAGAATCCCAGATGTGGACGAGTGTCCAGATTTGCTGATGTCAACCTGGTATTTTAATGGAAATAACCGTCAAGAGTCCCGTAAAACCCAATAAAATCGAGGGAACCTCAGATAAAATCAAGTAAAATCGAAACTCCACCGGATAAAACCATCAACCTACCCGTTCACATAGGGTATACAAATATAAAACATAAATATAGCAGCCATTAATCTTAAAGTGCAGTAGTAATGTAAATATTCAATATTAAGATAAAATCTAAGGACTCAAAAACCGGAACTATCATCCACCACAACCAGTTAGAATATAGGTAAACCCAGACTAAAACCCAGCCACAGAGAAGAAATAAACCCATTTAAAAGCAAAACTGAGAACCAACATTAATTATTGCTGCCCTCAACTTTATTATAAAAAATTGTGCAAATCATCACTGTTGTTGAGGCCATTCGGCATTTTGGTATCAAGTAGCATAATGAACTCTGATTCTACTTGTCTCAGTCTTTTTTCTCTATTGCCCCCTCTGATGTTCTTGGGCACTGAGCTGATTACATAATATTTCAGATCATTTAGATTGTTCTTATGTACAAGTTTGAGATGCCGTACCACAGGATAATTAGGATCAGAATTAACCACCGCTCTAAGGTGTTGCTATATCCTGTTGAAAACTTGCAGTTTTGTACTACCCACATACAGTAGATGGCAAGTGCATTCTAAGATGTATATAGCATAATCCGTTCTGCAAGTATAATGTCCTTGTATTTTAACAGGTTCTGGACTAAAAGCAGTGACATATTCTGAAACATTTTTTCCAAATTTACATGCACGGCATGAACTGCATTTAAAGAACCCTGATCTTGCCGATAACCAGGTATTAGAAACTATAACTTCAGGGCTGTTTGTTACAAGTGCATCCCTCATTGAGGGCGAACTTCTAAATGTTAGACTGGGAAGTTTTGGCAAGATTTGTGACATTGTCATGTCTGACCGAATAATTGGTAAATTTTTATATAGAATTTTGCGGACCTGTCTCTCCTGCCTACAAAAATTGGTTATCAGACTTATGTTATCAACTGATTCAACAGTACTGGTATCAGTATCTTTTTCGATCTGCCTAGATGATGTTGGGATCTCAGATATTGCAGTCAAGTAACTGACATCATTGGCACTGTTTGCTTTGTCACACGCTTTTGTTAAATCAATGGCTTTGTATCCTCTCTTTAAAAATCTTTTAAAGGCTTCAGTCTGGCATTTTTTAAGATCAAAATCATGACTGCAGATACGTTTGATTCTTAAGAATTTGCCATATGGAATACTTCGTATAAGGTGTTGGGGATGTGCACTATTGGCATGGAGCACTGAGTTTCCAGCCGTTAACTTCCTGTGCAACTTGGTATGAATCTTGTTTTCTTTTATATAGATTTCCACATCCAAGAATTGTACCTTTTCCTTGCTCATGTCTGATGGGAACTTAAGATTCAGTGCATTAACATTTAAACCATCTACAAAACTCTACGCTGTCTCAGGGGAACCCTTCCAAATCAGGCAAACGTTGTCAATTAATCTCCACCAGTGGAGAACATGCTGGTCAAAAATATCTTTGTGGGTGGTCATCAGGACATGCTCCTCCCACCAGTCCATGTGTAAACACGCGTAGCTAGTGGAGAAGCATTCCCCCATGGCCACTCCACGTAGCTGTTGGAATATTTTCTTATTGAATAAGAAGTAGTTGTGGGTTAAACAAATCTCTACAATTTTAACCAACATCTTATTGTGTTCGTACATATGTATACTTCTTTTCTCCAAATAATAGTGAATTGCATTAATGCCATCACTATGGTGAATACTAGTGTATAACAAACTAATGTCCATCACTATTAAAAGATAGTCTTCCTCCCATGTAACTGTTTTTAGTTTAGTTAAAAAGTGCCCAGCGTCCCTGATAAATGATGGCAGATTTTCTTCAAATTCATGTAAAAAATTAGCAACATATTTTGACATTGCCTCCAATAAGCTTTTCTGTGCCGAAATAATCGGTCTGCCGGGACTGGTACCACATTTTTGTGCACTTTTAGAATGAAGTACAAGAAGGGAGTCATAGGATGATCATTTTTCAGAAAATGTTACTCATTTTTAGATAGCAAACCAACACGCTTCCACTGTGCCAATTAACTGAAGATGTATTCTTTATTTTGTCTTAATTCCTGGAAGTTAGCTTTCCTGTAACAGTTAGTATCGTTGAGATGCAACCAAGCTTCTTCCATATACATAACTCTTGGCCACAGAACAATGTTCCCGCCTTTGTCAGCTTTATTAATGATAACTTCCGTGTGCTTTTGTAGTTTGCGAATGAGTTTTGTATATTGAATTTCAGAATGTTTTCACTGTCTGTTTTGTTGCATAACAACACAATTCAATGTCTTCAGATCCTCAACAATACAATCGCTAAATACGTCGATTGCATCCCTTGGCATCAATGGGATGAAAGTGGATGGAGGTCTGAATGGGCTGGTAGTTGGCATGTTACAAACAATGCCTGCTTCGAAAAGATTTTCCTGTGTCGAGTTTCCCTGTATGTCATTTAAATCGGCCAAAGATTGTGCTGCTAAGAGAGTGCCAACATCCGCAGCTTGAAGATTGGAACACATTCCCTGTGCAGATCTACTTTGTGATGCAATATTCGCAGCCTTTCTCAGTTAGAAATGGTTTCTTAATTTGAGCTTGCAAATTAATTTAAAAACGTCTACTCTTGTTTGTAGATATATATATATCTACATTTCACCGCAACATCAGCAACAGCCCGAGCCTCTTGTGATGGCGGGCAATACAGCTGGGTTGCCACCCCTAATATTCCCACACAATCCATTTCGAGATCCTTTTTCCAAGAAAAACACTGGTGCGTGTGAACAAGGAGTGACGTAAACTCCGAAACGCGCAGGGACTTTTTGTGTTGCAAATAAACACGTCTTTTCTATCAAGACCATGGCACCAGTGCTTTTCTTGGAAAAGGGATCTCGTACTGGATTGTGTGGATATATATATATTATGAAGTTGAGATACCTCTGTATATGTATATATTTATATATATAATAAATAGCAAGATATGATGTTTACATTATGTAGATATTGTTAAGAAGACGGTATGTTCCTTCTATTGTGAAATATTTCTTTCATGTCCATGAATTGATTCACTAGCACTTGCACTTTAAATAGAGCGGTCATCAGCCATAGAGTTGTCATGTGATCAAGGGCGGGATCGCCCGAAACGCGTAATGGCGGATAATGGCTAAATAAACTCTGCACAAAAACTATTGGGACTGCGCTCGTTTGTTTCGAACAAAGAAAGTGAAGGCGAGTTGGAGTGGAATTTTACCGGATTGACTGTCTCCGGTTCGCAGACCCCCTTTCCGGTGGTGGCTTCGCTTGTGGCAAGTCTTGTCCCGGAGTATCCGGCTGCAGTCAGCGCTACGGGCTCGTGGTGCGTGCTGGCGGGGACCCCCGGGGCACTCAAGGAATCTCCGTGGTGGAAGTAAGCGAAGCTCCCTGTGGGGCCAGAAGTTGGAACGCAAGTACGTGGACGTGCTAGCCAGGTTGCTGCGACGCTTTCCCCTTCCGGTGTTTCCAGTGCGGAGGATCGGCGGGTGAGGAGACATCGACAGTGACTGCATCTGGCATTTCCAATCAGGTACAGCGCGTGAAAGGCCAATATCAGGTGGAGAGGTGTGCATCGACAAGCGGAACCCCCTCAAGCATTAGGCAGTGTAGGGAGGTAGCTTGCGATACGTATTGTTTGAAAAGGCCATAAATATGTCCGCAGACATACTCAGGGACCGCGAGTTGGCAGCGGAGGGGATGTTTTCGGACTCCCCCGAAGACGGTCAAGGAGCTAGTAAAAAGACCAATGAGGAGCCCAGTAAAGGGATGGGGCTCAGGGACAGTTTCCGAGCACTGGAGAAATTGAAGCGGCAAGAACAATCAAAATGGTGGGAGGCTCGGTCATTACAAAGATATTTGGATGTCGGGAGAATTCCGAGAGGCCTCCGCATAATGATTGCCCCCAGCTACGAATCCCCAAACCCCCTCATGATGGCAGAATGGGGGGAATGTAATCTGGAATCGTCCAGGCGACTTGTTACCATACTAGTAAAATATGCTGATATTGATAGGGGAGCGCTTCAAGAAAAGATTGAGCTTTTGGAAAAGGAAATTGAACCACAGGGTGATCCACAACTTAAACAGAAAATGGTGGAAGAAATGAATGCACGACTCAAAAAGGAGGAGGAAAAAATAAAGAATCGAAAGACATACAAATTTAGACGGGATCGGGACGATTATATAAATGGACAGATATTTACATTCGCAAGGAGATATGACTCCATGCGAGTTGACACAGCTAAAAAACGTCTGGGTAATAAGGAGGACAGAAGAAATAACCAAATGGCAACTAACGCTTCCCCCTCAGCCTCTGAGCTAAGCTCAGCCATGGAGAGTGGTTCTGAGTCAGATAATGTGGGAGCAAGATCGGAGGCAGGTAACGTAAAATTAACATTGGGGGAAGAGCTAGAAATTTTAAAACGCAGCAGGAAAGAAACACTCAGACCACGCACCCAGGTACCCGAAAAATCAGGGCAACCCAACGAAGAAGGGAGCGTAGGCAAGCAAGGAGGAAACGTCAGAAGGCGTGGGAAGGGCAGGGCTCGCCGATAGCAAGTCAGCTATCAAAAGGAAATTGTGATAACGACCCCTCCACTACAGAAAACATCAATACTATCGTCAACCTTGCAGGTATTGATCTCTCTATTGCTGAACGCCAGCTTCTAGCATTAGGACTCTCTTATTGCCCAGAATCTAATTTTAACTACACTCAAACTCGCGCCGATATCTATAAATTTATACGTAAGCTCAAGTTGCAAAAATATCAACAGCGAGGCATTAAGGAAAGATTAGAATGCCCAGCTCAGACTTCCGAAATGTATGGTCTTCGGGGGTCCGACTATGAGCTTCTTAAGGATATGCGGAGTTTGGAAAGAGGTGACGTTAATACTAATAGTCAGTCACAAGATGAAAGGATGTCAACCAATTCACAAACATCCCAGATTCCTGGTACGGATATTAAGCCATGGACTCCATTTCGACCAAAATCTAAATTTGTACCAGTGATGGCGAGAGACTCAATAGATGTTTTTAATGAACAAATTGTAGCGCAAATCAAAAGACTCAACATTGCCACTAATGATGCAAGTAAAAGGAAATTCACCAATCATGAGAGAAGATATTGGCAACTCATCAAAAAACTAAGGGAAAACCATGAAATCATCATACGCAATTCGGACAAAGGAGGCAATTTGGTGTTGTGGCCACTAAAAGAATACTTAGAGGAAGCCTACAGCCAATTAAGTAATACGGAGTGCTATAAAAGAGTTGCACCGACCAAATTTAAGATCACACAAGAGGCGCTCTTTTCTCAGCTTATAGCATGGAGAAGTACAGGCTTAATCAGTTGGGATGAGTATAAATATCTCAAAAAGGAAAATGCCACCATCCCTGTAATCTATTTCATACCCAAACTGCACAAGGATATGAACAAACCTCCAGGGCGCCCTATAATTTCGGCGTGTGATGGTCTCCTAGAGAACATGTCTAGATATATTGACTTTTTTTTGCAAGATTTTGTGAAAAGTCTAAAATCATATGTACAGGACACAAGTGACTTTCTAAGGAAAATGCAAAATATTGGGTGGAAATCCTCTTATTTAATGATTGCACTAGATGTGTCCTCGCTGTACACTTGTATTAGGAACAATGATGGTATCAAAGCTGTAGAATACTTTTTGATGAATAGGCCAATGGAATTCCAGCATCACAACAAAATGCTGTTGAAAATGCTTGTATTTTGCCTTGAAAACAACCTGTTTCTTTTTAATGGTTTAATGTACCAGCAGATACAGGGAGTTGCTATGGGGGCCAGCTTCTCTCCCAGCTATGCCTGTTTGTTTATGGGTTGGTGGGAGGAGCTGGTCCTCATGCAACAGCATGAACAAGTATTTAATGAGAAGGTAATCTCCTGGCTCCGCTATATAGACGATCTTTTTATAGTGTGGGACGGCGATGTTGAAAGTGCTACTGCTTTTATTTTAAAGTTGAATGATAATGCACTAAATTAAAATTTTACTTCAAATTTCAGCAAAGACAAAGTCACATTCCTAGATGTAGAAATAAAGATAATTAACAATAGGTTATCCACTACCCTCTTCAGGAAACCGACGGCAGGGACTACATTACTGCATGCCTCTAGCGCCCATCCTCCACATCTGATTAAGAGCATCCCCTATGGGGAGATGCTCCGTATCAGACGGATATGTAGTGAGGATGAGGAATGCAATATAAAGCAGAGGGAGAGCAAGGTCAGATTCCTTAACAGGGGTTATAGCTCTGAAAATATTGAATCTGCCATCACCAAATCTAGGTATTTGGCTAGACATGACTTATTAAAACAGAAAGAGGATCTGTCAGACCCAAACAGAGTGCAGGAGCCTATTCGATTAATCTTAGGATTTTCTCGTCAGGAAAAACAAATAAGAAATATTGTGAGAAAAAGCTGGCCTATAGTGAAAGACGACCCAATAATTGGAGAACTATTATCCAGTAGTCCCTCAGTCGCTTTCAGAAAGACTAACAGTATGGGTATGGCTTTAGTCAGAAGCAACTTGGAGATGGCAAACAAGAGCTCCTGGCTATCGATGAGAAAGGGATTCTTTAAGTGTACATCTTGCAAAGCGTGTAAATATGCAATCAATACCAAAAATTATGTTACAGCATTTGGTTCAAAATCATATGATATTCGGCACTTCCTTACATGCAAAACAGAGTTCGCTGTTTATGTGCTTACCTGTAGCTGTAATGTAAGATATGTAGGAAGCACAAGATTGTCAGTACATAAAAGAATCCTTCAGCATTTAAGAGCAATTTGCAATAATGATGAAAGCTACCCAGTAGCCAGACATTTTAAAAGTAAACACAATAGTGACGCTAAATTTTTGCAGTATTATGTTATTGATACAGTTATCTCACAAAAGAGAGGAGGTGATAGGGAATCCAAATTAGGGAGGTTAGAAACAACATATATCCTACAATTTGATTCCAAACACCCCATGGGACTCAATAACAGCGAAGATCTTTATACATTTTTATAAATATATAAAAATATAGTGCCTTTACACAATAACCTTCATTTGAAAACAAGTCTATAGTTGTCCAGCCACTATAAGATAGCTCAATGTATTTAAATAGGAATTTCTTCCTTTTCTTTATGTATTTCTATACCTCCTTCAAAAGGGTGCATGAATTCGTTTTTCACCACTGCAAAAGGTTTTAGGAAAAGATATATTAAGCAAATATTTTAAGGATGATATTTATATATTTATTTGTATATATATAGTGTTTTAGGTCTGATTTTAGAAATTGGTGATAGAGAGTATATTTATTACTTCTATTAATTGATATACAATTTCTGATGTGGTCCGCCTATAATAATCTATTCAAGTATTTATTTTTGGTCATCCTGAGCTTCTTTGCACTTTATAAATGTCCTTGCGTTTTGCACTCTACTCCGACCCAAGCGGAGAACTGACATTATGTCATAATAAGTTTGGAGTAGTTTAATTGTGATTAGAATTGGTCACTTGCTAGCATCCGTTGAATGGATTGTTTGTAATTTATATATGTTTAATTGCACTTTAAAATAATGATGTATAGTTACATGATTAGCACTTTTTATTTTATCAATTCTTTTCTGGACATGATATAAAGTGGATTCATTTTGCATTTATGCAGATATTATGAAGTTGAGATACCTCTGTATATGTATATATTTATATATATAAAAAATAGCAAGATATGATGTTTACATTATGTAGATATTGTTAAGAAGACGGTATCTTCCTTCTATTGTGAAATATTTCTTTCATGTCCATGAATTGATTCACTAGCACTTGCACTTTAAATAGAGCGGTCATCAGCCATAGAGTTGTCATGTGATCAAGGGCGGGATCGCCCGAAACGCGTAATGGCGGATAATGGCTAAATAAACTCTGCACAAAAACTATTGGGACTGCGCTCGTTTGTTTCGAACAAAGAAAGTGAAGGCGAGTTGGAGTGGATATATATATCTATATACAGCCCATCAAGAGGCGTGGCATGGTTTATTAAGGCAGCATGTGGGAGTGTGCACGCAATCTTCGTTGATAAGCCTCTGAGGAAGAAGAATTCGAAACGCGTAAGGCGAGACGAAGTGACTGCTTTAATTTTTCCTATGTGCGTGTGCCGTTCATACCAGTGAATAAAGGTTAAGGGTTAAACCTTCTCAGCTGTCCGAGTGCTCCCTAAGTGTGTGGCGAACCCAGGAGCGTGATGTAATAGCTAAGGGTGGGCGTAGTGGGCGTAGTGGGGCTACGTGAAGCAGCACATAGTGTGCCCAAATCTACGCACACTACGCGCTTCGCGTAGCCCCACTACGTGCCACCCACCTCCCACCCGCCATTCTTTTAAATATTATAAGCAATGAAAAATAAAGTAAAAGTAAGTCGACTTACCCGTAAGCGCGGCGTCTCCGGGGCTCCCTCTTTCAGTTTCTAATTTCTTCTGGCAAATGCGCATGCGCGGACGCCCGCGCATGCGCATTTCTCGCGAGAAATGCGCATGCGCGGGTGTCCGCGCATGCGCATTTGCCAGAAGAAATTAGAAACTGAAAGAGGGAGCCCCGGAGACGCCGCGCTTACGGGTAAGTCGACTTACTTTACTTTATTTTTCATTGCTCATATATTTAAAAGAAGGGCGGGCGGGAGGTGGGTGGCGGGTGGCAAGCAGCTACGCTTCGCCCTCGGCGTGTGCGTAGCGCTGCCCTGCTTCGCCTACTTCGGAAAGTGCGAAGCAGGCAGCGCTACGTACACTACGTGGGCGAAGCGTAGTGCTACGCCCGGGGTTAGTAATAGCGGCAGCCCAGCCGCAGGAGAGCACCACCCCATTAACCTCGGGGGCCACGAGGAGTGGAATCACCTACCTCACTGTGGGGCATCTGAGGTGGATGAGGACGGAGGCGCATGTGGGGGCTCATTCTGAGCTTAAATGCAGCTAAGACAGTGCTTCCAATTATGGACTTTAACTTCAACTCCCACAATGCTTCGGACACAGTCCCATTCGGGCAGCCCATCAAGAGGCGTGGCATGGTTTATTAAGGCAGCATGTGGGAGTGTGCACGCAATCTGCGTTGATAAGCCTCTGAGGAAGAAGAATTCGAAACGCGTAAGGCGAGACGAAGTGACTGCTTGAATTTTTCCTACATGCGTGTGCCGTTCATACCAGGGAATAAAGCTTAAGGGTTAAACCTTCTCAGCTGTCCGCGTGCTCCCTAAGTGTGTGGCAAACCCAGGAGCGTGATGTAATAGCGGCAGCCCAGCCGCAGGAGAGCACCACCCCATTAACCTCGGGGGCCACGAGGAGTGGAATCACCTACCTCACTGTGGGGCATCTGAGGTGGATGAGGATGGAGGCGCATGTGGGGGCTCATTCTGAGCTTAAATGCAGCTAAGACAGTGCTTCCAATTATGGACTTTAACTTCAACTCCCACAATGCTTCGGACACAGTCCCATTCGGGCAGCCCATCAAGAGGCATGGCATGGTTTATTAAGGCAGCATGTGGGAGTGTGCACGCAATCTTCGTTGATAAACCTCTGAGGAAGAAGAATTCGAAACGCGTAAGGCGAGACAAAGTGACTGCTTGAATTTTTCCTACGTGCATGTGCCGTTCATACCAGTGAATAAAGGTTAAGGGTTAAACCTTCTCAGCTGTCCGAGTGCTCCCTAAGTGTGTGGCGAACCCAGGAGCGTGATGTAATAGCAGCAGCCCAGCCGCAGGAGAGCACCACCCCATTAACCTCGGGGGCCACGAGGAGTGGAATCGCCTACCTCACTGTGGGACATCTGAGGTGGATGAGGATGGAGGCGCATGTGGGGGCTCATTCTGAGCTTAAATGCAGCTAAGACAGTGCTTCCAATTATGGACTTTAACTTCAACTCCCACAATGCTTCGGACACAGTCCCATTCGGGCAGCCCATCAAGAGGCGTGGCATGGTTTATTAAGGCAGCATGTGGGAGTGTGCACGCAATCTTCATTGATAAGCCTCTGAGGAAGAAGAATTCGAAACGCGTAAGGCGAGACTAAGTGACTGCTTGAATTTTTCATACGTGCGTGTGCCGTTCATACCAGTGAATAAAGGTTAAGGGTTAAACCTTCTCAGCTGTCCGAGTGCTCCCTAAGTGTGTGGCGAACCCAGGAGCGTGATATATATATATATATATATCTATTACCTACTGGCCGTCGCCAGTAGGTAGTTATAGTTAGGACCCTGTTTCCATAGGAAAACCGCAACATTCTATTTTGAATAACTTTGGCGCCGGTCGACGAATCCTCGCGAAATTTTCAAAACTAATGGGGCGCTACGCTCCGCTCCTACCCTGAAAGTCTCGGGGGGATTCGTCAAGCGGGGGCTGAGAAAAAAGGGGGGTCCCAAAACGCGTTTTCCCCATGCATTTTTCCATAGGACCTTTAGACACAGCTACAGCCCGAACGGCTGAACAGAGTTACTTGAAATTTGGCAGAGAGGTAGTCTACAGGTCAAGGAAGTGCCTTTTGTAGGTCTGGTGTAAATCTGTTCAGTAGTTCCTGAGAAAATAGCATTTAAATCAATATATATATCTGTGGCAGCTTACCGTGCGCTTACCGTGCGCTTACGGTAAGCTTACCGTACGCGTACGGTGCCGTGCACGAGCTCAAATCTGATTGGTTGTCACATGACTGTAAACATTCGAATCGGACGAAATCAGGAAGTGTCGGCTGCCATTTCGTGTGTTTCACACAGAAAAAAAAAGGGAGATAACTTGAAAAGGGGGCAAGGAAGAGAGTTACAGACCCCCTAACATTTGAAAGGGGGTCAAAGAAGGACAGAAAAGTAAAAAAAAAACATTTATTAATTTAAAAAAAAAATCGCGGGTACGCGTACGGTAAGCTTACCGTACGCGTACGGTAGAAAAAAAAGAAAAAAAGAAATAAAATTCAGATTTAAGTGTTTAGATATTAGGGGGCTCTAAAAAGAGCTGTTGTGTTTATGAAGTGATTTTTTAGTGGTACCTACAAGTAAGTACCGATGCAGAGTCTAAGGTTCAAGAGGAAGACTCTGTTCCCTTCATCAGTGAAGTGTACACCATCTCCTCTATAAATGTCTTGCATGTCATAACGCAAGTTGTTGTGGTAAATGGAACCCATACCATAGTCTCGGAGGAAAGCAGAAACAGATTTGTTGACGTGCTTTCTTGCTTTGTCAATCTGCGGACAAAAATGATTGGACCAGTTCCATTTTTGCCTTTCGCATATGTTAGAATACGCAAAGGCAGTTTTAGGGAAAAGTGAAAACAGTTGTGCAAAGGTCTCCTTCATAAGCATTTCCAGACCTACCCCAGTCAAAGTGCCTAGGTCATTGCCACCACAGTGCACTATTATGAGGTCAGGGTGTTGGATTTGCATGAAGGATTTCACCAATGGCATCAATTGGTGCCACTTTAACCCTCTCTGACCAATCCATTTAATGTCTACATTTGGCAAAGCAAGGTCTCTCACCATACCTGTTTTCTCTGCATACTCCAGAAGACATAGCTGTGCCCTACAATCCACACTGTGAACATCTTCAAATGAGATCTGGATGCACTCAGGAGGTGTATTTCAGTAGAATGGGAAAAAGAAATGAAACACATTTTGGAAATGGAGGCATACATATTTTTTTAAAATAAAAAGAACTCATTGGCTGTTTCATACCATTCTACACTAAAAACTAGGCTGTATGTGTCAATTTATAGAAGCATGTTTTGTATTGGTACAGAAAAATGTGTTACCAAAGAACAGTACTATGGATTTGCTGTTAGGTTTGAAAAGTCAAGCACTGAGCATGAGCTGTTGCACTGAGCATGAGCTGTTGCTATGGTAGCAGGCAGAAGTCAAGTTGGGGGAAGGGTACTAGGCAGAAGTCAAGTTGGGGGAAGGGTACTTTTGGAAAAGGGTTGGTTTTCAACCAATAGAAATGTGTGATTCCATTTGAAAAAAAGGGGGAAGCACTGAGATTTGAAATTAACATGTATATGTGTGGAAAAAGAGAGGGAAACATTGCCATTATCTGGTTCTGCTGAGAGGAGAGAGGTGTACAGAACAGAGATCCTGGCTCTGATAATCTGCTGTTTGAGTGCCACATTTCTTTCACAACTAACTAATTTTAAAGGTGAGTTATGAGTTTGAGAGGGGATGTATATGGTAAATTAAGAAATGAATAATAGAATGGGAATTCCTTTTGTTGAAGTTGTGTTTATCATTTTGTGTTTTGGGAGAAATTTAAATGTAAGGAACATGTAAAATAATATGGACTATGTTTTCACCATAAATTAAGGTGTACTGGTATACATGAGGAATACTTTTAGGGTTTGAGGTTGCAGTCAGTAATGCAAATACATTCATTATCACTAAGGCTGGTTGCCCTTGCTGGAGTGTAGTCAGTCACCCAGGTTACACATGTTGCTGGTCTCAAAAAGCTGTTTGGACATGTGCTGTTTTCAGAATCTGAAAAGTGAATTCAAAATGTGTCAGACTGTAAAAGTACTTATCACTTGCCAAAAAAAGAGTAGTAAGTGTGCTTTCAAATTGGCAAAGAAATTTCGTTTTCTGCCTAATTTCAAACCATGACTCTGTGTGCAAAGAGGAATTATAGACAGAGATTTATTGCGTATTACTCTGGTAATTTTACATTTGCATTAGTAGGAAAGGGGGAGCTATTTTTTCTGCAGAAGCAGACTCTTAGCACACACCCAGCTGCTTATCCTGTAGAATCATGCATAGTATTCACAACCGAGTGGGGTTTGAGGTTGCAGTCAGTAATGCAAATACATTCAGCATCACTAAGGCTGGTTGCCCTTGCTGGAGTGTAGTCAGTCACCCAGGTTACACATGTTGCTGGTCTCAAAAAGCTGTTTGGACATGTGCTGTTTTCAGAATCTGAAAAGTGAATTCAAAATGTGTCAGACTGTAAAAGTACTTATCACTTGCCAAAAAAAGAGTAGTAAGTGTGCTTTCCAATTGGCAAAGAAATTTTGTTTTCTGACTAATATCAAACCATGACTCTGTGTGCAAAGAGGAATTATAGACAGAGATTTATTGCGTATTACTCTGGTAATTTTACAATTGCATTAGTAGGAAAGGGGGAGCTATTTTTTCTGCAGAAGCAGACTCTTAGCACACACCCAGCTGCTTATCCTGTAGAATCATGCATAGTATTCACAACCGAGTGGGGTTTGAGGTTGCAGTCAGTAATGCAAATACATTCAGCATCACTAAGGCTGGTTGCCCTTGCTGGAGTGTAGTCAGTCACCCAGGTTACACATGTTGCTGGTCTCAAAAAGCTGTTTGGACATGTGCTGTTTTCAGAATCTGAAAAGTGGATTGAAAATGTGTCAGACTGTAAAAGTACTTATCACTTGCCAAAAAAAGAGTAGTAAGTGTGCTTTCCAATTGGCAAAGTAATTTCGTTTTCTGCCTAATTTCAAACCATGACTCTGTGTGCAAAGAGGAATTATAGACAGAGATTTATTGCGTATTACTCTGGTAATTTTACATTTGCATTAGTAGGAAAGGGGGAGCTATTTTCTCTGCAGAAGCAGACTCTTAGCACACACCCAGCTGCTTATCCTGTAGAATCATGCATAGTATTCACAACCGAGTGGGGTTTGAGGTTGCAGTCAGTAATGCAAATACATTCAGCATCACTAAGGCTGGTTGCCCTTGCTGGAGTGTAGTCAGTCACCCAGGTTACACATGTTGCTGGTCTCAAAAAGCTGTTTGGACATGTGCTGTTTTCAGAATCTGAAAAGTGGATTCAAAATGTGTCAGACTGTAAAAGTACTTATCACTTGCCAAAAAAAGAGTTTTAAGTGTGCTTTCAAATTGGCAAAGAAATTTAGTTTTCTGCCTAATTTCAAACCATGACTCTGTGTGCAAAGAGGAATTATAGACAGAGATTTATTGCGTATTACTCTGGTAATTTTACATTTGCATTAGTAGGAAAGGGGGAGCTATTTTTTCTGCAGAAGCAGACTCTTAGCACACACCCAGCTGCTTATCCTGTAGAATCATGCATAGTATTCACAACCGAGTGGGGTTTGAGGTTGCAGTCAGTAATGCAAATACATTCAGCATCACTAAGGCTGGTTGCCCTTGCTGGAGTGTAGTCAGTCACCCAGGTTACACATGTTGCTGGTCTCAAAAAGCTGTTTGGACATGTGCTGTTTTCAGAATCTGAAAAGTGAATTCAAAATGTGTCAGACTGTAAAAGTACTTATCACTTGCCAAAAAAAGAGTAGTAAGTGTGCTTTCCAATTGGCAAAGAAATTTAGTTTTCTGACTAATATCAAACCATGACTCTGTGTGCAAAGAGGAATTATAGACAGAGATTTATTGCGTATTACTCTGGTAATTTTACATTTGCATTAGTAGGAAAGGGGGAGCTATTTTTTCTGCAGAAGCAGACTCTTAGCACACACCCAGCTGCTTATCCTGTAGAATCATGCATAGTATTCACAACCGAGTGGGGTTTGAGGTTGCAGTCAGTAATGCAAATACATTCAGCATCACTAAGGCTGGTTGCCCTTGCTGGAGTGTAGTCAGTCACCCAGGTTACACATGTTGCTGGTCTCAAAAAGCTGTTTGGACATGTGCTGTTTTCAGAATCTGAAAAGTGGATTGAAAATGTGTCAGACTGTAAAAGTACTTATCACTTGCCAAAAAAAGAGTAGTAAGTGTGCTTTCCAATTGGCAAAGTAATTTCGTTTTCTGCCTAATTTCAAACCATGACTCTGTGTGCAAAGAGGAATTATAGACAGAGATTTATTGCGTATTACTCTGGTAATTTTACATTTGCATTAGTAGGAAAGGGGGAGCTATTTTCTCTGCAGAAGCAGACTCTTAGCACACACCCAGCTGCTTATCCTGAAGAATCATGCATAGTATTCACAACCGAGTGGGGTTTGAGGTTGCAGTCAGTAATGCAAATACATTCAGCATCACTAAGGCTGGTTGCCCTTGCTGGAGTGTAGTCAGTCACCCAGGCTACACATGTTGCTGGTCTCAAAAAGCTGTTTGGACATGTGCTGTTTTCAGAATCTGAAAAGTGGATTCAAAATGTGTCAGACTGTAAAAGTACTTATCACTTGCCAAAAAAGAGTAGTAAGTGTGCTTTCAAATTGGCAAAGAAATTTCGTTTTCTGCCTAATTTCAAACCATGACTCTGTGTGCAAAGAGGAATTATAGACAGAGATTTATTGCGTATTACTCTGGTAATTTTACATTTGCATTAGTAGGAAAGGGGGAGCTATTTTTTCTGCAGAAGCAGACTCTTAGCACACACCCAGCTGCTTATCCTGTAGAATCATGCATAGTATTCACAACCGAGTGGGGTTTGAGGTTGCAGTCAGTGATGCAAATACATTCAGCATCACTAAGGCTGGTTGCCCTTGCTGGAGTGTAGTCAGTCACCCAGGTTACACATGTTGCTGGTCTCAAAAAGCTGTTTGGACATGTGCTGTTTTCAGAATCTGAAAAGTGGATTCAAAATGTGTCAGACTGTAAAAGTACTTATCACTTGCCAAAAAAAGAGTAGTAAGTGTGCTTTCCAATTGGCAAAGAAATTTCGTTTTCTGCCTAATTTCAAACCATGACTCTGTGTGCAAAGAGGAATTATAGACAGAGATTTATTGCGTATTACTCCGGTAATTTTACATTTGCATTAGTAGGAAAGGGGGAGCTATTTTTTCTGCAGAAGCAGACTCTTAGCACACACCCAGCTGCTTATCCTGTAGAATCATGCATAGTATTCACAACCGAGTGGGGTTTGAGGTTGCAGTCAGTAATGCAAATACATTCAGCATCACTAAGGCTGGTTGCCCTTGCTGGAATGTAGTCAGTCACCCAGGTTACACATGTTGCTGGTCTCAAAAAGCTGTTTGGACATGTGTTGTTTTCAGAATCTGAAAAGTGGATTCAAAATGTGTCAGACTGTAAAAGTACTTATCACTTGCCAAAAAAAGAGTAGTAAGTGTGCTTTCCAATTGGCAAAGAAATTTCGTTTTCTGCCTAATTTCAAACCATGACTCTGTGTGCAAAGAGGAATTATAGACAGAGATTTATTGCGTATTACTCTGGTAATTTTACATTTGCATTAGTAGGAAAGGGGGAGCTATTTTTTCTGCAGAAGCAGACTCTTAGCACACACCCAGCTGCTTATCCTGTAGAATCACGCATAGTATTCACAACCGAGTGGGGTTTGAGGTTGCAGTCAGTAATGCAAATACATTCAGCATCACTAAGGCTGGTTGCCCTTGCTGGAGTGTAGTCAGTCACCCAGGTTACACATGTTGCTGGTCTCAAAAAGCTGTTTGGACATGTGCTGTTTTCAGAATCTGAAAAGTGGATTCAAAATGTGTCAGACTGTAAAAGTACTTATCACTTGCCAAAAAAAGAGTAGTAAGTGTGCTTTCAAATTGGCAAAGAAATTTCGTTTTCTGCCTAATTTCAAACCATGACTCTGTGTGCAAAGAGGAATTATAGACAGAGATTTATTGCGTATTACTCTGGTAATTTTACATTTGCATTAGTAGGAAAGGGGGAGCTATTTTTTCTGCAGAAGCAGACTCTTAGCACACACCCAGCTGCTTATCCTGTAGAATCATGCATAGTATTCACAACCGAGTGGGGTTTGAGGTTGCAGTCAGTAATGCAAATACATTCAGCATCACTAAGGCTGGTTGCCCTTGCTGGAGTGTAGTCAGTCACCCAGGTTACACATGTTGCTGGTCTCAAAAAGCTGTTTGGACATGTGCTGTTTTCAGAATCTGAAAAGTGGATTGAAAATGTGTCAGACTGTAAAAGTACTTATCACTTGCCAAAAAAAGAGTAGTAAGTGTGCTTTCCAATTGGCAAACAAATTTCGTTTTCTGACTAATATCAAACCATGACTCTGTGTGCCCACAGGAATTGTTTTTAGATATTTAATTTGTGATGGTGTTATTGTGATTTTCACTTGTAGGAAAGGGGTACATAGTATTTTAAGATTTGAAAAGATCATAAAAAATGTAGTAATATATTTAAATAAAATAAAGGAATTTTTTTTTAGTTTTTTTCAGATATTGCTGAAGAGCAGTGAACAAAATATAAGATGCCTACAAAATCCAGACTAAGGAAAAACCACAAAAAAAATCTATATTTGAAGACAACTGGAGGACCTAAGTTAGTTGGAGATGCTCATGTTGGGAAAAAGAGAAAGTCTTCTGGTAAGCAGACAAAAGATTTTTTAAACAATATCTTCAAAAAAAGGAAAAATGTAAGAAAATGTCTGTACTGGAAAGAATGTTTTAAATAGAAAACAACAGGAAAAAATTGAGCATTTAGTTAATGCAAATATACCTTCAGAAACAATAAAGATTAACTTAAAAAGAAAAACAGCGTTTAAAGAGATTAGTAGAAAAATGTTTCAGAGAAGAGTTATGTCCAATTTGATAAAGGATGTGAAGAAATATAAGAAAAAAGCTCAATTTTATAAGAGAAAAAAAGAAATTGAAGCCATTGCAGCAAAGGCTTTAGAATTAAAAAGGAAACTATTATTTTTAATTTTGAACAGAATGCGCACATTAGATAAAATGGTCAATGTACTGAAATCACAAAGCAAAAGGAAAAGACTAGTGAAAAGAACAAACTTTTGTAAAGTGTTTTTAGGAGAATGGATGCATAGTTCAAGTAGTGAACCTTTTTTTAATGAAGAGAGTTATTTTCAAAGTAATAGTTTGCTGCCAGCAGTTGACACCAGAGGTCGTGCTTATGAAGTGAAAAATGTTTGTATAATGGAGAAGGAGAAAATGGTTCCAAGAGATGAGGAACAAGTGATGGCGGATGAGGCTATGGGGAGACGTCCTAAAGCCCCAGTGTACACTTGGAATTGTAGTAGTATTTGCACTGTGCGTCAGGAATCTATTGATAAATTTCGTGAGTTTCTAAGAGAATATAGTAAAAAAAAGTGTTAAACAGAAGATTAAGGTGCTTCAAAGTCTAGATCCATGCAGAGTGAGAGAGAATACTGGTTTGCAGGGACATTCTCTGGCTTGTCTATCTAGAAAAGTGTGTAAAAGTGTTTTTCATCATTTTAGGATGCTGGCTGTTCATCATACTGAAATGAGAAAGTTTGTGAGACGATTGTATTTTGCTAAAAGTCCAGCGATAAAGTTAGATGAATTGAATAGGGCTCTGTTCCGTTGATCGGTATCAGATGTAGAGAAGGTTACTGATGAAATTCAGTTTTGTTACTTTGGTCCAGAACAAGAAAGTGCAGAAAAGGACACAGTAAATGAGGAAGAAGTGGAAGAGAATGTAGAACCCTCTGTGAGTAAGAAATTTAATGATCACATAACAAAATTTGCAATAATCTCTAATGAAAGTCCAAATATTACTTGTATTTGTTGCCGCAGAACTCATTATAGAAAACAAACCAGGAATGTTGATCTCTACAGAAAAAGTGAAAATGAAGATAATTGTAAGTGGAAGGATTTTGCCACATATATATTTCTTGAAAATTGTTTTGAATTGGCAGAAGATCAGCGTATTTGTAAATACTGTTACAACAAGTTAGAAGAAAATAGAATGCCGACCAGAGCTGTACATAATAATTTAGAATTGGATGCTATTCCTGCCGAACTTTCTGAATTAAATACATATGAGTCTATACTTATTCAATGTGTTCATCCGTTCCAGACCATAGTACGTATGGAGCCCAAAACTGGTAAATTACCTCCTTCAGATTTACTGAGAGGTTTAAAAGGTAGAGTGGTGTATTTGCCCTTGGATTTGAAAAAAAATATGGAAACTATTGATGCAGATACTTTGGAAACGGAACCATTAGTTATTCTGGTTAATGGTGTACCTACAAAGAATAAGAAGATTTGGCAGGAGCTGGTAGATGTACGGAAAGTACAAAGAGCAAATTTGTATTTGAAAAGGAATAACAAATGGTATGAATCAATTTATATAGAAGAAGAAGAAGAAGATTTACAAGAAGACACAGAAACACCAACTGGACAAAGTGAAAAAGTGGACAAGTCAAAGGAAGAAGAAATTTATGAACATTTTAGCATACATCCTCTTCATTCAAAAGAAGTTATGGGAGACAATATCGATCTGTTTCAGATGAAGAAAGCAAAAGGAACTCCTGTGAGTGTATGGGAGGAGAGCTTGGAAGCTCGATGTTTTCCCCAGCTGTTTCCTACAGGAAAAGGAGGACGATACGATGAACGTCCAGAACAGATTCCAGCTTCTGAGTATCGAACTACAAGACTATATGCAGAAGATCCAAGATTTCGACAAAGTATTCCTTATTTGTTCCATCTTTTATTTGAAAGCAACTTGTCTGCATTATCTTATGCAGTAAATCACATTTTAAAAAGTGGAGTACATTTACAAAATGTGTCTGCTAAGGATTTTATGGAGAAAGTGCAGCACCGAGATGATCATTTGGAAACCCAACTGATCAATCTGATGGCTTGTCAGCGTGGGACAAATGAATATTGGTACCGACGCCATGGTGAATTAAAATGCATGTTACGGAATTTAGGAACTCCAACATGGTTCCTTACCCTAAGCTGTGCCGAGTACGCTTGGGATGATTTACTGGATTTTCTACGAGAGGCAAATTCAAACATTAAAAACATCGAATACCGGCGGTGTCGGCCTGGAAAGAGCACATGGATTGGTGCATGTTCCGAGAAAAGGTGGTGTACGTGGCGAGAGGTAAGCCTGGGGCGTGGGTGAAAGTTTGGGGCCCCTGGAACGCCTACCGCGGGGGTGTTTGTGAGCCGCCGCTGCTGCCGGCGGCTTCGCCAGCTCCGTCCCCCTAGTTGACCCCCTCCCCCGGCCCCGGGCACAGGGTCCCCCGGTCCGTGCTCTCTTCCCGTTCCCCTCTTTAGATTCTCGTGGATGGTTGGGGTCCCCCACTTACGGCGCACGTGCTGTCATTTCGGATTGCGGGTTGCCTTGCGGGTGTGGTTTTTGTGTGTTGTTGTGTTCTTATAAAATGAAACCGTATTGCGGGCTCGGAGTTATGTGGCCCACGTCGTTGATACCTCCTGATTTACCTCTCTGCAACGCCAAGAGCCTTTTTTGTATGTATGTCATATTCTCCTGTCACTCTAGCGGCCGGCCAGAAGGTTGTAGGCCTATACTTGTATATATTTGAAGACTGCAATAAACGGTTTCAAACAAAAAAAAATAAAAAAAAAAAAAAAAAAAACATCGAATACAAGACAGCAGGAGAACTGTGCTCATTGGATCCGGTTAATGTTTGCAGATATTTCAATCATAGATTTGAGGCTATGATGTCCTTCATCTGCAATAAAAAAAATCCACCTCTTGGAGAAGTAGTGGATTTCTTTTGGAGAAAAGAGTACCAGGCAAGAGGTGCTCCTCATATTCATATGCTGTTGTGGATCAAGGATGCCCCAAAGTTTGGAACAGATACTGATGAAGCAGTGTTATCTTTCATTGAAGAATATGCAACATGTGCTATACCAAAAAGCACAGAAGAGAAAAAGTTAAAGGAGCAAGTTTTACGTTTCCAAAGTCATCGGTGTGGAAAATACTGTCGACGGAAATACAAGAGCAAAGATAAATACTACACTAAATGTCGATTTGGATTTCCTAGACCTGTTCTTTCAAATGGAAGAGTAAACAGTTTTATGTCATCTGTGAGACATACTATTACAAGAAAATCACCTAAGAATACCTACAACCTTAAAAGAAAAGAAGAATCAAAAAATATAAATGACTACAACCCAGTCATTTTATCCATGTGGAATGCTAACATGGATATACAGTATGTAGCTGACAATTCCATTGCTGTTGCTCGATATGTAACGTCTTACATTACTAAATCAGAAAAAACTGAATTGAAAGAAATGTGGGAAGAGATTTCTCACGAGAAGACTGTCAGTAAGAAGCTGTACAGTTTCAGTTTAAAGATGTTATCGCATCGAGAAATTGGATCCTACGAATGTTCAGATAGGTTATCTTCTGCAAGTCTCTACTCGAAATCACGAAGAATAATTTGGGCAAGTTTAGGCCTTGCAGCAATGAGAAATCGGGTACTGAAATCTGTTGGAGAAATTGAATATTTGGCCGAGAATGACCCAGAAAGTACAGATATTTTGAAATCAAACATGTTGGACACATATTATCCCAAGAGAAGTCTTCATCTAGAGAACATGTGTCTCTATGAAGTGCTGCAGAACTACATTTATTCACGGAAAGCCACAGAAGACATCAACAATGGAAAATATAAAGTCATTGGTGAGGAAGGATGTTTGGTGAAGCAAACAAAAGGAAGTTTGATAAATCACAGGAAGCTGAGTTGCGACACTACTGACAAAAAGGAATTTTACTACTTGGCTCTTTTACAGCTGTTTAAACCATGGCGTACAGAGGACGAACTACTGGGAGAATTTCAAAGCTATGAAGATTCCTTTAATGCTTGCAAAGACAGCATAGAATGCAGTACTTTCACAAATTATGTGCAAATGTTAAATGAAGAAATTGAACAGGAAACTACAATTGCAGCTGAAGTAGCTAGAGACAGTTCTCAAGACAGCCAAAGTTCAGGAACACTCAGTCAAGATCCCCTAGGACAACCAATCGTTGAAAATGAAGCTGCAATAGCTATGACTGAAGTGGAAACGGCTATGAATCAAGCTCAAGAAGAATTTATAGACTTACCAAATTTGGAAAGACAACTGAATGAAGAGCAGCAACAAATTTATGAAGAGATCAGAAACAAAATTGATCACGGATTACTACATGAAAAAAAAGAGTGCTCATGCACATCATTTCAACCAATCAGGATGTATGTAAGCGGACAAGCTGGAACTGGAAAAAGTTTCTTAATAAAAGTCATCAGAAGCTACCTACAGCAAAAAACGGATTCAACTTTGTCTTGTGTGGTTACTGCTCCAACTGGGTTAGCAGCATATAACATAAAAGGAATCACCTTACATTGTTTGCTAATGTTACCAGTGGAGCATGAAAGCAAAATACAATACCACAAGCTAACTGGAGAAGCATGCTTGGAAGTTTCAAGAGTATTGAAGAAGATGCAAGTTCTCATTATTGATGAGGTGAGCATGGTATCAAACTTAATGCTTGCCTTTGTGCATTTAAGAATGCAGCAAATTCTAAGGACAGACTATGACGTGTTATTTGGTGGAAAACATGTCATAGTTTTTGGGGATCTTCTACAGCTTACTCCAGTTAAAGGACAACCAGTGTTTAATACTGTGACACATGAAGACACAAAGAAGTCATTGGGAAGCATTGGTAATGCAAATATTTGGTCCTTCTTTGAGTACAAGGAACTTACTACTAATATGAGGCAAGCAAACGATGAAGAATATGGAAGTATTCTGAAAGATATCAGAATTGGACTACTCACTGAAGCTGGCACGAAAGCATTACAGAGTCGGTTGCTACATAATTTATTTCCAAAGGAAGAAATAGTTGCAGAGAAGATATACAAGAACATTGCAGAAAAGAAAAGTGTCATCTGCTTAATGCCAACTCTACGTGAATGCTCAATATTCAATGAGGAGCTTTTGAAATTGGAAAAGGAAGAGATTAGGAAATTGGAAGCAGTGGACAAAATTCAGCATGACAGAATTACTATTACATTAACAGGCAAACTGAAAAATAAATTGGATTCACTAGAGAAGAACATTTCAAAAACTGCTGGATTAGAAAAAAATCTATATGTTTGCATGAACTGTAGAGTATTTTTAAGGAGAAATTTGGATGTTGAAAAAGGTTTAGTAAATGGAGCTATGGGAAGAGTTGTGGGTTTTATTAATTATCAGAAAAAAGATGGAATTGAATGTTTAAAAATAAAATTTGATCAGATAGAAGAAGTTATAGACATTTGTCGTTGTACAGTTCGTTTCATGCTTGTGAAAGACTTATATGTACGTAGGAAACAGTTTCCGTTTTCTCTAGCATATGCTGTAACTATTCACAAGTCTCAAGGATTGACTGTAGATTGTGCATTTGTAAACATTGGTTCAACTGTGTTCAAAGAAGGTATGGCTTATGTAGCTTTGTCACGAGTGAAAACATTATCTGGTTTAATCATGATAGACTTTGATGATTCAAAAGTTAGTGCTGATACAAACTGTGTAAAGGAGTATAATAGATTATGTTATGTTATGTTATATTAATTTATTATGCGCACAGCTACTCCAGCCAAGGAGATTAAGAAGAACCTATGCTCCTCATTTAGGTCAGTATCCTGTGTTGGAGAAACGTGTAGTTTCTCGAAAAAGGAGAATTGAGAATATCTGTAATGAGGATGTAGAGAGGAGAAAAAAAAAGAGGAGTGATGTAATTGCAAGCAAAAAGAAAAAGGAAAATGTTGAAGAGGTTGTAGGTTGTCATTTTGAAAATAGCTCTGGTGTCAACTGCTACGCTAATGTAGTGCTGAATGTTGCATTTTATCTGGAAAGTTTGCAAGAGCAGATAATAGTAAATCAGAGAAAAAGATTCTGTTCTGACTTGAGTCTCCTTTTTCAAAATCTGAGTAATGATAAAACTCAAATAGAAAGTGCTACTGAAATTAGAAAACTTTTAGATGTATGTTCAGGACGAACACAGTTTTCTCAAAATGTACAGCAAGACGCACAGGAATTCTTGATGTATTTTCTTCAGGTACTGGAAGAAGAAGGGGTACAAATTGAAAATATGTTTGGTGTCTCTTATAAATGGGAACATAGTTGTGAAAACTGTTTCAATACATGTGGCTCTAATGTTGATTCTGAAAGGTTTATTTATTTAACATTGCCAGACAGTAAAACAGTCACTTTTGCTAAATTAGTTAAAGATGCTAATCATAGCATGGAATGCAGTAAGTGTAAATCTGACATGTTTTCAACGTTAATTTTAAAGGACTACGGACAGTATGTCATTTTAATGATGCAACGATGTAGAGCTGATGGTTCAAAATTGGATACTTTAATAAAGAAGTTTATAGGACAGCAATTATCAATTTCAGGAAAAACTTTTGTAACAGTTGCAATAATTTTCCATGAAGGACCTACTGTAACTTCTGGACATTACATAGTTTATCTTAAATGTGAAAAAGGCTGGACACTGTGTAATGATTCCCAATTGATTTTCAAGCAACGTTTGCCTTTTGATTTAGCAAATTCCTATCTAATCTTTCTGAAACCTAAATTTTAGAGAGAATTGGCAAGACCTGTACAAAACAATTTTACCATTTTATTGGATTACCATTGGAATTTTCAAATAAAAAGATTTTTCAAATTACCATTTGGCCTAAAGGAAAGGTAACCAATTGTATTGTGGACTTATTTAATTCCCAATGAATCTTTCAGAAACCAAAAATTTGGAGAGAATCGGTAACATCTGTACAATTTAAATTTTGGAATTTTATTGGATTACCATTGGAAATTTAATCAAAAAAGATTTTTAAAATTACCATTTGGCCATAAGGAAAGGTAACCAATTGTATTGTGGACTTATTTAATTACTAATTAATCTTTCGGAAACCAAAATTTTAGAGAGAATCGGTAACATCTGTACAATTTAAATTTTGGAATTTTATTAGATTACCATTGGAAATTTAATCAAAAAAGAATTTTAAAATTACCATTTGGCCTAAAGGAAATGTAACCAGATGTATTGTGGAGTTATTTGAGATATATTATTTTTGTGATTATGCTTCTGTAACAAAATTGTCAGATGGTATTTTAAAGAAATAGTTATTGTTATTAGATGATATTTTTTTTGAATATTTTGCATTTCTATAATGTTATGTTTAAGTGAAAAGAGATTCTGGGCTTTTTTAAAACAATCTTTGAGATTGTTATTTTTTTTTTGCCTGCTGTTAAGTGATGAATGCAATTGCTTTCACGATTTATAGTGAGATGCAATATATTCGGAAAACAGCAAAAAAATGGCAAAAAATTGTTTTTGGAAAATATGTAAATACGTGTACTGTATTATATAATGATTTATTAAATATTAATACTTTTTTCTTTTTTTTCAGATTGTGAAAGAAAATTTTCGAAAAAAAAAACCATTTTTACAAGTAATTTCAATTAAATTTTAATAAAAAATGTAATTGTTGGATGGGTCAGGTAAGTCAGAAATTAGATGGTCCCTTTCTTCCACTTCTCCTCAAACAGATTTTCAGTATTTAGTTATTAATCCCTCAAGGACCTTGTAATGTGGTAATTGTTTTTTAGTGTTTTTAAAGAAAAAAAAAAAAATACGCTTACCGTACGCGTACGGTATAAAAAAAAAAAAAAGTTTTTAAGAATTTTTTTTAAAAAGTTGAGAGGTAGGGTTGACTCTTAAAAGAGCCGTTGTGTTCATGCAGGGACAGAGGAAAGGAGGAATGGGAACATTAGCTGGTAGGACAAATGTGCTGGTCTATTTTGTTGTTAATGAGGGGAAGACTGGTCTCCCTATGAACAATTAGACCATGGCAAAATGAGCACCGCATTGTAACCCTCGCAAACCGATGGTTAGTTTCCACAGGACCAGAAAAAGGTGAATCTGCCCCCACAGATGAAGGGCTCAGCTGAGCTTCCGAAGATGGACTCGGCTGAGCTGCTGTGGATGTGCTTGCTCGACTTACTGAAGGGTTTCCTCTAGTATGTCGTGCATGTGTCCTAGGGTGTACATCCTCAAGGTGTCGTAACATAGTGTGATTCCCGAAGGAATACTTCTTGTTAGGATTACCTCTTGAAAGTACACGCTGGCACAGCTTACAAGTCACCAAAGCAGCATTGACTTTTTTCTCGCCCTCAGGAAAAGTAAAATACTCCCATATAAAAGAGCTCTTCTGTTTCCTCTTTCTCTGCCTGATGGTGGTGCTGCTAGCCTCACTCTCAGCAGAGGAGTGCTGGTTTGCCATCGTATCCCAAAGACAACTCAGCTCCTTCTCCTAAGGGATCACAAGCAGAAATGAGGGGAATGGGTGTGGTGTAGGAGAGTTCTAGAACTGAAACTACTTTGAACCAATCAAAAGATTTGTTTCTTGATCACATGACCCACCGTGCGCGTACGTTACGCTTACGGTACGCTTACGGAGCGCTTACGGTAAAAGTACGCATGCGCGTAAAAAAGACACGCGCTCGCGCACATAACAGGCACGCCCCAACACTTCCACGTAACGTGCGCGTGTGGCATACACGCTTACGCGCCACGTACGCAGTACGCACGGCTACGTAAATTGCGTAACCATACGCAAAAAGAGTAGAAATATTACGAACATTACGCAAACCGTACGCTTACCGTAAGCTTACCGTACGCGCACGTAAAAAAAAAAAAAAAAATGAAAAAAAAAATCACTATGTTATACTAATATATCTTACCTGTTTGGTAAAAAAAAAATGAGAACAAATAATATATTGCAGAATTTTTAAAAATTAAGCATAGTGTTTTAAGAGAATATAAAGTAAAAAAAAATAAAAAAAGTAAAAAAGCTTGCAAATAAAAAAAAAAAAACACGTTTAATATAAGAATTTGTATTAAAAAAAACCATACAAAAACAATGAAAAAACCATGGGAATCACACATGTTATAGGTAAGAATTAGCATTTAAAAAACCATACAAATTCACTGAAAAAACCATGGGTTTCACACACGTTATAGTTAGGAATTAGCATTTAAAAAACCTTGCAAATTCAGTGAAAAAACCATGGGTTTCACACACGGTATAGTTAGGAATTAGCATTTAAAAAACCTTGCAAATTCAGTGAAAAAACCATAGGTTTCACACACGTTATAGTTAGCGGACATTTTACTCATAAAAAACCAATGAAATTCCCCCGTTATAGTTAGTTAAGCTAACTATAACTCGCGCACCCGCAATCCACTGCTGATGACGTAACATATTACATCACTCATGACATGGTCAGTGACATCACTCATGACATCACTGATGACATCTCAAATGACATCACTGATGACATCATCCTTGTGACAGAGTGGTAGACCTCCTCTCACCCTAATATAACCTTTGATACAAACATTCAAAAATAGAGACTGAAATTTTCAAAAAAATGGACATACCAATACCAGTTACAACAACCTCTTCAGTAATTCTAAGATCCACATACACATCCACTCATTCACCAACAGTCCTGTACAGTCACTCATACGTGTACTCACTCATCATATGTACTCATACACCTATACATCCTGTTACACAATGCCACTCATCCATAGAGTTACTCAAACACATAGTCACTCATGCTAATAAAGAATCGAACATACATTTACTTGCATATACAGTTATACACACACCACCACACTTACTTCCACGGAAACTTACACATACTTACTCTTTTAAATAATCACTTATAAAAACACATACTTATTCATACAGGAACTGTTTCAATCTCTCACTCTCACATATACTCACTTATATACACCAATAGTCAAATATACTTCTTTAAAACATATTTAGTAACTCATAAAGACACTATTGAGACAGTCATTCACTCACTAACACACCCATACACACACTCATCCAACCATACAGACATGCACACATGCTGTCTTCAACACATACAACCAGAGAGTCAATCATTCATGCACCTATGCACTACGTAATACCCCCCACCGAACCATGCAGACACTCAGACTGATACTCAAAAAACAACCTAATATCCTATATAAACACCCATGTAGCTACTCACCAACCCATGCAGACACTTATACACAAAGTGAGAGACTGATACAGATAATTACATATTTAAACATTACTCACTAAGCCATGTATTCACTAAGATACACTTAATCAGTCAGTTACACAATCAATTTTTCAAAAACAAATCATCCTTTTAGACACTTATATACCCATTTATTCTTCCATCGACCTTGAGATATACATATATAAAACATATGTAATTTTCAGAAAAACACACATTCACTGGATGATGTCATCAGTGATGTCATTTGATATGTCATCAGTGATGTTATGAGTGATGTCACTGACCATGTCATGAGTGATGTAATATGTTACGTCATCAGCAGTGGATTGCGGGTGCGCGAGTTATAGTTAGCTTAACTAACTATAACGGGGGAATTTCATTGGTTTTTTATGAGTAAAATGTCCGCTAACTATAACGTGTGTGAAACCTATGTTTTTTTCACTGAATATATATATATATATATATATATATATATATATATATATATATATATATATATATATATATATATATATAGTTCTCCAAAGTTCCAAGCTTTCCAGGAGGCACTTGATCAGTTCACCCGGAGCCTCGGCATCACGATAATTATTAACAATGCCCTACGCGTTTCAAAGCTTTTCTCCCTTTTCATCGGGGCTAATTTCTTCAAAACATGGCACCACATGTACTTCCTTTTATGCACACAATAATTTATTCATGGCCCCCAGTGGGCCGTGCTAAGTGCACTTGCAAACAGCATGCTGGGACATGTGGTCCTTTAAGGAAAAAGTATTACCCACAGTGGGTTCCAGGCACCAGAAATTGAAAGATTATTATTGTCCTTAGTAGGAACGTGTATGTCGAGGCAATTTTCTTTTTGTAGAAAAGGCTCACTGTGCTGTTACTGCTTTCGGTAATTCCGAGCCTCAGCCTCTCCAAATCCCAAGATGGTGCTCTCCTGCACGGCAGGAATGCCATGTAATCATTTTGTTCTCCAAATTTCCAAGATTTCCAGGAGGCACTCGATCAGTAGCTACATGAGTGTCTATATGGGTTATTAGTTTTTTTTTTGAGTATCGGTATGAGTGTCTTAGTGTTTGTATGGTTCGGTGGGGGTATTAATTAGTGCATAGCTGCATGAATGAGTGACTCACTGTTTGTATTTGTTGAAGACAGCATGTATGCAGGACTGAATGGGTGGATGAGTGTGTGTATTGGTTTGTTGGTGAGAGAATTACTGTCTCAATGGTGTCCTTATGAGTAACTACATATGTTTTAAACTAGTACATGTGAGTATTGGTGTATGTGAGAGGGAGAGATTGGAAGAGTTCCTGTATAAATAAGTACGTGTTTCTATAAGTGATTCTTTAAGAAAGTAAGTATGTGTAAGTTTCTGTAGAAGTAAGTGTGGTGGTGTGTGTTTAACTGTATATGCAAGTAAATGGATGTTGTTGCTCTGCATGTGTGACTATGTGTGTGAGTAACTCTATGGATGAGTGTCAGTGTGTAACAGGATGTATACATGTATGAGTGACTGTGTAGGACTGTTGGTGAATGAGTGGATGTGTGCGTAGATCTTGGAATTACTGAATAGGTTGTTGTAACTAGTATTGGTATGTCCATTGTTTTGAAAATGTTAATTTCTATTTTTGAGTGTATGTATCAAAGGTTATATTAGAGTGAGAGGAGGTCAGCCACTCTATCACAAGGATGATGTTATCAGTGATGTCATCAGTGATGTCATTTGAGATGTCGTCAGTGATGTCATGAGTAATGTCACTGACCATGTCATGAGTGATGTAATATGTGATGTCATCAGCAGTGCATTGCGCGTGCGCGAGTTATAGTTAGCTGAACTAACAATAACGGGGGAATTTCACTGGTTTTGTACGAGTGAAATGTCCAACTAACTATGACGCCCCTGAAACCTATGGTATTTTCAGTGATTTACTAAAGTTTTTTAAATGCTAATTTCTAACTATAACGTGCCTGAAACCTATGGTTTTTTCAGTGAATTTCAAAGGTTTTTTAAATGCTTATTTCTAACTATAACGTGCCTGAAACCTATGTTTTTTTCAGTGAATTTCAAAGGTTTTTTAAATTCTAGTTTCGAACTATACCTACAGAGGTAGAACATGTGATGAAAGAAGAAACAACGCACAGAAAGAAAAAAAAGAAATGCAGAAAGAAGCAACATAAGTCCAGAAAGACAAAGAAAAGTGCAGGAAGAAGAAGAGATGTACAGGAAGAACCAACAGAGGAGCAGAAAGTACTCCTGTGCCCACAACTTTTTCAGACAGGTACTGGTGGTAACTGTATCTGACTAACCAGGCCTATAGCCAGTGCTATGCTAAAAGACACTTAGAATACAGTGAAAGCACCTACATACACTAGGGAACACTATGCGTTGGGGTACCCCTGTGATTACCATGACCTCCTCTGTAAGACCCTAGTACATAATAGGGCAGGGGGATTAAAACTACCTCTTAAAACGCGCCACAGGGGGCGTTTGCACACTGGTGAAGGGTGGGGGGTGCCTGAGGTGACGTGTGCAAACACGCCCTGTGGCCGTTTTAATTTGGGGGATAAAGTCCCCTTGAATCCTGAGTGTCCCTTGGGTCCAACTAGCCCACCAGGTATCTCCAGTAAGCGCCACAGAGCTGCATTGCAGAGAGGTGTAAAAAGGGGCACGGCCTGGACCACCTCTTGTAGAAATCCAAACCTTCTCAGGGGCTTCACTGATACACCTGGTCCTTTTAAACCAACAAAGAAGAGATTGGCACAGAAGCTGTAATATAAAAGACATCTTTTTATTTAACCTCTAAAAAGGGAAAAAATGCGTCACACAGTATTCTCAAATCACTGTATGAGACATTTTCTAAGAAGTACAGAGAACAGGGGCATTATATACCCACACAGGGGCTGAAAAAAGGCAGTACAAGTACACATGAGAAGAGTTATACACATAGATGGTCATACAGAAACTGCATAGTCAACAAGTAGGAGGAGTAATAAGTTGCTGACATCAGTTAGAACAGCCTGACAGTTCTATAGCCAGCACATAGCTAACTAAAATGGCTGCCAAGTACAAAATGGCTTTCAGCTCATGCTAAGAGATTAATGCAATCTTCAACACTCTCTGCAACGCAGCGCAGTGGCGCTTACTGGAAGCACCTGGTGGGCTAGTTGGCCCCCAGGGGCCCTCAGGGTTGAAGGGGAATTATTTCCCCAACCTAAAACGCGCCACAGGGCGTATTTGCGCACATCACCTCAGGCCCAGTCCCCTCCCTTCCCCACTGTGTAAATGCACCCTGTGGCCGTGTTAAGTTGGGAGATTAAGTCCCCTTGAATCCTGAGGGTCCCTAGGGTCCAACTAGCCCACTACATACCTCCAATAAGTGCCACAGAGCTGCGTTGTAGAGAGGTGTAAAAATGGCCATGGCCTGGACCACCTCTCTGCAACACAGCGCAGTGGTGCTTACTGGAGGTACCTGGTGGGCTAGCTGGCCCCGAGGTGCCCTCAGGATTGAAGGGGAATTATTTACCCAACTTAAAAAGCTCCACAGGGCATGTTTCCACATGTCACCTCAGGTCCCGTTCCCTCCCTTCCCCACTGTGTAAACGCACCCTGTGGCCATTTTAAGTTGGGAGATTAAGTCCCCTTGAATCCTGAGGGTCCCTAGGGTCCAACTAGCCCACTACGTACCTCCAGCAAGTGCCACTTTCGTGTTTTGCGTGTTTGTTTTTCTTTTCTTGTGCCTCGGTTCTACCGAGGCACAAGATGGCCTCCAACACTTCCTGGTTTGGTGTGTTGAAAGACAATTAGCATGAAGCTCGTGATCAGGAGGGTGCGCGGATCCACCGCGGCCATAGATATCGCTATATTTGTTTCTTCATTTCTCAAAAACTACTGAACGGATTTACACCATTTTTTAAAAGGTCGCTTTCTGAGCCACACAGTACCTTTTTGCCAAATTTGGTGTAATTCCGTTGAGCAGTTTTTGCTATAACTGTGTCTAAAGTTTCCTATGAGAAATTGATTTTTTTACCTCTATTTTTTGAATTTCTCAGGAACTACTGAACGGATTTACACCATTTAAAAAAAGGTCTCTTTCTGAACCAAGGGCTAACCTTTTGAAAAATTTGGTGCAATTCCGTTCAGCAGTTCGAGCTGTAGCCTGTTCCAAAATTTCCTATGGGAAATAACATGGAAAAAATGCGTTTTGGGACCCCCCTTTTTTCTCCGCCCCCGCTTGGCGAATCAGCCCCAAAATTTCAGGATAGGAGCTGACTGAAGTGCCCCACCAGTTTTGAACATTTTGCGAACATTCGTCATCCAGCGCCAAAGTTATTGGGAAAAGAGTGTTACAATTTTCCTATGGTAACTAGGTCCTAACTATAACGACCGCCAGTAGGTAATATATATATATATATATTTATTTATATATATAGATACATATATGTGTGTGTGTGTGTGTATATATATATATATGTTGTTAGAAATTTAATTTCGAGTTGTCAGAGATTTATACACCCTGTTCAAGTAGGGACCACAATCCTAATTAGGGTAAGTCAGATAAACAAACCTAAATAAACCTGTGCTCACCCTCTGGTAGCTTGGCACAGAACAGTCAGGACTAACTTAAGAGGCAATGTGTAAAGTCTTCATGCACACTTTAATTACTGTGACAGATTCCACACAAGTTTAGACAAGTAGAGAATATTTATCTGAGTAAAACAAGACCAAAATGAAAAAAATCCAAAAAGAAAAAAATTAGATGTGAATTTTTAAGGAATAAACTGTAATATAATGCTAAAAAGCCAAGGACCAGGGTGAATCCAAATTTCAGGCCTACCGTGATATAGAGCAAGCCGGCTACAACACCAATGCAGCGCCCTCTGAAAAATACCTTGCATGGAGCAAGCGTCGGCATTGAAGACTCAACGAGTTGGTTCTGATCCATGCAGTAGGATAGATGAGACTCACAGTTGAGTTCCACGTCGTAGTCAGACCCCTTTTGATGCAGGTACTGCTTTGTCATCGAGCCTCACAGTCAGGTCCTGCATTGTTGATTGAGCCGTAAAGGGTTGTCCTTGAATCATTGCTGTGTTGGCGTCGGAGGGTACTGCATTGGTTGCGATCGGTATAAAGTTATCACTGTGTCAATTTTTGTAGAAAAAACAGCTACAGAATCCTCTTTCAGTATCGAGGCTAGATTTTCACCTCTTGGCAGGGCAGACTGACAGTTGGCATTGTCCAGTAGCTGAAGTCGAGTTGAAGGAAGTCTTTGATGGCCCTGAAACTTCAAAGCAGGAGGCAAGCCCTTGGAGATCTTGGGTTCAAGGATGTAGAGAGTAGGTTCAGTCCTTCTCACTTCACGGTAAATATAAGCACACAGCAGGCCAACAAAGCACAGGTAGCAAAGTGGCAGTCCTTCCTACAAGACAGCAATCAGCAGGCAGCAGGCCAACACAGAAAAGCAGTTAGCAAAGTGGCAGTCCCTCTGACACCACAGGAACTCTTCTTCCTGGCAGAATGTCCTTAGTTCCAGCAATGTTCTAAAATCATGGTGTCAGAGGTCCAGTACTTGTATCCAATTTGGCTTTTGAAGTAGGAAGACTTCAAAGAAATGCTTTGAAGTGGACAAGGCCCTTCCTATGCTGCCCTGGACCCAGACTCACTGCAGGGGGTATGCAACCCTTTGTCTGGGAACAGACACAACCCTATTCAGGTGCAAGTGTCATTTGCTCCATCTCATCCTGCCTCAGGATGATCCATCAACATGCAGATGGATGCTCAGACACATATACACTTGAATTTTGCTGTGGTCTCATGCAGTACTTGACTGGCCTTTGTATCACTTGAACTTTCGAGTCACATGCAGATGTGTCGTATTATGGTACACCATGAACACTCATCAGGGCAGTATTTTGCCATTATGCTGTAAGTTCATAATCAATTGAATTAATTTCAGTTAACTTGAGTATTTATATTTATTACATGCCAAACCAGCAGAACTACTGTTTAATTTCTGTTATAAGCAGTACTTTGTACCATGTTAAAATATGGCCGCCTATGTGGAAACATTGTATAGGACCACACAATTAGCCCACTTTCTATGTTTGTTCACTAACGAAGAACCCCATAAGAATAGACATGGAGACGGCACTTATCCACCTGCAGCCAAAGCAACTGGATCGCCGAAACAAATTGGGTTTTGCCTGTGCCCCTACACCTTCAATGCCATGGTGCACCTTGAGCACATTAAATCTTTGACAAACACGAAGGACTACATGTCCTTACTGCCACATGGAGTTTGTGAAGCTGAATAATCCACTCACTCACCCATACAGTCACTCATGCATGCACTCACACACCCATACAGCTGCTCACACACCCAGTCACACACTGATACAGACAGTCACACGTCCACTCAGATTTTATGTTACAGACAGTATCACTCATTAGTAGTACAATTAATATACTAATCCAACTTTTCTAGTAGGTTAGTATATATCTTTAATACCCATAAACTCTTAAAAACACTTATACTCATTTGATGATGTCATCAGGAATGTCATTTGAGATGTCATTCATGATGTCATCAGTGATGTCACTGACCATTTCATGAGTGATGTAATATGTGAGGTCATAAGCAGTGCATTGCGGGGGCGTAAGTTATAGTTAGCGCAGGTAACTTTAACTGCTGAATTTCAATGTTTTTGTACAAGTGAAATCTGAGCCTAACTATAACCTTTGGCTTTTTAATGAATATATATATTAACCTGGTTCCTCTATAGGAACTCGTTTCAGCCGTCTTGTGCGGCATTTGTCAACCTTGGAATACGCTGGTTCATTTAATTTAAATCAATTTTGCATGTGATTGATGTAATCACTATGGTGGAAATACTTTTACTTCAGGCACTTCTATGATCATTCTAACTGTCCCGGACCAGTGTCCCTTTAAATCCTTCTCTGGCTTTTGCCCATGAAGTGCAAGAGTTTCTTTACTAATCACTGTGCAAAATCTGCATTGTATTAATAACCTGGCTTTCGATGCAAGTTTCCATAGATATTCCATTTTTTTTTTAAATGTCAGTCTTTATGACAAGATGTTTCCAACCTGCGCCTCACCAAATGCAACTGCCTTGCCTTGCCTGGCCCCAGCTCCACAGGTACCTCTGTCATTAGGTCGAGGTTTCTCGTTCCTTCTGTCACCATACCACTGGGGCTCTCCCGTTTCACAAGTCGTGACCTCAGAAGTTTTCCGGTTTCCATGAGTGTACCTTAACAATGGTGGTGCAGAGAAAGACGTCTCCACTGGCGTCCATTACATTAACCTGGTTCCTCTCACATCAAGAAGGAGTCTGCACTCGGGTCGCAGGGTATCATCGCTTTATTGTTAAAAAGCACAGTTGCTCATTATAGGAACGCGTTTTACCCATCCTGTGCGGCCTTTGTCAACCTTGGAATACGCCGGATCATTTAATTTAAATCAGTTGTGCACGTGATTGATTTAATCGCCATAGTGGAAATACTTTGACTATAGGCACTTCTATGCTCATTCTAACTGTCCCGGACCAGTGTCGCTTTAAATAATTCTCTGGCTTTTGCCCATGAAGTGCAAGAGTTTCTTTACTAATCACTGTGCAAAATCCGCATTGTATTAAAAACCTGGCTTTCGATACAAGTTGCCGTAGATATTCCATTTAAAAAAAAAAAAACAATTTCAGTCTTTATGACAAGATGTTTCCAACCTGCGCCTCACCAAATGGCAACTGCCTTGCCTAGCCCCAGCTCCAGAGGTACCTCTGTCATTAGGTTGAGGTTTCTCATTCCTTCCGTCACCTTACCACGGGGGGCTCTCACGTTTCACAAGTCGTGACCTCAGAAGTTTTGCTGTTTCCGTGAGTGCACCTTAACACTGGTGGTGCAGAGAAAGTCGTCTCCGCTGGTGTCCATTACATTAACCTGGTTCCTCTCACATCAAGAAGGAGTCTGCACTCGGGGCGCAGGGTATCATCAGCTCTATTGTTAAAAATCACAGCAGCTCGTTATAGGAACGCATTTCAGCCATCTTGTGTGGCCTTTGTCAACCTTGAAATATATATATATATATATATATATATATATATATATATATATATATATATATATATATATATATATTATCTACTGGCGGTCGCCAGTAGATAGTTATAGTTAGGACCGTGTTTCCATAGGAAATCTGCAACATTCTATTTGGAATAACTTTGGCGCCGATTGACGAATCCTCGCAAAATTTTCAAAATAGGTAGGGCGCTCTGCTCCACTCCTTCCCTGAAAGTCTCGGGGGGATTTGTCAAGCGGGGGCTGAGAAAGAGGGGGGGGTCCCAAAACACGTTTTCCCCATGCATTTTTCCGTAGGACCTTTAGTCCAAGCTACAGCCCGAACAGCTGAACAGAATTACTTGAAATTTGGCAGAGAGGTAGTCCTCAGGTCAGTGATGTGCCTTTTGCAGGTCTGGTGTAAATCTGTTCAGTATTTCCTGAGAAAATAGCATTTAAATAAATTTATATATATAGGCGCGCTCGATGCGCGTACGGTAAAACTTACCGTACGCGCACGCTGCCGTGCGCGAGCGCGATTCTGATTGGTTGTTAGATCTTCGTAAACATTCGAATCGGTCGAAACCAGGAAGTGTCGCCCGCCATTTTGTCTCTCGCAGTCTGAGGGGGTGAAAAATAAAGGTGGAGAACGTGAAAAGGGGGCATGGTGGACAGTTCCTGACCCCCTAGCCTTTGTCAGGGGGTCCCAGAAGGACCCCCAAGGGCCAATATTTCCTTTAATTTTTTTGCGAAAAATCGCGGAGTACGCGTAGCGTGCGCGTACGGTAGAAACGGAAAAATTCCGCAAACTGCGTAACGTGGGCGCGCGAAGCACACCGTGCGCCCACAGCACGCGCACGGTGCGCGAAGCGCACCACGCGCGTACGGTACGCGCACGGTGAAAAACCTTAAAAACATAACTTAGCGTTTAAAAAACCGTACAAATTCACTGAAAAAACCATAGGTTTCACACACGTTCTAGTTAGGAATTAGAATTTAAAAAACCTTGCAAACACACTTAAAAAACCATAGGTTTCACACATGTTATAGTTAGCTGGACATTTCACTCGTGAAAAACCATTGAAATTCCCCCGTTATAGTTAGTGCAGGCAACTATAACTCACGCGACCGCAATCCTCTGCTGATGACGTCAGATATTACATCACTGATGACATATGTGTCTTTCTGAAAAAAAAATATTTGTAATATATGTATAGCTAAAAATTAATGGAAGAAGACATGGGTAAATAAGTGTCTAAATACAGTGATGTAATATCTGACGTCATCAGCAGAGGATTGCGGTGCACGAACTATAACGGGGGTATTTCAATGGTTTTTCATGAGTGAAATGTCCAGCTAACTATAACATGTGTGAAACCTATGGTTTTTTAAGTGAATATATATATATATATATGTATATATATATAGATATATATATATATATATTTCAACAAGTGGTCACGACTAACTTTGGCAAAGGAGGTCGACCGAGGGATCGGATTGTCGTTGACCCGCCACCAGACACTGGAAAGCAAGGAGTTTGACGGGGTCACTGTACGAGCGTCATCACTCTCCAGCCCCTGGATGTTCGGAGGCTGAAAGAAAGGGGATAGGAGGCTTTTATTTTAATTTTACAACCAAATACCTCTCCTGGTGTCTCAGGTGAAAGGAACATTTTACCAGGCATTCAAGCCATCGAAATGCTGCATTGTGGGGCCGGTAGTCTTTGCAATTTGGATTACCGAGTGAGCTGCCCTATAACGCGACCCAGGTGCGCCCCACCACCAAGGGAGGAGGCGGATATAAATGAATCGAACTAAGAGAGATTTGATTGTGTAATGGAGGCATCTGAGGAAGGCTGTTGCCGAAACGCATCATGCCGGAATCCATTTTAATAAAAGTCAACTAAAGCCCCGCTGTTTCCCCTGATCCGTCTTTATGGGAGAGGATTGTGTGTTATATGTGGCGTGGTTTGCCAATACCACACGTACAGGGGACCCTTTCAACAAGTGGTCACGATTAACTTTGGCAAAGATGGTCAACCGAGGGATCAGATTGTCGTTGACCTGCCACCGGACACTGGGAAGCAAGGAGTTTGCCAGCATGGGCTGGTCCGTCATGGTATGGATTGACACGGTCACTGTACGAGCGTCATCACTCTCCAGCCCCTGGATGTTCGGAGGCTGAAAGTAGGGGATTGGAGGCTTTTATTTTAATTTTACAACCAAATCCCTCTCCTGGTGTCTCGGGTGAAAGGAATATTTTACCAGGCATTCAAGCCATCGAAATGCTGCATTGTGGGGCTGGTAGTCTTTGCAATCTGGTTTACCGAGTAAGCTGCTAAATAACATGACCCAGGTGCACCCCACTACCAAGGGAGGAGGCGCATATAAATGAATCGAACTAAGAGAGATTTGATTGTGTAATGGAGGCATCTGAGGAAGGCTGTTGCCGAAATGCGTCATGCTGGAATCCATTTTATTAGGAGTCAACTAAAGCCGCGCTGTGTCCCCTGATCTGTATTTATGGGAGAGGATTGTGTGTTCTATATGTATATATTACCTACTGGCAGTCGCCAGTAGGTAGTTATAGTTAGGACCTAGTTACTATAGGAAAATGGCAACATTCTATTCCCAATAACTTTGGCGCCAATTGACGAATCTACGCGAAATTTTCAAAACTTATTCTTTGTTGAGATCAGCTCCTATGTTGAAAGTTTAGGGGTGATTCATGAAGGGGGGGGGCTGATAAAAAGGGGGGTTCCAAAACATGTTTTTTTAATGTTAATTTCAGTAGGAAACTTTAGACAAGGCTACAGGTCGAACGGGTTAACGGAATTACCCCAAATTTGGAAGGGAGAAGGGTCTTGGTCCAGAAAGCATGCTTTTGTTTATTCGGTGTAAATTCATTCAGTAGTTTTTGAGAAATATCAAAATTTACAGATATTGATATTTGGGAATTCAGCCATCTGATTGGCTAAGGCGTTACGAGCACGGGCTTGCTGGTGATTGGCTGCGAGCGGTGCAAGCGGTTGCAACTAGGAAGTGTTGGCCGCCATTTTGTGATTCCGTTGAAGCGAGTAAGGGGAAACAAGGGAGAAAAAAGTGGGAAAAAGGAGGGTAGGAGCGCTGTGAGGTTTGTAGGGTGGGTAGGGTGTACTACAGAGGGAGTGTGAAGCAAATTATTTATCCCTACTGGTGTGAAAGTGCTGTTTTGCCCAGCGTGAGATGGTGATGAGGTGAGGTGCCAGTACAGTCTGGGATGAAACCCTGCGTCTAAACTGTGAGCTGAGTGCTGTAAAGTGATGTGCTCTGGGCACTGTAGTATAGTGGGTGCTGTAGCATATCTGTGCAGGTGGTGTTAGTATGCGTTTAGAGTATAGCGGGAGTGGGAAGCAAAGTACTTAGTGGTATCGGTATGAAGACTCGGGGATGAAACTGTGAGTGTAAGTCGTGAGTTTATTGCTGTGAAGTGATGTGCTGAGGGCGCTGTAGGATACTGGCCGCTGTAGTATACCTGTGTAAGTAGTGTTAGTGTGCGTTTATTCTATACAGGGAGCGTAAAACAAACTACTCATGAAGAGTGAAATGTAGTGTTTTAGGAAGCAGGAGTAAAGGAATAATCGTGAAGAATATAATGCAGAATGTTGCAATGCCAGAGAAGGAAAATGGTCAAATGAGATGTGTCTAAGAAAGTGGTTGTGTGTAATAAAGGGATGGAGTTTGAAAATTATATAGAAAGTGTCTTTATTTCAGTGCCATAATTGGACCCACTGGTGCAAGAGCTAGGGTATCCAGCTGATGCAAAGTTGAACCACTTCTGCTGTATTCAAACGTAAGCTCCGGCATCGGTGACTTGTATATTACATGTTATAGTTGCATGTGAAATAAACAATAGCTATTACTCTTGAATGATTCTACATAGGATACAATTAGTACATGTATCGTTTAAGAAAATAAATAAATCAAAAAGAAATTGCAAAATGTAGTTATCACACTTTTTATGTACCTTGGCAGTGCTTTTTTGTAACAGAAAATTAACAACAGTAGAATAGTTAGCAATCTGTTGTACAGTAGATTCAATGTGGTGCGTGTCTGAATTGGTACTAGTTCTACCCACATTGGAACTTTGAGGATGAATACAAACATTTCGCCTCTGAGAAGCACATTCGGTACCTTTGTAGTCAAACCGTAAATTATTGTCTTCAGCTGTTTCAAAAAAACATTCTTGTGTAGAGAGCTAAGGCATCGAGCTTAGACAAACTCCAATTGCTTCTGCTGTGGTCAAATCGAAGCTCTTGCATCAGTGAATTGCACATTATATGTTACAGCTTTATGTGATCTACAGAATAGCTATTAGACATGAATAAATACATTGTATAATGAAAATAAAGGTAGTTTACGATTACCACACTGTGCCAACCAGTTCCTAAACAAAGTCGTCCTTTTACATTTTTATCGTGAGGTTCTGAGCAGAGGCTGACTTTGAGTAAAATTGTGTGAAAGGGCTTTGTGAATAACAGGCAGGCAGAGAGGTGTGTGCACAAAAAATAGACGTGGTTTCTAAATGGGTGTTGGGTTTAGGTTAATTTTGCAAGTAAATAGCATATTTGCATAGGCCATACTTCACCGATTCCTGGTTAGACTGGAGACGTACGGGGGAATAATGAGGATAGAGTTCAAATGTCTGAGTATACTTAGAAAGTTATTATATCAAAGTAGTAGGATTGAAGTGTATTATAAAAAATTTAAAGGAAAAAATAAAGAAAGATGGAAAAAAATCCATGCAAGAATAATGTGAGTTTCTTACAAGTCTTGGAGATTCCAGTCCGGAAGTTCTTCAGCTGCTTGAGATGCAGAATGTTCCAAGAGGCTATTGTTGCCATCGTGTGAGAAAAGCGAAGCGATCCAATTCATATCCTCAATGGGACAGTAATGTTCCTCGAATGTTGGAACGGTAATTTGAATTGGCAGGCAACCTGCGATGTTGTGAAAGGTCGCACGTTGCAGGAGATCTTTCGCGGCTGCGCAGAAATCCGATTGCGCTGCAATTCCTTTTTGCATTGCATTCGCCATTGCTCTGCTGCTAGAACAATCACGTTCATGGTTTTCAAGATACTCCATTACCTGCTGGATATCTAGAGCGAGATGTTGGCAAGGCATACATCCATTCACCAGTCGAAATGGCAAGTTTTGCAATCAAACGATGGTTGTACGCATATTGCATAAGTGTAGATAAATGTTATGTTGTAGCTAGCTCCGATAATAGATAGAAGCAGGCAGCCGAAAAGTTGTTCCGTTTTTTACAGTATTGATGTAGCTTGGCGTAGAGGCATATTCTGTCGGACATAGTTGTTACCGTAGAGAGCGTAGCCAATTCTAGAAGTAGAATTTGTAGTAGGATCGCCGTAAAGAGGGTGAGAATTATGGGCACTGTTCCTGTTATTCCAGAGATGATCGAAAGAATGTCTGAATGTAGTCTGGTATTAAAAGAAGAACAGTTTGAAAGTGTGTTAGAAGGCTGTAGGAGACCGTGTTAAAAAAGTGTGCCAGACCTTTAGTGTGACATGTGTTGAAAATTGTGTAACAATTCACAAAGTGTAATGGGAGGTTTGTATTTAAATGGAGTGTATTTTACTTGAAGTTCGTGGTATCTGCAGTCGATAAATTTCTTTTGTAGAAGTGAGGGACATTTCTGTTGTGAACAAAAGCACTTTCAGTTTGGTTTGTTTAATGAAATCTGTTTTTAAAGTAGGGATTGAAGGCCAAGTTGAAGTTTGGGAGTTAGTTTGTGTGGGTGGGAATAGACATTGCCACAGGAAGTTACTCGGTTTGAAACAGTAAGGACATACGGTATGGCAGCTCACATTCCTTAGGAGTGCATGTTATTGAGAAGCAGATAACTGCCATTAGCATTAGAAAGCTGTGTGAATGTTGGTCTGATTGTGGGAGTTGGCGCCCTTTTAAGAAAGGATGCAAGATTGGGGGCTGTAAGCTTAGAAGCGCAGTGTAGTTGGACATTCTTGGATAGTAATGAATGACTGCTATTGTGGTCGCACTTTTCACCTGTGAGAAAAACTTCTGTATGCTCTTTAAAACAGCGATATGTAAATGGGAGAAACCACTGGTCGTGAATAAACGCGCTACTTCATATAATCACATACAACATGACAAACAACATGTACACCTAGCAGACACAACGACACTACGTACTGTGGAAACCATGGCTAGCCATGTACACAAACCAAACATGGCATGGCACCTCTGCCACACAATGCAGAATGCGGGGAGAGATGGGAGCAAAGTATGTGCGAAGGTGGCAAGTAATTCTCGATTATAAAAGTATACAATGCAAAGTCTTGAGGGGATGTGCCAGACAGACTTGAATATGCAGAGCACAGACATGTACATGTCAACATACACTGATGGTCTATTGAGTGAAGTGGACAGTGGACGCAACCATGATAGTACAGTCAGAAGGGCAGATTACGGAATGGTAGCGCGTACGTGCCTCCCCCCCCCAAATGTTTAGGGAAGTGGGCTGGCTCGCCATACGCAAGGCTAGCGTAGGGGTATGAATAAAAGTCACGGTTCTTTGGGTGTGGTTCTCTTCCGGATTGGCGACCATGTCTGCCAGGTCTGCGTAGCTTACACCACCACGAGACTGACGCTGTGAGCGAAGGTGGGTGCGTGAATGATGCTCTCAGCCTACTGGTACTCAGAAACCGTCATGGCCGCTGTGACACATATATGCCCCACAGTTCACCATTCAACACCACTGTATGTGAAAGAGGGCTGACCACGTGCTGGCGGAAGGTCCTGGGCCGAGGTCTGCGAACTCGGAATGCTCCTGAGATTAACCCTGGCTACCGCGACACAGGCACACAGAGCCCAGCCTGAGGCCCAGGAGCATGGAGTGCTCTGTATAATAGTAACACAGTAGTCCAACAGGTACCGACAGTGGAACGGTGTTTTGGTACCATAGTGGACGATGTTATAACTGTATCTGAGAGTGTAGATGAAGGTACTCCCTTCGACCAGCTGCAACCAACTCTGGGTCCCAACAGTGGAACGGTGTCTTGATCCCATAATGGACGATGTCCGATATTACCTGCTGCTGGGTTTTCAGAGAACTCCCTCCGTTGAGGTGCATCACACTCTGTGCTTCTGTAGCTAACTGCTGCACATGATTATAGGTGTTGGCTGACTGCAGTCGGTGGAGTACACCATGGTACAGCAGGTCCGAACAGTAGAACGGTGTCTTGATATCACAATGGACGATGTTAGAACTGCATCTGAGAGTGGAGATGAAGGTACCCCCTCCGATCAGGTGCAACCAACTCTAGGTCCAAACAGTGGAACGGTGTCTTGATCCCACAATGGATGATGTTAGAACTGCATCTGCGAGTGGAGATGGAGGTACTCCCTTTGACCTGCTGCAACCAACTCTGGATCCCAACAGTGGAACGGTGTCTTGATGCCATAATGGATTATGTTAGAACTGCATCTGAGAGTGGAGATGAAGGTACTTCCTTTGACCAGGTGGAACCAACTCTAGGTTGCAACAGTGGAACGTTGTCTTGATTCCGCAATGGAAGATGTCCGATATTACATTCTGCTTAATTTTTACAGAACTCCTTCCGTTGAGGTGGATTAGACTCTGTGCTTCTGTAATTAACTACTGCACATGTTAATTAGGCATGATTTATTGCAGTTGCTGGAGTACACAGCGGTATAGCATGTTTGAACAGTGAAACGAGGTCTTAATTCTATGATTGAGGATGTCAGAAGTTAAAGTGTGTGATGATTTTTGTGTATAGCTTCTGCTGAGGCGCAACCAACTCTAGGTACCAACAGTGGAATGGTGTCTTGATCACACAATGGACGATGTCCGATATTACCTGCTGCTTGTTTTTCACATAACTCCGTCTGTTGAGGTGCATCAGATTCTGTGCTTCTGTAGTTAAGTGCTGCACATGGTTATTGGGCTTAGTTGACTGGTATTGCTGGAATACACCACGGTAGAGCAGGTCCAAATAGTGAAATGGGGTCTTGATTCTATGATTGAGGATGTCATAAGTTAAAGTCTGTGAGGATTTTTTTGTACCCCCTCTGATCAGGTGCAACCAAATCTGTGATTCCGAATCCAACGGTATGTGGCTGTGAGTTGTGAATGACCACTGGATTTGGTGTAGACTGCAGTTCGCAGGGTTCACAATTTAGATTGCGTAGTGATTGTTTAATTATAGAATCCAGTAGTTAAGTAATTAGAATGTCTATTGAAACATACACAATATTGTTTTAGTATACTTGCTTCAAGAAGTTTTTTTATATCAGTTATAGGTTTAGTGAAATGGTGGCGTAGCGCCATTTCCCATATTTATAAGGTGGCGCTAAGTCACTTAACATGGCTTAATGCCACGTTGTAAATATGCCACTTTCCGCCGCAGTCCTCTGCACCAACGGAGAATGCAATGGCTGTTGCTGTGGGCATTCCACCTCAACACCCATTGCTTTTTGATGCTGCCCCAGATTTACAAGGCTGAGGCAGGTCCAAAAACAGAGCTATTCTAATGCCATGGACTACTAGGCTTTAGAATTGCTATACGAGGAGAAATCATTAATTTCTCTTTGTTTTTGCTCTTTCCATGTGTGCTGCATTCTGCAACATACACAGAAAGAGCAAATCACCATAAATGATTCTTTATGTGCAAGAAGGTGTCCCTTTCAGCACATAAACAATCTCCCCTACAGCGCAGGCACCTTTGCAACATGGCGGCAGGGTGTCTGCGCCCGTGCTAGGTGGCATTTTGTGTGCTAGGGGAAACACTGGGGTGCGCCGTACTCTTGTGAATATGGCGCATCCCTGCATTTTAAAAATGTTGGAATGTGGAGCTGCTGAATTTGGCACAGCTCCACACTCTGACAATTTTTTGTAAATATATCCCTTAATTTGGTGGAGATTTCTATGCCTTTAAAATAGCCTCCACCTGCAGCTTCTCTAAAGACATTCCATGTTGTTGAGAAGCCGCTATTCAGCTGAGTTTGATTTTTGTAAAACCCCAAAAATAAAACAACCCTGACAGCCTTGGATTCTCCCAGGATGTCGGGGTTATATTTATTTTTTTCTCTTTGCAACCTCCAGAAAGAAAAGTGCATCAGACTGCTCGATACAGGGTGGACAGTCTGGTGCACTGAAACCAACGGTCCAAATCCGTCCGGCCTTCGGTGTAATGTAGCCGTCTGAGGAGCAGCAAAGCGGGACCATTGGTGGAAACTTGACCGTCAGCCCGACTCTAGATAGAGTGCCAGACAGGGTACTCGGCTACGTTTTTATTAAGAGCCATGTGTGTCAAACTCCAAACCAGAGCCATAGTTTTTGTGAGTTTAGTCAAATGCAGGGAGTTGTCAGTGTTTCAAAATTGTTTTTGTGCTTAGGTCAATGGTAGTTTACTCACTGCTATAATGAAATTATTAGGGATCTGCAATGGTTTTTCCTTTGCTGTCAAAGTTTTGTGAGGTGATTAATGTTTGCAACTCACGAAGTTTGATGCCTACCATTTTAACTATAGCTTCACCCAATCAAAGCTTTTCTGTGCATTGAGAGATGACTTTCATTGCATTGTAAAATAGTTTTCCTTCTAATTGAATCCAGTCAAGCTGAAATATATGCAGATGTTATTCTCTACAAACTACCCTTTTACCTTAGCTTTCATATGGACACTGTTATATTGTGCAGGTGAATAACTAGTTGTCTTCAGTGAAGTATATCTTATGCAGAAACACTTTTCTAGTGCTAAATAATGTTATATAAATAACGTTATTTGAAGTAAAAATCATACATGTCTCACAGATGTGACAAAGTGGAAAAATCTGCAATACTCGCAAAGTTGAAAAGTTTTTTCTTTTACGGTTAAAATGTAATGAGGCTTTTAATGTTTGCAACTCACGAAGTTTTCAGTTTCTCATTTTAACTTTAGCTTCACCCTAGCAAAGCCTTTCTGTGTATTAAGAGATTTCTATCATTCCATTACAAAATAGTTTTGTTTCTAATTGAATCCACTCGAGCTGAAAAGTTTGCAGAACAATTCTCCGTAAATGTCCCTTTTGTTGAGCTTTTATATGCACAATGTTATTGTGTGCAGGAGAATAACTACCTGTTTTCTGTGAACTATATGCAGAAGGACTTTGTTAGTGTTGTAAACTATGCAGCGTTCACAAGGTCCCAACGTTTTTCAAAGACCTATACAAAAGTTGCAAAAAAGAACTTCACAAATTCACACAAGTCTAGTCAATAACGCCTTTGTTGTTAGCAAGGGCTTTAAGTGGAATAAAAAAAGTGAGGGGTCTCTAATAGGCGCATGGCCACTTAAGCATTAGGAAGAGTGCTTTATAACGGTTGTGGCCTAATATTTAATAAGAGAGTGGCCTAAATCAAGTGAATGCAGAATCATATTTCACACACATTAATCAAGTCTTACTCAAAAAACAATAACTGAAATCAATAGCAGCATATTTGTTTATCAAAAGCAGTAAAACACGTGCATGTAACTTTCTTTGCCATGATGAATGGCAGTACATTAATTTCAAGAACATTTCACCAAACCCATCACTCTCAAGTGTGAAGTGGCCAATAATTGAGTGCTTCCGGGTTTCTATTTGCATAAGTATGCAAGCACAACATTCAAAATATTTTGAATAAATCCATGTTCCTAAGAGTTACAGCAAAGAAACAGGGATATTTCAACGCCTTTTCAGAGGTATTAAGCACTACTTTCCGAGCTGTAGTGTGGATAAAGTACTAAAGAATTTCACCAGAGTAAAACACTTCCCAAAAAGTAAGGTCACGGTTTAAATACCATATGTCAAGCAGGTAGAGGAGAAAAGTGGCCTTTCTTCAATTGAGGAAAAAGACAGACATACATTTGCTCATTACAATTGATATCAGTCCTTTAACAAAGTGTGGCAGAAGAAATCCTGAAAACAAAAAACCTATACCACACTTCAGTCACTACAGTTCCTCTTTGCTTTAAACTTTCCGATCTGATTACCAGACATAATTCGTTTTTCAAAAATAATCCTTTTCTTTCCCACCCAATAGATGGCCCAGAACGGGACACGCCCACCTGCCTCCTGCAGCTGCAAGCAACAACAAAACAAGCATTTACAATGAAATAAGTCTAGCATTAGTGAAAGTTTTAGCAATTGGCGTTAGAAATGATAATGTTTGTTAGATTTATTTTTTAGTTTAAAAATATCCTAGCAGTAGCATAAGTAAGAAAATAATTTCCCTAGAGCAAGGAAAGGCTGCAGTACCACAGGCTGTTTCTAGGTGTCCCTATGGAGTTTTAAAGGGATGTTTTTTAGCCTCATAAGGCACTGCACCCTTTCCTTGCTTCAAGGAATTTCTTTTATTACCTATGCTACTACTGGGATTTTTTTTTTTTAAAGAAACATTTTGATTTGCACCGCCAATAGCTCTGACTGTCACTAATGCAAGACCTATTGCGTTGTAAATGACAATGTATTTTACCTACCAAAGGAGTGAGAGAGGAAAGAAAATGGAAACTGAAAGGATGCTAGAGAAAGGATGGAAATAAAATGGAGATGGAACTGTAGAACTTGAAGGAAGTCTACATGATAAAGGCAACTTAAACAAAAAGCAGATCGCTTAGCCTAATGGCTGTGTGCTGTGACGATAGACGTCAAACATAGCAGCCATTATAGAGTGGTAATATCCTTGTGAACCTTTAAACTCCTGGGCCAGTTGCAAACATTTGAAAAAAATGTCCAGGGACACTTTGCGCGTGTGCTGCAGCAACAAATGGACGGAATGCTAAATGAATCAAACATTCACCCTCAGTCAAGAGCTCTGGGATAAATCCATCATTCTTTTGCTCACTACGCCATCCCAGTTTGGACCCAGCCTTTTGCAAATCAGTCCTGGCTGACCCTGTTCCTCATGAGAACAGTCCGGCCTGAACTGCCAAGTCGGGTCCTCCCTGAACCGGAAACAAGCATCTTGGGTCCGGTATCAGGGTAACACCCCTCATCAGCCAAGCTGGCTTAATCCAGTGGCCCAGTGAGCAAGGCATCCACATCTGGGCATACCCATCCCACTTAGGGTGAAAAAAGCTTTGGCAACAAATGATGGACGAAATGCTCAATGAATCAAACAGGGTCACTGCAGCACAGGTATTAATTGCTTACTTGGGAATTTACCACACCTACTGTTCCAAAGCTCTGCCCACTCCGCACAACCCATATAATAAGAATAATTTAACTCTGTCTACTTAAAATACTGTCACGGATTGTCACTTGCATTATAAAACAAGCAATGTGTCATTAAAGTTCATACATACATGGAGTCAAGACCAATAACAACACCTTCCCAACTGGACAAAACTATCAGTCTCAGACATTACCTACTCACTCTCGGTACCAGCAGATGGCAAGCAGTGCAGCAATCTTTTTTGGTGCTCCATGACCTCATTCTCCATGGCTTCTCCACAACCACTGGCCACCAGTGCCCCTCATCTCTACATAGTCCCTCTGTCACAAATATTTAATTTGTTTTATAGCGCTGCTCATACCAGTACAGGGTGTCAGAGCACTTAACATCACAGACACATTACACAGAGACAATGAATCATATGTGCATAAATCAGTCTAGGAATTGTTAAATAAAACAAAGAGGATTACAGGAGGCAGTATATTTTAAGGGTGTTTGGTATGGAGAAGTAAAAACACAGGTTTAAAAAATACGGCAGGGGTTTGGCTTAGCTTCCCTAATAAGAATAAGAATACATTTGTACCCAAGTTAACCCCTTTTAGCAACATCAGATTCTGTGATATGCATGATACACAAGAGTTTGCAGCAGGCACAATTAACCCTTTGTGCTGTCCTGCCCCCACTGCCCCCACTGCCCGCTCCCCACCCTCACTGCCCATCGAGCCCCTGTAGTGCCCCATGCAGTGCGCTCAGCCGGATCCGCAGCTGAAGGTTGATGGCTGTGAAGTGGGTCAGATCCCCCTCATGGCTCACAGTGCCTTCGAGCTCTAGGGCATTGGAGATGGTGGCTCTGCAGCCAGGTTCAGCCTTGCCCTGGCCGGAGGTGAAGGCCTGATAATGCTGTCTAGGTTCCAGCTGTCCTGCAGCCTCTCCAGGCAAGCACGGGGACTGTGTGGGGCTCAGTTCGTCTTGGGACACTGCTTCTGCTCAGGATGACGGCTTTGATGTGCTGGGGGGCTCTGAGGGTTCCATGGGGCTCAATACCACCCCCTACCTTGTATTGCACAGAGGCAGTGCCACCTCCCCATAAACCTGCCCGGCAGAGCAGCCGTTCCTCTGGACCTCCCTGGCGAGGCTTCTGATTGGTCAAAAGGAACTACTTCCTGCTTACATTCCACGCCTGACAATCTGAGAATCTGGTCACCATAGAGAGGGAGAGAGTGTGCTAGACAAGACTGGATCCTGTAAGAGAAAGTAATTTAGTCTCCATGTGGAAGGTGTATGGGCCCCACGTAGACTGAAGATGGCAAGAGGGAGAGGAACATGGTTGAAGAGATGTATGGACATCCTGGCTATGCTTGTACTCACCATAGAGAGACAAGGCCGGCTTACTTGCAGTAATGTGATATAGTGACTTAAAATGTGTTACTAACACAAGATGTGTCATACTTGGCAGGGCTTGAAGTGCAAATGTGGGACTTTCCCGGGATAATGAATTATCCAGGACTGTCCAGGCAAGAACAAGACAGTTGGCCGTTATATGACAGCAGTCACATGGTATGTGGGGCATCAAGAGAGAGAACATTGATGTTTTCTTTCAAAAAACCTCACTGGACAGGAAGAGATGATTGGTTCCTGAACACATCAGGAACATTTTTTTTAGTCAAAAACAGCTTGATACCATATTTGCACTCATGATACAGCGGGTTACCAACCTCAGATACTCACTTACTATACATTTACTTGGGCCCATAAACACACTCATTCATGTCGGCTAGTAAATACCGCTGGGATCAATTTATTGTGCTAATACTTGTAAGATGATTTGTTATCTGATTATATCTTACCAAACCTCTTGATCCAATGTATTTTCCTCTGGTTAATGGACCAATTTAGTTAGCTAAATAGGTGAAACATTACATATAATAAACCTTTATTGAATAACCACAGACTCGGGAGAGTTTAAAATGTTTATCTGGTAAATTCATGTGAGCCAAAAACCATAATACAGTTAGAACACCGTCTTTGACAAGGAGAGGAAGAGAAAATTAATTCAATCAGAATAATAGCTAAACAAAATTATTACGATGACAGAACCTGCACAGGGGGGAAAAGAGAGAGCAGTACATTGACATACTACACAGAGTTATATTTACCTAGTATGGTGTGGAAACCAACCCCTTGGCCAAGGAATTGGGAAGGGCCCCTGGGACAGATCAGGCAACCAAAGCTCAGGACAGGATTCAGGACAGGATAGATGACCTCTTCTAGACACGGCACCTGCGCCGTGCCCCTCTCTGATGCTATTGTCCTCCTCGATTCATCCGCGATGTTCTCTAATATGTGCCTCCTCGATTCTTCCGCGATGTTCTCTAATTAGCAGCCTCCTCGATTCTTCTGGGATGTTCTCTAATTAATTGGCTCAAACGTTCTAAGTCTGGATATGGAACTTCTTCAGTATTTTCTCAAATTTCGGACAGCATCTCTCTCAGTCTCTCAGCATTCTCCGTCTCTCTCTGTTTAACTAATCTAACTAAACTACCTCTATTATACCTTTCTAATGGCATGTACCACCCCTGAATGTTTCGAATTTACGAAACTCCTAACTCTGATTGGACAACGAAAGGGGAGATGATCATCACACCATGCTAAGTTTAATACTTTTATTTAAGCTCATTGTTCTATGTCCCCTTCCCTTAATTCACTTTCCCATGCTTTATTTCCCACCCGTTCTCATAAATTAATCAATACAAAGTATACAGTTTTTAAAAAAATTCTTCGGTTCTCAGGACATTATGCTTGTACTTTTTGATGACGTTCAAGGCTTTGCACCACGGCTCCTAGGTCATTTTGACTGTGCATGTGAAGTGGTCAGGTGAAGCGCGAGTTTCAGCCCTGCACTGAGGCCCAAATACGAACTAAAAGAGAGGTCCAAGAAAGAGAGTATTAAAATAAGAAATATATGATTTCACTGTATACCACTTATCTCTACTCTATTCCCGTTTACTTATATAAATGTTACACCGTAGCATTTTAGTAAACGTACATGGTTTAGTTTCAGCAAGACATGCGCATTATCATGTGAGTTTCAAGTGGCCATTTTAAAGGCTACTGCGCAGCTGCAAAGATTTCCCTCCAAGCGATAGTACGTCATACTGCGTAGATGCAGTAGATGCATGCGCAATGCAGAATCCCGCATTTAGCGGCCATTTTAGAGACACACGGGTTACTTGTTAGTAATACACATAGGCAAGCTTCCCCTAGATTCTGTGTGCGGATTTTCTGGTGCGTTATTAGTATTTACGAACACAATTATTACAGTATTACAAGTTATTTGAGAGGATTGCTTCCGAGCAAGTCTCTTTAATACGAGTCCTTGCTCCATCACTCACATTTGGCAAATTACTTTTGCATGTATTTGCTGTCTGGTGTTGTATTCAAACTAAGCAAGGCTATTATGGTATGAAAGTGTGATGATTGAATCTTTCATGTGACAATTCCAATCACTATCTTTTGTTTTTTTTATGTTAACTTGCTTATATATTTTCACAAGTACCAAATATTAGAGGGCACAGAACAAATCACATGTATACAGAATGATTGATTTGTGTATATGTGCATGTATGAGAATGTGTGTGATAGGGACAGCTGCACCTTACAGCTAGTTGACCATCTTGATACATTGAAAGGCAGCAGGCATAGAAAATATAAGGCAGCCATCCAGGTCATGAAGAAATCTCTGGACCTCACTTGAGGCCTATTGGACACAGCTGAAACATGCCATCCAGAGGATCATTGATTAACCGCAGTAAGCCATATTGTTATTGTTATTTTTTTAGATTAACTGTTTTTATTAATCAGTTATCATAACACATACCATCCCCTACAACCCAACAGCTGGAGAGGTTAAGCAGTTCATCAGTAGTCATTGGCAGGACCAAGTTAAAACAATTAACTCTTAACACTCCACTCTCCCCTCCCACATCCGGTGGTGTTCATAGGTGTAGAAAGTGTTCCTATAGTGGAAGTAGTATGGCAAAGTAATATCAGCTCTAAATGGGCTGGGATGAGCTACTTATGTGGGGAGAGAAGATGGGTCTGCCCACTCAGATTAAGACAAAGTACTTTTAGGCATTTGGGACACGTTAGTATTGATAAGTCCAGAGAGAGGATGCTTATGATGGGGTCCCAGATTACTTCATAGGCATGTAAGGAATGCTAAGCCACCAATGTTAATTGTTCCATTGCCAGTGTTTCGCAAGGGTGGCTCACCCAGTTGCCAAGTCTGAATGTGATATTCATTTCCCATAATTTCCAAATATTATGAATTGCCATGATTAAAGCAATGGCCACCTGTTTCCCCTAAAGTGATTTTGGGGATCATTGGACCGTGTATGGTTTACCTAGTAAAATAACTGCCGGGTCTTGTGGAATTTGCATATCAAAGTTAACCTCTATCTCTTGAAGCACACCATCCCAATAGGTGTGGAGATTAGGGCAGTGCCAAAGTAAGTGTCTTATCGTTTCCAAGGCTCCACATCCCCTCCAACTGTAGGTATGTGTTGCCAAGTTCCACTGTGCAAATCTTTCGGGGGTTTTATACCACTATGTTCGAATAATACTGAGTTTCCTGCTGGTGGGCATCGCCAGCAAAGCATCGACCTCTATCGAATATTTTGTCCCAGTCTTTCTGTGTTTGTTCATATCCCAATTCCTTCTCCCAACACTTCTGCCCTGGTGTCTTATCTCGAATGGGGGAGTCTATGAGAAATTGATAGAGAGTGGATGTCAGGGTTATGTTGTGAGGTCCATCCTTGAGACATTTCTCTAAGCCAGTGAGTGGCCTGGCTGATACTCCCTTGATAGTGGGGTGGAGAGCCCAGTGGGGTAGTTGGGTATATGTGAACCGTTCGTTTTTGGGAAGTCTGAATATTTATTTGGTGTCTTTGAAGGAGAGTATTGGATGTATTTGAAAGATGGAACCCATCATTAGGTATTTATGCTCTCTCCATGTTATCAACTGGAAGGGGGCTGTTCTGTGGAAAAGCCTGGGTTTAAAGAAATGGATGTAAATGGTGATGGGAATGTGGTGAATCCCGGGTGGGAAGCCACTTTATCCCAGACTGCTATGGTTGCCCTGGTCATTAGTGAAGAGTAGAGGCCCCAACTTCGGTTGGATTTTTTCATCCAGGGGATCTGCCATAGTGGACTTCCTGGCATGAGCTGATCAATATGGAACCATTGTGTCTGTGGGTCCCTCTTGTCCCAGTCCATAAGGGTCAGGAGCTGTGTGGCTTGGTAGTACGATATGAGCTGGGGGAGTGCCAAGCCTCCCAGCACTACTGGTTTGTAGAAAATATGGCTGCCAATTCAAGGAGCTTTATGATGCCAAAATCATTGAGTAGTGTTTGAAGCCACTTGAGAAAGAGAGATGGCAGTGGTAGCAGTATTGTTTAAAACAGGTAAGAGAACTTGCGTTAGAATTCTCATTTTAACTACCCATTCTGCCCCAACAAGGAGAGGTGTTTGGGATGCCAGTGCTGTACGTCTTGCTGCATTGATTTGAGCAAGTGAGTGTAGTTGAGAGTGGTCACTTTGGCCGGTGTGTGGCCTATGAGAATGCCCAGGTATTTTACATGATCTGCGGCCCAGGGGATAGGGACCAGTCATTTTAGCATTTCTTTCTTTCCCGGTTAGGCGGTTTAGTAGGAGAGCCTCTGGTCTTGTGATGTTATTTTAAAATTGGAGACTGCTTGGAATGTGTAGAGTTCTGCCATGACTAGAGGCACAGACTGCTCCAGTTTCACTAATGAGAGCATGATGTTGTCTGCAAGCATGATTAGTTTAAAGACGTTGTCTCCAATGATAGCGTCTCGTATTCCATTAGAGGACTGTTTGCATTAGCAAAGGGCTCTAGCGTCAGGGCAAAGATAAGCACTGAATGCAGGCAGCCCTGTCTGGTCAAGCATTCGAAATGGATGGGTTGAGAGAGTCCCATTTATGTGGATTTTGGCGGTAGGTATTTGGTAATTAGCGGTGACTCAATTAAGAAAACATTGTCCCTCTCCTAATTTTTCCAGGACACCTCTCATGTATGTCCTGCCAACCCCTATGGATTGTTCTCCGCATCTAGGGACAGGAGAAAAATGTTCTAAGTTATCCGTTTGGCGTTCTCAAGATGTGGATGAACTTCTTGGTGTTACCACTACATTGCGTGCCTGGGATGAAGCCAGATTGGTCTAGGTGGATGATGGTGGGCAGCATGGGTTCCAATCTGGCCACTCAAATATCACATCTATGTTAAGTAGTGATATAGGTCTGTATGAGCAACATAAGGTAGGATCCTACCTGGGTTTCAGAATGATGGTCAACACTGCCTCTCTCATTGACGCTAGGAGGGAACCCTCCTCACCCACACCATTGAATAGACATGAGAGAAAGGGGGCCAAGCTGTGGCAGATGCAATTTTTGAAGCTCGCTGAGTATCTATCTGGGCCTTGAGCTTTTCCTGGCTTGACCTAGAATATGACTGTGTTCACCTCATCTGGGAGGATCAGCTTACCCATGGTTCGTTGCCACACTCATGGTAAAGAATTACTTGAATGGGTATCTAAGTAGAAGACCACTGCCTCTGGAATTGGGGGTTCCTTAGTGTACAGGGTCTGGTAAAACTGAATGCATCTACTATAGATGGATCATCACGGACTATCGTGGCGAGCGGGCATAGACTATCCTTGACTTCACTTGTGTGGACCTGTAGCTGTGCCACCAAAAGGCTGCCTGCTTTGCTGGTCTGGGAGTAGTGTGTTTGGTGCAATTCAAAGCTTATTCAGTTTTGTCTCAGTCCGGAGCTTTCAGTTGCGTCATAATGGTAGCAGCATTGTGCCACTTCTTAGTGGAGGGGGCGTCCTTATGGGCGTGCTCCATGTGCTCTAGCGCCTCCTCTAGTTCTCAGCATTTTTTCAATGTGTTAGAAATTGGGGTCTCTAGTTGGCAACAGTTTGCACCTTTGTCCCAGTAGGGACCCTCTTTCCTAGTCAGGATAAGGGAGTTACACTCCTAAAATAACCCCTGCTCACCCCCTTGGTAGCTTGGCATGAGCAGTCAGGCTTATCGTAGAGGCAGTGTGTAATGTATTTGCACATACCCAACAGTAATACAGTGTAAGCACTACAAAAGGACACCACACCAGTTTAGAAAAATATCCAATATTTGTATATACTTTAAGATAAGACCAAAAACTATAAAAATCCCACAATACAGTATTCAGAAATCTACAGTTATCAAAAAAACCTTGAAAAACAGTCCCTTGATGTCGATAGCTCCGTCAGGGCCTATCACGGCGTTGTGAAGAAACAAATGCAAACATTTCTGGCTGACTGCAGCGTAGCGGGCCAGCAATGGTGTCAGGAAGACCCGCAAAACAGTACCTTTAGAGATGCAGGGCGTCGGCGACCCCTCGTTGAGCTCTGAAAAGCACAGCGTCCGCAGGTGTTGGTTCCAGAGGTTGGTGCAGGAGTCGTTGGGCCCTAGAAGTCACACGCTTTGTAGATCGAACTCCTCGCGGTTGACGTCAAGAGCCCTGGTGTGGGCAGGCATCGGGTGCTGCAGTGCAAAGTGCAGAGGTGTGGTGTGTGGTACCCTCAGGCCGTCGTACGAGCAGTAGCTCGGTGGCAGTGTCATATGGCGTCGCCGGTGAGACCAGGGTTGGGGTGCGAAGTCAATGCGGTGCTCGTCGTGATGCTGGCAGATCACGGTGCAAGTAGCGGCGTCATCGTTGCTGAAGCGCTGTCGTCAGCTGACGAACTGGAGTCGATGGCGCTGTCGTCGATAGGCCAAGGCTGCAGAGCGGGATGAGGTTGGTGCATCGTGTAACCTTACGAGCGGTGCCCTCGAACCACGGTGCAAGCAGTGGCATCGATTTTGGCATGGAGTGGCGGCGTCAGGGATACCAAGGTGGCCTCGTGAAGCGAAGGGATGCGGTGTGCGGTGCCCATAGGTTGCGGTGCGAGCAGCGGTTCGGTGGCGGCGTCAGCAGGTGTTGTCAGTGAGACCAAGGTCGTGTTACGGCGGTGCCCTCTGCAGTGCCTTCAGGACACGGAGTCGGAAGCAGCGTCTGGTTGCCTTTTCTTCTGGTGCAGCACAAAACACACAGTTACCAAAGCTGAGGGCAGAAGAGCTTGAAGTCTTTACTGTTCCTGAGACTTCTTGAACAGGGGGCAAGCTCTACCTCAAGCCCTTGGAGAAACTCACAAAAGTAGATTGCTGAAAGTTCAGTCTAGTCTTTTCACTGCCCAAGACAGAAGCAGCCATTGCAGGCCAACACAGCAAAGCACACAGCAAAGTGGTAGCTCCTCCTCACAGCTGCTCCAGCTCTTCTTCTTGGCAGTCTTCTTGGTCCAAAAGAGATCTAAAGTTCAGGGGATTGGGCCCCAATATCTATACCACAAAATCCTTTGTCTTCTCGGTCGGAGAGTATCTGTGCCCAGCCAGAACCAGTTCTGCCCTCTCTGGTGTGGCTTCCTGGCAGGAGGTGGGGACGGCATTTTCAGAAGCAGTCCAGGCCCATTCAGGTGCAAGGAAATCTCCCCCTACTCTAAATGCAGCCCAGGTCTATTCAGACCTTTCCAGATCCACCTAGACTATCTGGAGCCTCTGCTGCCTCCCAGCCCCTCTCACCTAAAACCCAGACAGTCAATCCACAAACCCAGCAGAGGCCTGCTGGATGGCTGAGCAAGAAAATACCTACTTTCTAAAAGTGGTATTTTCTAACACAGAATGTAAAAATCACCTTCACTAAAAGATGCATATTTAAATTCTGAGTTCAGGCATATTAAACTTTATTTTCCTACCTAGTTCCCAGTGCCAGTTATGTTTATAAGGTGTTATAAACAAACTCCCCATTCTGTCCTATGGGGAATAGGTAGCCTTGCAATAGTGAAAAACGAAATTGGCAGTAATTCACTATCAGAATATGCCACACACACCAGGGCATGTCCTACATTTCACATACACTGCACTCTGCCCACAGGGGTAACTTTGGCCTACCTTAGGGGTGACTGACATATAAGAAATGGGAAGTTTAGGGCCTGGCAAGTGGGTACACTTACCAAGTCGACATGGCAGTCCCAGACTGCACACAGGCTCTGCAATGGCAGGCCAGAGCTACATTTACAGTCTGTTTGTGTGGGTGGCACAATCCAGTGCTGCAACCCACTAACAGCATTTGATTTACAGGCCCTGGCACATTCAGTGCCCTTTACTAGGGACTGACACTTAAATCAAATAAGCCAATCATGGAAACACCAATCCATAACACATTTTACAACAGGAGCACTTGCATTTTGCCTCTGATCAGCAGTGAGAAAAGTGTGCAGAAATACTAAGCCAACACAAACAGAGTCAAAACCGGCAGGTCAGAAAGCAAAAACCCAGGGGAAACATGCCAAAAGATGCCAAGTCTAACAGAATGCATAGCTTTTTGTGTTGAGCTGGTATAGAAAGGAAGGTTCCTGTTAGGCTTTAAGGGTGTCCCATAGGCTGGCCAACGGTGAGTCTTTGCTGCGAATTGTTTTTAATTTCAGCTATGATTTCTTTTTAAGTGACTGGATCCTGTAAGTGAAAGTCATTTAGTCTCCCCGTGGAAGGTCTGTAGGGCCCAGTGGAATGGAGATGGCAAGAACGAGAAGAACATGGTCAGAGAGTGGTACGTGGCCTATGGTGATGGGAGTGATTGCACTGATCAGACTGTCTCCCAGGAGTTAGTGGCCTAGAGGTGCATATGATTTATGGGCCATAGAGTAGAATATTTAATCCCTAGCCCTGCCGTTTACAGTTCTCTATTCATCCTGCAAGCCCACATTCTTCATCCAGCCTCTCAGCGCAGGGGAAGCTGCACCTGTTATGTCGTGGCGTGACAGAGCTCTATTACTTGTGTTGTCTATTACTAGGTTGAAATCCCCTCCCACAATTGGTTCTCCTTTTGTGTATTGAAGTGCCTGGGATATAGTTTTCTTTATGAACACTTTTTGGTGAGTGTTAGGGACATATTTAATCAGGATATTTAGGATCTTTGAGGCTAGTCATATCACCATTAGGGGTTTGGCAAAATTTGCAGCATTTGATTCCACGGAATTCCAGAGTTACATAAAAACTCAGCGAGATTCCAAAGGGTTTTGCCAATGGGCAGAAAATGTGCTGTTTTCCCTGCAATTTAGTGCGAGTAGCAAGAGCAATGCTGAAAATCTGCGTAAATAGCACCATGTGTAGTGCAAGAGCGCATAGCCGTTCAAATTGATTTTGCTGCAAATCAGGTAGAAAATCTAATGGAACAGGAGCAAATATAGTCAATCAGCAGCCCTTTGATTGTGACTGCTTGTGACCGCCTGCATTTAAACATCATGCTAGGAGATGCCAAACCTAGCTCATGCTAATCAGCTCACATTTTCTGGAGCCTCACCATAGAAAAATTTCACACTGCAGTGATTGCCAGTTTTGGTTATAACTCTGTGTTAAAGAGTAAAGCAGATTGATCAAAATTCTGCTAATTCCACAGGCTTAATAAAACATTCCGTCTACCTCTAATCACCATTCCCAGAGATCTGTCAACTTTTCTTGGTGGATCTGCAGGATTTCACCCGAGAATGACTGCATAGGATGGGCACTCCGGCCTTCTTCGCATTTGTAGAGGCAAAGTGTTGGCATGGGAAATACCTAGTGTGCATGCAGGCAGTGTCCTTTACCAAGAGGTGCATTTCATGGAGGAGGCAAATGTTTGGATGCATATGCCTCAACAGGTTAATTGTGGCCAATCTCTTAGCAGGTGAATTGAGGCCTTTTACATTGAGGGCAACCAGTTTAACCATAGATGCCTGAGGGGAAAGTGTCATTCCTGGGTGTAGGAGTGTGCAGTATGCAAATCTTGCCCGTGGTGCTTTGAGTATTACTAGGAGCTCTGTTATAATCTGTACATGTGTCTCGGATACGTCTTCTCTTCCCCCCTCCCTACCTCTTTAAAGAATCCAAATAATCAATCAATCAAAACACTTGTATAGCGCGCTACTCACCCGGAAGGGTCTCAAGGCGCTTGGGGGAGGGGGGCCGCTACTGCTCGAACAGCCAGGTCTTGAGTTGTCTCATGAAGGCGAGGTGGTCATGGGTCAGCCGAAGGTGGATGGGGAGGGAGTTCCATGTCTTGGCCGCCAGGTAGGAGAAGGATCTGCCTCCGGCGGTGGCTCTTCGGATAAACAAACAGGTCAACTTCCAAGAAAAGAAAAGGTAGTCATCAGTGACTTTGAAGTTCAAGTGAGTAGGTCATTGTGCCCTCCACTGTCCTCCATATCTATTCTCAGTTTCTGACACAAAGGTCCCTTCTTTAGGTCCCTTGGTTTCAGTCCCCTTCTCTGCAGTCCATCCAAGGCCCATCTCCTGCAGCTTCATCAACCCCATGTCCTTAGTTCTCATTTCTTTCCCCTCTTAAAGCTAATTCTATCTCCCTCTGCAATGGCAAGGTGGAGCTCTCATGCCGTTTCACATGAATCATTAAGCATGGGTGAGAGGGGTGCATTTTTCGGGGAAGACGCCACACCCCCTTTTGATAGGGGCGCCTAGTATGCAGCGGGTGTCTGAGTGTGCATACCATATAATTTTGAAGCACCAGTCATTCCCACAGAGAAAAATCAACAAACACCCACAGAAAACTGAAAAAATGTTAATGCCCTTTAAACCAAACCCTTTGGGCCAGCTCAGAAGCTCCAACTAATTACCTCTTGAAAGCTAAAATGACAAACGCGGAGGCCACCTACAGAAAATACAGATAGGAATCGAAAAGGGAGTCCAGCAACAAACTCTGTGTCAAACTTCTACATGATTTGAACACCAATAAATATGAGAGGTTTTGGAAAACAGTGAACAACTTAAATTACCTGTCAAGAACCAAAACAGCAGCTAACATTCAAGAAGGATGCTGGTATGAGTATATCTCAAAGCATTTTGGCCAATCTGAGAAAATGTAGGATCAGGGAAAGTTTACAACCAACCAGTCAACTGCCTTACACAGGCCTCAAAATATTATCAGTGTAACACAGGCCTCCAGTCCTCTGACATTTCGGGCTGCAACAATCTAATACCAAATCTCCAGAAGCTGCTGTGATGGAGTGCCTGGTCCAAATGGCCTTCCTTCAGCCATTTCAAAGAAGACAAATCCTTCTGGGTTAACAACTTAGAGCCAGTCTTTGAGAGCATAACCACTCATCATCTCATCCCCTCTTCTTGAAAAGGCTCCACTATCTCTCCTATCTCTCAGATCTATAAAGTAGGCAACATTTTTGATCCTGCTAACTACCAACTCATAGCACACCTAGACACACCTAGACGTTGAATCATAATACTTTGCTAGCTGTCTCCTAGAAGAGCTATTATCATGGGCCACTGAAAGGCATTAGAATCCATGTAATCAAACAGGGTTCACAAAGGGCATGGGAACAACATCAAATTTACTGGCTCTATCAAGACTGTTCGACCAACATACGAAAGGAAAGCAGACCCTCTACCTCTGCTTTACAGACTATAAAGCAGCATTTAACAGAGTAGACAGGAGTAAACTCTGGAGCAAACTCGCCAGCTGGAATATACCCTGCCATCTGCTGCAAGCCCTGCTCCTTCTCGATACTGATACCTGGGTTAGAATAACACTAAGAAATGGCATAAACTTCTCTGTAAAGATCCAGACACATTAGGTCCAAGACAAGGGTATGCACTAAACCCTACACTCATCAATCTTTTTTTCGCGGATCTTCAACCCAGCCTTGATCAAGCGAACTCACATTCTCCAAAGCTGGCAAGCACTCTGCTGCCAATTAAATGTATGCAGATGACCTAGTCCTGCTTAGTCATACAAAAGTTGGCCTACAGAGACTTTTGACTGCCACTGCTATATCTTCCAGTATAAACTCAATGGAAATCAACCTGAAGAAGACAAACATTTTGTTACTAGGTAAACCTTCTTTGAGCTCCCAACAGTGGAATTTGGAAGAGGGTAAAATATAGGTGGTACCAGAATATAAAGAGACAAGGCTCCTTCAAACAACATCTGGAGCTCATGGGACTGAAACCTAATTCTCTTACTGCAGCCTTCAAACATCTAAAGACTGTAATTACAACATTGACATACACACACCTACTGAGAGTCATACAGTCCAAACTGGTACCAAACTATTCACTAGAGCTCTATGTTGTGCAATATTTGAACTGAGTTTGGAACACCCAGTTTTCTGTATTTTCCTGTTTTACATAAAGTATATTGCACAATTAACCTATGTTTTCCCTTGAATAGTTAAGTTCTTCTATCATTTAAATGTTTTTATATGAATGAGCTTGCTCTAAAATGGTTCGTGCAAAGCTTTTAATTAACAATGCACTTACATAAATAAACTAGACGTCTTAAACTAGCCTCTCTATTCCTATTAATCGAGCCCTTGTTCTGAAACTTTACTTAAATTGTTTTCTTTACGAACAAATCGAGAAATGGCGTCTGCCGGGTGCTAGATTGCAATAATTCATACTGCTTGGAATTATAAGGCAGTCCTCTGTCTTCCACAGGACGGGCTGAGTACTAATCACTATCTGAAATCTCGTGCACAAATTAGTGTAGCCAGGATTTATGATATTCTTAATTATCTCAGCTCCTTTCCAAGCAGTTAAGGCAGAGTTAACAGCACACGGTGGACAGCAATTGTGCATGCCACGAGCCATTCCTGTTTTCCAAGGTTGATTACGAGTGGTGTTCTGTTCATTAGTTCAGGAGCAGAAAATAAACGGTGCTGTGTATTTAATTTAATTATTCAACGGCTAGCCTAATGTGCATAAAAAATTTAAATTAACTTTGTCATCACTGTTGGTAACGAAATGACAGTCTGGCATTAAGTTACTATGTATTTGCTGAGTACATGAAGTAAAACGGCAGAAAGGCAGGTTTTGCCTCATAAAATTACACAAATACCAAACGGTAATGCATAGAAAGAGATAGAGAAAACAAAAAAGCAAAATAAAAAGTTGAAAAACACGAATTGAAAGCTACACTATATTAACCACGGTGTGCTCTGTATCTGTTATTTCGAGACAGTGCGAAAAAAAAGAAAATCCATTATTTTATATGAAATGTAATGTACATTTTTGTGCCAAAGCAAAATATCATGCCACTAGTACTGCAGCAGAGGCCTCAGCTGCCACACGGTCTGTGCTTTTGTAGCATTATCCTGCAGTCTAGCTCGCAATGTCCCCAAGAGTGCAATGGCTGCTGCGCTCAGGACCCCCATGTTGTGTCGGGACGTCTCACTGTACACGTCCCGACATTTCAGATTTCCACTGTAGGCAGGTGCGCATCATTAATTAGGCCTCACGGCTGTTGCAGGTCGGGCAGCGGGGCGGGCGGAAGGGCCAGGTGAGGGGGGATTTTGAGAGACGACCACAAGGGAAAAATAAATAAATAATTAATGTTTCCTCGTGGTTGTCTTTCGAAATCTCCCCTCACCTGGCCCCACTGCCCCACCGTTCTTGCCTTCAGCAGTCGCAGCTGCGGTAATTGCTAGTAATAATTACATGCACACATGTTTGCTCGTTAAAGCGTGCTCGCGTAGCCAGAGACTAATCTCCCGCCTCGCGGGCACGGCTATTTATTTCGCCCCGCCCATAGGGCGTAGGCTAAACCTCAACAATGCGCGCCACCGGGGTGAGCCTAAGGCGCACCCCTGGCAATTACAGAACAATGCACCTGCCTCCTCACAACTATCGCGAGGAGCGATATAACATTCCTCCCCAAAACAAACATAACGGAATATCTGGAAACCCATTGTACTGAAATAGTGTCACAGTAATCACAACAGCCACAGGCGCCCAGTTACCAACCTGCATCTCGAACTACAGTCCATGTGTGTACTTATTTAGCAATGGTAGTCTCGCAGTCAGCTCAACGGCTCCGGATTTCGTCTTAGACTATACCGTGTCCAGCTCTCCTGACTGTTGTTGATGCCCTCACCCAGGCTCACTGGCAACACTGCAGGGCCTTGGCTCAACCCCTGGCTTTGTGGAGAGATGTCCACATTTTCAGCTCCCTCTGCATCAACTTCCCCATTGGACCATTCCTCTCGGTCTCGCCCATGGCTGCCTCCATCAGGGCTGTTCAGGGTGGAGCCAGAAAAAATATGGAACTTTTTAAAGCCTGACACATTCCTCGTGACAAATTATAGGCCCCTTCATGCTGTCTTCTGGGTGCCTTGAATGTGGTTAATGCGCCAAGGATCTTTTTCAAAAGAAAACCTAAATGTGCTACCAGGATGTCTGTCTTTGATCAAGACCAGGTCTCCTTGTTTAAGAAGTGACTGTCGTGCTCCACGCTGCCAGCTGACTTGATCGTTCAGCCGCTTCCTTCGGCTGTCCACAGCCTGTTCGTTGACGTTCCAAGGATGGAGTCACCCACTGCTTTTCCTGTGGATAGATGTCCAGGGGCACAGCCAGTGATGGCATGAGGAGTTTGGTGGGAGTCCCTGAGAAAAGAGTAAATGGCCCATTCCAGAGAGTCACCATTGGCCAAGGCTATTCTTAGGACTTTGTAGAGAGTTCTCATAAAGCGTTCAGCTTCTCCATTCGCTTGTGGCCACTTTGGGCTGATGTTTTTGTGAACAATCCCCAGGGACACTAGATACGATGCAAATGCTTGACCCTGGAAGGGAGGGCCATTGTCCGTCCTTAGCTCCTTAATCAGTTCATGGGTAGCCATCCCTTTTTCCAACTTGGGTATCACGTCACCAGCACTCAGGGAGGATAGCACTTCTACCTCGGGGTATTTGGAATAGTCATCTATCACCACCAGACAGTGTCTCCCATCTGGGAGACTACCAAAATCCATACTGGCGCTTATCCATGGACCTCATGGACCTTCAGGCCACTTTTCTTCCACATTTTGTGCAGGATGATTTGGTTCCCCTGTTACTTAACACCAGGGACATGATCTTACTGCCTCCTCTACCTTCTAATCCATGAGGGAAAACCAGACTTTGGTTCTGAGAAGACTCTTGGTTTTTACCATGCCTTGATACCCAGCATGGGCTAACTGGATTACTTGGTCCAGAAGGGACATCAGAATGACTAAACAATGACCTCTGAGTAAGCATCCACTTGGGTCGGCGCTCATTTCTTGTCTCATTTGGTATAAGCTCTCCATCACCCTCCTGGCTTCAGGAGTGATAATCATCCCTTGGCTTTTGAGGAGGTGCCACTGGTTTGTCTTTACTGCCTTGAGTATTTTCTGTAGGCATTCGTCTTGGCTGGTTGCTTGACACAGTTTCCCCAGAGATATGGGTAGCAGAAGAGATCTGTCAACCAAGTACCTAACATATTCCTCCATCTCCTCCGCCTTCTCTATTTCAGTGAGGGTCGCAGCTTGGATATGACGGAACAGGTAGTCTGCCAGATTATTTGTTCCTGGGTGGTACTCACTTCTGCAGTTATACTCCTGCAACTGAAGCATCCATTTTTCGATGCGAGGTGGAGGCTTCGAGGCTGTTCCAGTAAACAATGGAATTAGGGGTTTGTGGTCCGTGGTAACAAGGAATGGCTTCACGTATGCATACAAATGGAAGTGAGGCACCCCCAATGCACTGCAATCGCTTCCTTTTCTATTTGGAAATACCTTTATTCTGTGTCAGTCAAAGATCTGCTTGCAAATGCCACCGGAGGCTACTCGTCCTTTTCACTGCGTCTTTGTAACAGGACGGCTCCTAGTTTCTTTGGGCCTGCATCCACAGCTATCTGAGTCTGCTTTTGTGGATCAAAATATTGCAGTGTGGTGGAGCTAGAGAGTGCATCTTTAGTAGCCTGGAATGCAGTGTCCTTTTCTGGGCCCCCTGACCAGGCATTTGTAGCCTTGGTAAGTTCTCTCTAAGGTGTTGTGAGCAAGGAGTGGTCTTTGATAAATCTACCGCAGTAGTTGACCGTCCCCAAGAACCTGCGCAAGTCCATCACATTGGTGGGAGCTGGTGCTTCTTTAATGTCTCTCACCATTTCAGGATCAGGAGCTACTCCTTCTGCTGAAAATATGTACCCAAAGAATTGTCATTTCTGCTGAAGGAATTCACATTTGTCTCGATTCAAAGTGAGCCCAGAGTCTTGTATCCTTTGGAGGACTTGTCTCAGCCTTGTATTGTGCTCCAGTATCAACTTTGCATGGACTAGAATGTCATCACTTACATTATCTACCCCTGGGAGGTCAGCGAGAACTTCTTTGATGGTGTTCTGGAACAAATGTCGTTATGTATCTGGACTGTTCGTCCAAGACCAGCTGATGGAATCCAGCCCGAAGATCAAGTTTTAAAAAACCAGCTGGCTCCACTTAACTCCCCTATCAGGTCATCAATGGTCGGTGTTAAGTGATGTTCCCTTTTTAGGTCTCGCCTGACCCAGCGCATGCGCTGGTCTGGCGAGACTTATTGAGAGGGCTCCAAAAAGTGCTACCAGGCCAACCTAGAGCTACAGAGCATGTGCGCGGGCGCGCGCGCCGCACTTTACCGCGATTACTTTCACTTTCGCGGCCGCACGGCTGCTCTGATGTTTGATTGTGATCACGATCACTTTCACTTTCGCGGCCGCATGGCCGCTTTGCATAGCCAATAGGTCTCGCTTTTGGTACCTTATAACTATTTAGTTATGCAACTGTTGCATAGCTAAACACTTATAAGGTGCCAAAGGCGAGACCTATTGGCTATGCCAATGCTTGTTATCGCTGCGTTGGGGAGTCGCATATCCACACAGATTCGTACTTCCCCCGGCTGCTTGGGTTTTCTCGCATCCACAATGGGTGATACCCACGGGGTCGGACCTTTCACTTTCTCAATGATTCCTGCTTCTTCCAATTTGTTCAGTTATTTTTCTACCAGTGGCCTTAGATGAAAAGCGACTCACCTGTGTCAAAGAGCCACTGTTTGTACTGAGGGACCTATGTGTAGATGTATTTGCTTTTCTCGCAGGCATCCAATGCCAGTGAACACCTTTGGGAACTCCGCCAGTATTTGACTTATTCCTTCTCAATTTATCCCAAAGGCGAAGGTGACTATGCCCAGGACTTTGGCTGACTTGAATCCAAGCAGCATCCTATGCTCTTGCTCCGTTACATAAACCAGGGTCTCCACCTCCTGTTGATCATAGGCGATGGTGGGCTTGAATTTTCCTCGGATGGCTAGGGGCTTGGTCTGAACATATGCAAAGACCTTTACTTTTGCTGGGGCCAGTGGCGGAGGCGATATCATTTTCTTGTAGGCGTCATGGGACATGATGTTTGTTGTTGCTCCTGTGTCTAATATTGCAGTTGAGGAGTGTCCTCCCACTAACACTTGAGACTGTGGCAGTCGACTCTGCGTTTGGGACGCTGACCCTACTGTGAACACCGAGTGGACTGTGTGTTCTTCCCGGTTGTCATCATCCATATAGCTGACTTGTTCCTGAGCCTCCGGGATCAAATTGACATTGTTCCTTTGCTGGATCTGCACACTTTCATGAAGTGGTTCATTTACCCACATGCCGTGCACTTCTTTAACCTTGCTGGGTACTCCGAAGGTCTATGGGAGGGTCCCCCGCAAAAGCCACACTTGATGGTGTTGTGGCCTGTGGGGCGACTGCATTTACTGGCTCCATCTTGTAGGGCTTTTGAACAGCAGCCTCCATATGTGTTGCTCATGCTCTTGAAAGTTTCTTTGTCCTCCCCAAGGTAAGTATGTCTGCCAATGACTTCCCCGATTCTTCCAGTATTCGCTCTCTTAGCTTCGCCAAGGGGCATCCTTGAATAATCTGGCCTCTAATCTCCTCCGTCTCATCTTGAAAGCCACAGGCGCTTGCAAACTCTTTTAGGCATGCGTGGAACACATACATCGACTCTTCTGGATACTGTCTTGCTTGCCTGAATACAAATCGTTTGTAATCTTGATTTGCCATAGGCTCTAAGTCAGCATTTAGAGCTGCAATAAGTGTGAGGTGAGTCTTTAGTGCTCCCTCCGCCACCGTCTTGGATATCTTGCAGATATCTCTCCCTTCCAGATGCAGTATCTTCGAACGATTTTGCTCATTGTCCAACTTTGTAGCCTCAAAGAAGAGGAGCACTCGCTCCACCTACTCCTTTCATCTTGGGGCTTGAGCAGACGGGGCCCTACCACCATGAATTTCTCAATTGCAGGAATGTCGGCCATGGTGTTTGTGCCAACTTCACCTTTCGTCTACTCTGGGTAAGGTGATAGAGCAGTGCAGTAGTGGTGCGGGGCATGTACGACTGGCTACTCATAGAATTGTATAACAAGATATATTAAAACTGTAATATGTGGGGGGAGGAGCCAAGATGGCGACCGGAGCAGACGCTTGAGCGCCCGGCTCCGTCGGCCCTTGGCCCCGGACTATCATCCTGATTCCTATCCTTGCCGATTCTCGAGGTGAAACGTGTGCGACGACGCGCTGTCCACGCCGCCGCTTCCCCGAAGTCTCAGCCCGCCCGGATGCCGGAGTTCTTGGTGCTTTTGTCCTCCGCCCTGGACCCCTGCTCCATTGTGGCCTTTGCCGGCCCCCTGGAAGCTCCGCAGTCACCGGACCCGCTAGCGCAAACCCGAGCCCCGCGGTCCCGACCTCACCTAACACCACGGACTGTCGCCAGATGAGCCTGGGGAGGGACGGCCAGACACCTCCTGCACCCTGCGCCTGAAGGGCTGGGGCTGTAAGGTAAGCCCCGGTGCGGCGGGTCTCCTGCCCCGATCTGTGGACCGCGCTGTGGGAGGCTGCCGACCCCCTTCTTCTATTGCCTAGTCGGCTGCAAAGAGGACCCGAGGGAAGGGAGGCGACTGTTGGCTTTCCCAGTTGCGGCGCAGACCTGAGGGGAACTGACTCCTTGCTACGACCCCCCCCCCTGGCCATTGTACCGTCCGGCGGTAAAACATGGCGTTGTTTGTCTGCTCGCGGCTGGGGGGTGATACTCCGGTCTTGCCCGCTGCCCGCTTCGCCCTCCCTCCACCAGACACCAGCTCCACAGTGCCGTCCCGGATTGCTGCCGATGTGGGGGTGCAGCCTCCGCTGACATGCGGCTCCGTTCTGGCCGTCCTGCGGGACCTTCGTCTACAAATGTGTGCTCGCTTTCAGGCGCTGAGTGAGCAGTTTGACTCCATGCTGTCGGCTGCGGGCCGTGAGCGCTCCGTTTGTCATCAACACGGCGTGGGTCTGCCAGTGCTTTTGTCCTCTTGCGGGGACGCAACGGCTGTGTGTGATCGTGCTACACTGGTGCCTGCATCTGGCTTTCCCGGCACCCAGGATCAATTGCTCTCCAGCTCAACAGCGGATACTTTGTTTCCCCGTTCATTGCTGCCTGCTTCATTGTTGCCTGCCTCACCGCGTCTGCAAGAGTATCCAGCTGAGCAACACCTAACATCCTCGAGGAATCGTTCACGGTGGCCTACTGCTTCTTTACTGTGGAACTCCTGTACTCTACATGCCATGTCTGGACTTTATGTGGTGCACAAAGGGACCTCTACAGATGGTCGGCGGCCATTTTGTGATTCTACTTCACCATCTTCTCCCAAGCGGCCATATTGTCTTTGTCTGCACGGGATGCGGGGCCTTCATGTAGGGGCTGGCTTAATCTCAAGCCCGCGATCGGGCCAGGGCTAGACTGATTTATATCGCCATGGTTTCACGGATGGGCTGGACTGGGACTGGAACTGTATGTATACTTTGTGCGCACTCGTCGCGATCTGTCTTCCTTCATTTAAATTGTTGTGACAATTCATTTTCACACGACCGCTTTTGGTGTAGTGGGTACTCAGTGTGTGGAAGCCATAGATGGCCGATGGTTTAGGGCGCTCTGATGATACGTAGGCTCCTCCCCACTTTCTTCTTTTTGGGAGTTTAGATTAGAATAGTCCTATTCTTTTCTCACCCCCTTTATCATAGGTGTACTGTTTTCTTATCTTTCTTTACTCTATTCTTACTCTCTTTCTCGTCTATATTTCGGGTTTATTGGGCGACAGGCACTATGCTGGGGGGGGGCAGGCCGTAGCCTCCGCATTGGTGTAGGGTGGGGGGGTAATTTACTGTTTCTAATTAGTTCTATGGGCCTTTTTCTTTTTTTTTTCTTTTTATGTTTCTGCGCTATACTTGTTTCGATTCTGGGTCCGGGTGTGGGGTTGACTGAGTGGGGGCGGCACTGGAGGGGTGCGTAATTGCTCATGTGACTATCCTGTTATATAACTGCATTGCCTCACTGCCTGAGATTTTACTTCCATTGCTGTTTTAATGATGCTGCTGCTCTCCCGTGTGGTGAAGCTATCGTGCGGACTCGAATCTCCTTGGTTCTTATTCTTCACTGACTTTTTCCCTGATAAAATTATTTTGAAAAACTTTAAAATTAACCTTCACTTCTCCTTTCCCTGGGGTCAAGGATCTCTCCAGTGTATAATTCATAAATCGTTGCTAATCTTGACCGTTGAAGCACAGGGGCCGTAATGTTTGTATCAGTGCTTAACCGTATCGTGGCCGGCCTGAAGGTTGTAGGCCCGTATTTGTTCTTTTAATATGCACGAATAAAGGTTTAAAAAAAAAAAAAAAAAAAAAACTGTAATATGTCATGTTTTAGAAAATTAGCAGGGTCAGAACAATTTCTCTTAATTCGCAGAAACTGCCCTACTGGCAAATTTTCTCTCAATGCTCTTGGATGATGGCTTTCAAAAGTAAGTAATGAATTTCTTGCCATCGGCTTCTAGTATAGTTCACTACCAAGGTGTCCTTGATGAGGATATATACAAATGTCCAGAAAAGGGAGACGTTCTTTCGGGAATTCTACTGTGAATTTTAGGAAGGCGTTTTGATGGTTCAGCCACTGATGAAAGACTTGAATATCAGAAGCTGTGCCTCTATAGATGACAAAAATATCATCTATATATCTTTTCCACAGTAGTATTTTGTCGCGGAAAGGATTACTCGAGGTCAAGATGTGGTCTTGTTCAAACTTGTGGACATACAAATTGGCTAGCGATGGTGCAAAAATGCTGCCCATAGAAGTGCCTGAGATTTGAAGATAAATGTCATCTTCAAACCTAAAAAAGTTTTGAGTCATAGCCAACCTTGCGCATTCAAGAATAAATGATACAGGTGTAATTGTATCTATATCTTGTATTCTTGATTCTAGAAGATCTCGAATAGTATCAAGAGTTTCTGTTTGAGGAATCGAGGTGTACAATGATTCTATATCAAAAGAAACAAGATAATCTTCATCTACATCAAATGATGTCTCTGGTAGAAGTCTCAAGATGTCTTGTGTTTCTTGCAAAAATGTTGGCATCAATTTTACCATTGGTTTTAGAAAAAAATCAACAAAGGTAGACAACGGCTCCAAAGGGACCCTATTCCTGAGATTATGGGACGACCAGGTGGAGGTCTCTGTGGCTTATGAATTTTGGGTAGTGTATAAAACTGAGGCATAACTGGATATTTTGTCAACAGAAAATCGGCCTTATTAGGTGTAATCCACCCTTCTGTTTTAGCTTCCTCAATCAAAATTTCAATTTCTCTACTCAATCTAGATGTGGGATCAGTCTTCAAGAGACGATAAGAACGCAAATCGCCTAATTGTCGTAGACATTCTTGACAATAGGATGCAGTATCCTGGACCACAATCGCTCCCCCTTTGCCTGCGGGTTTGATTGTTATCTCGGTGTCATTAGATAAAGTCTGTAAGGCCAGTTTCTCATTACCAGGTAAATTCAGATAAGGTTTGTCCTGTGAGTCACAGATTGACCTCATGTCATAGGTGACAGCTTTTTCAAAAGTCAATACTTGCTCAGGTACCAGGTGATGTGGTGGATTGAATTTAGAAGGTAATTTCAAACCTGTGTTCAAGGAAACATCATCCATTGTCACAGTATCACTCTCTTTGTTTTTAAAGAAAAAGTGTAAGCGAATCTTCCTAAAGAAACGCGCCAATTCACATCTCATTAGAAAGGGATCGCCAAGATTGGTTGGTACAAACCCTAAGCCTCTATCGAGGACCGCATTCTCATCTTTTGTGAGGTTGCGTGAGCTTAAATTCACCACTAAGCTGTCAGGTTCGAGCTGGTACTCAGCTGTTGAAGACCCTTCCTGCTCCGTGTATTCGGAGGAGGCGGATCGTCTTCCCAATGGACAAGTTGTTGTCCCCTTTTCCTGCCTCTGTTTCTGGTTCTGTTTCTTCCATGGCTCTGTCCTAAAAAAGCCTGGTTTCCAAAAAAGCGCGTTAGTGGAGGAAAGGATGTCATAGGGGAGTGGTATTGCGGAACAGGATATCCCCAGGGTGTTGGAGGCCACCAGGGGCCTTGCTGTTGATAAGGGCCATGTCTCCCTCGTCTCCGATTAGGCCTTGAATAGGTGCCCATTCCTTGATTGTATTGTGCATCAAACCCAGAAGATTCTGAATCACTTGAGAGGGTATCAGACCCTGAAGAGGAATAGTTGGAACCAGTTTTTTTGCCTTTTTTGTTAAATTCTGGTGCTACATATCCCTCTTTAGTGTAGGGGTAAACTTTCTCAAACGAGAACCGTGCCAGGTCCTTCTTGAATTTCTCTATCTTATTCACAAGAATAGAGTCCCTGTATTCTTTATTGGATTTGTTCGTCTCTTCTAGATTCGTTTTGTACAGAGTGTTTGTGATGGCAGCCTTCATTTGACCTTCTAACACCTGAATCTCAATCAGTATGGCGTCGGCTATTCTTTTGGCAGTACTTATAATTAGTATCAGCCAATCGTGTGTACAACGCCACGCAATTAAGGACCAGTCCTTCATAAATATTTTGTCAGTGAGAAATAATCGAGGGGCATTTGTCACTATCAATCCTGTAGGTGCACAATTGCCTCGGAGATATTCGGTCATTATTGCACCGTGGATTGATGTACGTGTATGTATTCTCTTCAGATTAAGCAAAGATTGGCAATCATCTTGAGAATTTGATGGAGCTTCCGGTAATGTATCTAGAATGCTAGGATTGTCTGTCAGAATTTATTGTAAGACACTGTCGTCAAAAGACAATCCTGAGTATTCAGCCATGATGAGAAAATCTGAGATATGTAAAAAATGTAAAAAGCTCAAATGTATTTGAATCACATTGGAAACATCAATTGAAGAGCATGAAAGAACGACCCGCAGCCAAAACTGCTCTAAATACTGTATAACAAGATATATTAAAACTGTAATATATCAAAGGAGGGTCATAGGGAAAATCTTTACCGACCACTAGAAAACTAATCCCTTAAATTTCTAAAGACTATCATCACAACAAAGAAGTCTAGGGTCCACAACAAAAATAGAAATAGATCAAGCAGATCAGACATTGTCATAATCTAACATAAATCATGAATCCCATCAGCCACCAGAATAGCAGCCCACATCATTTGGGATCCGATAGCCCTACCTGAGCCATCAGGTTGATCAAGGCTGCAGATAGAATGGGCGACTTACACCTCTCTGTTCATCTTGAGATGAGGTATCTGTCTCGAATCTTAGTGTGGCTATCAAGTATTAATGATGGTGATGGAAGCAGTGCAAAAACAAAAAGTGTAAGGAAGTGGTGTTAAAATTGTCAATTAGGACAGAAAATACCTTTTAATAATGTCTGTCCATGTGACAAAGTCTAAAAACAGTGTAGACGCAGTTTTAACAGAATAACTGCTCAAGTCCAACAATTAGGTCAACATGTTTCAGCCGAAGGATAAATATTAATCCGGCTTTCGTCAGGAGCAACTAGAACCTATGATACTGCTGTGTATATAGTGTAAATTCAAACCCAGTGCGAAAACAAAAATATATTTAAGATAATGTTATCTCAAACCTCTCCTTACGATTTGTTAGGGGAGCATCTTTCTATAATCCTATAGACGGAAGAGAACAAAAATAAGGGTAAGTATTCAATATAAAACATTTATAGACGAATTGCTTGATCACACTTGAACTTGTTGGTCATTAACCAAAATATACGGTAATCAACTACAAATAACCAAGATGAGGAGGTCTCCCGTATTACTGACGGGTAAGCACTCTTCTCCTCTCCTCTTTCTTGAGCATTAATTAGCTCTTCACACTAACATGTATTTGTAGTTGATTACCGTATATTTTGGTTAATGACCAACAAGTTCAAGAGTGATCAAGCAATTAGTCTATAAATGTTTTATATTGAATACTTACCCTTATTTTTGTTCTCTTCCGTCTATAGGATTATAGAAAGATGCTCCCCTAACAAATCGTAAGGAGAGGTTTGAGATAACATTATCTTAAATATATTTTTGTTTTCGCACTGGGTTTGAATTTACACTATATACACAGCAGTAGCATAGGTTCTAGTTGGTCCTGACGAAAGCCGGATTAATATTTATCCTTCGGCTGAAACATGTTGACCTAATTGTTGGACTTGAGCAGTTATTCTGTTAAAACTGCGTCTACACTGTTTTTAGACTTTGTCACATGGACAGACATTATTAAAAGGTTTTTTCTGTCCTAATTGACAATGTTAACACCACTTCCTTACACGTTTTGTTTTTGCACTGCTTCCATCACCATCATTAATACTTGATAGCCACACTAAGATTCGAGACAGATACCTCATCTCAAGATGAACAGAGAGGTGTAAGTCGCCCATTCTATCTGCAGCCTTGATCAACCTGATGGCTCAGGTAGGGCTATCGGATCCCAAATGATGTGGGCTGCTATTCTGGAGGCTGATAGGATTCATGATTTATGTTAGATTATGACAATGTCTGAACTGCTTGATATATTTCTATTTTTGTTGTGGACCCTAGACTTCTTTGTTGTGATGATAGTCTTTAGAAATTTAAGGGATTAGTTTTCTAGTGGTCGATAAAGATTTTCCCTTTGACCCTCCTTTGATATATTACAGTTTTAATATATCTTGTTATACAGTATTTAGAGCAGCTTTGGCTGCGGGTCGTTCTTTCATGCTCTTCAATTGATGTTTCCAATGTGATTCAAATACATTTGAGCTTTTTACATTTTACATATATCTCAGATTTTCTCATCATGGCTGAATACTCAGGCTTGTCTTTTGACGACAGTGCCTTACAATCAATTCTGACAGACAATCCTAGCATTCTACATACATTACCGGAAGCTCCATAAAATTCTCAAGATGATTGGCAATCTTTGCTTAATCTGAAGAGAATACATACACGTACATCAATCCACGGTGCAATAATGACCGAATATCTCCGAGGCAATTGTGCACCTACAGGATTGATAGTGACAAATGCCCCTCGATTATTTCTCACTGACAAAATATTTATGAAGGACTGGTCATTAATCGCGTGGCGTTGTACACGCGATTGGCTGATACTAATTATAAGTACTGCCAAAAGAATAGCCGACGCCATTCTGATTGAGATTCAGGTGTTAGAAGGTCAAATTAAGACTACCATCACAAACACTCTGTACAAAAAGAATCTAGAAGAGACGAACAAATCCAATAAAGAATACAGGGACTCTATTCTTGTGAATAAGATAGAGAAATTCAAGAAGGACCTGGCACGGTTCTCGTTTGAGAAAGTTTACCCCTACACTAAAGATGGATATGTAGCACCAGAATTTAACAAAAAAGGCAAAAAAAATGGTTCCAACTATTCCTCTTCAGGGTCTGATACCCTCTCAAATGATTCAGAATCTTCTGGGTTTGATGCACAATACGATCAAGGAATGGGCACCTATTCAAGGCCTAATCGGAGACGAGGGAGACATGGCCCTTATCAACAGCAAGGCCCCTGGTGGCCTCCAACACCCTGGGGATATCCTGTTCCGCAATACCACTCCCCTATGACATCCTTTCCTCCACCAACACAATTTTTTGGAAACCAGGCTTTTTTAGGACAGAGCCATGGAAGAAACAGAACCAGAAACAGAGGCAGGAAAAGGGGACAACAACTTGTCCATTGGGAAGACGATCCGCCTCCTCCGAATACACGGAGCAGGAAGGGTCTTCAACAGCCGAGTACCAGCGCGAACCTGACAGCTTAGTGGTGAATTTGAGCTCACGCAACCTCACAAAAGATGAGAATGCGGTCCTCGATAGAGGCTTAGGGTTTGTACCAACCAATCTTGGCGATCCCTTTCTAATGAGATGTGAATTGGCACGTTTCTTTAGGAAGATTCGCTTACACTTTTTCTTTAAAAACAAAGAGAGTGATACTGTGACAATGGATGATGTTTCCTTGAACACAGGTTTGAAATTACCTTCTAAATTCAATCCACCACATCACCTGGTACCTGAGCAAGTATTGACTTTTGAAAAAGCTGTCACCTATGACATGAGGTCAATCTGTGACTCACAGGACAAACCTTATCTGAATTTACCTGGTAATGAGAAACTGGCCTTACAGACTTTATCTAATGACACCGAGATAACAATGAAACCCGCAGACAAAGGGGGAGCGATTGTGGTCCAGGATACTGCATCCTATCGTCAAGAATGTCTACGCCAATTAGGCGATTCGCGTTCTTATCGTCTCTTGAAGACTGATCCCACATCTAGATTGACTAGAGAAATTGAAATTTTGATTGAGGATGCTAAAATAGAAGGGTGGATTACACCTAATGGGGCCGATTTTGTGTTGACAATATATCCAGTTATGCCTCAGTTTTATACACTACCCAAAATTCATAAGCCACAGAGACCTCCACCTGGTCGTCCCATAATCTCAGGAATAGGGTCCGTTCTGGAGCCGTTGTCTACCTTTGTTGATTTTTTCCTAAAACCAATGGTAAAAATGATGCCAACATTTTTGCAAGATACACAAGACATCTTGAGACTTCTACCAGAGACATCATTTGATGTAGATGAAGATTATTTTGTTTCTTTTTATATAGAATCATTGTACACCTCGATTCCTCAAACAGAAACTCTCGATACTATTCGAGATCTTCTAGAATCAAGAATACAAGATATAGATACAATTACACCTGTATCATTTATTCTTGAGTGCGCTAGGTTGGCTATGACTGAAATCTTTTTTAGGTTTGAAGATGATATTTATCTTCAAATCTCAGGCACTTCTATGGGCAGCATTTTTGCACCATCGCTAGCCAATTTGTATGTCCACAAGTTTGAACAAGACCACATCTTGACCTTGAGTAATCCTTTCCGCGACAAAATACTACTGTGGAAAAGATATATAGATGATATTTTTGTCATCTATAGAGGCACAGCTTCTGATATTCAAGTCTTTCATCACTTGCTGAACCATCAAAACGCCTTCCTAAAATTCACAGTAGAATTCACGAAAGAACGTCTCCCTTTTTTGGACATTTGTATATATCCTCATCAAGGACACCTTGGTAGTGAACTATACAAGAAGCCGATGGCAAGAAATTCATTACTTACTTTTGAAAGTCATCATCCAAGAGCATTGAGAGAAAATCTGCCAGTAGGGCAGTTTCTACGAATTAGGAGAAATTGTTCTGACCCTGCTAATTTTCTAAAACATGCTAAAAATCTGTCAGTGCAATTGAAAGAGCGTCATTACCCTACGCGCTTGGTCAAGAAAGCATGGAAGAGAGCCTCCAATAACAACCGGGAGGCACTTCTAGATCCCCCAGTGACTAAACTACCTTTAAACAGACTGACGTTTGAGCTTACTTTCAGTACCATGACGAACAGGGTATAGAAAAGTATACATAAGCATTGGCGGATTCTAAATATAGGGCCTGACACTGTACCTAGTCCGCTTTTTTCATACAAGAGAGGCACTAACCTGAGGGATGTCTTGGTCCATACAAGGCCTAAGAATACTACATTGACTAAAACCAACACTTTGTGCAATCTTCCTCCAGTGCAAGGTCATTTTCCCTGTGGCTCCTGTTCTGTTTGCCCTCAGACACAACATGTAAAACAGATTGACATAGGTACACCAAGACCCTGGGTTCTGAAGAAACATACGAATTGCAATTCCGAAAAGGTAATCTACATCATTACCTGTCCATGTTCACTCAGGTACGTTGGAATGACGGGACGCAAAGTAAAGTTACGCATCAGTGAACATAAAAGCACGATCCGGAGCAAGAAACAGGCCACTCGTTTGACTAATCATTTTCTCATGCATAATCACAAAGCTGAAGATTTGAAGTGGACAATATTAGAACAGCCATTTATCCCTGTAGACTTCGTACTGATGTGCAGGGATTGAATGATGATATTCCCTGGGCAGTGCTTTGATTATGTCTAACAACCAGAATATATTACATGTACACATCACAATTTTGACAATGGCTAAATGAGAGTGCTCTCTTTTTGAATTGAACAATTACATTACTTTTTCTTTTGACCCGTATCAGGCTAATATATAATACTTTGATCTTTTGGCGCTCCTTAACCCTCCGGGGTAACCATTAGACACTTACACAGCGAAACTGTGGATTGGTTCCCTCTTGGATATAGGCTCTGTTAATATATAAGGCCTGTTATTCTAACTTTTTTTGGCTGTGGGTCCCTATAATTTCTCAAAAATGTCTCTTTCTTTGTGTTAAAGTCACATGATTTTTGTCTATTAACTGAATTGACAGATTGGACTACATGTCCCATGATGCCTAGCTGCATCATGTTTATGCAACAAATGAGTGTGTTGTTCTGTTGACGTCGTCCATTAGTCTCAATGAGATACAGGAACTACATGTCCCATGATGCCTAGTCGCGTTATTTTGATGTCACGAATGAACGCGCTGGTTCCTATTGTATTTAAACAAACGATACAGGCGCGCGTGTGCCTCCCCGTCCGACTCTGAAATGTTCCGTGGTACCAACGGACAGGTTGGTGCTTCTTTTTCCTTTCTTATCGCTTAGGTCTGGGTGCTTTAAGAATACTTTCTGTTTTAAAACGCAAGTGCAGTACAATATATCACCTTTATGTAAAAGGTAGCATAGACCTGGTCACGATGAATTTTGGCTATTTGAGTCAGTGGGTTTGATTCCATCATACGATTTGTATGCTTCAATGCTATATGATGTTTTTTATCGTATGACAAGAGAATCCATGTAACTTAGGATAATAGCGTAAATATGGACTTTGGTTGGCACAGCCCCCCTTTTTTAGCAACAAGATTGCCTGTAGTATGATCTATATGAGGCTGTCACAGACTGAACAGAGTCTCTATGAGATACACGTAACTACATGTCCCATGATGCCTAGTCGCGTTATTTTGATGTCACGAATGAACGCGCTGTTTCCTATTGTTTTTAAACAAATGATACAGGCGCGTGGGTACCTCCCCGTCTGACTCTAAAATGGTCCATGGTACCGACGGACAGGTTGGTGCTTCGTTTTCCTTTCTTATCGCTTAGGTCTGGGTGCTTTAAGAATACTTTCTGTCTTAAAACGCAAGTGCAGTACAATATCTCACCTTTACGTAAAAGGTAGCATAGACCTGGTCACGATGCATTTTGGCTATTTGAGTCAGTGGGTTTGATTCCATCATACGATTTGTATGCTTCAATGCTATATGATGTTTTTTATCGTATGTCAAGAGAATCCATTTAACTTAGGATAATAGCGTAAATATGGACATTGGTTGGCATAGCCCCCCCTTTTTTAGCAACTAGATTGCCTTTAGTACGATCTGTATGAGGCTGTCACAGACTGAACAGAGTTATGAACAGGTGGCCACCTGTTGGGGGGTTATCAAGATTCTGAGGAGAATTGTTCACTATCTCTCCCCTCAGGCTCGTAAGCAGACGGTAGTTGCTCTAGTGGGTTCAAGATTGGACTATTGTAATGCTTTGTATGCTGATTTCAACAAGGGTCTCATCTCTCGCCTCCAGGTGGTACAGAATGCTGCAGCAAGATTTGTTATCACCGCACCCATTTTGTCCTCGGCTACTTTAGCTAGAAAAAGTCTGCACTGGCTTCCAATCCAGCAGAGGATTTCTTTTAAACTCCTGTGCTTAGTGTTTGGAGCCCTATCCTCCGTTTCTTCTAACGCATTAGGTTTTTTGCTAACCCTCTATACTCCTAGCAGGAGCCTGCGTTCGTCTGAGAAGAATCTTTTGGTAGTCCCTCGGGTAAAGAAAGTCAGATGGGGTAGTAGAGCTTTCTCCAATCTGTCCCCCCGTTTATGGAATGCCCTTCCCGCAGAAATTAAGGCCCAACCGTCACTAGTCCAGTTTAAAAAAGCGCTCAAAACATGGTGTTTTATTAAGGCCTACAAGTAAGCAAGTCTATTTTATCTATCTAGCTTTTGGTTAGGCGCCTTGATGCCCAGTGGGCTGAGTTGCGCTTTATAAATCTGTTTTCATTCATTCATTCATTCATTCATTCATTCATTCAGTTATGTGCTGATTTGAAAATTAGAGATTTGTTTTTTTTAACAATGGACAGGAGGTTAAATAAGGTTTTATACCACTTGTCTCGACATAGAGCGGGGCCTCTTTTATCTGAGCGGATGCCAGGTGAGGTGAGGCGGTCTCCCGTATTACTGACGGGTAAGGACTCTTCTCCTCTTTCTTGAGCATTATTTAGCTCTTCACACTAACATGTATTTGTAGTTGATTACCGTATATTTTGGTTAATGACCAACAAGTTCAAGAGTGATCAAGCAATTCGTCTATAAATGTTTTATATTGAATACTTACCCTTATTTTTGTTCTCTTCCGTCTATAGGATTATAGAAAGATGCTCCCCTAACAAATCGTAAGGAGAGGTTTGAGATAACATTATCTTAAATATATTTTTGTTTTCGCACTGGGTTTGAATTTACACTATATACACAGCAGTAGCATAGGTTCTAGTTGGTCCTGACGAAAGCCGGATTAATATTTATCCTTCGGCTGAAACATGTTGACCTAATTGTTGGACTTGAGCAGTTATTCTGTTAAAACTGCGTCTACACTGTTTTTAGACTTTGTCACATGGACAGACATTATTAAAAGGTTTTTTCTGTCCTAATTGACAATTTTAACACCACTTCCTTACACTTTTTGTTTTTGCACTGCTTCTATCACCATCATTAATACTTGATAGCCACACTAAGATTCGAGACAGATACCTCATCTCAAGATGAACAGAGAGGTGTAAGTCGCCCATTCTATCTGCAGCCTTGATCAACCTGATGGCTCAGGTAGGGCTATCGGATCCCAAATGATGTGGGCTGCTATTCTGGTGGCTGATGGGATTCATGATTTATGTTAGATTATAACAATGTCTGAACTGCTTGATCTATTTCTATTTTTGTTGTGGACCCTAGACTTCTTTGTTGTGATGATACTCATAGAATTGCCATGCTAAAGATGCCATGGGTTTGTGCCACTTCCAGTTGTCTGTGCTCCAAGGATGATGTCACGCTCTGCGGAGCGGGTGTATATCATGCCACGCCGCCCTATTACCACGTGTAGGATCAACAATGTGGGTCCGGGAGTTTAGGCGCGCACCTCCTTCTCGCCACTTGCGATCATCTTTCCAACCGTGCCATTCATCCTCACTCAGGTGACACCGAGGTGTGGCCGTGTTGCAGCATGAGCAGTGCGCACGTTTGGAAATGCGTGCACGGCCGCCGCAGTACACCATATGGGCCGGCCACCCTCATCACCAATTTTGTGTTGGGACATCTCACTGTGCACGTCCCGACGTTTCAGATTTCCACTGTCGGCAGGTGTGCATCATTAATTAGGCCTCACAATAATTGCTCGTAATAATTACACGCACACGTTTGCTCATTGAGGCATGCTCGCGTAGCCAGAGACAAATCTCCCGCCTCGCGGGCATGGCTATTTATTTTGCCCCACACACAGGGTGTAGGCTAAACCATCAACAATGCACGCCGCCTAGGTGAGTCTTATGCGCACCCCTGGCAAATACAGAACAATGCGCCCGCCTCCTCGCAATATTGCGAGGAGCGATATATCACCCCAAAAAGGACCAGCTATCAAGCAGGTTCTGTGTTTCTAGTCTATAGAGTCTCCAAAGCATGCGCTTTCTGGGCAAGTTGGTGCATAAGGGCTATTTTAGCCTGTATGCACTATAAGCATCAGTAGGGGATGGTTGAAAAAGGGAACTGGCAGAATGGAGCAAGTTGCTTTCTTATTGGGAGAAATGTGGACCAGATGGTGTGATGGTGTGGCGTTTGCCTCATTGCTGTGAGCTCATCAGAATCTCACAGCAAGCTAGGTTGCATATTCCACTTTGCCGGTACCCGATTTGCCGCTCTGATAGAAATTAAGGTGTTTTCAGCAGCAGGTGATGTGAATGGAGTTTGATTGTTCTGTGAGACTTGTCACTAGAAGCAGGAGGTGTGATTGTTCGAAGAGATTTGATTAAAATGTGAAGCGGAGATTTGGAGACGTGGGGGGAGAAATGTAAGCAGGTCACAAATCCTAAAAAAAGAAGTGGGGGGAATAACCTGGTTAAGTATGCAAGTGACATCATGGCACATGACATCACGTGGCCCAACATCACAGCGCATGACATCACGTGGCACAACATCACAGCACATGACATCACACATGACATCACACATGGCATCACAGGAATTGACATCATAGAATGTGGCATCACAAGCCACGACTTTAAAGGAAGTGGCATCACAAGAAGTGACATCAGACCTAAAGCCCTCACATATATGTTTAGCAGGTCTACCGTGTACGTTTCAGCGCATTGCGAAGATAATAGCACAGTGAGCAATGGAAGATGATATGAGACATCTACACCTTGCAATCCACCAGTTTTATTTATCACATCCTGTACATTCATTTACAAACATATAATTTATTGTACATGTGATGACTGGAACAAAAGGAGGCCTGATGACTCCTCAAATTCGGCCTTTGTTATGGGCCCAGCAGGATTCTTAAATAAGAAAGCCCCATCCTGTCCCCGCCTGCATTTTGTTGCTTGTTGCAGAAGGAAAGCAGACACCATTCAGGTGCTGCTGAAAGTGTCCTGGTGTTTGGAAATTACACCGGGATGAGTTCAGCACTTTATTGAGTGGGTCCCAACTTCTTGGCAGGGTGGATGGACGGCGTTCACCCTGTGAAAAAAGTGTGTGGACGCCGTTCACCAGCGTGTACCCCCGAATCGTGCCCTGAATGTAAGATAAATTCGGAGGTAGGCCTGGCGTTGGAGCATGCAGGCAGGCAAGCAGTGAGAAGCATTGAGGGACAAGGGGCTGTAAGACAAGAAGTTTAATCGTGCTCACGATTGACAAAGAGGGGGGGGCTATGATTCAGTGATGAGATTTCTGTTTTTAGGATGTTTTGGGCATTTTAAAGTGTGCAGATTAGCTACAGGTAGTGTGCATATCTTGCTCTGATTAAATAGGTATTTTTACACAACTTCAGGCCTGTCTGAATTTTTCCTCCAAGAAGGTCTGAGCGCCCCCTCTGTCATCCCACCAGGACATCCGACGCTAGCATATTACACAGGTACCTCGGACTGTATTGTATCCATTTTCTATCTCTTGACGATTTACAAGGACGTCCTATGTCTTCCTTAATCGATGCGGACATGACTCAACATTTCATTCATCACTCTAGAATGCTACAAAGAAAGGGGCAGTAAATCGACCCATTTCAAGTGAAATTGACGTGTAGTTGCTGGTGCGTGTTCAGACACATTTTATCAGTCACCCAAAAGCAGCTACAAAACACAAAATAGGATAATCTGGCTGTATTATCTTTTGAGGTGCAAATCAAAAATTGCTACCAGCTCCATCAGGGTATAGAGTACCATACATTTCAATGTATTTGGCATGCACACTTTACACAGATGCCATATTCACTGTTTCAAGGTCACCTCATTGACTTTCACTCACATATATTTAGCTTTGTGGGGGAAAGAAAGTTGAAGGCAGTAGGCATAAGAGCAGAAGAGACAATGATGCTTGTGCTGTGAATATCTATTGTAGTCGGAAGCCTTCAGCTGGCCTAACAGGAAAGCTGCCTCCGCTCTCAATGCGGCAAGTGAGCTAAATCATTAAACATTTTTTACCCGTCTGGTAAAATCACTAAGGCTTACTGTAAGCCGTTTTATTTATATTTTAAACTGATAAAGCAAACTGGATTTGGTCTGGGCTCATGTTCAGGGCGGCCTCAGATTTAGACACATGGGGCATATTTACAAGCCCCTTGTGCCACCAGAGCGTCTCTTTTTTCTACGATACAGTGGTGCAGTGTACTGGCCTATACTTACAAGGCCAGGCAAAGCCACCCTGTGTGGCTTTTCAAGGCCTAGTAAATATGGCCCCCTTTCACGCATTATTCTGCCTGAAAGATGCGTTCTGTGGGTGTTGCTGTGGGTGTTCCCACGTAACATCTATGGATTCTGATGCACTGGCAGATTTACAAGGTTTCGTAAACCTGGAAGCATCAGATTCTAACACCTCCCCAGGAGAGGCCTAAAAGTGACGCAACAAGGAGAATTACCTCTATTTCCGCTTGCTTTTTTCCCCTTTCTATGTGTGCTGCTGCAGCACACATAGATGGAGGAAAACACCATCAATTATTGTTTTTGTGCAGTAAGGTGTCGTTTCCTGCACAAAAACAATCATCCCTGCAACACACGCACCCTAACACCATGGTTCAAGGGTGTCTGCGTTGGCGCTAGGGAGCCTTTTGTGCACCAGCGCAGAGGAAAGAACAGGGATGCGTTGTATTGTTGTAAATACAACGCATCCCTGCACTTTCCTAATAAAGCAGCTCGGGCACAGCAAGATTGCTTGCAGTGCTGCGCTGCGTCATTATTTTTTCCTGGGGCATTAAAAGCCAGAGGTTTCTCAGGCTTTCCATACTGCTTAGCCTGCTTGTGGAGAATTACAGTATATTTCGAAATATTGATGTGTGCCCCAGTCTCATCCTACATAAACTTTTAATTTCCTTGTTGTGCAATACCCCAAACAGAAGTAGTATTTTCAAATATTGTTACTGAAATTTGTGATGCACAACACAGCTCATGTTTATTTTAGGGTGAAAAAACTAAACAAACGATCTCTACCTTTCATCTGAACTGGGCTACAATTGCTCACGCATTTGAAGGAGAAGAGATGCTCTCATCATTGTTGAGGCAACACAAGAGGATGCAGGAGGTGCACTACATGCAGTGTCACCCCCAAAAAAGAGGAAAGAGCAGAGTAACAAAGCATGTATTGATATGTTGAACATGACACTACAGCAGATACTGGAATTATATGTGGATTTTAAGGAAAGCATCCTGGAAGCAGTGGAGTAACAGAAAATGATGCCCCTCCCAGAATGTGAAGAAAGGCCCCGAATGGGCTTACCTGAAAGGCAATGGGGACCCCAAACAGTTGAGGGTCCCACTGCACCGCACAGGCTGTAGGGCCTGCATTACGCATCTATCTGGAAGTACTCTGTGTAATTGGAACCCCAGCACCAACATTCGCTCTGCTGTGCCTCACTTAGTCAAGTTCTGCACTACTCAGGGGCGTAGCTACCACTGGTGCAACAGGTGCAGTGGCACCTGGGCCAGAGCCTCGAGGGGCTCTTCGAACACTGATAATTACTGTTTTGAATATCTTAACAGCAATCAAAGTAGCCACTGTCCTGCATTGCACCAGGGCCATGGCATCCCTGCTATGTTACTGGGACTGCTCTACAATCCTGTGCTACTGGTTCCTCCCTACAAAAATGTCATATGCCTAATGAAATCCCTGAGCTCACCTTCATGTCAATGTTTCACGGAGTATTTGAGTCAATGATGCCTGAGGTACAACACTACACCAGAATTCCCATAAGCTATCCGTAACTAAAAGCTGCAACAGGACAATTGAATTCCTTAGCATGTTTTCCAAAGATAGCTGGATACCTCCATTGCATCCGTGTGAGAATTGTACCACCTAAGTCCATGGAACAAATATCCAGGAATAGAATGATGATTAATGCCATGAATGTTGAAATGACTTGTACGGCTGATTTCCCAATTCCCAGGCTGATATGTCAACAATCTAAGATATGCACATCATCCCTACATTATCCGCAGTGAATGAATAGGTATGTGGAAAATCGCCTAATTTGTTTTCATGAAATCCCATTTTTAGTGTGAAATGTGATTTGGCTATATCTCGTGCAACTTCTTTACTCAAGGGTATCCTTGCATACAAAAAGTCACTTGAGATACTCACCAGAGACTGGTTCAAGCAGAAACGTTTGCTGAATGAACCAGTCTCCTACTGGAAAAACAAGCATTTGCAATGCAACCGGTCTCGCCTTTGGGACCTTATATGTGCCTAGCTATGCAGCACAATAGCCTGGGTGCTGAAACATCTACTGTTCTTTAACATGGAGGGAAAGTAAGCACCAAACTGCATAACATGCCAGGTATGGGAACACATGGCGAGAAATATTGCTTTTCAGTTGGAAAGGGTAATGTTTTTAAAATAAAATCGGGACCTTTGGTGGCCATATCACTGAAAATACAAGTATATTATATTATTGTCTACGGCTGCTCGTGAAAGAAATTAAGCGGGGTTAAGTTATTTACGGCCCAGGTCCTTCTAAATAGTCTGTCAGATGCTGTCGTTTATTCAGGGCTTCAAGCTCTGAAATTCATTTAATGTACAAAGATGCCTGTGCACTTGGATGCCTGAAGGGTCTGGGTGCTATAAGTAGCCGTATATTATGGCTCACTCATGTGCAATACACTTGGATACAAATATTTGCCTTGTTTAAAGCTATACTTCGAAACTTCGTCCTTTTAAAAAAAAAAAAGAAAAAACTGTTCTTCCTAACATTCTGCATAGGTACCGGCCTGACACTTTAATACTAACTATTTCTATTTTTTTCACGTGCTCTATCTTCCATAGAGACAGAACTAGATGGTTTTCTACCTGCATATTAAGAAAAGACAAAATGGGAGCCATTTCAAATAATATTGACTACCTAGCGATCTTGCAATTCTATTATGCTATTTTTTTTTAAATGGCAGTTTATTGCACTACACAGGTTTGAGCACTTGGCTAGATCACCAATTATGGATGCAAGCGTATATAAATATGAGCATAAACTAAGTATGAAAGGCAATGCAAGTTAGGGTTACCAACGTTCCTTTTATGTAACGGTTGAAGAACGTGAGCATGCACATAAAAACTTCAGATAATCGAATTAGCTTCAACTGCATTTGAATATGCCTGACCACGACTTGAAGTTTCTAGAGCATGTGGCTGTAAACAGAGTGACGTAACTACCATCTTCCTGCTAAACTCATTGGGCCCGATTCACAGAATTAACTTAGGACAAAATCCTAAACTTACTACTTTTGGTATTCACAGAATGCACTTACTACTTTTGGTATTCACAGAATGCACTTACTACTTTTGGTATTCACAGAATGGATTTACGACTACTAACTTTACGTCCGCACTCGGGCCGGAAATTCCGGCCCGGAGGTGGGGCTTCCGGGCCGGAGGCGGAGCTTCCGGCCCGGAGGTGGGGATTCCGGCCAGTGGCGGAGATTTAGCCATGGCCAAAATCTCCGCCTCCGGGCCGGAATTTCCGGAACGAGTGCGGACATAAAGTTAGTAGTCGTAAATCCATTCTGTGAATACCAAAAGTAGTAAGTGCATTCTGTGAATACCAAAAGCAGTAAGTGCATTCTGTGAATACCAAAATGGTAGTAAGTTTAGGATTTTGTCTTAAGTTAGTTCTGTGAATCGGGCCCGTGGTCTTTCCTTTGACCAAAGCATCTCACAACTGTGCAATCGCCAAATGCAAAATGAATTTGCATATTGGAGGTTGGTTAAAAAGAAATATGTAAACAAAGGAATGAAAGCTGTCTGTTGCATTCTGTTAGATAGCTAACAATGTTGATGCAACACTCTCGTTCTACAGAATGTGTAGTTTTGAAAGGCTGTCACAGGCACTATTCAATAAGTTTTGAAACAAAACAGGGGCAATTTGATTGCAGTTAACTTAAAGATAGGCCATTGAAAACACATGCGATTCACTGGTCCGGGAACAATCGTTAAAAACCTACAGTCAGATGGAAAAGTATGAGCGCGTAGTCTAAGTATTCATTTTAATGCATTGATTACATGGTGGACACAGGTTGCATCGTTGTATATGTATCAGGTAGTGCACTTCTCAAGAAGACCAACACGTATTTTGCATTCGAAAAAGGCGCCCTGTCTGTCACTCTGACAAAACAGGAGACCATAAGAGTTGAACAAATGAGCTCTCATGGCATCCAGCCAGGTAAAAAGCTGTGTGGTGGCATTTCCAAAAGCTGTTAAAACGCTGTTTAACCTTGTACAGAATGGGTAATGTTACGACTTCAAGAGATACACAGTGCAGCGATCACAGCATATCAGGAGCAGGTGCCAATGTGCCAAGTGCTTTGTGATGTGACCATTTAGAGGGTGGGGTGGCAGATGGTTCTGGGCCGGCCTGGTAGCCTAAAGTATGCTCCCGTCCAACCCAGCGTCCTGGTTTATTTCCATGTAAGAAACGGGCATGTTCTCACACCTCCTGCCTCTGTAACGACTTTGAGTTCACATTCCCACAATCAAAGCACTGTGGGCCCGATTCACAGAAGTAACTTAAGACAAAATCCTAAACTACCATTTTGGTATTCACAGAAGGCACCTACTCATTTTGGTGTTCACAGAAGGCACTTACTCATTTCTGTATTCCAGAAGTTAGGAGTCCTAACTTTAGGACTCCTAAATGCCTTCTGTGAGTACCGAAAGTCTTAAAGTTAGGATTTTTCTCAGTTTAGGAGTAGTAAAGTTAGGACCCCTAACTTAGGAGTCCTAACTTTACTAATCCTAAACTGAGAAAAATCCTAACTTTAAGACTTTCGGTATTCACAGAAGGCATTTAGGTGTCCTAAAGTTAGGACTTCTAACTTTACTACTCCTAAACTCAGAAAAATCTTAACTTTAAAACTTTCGGTATTCACAGACGGCATTTAGGTGTGCTAAAGTTAGGACTCCTAACTTCTGTGAATACTGAAATGAGTAAGTGCCTTCTGTGAATACCAAAATGAGTAAATGCCTTCTGTGAATACCAAAATGGTAGTAAGTTTAGAATTTTGTCTTAAGTTAGTTAGTTCTGTGAATCGGGCCCCCAGATCGCCCGCCTGCTAAGCCTGTACTGAAAGCCACCGAGGTGGACGGCAGTGAGCACTGCGCTCAGGATGCCTTCTATGCTGCCGCAGATGTAAGGGTGGATCTTGCACAACACAGCTCTCGCTGGGCTCGCCTCGCACCAGTAAATTTTGTCACCATCTTGCAGTGACCGTCACTTTCCTGTTGATGCACAGTTAACCCTTCAGTACTAAACTATAACACTGAAAACAAAATTATATCAAATACATTATTGTTTCCAAAAAAACAATAACTGTACAAATATGTAATGTTAAAATAAGCTGCTGAGCTCGTACATCATAATAAAACTCCAACCACACATTCAGTAAACATAAATTTAAAGCAACATTTTGATAGTATCATATAATATTTCTCATGCTGGTTCTCCTGCTTTCAGCGGTAAAGTTTCCCCATTTAATATGGCGGACGAGCAACAATTGGTTAACTAAGGCTAGGGGAATTTATTGAATGCAGTCTCTTCTCTGTCTAAGGAACTGGAATGCCTCATGCTTCCACTGAATCCTAGCAAAACGGGGAGAGGGTGTGGCGAACCAAATAAAGCTGCCATCTTTGGAACTGGTGAACCCGGTTCGAGTCCCGGCATTTGCTCAATCTTCTGGTTTCTGCAAAAAAAATATTTGCAATGCTATAGGTCTTGCATTTAAATGCAAGGCCTATGGCATTGCAAACAAATGTTCCAAAAAAACAATAGAGAGAGTGAGGGTAATGAGGATCCCGAACCCCCGGTCTGGATATGAGTATAAAACAAAGGAGGGAGAGAGATGCAGTCGAAAAAGATTCAATCGAAAAGAAGGGGGAGAGATAGAGAAAGGAATAATTCAGGGCAAAAGAATTTCCTATTTGGAAAAAGACCCATCACTCACCAACCTGGTTGGTGACATGCTTCATCATCTGGGTCCCACCCTGACCGCCGAATGCCGTCAGGGTGTGCTTCGACGCCTGGAATTCCAGCGGAGCGGGTTTTCGTGTGTGTAGGTGAGTGAAAACGTGAATGATGAAAAATAAAAGTGATATATTAAAAGTGTCAGCGGTGTGCTTCCTAATAATTTAATATGAAGCCACTTGGCACGATTAAAACCTGTGAATAGATATCGTAACTGGTATTAATGGCCAGTGATATCAGTGTTGGTATGTGTGTGTGGTCAACATGTTTCAACCTTTCTAGTAATTCTTAGGTTTTCGTCAGGACCAGGAATTTGAGGAACGGGGGGTCTGCACTCGCTAAGGTGCACCCACACCCTGAACCTCTGTGTACTACACCTTTATTATAGAGTAGTTTGTTGTGCCTTCAAGCCGTTCTTGAAGGATGATTCGGATCTGTAAAAGTAAAATCCGATAAAAGAAACTTTCTATTGGAATTATTCCCATTAACTCTCCACGCTCACTTATTATGGTATGCGACATGCAATGTGAGTTGTTGCATGCAATCTATTGTGGGTTGTTGAGGGTGGTTTTTGCATGTCTCAATCCATGTATAGGGCATGCATTGTTGATTTGGCGAAAAGAATTATTATTAATATTCTCGCATAACGTGCATTAGTTGTGCCTGTCTGTTGGCAATACAAGAAGGGCATACGTGATGATTCACACTGCTATCAAACATTTCTAGTGCAGTGCGCGTATATTTGTAAAAGTTTAGACAGAGACAAACAAATAGAGAGCGCTCAAGGACTCACGTTAAAAAAGCTAAATATAAAGCCTTGTGGGGAGCGTGGGCTCTGAACCATTGCTGAGATAGAAAAGGAAACAACATTTTCAGCTTGATTTGTCTTACCTTGATCTTGTAAGGCCCTTCTATAGTTGGAGTAGGGATACACTTACGTTCTCTCACCGGTACGCCCGTTTACACACCTACTTCGGGGTCCCACAGTTACCGAATGCTGGCGCCATGTCTATCACGGTCGGTATTTAAGAGAAAATGCTTCCGCCCTTGTGACTTGGGGTGTGGTTTAATTGGGTCATAGGGATCAAGGTAAAATTCTGTATTTTATGAAAAGTGATAAGGGTTCTGCAATAAAGAGGTGTTTATTTGCAGATGTTTGCTGAGTCATAGGGCTCAGCTTAAAATTCAGTAACCCATGTAAATAATAAGGGTTCTGCAGTAAAGAGGTATATTGCAGAGAAAAGGTAACAATGGATTCTGATTGAAACCTTGGTGTGTGTTATAACAATAAACTAAGAAGAAGAGATAACAGAAACCAAATTCATCTACTAAGTACTGAGTTCCATGGTATATTGTCGTTCAGCCCTGTTATGTGGGTTGACAGACGGTACACCCATCTTTGTTCCTTTTCAAAGAGTGTATTCTGACTTTTGACAGATTCAATAACAGTCCAAATCATATCATTTGGAGTGTGGTTATTGCTGATAAAATATTCAGTCAATTTAGTAGTCGCTTTCTTGCATCGGATAGTACTACGATGCTCTGTTATGCTTTGTTTAACTTTACGAGTGGTCATGCCTACATAACGTAGATTACAGGGGCATGTTATGAGGTAGACTACATTGCAACTGTTGCAAATGGTATGTTTTTTTTGTGTCCAGATCTTGTTGTTTTCCAGTGTCAGTGTTTTGGTGTGTGTAGTGAGGTGACATACTGAGCAGTTCCCACAGGGATAGTGACCTGTAACTTTTGGTAGTCCACAAAAGGTCAGGACTGTGGCTGCATCAACTGCAGTGATTTTCTTCGGTCGAGTGTTAACCAGTGAGTCCTTTAGACTTCTTGCTCGTTTGTTTGAGAATAAAGGCTTCTCCCATTACAGATTGCCAGTGTTTAGGATTGACCATCTTTTTCTGATGGTGTTCGTCACCTGATTCGACATAATATTATAGGTTGTCACACAGGTGATAGGTGGTTTCTGTGTCGGTCTACTGGTTTCTTCTAATAGGGCATCTCGGGGTTGGTTTCTCGCCCGTTTTTGGCCCTTGTCCAAGATATGCTGAGGGTAACCTCTTTCTGAAAGCTTTTTGGAGAGAGAAGAGGCCTGTGTTTTGTAGTCTGTCAGTTTGCTTCAGTTCCTTCTTAATCGAAGGAACTGGCCATAGGGTAGATTTTCTTTTAGTGCTCTCGGGTGAAAGCTATCATATTGTAATAGATTGTTTTTGGATGTTGGCTTGGTATAAGTTTTTGTTTCAAGTTTGTTGTTTTCATTGTGGATTTCCACATCTAAAAATATCATAGTGGTTTTATCAATGCTGTGTGTAAATTTTAGATGGGGGTCACAGGTGTTGAGCCAAAAGATGAAATCTTGCAATGTTGTCATTAGGCCTTGCCAGATTGCCAGTACATCATCTATATACCTTCGCCAAAGTTTGAGGTACTTGGAGAAGGGTCTGTTAGCCCCGAGAATAAATTGTTCCTCAAAATCAAAAACATAGCAAAAATGCTCCCCATAGATGTACCTCCTGTTTGGAGGTAAAGTTGACCTTCAAATTCAAAGTAATTCTTCATTAGGGCGATTTCTGCGCATTTGAGGACAAAATCTCTTGGGATATTATGGTCCCAAGTGGCGTTCTCCAGGGCTTTTGCTAAGACTGCCAATGTAGCCTCTTGAGGGATATTAGTATACAGGCTTTCTATGTCGAAACTGACAAGGATAGTTTCTTCATTAGTCTCGATGTCTTTTAATACATTGAGGACATATTTGGTGTCTCTCAGATATGTGGAAGTCTTCTGTATCATGGGTTTGAAGAAGAAGTCACTATATTCAGAAAGTGGTTTGGAAGACAGAGCCTATCCCAGATACGATGGGTCTGCCTGGTGGGGGAGATTTATTTTTGTGCATCTTAGGAAGTACATAAAAGTAAGGTATTTTACCTTCATTGCTGGTTAGGAAATTAGCCTCCTGTTTGCAAATATACCCTCTTTCCTCGGCGCTGTTGGCAAGATTGGAAATTTCTTGTTTCAGTGCAACAGTAGGGTCTGAGGTGAGGGGTTTATAATTGCTACGATCTTCGAGGAGTCTCCTACACTCAGCCTGATAGGATGTTTTGTCCAATATGACTATCCCACCTCCTTTATCGGCAGGTCTTATGACGATGGTGTCGTCATTACGGAGCGCTATTAGGGATTCCTGTTCAGTTTTAGTCATACTCATAAAAGGTTTTTTGGGGGAAAGTTTTTCTATGTCATTGTAGACCGCCTGTTCGAAAGTTAGAACCTCAGGAGGAGTAGTATGGGGAGGTGGAATGAAAGTAGATTTTCCTCTAAAGCCAGTCACATTAGGATTAGTATTGATGGACATTGCGTCAACCTCTTCCTTTTCAAAAAAGGCTTTTAATATCAATTTTCTAAAGAAACCTGCTAATTCTGCATGCAACTTGAATCTATCAAGGCTAGGGGTCGGTACGAACCCCAATCCTTTGTTTAGAACACTTTGCTCGGACTCAGTCAGGTTTCTAGAGAACAGGTTAGTTACTAACTCTTGCTTGTTCCTTGGCCCTGCCCCATAGTTTTGCTCCTGGTATTTGTGCCTACACTGAAAACAATGAAAACAACAAACTTGAAACAAAAACTTATACCAAGCCAACATCCCAAAACAATCTACTACAATATGATAGCTTTCACCCGAGAGCACTAAAAGAAAATCTACCCTATGGCCAGTTCCTTCGATTAAGAAGGAACTGTAGCAAACTGACAGACTACAAAACACAGGCCTCTTCTCTCTCCAAAAAGCTTTCAGAAAGAGGTTACCCTCGGCATATCTTGGACAAGGGCCAAAAACGGGCGAGAAACCAACCCCGAGATGCCCTATTAGAAGAAACCAGTAGACCGACACAGAAACCACCTCTCACCTCTGTGACAACCTATAATATTATGTTGAATCAGGTGACGAACACCATCAGAAAAAGATGGTCCATCCTAAACACTGGCAATCTGCAATGGGAGAAGCTTTATTCTCAAACAAACGAGCAAGAAGTCTAAAGGACTCACTGGTTAACACTCGACCGAAGAAAATCACTGCAGTTGATGCAGCCACAGTCCTGACCTTTTGGGGACTACCGAAAGTTACAGGTCACTATCCCTGTGGGAACTGCTCAGTATGTCACCTCACTACACACACCAAAACACTGACACTGGAAAACAACAAGATCTGGACACAAAAAAACATACCAATTGCAACAGTTGCAATGTAGTCTACCTCATAACATGCCCCTGTAATCTACGTTATGTAGGCATGACCACTCGTAAAGTTAAACAACGCATAACAGAGCATCGTAGTACTATCCGATGCAAGAAAGCGACTACTAAATTGACGGAACTTTTTATCAGCAATAACCACACTCCAAATGATATGATTTGGACTGTTATTGAATCTGTCGAAAGTCAGAATACACTCTTTGAAAAGGAACAAAGATGGGTGTACCGTCTGTCAACCCACATAACAGGGCTGAACGACAATATACCATGGAACTCAGTACTTAGTAGATGAATTTGGTTTCTGTTATCTCTTCTTCTCAGTTTATTGTTATAACACACACCAAGGTTTCAATCAGAATCCATTGTTACCTTTTCTCTGCAATATACCTCTTTACTGCAGAACCCTTATTATTTACACGGGTTACTGAATTTTAAGCTGAGCCCTATGACTCGGTACAAAAGGGGGTGGTGATGGATGGAGTATCAGAACCAATCAAACACTCACACCCAGTCAACAGATCTGGGTTTGATCCATCACCGTTCTTTAGCCCACTCTGCCACCCCAGTTCAGACATGGCCATATGCAAATCAGTCTGACCCTGTGCCTCATGGGAACAGTCCAGCCCGAACTGCCAAGCCATGCCTTCCCTGGACCGGAAACAAGCTTCCTAGGACCGGTTTCTGGCATTTCAGCCGTCTTCAGCCAAGCTTGCTTGAATCCAGTGGCAAAGTGAGCAAGGGACTCAACGTCTGAGCATACCCTGCCAACTTATGGCGAACAAAGCGGTACAAAAGGGGGTGGTGATGGATGGAGTATCAGAACCAATCAAACACTCACACCCAGTCAACAGATCTGGGTTTGATCCATCACCGTTCTTTAGCCCACTCTGCCACCCCAGTTCAGACATGGCCATATGCAAATCAGTCTGACCCTGTGCCTCATGGGAACACTCCAGCCCGAACTGCCAAGCCATGCCTTCCCTGGACCGGAAACAAGCTTCCTAGGACCGGTTTCTGGCATTTCAGCCGTTTTCAGCCAAGCTTGCTTGGATCCAGTGGCAAAGTGAGCAAGGGACTCAACGTCTGAGCATGGGTGTGAGTTTTTGATTGGTTCTGATGCTCCCTCCATCACCACCCCCTTTTGTACCGCTTTGTTCGCCATAAGTTGGCAGGGTATGCTCAGACGTGAGACCCTTGCTCACTTTGCCACTGGATTCAAGCAAGCCTGGCTGAAGACGGCTGAAATGCCAGAAACCGGTCCTAGGAAGCTTGTTTCCGGTCCAGGGAAGGCATGGCTTGGCAGTTCAGGCTGGACTGTTCCCATGAGGCACAGGGTCAGACTGATTTGCATATGGCCATGTCTGAACTGGTGTGGCAGAGTGGGCTAAAGAACGGTGATGGATCAAACCCAGATCTGTTGACTGGGTGTGAGTGTCTGATTGGTTATAATGCTCCGTCCATCACCACCCCCTTTTGTACCGCTTTGTTCGCCATAAGTTGGCAGGGTATGCTCAGACGTGAGTCCCTTGCTCACTTTGCCACTGGATTCAAGCAAGCCTGGCTGAAGACGGCTGAAATGCCAGAAACCGGTCCTAGGAAGCTTGTTTCCGGACCAGGGAAGGAATGGCTTGGCAGTTCAGGCTGGACTGTTCCCATAAGGCACAGGGTCAGACTGATTTCCATATGGCCATGTCTGAACTGGTGTGGCAGAGTGGGCTAAAGAACGGTGATGGATCAAACCCAGATCTGTTGACTGGGTGTGCGTGTTTGATTGGTTCTGATGCTCCGTCCATCAACACCCCCTTTTGTACCGCTTTGTTCACCATAAGTTGGCAGGGTATGCTCAGACGTGAGTCCCTTGCTCACTTTGCCACTGGATTCAAGCAAGCCTGGCTGAAGACGGCTGAAATGCCAGAAACCGGTCCTAGGAAGCTTGTTTCCGGTCCAGGGAAGGCATGGCTTGGCAGTTCAGGCTGGACTGTTCCCATGAGGCACAGGGTCAGACTGATTTGCATATAGCCATGTGTGAACTGGTGTGGCAGAGTGGGCTAAAGAACGGTGACGGATCAAACCCAGATCTGTTGACTGGGTGTGAGTGTTTGATTGGTTCTGATGCTCCGTCCATCACCACCCCCTTTTGTACCGCTGAGCCCTATGACTCAGCAAACATCTGCAAATAAACACCTCTTTATTGCAGAACCCTTATCACTTTTCATAAAATACAGAATTTTACCTTGATCGCTATGACCCAATTAAACCACACCCCAAGTCACAAGGGCGGAAGCATTTTCTCTTAAATACCGACCGTGATAGACACGGCGCCAGCATTCGGTAACTGTGGGACCCCGAAGTAGGTGTGTAAACGGGCGTACCGGTGAGAGAACGTAAGTGTATCCCTACTTCAACTATAGAAGGGCCTTACAAGATCAAGGTAAGACAAATCAAGCTGAAAATGTTGTTTCCTTTTCTATCACAGCAATGGTTCAGAGCCCACGCTCCCCACGAGGCTTTATATTTAGCCTTTTTAACGTGAGTCCTTGAGCGCTCTTTATTTGTTTGTCTCTGTCTAAACTTTTACAAATATACGCGCACTGCACTAGAAATGTTTGATAGCAGTGTGAATCATCATGTATGCCCTTCATGTATTGCCAACAGACAGGCACAACTAATGCACGTTATGCGAGAATATTAATAATTATTATTTTCGCCAAATCAACAATGCATGCCCTATACATGGATTGAGACATGCAAAAACCACCCTCAACAACCCACAATAGATTGCATGCAACAACTCACATTGCATGTCGCATACCATAATAAGTGAGCGTGGAGAGTTAATGGGAATAATTCCAATTGAAAGTTTCTTTTTTCGTATTTTACTTTTACAGATCCGAATCATCCTTCAAGAACGGCTTGAAGGCACAAGAAACTACTCTCTAATAAAGGTGTAGTACACAGAGGTTCAGGGTGTGGGTGCACCTTAGCGAGTGCAGACCCCTCGTTCCTCAAATTCCTGGTCCTGACGAAAACCTAAGAATTACTAGAAAGGTTGAAACATGTTGACCACACACACATACCAACACTGATATCACTGGCTACTAATACCAGTTACGATATCTATTCACTGGTTTTAATCATGTCAAGTGGCTTCATATTAAATTATTAGGAAGCACACCGCTGACACTTTTAATATATCACTTTTATTTTTTGTCATTCACGTTTTCACTCACCTACACACACGAAAACCTGCTCCGCTGGAATTTCAGGCGTCAAAGCACACCCTGACGGCATTCGGCGGTCAGGGTGGGACCCAGATGATGAAGCATGTCACCAACCAGGTTGGTGAGTGATGGGTCTTTTTCCAAATCGGAAATTTCTTTTGCCCTGAATTATTCCTTTCTCTATCTCTCCCCCTTCTTTTCGATTGAATCTTTTTCGACTGCATCTCTCTCCTTCCTTTGTTTTATACTCATTGCAAACAAATGGCCACCATTGTCCCGGCTGCTTTGAAAGTAAAAGCCAGCATGGCCCGCTGAATGTGAGCAAAGCACATCGTCGTGCCCAACGTAGGAAAAACTCAATAAATAAAATAGTACACGTACAATGTAACAACCAAGTAAAGGGGCAAGGAGCCATAGGAGGTTACAAATGAAGACATGGCCATACTAAGGAGGGACTAACACGCCTATTTAGGAATCAGAAGACAGAATATAAGGACAAAGACACAAGCCAATGAAAAATATGGGCAGGTGAGTGGATGGGGCTTCTCTCCCATACTTAACTACAACAGATCATCCCCAGAGCAGCGCTAGCTCAAGCTCGACCTAAAAATTATTCACATTTGTGTGATCGGAAATTTTAAGAATTTTCTCAAATTTTGCCTTAAGCAAAATTCAGGAATTTTTGCCTGCATAGTTAAAAATTGTCCTAGTTTATTTAACACACCATAACTACACAAGCCCAAATGATTACTCAATGATACTGATATACTGTATGCAAATATAAATATATGTGTGCAATCGCATTTCTGTGTGCAATGCAGATGTTTTATATTATCCCTCTGGAAACAAGTGAAAGCGTCTAGCCCCTGAAGCCAATACTTAAAACTTAATCAGAATTTTTTAAAAAAAGTAGGGCACAGCATAAATCAAAAGCAGATAGCATCATGAATCAAAAGCAGATCACAATTGAAACACAGATATCCTATCGTCACATCTCAGAGTTACATCTTGCATCATCCTCAGTAGGTTGTCTCAAAGTAATGTGCTGCATCTTTCACAAAATGGGACACAAAGGAAAGTGCAAAGGTCAGAACAATACAAGGTGATTCAATGTGAAGAAGATAACGCTAAGGCAGACCAGCATGCTGAGAACTTTCTCAAAGATGCAGACCCTTGAAAAGACCTTGTAGAAAATAGACTTCTCGGATACATTGCTAACTTTGTCTTCTGTCTACTGCTAAGAACATTTTCAATAGTCCACTTCTGTCCTTTATTGTTCACAGTCCTCCTTTGGAATTCCTAGTACTTTAAATTCATTTCTCACAAGCATTATGCGTGCCAAGAAGAAAGAACACAGTAGGCAAACCAGATTATTTTATATATTCTTCAGTACTGTGAATGTTAAACATTTCACTTCTGCATTTATTATTCATATTTATTAAACGTACATGTTTCATGTTCAGCATGTATGGGAAACACGTACCATAATTTTGATCCACTTGACAATTGGAAGCAAGGGGTTTGTAACATTAATTATTCGTGTGCAAACCAATATGTTGCACAATAACTATTAATCACTTCCTTCTTTTTCGGTTTGGCTAAATAGTGCAGCTGTCTGCAAAACCTGTGATTGTCATTTCAATAAACTATAGATAGGGCAAGCTTTGGCTTCACCCACAGAGGGTAATACTTTCTTACCTTATGCATTGACCTATATAAAGCTTACTTTGCAATGCATGATTGATTCTCAGGCCACCACATGTGATAGTCCCGAAAAGACCTTGAAGGACTTCAGAACAGGCTAATGGAAATTACAGACACTCATGGAAAGGACAAATACTTTCACTCAGGTAACTCACTTGTGCTGCACCAGCCACACTAGAACCAGCCCTAGAAACAGCACTTCCATGTCAGTAGAGGCAGAGATATTATATAAAGACCGTGGTGCATATTCATGTAGGTTTTGCATCACCCTTGCGCCACGCAAGGGGTCACAAGGGTGATGCAAGTCCTGAGTAGAATTTATTAAGGCCACGCAAGGCCACCTTGCATGGCCTTGAGTGGCTTGATAAATGCAGAGTAACACATTGCAGCAAAAATGGATGTGTTGCTTTACTCTGCCCTGGGAAGGAGTTCCATGGGTGGAGTATGGCTGTTCCCAAGCATCCACCCATGGTTTCTGAAGGATTCCCAGACTTACCTGGGATTGTGTTGGAATGCCACGCCTTCCCAGGTGAGGTGTAACAAGGAGAAATATCTTTATTTCTCCTTGTTACTTTCTCTTCCTGTGTGTGCTGCGGAATGCAGCACACATAGAAACAGGGATATGCCTCAGGAGATTGTTTTATTTCAAGAAGGCGTCCCTTCCTGCCAAAACACAATCCTGCTTTCAACGCACCATATACTTTAGTGCAAGGGTGCCTGCATTGGTGCTAGGCAACACATTGTGCACCAGCGCTGGGAAAAGACAGCAATGCACGTATTTTGTTAAGTACAGCGTATTCCTACCCTTTCCCTATCACACAGGGCAGCAAGGTGACTTGCTGCACTGTGTTATATCTTACTAAGTATTCCCCCTAATTTGTGCCGAGTCAATGTGCCTGGCAACAGTGGCTGTTACAACTACTTCACTTGTCCTTCAGTTTATACTCAGCCTACTCCTCCCCTCGCCTTTGCTGTTTTCCCCCATTTCTTTCCTCTCGGTTTCCTATTCCTTAATGTGCCTGTCATTTGATGGTATACTGTGTTTGTTGGTTTTGTCTTAGTATTTCCATATTTCTCCTTACTGCTGCTGCAGTGTCATTCCTTCATTCGGCTTTTCGGCAGGACTCCTTTAAAACTTTGTGGCTAGTTACGTTCTGCCTGCTGTCTGCATCGAGTAAGCCCAGTCCTATTCATGTGAAACCCACATTTGTACCCATTTGATGAGTTTCCCTCCAGTGATTGTGCTATCTCTAACCTAGCGGACATGCATTATTATATCAAAGCTAAACCAATTGAAGTTGATAATGCTTGTTTTCAATTATTGCTCCATGTAGTGAGTTTGATACATATCTCAGAGGTAGAAATTGGACGTTTTCAGATGTCTTGGTGCTCTGGAGCCAGCAGATGTGATAGATCTTTTTCTTCACAATTATTGGCTGACCCTTGAAGAAATAGCTGATTACAGTCACACTAGCATTATTTTCTAAATGTGTTGTCCTCACTTCATTAATGAGTCTCTTGAGATGCACTACAGTTTGAGATTACCTGACCATGGCTATACAAAAAGGTAAATATTTATTTATTATTTCTATGAGACTGCACAGTCATTTATGAATGACAACTCAACCTCATTATAGGTAAAGGACATGTCTTAAGTGTCTCCAATGTTTTGAGTATCATTGATACACTCTTGAGGTTACCTTGTTGAACACAGACAGTATTATTGTAGCATCTTCTGTGTAGTCACGCTCCTTAGGAGGCACAGCAAGTGAGTCTGCTTCATTAAAGTGAGACATTTCCTGACTCTCCTGCTGTCTCTCATATGAGATTGTTATCTGCAGGTTCCTCCTCAGAGGCATGTTCCTCATAGCATACTTCTGTGACATTCGAAAATGCAAAAATGCAATCAGTTGCGGGTTTTGTGATAGGGTGACCATGTATTATGAGGAATAAGAGTGAGTTAATCGAGAAAAGGGCTTTGAAATTATTTTCCTTATTCATGGAGATGTTGCACTGTGATTGGTTAGTCAGCCAGAGAGCCGGCTGGTATTGGTGAGACGTCACCACAAAGCTGAGCTGTTATTGGTTGATTGCTGATAGAGCCACACTGTGATAGGGTGACCGTTGACAGAGCCAGGCTGGGATTGATTGTAGTTCACTAGTTTGTTTTGTGTAGTTTTCAGATCCTTATGAGCAAAAATAATTAGTGCTGTGTTGAACAAGCTTAAGGTTTCTGTTATACCTTCCTCTAAGGTAAATAATTACCAGATTTCTGAACAGCATGAATATACCGCTTCATATGAAAATGAACTGTTTCCTACAGAGGGTGCTTTTAACATTAGAAAGCTAGATGTTTTGAGACACAGGATAAATGACGGAAACCCCTTACCTACACATTTTGAGGGGCTAAAGAAATTGGATTGAAAAGAAAAAGAGAGAAAGAAAATGACAAAGAAAGTGAAAGGCTCATTTAGACCTTGGTTAGAAAATAAATGGGATAGACAGGAAAAGTGCTATTGGGAGAATACAATGGAAAGTGTGAGAGATTTCCTTGCAAAAATCAGAGTCGGTTGCAAAAAAGAAAAACAATCAGAGAAGAAAACAGAATCATGATTCTAAATGATCTGTCAAATTCTAAACCTCCTCCATATACTGACAAGGTACAGGGACAAGGAACTGGTCCTGGTCCTAATGGATTACATGATTTGGGTGGAGCAAGGTATAGTACAGTAGTTCAGACACTGGTACCAGCTGCATCTGTGGTTGCATGTTTCAGTTGTTCATCAGGAAACTGACACTGAAGGTGGTTGGGTTATTGTTAAACTTCTTATAGATAAGATTCCTTTAGTTATTTTTCATGTTTATGGCCCTACTTCGGTCGATAAGGTTTTCTGGATAAATGTAGCTAGCAAATTACGCACATATGATGATGAATACATTATATTTGGTGGTGACTGTAACCAAATTCTTGATCCCATTTTAGATAGGAACTCTAGAGTTAAGTTTGTCCCCTCTAAAATGCATTCACAATTTACTTCCACAGTACGACACAATGCATTTGTTGACAATTGGCATCTTTGCCATCCTGACCTTAGAGAATATCGTTTTTATTCGGTCCCACATCATTCACAATCTCGTATTGATTACCTTTTCATCAGCAAATCCCTTGCCCAACATGGCATTCAGTCTGAAATTGGTTCAATCCTAATCTCAGACCACGCCCCCGTACTTGTTGCTATTGATCTCATCCCTTTTTCACCTCACCCAGGCAGATGGCGTTCTCCATAATCTACCAGGCAGCATTACCTTTGCTGTAAATTACAGAAATCTATCCTCCATATTGGATAATTCCCCCTAGGCCTCCATTATTTACAAAACATTGCACCTTCGCACAGTTAGGCAAAAATCAAACATTGAACAGACATAGGAAAAAGATTTTCCACAAGAATGGTCAACTAACACATGGGATAAATTATGGTCCAAACTTCACAAAACCTCTCGGGCTGCTAATACCACACAAACCCTTTTTTTCATTTACCACCGGGTACTATATTCCCTGTATCAATAGCATCCTTTTCATCAGAAACGCCTTCTTACTGTTGGTCTTGTCCTTGCCCTGCTGCAGACCTAAAACATATGTTGTTTGAATGTCCCTCCATCTTCCAATTTTGGAATTTGGTTTGGTCACAATTTAAGCTAATTTTTAAAATTCAGATCCCCTTTTCCTTCCCGAATATATTTCTAGGTAAATAATCTCCTCAATGGCCGCAATCACCACTCAGTTTTAAACTTTTAGATCTATTATTAGCTATTGCATTTCATCTAATAACCTCAAACTGGAAACAAGCCGATAAAGTCACTTTTAGATCCTGGTGGAATGCTGTTTGCTTCCATCATCGGCTTGACACTAACTATGTATCTCCCATTTCTCTAGCAATCAAAAGAGTTCTCCTCTGACTTTCATTAGCAACATATTTATCTGTATCTGCCTCTTCAATTAATGCTTCTAAAAATGTATCAGATGATGTACAGAAACCATCTTAATTTTCTCCCTTTGCCTTTTCATTACCAGATGTTTAGTTGTTTTTTTACTTCTAAATGTTTATTATCATATTTTTCAATTGTATTATAGTTAAGCTTACAGTGTTCAATAAGGTTTATCTCACACTTGTTATTTTTTTTTCCAATTGATATACCTTAATTACTCCTTGTTTCTTTTCCTTTGTTCTTTTTCCTACTGTTTTATATGATGTATTTATTTTTTGTTTGCAGCTTGATAGTCATATCATTGCACAGTTTTTACTATATTACTCCACTTTTATATCAAATAGGAAATGCTATAATTGTTTTTTCGTGTTATTTTTCCTGTTTTTTTCTCAATAAAATCAAACTTAAAAAAGAAGACTATTGAAGATGTTTGTGATATAGAGATACACTCATACACAGTGTTCACGCTCACCTGAAATCCACCGTATTGCAGTCAATTAGATATGATCTCAAATTTTAAGGCCAACCAGCTTCTCATCTATAGACAATACAAGCGCCCCTTCATATTGGTCTAATTAGATCTAGTATGTAATTGTGCTGAAAGCAATAGCACAAAGGTCTAATTAATATAAGGTAGAAAACTGTGACAGTAACAAAGACTGCATACCAGTGCTCTTACTCACCCTGTTGGAAAGGGCTCCGTAAAATTGTTAACTTGTCACAATAGCAGTTATACACAGAGTCGTCCAGATTAATCAAGGCACAGACTCTAAAAATAAAAAATGAGTGCATGCATTAAAAAAACGCTCTATAGTGTTTAAATAAGGAGAAAAGGGGACTGGCAGTCAAGCCTGCTCTTTTATGTTATGATACATAGTGTCCAGAGAATGTCTCACGGCTACGCAAGCATTTGATATCTGGTTTCCTTAATCCAGTTCAATAAGATCAGTGTGCATGCGGCTCGCCTCCCGTCAGGAATGCCGTCACTACATACTATATCCTGTGATGCATCACCATTTGATATACTTCAGCGGGCCTGCCAGGCTGACTGAACAGCTTGAGAAGGTACGTCAGAGCACATAAAGGACAAAGCCACTTCATATTGCATCAAGCGCTACGTTATTGCATGGCACAAGTCATCTTCTTCTAAGTGTGTTATATCTACTATTCCACTGCAACATTGAGCCTAGGGAAATCTTCTTAATTCTTCTAAAATATACATTTTCATGTCATTTTTTTGCACTTTCTCATTTAACAGTATCTCTCAAACTCTTGTTTCTTTAAAAAAATCTTTTCCCCACCACCTCTATCCAAATATGTATTTAGTGTGACATCATGGGGGTGCAACAATTCTGATCTCAGGTAAATCAAATCCTGCACTGAAATAATCAACACTTGATTTGTGTAGTAGGTCAAATCAGGTGCAGAATACCTATGACAAGGTACTCTTCCTCTTTTTGACCTTCTAGATGTCTGTTGATCTTCTTCTAAGTCCCTTAAACTGCTTAACTCAGTCTCCACAGCAGTAGTTGGTGGCATGCGTACAACTGACACACGCTTTCAATTTCTTTCGAACATAGTTTTGTGGCCATTCAGCATCATGCATGAGTTCTTTTGATCTGGTACCTGTTCTTTCACCTGGATCATCTAATTAGTACTGTGATGTTTCAATCACTGCTTCACAATAAGTTCTTGTTTTTTCTTCTTCAGGAGTTGCCACTCCACTTTGTAATATGTCAGGAATTTGGACTGATTTTAGAGTGGATGGACAAATGGATGGGTGGATAGCAAAGTGGATGAATGTATAGTGGGTGGATGGCTCGATGGCTGGATGAATGAATGCATGGCTAGAGGGATGAAAGGAAGAGTGGGTGTATAAGTGAATGGGTGGATGACTGGATGGATTGATAGAAGAGTGAGTATATGAGTGGATGGAATTATGGATTTATGGATGGATGGATGGATGGATGATGGAAGGAATTGGGAAGATTTAATGATGGATGAAAGAATGAATGGGTGACAGAATATGAATATGAAATAGTGGATGTAAACAGGCGGATGGAACAGGGGAAAGGATGAAGAGATAGATAGTTGGATGGAAGAGATAATGGAGCTCTTCTAGATAGGTTTGGGCTCACTTGCTTCACGTGCTTGGTGCTATCATAGGCTCAGTTCAAAGGGTTTATTTATATTTTCTGTCTTCTCGGTTTATATCAGGATCTGTAAAGAGGACTAATTGGGATTAAGTAAGAAATTGATGCCATTTGTGAAACACTGTTTGAAATTCATAACATGATATGAAGCCATGCAATTGGACAATAATATTGCTAATCCTGCAAGAAGCTAATAAGGCAGCTGCAAGAAAAAACAGAAGACTATAAGTACATGTTAAGTCAGACCAAGATTTGCAACTGTGGTCTCACTCTTGATAAAGAAGTAGAATACATATATGCTTTCTGCAATATGTTCTGGGTTATGTTAGAAAATAACCAATACAACTGGATTCAATTCTTTATTATAGAATGTGTTATGCTGAAGAGGAGGTGATATACAATACATACCATGTGACACCATAAAAGAACAACGAGCACTACAAAAACTGAGTAGACAATTTAAATAATAAACAATAACACCTAATACGCATTGAAGCTGAAGTATGTGAAAAGGCTTGGTGAAGAGACGATATTCCTAATAAAATCACTTCAACCTGAAGGACCAAAACAATTTATGGAGAAAAAACAATTCCAATAAACATTTAAGGGCATTTTTATCATGCAGTTGTGTCACACTTTTGCCATGCAATGGGGCGCAAAGGCAACATGACTACTAAGAAATATTTTTGAAGCCTTGCCGGCCACCTTACGAGGTCCTTCGTAGCTTAATAAATCTAGAGTAACGCAAAGCTGCGCAAATTGCTGTGTTGCGTTACTCTACCCCAGGGAGGCGTTCCATGGGTGTTCCCATGAATCCACTCATGGAATTTGGCTCATTCACAGATTTACCAACACTTGCAAACCTGGGAATGGGTCAAAACTTTATGATGATATATATCTTTATTTCTCCTTGTTTCTTCCTCTTTCTACTTGTGCTGCATTCTGCATTCTGCATTCTGCAGAACACATAGAAAGAGAAGAATGCCTCAGAGGATTGTTTCTGTGCAGGAAGGTGTCCATGGTGCAAGGGTGCCTGTGTTGGTGCCAGCCATCACATTGTGCTTCAGTGCAGGGAAAAGACAGGATTGTGCCATATAATGTTAAATGCGGCTCATTTGTGCCATATCACGCAGCTCAGCAAGGTGGCTTGTTGCACTGCATGATTTTTTGATAAATATGCCCCTTATTCTCCCCTAGAAAGGAAAGGTCTGCATGGACATCATACTGCATAGAAACTCTAAATCTGACATATGTAAGAAAAAATTGGAAGGGGGATATGTAATCATTGAGAGAAACATCCGGAAGTCTGATTTACCTTGGAGTAAATATATCACCCAACAACAGCCAGGGTTTTTGACACTTCGTCCCTGGGCACCGATTCTTCATCGACACTGTACCACAGTAAGGAACCAAGGCCGTGTGTCTGGAAACCGGCGCATCACCTCCACTGCGCGTTAAGAATTGACACATCACCTTGTCTGCCAGTAAGGAACCGATGCATCACCTTCCCTGCCGAGCAGTAAGGAACAATACATCAACTCCCCTGTCAGTGAGGAACCAAAGCATTACCTCCCCTGCGTAGTAAGAAACCGATGCATCACTGTGCTTTTCTGGTGCCTCACCTCCCCTGCACCTTGCACCTTCTTTGATTTTTGACGCATCTAAGGTACTTTGTGCTAAAACAAACACATCCATTGATTTTCTATGGACTAAACTTGTTTAGTCTTTTAATAGTGATATTTTGACTTGTGTATGTGTTACCGTGTGTGTCTCCATAATTGGACAGGGTGCAAACCACTGCCAACTAGAGACCCCATATTAAACTCTAGTCAAAGCTCTCCATTTCCATGAGAATGAAGCCTGAGTCTCTTCTACAGATATGTACTGTTTGCACACTTACATCTCATATCCAATATCCTTGAAGCCTTATGTTCAGGTAGAGCTCTGATACAATTGCCATGCTGTTTATTCTAGCCTGATTTGGGGAACTAAGCTTGCTTGTCCAATTCTAAGTCTGAATCTTTCTACATTATCTGGAAGAGACAGTCCAGCAAGCATTACAGCACTGGCAGGGGTGCTCTTGCACACTCCTCTGCAACTTTAGCTCACTGCTATAGTGATTGAATTTAACCCTAAGAAGAAGGACCCACCATAGCATCCCATGAGCCTATACAATAAAGAAATGTGGGAGGAGGAGGAGTTTACACTGAATTTCCGGATACGGATGGCCCTTATGATGGTGGATTGGGCCCTCCTAAGAAAGACTTTGGGCTCATGTACTTGTTTTACACAAATTAAGTGAGCTGATAGGCAGTGGATGGCACTGGTGGTGCCACTAGTGCTGGAGATGGGTGATGCCAGTGGTGGAAATGATTGGCAGTTTCCTATGTTAAATTGGGGCACCTGCACTTATCAATATTTTTTTTTTAATTCAGCAGCACTTCCCCGGTTGACTTTTTTTGATTTGTAGTCTTTTGTGTGGCTTTAGACTGGAGTAATTGCTCCTATGCCCACATTCTCAGGACAGAGCTGTGCACTGGCAAGAATCGATGAAGCATCTTCCTTAGTACATTATGCCATTATAGATATGACAGTGTGTGCTGTAAAAAAATGCATTAACGTATACAAAACAGTGATGGATAGAATGTTTGAATTCATCTCAGCCACTTGTAAGTACTGGGGTCACATTCCAATCATCATCCTTTTGCACACCATGTTACCTCAGTTTGGACCTTGCCATATGCAAATCAGTTTTGACCCTGCTGCAATTGGAGCAGTCCAGCCCAAACTGAAAAGCCAGGTCCTCCCGGAACCAGAACACAAGCAACCCTGGACCGGTTTCACACTAGTTATGGGTTCATCAGCCAAGTATAGCTTGGTTCCAGTGACACAGTGTGCATGGGACCTCGGTCTGGGCATACCTGTTCCTCTTAGGCTGACACATTAAAATATAGAAAAAAAGTGATGGATGGAATGCTTGAATTAATCTCAGCCACTGGCAATTAATCGGGCTACCTCCCAATAATTGTTATTTGGCAAACCATTTCACCTCAGTTTGGGCCCAGACATATGCAAATCAGTCTTGCCCTACCCCAGTTGGAACAGTCCAACCAAACTGCCAAGCCAGGTCCTTCCTGAACCAGAACTCAATCAACCCAGGATCAGTTTCGCCTTAATTATGGGCTCATCAGCCAGGTGCATCTTGCTTCCAGTGACACAGTGTGCATGGGACATAGGTCTGGGCATACCCATCCAACTTAGGGTGACACACACTAAAGTATACAAAAAAGTGATGGATGGAATGCTTGAATTAATCTCAGCCACCGATAATTACTTGGGGCCACATCCCAATCATTGTTATTTTGCACACAATATTTCCTCAGTTTGAACCCAGCTATATGCAAATCAGTCTAGAACCTACTCCAATCAGAATAGTCCAGCTCGAACTGCCAAGCCAGGTCCTCTCTGAACCAGAACACAAGCAAACCAAGGCCAGTTTCACCCTAGTTATGGGCTCATCAGCCAGGTACAGCTTGGTTACAGTGACACAGAGTGCACAGGACCCACATCTGGGCATACCTATCCCACTAAGAACGTCCTTCTGATGCAGCCCTCTAACAAACAGTAAAATGCACTGACAGGAACTGCTGTGACGGTGGTTACTGACCAGCTGTGGCCCGTGCAGGTAAGAGCAGTGTGCCGGGTGGGGGGGATGGAATCGACAGACGACCACGAGGGAGAATTAAATAAATAATTAAATAAATAATTAATTTTACATCATTGTCGTCTGTCAAAATTCCCGCCCACTGCTCTTACCTGCACGGGCCGCTGCTGTCACTGACAATGAATGCCTTTATAAATAACCATTTGCTTGGCGGTCATTTATAAATCTGGTGGGCAGAATATTCTTGGCCTGGCATACATAGAGTCCTTCTCCAGGCCCATGGAGAATACTCAGTCCGCCAGAATATAAATCAGGCCCTAACTCTGCTACATTCTCAGTATAGCTATAAAATAAGTCTAGACAAAGGACAATATACATTTTTTTAAATAACTTCGTAGTTGGAGGGATATTAAGTTACATAAACAGGCTACTGGTAAGCAAAATCAATTAACAACCAAATGATTAAAAACATCTTTGCTAGAAGCAAGATGTATCGAAAAAAGAGACTTACTTCTTTCCTAGATTTTATATGTGAAGGGCAATGTTACTTTTCCTGAGCATCGTCTTCTAACAATGAAGTTGCTTCCTGGGAGAAAACAGTATCCGGCACCTCATTAGGGCCATTCACATTTCTCAATGTGTACAGTGTCAACCTGCCAATCCTTCCCTCTCTGACAGTCAATCACACGGGCCTGACTGGAAGCTAAGTTGATTCCAGCTGCATGTGTGTGGTAGCTGGCGAAGCCGGCGCTCCATTTCACGCTGTTTTATTTAATTCCCTGCTATAAACATTAATTTGGCTGAGAAAAAAGGCCCGTCATTTCCAAGTTGGCCAAGGTCAGGGAGTGGATCATAGGGTTAATCACGTGGAAGTATTGCCGCGGCGTGCACTGTTATGAGCGAAAGGTTACCGTTAATGGGCATCTGACTCGAAGGAGGTTTTCTGGTTTTGAATGCAGCGTGTCACAATCTGACCTGGGTTGTGGGAGTGTGTTTATCTTTCACAGGTTTCCAATTTATCCGCTGCTGTACGGGATCTGCAAATAATGGAATAAAATATGGCCTGCCGTAATTGCAAGATAATAGCTCCATCAAGAGCCCCTGATAGTTTAATGAACAACAGGAGTGGAACTCGGTTGCAATCTGTGAGAGATAATGATTCTGGGTGGGGGCAGGGTGATTTCTTATTTATTTTCCAATAAAATCCACATTACATCTTGTCTTGCATGCTTGCAGCTGGTGAAATATACACCAAAGGGGTTTTGTAAATGCAGCTTTTATGACTTTTATTTGGTGTTTGTTAGGGACTTCTACGCCCCACCATAAATCCTAAATGTCATTATTTCGGTGCACACGTCAGCCTGCATTTTCTCCTCGAAATATTGGGAGGAGAATATTGTTCAACTTTTGAGGTCCTTCGCTGAAAGGTCAACATCTGCCACTTCGGGTAAATCAAACTCGGGCTGCCAAACTCTTTTTTTCCCACCACATCACTAGACAGTGGGGAAACGCATTAATTGCACACATCACTTTATTATTTATAAAGAACAGTCATTGCTTGGTGAAACGGAAATGCGTGTCATGCACGGTAAGAAATGCTGCAGATAAACCTCTTTAAGGCTTTCCTGCCCTTTTGTAGGTTGCATTTTCTTACAGTTGTGTGATTACCTATTGGTAGTTTCAGTACTGATATTCCCTGCTCCTAGTCCCACCTCCACAGGCAGGGACTTGGCTACCGCCTTTTCTCTTGTTCAATACAGTAAAAGGTCCTTCCGTCGCCAAACCTCTTTCCCCATATTTTTTGTTTGCAGGAGTTGTTTGCAGGAGGGAACAGAGAATGCTATTGTGAATTATAAATTCCTAGGCAATCAGAAAAAGATAAATATCACAACAAATGTGTTTTTATAAAGCAAACTAACAATACATAGATTAATAAAACACAGTGTACCAACTCATAATTATACAGAAAGCTTACTTTCTTTATTACAAAAGATAGCTAATCATTTTATAAAAATATGGAATGAATAACATCCATGAAATTGAAAAGGAAAATTATAATATTTCCATTATATACAGAAATAGATCATGAATAAGGTATATAAGTACAGAATAGATGCAAATCAATTCACAGAAGCACAATGAAAACGTTTTAAAAATTAATTTTGTAGCAAGGAAAATGCTTCCAAAATGAGTATCTAACAATTCTTAAAAACACACTTTAATATAAAAAATAATCTTGCGGCAAAGGATCAGCCTCTACGCGCGTTTCGGCGCACTAGCGCCTTCGTCAGGACAGCCACACAAATTTCTTTTAGTTGAAAGATAAGGATCTCTTAGATCTGTAGGATTCTATAGACGGTAAGAATATAACTTATAGTCACATCTTCATTAGCCGAACGTCTCAGATGAATACAGCTACTATGGAAGGAGGACGAAGATAAAAAGGCCAAGAGGACAAATGTCATCTAAAATGTCAATGGATGTGACATAAATGGTAGATTCAATATTTATATCCGTTTTCTTGAAATGCAAATTTTATTTCTTGTCTTCAGTCCCAAGCTGTATATGGGTGACCACGGCTTGGAACGGTGCTTCTACGTCCACGATAGATGTTTGGGGAAATTTCCTCGGAACAGAGAATGCTCCCTTCTGCCAGAACTTGGCTTCCCCTGTCCTCCACTACTCCCCATAGTCCCTCGCTCCCTGAACCCCATCCCGCAGAGAGGTCAAGGCAAACATTTGCCACCTGCTCAGAGCAGATGGTATATGTATGATTTAAACCCCAAAAGAATTGGGGATTCCATGTAGCTTTACAACTGGAAATGCTGGTCCCACACAGTAATTTCCTATTCCTTTGAGTTTAACTCATAATTGCACGGTATTGGTGTGGTGTTGCTGTACAATAATTGAATTTTCATTCCCAGATTTACCACCCTTGCAGTACTTCGCAACTTGTAATCAGACCCTAAACAAGGTCAAAATGGCTTATAGGTCAATTAGTCATTGCCCGTGGGCTTGTCTGACAGGTTAATCGGCGGACAATTTTTTTTTTGCGGACCTGTTTTATGCTCTGCTGAGTCAGTGTTTACTGTTGTTTGTCCCAATATTAAAATCAACATTATCTGCAGCATGCTCAAATCAATACAGACTTCCATACTTTGCAAAATATGTCTACATGAGGGGCGTGGCCTGTATCGAAAGAACATGGCTGCACACTAGATGAGCTCCATGAGCCCGAGCCCCTATCCGCTACAAAATTCGACAATAAAGGGTGAGAAAATATACTCAACGATGTCCGGCAGTGATATCCTCTCTCACCGCTGAAAATTGAGTGCTACAGTAGCAGCTGTGGGTCTTGGATTCGGGCAACCTCCACTTTGTGAGTGCCGGGACCCACAGTGAGGATCCAGCCGGGGAGCGAGCGCGGTGAGTGGATCACACAACAACGGTAATCAAGGCCCCACAGGCGCACTCCCTCGGCAGCAACTGCGGGAAGGCTAGGTGGATCGCACACAGTGAGTGGAGACCTGCTGATGCAGCAGACTAATCAGTATTTATAATAGTGGTCCCAGTATTCAAAGCATCATGTGCAAAGGGGAAGAAAAAATATACAATCGTACTTGAAATAAAATGTTCGAACAAGACTGGGTAAGTTGTTACAGTGTTGTTTAATCACACTGAATCCACATGACAAATCAGTCGACAAATATTAATAGACATACATTTTAGTGAAACAAAATCATCATAACAGTGCCCAAGGGGGAGGAGGGAGGGGAGGGAAAGTGATTTGTGGACGGTGGTGAGGTAAATGAAATATATGTAGTGATATAAATATCTCAGTTCAACAGTAGGGCATATACAATTCGCACGCCCAAAGGTCAATAGGGTATTAATCACAATTCATCTATGCATATTTAGCCATGTCATGTACAAATCCACAGTAAAATAAGTACTGATGAGAAAGACTGGCGAAAAACGGAGTGTCGACATTTCGACCCCTATGTGTGTGTAGGTTCTTCAGACCCTTACAAGGGGGTCTTCCTCACGATGGAAGTAGGGAGTGCGGGGGGCACCTGGCAAGGACAAAAGAATGGTACATTAGGGCCCTAAATTAAGTTAAAAACAGAGTAAAACCAGTTATCCCAAGGGTACTGGTCAATGTAGTTACCGTGAATGGCTGGGGATGGGGCCTCTAACAATTGACTGGTGGAGACGCAATGGACTCAGTGGTTCCCAAATGTAGGAAGGAGGGAGGGAGAAAATACCTACAAGAAATGAGTTGCCCGTCAGCCGATTGAGATATCATACATATTGGGGCAGGAGACAAATTACTTCTAGGAAAACGCACTTACTCCTACTGTTGTATTTAAACTGGTCCAGAAGAAGCATGGATCCCAGGCAAAATTGTAGCGAATCCGTGTAAATCGAAATATCAGAGTGCCCAAATGAATCAGGGGAGTCTACAGATCTATTCAAAAGAGAGGGTAAAAAAGGAAGAGAGAACCCGGTGGGTAAGAGCATCCAAGGCGGCATGGGAGGCAAATGCGCAACTGCCCCGGTGGTTCAAAGTGAGTCTATAAATATGCACATGCTCACGTATTGTGCATCATCGATGATCAATAGGTGTGGTGGTAATTTAAAAAGAACGAGTGTCCCGGATGCAGTCTCAATAGTGAGTCAAAAGTTAAGCCCGCTTATTGGTATCGGCATAAACAAGGTTCAAGGGGTGGCCCGGGAGTGAGCATAACTTGAATAACTAATGTGCGTTGTAAAACAGCTGTGTTGGTTGGCCATAGTTTACAAAATTTATTAGTGATAGCCGGTTCGGTGGTCCGGTGGTGGTAGAAAGGAGCACATAAATAAGCTAATGTGCACGTGGTATCTAGCTAGTATGGCGATATTGTACAAGGCTAGAAAATAATTGATGTCAAAGCGCGGATGTTGATGCGGACATGCAACGTTAATATTGTGCTTAAACGGGATCATCAGACAATAGTCATACGTTCTTAGTAGGCCCAAAAATGCCTACTAATCAGCATAACTCCACAGAAGCCCCAGCCCCCCACCTACTGGACACACCATATACCGCACCAATACGCACTGCTGTGAAACTTAGGCAGTAACCAAGGGAAGAGGTATTAACCACCTGGGGAAAACCAACAGGCCGCACATTAACTGCCTGGACAGGTGGCAGCGAATAACCGGTTTAGCAACCCCCAGCCCAAATAGCCCACAAGTTAGCAAGGTCAACAGGCGCACCATGTCGAGCAACAAAGGAGGGCGAGGCACACCCCAAACTAAACTAAATAAATTTACCCTACAAAAAGGCCAAGAAGACGGTGGCAGCACACCTGAGCCAGTAGTGGAAAAGGACGAACCAACCCTGAAAGAGATCATGGCCGCCATCAACAAAGTTCACAACTCACTAGAAACATGCATAGACTCGATAGCTTCTGAAGTATCCATGGTAAGGGCAGATCTACGCAAGGTGAGTGACCATTTCTTGGGGGTGGAAGAGTGTACTCAAAACCTGAAGGCAGATTCCTTGACCCTCCACCAACAAGTGACAGTTCTGACTAATACGACAAAAACGCTTGAGGCAGAGATGGACGAGTACGAAGGTAAATCCAGGACGAATCACGAGGGACGGGCTACTGATCTCTTTGTGGAAGATCTCATATTGAAACACCTACAACCCGCTTGTCATACTACTTTTCTATCGAAAGAGCGCAATGAGGTCCAGGTGGAAGATCCAAACCAGGCCCCCGAGACCTATCTTGGTCCAAGACGTTATACTGCAAAGGGCATGCACAGCCCCTCCGGGTTGCCTCGATAGTAGCGCTATTTCGTTCTTTCCCAATTTCACCTTAAATGTAGAGAGACACAACTTCCTCGAGGTCAAAATAACAATTAGAGAGAAGGAAATCAAATACTTAATGCTGTATTCTGCAAAGTTGAGGGTGGAAGCTGAAGGGAAGACCTGGTTCTTCTCTAACCCTGAAGAAACTTGGGAGTGGCTGGATGGATGACGACTGTGGTACACTCAAGCCCGAATGGTAACAGAACAAGTCAACAGGTGAAAATGCAAACAAGCTCCGTAACAAACGCAGGCGGGAATCCATACGCGAACAAGAATCCAGACAAGAGTGCCTAATAAGACCCAACAGCCAATGGACTTACCACCGAATCCAGGAGGGTTGACTAATAAACCTGGACAAGTAAGCCCCATGGGAGCGGTTGGACACTTCAAAGTGGAATACCACAGCACATGCACCCGGACACTATATTAATGTGAAAAATGGAGGGGTCGGGGGGTTTGGCCACTGAGTCCTAGTTCCCCCAGTTACTGTTTGGGGTGACGACAGGCCCTCTGCATGTTGGGGTGGTGAGTATTTATTAAACCATCAAGCAGGGTGGCAGGGGGTTTGGGGAAAGTTATTGTATGCATCAGAAATTAATCATTCACTGTGTATGATACTTGGGGATAGTTTTGTGTTATTTTTAGTTTAGTTGTACGGAAACACTCCACACAGTCACACTCAGACAAACTACATAGTAAGCCGAATAAAGTTACAACGGAACCCATGACATCTTCCATCGGCTTCAACAGCCCACCCCATGAACCTCTCCTCCACAGAGAACATAATGCTTACAAACCAAAACCTAGTGACTTCTGATACCATGCCACCCTCCCTTAAATTGCTGTCCTGGAACGTAAACGGTCTTGGGGATAAGCTTAAGAGAGGTATAGTCTTACAATTCATTAAACAGCATACAGCAGACGTGGTATTGCTACAAAAAAAACACTTCACGGGTAATAAATGTAAGGTGTTAAATAGATGGGGATCCACACTAGTTGCCCATGCGGGCTTCACAACTGGATCCAGGGGGACAGAAATTCTCATACGCAAGAACTTTCCCTTTATTCCAGGAAGATCCTACCTGGACCCATTGGGTAGAATCGCGGCCATCACTGGCATATGAGAAGGTAAACCACTCAATCTCCTGTCAATGCATATCCCACCAACATTACAGAAGATTACTCTCCCAGAATTAAGCGAAGTAATACTAGATTCCCAAAAGGAGACTTGATGCTGGGGGGTACCTAAACATGGTGTTATGTAGTACAAAAGATCGCAATCCCCTGAGACACAAATTTGGCAGCAGTTCCACCATAGCAGAATATTTGGTGGCAACGGGTGTGGCAGTCGTCTGCAGAACTCACAATCCAGACATGCTACACTTCACATTCCATTCAGGTGCACATAACAGCCAGTCACAAATTGACTATATCCTAGCCTGGTCAAACCAGTTGCCCTCCTTTAGGGATGTCCAACAATTGGCGCGCGGACTGTCAGACCATGATCCTCCTTCAGGCCACTTCACACGCGATACACCACAGCACCATAAATCAATCAACCTGTATCCCCGATATCTTAAAATTCCACACCTCCATGATGATCTAACCCTCACAACTAAATATTATTTTAATGAAAATGAAGGCTCAGTTCAATCCCCACAAACATTATGGGAAGCATACAAAACAGTCATTAAAGGGCAAGCACTATCCCTGATGTCCAGATACAAAAAGGATAGATGGGGGTAATTACACAATTAGAAAAAGAGATCCTGGAGAAAGAAACACAGCAAATAAACCCAGCTATGGAAAAGACGAAACACGCACTAGATCTTAAGTGACAAGAATACAAAACCTTGGTGACAGAGGAGGCAAAGAGTAGCCAACTAGCAATATATCACGGGATATACTAGACAGGAGACAAAGCGGGGAAACTACTGGCTTGGTTTGACAGGCGTGAACTAGCAGACAAATGAGTGACATGTCTCAGAACCAAGAATGATGAGATTGTGAGGGACCCACAAGATATAGCTGACCTATTCGCACATTACTACACTAGATTATATACTTCCTCATCCACTATAACCATCAATGACTCCAAAGAGTTACTGTCAGACATGCACCTTCCATTGCCATCTCCAGAGGAAGCCAACGCACTAGACAGTGACATCATTGAAAACAACTATATATGATCAAAAATGGGTGTGGCTCCAGTCAGCAAGGCTGAGCCCATGAACAAGAGGAAAGTGCCAATGCTGACAAAAAGTGTAGAGATTTAGCCGTAGAAGAAAGAAAAAACGACTACGGACATACTACTGAATAGTATTTTTATTTGAAAGATATCAATTTTTTTTCAATAATAATTTGATAGGAAAAGTGTACTCTGGACACACATACGTAATGAAGACAAGTGTACATTCAAACGAGCAATAAAAGGAACAACACATAAATGAAAAAGAGCAATATAGACTAACCTAGTGGCAGAGATTAGTATTCATCCATAATCAATCATACACCATTCCTCAATCACACACCCACAACTCATACAAACAAACAAACCAACTACCATTTGGTTATAATTTTAAGCACGGAAAGGGTCTCCGTCAAACAAAAATTTTTGAAGTAATCCGCTACAGAGGGTGAAAAATGCACCTGTACAAGTTTGTTACATTGAACATAATTTAAGAAAAATTAAGGCACAAAAAGCGGATTTGAAGTACAAATGACTGGAGACGCAAAAGAGAGGTCTACGCGTTTCGAACCCCGTTAGTTTAAAGATGGGGTTCTCATCAGGACCAAGGTGCTATAAGAGAAGAAACAGAAAAGCTAGAATGAGTGAATCATACAGTGCATGAGCGCCGAGAAACCCCAAATGGCCGGAGCTCTACGTGTCGACTTACCCGACAAGTAATGGAAGGTAGGTTTCCAAACAAATTTAATCAGTGGAGAACGAACTGCAAGAAAAAAGAGAGACAGGGGAGCAAGCCCGGTTAGGGGGCTGAACTAGTTTTACCAGAAATGGAAGAAAAAAGACCACAAAAACGGACTAAACATAGTTGTAGGGCGCAACCCCTACCTTGTAATGAAGTGCAGCCGAGGATGATCAAGTCGCAAAGGTTGGAGTGTAGACGTAAATCGACGCAGATTCCCATGGGACACAGGATCTAATGACAACGAGTGAATGACAAAAATAAGTCACGGGTCAAGAGCGGGAGGGACACCCATTATTTCCGTACCCTTTAGCGAGCATGTATTACGGCCGGGACGTACCTGGGGTGGAAGAGAATAATTCAACAGTTGGAGTGAGCCAGATCAACGGGCAAATGTCAGCGTTGTATTTCGTGAGTCCAAGAGTGATGAAACTGGAATTAAAAACACACGTACCGCTGTTAGTCCACATGGTGGGGGGTGGGCAGTTAGCAATTGGCAAAATAACTTCATGCGGTGCGGACAACACATCTTAGTTACCTAATTCGTGTCTCAAATCCGGCGTCTGCAAGGTCCGACGGAAACAGGGAGCTCCGGTGAGCATACTTCCTGATCAGCGTTATAAAACGTCAGTTACGGTCCCAGAGGAGTCTGGGAAGTGTAGTCCTTAGTGTGATAGTTCGCTCCAAACGGTCGAGTGTCCAAATATTATGGATAAAAAATGTGTGACATGGAAAATCCAGGAGTCGGAAGTGGAGCGTAGCTCATCAAGTTCAACACCAATTGTTCAATGAACAGTGGGGAAAATTCTTTCATAAAAATGCGGGTATCATAAAAGCAAGCATTCAACCAATGGGAGAGGCATGCAGGGGGAACCTAGAGATAAGTATCTAGAGTTTGAAAATTTCAGAAAGCTCATTCAAACCTGATACTGCCGTATCAAACTTTACAATTAGCATTGCTTCCCGTTGGGCAAGCCTGAGTTCAATGTCGCCACCTCTAGGATCACGTTCAATTTTCGAGATGACTGTCCAGCGGAGATCCTGTTCTCCATGTGACATTCGTAACCAATGATTGACAAGGGGTGCTGATTCTACCTTTTTGCGTATCCGCGATTTGTGTTGCGTTATCCTGTGTCTGATTTCTTGATTTGTTTTCCCGATGTATAAGGATGGACATGGGCATTTGATTCCGTAAATTACGTACTTGGTTTTGCAATTTGAAAACGTTTCATGTTTCCAAAAAATCCCATTATGGGAAAACAGTGACCCTTCATCTGTTTGATCGCAGCACAAACATGTGCCACATTTGTGATGACTTGTATAGGTGCTAGTCCCATCATTTCTCGTAATGTTGTTTTAGAAGGAAGTTTTTGTGATGCCCTGACTATATGATTGGCCACATTTCTTTATCTTTTAAATGCAAAAAGTGGAGAATTTTCAAGAGAAGGCTCTAAGTTGTGGATGAGGTGCCAATTTTGAAGAATTACTTTTTTGAGTTGATTGGAGTTGGGACAGAAGGTGGTGACGAATACTTGGCGTTTCAATGGCAATTTTTCTTTTTTCACTAGTAATGTTTCTCTCGGGGTCCACCATGCTCTCTTTTTGGCAGATTTAACCAATTTTTTGGGGTACCCCCTGTCTCTCAGTTTTTCCATGAGATTGTTGGAATGCTCATTGTAGTCCTCTTTAAAAAAACAGTTTCTTCTAATACGAAGAAATTGGCCGTATGGTAGGTTTTCTTTGAGGCTTCTTGGGTGGTTGCTTGAAAATAACAAGGCCTTGTTTCTGTCTGTCGGCTTGGTGTATAAAGAGGTTACTAAGTGCCCTTCTGCAGAGAAAACTTCTACGTCGAGGAACGGTATTCGTGATTTTGAAGAATGTATGCTAAATTTTATGTCTGGAGATCTTTGATTGAGCCATGCGAAAAATTGGGCCAGCTGCATGTCATCGCCGGACCATGTCATAAAAACATCATCGATGTACCGTAGCCAGGAAGTGATCCAATGTTTGAATGGGTTGTTATTGTAGATGAATTTTTGTTCGTACATAGACATGTACAATACAGCCAATTCTGGTGCGAATGGACAGCCCATCGCCACACCTTTTGTTTGATAAAAGAACTCGTTGCCAAATGAGAAGAAATTCTTTTTGAGGGCAAACCTTGCCAATTCAACTATAAATTCAGTGGGAACCCTAAATGGTCTGGGTCTTTTGTCCAAAAAATGTGTGAGGACTGCTAGGGCATCATCCTGTGGAATTTGGGTATAAAGTGCACACACATCGAGTGTGACCAAGAGGTCTTTGTCATCTGTAAAACTGACTTCTTGGAGTTTGTTTATAAAGTCAGTAGTGTCTTGTAAGTATGACTGGACCTCATTCATGAAAGGTTTTAGAAAAATATCGACATATTTGGAAATAGGTTCGTTAAGCGAATCACACCCCGAGACAATTGGTCTGCCTGGAGGAGAGGTTTCGTTCTTATGAACCTTTGGAAGAATGTAGAATACCGGGGTTCTAGGATGTTTGTTACGCAAATAGTTGTATTCTTTGGGTCCTAGGAATCCCTGCGCATAGCCTTTGTCAAGTAGCTCAAATAGTTGGCCTTGAAGTTCAATAGTGGGATCTTTGGCAATACGTTTGTAGCAGGTGGGGTCATTCAATTGTTTTATAGCTTCTGCTGTGTAGTCAGTGGTTTCCCAAACAACAATCGCACCCCCTTTGTCTGCTTGCTTTATAGTTACAGAGGCATCATTTTTAAGTGAAACCAGAGCATCCCGTTGTCCTTTTGATATGTTATGTTTGATGTATCTCGATTTTCTTTCCATATTTGAGATGGACGATAGTATGATCCGTTCAAAAGATATCATCTCCTTGGGAATCTTACTATTGGGAGGACAGAAGATTGATTTTTTCTTTAAGCCTGTTACTTCAATGGGAGAGTTGTACTCTGTATCGGCAAAGAACATTTTAAGTCTGATTCTGCGACAGAACTCAATCGCTTCTGTTTTCATTTTGATGAAATCAGTTTGTCTTGTAGGGACAAATGTCAAACCTTTTTCCAGAATACTTTCCTCATCCCTGGTTAGTGTGCGTGTGGACAGGTTAAAAATGGGAGAGGATTTTAACTTTTGTAATGTTGTCTGCGCGTGGTCATTTCCCAGGGTTGGTTGTTGTATCTTGTTCTCCCGCGCGATCTTTGTTGGCCTCTCCCTAAAAAAGAAGGCCCTTGTTGGGGTTGGGGGTTCCATCGTTTGTTACCCGATGGCCGACCTTCACTGTTATCTGTCTCTCCACCAGAAGAAGATGAAGTCTCAGAAAAGGTGATAAAACGGTTTCTTGAACGTCCTTGATAATCTGGGAGAAATCTGCGTGACTCCGATCTGGTGTAAAAATCAATCTGTAAATAAGGATACACGGAATCCAACGAGAAGTTTCTTTTATCTTTTTCAAATTGATTGCCTTTTTGATTGATGGTATAATCTTTGAATTCCAAGATTTCCTTTTCCACTTTTTCCAAAAGATTTTTGCAGTCTGTGATTGATTGGTTGTTTTTGATTTCTGATTCCAATGTGGCTATTTCTTCCAATTGTTGTTGAGAGATCCTAATAGCTGTTTCAACTGTAAGGACCATAAGGTCTCTACTACATTTAGTTTGTATGCAGCTGTAGCCTTTTTTGTAGAGAGGATCCTCTGTGAAGATGACCGGAATATTTCGTATTTGAAGGCCTCCTGGGATGGTCCCTGCCTTAAGATGTTCGACCAAAAAATGGCCATGTAGGTCCGTCCTTATTTGCTTTTTCTTTAGGTGGAGAAGTTTGTCTGTTTCGTTTTGGGTTTTTGCTGTCACACTCAAAGAGGCAGAGGCGAAAAGGGGCGGAGCACTCAGCTGTTTTTTAAAATGATCTTCACTATACGCGAAGGCGTCTTTTTCAGACATTATCAGAAGAAAGCGAAAACAAAGTGAGCAGTAAGGAACTAAAGACCGTGTCCAAAGGAAAAACCTACAAATGGTAACATATGTTCACAAACGACGAATCAAGCCCCCGACAACTTGTTAGGGGGACAAAACACCTCGCGGGTAAAAACCCGCTCAATATATATGATCAAAAATGGGTGTGGCTCCAGTCAGCAAGGCTGAGCCCATGAACAAGAGGAACTAACGAAAGTGCCAATGCTGACAAAAAGTGTAGAGATTTAGCCGTAGAAGAAAGAAAAAACGACTACGGACATACTACTGAATAGTATTTTTATTTGAAAGATATCAATTTTTTTTCAATAATAATTTGATAGGAAAAGTGTACTCTGGACACACATACGTAATGAAGACAAGTGTACATTCCAACGAGCAATAAAAGGAACAACACATAAATGAAAAAGAGCAATATAGACTAACCTAGTGGCAGAGATTAGTATTCATCCTTAATCAATCATACACCATTCCTCAATCATACACCCACAACTCATACAAACAAACAAACCAACTACCATTTGGTTATAATTTTAAGCACGGAAAGGGTCTCCATCAAACAAAATTTTTTGAAGTAATCCGCTACAGAGGGTGAAAAATGCACCTGTACAAGTTTGTTACATTGAACATAATTTAAGAAAAATTAAGGCACAAAAAGCGGACTTGAAGTACAAATGACTGGAGACGCAAAAGAGAGGTCTACGCGTTTCGAACCCCGTTAGGTTAAAGATGGGGTTCTCATCAGGACCAAGGTGCTATAAGAGAAGAAACAGAAAAGCTAGAATGAGTGAATCATACAGTGCATGAGCGCCGAGAAACCCCAAATGGCCGGAGCTCTCCGTGTCGACTTACCCGACAAGTAATGGAAGGTAGGTTTCTAAACAAATTTAATCAGTGGAGAACGAACTGCAAGAAAAAAGAGAGACAGGGGAGCAAGCCCGGTTAGGGGGCTGAACTAGTTTTACCAGAAATGGAAGAAAAAAGACCACAAAAACGGACTAAACATAGTTGTAGGGCGCAACCCCTACTTTGTAATGAAGTGCAGCCGAGGATGATCAAGTCGCAAAGGTTGGAGTGTAGACGTAAATCGACGCAGATTCCCATGGGACACAGGATCTAATGACGAGTGAATGACAAAAATAAGTCACGGGCCAAGAGCGGGAGGGACACCCATTATTTCCGTACCCTTTAGCGAGCATGTATTACGGCCGGGACGTACCTGGGGTGGAAGAGAATAATTCAACAGTTGGAGTGAGCCAGATCAACGGGCAAATGTCAGCGTTGTATTTCGTGAGTCCAAGAGTGACGAAACTGGAATTAAAAACACACGTACCGCTGTTAGTCCACATGGTGGGGGGTGGGCAGTTAGCAATTGGCAAAATAACTTCATGCGGTGCGGACAACACATCTTAGTTACCTAATTCGTGTCTCGAATCCGGCGTCTGCAAGGTCCGACGGAAACAGGGAGCTCCGGTGAGCATACTTCCTGATCCGCGTTATAAAACGTCAGTTACGGTCCCAGAGGAGTCTGGGAAGTGTAGTCCTTAGTGTGATAGTTCGCTCCAAACGGTCGAGTGTCCAAATATTATGGATAAAAAATGTGTGACATGGAAAATCCAGGAGTCGGAAGTGGAGCGTAGCTCATCAAGTTCAACACCAATAGTTCAATGAACAGTGGGGAAAATTCTTTCATAAAAATGCGGGTATCATAAAAGCAAGCATTCGACCAATGGGAGAGGCATGCAGGGGGAACCTAGAGATAAGTATCTAGAGTTTGAAAATTTCAGAAAGCTCATTCAAACCTGATACTGCCGTATCAAACTTTACAATTAGCATTGCTTCCCGTTGGGCAAGCCTGAGTTCAATGTCGCCACCTCTAGGGTCACGTTCAATTTTCGAGATGACTGTCCAGCGGAGATCCTGTTCTCCATGTGACATTCGTAACCAATGATTGACAAGGGGTGCTGATTCTACCTTTTTGCGTATCCGCGATTTGTGTTGCGTTATCCTGTGTCTGATTTCTTGATTTGTTTTCCCGATGTATAAGGATGGACATGGGCATTTGATTCCGTAAATTACGTACTTGGTTTTGCAATTTGAAAACGTTTCATGTTTCCAAAAAATCCCATTATGGGAAAACAGTGACCCTTCATCTGTTTGATCGCAGCACGAACATGTGCCACATTTGTGATGTCCTTGTATAGGTGCTAGTCCCATCATTTCTCGTAATGTTGTTTTAGAAGGAAGTTTTTGTGATGCCCTGACTATATGATTGGCCACATTTCTTTCTCTTTTAAATGCAAAAAGTGGAGAATTTTCAAGAGAAGGCTCTAAGTTGTGGATGAGGTGCCAATTTTGAAGAATTACTTTTTTGAGTTGATTGGAGTTGGGACAGAAGGTGGTGACGAATACTTGGCGTTTCAATGGCAATTTTTCTTTTTTCACTAGTAATGTTTCTCTCGGGGTCCACCATGCTCTCTTTTTGGCAGATTTAACCAAAGTTTTATAACGCGGATCAGGAAGTATGCTCACCGGAGCTCCCTGTTTCCGTCGGACCTTGCAGACGCCGGATTCGAGACACGAATTAGGTAACTAAGATGTGTTGTCCGCACCGCATTAAGTTATTTTGCCAATTGCTAACTGCCCACCCCCCACCATGTGGACTAACAGCGGTACGTGTGTTTTTAATTCCAGTTTCGTCACTCTTGGACTCACGAAATACAACGCTGATATTTGCCCGTTGATCTGGCTCACTCCAACTGTTGAATTATTCTCTTCCACCCCAGGTACGTCCCGGCCGTAATACATGCTCGCTAAAGGGTACGGAAATAATGGGTGTCCCTCCCGCTCTTGGCCCGTGACTTATTTTTGTCATTCACTCGTTGTCATTAGATCCTGTGTCCCATGGGAATCTGCGTCGATTTACGTCTACACTCCAACCTTTGCGACTTGATCATCCTCGGCTGCACTTCATTACAAGGTAGGGGTTGCGCCCTACAACTATGTTTAGTCCGTTTTTGTGGTCTTTTTTCTTCCATTTCTGGTAAAACTAGTTCAGCCCCCTAACCGGGCTTGCTCCCCTGTCTCTCTTTTTTCTTGCAGTTCGTTCTCCACTGATTAAATTTGTTTAGAAACCTACCTTCCATTACTTGTCGGGTAAGTCGACACGGAGAGCTCCGGCCATTTGGGGTTTCTCGGCGCTCATGCACTGTATGATTCACTCATTCTAGCTTTTCTGTTTCTTCTCTTATAGCACCTTGGTCCTGATGAGAACCCCTTCTTTAACCTAACGGGGTTCGAAACGCGTAGACCTCTCTTTTGCGTCTCCAGTCATTTGTACTTCAAGTCCGCTTTTTGTGCCTTAATTTTTCTTAAATTATGTTCAATGTAACAAACTTGTACAGGTGCATTTTTCACCCTCTGTAGCGGATTACTTCAAAAATTTTTGTTTGACGGAGACCCTTTCCGTGCTTAAAATTATAACCAAATGGTAGTTGGTTTGTTTGTTTGTATGAGTTGTGGGTGTGTGATTGAGGAATGGTGTATGATTGATTAAGGATGAATACTAATCTCTGCCACTAGGTTAGTCTATATTGCTCTTTTTCATTTATGTGTTGTTCCTTTTATTGCTCATTTGAATGTACACTTGTCTTCATTACGTATGTGCGTCCAGAGTACACTTTTCCTATCAAATTATTATTGAAAAAAAATTGATATCTTTCAAATAAAAATACTATTCAGTAGTATGTCCGTAGTCGTTTTTTCTTTCTTCTACGGCTAAATCTCTACACTTTTTGTCAGCATCAATGAAAACAACAGCATTCAACCAGGGAAAACAATGGGCCCTAGTGGCCTACCAATAGAACTATTCAAACTCACGGCATCAACAGTTGCACCCCACCTATGCCAGATGTACCACGACAGTAGATGACAGGGGAGCCTCCTGAGAGACCAGAGACTGGCCACTATTGTGGTCATTCACAAACAAGGTAAAATGGCAGAATTTTACAGTTCATATAGCCCCATATTGCTGCTGAATGCCGAGGTAAACATTCTGGCCAAGTTACTAGCTAATAGACTATTACCACTCATCACAAAATTAATACACGTAGATCATTCTGGCTTTATGCCGGGGCAAAATATGGCCTCAAACCTCCGACGGCTTCACGGCATCCTGGGCATAAGTGAATTTATAAGGGAAGATGCAGTGATATTATCATTGGATGCACAGATGGCGTTCAACACCATCAAATAGCCCTACCTCTATGCAGTGCGGGAACGGCTGGGTTTTGGTCTGGAATACACTGAATGGATTAAACTGTTTTACTCTAACCCACTGGCACAGGTAGTGGTGAATGGATACACCTCACAAACCTTCCCCCTCAAAAGAGGAACACAACAGGAATGCCCCTTATCACCATTGATCTTTGCAATAATGCTGGAGCCACTGGCTACCTCGATAAGGGGGATCCCCTGATCCGTGGACTAAAATGGACCATGGAGTTGGAGGATTGAATCTTGTAATACGCGGACAACATATTCCTCTACATGGCATCGCCCAGTGCTCCCATTAACAGGGTCCTCCAAATTTTCACCAATTTCCATAATTACTCAGGATACACCATAAACTGGTCCAAGTGGGTACTTTACATCCTTTATGGTCCCAAACCCAAACTACCACTTGGATGTACAGTAACACTGGCAGAAGACAGCTTCCACTATCTAGGACTCAGTGCCACTCCTTATCCCGCTCTGTTTTACACTTTGAACTTGCTAGGTCCCCTGAGACGACTACAAAAAGACATTCAACACTGGTGGATGTTACTGTTGTCCCTCCTAGGCCATGCAGCCCTCTTTAAAATGATGACATTACCATGACACCTACTTTGCCAAGATCGAAACTGAGATCCGTACACTACTGTGGGATGGAAAACCCACAGGCATAGCTATCAACAAATTGATAGGGGGTGGTATGACGGTGTTATAGCTCTCGCAGATATCTGTAGATGTTACTGGGCCAGTCAGCTGCCAGTCAGCTGGCAGTAATCAGTCAATGGATATATGGCTCACAATTTGATCCCACATATCAAATGGACAAAATAGTCATGGGCCCGAGAGGCTACAATCAGGCACTATACACGAACCCACTAAAACAAACACTCACCGGCTCTACACACCAAACTGCGACTCTTTGGCACAAAGTCACAAGAAAGCTAGGGTGGGTCAATCCATGTCACTATGGGTAGTGGAAAGACTTGGTCGGCTGAGCAGATGTCCCTGGTTTGATGAATGGGATATGATCGGCATCTCGAGGGTGGGTGACCTGTGGGTAAGGGGCACTGTGAAAACATTTGCTGAACTTCACAAGGAATTCGAGATGACAGACTCTGAGACATACAGATATCTCCAGATCAGCCATGCTCTTAGAGCAGCCATTCCACAGGGCACAGAGCTACCAGAGACAACACCATGTGAGAACAGACTCCTATATGACCGCATAGATATCAAAGGGATCTCCTTGACGTGCAAGAAACTAATTAATAACACACTGGACCCCCTTCAGACTTTAAGTGAGAAATGGCAAAACAACATAGGAATGCTGGACGATGAAGACTGGCAGGAAGCGTTAGCATCTCCGCAGGAGGTCGCCATAAACACGTTCCTCATCAAAACACTTTCGCAGTTTTTGGAAACCAACAATAAGTTAGAAGATGTACAATTTGGCTTTAGGCCGAGACATAGAACAGAGACTTCCCTGGTGACAGTCTTGGATGAACTTCGAATGCATGCAGACAATGGACAACCAGTTATACTGATTTAATTAGACCTGTCTGCCGCATTCGATACGATAAACCATAAAATTATCTTGACAAGGCTTAATGAAACTAGGGTAATGGGCACGGCCTGTTATTAATCTTTCTGTCTGAACTTCCTGTATGGTAGCAAAAGGAGATCGGCGGCTACCCAGGAGCCCATGCAGCCTTCTATTCAGTATCGGCCACATAGTGTGGTTTCATCAGATCAATGGAGACAAATCTATTTTCTTTCTTGCCGGCAAGAGGCGGAAGAAGTATTGTTCTTGTTCCTTCGACAGCCAGGACAAATACAGGCATTCTGTATGATGGCCCAAATCATTTTTTGTCCACAATCTTTTCTCTAATCAGGTCCCTGATCTTCTGGACCTAGGCACGTCTTGCCGGAACAGCTTTCACTTCCACCGTGGTGATGCATTTTACTCAAATGTTGCTTTGTAATGCCTGGAATTCAATGAGTTCCTGTAAAACAGCCAAACGATCATTGATGTCAAATGCTTTTTCATCTACCACTGTTCTGCCACACTCGAGGTCGGGCACCCACATTCTTCTCCCAAACAGGACATTATATGGAGTACGGCCCCCCAGGGAAGTTCTTGGCATGTTATTAAGAGCCCTCTGGACCCCATATAGGAGATTGACCCAACTACCACCTGAACCTAATACCCATGCTGCTAAGGATTGCTTTAAGTCCCGGGTTTTTCCACTCCACAATCGAATTTCCTTCGGGATGGTATGGGGAGGAGTACCGCAATGCAACACCCAAACTTCCTATGGCTTCCTTGTAAGCTGGAGAGCTGAACGCGGGACCACTGTCAGAATGTAATGTGCCAATTGCGTATGTCCCTATAAAGACTTCCAAATCCTTTATGACAGTTTGAGTGTCAGTCGAGTGCTGGGGTGAAACCCACAGAAATCTAGAGCATGAGTCGCGCTGGTATCGCCATGACTCCAGGTGAGGAAACGGCCTCTTGCCATTCTTCGTCATACATCTCAATTCCATCCCCTGACCATTTTTCCAGAGTGAATGAAGAGGGTCTGGCATATTATTTATCAGTTTTTATATATCAAAGAAATAGTTTTATCAGGGAGGTGTCCATCCAATACCCTATTCTCCAATGGAGAAGACTCAGGAAGGGTGGCACCTCGTGGCAAAAGGGAGCGCAAAGCGTGTCTGATCTGCGTGTAACAAAAGTATTCTGTGTCAGCCAGGGTGAATTGTTGTTGCTAACAATAATTCTTTTTAACTTAATTTTTATATTGTGTTTTACTTTGTGAATAAATTCTTTATTATAAAAGGTTTGTGTTTGTGACGTTTATGCTCTGATGATACAGTATGATTATGTGAAGTGTGTTTGTTTGGTTCATTTTATTTTCACCAAAGAGGATATTTTCTTGTGACTTTGGTCTATTCGGTGCTCTACCTCTGTTGGTTTTAGGGAGCCCCTCTCTCTTGTTGAGACATGAATCCACTGCCACCAAAATGTATTTGTAAGCCCCATCAGATTGTAAGGGGCCGCAGTGGTCCAAATAGACACTTGCGAGAGGTCAGTCTGATATCATTAGTGGTGTTTGTGGCAGACGTGCTACGGTGGAAACCTTCCCCTGCTGACAGATGTCGCACTTAAGGACAATGCCCTTGGTCTGTTTGGTAAGACCTGGCCACCAATAACGTTGTTTGAGTAATGAAATTGTTGCAGTAATACATGCGTGTGTTGAACCCAGACCCTTGTTTGCAGCTAGTATTAAACCCAATCTGCGATCCATAGTTGGTATTACTCTATCTCCCACTCCTGGAATTTGAGCACCCTGAATGTTTTGCACATCTAACTTGTAGGAGTACTTGAGTGGTAAACCTTTAGGCAAGGCTGAGCTGTTATTATGCGTAGCGTTGACAGCTACCATCATCTGTCCGTCTATCCTCGTGCTAAAACGAGTGATTGCATCTACAATATACAAACAACTGGTATGGAGGGATAAATCTCTCTTTTATTTTTGCACAAGAGTTTATAAATTACCTTGGCAAAACACTATTTCTTATAGCAAATTCAATTATTAATTTTCAGGTACAAATATCCATCAGTGAGCATCAAAAAGAATTGTACACAAAACTGAACAAATTCATTACAAATATTCAAAAATAAATTACAAAACAATCCATATATACATAATCATATATACAACAACTACATCAATTATATTTTCCCCTAACTACTTCTTAAAAATGTACACTTCTCCATCTCAGTGGTACATTCAAAGGTAGTCCTCTTGACATCAAAAGTGTCATCCCTCTATCTTAATTTGTTATGCCAAATAACTAATGTTTTAATTCAAACAATAGGCGGACTCCTCCTTCGTCTATGTGTCGACACGTTCGTGTTTCAGCCTCCACGTTCTTATTGGCTTCCTCAGGACGGGGGTACACTCTACAACAATGGTTAAACTTGTATAAATCATATGTTCTATCGTACTTCACTCTATCCCTTATTTGCCCATACAGTGCTCGGAAGGGAGGAGACATCTCAAGTATTCAGTGACTCAAAATCAAAAAATGTATAATCTATAAAAAAAAATATATCTCTAAAGAAATCAATCAGAAGTGACTAAATCAAATGGAACCGTACCACAACGGCGCGCTGCTCCTGGAGGTGGAACACTCAGGTGTGGGTGCAAAGTGATAAGCTACGTCAAAATCACATGCACATACACACCGATAATGTGACTGTGTGTCAAACTAACCAAGCTTCATCATGCCTTATCTAAATTAAAACCAGAAATCTACCTGTATACAGTCCAAATTAATCAGACTTCAGAGCAAGTAGGCATCTGCTTTGGCCCCATTCGTCAATCTCGTAATCCTACAATAATGGACAATTACTTATAGAGAACTCTTATCAATCTCATTTCACGGATTATGTCATTAATCATGTGGTACTTAAATCCAAACCTCTAAACACTTGCTTCATCTAGAGGAGACCTGGCATTCTTCACGTAAATCGTCGTAACCTCAGGTCACTACAAGGAAGGAAACAAATATACTATCTGTAGATAGCAAATCTCTGTATTTATATACACACCACCTAATCTCTCCCAATTGACACTGCCTTCCCAGTGAGTCGAAGGATCCGAACTTACATTTAATTTTTAAACCAAGTCGCTGCGCAATCGTCCGGCGTTTCTTCCTCTCGCTTCAATATACAGACGCTGCTTGAAACTTCTGGGACGTGTATAAATATGTATGCGCGTGATCGCGTCATACGTTCCCGGGCTATAGATATAAACAAAAGGCTAATCTCTAAACTATGCTTTGGCTAACGTACTACTAAGTAGTATCGACCTTCGACACAATACTCAATGCCCCAACTTCAGTACATATCCCGAGATAATAATTAAACAAAATAAAATAAAATGAACTAAAATAAAATAAAAGCCTCCCTTAAATTCCACTTCAAAGAAGTAACACAAAGAAGATTTTTAAACTAAAAAAACAGAAACTAACTAATTCTTTCTCCTATCTTCTTCATAGTCACCTGGGCTCTCAGCTCCTCACCCTGCACATCAAAAAGTGCGTGTGTGTCTCTATATCACATAACCTTCGATTTAAAACCCCATATAGGCGTCGCCATTCTGTATAGTGTAAACCTTATTTCTAACTGTTATAAATTCTTTAGGCAGTACTCATCGCTCCCACTGTTAGTATCCATCCATCACAATGTAATATAACAAAGAGAATTCTCAACGACGAAATCTCCAAGTAATTTCTCAAGACCAAGAAGTAGATCACATATTTCATGCAAGTTCAAAACTTTAACAATGAACCCTCCAAGTTATTTATTCGCACTTAGTGATAAATTGCACGACTCCTGTCAGTGCAAAGGATAATATATAACATTTATACACCAAAAGTTTCTTAAATTCCACTGCACTGTATGTTCAAACACATGGGCTTACATTCTGACAAGGAAGCCAAAGCCTTACTTCCTAATATTTAATCTCTTATTTGCCCAGTTATGTAGACAAGGTGAGAGGATAAAGTCACATTCGTCTAGATGTTACGAATGCCTCCCTGGTTAGATGTTTTATACCTGATACCTGACGAATAGGGATGCCTCTTCCTATTTTAAATCAAGGCCCATAATTCATCTCTCTCATTCAGACCCTCTGTCGCTGTATGGTATCTTTCAATGAGTCGCGCTTCTATGCGATTTAGCCTCATCTCCAATTCTCCTTTGTTGCTTGCCTTAATTACAGCTAAGACTGTCCACTCCATGTCATTCTCGTTATGGCCAGACTCAGCGTAATGTTGTACAAGTGGGGCTCCCTGGGTTTTACATCTAATGCGGGATTTATGTTGTAAAATCCGCATCTTAACCATTTGCGTTGTCTGCCCTATGTACATCTTCCCACAGGGACAGATCACAGCATACACCACATTTTCGCTGTTACAATTGGAGAATGCTTGCATCACATGTTCCTTGTTATTGATCATCAGTGTTTTAAAGTCGTTTGAGCTAGCACAAGCGATGCAATTGTTACAACGGTAAAGCCCTATAACTGCGGGGAGGCCCAACAAAGTTCTTGTATCTATTTTTGACATTGGTTATCTCATGGCTTTTACCAAGTGTTGTTTCAAATTTTTACCTTTCCTAAGGCAAACAATGGTTTCGGTATATTGAATTGGTCAATCAACCTCCAGTTTTTTAGAATAATCTTTTTAACCTTGTTTGCTTTTGGGTTGAATGTCAGTACACATGTCATAAGTTCTGTCTTTTCTTTTATTTTAGGAGTGAGTAAACTCTCCCTAGGTGTATACCACGCTCTTTTCAGTGCCGTTCGTACCAGTTTTTTTGAGCACCCTGAATGTTTTGCACATCTAACTTGTAGGAGTACTTGAGTGGTAAACATTTAGGCAAGGCTGAGCTGTTATTATGCGTAGCGTTGATAGCTACCATTATCTGTCCGTCTATCCTCGTCAGCCAATGAATTCCCTTCAACGTTTATGGCAACATGTTGATGACGCAGCGTATGAATCACGTGAGCTCGCGGCAAGCCCTCTTTCAGCTCTGCCACTTGTTCCCAAAGCAACTTGTGCTGTATTGTCCAACCTTTTGAATCTCTAAACCCATTCTGGCCCCAGTAGTGAAGATATTCATTGTAATACTGGGCACAATAAAATGAATCACACACAATTACTGTGGGGAATTCTCGATCCGTATTTTTTAGTGGCAGCATCAGGGCTTTTAGTTCTGACAGCTGTGCCGTGCAATCTTCTAGAGACAGCATTTTCTGTTCCTGCCCTCAGCGGGCAGGCCCGGTAGGGCGATGTTAACTAGGAAGTCGATGCAGTCGTCTCTGCGTGCCCCGAGGTAGATGTGTGTAGCCTTTCATAATGGGATGCAAACACCTTCGCAAGCTCTCACCCAGACATGTGTCTTACTGCTAGGTTGTCTAATATCACCAGGACCCATTGCATCAAGGTCTCACGCCGGTCCAGCCACACCAGCAGTTTACTGGCCTTGTCCACTATCTTGTATACTCTGTACTGTGGCTAGGGCCCTAGGGCCCTCCTCCAGAAGCTCCTACAACTCTTTCTGGCACAGGCAAAGGCGGCAGTTCTCCTACCCAGGTGTTTTCTCCTCCCTCACTGTCCGGGCCTCCAAATCCAGACTCTCACTCTCTAGGGCCATGCATTTCAGTGTCTTTTCTTTTTGGAGGCACCAATCTGGGCTTGGACATGGCCCCTGAGTACTGTCTTGAAACCCCCCAAAGCATCATCCCGTAGTCCACTGATCCCAGGTCCACAGTGAAGAATTTATTAGTGCATTCCCTGACACTAGACCTAAAGTGTGAATTTCAGAGGTAGCATTGGTCATTCCGCGGGGGCATGACTTTTTATCATGGAGGCCCCTCCAACATGGCCTCCACTGGGGAGTGATCTGATATTCCCCGGGCTACATGTTTGGCCTCCTTGAACTGACCCATGAAGTGGGTTTGTGTGAACCGATAGTCGAGTCGCACGAGACTCCCATGCACGGCGGACAGGTGGGTGTACTGTCTTAGGTCGGGATTGCGACCCCCGCCAAATATCACCCAACCCCATGACTGGAAGAAAATCACTCAGACCCCCGGCTCTCCTCCCATGGGATACCCTACCCCAGACAACCAGCTCAACTGAGAGCAGATCATTCATGTCGACCCCATAATCAATCTACCCTGCGGGGGTTCAAGTAGAATAGAGCCAAACGTATCGAACGTGGGGCCTGTAACATAGGTGGGCATACAACGAACATAGGTTAAAGGTCCGGCACTCCCATTGTCCCCTAGCACCATGTGTCTGCCCAATGGATCTGTCCATCATTTCCCCGGGATAAAGGGACACGTTTTTCTGCACAGGACTCTGACCCCCCTGGAGCCCGTGGTGAACCCAGCGTGTGCCAGCAGAGCGTAGCCATATCTATCTAGAGCCTTACAGTGGCGTCCATGAAGGTGTGTTTCTTGTAATTGGATAATGTCTGGGGCATGTTTCTTAATGAATTACATAACTACTGTGCATTTCACTTTGCCATTAAGGACGTTTACATTCCAGGACCATACCTTCATTGACTGTGTCCAGTGGTTAGGCATTGGCAAGAAAGTCTAGGTTCCCACCTTTATGGCTCCAGAAGGCTGTGAAAGGGTGTTGCCCCCTTCCCCAATTCCCTCCCATTATTCTGTGCTCCCACTGCGGTATCACCAAGATGTCTGCAAATAATAGCAAGTGAATAACAAGCCTCTTGTCACCAACATTTCCCCTCCCTGCTACCTTGGGAATCTGGTTGAGAAATCCCCAACTACTCAACCTGTAGAGCACCAGTCGCCGATTAAATAACATGTCTGAACTTCAACTGAGGTGGACTCGGCCCTCCAAGACTAATGAGAAGCTCTTCCGGGACTGAATGCCTCCCCGACGAGCCCTTCCTCGGACTGTAGTCCCCGCATGCCACTGCGATACACCATCTACGGCAAAGTCCTGGATTTCAGAGGAGTCTGTTCAAAGTGTCCCAGCAGTGAGGTCCCCCCAATGTACCCTTCTTCTGGATCAATACCAGGCCCCACACACTCTTACCTACAAAACAGCCCCTTTATTCAAGCCCCTTCGCCCCCTCCATAGGCTGCCTGTTGTGCGAAGCACCCGTTTCAGTGCCACCTTTGGTTGCGCCTCGATTCTGGTCTGGACCCTTGCCTTTATGCCGGCCACCGGTACACCAGCCCTCAATCCACTTCCAGGCTTCCTCCGGAGACACGAAGAGACAGGTCTTACCATTTGCAATCACCTGTAGCTTGGCAGGGAAAATCCTCATATATTTAATGTCTTTCGCTCTGAGCTCCCTTTTCACTGGTTCAAAACTTCTCCTCTTGTGCTGCACTTGCAGTGTAAAGTCTGGGAAGAAGCAGACCAGGGTGTTCTCAAAGTGTACTTTCCCTTCCACTCTGGCTGCCTGAAGGATTGCATCACAGTAATTAAATATTTTTGTGATAATCGTGTGAGGTGAGACCCAGGTTTAGGTGGGGGCACTGGAGCTCTATGTGCTCTCTCAATTGAAGAGAATTTTGACAGTCTTTTGGGTTGCAGCTTATTCACTATAAAATCCTTCAGGAATAGATCGACAATGGGGCCCTCCCCCCTTCACAGTAGCCAAACCACTCGTATATTGTTTCTCCTCGCTCTCCCTTCTTGGTCCTCTAGCTCACCGCCATGTGGGAGGCTTGCTGTTTCAGCGTGAGCAACTGCGACTCAAAGCATTTTGTTGTGGACTGAAGCTGGGCGATGTTCGTTTCAGCCGTCAAAACTTTTTCACGTAGTTTGGAGAGGTCCACTCTGACTAGTGTGACATCTACGGATACTGAGTCTATTTTTGGCTCCAACAAGCGCTTTACATACTTTATCGCTGCCATTATGCCAACCAGGGAGGGCTCCTCTGCCACTTCCCCTTTTGGAACTTTGGTAGGTCTAGAGATTGTGTAGTTGCCCATTTTGTTAGATTGAGGAGGGCCCGCTCCCTTTGGTTTCACCATCTTTGCACAATCTGCCACTGAGGCTGAACAAAACAATTCACATTCGTGGGGGTGGGAATGTGGCCAGCAGGGAGTTCTTCACCCAAGGACAAAGCAGCTGGGGCAGCTCCATCCTCGAAGCCCCACAGTGAGCAGGTCTGCACAGTGCTCTCCTCCACTCATTGTCACACGCTGTGGCCCCACCCTGGCCCTCGGCCTACCTGCTGGTTCAGAGTTTTGTGTCTTGGAGAAGGGGGGAGAGGACCCACGGATCACATCTCCCGGCCAGCTGCCAGTCTCTTTCCGCAGGAGCCCGGTCCACGCGTCAGGCCTCCTCGGTATGGCCCCCGGCCCCTCTGCCAGTCCGGTCTGCTGGCAGCTCCTGGTCCAGATTCACCTCAGGCCGGCCCACGGCCCGGGTGATCATGATCTCAGGGTCGGCGCCTCTCACCACGCCATCTGGTCTCTCTGGATGCTGCCTCTGAATGGCCTGCCCTCCATTAGGGGGCCAAGTACAGAAACTCCATGAGCGTCGGTCTCAAGCACCGTGCGATGGCCACACCTCCTGATCCCTGGGTGCCCTATGTGGTCCTCAGCTTTGGAATGGGACCGGGGGGAGGGAAAATGCTCTGGCACCTCCACTCAACACCTTTGAGGAAGGAGTATCTCATGGGGACTCGGATTGTTGAAGGGATTCAGGGCTCGGTCGGGAGCTCCACTAATGCGTGGCCATCTCAGTCTGCAGTCAAGTCACACCCCTATGGTGTATACTTTTATGATGTGTGTAGAGAAGCTACAAAAGGCAGGGTTATTTGAAGAAGCGTATGCCAGGAGGATGGGCAGATTGAAAATACATCTTGCTGTATGGGCACCGTCAGAGGATATATACCGGCATATAGTAACATTTTAGCAGGTGGTTTCCAGAGGTGATCGTACTTGATGGACTGTTTGAGAAGATTGTTGCTCCTGTAGCATAGAGGGATTTATCAGAATGATAAAAATGATTTAGCACTGTGTCGCAATTCCAACATCCCCCAAGAAGGAGGAGAGGGTAAAGAGGGAGATGTACCCATGGACGAATGGTTGTCCGCCTCACCGGAAACCCGTCATCTCCTTTCCTTGCAGCCCGATGTCTGGGAGGCAGAAAGAGACCTGACGTGGGACACCGATATACCTTTTATTGAACCCTATCCCTTTAAAGAGAAGGCATCTTGTGGAGACTCCGCCTGGGCACACAACGTCACCTTCGCGGGGCCAATCCCAAGGAGCCAATGCCGTAGAAGCAAGGATCAAAAACCCGGAAGATGCGAAGAAGGTCTGTTCGTGGATGCCTAGTGAGTAACGGAGGAGATGCTGAAAGACAAACAGTTGCTGCTGTCGGAGAACGCCACGGAGCCAAGAGCAAGCAGAAAGCCAGGAGGCCAACGGCATCACTCTGTGCCCAGCCACACTCCTGGAGGAGCGTGGCTTAACCGGTCCATGAACGCTATGTGGGGTGGGTTGGGAGGCGGGAGAAGGATATCGATTAGAGTGTCCCTCTCGTGCTTATTCTTTCCCGGTACTTCCTCTGCAGCTGCTCACGACCCAAAGCATAACTATGAGTACTGGTGATCCCTCACTCCCTTTCCCCAAATATTGCATCTGGACAAACAGTCTCACGCTTGCCTCTTATCTTCTTTGCCCGAGTGTCTCGTAACTCCGGAGGAAGAACAAGACGGAAGGAGCCGCTGCCCCAAAGCCTGAAGAACGGATAAGAGGAATTATCCGCCCTCACCCCCCCTTAGACTCTGGCGACCCACAAGAGACGTGTTTACAGAAAAATAAAATGCAGTTTAGCTCGATTTGGTGTGGACCTTGATTCTTGTCTAGTCCCTGACCTCAGACCCCCGTTACAAGTGGTGGAGAATGCGGGCACACTAGCCATTAGTACAGACATAATGGACACCTTGATAAAGCATTTAATTAAGGGACAGGACAAGTTAGAATGGGCGGTGAAGCGCCAAATGACATCGGCTCAGGCCGACAGAGACGTTTCCAAAGACCCTATTGCCGCGCAAATGGAGTCCTTGCAGGAACTAGTCAGCGAAAAAACTCCTATAGGAGCCCATGACTCCAGAACAAACCCACAAGGGCCCACAGGCGTTTCACTCCAGAAATATGTGGCAGGAGAGGATCTCGATGCATACCTCCTTAATTTTGAGAAGGCAGCCAGAGACTGCAACTGGCCAATATAGAAGTGGCACTTTTTTTTGGCACCCTTATTATCGGGGGAAGCAAGGCTGCCTATCAGGTAGCGAATCCCACGGGTAACACCCCCTACGTCACAATTAAAGCAGTCATCTTTGATTATTTAGGATTAGATGCGGAGGCTTACATGCACCGAGAATCTATAGTGAGTGGCTATAAGTGCAACAGTTGTGACAATCATCTGTGCACCAAAGAGTAGTGGAACATGCCTCTAAAATGCTTACCCAATAGTCGGGACACTAAGCCCCATAGGAGGTTGAGGGCAGGAGACTCAAAAGGTCAAACGCCAAAATAGTAATGAGGAGAAAAAATGAATACAAATTGTTTAACAAAAGAAGATACTACAAAGAACACAAATGGGGTTCTGTAGTATATCAGATTTAAAGTACCAGAAAAGGAACCACATTCATCCACACATTCATACTCTTACTGATACGTGACGTGATCTCCGCCTCTGCGCCTATATCTGTGCTCCTCCACTCCTCGATGTTAAATGAGTCAAGCGGCATCCGGTTATATATAGTGTCGGCGCTGGGAAGCAAATTGCCAATTAAGGTTTAATTGGATGCCGGAGTGCGATATCCGGTGTCCCTCAATCGTGCTTTGTAAAAGTCCAGCCCGTTGCCTGGCCTGTCTTGGTCGGGCCAGAGCCCCAGTACTGATATCCAGTTGTGCCTTTGAAGTGGGGGTGACTTCAAAGCAGGCCCTTGAAGTGCACGGGTCCCCCTTTCTTCCAAGCCCTGACTCTAGACTAAAAGTAGGGGGTAATCAGCCTTATGTGTGGGAAACAGGACACTGACTATTAAGGTGTAGTGTCAGCTCCCCCCTCTCTTCCTACCCAGGAAGAGCTATCAGGAACCAGATGAATGCGGTTGGGTTCTCTGTCACACCCACTCTTCCTGTTTTTGTGGCAGACAAGTAGGAACGCACAAAGTGTAGCTGTCACCCACCTAAGACATGTAGTGGTGGCACACGGAGCAGTAAGAGCAGTCAAATGCCCAGTTTCTAAAAGGAAAAAACACACAATTGATGGACGGAATGCAGAACAAATCAAAATATTCACCCCAGTCAAGGGATCTGGGTTAAATCCATCATTCTTTTGCTCACCATCCCACCCCAGTTTAGTCCTGGCCATATGCAAATCAGTCTTGACCCTGTGCCTCATGGAACAGTCCAGCCCGAATTGCCAAGCCAGGTCTTTCCTGGACTGGAAACAAGCATCCTATGAATGGTTTCGGGTTTTATCCATCCGTTCATCAACTGTGTATCTTTTGCTTTCTTGCCCAAAGTGCGCCTGGAATGCCCAGACATGGGTCCCGGGCTCACTGTGCCACTGGATTCAAGCTAACCAGGCTGATGAGGGGTGAAACCCCGAAACTAGTCCTCAGATGCTTGTTTCCGGTCTAGGGAGGACCTGGCTTGTAAGTTCGGGCTGGACTGTTCCCATGAGGCACAGGGTCAAGACTGATTTGCATATGGCCAGGTCTAAAATGGGGTGGCATGGTGAGCAAAAGAATGATGGATTTAACCCAGATCTCTTAACTGGGGGTGAATGTTTTGATTTGTTCTGCATTCCGTCTATCAACTCTGTGTCTTTGCTTTCTCACCCTAAGTGCACTGGATATATGCCCAGACATGGGTTCCGGGCTCACTGTGCCACTAGATTCAAGTTATTTTGGCTGATGAGGGGTGAAACCCCGAAACCGTTCCTAGGATGCTTGTTGCCAGTCCAGGGAGGACCTGGCTTGGCAGTTCGGGCTGGACAGTTCCCATGAGGCACAGGGTCAAGGCTGATTTGCATAAGGCCATGTCTTAACTGGGGTGGCATGGTGAGCATATGAATGATAGATTTAACCCAGATCTGGGGGTGAATGTTTTGATTTGTTCTGCATTCCATCCATCAACTGTGTGCCTTTTGCTTTCTCGCCCTAAGTGCGCCGGGTATGCCCAGACGTGGGTCCCAGGCTCACTGTGCCACTGGATGCAAGCTATATGGGCTGATCAGGGGTGAAACATCGAAACTGGTTCTAGGATGCCTGCTTCCGGTCCAGGGAGGACATGGCTTGGCAGGTCGGGCTGTACTGCTCCCATGAGGCACATGGTCAAGACTGATTTGCATATGGCCAGATCTAAACTTGGGTGGCATGGTGAGTAAAAGATTGATGGATTTAACACAGATTTCTTGGCTGGGGCTGAATGTTTTTATTTGTTCTGCATTCTGTCCATCTTCTGTGTGTCTTTTGCTTTCTCACCCTAAGTGTGCCGGGTATGACCAGACGTGGGTCCCTGGCTCACTGTGCCACTGCATATAAGCTATCCTGGCTGATTAGGGGTGAAACCCCTAAACCAGTCCTAGGAAGCTTATTTCCGGTCCAGGGAGGAACTGGCTTGGCAGTTCGGGGTGGACTGTTCCTATGAGGCACAGGGTCAAGACTGATTTGCATATGGCCAGGTCTAAACTGGGGTGGCATGGTGAGAAAAAGAATGATGGATTTAACCCAGATCTCTTGACTGGGGGTGAATGTATTGATTTGTTCTGCATTCTGTCCATCAACTCTGTGTCTTTTGCTTTCTCGCCCTAAGTGTGCCGGGTATGCCCAGATGTGGGTCCAGGGCTCACTGTGCCACTGGATTCAAGCTATCCTGGCTAATGAGGGTTGAAACCCTGAAACCGATCCGAGGACGCTTGTTTCCAGTCCAGGGAGGACCTGGCTGGGCAGTTCGGGCTGGACTGTTCCTATGAGGCACAGGGTCAAGACTGATTTGCATATGGCCAGGTCTAAACTGGGGTGGAATGGTGAGAAAATGAATGATGGATTTAACCCAGATCTCTTGACTGGGGGTGAATGTTTTGATTTGTTCTGCATTCTGTCCATCAACTCCGTGTCTTTTGCTTTCTCACCCTAAGTGTGCCAGGTATGCCCAGATGTGGGTCCCGGGCTCCCTGTGCCACTGGATTCAAGCTATCCTTGCTAATGAGGGTTGAAACCCTGAAACCGGTCTGAGGATGCTTGTTTTTGGTCCAGGGAGGACCTGGCTTGGCAGTTCAGGCTGGACTGTTCCTATGAGGCACAGGGTCAAGACTGATTTACATATGGCCAGTTTTAAACTGGGGTGACATGGTAAGCAAAATAATGATGGATTTAAACCATATCTCTTGACTGGGGGTGACTGTTTTGATTTGTTGTGCATTCTGTCCATCAACTGTGTGTCTTTTAGTTTCTAACAGGGGCATTTCTAAAATAGTAATGTTAAATCCAACTTTACCATTAAAGAAAATGTATCATTACCATTCCACAAAGATATGAAACATGATGCAGCCACTGTTTTCTAATCAGGAACTGCAGTTGAAATGAGTATCAAAGAATTGCCAATGCTAGCATCAGAGGAGTAGTGAAAAACAAATGTAGCTGTGGTCACTACCAGGACATATTCAGCTTGAAAGAAGTACATGTCCTTCCTTTTATTTTCATAGCACCCTGCTACCTAGGGCTACCCAGGGCCTACCCCAGGGTGACTTATGTGTAATAAAAGGGGAGTGTAAGGCTTACCAAGTAAATGGCAAGTCGAAGTGGCAGTAAACTGCACACACAGGCACTGCAATCGCAGTCCTGAGACAGGTTTGAAAGGCTACTAGAATGGGAGGCACAATCATTGCTGCAGGCTCACCAATAGCATTTAATGTACAGGCCCTGGGTACATGGTATACCACTGTGCAAGGGACTTACAAGTAAACTAAATATGCAATCATGTATACACCATTGTCACCATGTTTGGGGAGAAGCACATGCACTTTAGTACTGGTCAGTAGTAGGAAAGTGGTCAGAGCCCTAAAGTCATCAAAAAGATACAGCAAAAAGAGGATGTAAGCAGGCATAATGTTTGGTGGAAGGCCACCCTAAGGATGAAAGGTCTAACACAGAACAACTGTCTTTTACTTTATCGCAGAGTATCTTCATCCCACAACATGTTCTTTGCACACATGAAAAGACTGCAGTTTTGAAAATCTGCTGGGTGTTTTTTTATAACCGAAGATCTTATTACCATCTGCAAATTCACCCATTTTGATTGCAGTTCTGTCTGCCCAATGCACCTAAGATAATTGATCCTGATGTGATTCTTGTTACACAGCACTCTTCATATTCCTTTTCTCGGTATGTATAACATTTTCCAACATATTTTTGCCTGTAGTCACTAGAGCACAGTTTAATATAGTCTCCTGACCTAAGTCCCAAACAACAAATTGTTCATATGGTTTATAAGGTTTGCGCATTAAATGGTATTTAAGTTTTCCAAGTATCCAAGTACATACTTTCATTTTTCATCTCTGATCTAATAAGTATGTCACTGAGGCACAAAACATATTTGCCACACAGGTCATCCCCCCGAGGAAACGTTATTGCAAAAGATAACTTGATTCACATGTTTCAAGGTATTGCACAATTTTCCTCCTTGCAATTACCTTCTTTTCCCATGAGACAAGCTATGTCAGTCTGTGATTATAAGCCTGCACAGTAGATCTACTTTTTTACTTTGGCATAGCGTCACCAGAAGAGGCAACTAGTAGATATGTATTACAAGAAAGGAGAACTGCATGGAACATAATCAAAGCTTCTCGTTAGCTCCCTGCTCACAAATATTGATGTGCATTATGCTGTAGTGCATTTCACAGTAAACTCAGCACGAAGATCTTGCTTTAGGCAAACCATTGCTTAACAAGAAATGCTACAAGGTGCCCTTTTTGACTCTGAGGGGCATATTCACGAGGAAGTGGCCGTGAGAGGCGTTAGCCTCCTTGGCTTAACGCCTCTCACTGCCACTTCGGAAACTCCAGGCTGCACCCTATTCTCAAAAATGTGGTGCAGCCTGGTGTTTCCCCCTGCGACGGCGCTAAGTCTCACGACTTAACGCCAATGCAGGTACCTTTGCACCAGAGTGCAAGGGTGTCTGCTAGCAGGTAAGTTTGTTTATGTACAGGAAGGTGTCCCTTCCTGCACATAAACAAACCTAAAATGCTGTTTAGTATCTTACATGGGTGCTGCTTCATGCAGCACACATGTAAGTTACAAAACAGCATTTTTTTAAAGGTTTGTTCATGTACAGGAAGGGACACCTTCCTGTGCATAAACAAAGCATGACATTTGGCTATTTCCATGTGTGTTGCACAAGACAGCACACATGGAAATAGCAAAAACGAGGAGAAATCAAGCATTTCTCCTCATTTCGCCACCTTAAGACCAGGATTTTTCTGGTCTTAAGTTCGGTGCTGCCACCTATTATCGCCGCGCTTGATAATAGGTGGCAGCGTAGAATTCAATGGGTGCTGCAGTGTGATGCCCACCGCAACACCCACTGCACGCCCCCTTTCACGCTAAGTTTAGCGTGAAAGGGGCTCTATTCGCAAGGCAGTGTTAAGCCACTTAATGGTTAAGTGGGTTAACGCTGCCTTGAGAATAGGGCGCTGGCCCTGTTGCAGGGATTCTGCTGATACACAGAACTATGCGTAGAACCCCAGGACCTCAGTGAGTTGTGGTGTACCAGAAACTCACCTCAGAACCCAGAACCCAGTATCCGGCTAGCATAAGTGTCCCATTCGTTATCCGAGATTTAGCTCGGCGGTCCCAATGAAAAGACAACCCAGAACAAGCGACTCAGTACATACTCAGGAATGGTGGGAATCGGAAATACCTGTTTGCATATTATTCTCACATCAGTCCACAACAAGAATCAACAGAGACACGGTGAAAATAAAAAGAGTTTATTTTTATAGACCACGTGTCCTAATATGCAGTACTTTGGCTAATACAAGCAGACAAATGATTAAAATCAAAACCATCAGCATAGTTACAATTCCATAGAATATAAAAGGGGTGATCATATTATAATGACAGTGGATACTACCACCTTCCCTTTACTAAGAAGCTAATATTATTATTAGACTAACAGAAGGTCTCTTAGGCTTGAATAGGGGACCCCATACCTCAAAGATCAGCTTAGTGAAATCACATCACAGGAGCATCAAGAGTCTTCTCGCAGGAAGGCTCGTCTTCGGTCTGAATAATAAACATGATGTCTGTGATATTAAAAGCACCAACTTTCAGGTATGTGCAGCTGCTCGTGTGTTATGACTAAATAGTGGGTCGATCAACCTAGAGTGGAAAACATGCATTGTCTAGCAACTCAGACTGTTTGTCACATCGTGTGCAGACCAAGGTCGCTGCGCAGAGCTCAGGATGGTAACAACAGATTGCTCTCGTGTGAGGCAAAACTCGAGTCAGCAGTTTGTTTAAGCAATAACATGTGAACGCAGTGTCGTGTGCAAAAGCAGCAAGATGGCTTTCTAACTTCTAACGTGGTTATGCTAACTTAACAATGTATGTACGTATTAAGGGAGTCCTTACTACAGCCCTATTGCCATGGGGACGTCAAAAAAAGTGATGTTCCCGTTGCGATAGGGGCTTGAGAATATGCCCCTGAGCGTGTTAACGTTTAACTTTGCAAGCATTATTAAGAAAAATTGGGAAAATCTGGCATATGGCTTTAAGGTAAGTTTCCAAAATGTCAGCCAAACATGCAGTGTGCAGATTAAAGTGACCTGGCAGATGCCATTTGTGGCACCTAGAGGTGTCTGTTCAGTGTCCCATGAGAGAGGCAGCAGCCTGATGTACTTACCTACCTTTACATTCTTCCCTGACGAGTGGTCCCTGGAGGGACATCAATGAAATGAAGCAGATAACAGACTAATACTGAAATCTTCCATGGCCCATTGAATACCACCTCCAGGAGTTGGAGAGACCATGTAACACAGCCTGGAGGTGCTCAGTCAAGAGTAATGTCACCATATTTATTTGACTGGGGAGAATGTCTGCATTGTCAGCATTCCGTCCATCATTTGTTTGTTGTAACGCTTTTCGCCCTAAGTGGGATGGGTATTCCCAGACGTGGGACCCGTGCTCACTACGCCACTGGAGTCAAGCTATCCTGGCTGATGACGGCTGATAGCCAGAAACCGGTCCTAGGATGCTTGATTCCGGTCCAGGGAAGACATGGCTTGGCAGTTCGTGCTGGACTGTTCCCATGAGGCACAGGGTCAAGACTGATTTGCATATGGCCATGTCTAAACTGGGGTGGCGTAGTGGGCAAAAGAACGATGGATTTAACCCAGATCTCTTGACTGGGGGAGAATGTCTGCATTGTCAGCATTCCGTCCATCATTTGTTTGTTGTAACGCTTTTCGCCCTAAGTGGGATGGGTATTCCCAGACGTGGGACCCGTGCTCACTACGCCACTGGAGTCAAGCTATCCTGGCTGATGACGGCTGATAGCCAGAAACCGGTCCTAGGATGCTTGATTCCGGTCCAGGGAAGACATGGCTTGGCAGTTCGGGCTGGACTGTTCCCATGAGGCACAGGGTCAAGGCTGATTTGCATATGGCCATGTCTAAACTGGGGTGGTGTAGTGGGCAAAAGAACGATGGATTTAACCCAGATCTCTTGACTGGGGGAGAATGTCTGCATTGTCAGCATTCCGTCCATCATTTGTTTGTTGTAACGCTTTTCGCCCTAAGTGGGATGGGTATTCCCAGACGTGGGACCCGTGCTCACTACGCCACTGGAGTCAAGCTATCCTGGCTGATGACGGCTGATAGCCATAAACCGGTCCTAGGATGCTTGATTCCGGTGCAGGGAAGACATGGCTTGGCAGTTCGGGCTGGACTGATCCCATGAGGCACAGGGTCAAGACTGATTTGCATATGGCCATGTCTAAACTGGGGTGGTGTAGTGGGCAAAAGAACGATGGATTTAACCCAGATCTCTTGACTGGGGGAGAATGTCTGCATTGTCAGCATTCCGTCCATCATTTGTTTGTTGTAACGCTTTTCGCCCTAAGTGGGATGGGTATTCCCAGACGTGGGACCCGTGCTCACTACGCCACTGGAGTCAAGGTATCCTGGCTGATGACGGCTGATAGCCAGAAACCGGTCCTAGGATGCTTGATTCCGGTCCAGGGAAGACATGGCTTGGCAGTTCGGGCTGGACTGTTCCCATGAGGCACAGGGTCAAGACTGATTTGCATATGGCCATGTCTAAACTGGGGTGGGGTAGTGGGCAAAAGAACGATGGATTTAACCCAGATCTCTTGACTGGGGGAGAATGTCTGCATTGTCAGCATTCCGTCCATCATTTGTTTGTTGTAACGCTTTTCGCCCTAAGTGGGATGGGTATTCCCAGACGTGGGACCCGTGCTCACTACGCCACTGGAGTCAAGCTATCCTGGCTGATGACGGCTGATAGCCAGAAACCGGTCCTAGGATGCTTGATTCCGGTGCAGGGAAGACATGGCTTGGCAGTTCGGGCTGGACTGTTCCCATGAGGCACAGGGTCAAGACTGATTTGCATATGGCCATGTCAACTGGGGTGGCGTAGTGGGCAAAAGAACGATGGATTTAACCCAGATCTCTTGACTGGCGGAGAATGTCTGCATTGTCAGCATTCCGTCCATCATTTGTTTGTTGTAACGCTTTTCGCCCTAAGTGGGATGGGTATTCCCAGACGTGGGACCCGTGCTCACTACGCCACTGGAGTCAAGCTATCCTGGCTGATGACGGCTGATAGCCAGAAACCGGTCCTAGGATGCTTGATTCCGGTCCAGGGAAGACATGGCTTGGCAGTTCGGGCTGGACTGTTCCCATGAGGCACAGGGTCAAGACTGATTTGCATATGGCCATGTCTAAACTGGGGTGGCGTAGTGGGCAAAAGAACGATGGATTTAACCCAGATCTCTTGACTGGGGGAGAATGTCTGCATTGTCAGCATTCCGTCCATCATTTGTTTGTTGTAACACCATATTTATCATGTCAGCGGGGCTGCCAGATTGAAGGCTGGCTTTAACGGAGTGAGCAATCTCAGTGCAATGGTTGTGAACCACTTTTGGCACGTTTGGCTTGCTGGTGGTTTGTGTAGTTTTGTTGCCTTGTACCCAGAATTATTTTTAACTGTGGAAGTGTAGAGGGGATCAAAGTAGGACACAGGGTGAATGGCATTCCAGTAGCACAAGCCCCCTCTTGCCCTCAGTTGCCCCTGAATTTTGTATTAAATATGGGAGTTAGGCTCTTTACTCCCCAGCCATAATTTATAAATAAGACTAATGCAAAGTTGTGAGGTGTTGCACACCCTTACATTTTTTGCATAAATAATCTTGCATAAAAAGGACAGATTTGCAAAGGCCAGTCATTCTCCCAAAGCACACAACAGCATCTAAGTGAGCTATTTGGGGTTGTAAAATTAGACAAGCATTGGAAACTTCAATAGGTCCGGTTTATGAACGAAAGTGTCTTTTTTGTCACTGATTGGTGTAGACACTCCTTAAATCAATATGCATGCACTCCGTCACTGATATTAGTACTCAAGCATCCATTGATAAATTCTCCAACAAATCCTTCCATGCACACTTTGACATAACCAGAATAAAACACATACAAACTCAACAACGTATGCAAGTTAAAGTAAATGAATATAAGTAGAAAAAGAAAATATGCTGCCTTCTAAACAGGGCAAGCATATGTTTGCAAGCTAAACATAGCAGCGGGTGTCCATCTTGCAAATGTATTGTAAATAATCTATTGTTGCTTTAATGTTCAAGTATGGCTGCCACATATAGAACCAACTTGTTGGTCATCATGGAATGGTAAAACAATGATACACTATTTACAAAAGCATTCACTAATGATCTCCTGGTTTAGAGGAAGTGGCCAGCTGGAATATTATGCAATGCAGATGAAAAGATCAGCAAGCAAGCGACCTATCATTACTGCGCAGAGAACTCTAAAATCCTCTTGAGAAACATTCAAATAAAAAGAGGAGAAGCAATGAAATGAAAAGTCAGCACTGAAGAACTAGCAAACTAGCCTTGATAGCAGAAGAGCCCTCATTTTCTGGTGAATGTACACACATGATCAAACAAAAGCGCCAATGACAGACTCCATCTGAACCATTGCCCCATGCAGTTCGCTGTCATGGATGAAAGCAGAGTGAAACAATATTCAGACAGACCAGTGGCTAAACAGAGTGGACCCAAAGGCCCTCTATGTATCTATATGGATGTTTAGTTATATAGGGACTGATTATGATGTCTGACGGACGAGCGTCCAACCCGCATCGTTGTGGTATAGGAACCGGCCAACAGGTAGTTGGTGGTCCCGACCACCAAATTAGGATCCGACTGCTGTGGAGGCCATTGGAAACATGCCTCTTTGCCTCGAGGCTTGTGCTGTGGCCCGTAAATGGGATGCAGCACAAGCCGCAATGCTAGAAGGCATGTTTTTAAACATCCCTGCACTGTATGGCGGGCCCATAACTGAGGCCACGGTGGACAGAGGCCCTCCAAGGGGCCCCAAAAATGACTTTCTGTCAGCCTTTTCACAGCAGAAGAACTGACATGAAATGGCTGGTGGAAAGGTGGATTGTAATCCCCACAGCGGTGCCTGAGAAAGCACCGTCTCCTTTGTGGGGAATGCGATCCGACTGACCGCCCGACGGGCTCCTTGAATATCGTAATGCTGCAGTCTGACTGCGGACATAGGTGTCAGCGGGACTGACAACAACGGCATTTCGTTGCTTTTGACAATTAATTTGTCAGGCCTACAGCCTTTAGCATAACGTTTCATTATAAGCAATCTAGTCTATAACCTTTATCATTGGGTTAGCACCATAAGCAACTCTGGATCTGCTGTGTTGCGTCATAAGACTTTCTGCAAGGCGCACCTCAGGTATACCATATCAAAATGCCAAATATGTACAAAATTCAGTTGTCAAAATAATACAAACCGCTACAAGTAGACCCTTTTAAAGATTACCATAGTCTGAATTGTCTATTCATATATGTGTTTTTTTTAAGTGGGTGACCAACACCTAAATCCTTGCCTACTACAGTAATCTGAGAGATTGCATGTAACAAAATGCCTGCCTACAGGCTTTAGCATAGTGTAATAGCAACCCACCCTGAAAAGTTTTTTGCCTTTAACACATACTTTTCACATTAAATGAGGTCTACTTGCTTTTTCATAACTCTTCATTAAAAACAGATCCAACCTGAGGAAGCTGACTAACTTATTCCAATTGAACTGATACGGCTTCTACGCTTTACTAATGGCTTAACACAATATACAACCCAGGCTTATGGAAGTGTGTAAATGGTGGCAACCGTCAAGCATTTACAGCCTTTCCCAATAAGGACTTACAAGCATCTTTACAGTGATATTCAACTCCCAGGGCTTGTCACAGTGTGTGAGCAACATCATTACCCATCTACGATGATAAACTGTGACATTACATAAAACCAAATAGCTTTCTATGGCCTGTAACAATATGGCAATCACACACTGTTAGTTGCCTACTGACTTTATCATGTGCTGTTCACAATAAATAATTCAGGCCTACTGACTTTGCACTAGCTTTTCATAATTAACAGGCCAGCCCTCTGGCATAACATTTGTTGGTACACCAATCAAGCCTGTAGTTGTTATCTTGGCTTGTCGCCATAACCAACTCAGGCGTAATGTACTGAATATAAGATTTCACACAAGGCAACCATCAGGCATACAGTCATATAATTGTGAATTTCTACAAAATTACAGTTGGCAAAGCAAAACAGTATATCTCCTAACAGGGCCTGATAAGGATTCTTCCAATGCAATCCTCTATGCTCATGGTTTGTCGGAGGAGTAACCAACAACAGATCATTCTCTACAAAGCTAATTTGACATTTTGTTTAACAAAATACCTATCTTTAGGTTTTCATCTGGAGTAATAACAATCATGTTATCATTGGCTTGTCACCATAACCAATTTAAGTCCACTGTACTGAAAGGAAGCTTTCCACAAGGAAACCGTCCAACACACAGTCATAAAAGTACAAATGTATACAAAATTGCAGTTGGCAAAGAAAAATACTCTCTCTCCTAAGAGAGCCTAATAAAGATTATTGTAGTGCATATCTTCTATTCACACAATTTGTTCGGGTAGATCACAAACACCAAAACTCTTGCCTATTACAGTAATCTGTGATATTCGATGTTACAAAATACCTGCCGAAGGCTCACCAAAGGCACACCTGTCTGCACCCATCTGTGCCTTACGGGTGAGTAGTCGCCCTTTACAAGCCACCTGATTGGTTGAACAATGGTTTAGTGCTGAGGAGAACTGTGCAGGAGAAAACAACAACATGAAAGTGACTACAATAGATGCACAAGGGCTTTGTAGGATTCACTGCACAAGAAAAACCCCACCCAATCAAAAGGCTGTGAGATTTGACCCTCCTGCGAGTTTAGCAGCCATCTTGCGTGTGGCTTACTATTTAAGCCATGCCCAAACTCAGAAGTCCCTTGTAATTCGAGAACTTACCCAAACAGGATCCTTGTCAATGCGGTCCCTCTGTTGATGCACCAAGCGGCTTCCAGATCCAGTTTGCAAATTGTCCTGGAAGACAAGAACACAGATCAGCATAAAGACGGTAACACACACGTGATTCCTCATACAAAATCCAAAGTGCTTTTGAACTTACCTGAACTCCGATCCCAAATCACCCGCCAGGCCCTTACAACACAAAGGACACGTTATATTATATTGTGGACAAACTAAGTACAATGTTGTATTATGGCTGTGTGTATTCACAATTCTGTTTAGCTTCTATGGTGGAGAGATTGAAAATAATTTGTTATAGTGAACTTGCATAACGACTTGTTACAGGGGCATTGTATAAACAATTATTTATATGAGAAGTCTTCCTGAGTGTGAAAAGAGATCACTTTCATCGCAATAATACATATAATTGTAGGTATTGGTATGTTATTTGTGAATGCATAAGTAGGTTTATTTTGTAACTGCAAAGTTAGACAGGACAACTGTGTAGTCTGAGTGTCTGATCCAGCTATTTGATTTGGGGGCTCAGTTTGAAGAAGGTGCTCAGTGATTTTTCTGCAAATGTGCAGTATGTAAGTTACACAATTAGGGGTATTAGCTAATGTATGGCACTTATTACATGTAAGAGCAGCATTTGACCCGTGTCTTGTTTCTTCAAAAAGGTGTATTACCAAAGATTCCTTATTGGGTGACATTACAACAGAACCAGTGGGAAGTAGGAATATGCAGGTACATGAGAGTTACTGAAGGGTGCTGAGGCAAACTAGAGATCACAAGTTGTACACTTTGGGGGATTGTTCCTATTTTTGCACACAGACACACCCGAGAGATCACAAGCCTCAGTCTCCTGAATAGCAGACGAACCTCCAGAAGGATTGATGCACGGTGCAGTGACAGATAACCAGATGACATCCTATCTCTCTTTCTCATCCAATTCACTTTCCCCTGTTGAGTTCTCTCCCTCCTGGAATAACATCTGTTTTCATGAGGACTGAACTCGGTAGCAGAGTTGGGATCAAGCAACTCGGACTCCAGCTCATCCTGGCAGGAACACTCAAGTTAGTGCTTCACAGTTTACCACCATAACCAACTGCTGTATCTAGTATATACTTTGCAACAAGCCAAACAGTCCAATTCATGTAGGCTTTCTAGAGAAAGTACACAAATTCAGCTCAGACAAATCCTGTACTAGGGGTAACCAACATATGAGTGGATTCTATGCCCCTTTCTAGATAGGCCTCTGGTAGCTCTTGTTTGTTGATCACATGGGATCAGCTGGCAGTTGCACTGTCAGGCCAGACCTAAAAATCCATGTAGGTTAATAACTGCCCTCTTCTCAACAAAACACCATAAAATATCTGGATAAATAAACAAAATGATCACAGCTGTGAGGAAGGCAAACCTTTTTTATGGAACCACACAACCTCTTCTCAATCTAAACATGTTCTCCTGGCTCCCAACATGTGGAAGGAGCCACCGGCCCACTCCTGGTGATCCTGTGAAGTCAGATCATAAAAATCATAAAGGCTTTTTGAGTGGTTAAAGAAACACCCCTCTCGGGAAGTAATAAGCATATCCTACAGTGCAAATCTATTACTCCATTTTTATAATGCAGGTTTACAAAAGCATTCATGGTGTTTATCCTGACTCAAAAATAGAGACTACAAGCAATTGTAGCCAACACGTTGCACTCTTGGTAAGTAAGCAACTTTATTTTCTTAGTATAGAATTCACTTTATGTAGTCGAACTTGGAGAAAGTTACTTTTGGTCTGTATTCATTTAGCATTTTAGGCCTCGGCATTTTTACTGTCACAAATGTGCTAATTCAGAATTTGTGGCTATGAAAAAAATGCTTTTACAGATGTACTAATCCAGTTTTAGAAGTTGGAAATCCCTAAAATGGATTTGTGAAAGGGTCCTGATTTGGTATTTGAAAGAGGCACGCTGAAGGAGTCCCTTCCAAATACTGAACCAATATGCTATCTTCAATGTTTTGCAATAGAGTCCTGTCACAAAACATGGAAAACTTAGTGAGACCTCAAAGGAGGTGGTAACCCATTCGCAAAAGAGATGGGGTCCCATTTGGAACCCTTGACCTTTGTGAATCAAAAAACCGCTGGTGATTAGGCAATGGTTCATGGGTCACTGCCAACTTTCAACTAGGGGTAGCAGAAATATTCACTACTTTTGCACAGTTTGCGTAGTCCAGGAAATCCGCGCACCTCACGTAGTGCCGGGGTTCCCAATAAGTTCTGCCATCCGGCATGTGGTGGAATTATTTTTTGAGCTGGTGCATGGGGGACTTGTTTTGTGACACTTGCAAGCCTAGTGACCGCGGCTGCACCTCGAGCAGATTCTCTACTTGAGAAGCAGCTAAATCTCCTCAGAAAGACATTTTTGAGTTGATATTCTACTTCAACCGTTCATGTTGTTTTTTAGTGCGAGAAGCCTTTTTTTATTTACTTTATTTTTTCAACAAGAAGGAAGTGTCCCAGAGACTCCAATATCCTGTTCCTGTCCAGCAGGCTCCTCCCTGTGCTTTGTCCATCTCCTGGTCACTTTTCATTTGGATTTGTAGCTGGAAGGATCACTCTCTGTCTGTGTTGGACCTGGCCTCGTGGCGTGGTCCCAAACCCTCCTACCCGACCCGACGGGGGCAGCCCCCACCCTTCGGGCTCCCTCCGGATTGTACTTTGCTACCCGCACCAGCCTACGCGACACGGCTCGCCTCGGCCCCAGCGAAGCCCCGACATCGAGGCACCAAGATCCGGCCAGGGGGTACCAAGTGGCCACTCCACCGATCCCGGAGGAGGGGAGTTTCGATGGGACCCCCAACCGTCCCTCAACGCCTGGCTTCAATCGCCCTCTGGCGCCTCTCCCGCTGGGTGTCTGGCCTCTCCTATCCCAGCCCCTCCGCCCCAAGGTGCAAGGGTCCGGACATCAAAGGGCTCCAGACCTATATCTGAGACAACCTCAAGCCAGGACGGCAGTTGTATCCTGGAGTCAAGAGCCCTGCTGATCGGATCGTGGCTGACCCTACGGAGAAAGACTCACTACTTGGACCTTGGACCTCTGAGCCCTGCTGACTGCGTTGCGGCTCCCCCCTTTTGCTGAGAAGAAGATCCTCCCGGAACACCGGAGCCCTGCTGACCTCGCCGCGGCTCGACCTCGCAGAAGTAAACCATCGGAGCCCTGCTGACCTCGTCGCGGCTCGACCTCGCAGAAGTAAACCATCGGAGCCCTGCTGACCACGTCGCGGCTCGACCTCACCGCACCAATCCCCTGAACCGAGCAGACGACGTCCCGGTTCCCGGAACCCCCCGGCTCGAGGATTGAGAGCTAGGCGCAGGGTGTCCAGTACCAGGCTAAGACTGAGACTGTCCCGCTACCCCATCCCAACCAGACTTTGAGATTCTCTTGGATCCCTCGATCCACCTGTAAATATTGCCACAGAAACCTGCCTTGATAACCGATAAAATCTTCTAAGAATAAATACCCTGGTGGTGTCCCTTTGTGGTGGTGGGGTTGCTTGGCTGATACGATCATAGGAGAAGGACCTCACCCAGGAGGCTTCTCAGCGGCGCTCGGCTACTCGCCTACGGAACGGTGGCTCTCGGGGTGGTCAGTCCGACACCATCGGGCTCCCGGAGGGTGCCCTTCTAACATTGGTGGCCAGCGGTGCGATCCGAGTCCGACGCAGATCGTACAGCGAGTAACTCACCCACTACCTACCTAGACACAGGGTAACCATGAACGACCAACAGACCACCCCAACTGCGGAGTTCCGACAAGAACGGTTGGAGGAGTATACCCATAAGGAACTAAAACAGTTTTGTAAAGACAAAGGCATCGCAACCACCGGATTAAACACAAAAGAGGACCTGCAAAAAGCCCTAAAGACCTGGGTAGAGTCCGAAGCGGCCTCCCCCCAAACCGAAGAAAACCCGGTGCGAAACGTACACCGGCAACCAACCGCAGCCCCGGCAGAGGGGAGGACAACCAGCATAGAGACCGGCCTCTCCCTGGAAGAGATACGAGAACGGGAGAGGGTCAGGACCCACGAGTTAGAGCTCGCCCGACTCCGCCTTGACGGCGAACTCCTGCTAGCCGAAAAGAAACTGGCCTTAGAACAACTGCGGCTGCAAGAAGAGATAGAGGAGAAAAAGCGGCACCGAGAACTGGAAGAGAGGAGGCTAACCCTCGAGCATGAGCGGGGCCTTAAAGAACTTGAAATCAAGTCCAGAAATGGAGAGACCAGCACCCCCGGAAACCGAGACACCCCCACACCAGTCGAGGCGAAAGTACACATCCCCAAGGATGTCGTCAAAGAGTACTACAAGAACGACGACATCCAACAATGGTTCAAGGCCTACGAAGTAGCTATGACCGCCCATCGGTTACCCCGGAAAGATTGGGGTGCCGGCCTATGGGGACGGTTCCTCAGCGAAGGCCGAGACACCCTGCTGCAGCTCCCAGACGCAGTGATGACCTCCTATGACCATATGAAGGAGGCCCTGCTCACCCGCTATGGGCTCACCCCCAAGATGTACCGCCAACGCTTCCGGGACTGCAAGAAGCTCCCCGGTACCACCTGGGTGGAATACGTAGACTTTTTCAGCAGGGCCCTGGAAGGGTGGATCAAGGGCAGCAAAGTCACCTCCTACGAACAGCTGTTCGACCTCATTGTATGGGAGCACCTCTCCAACAACTGCTTCATCGAGCTGAGACAGCACCTCCTCGACAGCAAGCTGACCGAGCCGCGGAAGCTCGCCGCCGAGGCCGATCGATGGGTGAACACCCGGGTCCCTCGGAACTCGATGGGGGAGTACCAGCGGAACACCACGGGGCCCCCCCGCCAGCGGGGCGGAGGAGGGGGATCGAACAGAAACAGAGACTTTCCAGCGGGGCCACCCCGGAGTCCTCCCCGGGGACCGCCCTCAAACCGCACGTCCCCGTCCCTCGCCTGAAGAGGGGCCCCCCCAGCCCGACCAGGGCCTCGACCGACGGTGACGTGCTACAACTGCCAACAACCAGGGCACTACGCCAGTGACCCCACCTGCCCCGTGAACCGACGGGCGGGGACCACCGGGCCACCCCCCCGCCAGTTGGCGGCCGCTGCCCTGGGGGAAGGGGGAGAAGAGGAAGAGAATTATGACGCTGGACCAACCGAGTGGGAACCCGCCGCCATGACATTAGTCTGCCTGGGCAGCCGGGAGATGGTACCCCGGGCGCCCATCCCGAGCAACACCCAGAAGTACCAACAGTGGGTTACCATTAACGGACGCCGGGCCGAGGCCCTCCGAGACACCGGAGCCAGCGTGACAGCCGTCCGCTGCCACTTGGTGACCCCCGAACAGATCTTGCCTAATGTACTGTGCCCCGTCCGGTCGGCAGACAACACTGAGAGCTTGTGCCAGATGGCCCGGATCCCCTTCGAGTGGGGGGGAGTGTCGGGCATGCTGAAGGTCACCGTCCGCGACGACGCCCCCGTGGACTGCCTCCTTGGGAACGATCTGGAAAGTTTCCCCTGGGCCCACGTCGAGCGCCGAGAGCATCTGGGGATGCTGGGACTGCCCGAATGGGTCTGCGCAACCACCCGGTCCACGACCGCCCGGGCCATCCAACCGAGCGTCGAGGCTCCCCCCGAAGAGCCGGAATGGCCCGAACCACCAGCCCCCTCCGCCGAAGAAGAAGCCGACACCGAGGCCGGGCCACCCGAACTCGCCCCGGACGAGGTCACCGCGCTCGGCGACCTCCCCGAACTCGCCTAATGGCACCAAGAAGGTGGCCCCACAAGGGAGCAGTTCCGCCAAGAACAAAAAACCTGCCCCTCCCTCGAAGGGACCCGACAGCAAGCAGCCGCCCAGGCCGTCGGAGACCAGGCGGGGAGCCACTGGGTCTACTGGGACAATGACCTCCTCTACAGCGAGCAGAAGACCGCAGAATTGGGGGCCAGCCGCGTGCTTGTGGTCCCCCTCAGATTCCAGGACTTCCTCCTCAATCTGGCGCATGATGTGCCCCTCGCCGGGCACCTGGGGCAGGACAAAACATACAGCCGCCTGGTGACCCACTTCTACTGGCCCCGCATGCGGAAAGACGTGGACAATCATTGCCGGACCTGCCCGACCTGCCAAGCCAGCGGGAAGAGCGGGGGAAGGGTCAAAGCCCCTCTCCAGCCCTTTCCAGTAGTCAACACCCCGTTCGAGCGGGTGGGGATCGACATTGTGGGGCCCCTGGACCCCCGAACCTCCCAGGGGCATCGCTTCATCCTCTTCCTGGTCGACCCTGCCACCCGATACCCCGAGGCCATCCCTCTCCGAACAGTGATGGCCCCCATGGTGGGCCGGGCCTTGATGGGAATCTTCTCCCGAGTAGTCTTCCCCCGGGAGGTGGTGAGCGACCGAGGCACCAACTTTATCTCGAAGTATATGCGGTCCCTGTGGCAACAGCGCGGGGTCACCTACAAATTCACCACCCCGTACCACCCCCAGGGGAACGGTCTAGTCGAACGATTTAACCGGACATTGAAAGGGATGATCAAAGGCCTGGGGGAGCCCCTGAGACGCAAGTGGGACGTCCTGCTGCCCTGCCTCCTGTTTGCCTATCGGGAGGTCCCGCAAAAGTCCCTGGGGTTCAGCCCCTTCGAACTCTTGTACGGACACCCTGTCCGAGGCCCTCTCAGCCTGGTCAAGGAAGGCTGGGAGACCACCATCCAAGATGCTCCCCCTGACGTCTACCGGTACCTCCTGACCCTGCGAAACCAAACATGGAAATTCAGGGAACTGGCCGAAGCCAACCTCGAGGCCAGCCAGGAGGAGATGAAACGCTGGTATGACCAGAACGCCTCCTCCATCGAGTTCGAGCCCGGACAGCAGGTCTGGGTCATGTCGTCCGTCGACCCCTGTGCCCTCCAAGACAAGTGGACCGGGCCCTTCAAGGTGGTCTAGAAGAAGAGCCCCGTCACCTACCTGGTCGACCTGGAATCCCCCAGGAACCCTCTCCGGGTCCTCCACGCCAACAGGCTCAAACCCCACTTTGCCCGAACCGAACTTAGTCTGTTGATGGCTACGGACGATGGGGCCGAGGACGACTCCGAACCCCTATCCGACCTCCTGAAAACCTCCGAAAAGGACGGCTCCGTGGAAGGAGTCATCCTCTCTGCTAGGCCTGGGAGGTAAATTCCGTTCCGCTCGCGGAATTTGCGTAATTTGCGTAATTTCGCGCTCCGCGGAGAATGCGAAATTGCCCAAAATTCTGCTTTCCGCGACTTCGCGAAATTTTTTGCTTGTTCGCGTTCTAATAATGCGTGTTCACGAGATATTTCTCCCCGAGCACGTAAACAGCGATTGTGAACAGGAAAAAGCATCGCGAACAAGCAATTCCGCGTGTTCGCGGAATTTCTGCGTGTTCGCGGAGATTTTTTACCATTTCGCGGAGATTTGCGTATCGCGATTACGCAAATTCCGCCCACCCCTACTCTCTGCTACCCTGACTCCCGATCAGCGCCGAGGTTGCAAAAACTGCTGCATCGCTTCGCTGCTCTCTTCTCCCTCACTCCCAGAGTCACCCGATGGTGCATCCACGACGTCGACACCGGGGACAGTCCCCCCGTGCGACACCGAGCCTACCGGGTACCCGAGCGAGTGCGGGGCTGCATCAACGCCAAGGTCACCAAGATGTTGGCCCTGGGGGTCATCGAGCCCTCCGACAGCCCCTGGGCCAGCCCGGTGGTCCTGGTGCCGAAAGCTGCCGCCCCCGGCACCACCCCGGAGCTCCGGTTTTGTGTGGATTATCGGGGATTGAATGCCGTCACCAAAACCGATGCCCATCCCATTCCTCGGGCAGATGAACTGATTGACCGCCTAGGAGCAGCCCGCTACCTTAGCACCTTCGACCTCACCGCCGGATACTGGAAGATCAGGCTCACCCCCGGCGCCCAGGAGCGTTACGCTTTCTCCACCCCCGATGGCCACTACCACTTCTGCGTGATGCCCTTCGGCATGAAAAATGCCCCGGCGACCTTCCATAGGCTGGTAAATAAGGTACTGGCCGGCCTGGAAGCGTTCAGTGCTGCCTACCTGGACGATATTGCGGTGTTCAGCAGCCACTGGGCCGAGCACCTGAGGCACCTCGAGGAGGTCCTGACCGCCCTCCAAAGGGCCGGACTTACCGTAAAAGCCAGCAAGTGTCAGATAGGCCAAGGGTCAGTAACCTATCTGGGACATCAAGTGGGGAGCGGCCATGTGGCTCCCCTCCAGCCAAAGATCGACGCCATCGTGGCCTGGGAGCCCCCAACCACCCAAACAGCTGTGAGGGCCTTCCTGGGACTCACAGGTTATTACCGGCGGTTCATTCAGAACTATGGGAGCATTGTGGGCCCCCTCACGGAGCTCACATCAAAGAAGCAGCCCAAGAAAGTGCACTGGACGCCCCACTGTCAGGCGGCCTTCGAGACCCTCAAGACAGCAATGTGTACCGCTCCCGTGCTGCAGGCCCCCGACTACAGCAAGGAGTTTGTGGTGCAGACGGATGCCTCGGAGTACGGAATCGGGGCCGTCTTGTCCCAGGTGAACGCTGAGAGGGTTGACCAGCCGGTGGCCTTCATCAGCCGGCGCCTGCTGCCCAGGGAGCAAAGATGGAGCACCATCGAACGAGAGGCCTTCGCCGTGGTGTGGGCCCTCAAGAAGCTCCGGTCCTACCTCTTTGGCACCCACTTTCGGGTCCAAACCTACCACTGACCCTTGCGGTGGTTGATGCAGATGAGAGGCGAGAACCCGAAGTTGTTGCGATGGTCTATCTCTCTGCAGGGGATGGACTTCACCGTAGATCATCGGCCCGGCAACGACCACGCCAATGCCGACGGCCTGTCCCGCTTCTTCCGCCTCGGCAAGGAGAACCCCCAAGACGATGGGTGACTCTCTCTGCCTTCCGCTGGGGGGGACGCCTGTTGGACCTGGCCTCATGGCGTGGTCCCGAACCCTCCTACCCGACCCGACGGGGGCAGCCCCCACCCTTCGGGGTCCCTCCGGATTTTCTTTGCTACCCGCACCAGCCTACGCGACACGGCTCGCCCCGGCCTTGGCCCCAGCGAAGCCCCGACATCGAGGCACCAAGATCCAGCCAGGGGGTACCAAGTGGCCACTCCACCGATCCCGGAGGAGGGGAGTTTCGATGGGACCCCCAACCGTCCCTCAACACCTGGCTTCAATCGCCCTCCGGCCCTCCTGGGCGCTGGCGCCTCTCCCGCTGGGTGTCTGGCCTCTCCTATCCCGGCCCCTCCGCCCCCAGGCGCAAGGGTCCGGACATCAAAGGGCTCCAGACCTATATCTGGGGCAACCTCAAGCCAGGACGGCAGTTGTATCCTGGAGTCAAGAGCCCTGCTGATCGGATCGCGGCTGACCCTACGGAGAAAGACTCACTACTTGGACCTTGGACCTCTGAGCCCTGCTGACTGCGTCGCGGCTACCCCCTTTTGCTGAGAAGAAGATCCTCCCGGAACACCGGAGCCCTGCTGACCTCGTCGCGGCTCGACCTCGCAGAAGTAAACCATCGGAGCCCTGCTGACCTCGTCGCGGCTCGACCTCGCAGAAGTAAACCATCGGAGCCCTGCTGACCACGTCGCGGCTCGACCTCACCGCACCAATCCCCTGAACCGAGCGGACGACGTCCCGGTTCCCGGAACCCCCCGGCTCGAGGATTGAGAGCTAGGCGCAGGGTGTCCAGTACCAGGCTAAGACTGAGACTGTCCCGCTACCCCATCCCAACCAGACTTTGAGACTCTCTTGGATCCCTCGATCCACCTGTAAATATTGCCACAGAAAACTGCCTTGATAACCGATAAAATCTTATAAGAATGAATACCCTGGTGGTGTCCCTTTGCGGTGGTGGGGTTGCTTGGCTGATACGATCATAGGAGAAGGACCTCGCCCAGGAGGCTTCTCAGTGGCGCTCGGCTACTCACCTACGGAACGGTGGCTCTCGGGGTGGTCAGTCCGACACCATCGGGTTCCCGGAGGGCGCCCTTCTAACAGTCTGCTGCATGTATACGTTGGATTTAAGGACTTTGGGCCCGAATAGTTTAGAACTACTCTGCCAGACTGACGGAATCCCGTCCGCCCTATTTAGATGTGTGCTGGCTGATCTGCCGTCTGCATCGACAGAGTGTTTCCCGTCGCATTAATCGTTTTCTGCTGTCAACGCAGCGGACTTCTCTTCTGGCTAACATTACTCCATCACCTGCAGGGTGACGGGATTTCGCACGGCCAATTTACATTTCATAGTTGTGCTGGTGGTGTTCTAGTGGAGGGTTGCCGGTGAAGTGAATCCCTTGCAGGACGCGGTCAACATTGGACTATTCCTGTGGCTGTAGGATGGATGCCAGAATCACACATCTGGGTGTAGATTCCGATCCTGGAAAAACCGGGTACGAATCGTCGGACGGAGCGTTTTCTCCGTCCGACTCGTACCCGGTAAATATACCTTACAAACATGCAAGTACGATTCGTACGGAAACACCATTTTCGTACGAATCGTAAAAAACACCGACCGACGAAAATATACATACCAATGTGATCCGGGAATGCTCCGACGTGACGTCGGGACGCATGCAGGCTGCGGTTCACGAACCAGGAAGTACGATCCGCACCGACGTCACCCCGTACGGATTATATTTTCCGGCAGCCAAAAACTGCCGGGAAACCAGGACGACACGCACAAGGAGCACCTGTACGCGACGGACAGCCATGGACCCGAACCTACGTGTCATCCCAGCCCTCATAGCAGTCCACCTGCTCTACAGGCACCGAAGCAGACACCGCAGAAGGTCAGAATAACACCCAGGGGCAAAGGGGGGGCAGGGGCAGGAAACATAACCCCCACACAAGTCACAAATCACACATGCCCTGGACATACCTGACCTGCAGGACCTGGTCACCTCGAGGGGGTGGGGGCGTGTCCATCAATGCAAGCGTCCGCCACAACGGAAGTGGATGTTGATGCGAACCGGCAACACAACAATACCGGTACGTACCGTCCCCAGGCCTTAAGAGCATGGGTACGGGCCGTACCACGCCCACCACTATGTCACCCCGACAATGGCGGTACGGCCCGTACCCACGTTCGAATGGCCTGGGTACGGGCCGTACCAGCATTGTTGGGGTGATGTGGGGGTACGCAAGGTACGACCCGTACCCACGCTCTGAAGGGCTGGGTACGGTGCGTAGCCCTACGGCACCCCATTGGTGGTCTGCGCCGTACCCAGGCCCTCAGAGCGTGGGTACGGGTCATACCACGCGTACCCCCACATCACCCCAACAATCCTGGTACGGCCCGTACCCAGGCCATTCGAACGTGGGTACGGGCCGTACCGCCATTGTCGGGGTGACGTAGTGGTGGGCGTGGTACGGCCCGTACCCACGCTCTTAAGGCCTGGGGACGGTACGTACCCAGGCCTGCAAACCGTGGGTACAGGAATGTACGGAGCGTACCCCCACCCGTGTATGAATGGAGCGTACCCCCACCCCACCAGTGTATGTACGGACAGTACCCCCACCCCACCATTGTATGTACGGACTGTACCCCCACCACACCAGTGTATGTACGGAGCGTACCCACACCCGTGTATGAATGGAGCGTACCCCCACCCCACCAGTGTATGTACGGACCGTACCCCCACCAGTGTATGTACGGAGCGTACCCCGACCCGTGTATGAATGGAGCGTACCCCCACCCCACCAGAGTATGTACGGACCGTACCCCCACCCCACCAGTGTATGTACGGAGCGTACCCACACCTGTGTATGCATGCAGCGTACCAACTCCCCACCCGTGTATGTACGGACCGTACCCCCACCCCACCAGTGTATGTACGGAGCGTACCCCCACCCGTGTATGAATGGAGCGTACCCACACCCGTGTATGAATGGAGCGTACCCACACCCGTGTATGTCCCGACCGTACATGCCCAGACATAGGAGGGGTTGGTGCCTATCACTCCCAGCAGTGCCCAGACATAGGAGGGGTGGGTGCAGAGTCCTCCCAGCAGTGCCCAGACACAGGAGGGGTGTGTGCCTATCACTCCCAGCAGTGCCCAGACACAGGAGGGGTGTGTGCCTATCACTCCCAGCAGTGCCGAGACATAGGAGGGGTGGGTGCAGAGTCCTCCCAGCAGTGCCCAGACACAGGAGGGGTATGTGCCTATCACTCCCAGCAGTGCCCAGACATAGGAGGGGTGGGTGCAGAGTCCTCCCAGCAGTGCCCAAACACAGGAGGGGTGTGTGCCTATCACTCCCAGCAGTGCCCAGACATAGGAGGGGTGGGTGCAGAGTCCTCCCAGCAGTGCCCAGACATAGGAGGGGTGTGTGCCTATCACTCCCAGCAGTGCCCAGACACAGGAGGGGTGTGTGCCTATTACTCCCAGCAGTGCCCAGACATAGGAGGGGTGGGTGCAGAGTCCTCCCAGCAGTGCCCAGACACAGGAGGGGTGTGTGCCTATCACTCCCAGCAGTGCCCAGACATAGGAGGGGTGGGTGCAGAGTCCTCCCAGCAGTACCCAGACACAGGAGGGGTGTGTGCCTATCACTCCCAGCAGTGCCCAGACACAGGAGGGGTGTGTGCAGAGTCCTCCCAGCAGTGCCCAGACACAGGAGGGGTGTGTGCCTATCACTCCCAGCAGTGCCCAGACATAGGAGGGGTGGGTGCAGAGTCCTCCCAGCAGTGCCCAGACACAGGAGGGGTGTGTGCAGAGTCCTCCCAGCAGTGCCCAGACACAGGAGGGGTGTGTGCAGAGTCCTCCCAGCAGTGCCCAGACACAGGAGCCATTGTCGGGGTGACGTGGTGGTGGGCGTGGTACGGCCCGTACCCACGCTCTTAAGGCCTGGGGACGGTACGTACCCAGGCCTGCAAACCGTGGGTACAGGAATGTACGGAGCGTACCCCCACCCGTGTATGAATGGAGCGTACCCCCACCCTACCAGTGTATGTACGGACCGTACCCCCACCCCACCAGTGTATGTACGGACCGTGCCCCCACCCCACCAGTGTATGTACGGAGCGTACCCACACCCGTGTATGAATGGAGCGTACCCCCACCCCACCAGTGTATGTACGGACCGTACCCCCACCCCACCAGTGTATGTACGGACCGTACCCCCACCCCACCAGTGTATGTATGGAGCGTACCCACACCCGTGTATGAATGGAGCGTACCCCCACCCCACCAGTGTATGTACGGACCGTACCCCCACCCCACCAGTGTATGTACGGAGCGTACCCCCACCCGTGTATGAATGGAACGTACCCCCACCCCACCAGTGTATGTACGGACCATACCCCCACCCCACCAGTGTATGTACGGAGCGTACCCCCACCCGTGTATGAATGGAGCGTACCCCCACCCCACCAGTGTATGTACGGACCGTACTCCCACCCCACCAGTGTATGTACGGAGCGTACCCACACCCGTGTATGCATGCAGCGTACCAAATCCCCACCTGTGTATGTACGGACCGTACCCCCACCCCACCAGTGTATGTACGGAGCGTTCCCACACCCGTGTATGAATGGAGCGTACCCACACCCGTGTATGAATGGAGCGTACCCACACCCGTGTATGTCCCGACCGTACATGCCCAGACATAGGAGGGGTGGGTGCCTATCACTCCCAGCAGTGCCCAGACATAGGAGGGATGGGTGCAGAGTCCTCCCAGCAGTGCCCAGACACAGGAGGGGTGTGTGCCTATCACTCCCAGCAGTGCCCAGACATAGGAGGGGTGGGTGCAGAGTCCTCCCAGCAGTGCCCAGATATAGGAGGGGTGTGTGCCTATCACTCCCAGCAGTACCCAGACACAGGAGGGGTGTGTGCCTATCACTCCCAGCAGTGCCCAGACATAGGAGGGGTGGGTGCAGAGTCCTCCCAGCAGTGCCCAGACACAGGAGGGGTGTGTGCCTATCACTCCCAGCAGTGCCCAGACATAGGAGGGGTGGGCACAGAGTCCTCCCAGCAGTGCCCAGACATAGGAGGGGTGTGTGCCTATCACTCCCAGCAGTGCCCAGACACAGGAGGGGTGTGTGCCTATCACTCCCAGCAGTGCCCAGACATAGGAGTGGTGGGTGCAGAGTCCTCCCAGCAGTGCCCAGACACAGAAGGGGTGTGTGCCTATCACTCCCAGCAGTGCCCAGACATAGAAGGGGTGGGTGCAGAGTCCTCCCAGCAGTGCCCAGACACAGGAGGGGTGTGTGCCTATTACTCCCAGCAGTGCCCAGACATAGGAGGGGTGGGTGCAGAGTCCTCCCAGCAGTGCCCAGACATAGGAGGGGTGTGTGCCTATCACTCCCAGCAGTGCCCAGACACAGGAGGGGTGTGTGCCTATCACTCCCAGCAGTGCCCAGACATAGGAGGGGTGGGTGCAGAGTCCTCCCAGCAGTGCCAAGACACAGGAGGAGTGTGTGCCTATCACTCCCAGCAGTGCCCAGACATAGGAGGGGTGGGTGCAGAGTCCTCCCAGCAGTGCCCAGACACAGGAGGGGTGTGTTCCTATCACTCCCAGCAGTGCCCAGACACAGGAGGGGTGTGTGCAGAGTCCTCCCAGCAGTGCCCAGACACAGGAGGGGTGTGTGCCTATCACTCCCAGCAGTGCCCAGACATAGGAGGGGTGGGTGCAGAGTCCTCCCAGCAGTGCCCAGACACAGGAGGGGTGTGTGCAGAGTCCTCCCAGCAGTGCCCAGACACAGGAGGGGTGTGTGCAGAGTCCTCCCAGCAGTGCCCAGACACAGGAGGGGTGTGTGCAGAGTCCTCCCAGCAGTGCCCAGACACAGGAGGGGTGTGTGCCTATCACTCCCAGCAGTGCCCAGACATAGGAGGGGTGGGTGCAGAGTCCTCCCAGCAGTGCCCAGACATAGGAGGGGTGGGTGCAGAGTCCCCCCAGCTGTGCCCATGGAAAGAAAGGGGTTGAGTACACACGGATACAATGGCCACAATTGTCAGTTAGGTGCTCAAAGACTCAGCAGAACACGAAACACATGTGTGCGAGGCTGGGAGTACACACATGCATACTGCGGAAAAGGGAACATGTACACATTAAGTCCTGTCAATATACTCCAGTCACAAGTACAGTGACCGCCAAGGATGACACAAATGATGCAGGTGGAGACCTTGGCCAGCATGCATGGCCAAAGTTGAAGGGGTCCGTCACACACCCAGCAAATGTAGACACAGCACTGCACAAATATCTTCACAACACCCTGCAGGGAAGATGTCAGGGTCCACAGAGGAAGGTACACACCTTGGGACAATATCACCATGCAGTAACAGCTAACATGAGCAAAGTTTGATAGCAAATACCGTGTGATGGCACACAGATAACAGGGTCCACCCCATGAACAGCACACTACAACATATCCCAGACACCTAACACATTATCGCCACCCCAAATCATGGAGCAGCACCACCAACAGCAATGCCAGAAAAGCAGTAGTGTGCCAAGGAAAATAAAATAGCTTTATTCAGCAATGTTGTAAAATGAATTGTACGAAGAGTTCAAAATGCACAAGTCCCATAGGGCAGTCCATAGTTCCAATCCAGGTGGGGACACATTGGGATGCGTGTCCCCTAGCTTGCCTGCACAGTTCATACTACCTTGTCATCCACAGGGGGGGGGCATCATGTGGGGGGAAAGGACCAGGCACCGCAGGGACAGGAGGGGCAAGGGTAGGTGTTGTGGGTGCAGGGACAGACGACTCCAACACAGGGGGTGGGGCAGTGCCAAAGGTGGATTGGAGCACGGCGCTGCACACTACTGCCAGGTCGCCCAGCGTCTCCCCTGCACCCGAAGGAACCACAGGCCCCAAGGAGGGGGGGTCGCAGGGATGGGTCGCAGCGCTACCCGGGGAGGGTGTGGACAGGGGGGGGAATCAACCACCCTGACCGGGGACTCCTTTGACCGCTTGCGGGGTGGTGTCACTGTGGGGCTCAGGGACAGAGTGGCCATGAAGGAGTCTTTGGTGGAATCCTGGCCAGGAGAGCTGAGGGGAGTGGATTTGGAGGGTGGTGGTCGTGAGGAATGTGGACTCCCACTCTGGCTGCGTGTCTTCCGTTTCCCCCCGACCCAGTGGGTGTGCCTACTTCACCCTGTGTGTGCGTGCCAGGAGGTGTGCGCTTTGCCTTCCCTGGTGGTGTGGTGCCTGTGTCTGGTGGTGTGCGTGCATGGCTACGTCTGGGTGTGCTGTGGACAGGCATGGGAGTGGGAAGTGTGGATGCTGCAGGGGTAGGGGGGGGACGTAGCGCTGCAGGAGACCCAATGCTGCAGTCAGTGTCGAGTCTATGGACCTCAGCAAGTTGCGTTGGTCAGACTGCGCAGCTGAAATGCCCTCCATTTATGCCTCCATCTGGTTGATCACTTGGCTGTGGCCATGGAGGACATTAAGCATCGCAGTCTGACCAACCTGCAACTGCCGCAGGATGTCCACAGACTCGGCATTGGTGGCAGCAGTGGAGACAGGGGCAGGGGGTGCGGTGCCTGGCAAGAAGGAGACACATGGTGACCTAGCACGGCGGGATGGGACACGAGCAAGTGGGAGGCCGGTGAGTGGAATGGAGGGGGCGGGTAGCGATGGAGTGCTGGTGTCAGCTGTGGGAGCAGCCTCCGCCCCCTCGGAGTGCTCAGCCTCGGACCCGTCTGCGTCATAGTCAGTGGTGGTTTGACTGGACAGGTCCTCCGCTGCACTCCCGTCGGCCTCCGTGCCACTCGATGTGCCAGACAACTCTGCACTGCTGGCACTGGTGCTCGCTCCCTCCTCACGGTCCGTGCCAGTGTCTCCCTCGTAGTCCCCCGACGATGCTGTGGGCAAGGTGAAGAGACAGGAGAAATCAGACACCTGTATACATATGTCACATGAGTCAACTCTACATAGGTCACAGTGCATAGCCTGAAAAGCTACAAGAGTAACATCTACAATACAAGGTACATATGTAGTCCCTGCAACACACAGTTTGTTGACCCACCATGCCACTGTTAAAATATGGAGAGCATGACACAATAGCAAATAACTTGATATCAAATTGTACAGAGGAGCCAGGCTCTGGGGACAATCTAGCACAGCATCAGCGACACACAGCGTAGCCAAGAAAGGGATGAGCAGGAACCATGTCTAGCAACTCTTGGGACGTGCTGCAAAGGTAATACTGAAAACCATGGCCAACATGACTGGGGCACTGCACCTTGAGTGTTTGGCCACACAAACATCACACACTGGCCAGACCGAGCAAGGAGACTTCAGGTTTGGACATGTAAGCCTTGCCCGCACCAAACCCCCCCTACCTGAGACAATGTGATTGAGACAGAGGAAGTACTTACACCTCTTAGTCTGGGATGAAAACACATGGCCTGCAATTAATCCTGATCGCACACAAACTACCCCTGGTGCGCCTGTCCACACATATCACTGACAAACAACCGTCATCAGATAGTTGTACCAAGACACACAGGCACTGGCCCCTGTGAGTATGCACCAGCTAATTTAGGTCACCCTGTACAGTGGACACATGTAGCACAGTATACGTGAATTCTAATGAGGCCATGGTACTATGACACAGGGCCCAAACTATGCTGAAGACACAGAGAATGTCCACATTGTCTGATGACACACATGATACCTAGGAAAAGGTGCCCCAGGGGACTGTAGTGGCCACACTACTCCATGGCCCTGGATGGATCTGACTGGAACACAAGCCACCATCCCTGCACTATGCACATCTCACACTCAAGCACATCATGTGAGAAGGCACAACATTCGACATGCAGGCAGTAAGGCAGTACACATGAAACACATACTCCCATGTCGGGACTCAGCATCAGTGCCAACTAACATGGACCCCACAATGACTGAACTTGCCAGGGCACAGGCAACGTGCAAAAACCTGTTACACGCCACCCCCACACATGATGCTGCAAGCATTGGGCACTTGGAATTACTGCCAGCCTAGATGACCTTGTGCAAGAGTGACTACACACAGACCAGGGAACACATGGCAAGCAGGGGAAGGGAGGAAGAACAGCACCGCTTTACTTTGGGGAACAGGATATGCACTGCACATTTAAAACCTGGCAGTGTATCCATGCAACTGCGCACTTCCAAAAGCTGGTGACACACAACAAACACACATGTACCTACCCCCTTCCTGCCGCTGCTTCTCCGCTAGGCGCCTATCCAAGTCAGGGAAGACCACCGCCAGCACTCGCTTATGGATGTGGGTCAGACGGCGGCGCCCACGATTTTTGTGGCTCTCAGGTGAGTCCCCCAGCAGGACCCGTGCGATCCTCCGCGTCCAGCACCGGATGTTCTGCCAGCGTTTCCTCACCTGGGCTAGGCGCCGCTTCCGACCATCCGTCCTCCTCACGGCACTGACGGCTTCCTTCCAGATCTCCCCCTTGGCACAGACGCCTACCTGTGAGGATGCAAAAGTGACAATACATCAATCCACCTTATCAATGATACAGAGACACACATATTACAAATCATGCATGTTTGAACTGGCCACAGTATGCAGCCAACTCATTGCACCTTTGTCATAGTGACATCATCCTCCTGGGAATGGGCAAATGCAGTAGGTGCCATTGAAAGCACACAGGTGGCATGAGGGTTGCAACACAATCAATGATGCTAGGCTCACACTGTGCATCCCAAGCTACAACAGGAATCTGAACAGTACCCCTAAGCAGTCACAGGCCCCAGTCCACTTACGCCACCTCAGCAGAGTACAAAGACACACACAGGCACTGAACAATCACCTGGCATTGGCAACTGCCGCTACAAACCTCACTCTGCACATGTGCCACTAGACTGGGGGTGTCACAGATGTGGGGCTGTCTCAGCACGGCAGACATCCAGCACAGCTCCCTGCTCACATCAGATGGCCAGGATGTATCCATCCCACATGCAGCTGGGGTGCAACACTCCACATATGCACACACCCACATGACAGGGGACTCACACACACACACCAATGTCCAGGGGACGAACACATCATTTGGACACTCTCACCACAGGTACACAGAACAGACACACATCTGTGGGTCCTGGCACCTGTCACCCTGGGGGGAGCACAGACTCACATCAGGACTGTAGGAACAACATTTCCAGGAGGATTAGGCATTCCGAAAGTGGCATGCACCATGCAGTGATCGTCACAGTAAGCACCATGCTAGTGCGTTGTGCACACAGGAACTACAGCATGCTCTGCATGGGAGACATGAGCCCTTCCCCCCCCCCCGGGAACCACTATGAAGAACCCTGCATGTCTGTCACACCTGGACACAATGCCAGAAGTCACAGTAAAAATGAGGGGCACAGTTTAAGCTAGTGGGGTATGCACTCACCTGCTCCCCTGGTCGACCATACAGCATGGTGTACTGTGGGAGGATCACATCCAGCAACGCCATATTCTTCTCCATGGTGAATGGCTGGGCCCTCTCCACAGACCTGGACATGGTGCCAGAGGAATGACAAGCAGCAGCAGTGTTGTGTAATGAAGGGATGTGCAGGCAAGTGCTCTCTCAAGGGACCTGGCTGCCTTACATCTTCCTTGCTGGCCTGTTTCATTTACAGGAGTACAGAGTGATTGGCTCAGTCACATTTGCATCCTACATGTCCTCCAATCAATTTAAAACTACCCCAGTGACAGGCTATGCATGGTTTTAAAATTGAGCATGATGTAATGTCAACAACCACATTGCAACAAAGTAAATTGTCTCCAACCGACTTCTGCTGGCCACATGATGCAAAATTCAAACCTGAAAATCGGTCTCCATGACAACCAGCATGCATTTAGGCCCCTATACTTGTCCCTCATGTGTCCCCTGTGGCAATCCTATGTCACAACACAGGTGCGGTGCGTCCCACAGCCCTAGGGCACCCCAAATGCATTGCAACTGACCGTACACGTGTGTGTACGGTCCCTATCACTATGGTGGTGCTGGCGTACGTGTACGCCATAGTATTCCAGACCATACACACGCGTGTACGGTCCCTATCACTATGGTGGTGCTGGTGTACGCCATAGTAGTCCGGACCGTACACACGCGTGTACGGTCCCTATCACTATGGTGGTGCTGGCGTACGTGTACGCCATAGTAGTCCGGACCGTACACACGCGTGTACGGTCCCTATCACTATGGGGGTGCTGGCGTACGTACGCCATAGTAGTCCGGACCGTACACACGCGTGTACGGTCCCTATCACTATGGGGGTGCTGGCGTATGCGTACGCCATAGTGATACGGACCGTACACGCGTGTGTACGGTCCGGACTACAATGGCGTACACGTACACCAGCACCACCATAGTGATAGGGACCGTACACGCGTGTGTACGGTCCCGGCTTACTATGGCGTACATGTACGCCAGCACCACCATAGTGATAGGGACCATACACGCGTGTGTACGGTCCGTATCACTATGGCGTACGCATACGCCAGCACCACCATAGTGGTAGGGACCCCACACACGCCCTCGGAGCGTATGTACGGTGGGATTCACACCTGACAGTGGTGACAGGCGGCACACAGGAATGAATTGAGCTGTCATACATGGCCAGGGCTGGACATCAAGGCATTGTCTGTGCAGTACTACATGTGTCGGGCACAGGTGGGTCAGGCTGTGATATGGCACCATACTCCTGAGGTGTGAAGCTAATTACAGTATGATGGGCTGTGTACACATGTCACGTGTGATGGTGCCCTATGTGCCACACATCCCCTTCACTCCTTTGACATGTGTGCATGTAGTACTGACTTGGTGGGCCATGCGTCACTGGCATGGCACAGTCACCGACACCCACAAATGTCCCCTGATGCCAGGTACACGGAATTTTACCCCTGACAAGTGAATGCCCGCCTTGCACGCTGTAGCTATGTCATGTGTGTGTCATGTCTTCCCATAGGTTTGCTGTAGGTGTTTGGTCAAATGCATCTGCTGTTGCTGCAACCAACATGTGTCTGTGTGTAGATGGGCATGGCACACTGTTACGCACACCAGCACACATGTGTCATCCGACGTAAGGTGTGTATGTATGCATCGACACGGAGTTTCAAAACAAGGACATATCTGAATACTCTCTATGTATGTGTGATCAGTCTTGACATGCAATCCTTCATGGCAAGGTGTGTGGTCTGTCCTTTTTCTATGACATGTCACCTGTGCCTCTAGTGTTCCGCAACCTGTCTGTACAATTAACATCCTTCTTCTGCACATATTTGGATGTCTGTAACTCCTGTAATGCGTCTGCCTGCTCACTTACACTGGCCCACAGCTAGTTTCATGGCATGGCATAATGAGGTTGAGAATCAACGTTTGTAGCTGGCTCTTGGTAGGAGTGTCACATGCCTGGCAAACGTGTCCAGGGCACATTGCACAGACCTGACTCTGTATGTAGCATATGTGTATTGCCTGTTGAGCATGTGCTCTGTACATTGACATTGGTGGTGTACTGTACTCACTCTTCGTTGTCCCTTCTAATTCACTGAAGGGCTCCGCCTCTCCTTCGACCAATTCCGGACTTGGCTGACATGCGGGAAAATGACTGTATATGCCGCTACCGCTTCCCCCAACGTTTGATTGAGGACTTGACGACACGGCTGGCAGCACACCTCCAACCGCTACACAGGTATCCTGGTGCACTGACACCCAAGATGAAGGTGATGTCAGCCCTACATTTCTTGGCCACGGGTACCTTTCAACATACCATTGCCCATGTCGGTGGGATGTCCCAAACCATGTTCAGCCGTGTTCTGCATGATTTTTTAGAGGCCATGTTGGAGCACCTTGATGAGTTCATTAAATTCCCAACTCCTGAGCAGTTGACAGCTGTCAAGCGTGAGTTCTATGCCCTGGGAGGGATGCCCCATGTCATTGGGTCCATAGATGGAACACATGTGGCTTTGGTACCACCACAGGCACAGGAGGTAGCCTTCCATAACCGCAAGTATTACCACTCCATTAATGCCCTTGCGGTGTGTCTTGCCAACATGGTGATTTCACATGTCTGTGCTCGTTTTCCAGGATCAGCACACGATGCATACATCATGAGGCGTAGAAGGGTGCCTGAAATGATGCTGCAGCTGCGCAACGAACGAGCATGTATTGTTGGTGGGTATACTCTGGCAGTCCTGTATTTAACGTCATCTTCCTGTCTTACTGCTCCTCCTGACCCACTCTTGTCCATGATGTTTCCATGTAGGGGACGCTGGCTATCCCAACATGCCATGGCTGATCACACCTCTCCGCAACCCCAGCACGGCTGCCGATCACCGCTACAACAACGCCCATGGGTGGACCAGGCGAGTGATAGAGAGGACGTTTGGCCTCCTGAAGAGCCGATTCCGTTGCCTCCACAAGACCGGTGGCGCACTCCCATATGCACCGGTGAAGGTCTGCAAGATATTCCTTGTGTGCTGCATGCTGCACAACATGGCAGTGGAGAAAGCTGTGCCACTCATCCTGGATCCAGATGAGCAGGACCATCCACCCGTGGAGGATGAAGGGCTTGGGCACGAGGCAAGTGATGTGGAGGAGGAGGAGGCGGTAGAGGACATGCGGAGTCGGCTCATACGCGACTTCTTTGCTTAGTGGTGAGTTCCAGTGTCTGAGTGTGCACGCATTGGGCTGTGTGTGGCATGTGTTGCAATGTGTGTGTCCATCTGCATGTCTGCAAAGTGAGTCTGAGGTGTGTTTGGATGTGTCACTCGAGTGATGGTGCAATAGAAGAATGTTTTTCCAGAGTCATCATTGTCACCTAGCATGTTGACAACCTAATACGTGTCGAGTACATGCACATGCATGCGGATGTACGTCTTTTGGCTGACTTCTGGTGTGTCTCCCATCCACAGGTACTTGCGCATGCTGTCTGCTGGTGGCATTGTTGTGCTCCTGCTATTCCTCATGAACACAGCAACATGTGCTGAATCAGCGTTACATGCACGGACAAGTTTGAAAATCTCCTTCGGGTAAGGGATGCAGCACGGCTTTTTGGGAGTGGTATTTGAATGTGTGTGCACTGCTCCTGTTCATGTTTGGTTACTTTGCATACATGTAGAATCACCATGGGGCACATGACCTGGAGCAGAATTCACCTGAATTGATGGTCAGACTTGGTGACAGTCATCTGTAATGGGATTGTGATGGAGCCATCAATGTGTGTAACACTGGCCTCGGAAACATACGGGTTGCACCGGGTTGACATGGTGTGTGAATTCCCCATTAGGGGCTCAATGGTGTATAGTAGGCTCTCCGTGAGCAGCAGGGGGTGTTTAGCTGTAACCCGTCACTTGTGTGCCAGTGCCATGGATTTCCAGCATCTGTGGTGGTAAGGGGAGTGCCAGTGTTGGTCCCACGTGTTCATCCACATGACCTGTGTATGTGTTGACAGAGTTGCATTAGCATTCCGACACACGAGTAATAAAGGTGTCCCTCTGCCTCCAAGGTGCCTCATCTCTGTCAATGGTGGTCTGTTGCCACTGTGCATGCGGCATGTCTGGCATTGTTCTCAGAGATGGTGCATATGAGTCTATGTGTAGAGTAGCAAGATGCAAGCTGTTTGTCAGGGATTAGATTCTGTATTATGCATGATGTCCATGGCTGTGTAGGTATTGTGGCATGTCAGTCTCCACGACGGCCACTGTGCTGCATGTGAATCCATTGTGTGTGTGTGTCATGTTGAACCAGACATTCCTTCCTTGACATACACCTTTTACATAGTTCCTTCCTGAGATCCTTGTCTTTGTGTGCTACTTGTGGCATTGTTTCCTTGACATGGCGCATGCTGCTGCAGGCCCTGCAGCAAGGGCACCCAGTGTCCACGCAAACGAGATGGTATTCATCATGGATTGCTTGCTGACATGTGCTATGCTGATCAGCAGCATCTGTGCCTCATGCGGCAGCACACTCTGCATTATGCACAAGATCCCCAGTTCCATCCACCTCAAGGCAAAAGGGAGACCATCCCCCAGGTCAACTACGACATCCGTGTCTAATCCTACCCTGCACTCTACAGACATGTGCGTTAGAAATCCCATGATACTTGTCCGCATCCAGGGTGCATCTGCACAGCTCTGCTACTACATCCGGCGACCAGGCCACATCAACGTCCAACAGAGATGGGGGGAGTGGATCACTGCCAGCTGCAGGATAACCTTCTCAATCCACGCACACACTCAGGATGCAGCCCACAACCACAAAACAACCTTGTGGCACTGTGATCCAACACCCAATTGTGCCATCTCCATGCATCCAACCTTGGCTGGCCCACCATTCTCCACATCCACCTGACTCAAGCATGCAGGACATGGTTCTGCCACGTGTCTACACATACCTGGGACTCCCACCCCAGGACACTCCACATGATCCCTGACCTCTGCGCATGACTGTTGCTCTTCTAAATAGGTCTGTAGGCACAGTTGTGCGGGCACCCCCTCAGCTGGTTGGGCCCATCACGGGTGAGTATGGTGCTCCATGTCTGTCTTGGATGGTACGTTGTGACCCATGTGTGTCCTGTGCCAGACTCAGACCCCAGGGTATGGAGGTTTGGAGTTAATTCAGAAATCAGGCATGGTTTGACTTTACAACACACACATGTAGTGGAATAATGCAAAATGATGGCATCATCTTGTGATTGTGATGAATTTTATTAGTGCTGGGGTACGTGTTTGGGGGGGTGACAAGAGGTGCTTGGCGGGAGTGTAGAATCCAAAGTTCACAGGGGGAGTTGGTGTCCTTGCCATTGACAGTCATCAGAGTCTGTGCCACAGTCTTTGTCAACATTGGTCAGACAGTGACCAGCAAGGCCATGTGGCAGAGAATGTCCTTTGCTGCTGTGCTGCTGTTGGGCCAGAGGGCCAGGTACCAGGCCAGGTGACCTGGGAGATGGTGATGTTCCGCTGACTCTCACGGTCTTTTTCGTGGACGACCCACCTTCCTGCGGGGACCCTCAGACGCCTGCCTTGACGATGCAAGGGACGCTCCGTCAGATGAATCCTCCTCCTCCTCCCTCCCTGTGTCTGGTGGTGGTCTACACCTGGTGCCACAGGGAGGGTTTGCCAGGCTTTGGGCGATCTGACGGAGGAATTGGCTCACGTCCCTGTGCACCGCCAAGAGCTCTGCAAGTCTTGCCTCCATCCTGGCATGATGCACTACCTGGGCGATGCCTCTGGAGTCACGCCCGTATGCGTCCAGGATGGTTCTGACGTGTGCCATAGCCGGGTCCTGAGCCAACTGGGTAGGTTCGCGCCTCCGCCGTCCTCCACTCCCACCACCCCTGCCCACTTGCGCCTGGCCTGCCATTGTGGGCACATCGGGTCTCCGGGACCCCTGAGGGATGGCATTTGCGGTGTCGCCTGCCTCCTCCTGGGTGCCCGGAGAACCTTGTCCCTCGTGGACAGACTGGCTGTGTTGTGTGCGGGCAGGGCTCCTGGGTGTCTCCTGGGATGTGGCAGGAATGGGGGTGGTGGTTGGCACAGTTGTACCTGACGCAGGTGCTGCAGGTGGTTGGACACCAGAGGGGCCAGGTTGGTCTGGGTCATCCACGGAGTGGTGAGAGTCGTCGCTGCCGGTGGTGTCCTCTTCATGCAGAGCCTGGTCCTGTGAGTCTTCCCCCCAATGTGTTGGGGGGAGATCGATGACATTGACCTGTGTGTGAGAGAGACAGTGTTAATTGTGTTACATGCGACATCCATGTTTCATTCTTTTTTGATTTGGCACAGTTCCTCTGGGTGGTTGGATTTGGCTAGCATTCCTCACACAGTGCACTTGTGCATGGGTATGTCCCTTGGCCACAGCTTTCGACACTTTACCTATGTGTGACACAATCTTCGTTGATGCATATTTTGGGAACGCAGTCAGCAGTGTAGTGAGCGGGCGTAGCAAGCCATGCAGAGCCGCCTTACGTGTTGCACTGTACGTGGCCAAATGGTGTTTATTCCATGCTATTTGAGAATGCAGGTAGGTAACTTAACAATTTGTGACAGGGTTCTGACGAACACAGTGGGTAGGTATACTGGGTGTAAGGTTCTGTTTGTGCCTGCAGCACGGATGTACTCGTGCACAGATTGACACATGGCCTAGTGTTTATCAAAGGTTGAAGGGGGGGTTAAGGCACTTCCAAACCTTATCTACATGCACACAGTCCACCTGCTGACGAGCGGACATGGCCACACCACCCAAGGGTGATTTGGTCTCCCTCTGTCTCCCTTTCTCCCTCCCTCTGTCAGCCTCCTCCCACTGTCCGTCTCCCTCTATCTCCCTTTCACCCTCCCTCAGTCAGCCTCCTCCCTCTGTCCGTCTCCCTTTCTCCCTCCCTCTATCAGCCTCCTCCCTCTGTCCGTCTCCCTTTCTCCCTCCCTCTGTCAGCCTCCTCCCTCTGTCCATCTCCCTCTGTCTCCCCTTCTCCCTCCCTCTGTCAGCCTCCTCCCTCTGTCCATCTCCCTTTCTCCCTCCCTCTATCAGCCTCCTCCCACTGTCCGTCTCCCTCTATCTCCCTTTCTCCCTCCCTCTGTCAGCCTCCTCCCTCTGTCCGTCTCCCTTTCTCCCTCCCTCTATCAGCCTCCTCCCTCTGCCCGTCTCCCTTTCTCCCTCCCTCTGTCAGCCTCCTCCCTCTGTCCGTCTCCCTCTGTCTCCCCTTCTCTCTCCCTCTGTCAGCCTTCTCCCTCCCTCTGTCTGTCTCCCTGTGTCCACCTCTGTCTGTGTCCCTCTCTCTGCCCCTCTCCCTCCCTCTGTGTGTCACCCTCTGTCACCTCAGCCCAGCTTCCTGGGCACACAGTTTGCAGGTCTTGCAAAGGCAATTAGCTTGTTCATGTGGGTTTGTTTCTTCTCTGCGGGCACCCATTGGGCGGAGTGTCTGAGTCTGCGCTGCTGCTGTGGCGGTGTGTGCTGACACTCTTTCAGTGTGCTGCGTCTTCATTGGCTGCTGTTATGTGCAAATTGTGCCTTCATACCCATGTCGTCCTGCAACGCGGCCACCATTAGCAGGCAAAACAGTACTGTGTGGGGACACACTGTTGGTATGGCTGTGCCCTAAACCATATGGGCTGAGGGCATTGTTGTGTGCTTCAGAATTGCTCTATGTTAGTTTTGAGGCCCCCCCTCCCGGCATCGGGGACATCCTGTCTTGTGTTGGTGTTTTGTGTGGCCTGTGACTTGGCATGGCCTTGCTTGGGGCATGGGGCATGGAGGCGCTAGTGGCATGTGTGTGTTTTTGGAGTGTGGTTGTGTCCGGTGCTGGCTTTGGGGGGTTGCGTGCATGATTGGTATTTGGGTTGTATATGGCGTTCCCCCCATGTGAGGTGAGTTGTTTGTGTACTCACCAGGCTCTCGGACTCCTTCTAGTCCGTCTACTACCAACGGCGGCAGCGTGGCCATCATCTTCTCCTCCCAGGGATGGTAGTGTACCGGTCTGCGGGGCGGCCCTCCTCCAGTGATGTTGGCCCAGTTGTGCTCGTCCGTCATTTTGCGGCGGACCGTCCTCCGCAGATCGTACCACCTGGCTTGGCACTCATGCCTGGTCCTTCTGGTGGCCCCAACAGCATTCACGGAATTGACTATCCTCTCCCACATGGCAGTTTATTCTGATATGCTGGTCCGTCTGACCAATGTTCCAAAGAGCTGTGGCTCGACTCTGATGATTTCGTCGACAAGGGACTCCAGCTCGACCTTTGTGAACTTTGGATTCTTGTTGGTGGGCATGGTGTGGGGTGTGGGTGTGGATGGCTGTGGGGGTGGGGGTGTGGATGAGTGTGGTTGTGGATGGTTGTGGGTGTGCAGGTGTGTGTGTGTGAATGTGGGTGTGTTTGTGATGGTGGTTGTGTGAAGGAGTGCAAGTGTAAGGTGTATTGATGGTTGAAGTATGGTGCAGTGCGTTGTCTCTGGGGTCTGGCAGCAGTGGATCTGTTGCAAAGGATCATGGTTTGTGTGTGTTGGGCCTTTTTATTGGTCCATTTGTGGGTGTGGCTGTGTTTGAACTTTGGGTGGGTGTGTTATAAGGAGTGGTAGTGGTTTGGGCCTCTGTTTATCTGTTTGTCAGTTGCAGGTCAGTGTATAGGATGTATTTGGCCTTGTTGGATATGTTTTGTGGTGTTGTGTGCCTCGGATTGACTGTCCTTGTGTTTTTTTGGTTGGTCTTGGTTCAGTAGGAGTGTTTTTAGCCTCTGTACGGTGCGTACATGGGCCATGTTGTTGTACAGTGCTGTCCTTTGCTATGGCTTAGTACGACTCGTACATGGCCGATGTTGGGTGAGGGTGCTGGTGTGTGGGCCTGGGGTAGGGTGCGTACGAACACGGGCAGGGTGTTGGTCCGCACCGTCCATCGGTGGTGGGGTCCGTACATACACGGGTGGGGAGTTGGTACGCTCCATGCATACACCGGTGGGGGTACGGTCCGTACATACACTGGTGGGGTGGGGGTACGGTCCGTACATACACGGGTGGGGGTACGGTCCGTGCATACACGGCTGGGGTGGGGGTACGGTCCGTACATACACTGGTGGGGTGGGGGTACGGTCCGTACATACATGGGTGGGGAGTTGGTACGCTGCATGCATACACGGGTGGGGGTACGGTCCGTACATACACTGGTGGGGTGGGGGTACGGTCCGTACATACACTGGTGGGGTGGGGGTACGGTCCGTACATACACGGCTGGGGTGGGGGTACGGTCCGTACATACACTGGTGGGGTGGGGGTACGGTCCATACATACACGGGTGGGGGTACGGTCCGTACATACACAGCTGGGGTGGGGGTACGGTCCGTACATACTCTGGTGGGGTGGGGTGGGGTACGGTCCGTACATACACGGGTGGGGAGTTGGTACGCTGCATGCATACACGGGTGGGGGTACGGTCCGTACATACACTGGTGGGGTGGGGGTACGGTCTGTACATACACTGGTGGGGTGGGGGTACGGTCCATACATACACGGCTGGGGTGGGGGTACGGTCCGTACATACACTGGTGGGGTGGGGGTATGGTCCGTACATACACGGGTGGGGGTACAGTCCGTACATACACTGGTGGGGTGGGGGTACGGTCCGTACATACACGGGTGGGGTGTGGGTACGGTCCGTACATACACGGGTGGGGAGTTGGTACGCTCCATGCATACATGGGTGGGGGTACGCTCCATGCATACACTGGTGGGGGTTCGGCGCGTACATCCGCGGCCGGGGGGCATTTTACGCGTACATGCGGGGTCTGTGGTGGGGTGTTCGGCGCGTATGCGGGCACGTGTCTCCATGGTTGCTATGGGAGTTCGGTCCGTACGGTGTTTTTCCCATACAGTTGTGTAATCGAAAGGACGGGAGTGATCTTACTTGCGCGGTCGGACTTCATTTTTCCGATTCGTACGGTAAATCGTCCGGGGATGTGTCGGACACAATTTCCGACCCGAGGACGTGTGGGGAACTTTTCCGGATGTGATTCGTATGGAGTTTTTCCCATGCGAATCGTACTTGGCAGTGTGTACGCTACTTGTACAATTCGGACGGAAAAAAGTCCAGATTCAATTCGGACGGGGGAAATTTTTCCAGGATCCGAATCGGCACCCTGATGTGTTTTGCCTAATTGTTTGCACCTGTGTACTACCCTATAAAACACACTCCATTTCAGACCATGATCCTTTGCCATTCCAGCACAGCACAACATTTTCCTGGAAATGTTCTGTCACAGTAGTCTGGGTTTATATATTTTCTCCCTCTGTTTCTTGTGAATTTTACAATGTATTTTCTTCAACTTGTGGATTCACAAATTCATTTAATGTAATTACATTTTAATGGCAAGGAGTAGAAATCCCAATTTTACAGACGCAAAATTGTCATGGTGGATGAAATTATTAGAGTAGAGCAGCAATTGTTTGGAGCTCAAGTCCAAAATACAAAAGTATCTCACAAAAGGCAAATGTGGGCCAGAATAGTTGAGAGAGTGAATGCTGTAGCAAACAACCTGTGCACACAGGAGCAAATTAGGAAGAGGTTGAACTACCTGTGGTGGAGATTACATTCCCTGGCCTCCAAGCATCACCGGGAGGCCCAGAGGACTCCTTCTCCCAGCCCCCTCTTACAACTTTTTCCCTGGGAGGAAAAGGTCTTGCAGATCCTACATCCTGACGGCTTGACAGGAATCCCTGGTGGAGTGGAGACTGGTAAATTAAGCTTTTGAATGTGTCACTGACCTAAATCTCATTTTGCATTTTAATTTAGCTGTTGCTAAGTGTTTTGCACTTTTGTTTAAACATATAAAAGTAGAGATATTAGTATAATATATTTTGTTCTGCTTCTTTGTTTGAGTGTATGTTGTTGCAATTAAGATTACAGATTTCATCTCCATTAAATTGCACATTTTGTAATGGTGCTTTTACACCAAATAACATATTTCATATATGTGTTATATATTCTAAATGTCAGTATTTTGTCCTTACTCTATATTTTCACTAGGTATGTTTGAATGACTATTTTGCAAATGTTGTGTATGTTTAATTGAAATGACTACAACTACCACGATGCCTAGTTTTTATGTGAAAATAATATTGCAATGCAATTTTGCTCTTTTTCTCTTTACTCTCAAATGTTGACATATGTTGAAGTGTGAGGCAGTATATCAATCTGCATTTCATGCTATTTTTTATGTGTTTGTGTTTAATGTTTGATGTTGGCCAATTCTTGGTATCTCACTGAATTGATTGCATTTGTTTCACAAATCAAAATGTTTTGACAAATGTAAAGGTATTCAATTTTGTATGCTGAATATCAGTTGTCTTTTTTTAACACATTTTTTAAATAAATGTACTTTGTTTCTGTGATGAGTAATGCTATATATCCTCCTAAGTTGTGTAATTGTCAGACTGTTTGCCTGCTAGGCCGTAGAATGGTTTCTGTCATATTTCTGCTCTGTGCTGTGTTGTAATAAATCTTAGGTATATCTTATGTATATTACCAATTTATTTTCATGTCAGGACATCTTTTTACCTGCTATTTTGAAGTTGCTTTGTGTGTAAATTAAACTGTTTATGTAATTTATCATAACACCCCTGAACGGTACATTCAGTATATTAATTAACTATGTCCTTTTATTATTCTTCATTTTTAGCTTCAAACTCATTTGAAGAATAACCCAGAATTCTACAACTTTATTTTATATACATTCATTATAGTTTCAACACCCAGAGTATGTGAACAACAATCTGCCACTGAGTATACTTCCACTCCAGACCAGTAACAAGCATTCAGGGATGACTCCACTCATTAAAGTCCGGATAACAAGGAGGAGCCTGGTCCTTCTGGTCTGCTCCAGTGAGTCACAAATGGCCCACACCTACACATCGAACCCCAGCTGTTACCACCCCTCAGCCTATGGATACCTCCACATCCTGTGTCCAAACCAACATCACCCCAGTCTTATGACCCCATTCCTGGTTGTAGTTCAACAAACACCACCATCACCTCCAGTTAAGCCAGGAACCAGTAGGATGAGGCACAATGAGTCAAGGCCACAGGGTAGTGGGGGTAGAGTTTGTGAGAGAGAATCTGTGAGCTAGCAAAGGGAGGTCACTGGGTTCACAGTCACCCAGGCCACCATCACTCAAGTCTTGGGATCACCCCATCAGTCTCAAGACATGATAGGTCAGGCCCTTACTGAGCTTTGGGAAATTAAGCCATTGTACAGGGAGCACAATGTACAGAAAGATAATCTTAATTCTAATTTGGGCTCCTTGACTGGGTTGCTGCATGACATTTACACCCATATGTGCATGGATTTTCCAGCACCATCCTCCACTTTCTGTAGTCCAACAACATCTGGGCCAACTACATCTGCCTCAGCCACAGAAAGGGAGGCCCTTCCATAAGAGGTAAAACCTACACCCACCTCAATCCCTGCAACATGGATCTACCAGCCACCCCCGGAAGCACGCATTCTTCCAGAGAACCAGGAGAGGGTGGTGTGACCACCACCACCAAGAGAGCAGAAAATAATTTCTTCCAGTGTGTGACTACTATTCACTCTGTGGACTATTTTATGGACACCTTTACTGTTCTTATACCAGTTGTATGTTGGACATTGGATTTCAAACATTTTTGTCTCTTCAATAATAGTTTCATTCACCATAATTGACTTTTATATTTTTGTTAGCTTTTTACGTTTACATCCTGTTTTAGTTTATTTGTTTTTGTTGAATTGAAACAAAAAGAACAAAGTCAAAGACTTCTGTTTAATTTCTTTCCTCAAATTCTTTATAAGTTTATTTCTTTCCATCAAACATATTAAATTGTAAAAAAATAAAAGAATTGTTTATTCATAAACAAATGCCATGTAGCTCATGTTTCTCACAATATCCAAAAATGACCAAAAAGAAAAAATAGCAGAAGCCCAACTAATGTATTTTAATTAATTGTTAGAGAGAAATGCTTGTCATACTTTGCTAAAAAGATTATGACCCATGCATTATCCAAATAATCAGTGCCATTTCAACATATACAGTTACAGACATTGCCACAATGGAAGTCCATGATAAAATCCAAAAAAACAGATTCAATAGGCAAACTATCATTGACTTCTGTCATCAGATGGAGCATGATCTTCTGGCTTAGAGAAGTAATCCCACATCAATAACATCAATAGTGAAAATCCTGGCATCAACAGCTTTATATGCTTAACTCAAAGTGAGGATTTAGCCAATGTGAAGGGAGATTAGTATGCTTTCGGTTGAACACCATGTGGTTAGAGCAAATTAAGTAGCACATATTGGCTTGGTGGAACCACAAAAGAAGTTTACTGTAATCTAAATAAATTAAAATCAATAACTGTGCATGTTATCTTTGTGCAAGATAGGTACACCCAAAGCATGTGTGTGTCTTCCACAGGAGCAATCCATGTCCTCTTTGTACTTTGCAACTGCAACATATTACTGCCAATGTCACAACTTTGAAATGTCCAAATGAAGATGACATGGTAAAGGGTCATAAAACAGATAAAATGTGAAAAACTTTGATCAGCAAACATCGTTGCCCTGGATTTCACTTAACTTGGCATTTCTAAAATATGTCCAGCACAGACTTTTATCCTCATTACTTTACAAGTTGTTTTAACATTTCACGTCATAAAATATAAATATATACTTAAATACATGTGAAGAAGTTGTCAAGAACATCTTGACATGCGTCAATTACTTCCTCTTTACCACAATCATCTTCATTGGGCATTTCAACATCCTCCTCTGGTGGCTCTTCATGGTCTTCTTCATCTTCAATATATGGGATGGTCCATCGCAGGGCTATGCTGTGTAACATGCAGCATGCCATGGTGATTTTGCACGCTTTATCAGGGGAGTAGAGGAGGGCTCAACCAGTCTTGTCCAGACATCGAAATCTGGCCATTAGGATCCCAAAAACACGCTCCATTGGCCTACGTGTTCTTCCATGGGCTTTATTGACGAGAACTTCCCCTGGTGTAGTTGGATTTCTCAGTGATCACTGATAGAATATCGATGTAACAAACATCTTCTAAATTTCAAAGTAAAAATATAGAATACAAAAATATCGACTCCCTATATTTAAACAGGTAAGTACATGAATATCGAATGAAAAATATCGACGTAAAAAATATAGATGTACAAAATATCGACTTTAAAATATATATAACAAAATAAATATATTAAATAATATTAATATTTTTTATATTTTTTAATTTAATATACATTTTAACTAAATATAACAAATACACCTAATAAAACAATATAAACACACAAACAGAAAAATGTATACATATACATATATTTACTTAAATATAATTTATTAACTATGATCTTTATTAAATTTTTTAACTTTTAAATATATACAAATTAAATATATGCATATATCAATAACTTAACCACATCGATGGTCAGGACAGCTCCCGGCCATCATGAGTCATGGTAGTCGTGTGCTCATGACGGCCAGGAGCCGTCCGACCGTTGCCGCTCCGCCCACGTGCGGCTAATTCCCCACCTGTGCTGGCGAATTAATTGGTGGGCGGAGTTCGGATGGCTCCCGGCCATCATGAGCAGACACCCACCTTGATTTATGATGTCCGGGAGCCGTCCTGGGTACCTGAGTGCCACGCTCAGCCCCGCCCCCCCTCGCATCGTGGTGGAATTTGCCACACGTGGAAGGGGTTAAAATAAAAAAAATATTTACAAAGAATTCAAACAATTAACAAAAAAATAATTAAAACATACAGGGCCCCATTACAATGGTGGGCGGACTTTGTCCACCAACCACCGTAACGGAAAACTGGACCGACCGCCAGAGGTGTGGCGGTCCCGCGAGGCCAATCAGCATCTTCAACATTGCGGCGGGTGGTGCTTAAAGCAGCACCCGCTGCAATGTTGAAGTGGCATTTAGTGCATTGCCAAGGAATGGTACCCCCCAAGTGCAGCCACCCACCCCCCACCCTCCCGGGCCCCACAACGGGCCCCCAACGTGATTCACCATATGCTTTTCCATGGCGGAGTCTCCACCATGGAAAGGCATGCCCACTGTATGTATCATAATATGCAAGGCACTGCCACCATATTGTGGGCCTTTTCCGCCCGGCCGGCAATCGTGCGGATTGCCAACCACTGGAAAAGCATTGGATAGTCTTTTCGTCCGCCGCGGTACACCCAGCCATACTAACATGGCGAGGGCAACTCAGGTACGGATAGTGAGCGTATCGCCACCGCTGGGCCGGCGGTGGCGATCCGCCCACCATCCTAATGGGCCCCTCATCTTGCAATACAATAAATACAACGGTAGGGAAAGTGAGGGATAGTGGAGGGGTAAAAATTACTAAAAACCTGCAACATTTGGTTCATCAGAAGAAAGTGTAACATCAGAATGAGACATTGCTCACAATCGTCCACCGTTGGCGAAAAATGGCAGAACATCAGCACAATCAGGCACCGTAACAGCAGGACCACATACTTCGAAAGCTTCTTGTTTGCCCACCAGTCCCGCGTCCAATCATCAACCCGACAAACTCGTTTCAAAACCAGGAGGGGTAAAAGATCTGGATCCCGAGACAGACAAAAGATCGACCCGAAGCAAGACGAGAACAACCTAGTGGTAAACATCTCAAAAGTGAGATTATCAAAAGCTCAAATAGCCACCCTTAATAAAGGGACTTCATATGTACCAACGTACCAAAGCAATTTACCAGAAACTGAGATTTCTTTTTTCAAGTTTACATGGCTTCTGAGACTTAAACATTTTTTCAACACGATTGAACGGACGTCAGCTTCAACAAATGAGTCTACATTAAAAGAATTTAAACCTAAATGTACTTTTTGTTCAACGATTTCGCATAAATCAATTGATACTTTTGAAAGACTAGTGAAAACGGAGTTTAAACAAATCAATTTAAAAAAGGATAGGCAAGTGAACTTAACAGCAAGGGAATGGAGTACCCTGAAACAACTAGCACAAGATCCACGTCTGATCTTCCAAAAAGCAGATAAAGGAGGAGCACTAGTTGTAATGGATTCTGATTTTTATGCTCAAAGTGTGGCAGATCATCTCCAAGACAAAGACACATACTCGACACTTGACCAAGACCCAACAATGTCATATCAAAAAATTCTTCAGCAAATCTTAAATAAGGCTTTTGAGATGGGATGGATTAGCGAAAATACTAAGAAATACTTGTACACCACCTACCCAAGACGTCCGCGTCTATATATGCTCCCAAAAATTCACATGAACATAGCAAGACCACCATTACGTCCAATTGTATCAGCATGTGGATCGCTATCAGAACCAATTGGGAGATATTTGGATAGCTTTTTACAACCAATTGTGGAACAACAAACCAGCTATATTCAAGACACCACTTCTTTGTTGAATATTTTGCATGAGCTAAACACTGAATACATCACAGATTGGCATCCATGTACTATTGACGTGACTGCTCTTTACACGTCCATACCTCATAAAGATGGTATAGAAGCCATGGAATGGGCCTTATTAAATCATGAGACAGCGAGTGTTGAAAGAGTTTTTCTCCTTGAGCTTCTTCATTTTTCATTGCTACATAGTTATTTTGAGTGGAATGGTATATTTTATGCTCAGAATACCGGAACTTCAATGGGATTTGCTGCTGCACCATCATATGCTAATATTTTTATGGCCAAGTTGGAATTTGATCATATTCTTCACAAAGAATCATGGACTGAACATCTGGTGTTATTTAAACGTTATATCGATGACATTTTAGTCATTTGGAAAGGCGACAACACAATCCTTGAAAAAAACATTTTTGATCTCAACCAGATTCACGACAGAGTAAAATTCACCTATCAAATAGAGAAAGATAACATTGCCTTCTTAGATGTGCTAATTCAAATTGAGACGGGCAACATTAAAATAAGTGTGTACACTAAAACAACTGATAGGAATAATGCTTTACATTACTGAAGCTTTCATCAGAAATCCTTAAAACACCATTTACCGTATTCTCAATTTATCAGACTGAAACATATTACTTCAGATCCAGTTGAATCTAAGTTGATTATAAAAGACTTCAGTGAGAAATTTAAACAAAGAGGATATCCAGCAGATATACTCGATGAAGCTACCAAGAGAGTTGACGCAATTGAGAGAACATCGTTGCTTAAACGGACAGTCTCTAAACAGTCGAACACCATAGTTTATGTTATGAAATTCTCTACACAATCCAACCTAATAAAATCTATCATCATGAGACATTGGTCTATTATATATACGGAACCAGATTTAAAACTCGCATAGGAGAACACAAAAGCAATATCCGGAATTGCAATATGAAATCGACAGTCGCAACACACTGGCTTAAAGCAAGACACGATATTACGCAACTCCGTTTTACCATCTTAGAAGTCTTGAAGATGAGACATGACATTGATCCTTTAAAAGCTTAGGCAACGGGCCCCCAACGTGATTCACCATATGCTTTTCCATGGTGGAGTCTCCACCATGGAAAGGCATGCCCACTGTATGTATCATAATATGCAAGGCACTGCCACCATATTGTGGGCCTTTTCCGCCCGGCCGGCAATCGTGCGGATTGCCAACCACTGGAAAAGCATTGGATAGTCTTTTCGTCCGCCGCGGTACACCCAGCCATACTAGCATGGCGAGGGCAACTCAGGTACGGATAGTGAGCGTATCGCCACCGCTGGGCCGGCGGTGGCGATCCGCCCACCATCCTAATGGGCCCCACATCTTGCAATACAATAAATACAACGGTAGGGAAAGTGAGGGATAGTGGAGGGGTAAAAATTACTAAAAACCTGCAACATTTGGTTCATCAGAAGAAAGTGTAACATCAGAATGAGACATTGCTCACAATCGTCCACCGTTGGCGAAAAATGGCAGAACATCAGCACAATCAGGCACCGTAACAGCAGGACCACATACTTCGAAAGCTTCTTGTTTGCCCACCAGTCCCGCGTCCAATCATCAACCCGACAAACTCGTTTCAAAACCAGGAGGGGTAAAAGATCTGGATCCCGAGACAGACAAAAGATCGACCCGAAGCAAGACAAGAACAACCTAGTGGTAAACATTTCAAAAGTGAGATTATCAAAAGCTCAAATAGCCACCCTTAATAAAGGGACTTCATATGTACCAACGTACCAAAGCAATTTAGCAGAAACTGAGATTTATTTTTTCAAGTTTACATGGCTTCTGAGACTTAAACATTTTTTCAACACGATTGAACCGACGTCAGCTTCAACAAATGAGTCTACATTAAAAGAATTTAAACCTAAATGTACTTTTTGTTCAACGATTTTGCATAAATCAATTGATACTTTTGAAAGACTAGTGAAAACGGAGTTTAAACAAATCAATTTAAAAAAGGATAGGCAAGTGAACTTAACAGCAAGGGAATGGAGTACCCTGAAACAAATAGCACAAGATCCACGTCTGATCTTCCAAAAAGCAGATAAAGGAGGGGCACTAGTTGTAATGGATTCTGATTTTTATGCTCAAAGTGTGGCAGATCATCTCCAAGACAAAGACACATACTCGTCACTTGACCAAGACCCAACAATGTCATATCAAAAAATTCTACAGCAAATCTTAAACAAGGCTTTTGAGATGGGATGGATTAGCGAAAATACTAAGAAATACTTGTACACCACCTACCCAAGACGTCCGCGTCTATATATGCTCCCAAAAATTCACATGGACATAGCAAGACCACCATTACGCCCAATTGTATCAGCATGTGGATCGCTATCAGAACCAATTGGGAGATATTTGGATAGCTTTTTACAACCAATTGTGGAACAACAAACCAGCTATATTCAAGACACCACTTCTTTGTTGAATATTTTGCATGAGCTAAACACTGAATACATCACAGATTGGCATCTATGTACTATTGACGTGACTGCTCTTTACACGTCCATACCTCATAAAGATGGTATAGAACCCATGGAATGGGCCTTATTAAATCATGAGACAGCGAGTGTTGAAAGAGTTTTTCTCCTTGAGCTTCTTCATTTTGCATTGCTACATAGTTATTTTGAGTGGAATGGTATATTTTATGCTCAGAATACCGGAACTTCAATGGGATTTGCTGCTGCACCATCATATGCTAATATTTTTATGGCCAAGTTGGAATTTGATCATATTCTTCGCAAAGAATCATGGACTGAACATCTGGTGTTATTTAAACGTTATATCGATGACATTTTAGTCATTTGGAAAGGCGACAAAACAATCCTTGAAAAAAACATTTTTGATCTCAACCAGATTCACGACAGAGTAAAATTCACCTATCAAATAGAGAAAGATAACATTGCCTTCTTAGATGTGCTAATTCAAATTGAGACGGGCAACATTAAAATAAGTGTGTACACTAAAACAACTGATAGGAATAATGCTTTACATTACTGAAGCTTTCATCAGAAATCCTTAAAACACCATTTACCGTATTCTCAATTTATCAGACTGAAACAGATTACTTCAGATCCAGTTGAATCTAAGTTGATTATAAAAGACTTCAGTGAGAAATTTAAACAAAGAGGATATCCAGCAGATATACTCGATGAAGCTACCAAGAGAGTTGACGCAATTGAGAGAACATCGTTGCTTAAACGGACAGTCTCTAAACAGTCGAACACCATAGTTTATGTTATGAAATTCTCTACACAATCCAACCTAATAAAATCTATCATCATGAGACATTGGTCTATTATATATACGGAACCAGATTTAAAACTCGCATAGGAGAACACAAAAGCAATATCCGGAATTGCAATATGAAATCGACAGTCGCAACACACTGGCTTAAAGCAAGACACGATATTACGCAACTCCGTTTTACCATCTTAGAAGTCTTGAAGATGAGACATGACATTGATCCTTCAAAAGCTTAGGCAACGGGCCCCCAACGTGATTCACCATATGCTTTTCCATGGCGGAGTCTCCACCATGGAAAGGCATGCCCACTGTATGTATCATAATATGCAAGGCACTGCCACCATATTGTGGGCCTTTTCCGCCCGGCCGGCAATCGTGCGGATTGCCAACCACTGGAAAAGCATTGGATAGTCTTTTCGTCCGCCGCGGTACACCCAGCCATACTAACATGGCGAGGGCAACTCAGGTACGGATAGTGAGCGTATCGCCACCGCTGGGCCGGCGGTGGCGATCCGCCCACCATCCTAATGGGCCCCACATCTTGCAATACAATAAATACAACGGTAGGGAAAGTGAGGGATAGTGGAGGGGTAAAAATTACTAAAAACCTGCAACATTTGGTTCATCAGAAGAAAGTGTAACATCAGAATGAGACATTGCTCACAATCGTCCACCGTTGGCGAAAAATGGCAGAACATCAGCACAATCAGGCACCGTAACAGCAGGACCACATACTTCAAAAGCTTCTTGTTTGCCCACCAGTCCCGCGTCCAATCATCAACCCGACAAACTCGTTTCAAAACCAGGAGGGGTAAAAGATCTGGATCCCGAGACAGACAAAAGATCGACCCGAAGCAAGACAAGAACAACCTAGTGGTAAACATTTCAAAAGTGAGATTATCAAAAGCTCAAATAGCCACCCTTAATAAAGGGACTTCATATGTACCAACGTACCAAAGCAATTTAGCAGAAACTGAGATTTATTTTTTCAAGTTTACATGGCTTCTGAGACTTAAACATTTTTTCAACACGATTGGACCGACGTCAGCTTCAACAAATGAGTCTACATTAAAAGAATTTAAACCTAAATGTACTTTTTGTTCAACGATTTCGCATAAATCAATTGATACTTTTGAAAGACTAGTGAAAACGGAGTTTAAACAAATCAATTTAAAAAAGGATAGGCAAGTGAACTTAACAGCAAGGGAATGGAGTACCCTGAAACAACTAGCACAAGATCCACGTCTGATCTTCCAAAAAGCAGATAAAGGAGGGGCACTAGTTGTAATGGATTCTGATTTTTATGCTCAAAGTGTGGCAGATCATCTCCAAGACAAAGACACATACTCGTCACTTGACCAAGACCCAACAATGTCATATCAAAAAATTCTACAGCAAATCTTAAACAAGGCTTTTGAGATGGGATGGATTAGCGAAAATACTAAGAAATACTTGTACACCACCTACCCAAGACGTCCGCGTCTATATATGCTCCCAAAAATTCACATGGACATAGCAAGACCACCATTACGTCCAATTGTATCAGCATGTGGATCGCTATCAGAACCAATTGGGAGATATTTGGATAGCTTTTTACAACCAATTGTGGAACAACAAACCAGCTATATTCAAGACACCACTTCTTTGTTGAATATTTTGCATGAGCTAAACACTGAATACATCACAGATTGGCATCTATGTACTATTGACGTGACTGCTCTTTACACGTCCATACCTCATAAAGATGGTATAGAAGCCATGGAATGGGCCTTATTAAATCATGAGACAGCGAGTGTTGAAAGAGTTTTTCTCCTTGAGCTTCTTCATTTTGCATTGCTACATAGTTATTTTGAGTGGAATGGTATATTTTATGCTCAGAATACCGGAACTTCAATGGGATTTGCTGCTGCACCATCATATGCTAATATTTTTATGGCCAAGTTGGAATTTGATCATATTCTTCGCAAAGAATCATGGACTGAACATCTGGTGTTATTTAAACGTTATATCGATGACATTTTAGTCATTTGGAAAGGCGACAAAACAATCCTTGAAAAAAACATTTTTGATCTCAACCAGATTCACGACAGAGTAAAATTCACCTATCAAATAGAGAAAGATAACATTGCCTTCTTAGATGTGCTAATTCAAATTGAGACGGGCAACATTAAAATAAGTGTGTACACTAAAACAACTGATAGGAATAATGCTTTACATTACTGAAGCTTTCATCAGAAATCCTTAAAACACCATTTACCGTATTCTCAATTTATCAGACTGAAACATATTACTTCAGATCCAGTTGAATCTAAGTTGATTATAAAAGACTTCAGTGAGAAATTTAAACAAAGAGGATATCCAGCAGATATACTCGATGAAGCTACCAAGAGAGTTGACGCAATTGAGAGAACATCGTTGCTTAAACGGACAGTCTCTAAACAGTCGAACACCATAGTTTATGTTATGAAATTCTCTACACAATCCAACCTAATAAAATCTATCATCATGAGACATTGGTCTATTATATATACGGAACCAGATTTTCAAGGCATTTTTCCTTCACATCCATTATTTGCGATGCAATGATCTCGTAATCTGCAGGAACTTCTTAAGCAACGACAAACTCCAAATAAAGATTTTAAAAGCATGCAAAAGTGTTTGAACTGCGTACACTGCAACAATGTTATGGTTGGGAACAAGTTTATCCACCCTACGCAAGGTCATACCGTAGAATTGAAACATACTAGTACATGTGACACAACCAACGTTGTTTATGCTTTGAAATGCCCCTGTGGCAAAATCTATATGGGCAAAACTGACCTAAAAGTTAAAACTCGCATAGGAGAACACAAAAGCAATATCCGGAATTGCAATATGAAATCGACAGTCGCAACACACTGGCTTAAAGCAAGACACGATATTACGCAACTCCGTTTTACCATCTTAGAAGTCTTGAAGATGAGACATGACATTGATCCTTCAAAAGCTTAGGCAAGATCGGAATTCTTTTGGATAAACAAATGCCATTCCCTACAACCTCAAGGGACGAATGACAGAATTTAACTCCAATGATTTCTATAACATACACAGTTTTCCACATCATTTATGTTGTTCTATTATTGAGATTTGTTTTATCATTGACATATGTTTCATGTGCATGTATGTGAACTTTCTTTTTAATGCATCGTGTATCATCAAAAATCATTCAATTATTAGCACTTACACGCCAGCCCCACTTTTGACTTCAGGTCTTTAATCATCACGTTTGTCTAACTTTGTTTATAACAATTGCTCAATATTCACTAATACATCCACATCATTATGTTTTATTTCGGTCATGGTCGTCAAGTTGAACGTTTAAAATCTATTCACGTAATGACTACATAATATAATTTGTTCCACAGCATCCGGCGGGAACGGTTGAAGGTCCAGGTAAAAGCGTTGTGTCTAGATATTATTGACCTCTAACTTGTTAGCGCATGACAACACTTCCTTTTTAACGTCGGCACTGTTTTAGGATTACTGAGCACGCAATCGCTGAATTCATCAGCGTGTTCACCGTCACTATAATCTATGTTAGGTTGTAATCACTTTATTGTTTCGTTTCTTGAGTCACTATCGATTTTGATCATGTATATCATAACATGATGGGTTACCGTTCAGTTTTATTTCTAATACGATCATGAGCACTATTCCTTTTTTCACCCGGTCATCGTCACTATAATCTACATTAGTTTGCAGTCACTTTATTCTTTCATTCCTTGGGTTACTATTGATTTTCATCATGTATATCATAACACGATGGGTTACCGCTCAGTTTTATTTTATTTTCGATACGATTACAGAGCACCATTTCTTTTTTTACCTCACGCCGTTTGGCATGATTCACTTTATAGACGCACAGCAATATATGCCAATGAATAACCCCCTGTTCCATTTCTTTTTGAAACGCAGGATATGACCCCTGAAGAAGGGTCCTTCCATGACCCAAAATGCATTGTGTTTATTGCTAAATCATGGACTTCGAGTTTATGAAAGGAATACGCTGTGATGTGCATGATGGTTAAATGCATTTCATGAATAAAATAACGTCTTATTTAAGAAGAAGAATTGTGACAAGATTGCCCTTTTTACTAGAGGATTAATACCCAGTGGTATAGTGAACAGTGCTCCCACCGGCACAAAGGTGCTTTCCTTCCTGCATTCTGATTGAGTAAAAATTACTATTTCCACTCCAGTGAGTGCAACAGTAGAAAGTGCAGGATAGCGCATGAATAAAAATTACTATTCCCACTCCAGTGAGTGCAACAGTAGGGAAAGTACAGGATAGCGGATGAGTAAAAATGACTATTCCCACTCCAGTGGGTAGAATAGTAGGGAAAGAGCTGGATAGCGGATGAGTAAACATTATTTTTCCCACTCCAGTGAGTGCAACAGTAGCAAAAGTCCTGGATGGCGGAGGGGTAAAAATGACTATTCCCACTCCAGTGAGTGCAACAGTAGGGAAAGAGCTGGATAGAGGATGAGTGAAAATAACTATTCCCACCCCAGTGAGTGCAACAGTAGGGAAAGTGCTGAATGGCAGAGGGTTAAAAATCACTATTCCCACTCCAGTGAGTGCAACAGTAGGGAAAGTGCTGGATAGCGGAAAGGTAAAAATTACTATTCCCACTCCAGTGAGTGCAACAGTAGGGAAAGTGCAGGATAGCGGATGAGTAAAAATTACTATTCCCACTCCAGTGAGTGCAACAGTAGGGAAAGTGCTAGATAGCAGAGGGGTAAAAATTACTATTCCCACTCCAGTGAGTGCAACAGTAGGGAAAGAGCTGCATAGGGGATGAGTAAAAATTACTAGTCCCACTCCAGTGAGTGTGTCAGTAGGGAAAGTGCTGGATGGAAATGTAGAAAAAAATTACTATTCCCACTAAAGTGAGTGCAACAGTAGGGAAAGTGCTGGATAGCGAAGGGTAAAAACTACTATTCCCACTCCAGTGAGTGCAACAGTAGGGAAAGTGCAGGATAGCGGATGAACACAAATTACTATTCCCACTCCAGTGAGTGCAACAGTAGGGAAAGTACAGGATAGCGGATGAGTAAAAATGACTATTCCCACTTCAGTGAGTAGAATAGTAGGGAAAGAGCTGGATAGCGGATGAGTAAAAATTACTATTCCCACTCCAGTGAGTGCAACAGTAGCAAAAGTGCTGGATGGCGGAGGGGTATAAATTATTATTCACACTCCAGTGAGTGCAACAGTAGGGAAAGAGCTGGATAGCGGATGAGTGAAAATTACTATTCCCACTCCAGTGAGTGGAACAGTAGGGAAAGCGCTGAATGGCAGAGGGTTAAAAATTACTATTCCCACTCCGGTGAGTGCAACAGTAGGGAAAGTGCTGGCTAGCAGAAAGGTAAAAATTACTATTCCCACTCCAGTGAGTGCAACAGTAGGGAAAGTGCTGGATAGCAGAGGGGTAAAAATTACTATTCCCACTCCAGTGAGTGCAACAGTAGGGAAAAAGCTGTATAGGGGATGATTAAAAAATTACTATTCCCACTCCAGTGAGTGTCAGTAGGGAAAGTGCTGGATGGAAAAGTAGTAAAAAATTACTATTCCCACTCCAGTGAGTGCAACAGTAGGGAAAGTGCTGGATAGCGGAGGGGTAAAAAATACTATTCCCACTCCAGTGAGCGCAACAGTAGGGAAAGTGCAGGATAGTGGATGAACAAAAATTACTATTGCCACTCCAGTGAGTGCAACAGTATGGAAAGTACAGGATAGCGGATGAGTAAAAATGACTATTCCCACTCCAGGGAGTAGAATAGTAGGGAAAGAGCTGGATAGCGGATGAGTAAAAATTACTATTCACACTCCGGTGAGTGCAACAGTAGCAAAGGTGCTGGATGGCGGAGGGGTAAAAATTATTATTCCCACTGCAGTGAGTGCAACAGTTGGGAAAGAGCTGGATAGCGGATGAGTGAAAATTACTATTCCCACTCCAGTGAGTGGAACAGTAGGGAAAGCACTGAATGGCAGAGGGTTAAAAATTACTATTCCCACTCCAGTGAGTGCAACAGTAGGGAAAGTGCTGGATAGCGGAAAGGTAAAAATGACTATTCCCACTCCAGTGAGTGCAACAGTAGGGAAAGTGCAGGATAGCGGATTAGTAAAAATTACTATTCCCACTCTTGTGAGTGCAACAATAGGGAAAGGGCTGGATAGCGGAGGGGTGAAAATTACTATTCCCACTCCAGTGAGTGCAACAATAGGGAAAGAGCTGGATAGGGGATGAGTAAAAATGACTCTTCCCACTCCAGTGAGTGCAACAGTAGGGAAAGTGCTGGATGGCGGAGGGGTAAAAATTACTATTCCCACTCCAGTGAGTGCAACTGTAAGGAAAGTGTTGGATAGCAGAGAAACAAAAATGAATAATAATATTTAAATATTTTAAAAAATGTAAACAATATAAAAAATAAATAAACAATATTTCCAAAATAGCAGATTAAATATATTAAACAATAATGATAAATATCTTATTTACATATATCAAAAAGGTAGAATTATTATCTAAAATAAATAAATTTATAAACAATATGTATTCAAAATACCAAATATTAACAATTTGTTTTTCAACAATAATATATTTGTTTAATTTCCTAGCCTATAACACCACACCAATAAAAAAAAGTCAACATTTTCCTTACAATTTATTTGCATAATTAACATAATTATGAAACATTTGACAATTTATTATTAATATAAATAATTAATAAACATTGATTTAATATGCATTCTTCAACACTATAATATTCACTACACACACCTAAAATGAAGTACAGAAATACCATAATTAATTACTAATTAATTATATTTAATTAAGTGACTAATATTTATTAATAAATTAATTTCCACCATTCTCACCATATTCACCTATAAACAGCACAACACACACATAAAAATAATTACACAATAAACATAATCAATTGCCAATTAATTAATTAAAATTAATTAACAATGAATTATTAAATCATCAGTTAAAAACTAAACTACTTCCCACCATTTCCACCATTTTCACCTATAAACAGCACAACACACACATAAAAATAATTACACAATTGACATAATTAATTGCCAATTAATTAATTAAGCTTAATTAACAACTAATTATTACATAATTGATAAAAAACACAATAACATCTGAATTCAACAATTATTAAGAAACGGAAATTATTCTATACATTTTATAAAATTAAATTACTTCCCACCCTATTCCCCTATAAACCCACAACCCGCTACGGTACTAAAAACACAAAATTAAAATGAAAAAAAATGTATAACTACTCAAAACATTCAATAAATGTTATATAATTAAATTACTTTCCACCCTATTCCCCTATAAACCCACAACTCGCTACGGAACTAAAAATGCAAAATTCAAACAAAAACATTTCATAACTACTAAAATTTTTACACATACAAAACAAATACAAGCAAATCTTATACAACAAAATACATGCATCACACTTATAAAATATATACTAACATACATAATATTAATGCAAAATTGGTATTTTTAACATCTATATTTTTGCAAACGATATTAAACACTTCGATATTTTTTACATCTATATTTTTGCAAACGATATTAAACACTTCGATATTTTTTACATTGATATTACTTACCCAAAGTCAATATTCTGCACCACAATATATTCTCTGTAGATATTCTTGAGCCATGATATTTTTGCAACGATATTCAGGTAAGTCGATATTTGTTATTCAATATTTAGTGCCTGCACCATTTCTCAGCTATGCTAGCAACCATAGTTGGTTAGGATAAGCTAAGTCTCCTGTATGGAAAACATAAAATAAGACAAAAAAAAGGTAACACAATTTTAGATCATTACAATTTAAATTAACTAAACAATATTATAACAGAATGTACTTACCAACAAGCCAGGCCCTCTCAGGTTCAAGTTGTGACATTTTGTTGGAGTATGCTGCTGTTCCATAGTACAAAGGAATCATGGGTTTATCCGGGGAAATGTGCACAGACACTTGGAATGTACGAATCAGGTAAACAGACATCTTGTACATTAATTGAAGGTAAGTTCTTCTGTTTGCAGTAAACTTGTTCCATAGTGTACGGTGCCATAATAGAATATGGTTGCCATCAAATGCTCCAAACAGATGTGGTAAGCGACCCAAAGCATACAGATCTCCCTTCACATTTGTAAAATCCTCATGTTGTGGAAACTGGATGAAGTTGTTTTTGTGTCTCATCATTGAAGAAAGAACTTCTTGTAGCACACCACTGAAAGTTGGTTGTGACATTCCACCAGATACTGCCACAGTGTATTGGAATGATCCTGTGGCCACAGAATGAAGTGTTGCCATGAGTTTGCAAATTGGTATATTAGATGTGGGATTTCTAGTGTGAAACAGAAGATCCGGCTCCAGCTGCTGTTATAAATCAAGTATAGTGTGCCTATTCAATCTGATTATTTTGCTAATATCACAGTCTTCCATGGTGGCAAGTTCTGGAAATGGTCAGAACACTTGAGGCTGTCATCTCCTCACTCTCCCTGGGTCATATGTCTACACTGGAAAATTGTCAACATTATAAAACATTTACAAACTTGTTTTGATAAATAACACAAATGTCATGTTTTGCTAAAAATATATATGGTTTCTTCACACAACAAGTATTATTAAAAAAGTTTCTTAGCAAGTAACATTTTTGACCTGTCAATTGTTTAAAAAAAAGATTGTGTAAATAATACATTTAAAATGTATTATTTACATATTCTTTTTAAAAAAAAGAATTTCAACCAAAATACTGTCAATAGAATTGTAAACAACACCGCACGCCTATTGCATTTAACCACAGTACCACACTACATATAAAGGTTTATTTTTAAATCGACAAGTGACATTAGCATTTTGTATGTATAAACAAAGTAGCCACCCTTTTCAGTGGTGGTGATGTACTAAACATTCACAAACACACTATTTAACCATCTAAAATTATGGATGCCGGACATTGCCACTAGGACATTAGTAATTAGAAGTTGACAGGATGGTGGGGGGAAACTCCGCGACGGACACAGCCATAGGCTAATATGTGTGAAAGCAACGTATGAAAGCCAATGATTGTCTCCATCTGTTGACGGTTGCGTACGTTGTGCACATGTATGCAGCGTTCTGAAAAAAGCTCACTTGCCTCCTAACACTGCAGCCAGTTGACCTTCTCAACTTTTGCTGCTGTTTCTGACCCCTGGGAGCCACAATGCCAAGAGGAGCAGGTGACAGGGCCCCAGCCTTCTCGCCAGAGGAGCTGGAGTTGCTGGTAACAGATGTCATGTCCCTGTAAGGCCAGCTCTATGGGTCACCAGAGGAACAGGTACATGTTTAAAATGCATTTTTTAAATCTGTCCTACTGTTTTATTTCTAAAAAACACAGACTAGAATATTCCTTTGAGTTACCAAGTGTAGAGATTGAAGCAAAGTGTCATTTATTTTTTACATTACATAGAGCAATGGTGATGGAAATGTTTAAGCACTTTATAATTAGAGAAGACAACAACATTTCTGTGTGTTGTGTGTTTTGAGTCCTACATTTTATTTGTTGTATATTTTGAGATATATCTATGGATATGTATGATTTTGATATGAAATGTAGAAATTTCACATCATGTCAAATTTGAAAACACGTTATATTTTTTATACAACTGGTAATTTTTTTGTTACCAAATAAAAATTATGTTTATTATTCCACAACTCACTCAGCCTAGATCAGGTGTCTCCAACTAGTTGAGGGGGAGCTACCATTAGCTCCTAGACCCCTTCAGAGTAGTTCAAAGCCTTGACTTCATTTTCAAATGAGCACAAGGTCATAGTTTGATTTCAAGGTTAAGGGGAAGCTGTATTCATTAGATGTCATGATCAATAGGCTGCAGATAGCCGGGCCTGACAATGAGCAGTGCTCAGTCAGATTTATGGGCCAGGCACAGGCTGAGTCACAGAGGTGAAGAACTGGAACACTAAGGTATTTGACTCTTAAAAATAATTCCTTTCTCAACTGAAAATTGGACTTGTGACCAAAATGATGCTTCTGAATGCTTTAAATGGACAAAAAATAAAATGTTGGGTTAGTTTAATTATAGATTTAACACTTTATTTCAATGTTCTCCCATTTCAATGCATTGCATTCGCAAACAGCAGGCCCCTTACTTCAAGTGGGTTGTATACACTGTGCCAGAAGTATATAGAAAAAAATATGTAGCTTTCTTACATGAGAGAAATTTAAAGTGCAGAAAGATGTTCCATGATATGAAGTGTTTGGTCAAATATGTATCTGCACTTCTAATTTCTCCAACCTAAACAGAACATACAGGTGCCGATCACGATCCGGTAAAAACCGGGTACGAACCGTCGGACGGAGCATATTCTCCGTCCGACGCGTACCCGGTCGTCAAAATTTACAAACAAGGAATTACGATTCGCACGGTAACACCATTTCCGTACGAATCGTAAAAAACCCCGACCGAACAAAATAAACCTACAAATGCGATCCGGGAAAGCGCCGACCTGACGTCGGGACGCTCGCAGCCTGCCATTCACGAACCAGGAATTACGATTCGCACCGACGTCATCCCGCACGGTGAATATTTTCCGGCTGCCAAAAACTGCCGGGAAATCAGGACGACGCGAACAAGGACCACCAGTACGCGACGGACAGACAGGACGACGCGAACAAGGAGGACCAGTACGCGACAGGACGACGCGATCAAGGAGTACCAGTACGCGACGGACAGACAGGACGACGCGATCAAGGAGGACCAGTACGCGACGGACAGACAGGACGACGCAAACAAGGAGGACCCGTACGCGACGGACAGACATGGACCCGAACCTATGTGTCATCCCGGCCCTCATAGCAGTCGACCTCCTCTACAGGTTCGGACGCAGACGCCGCAGAAGGTCAGAATAACTAAGGGAGGGGGAAAGTGGGGTGGGGGTGGCAGGACCAGGGCAGGCCACAAAACCCCCACCAAAGTCACACAGCACACATGCCCAGGACATACCTGACTCCCATGCCCTGGTCACTACGAGGGGGTGGGGGCGTGTCCAGCTAAGCCAGCGACCGCCACAACGGAAGTCCGTCACCACGCGAACCTGCAACACAACCAGACCGGTACGTCCCGTACCCACGCCTGAAGAGCGTGGGTACGAGACGTACCACGCCCACACCCACGTCACCCCAACAATGGCGGGACGGATCGTACCCACGTGGCAAAGGCCTGGGTACGGCCCGCACAAGCATCACATAGCGTGGGGACGGATATGTACGGACCCTACCCCCACCCGCGTACGTATGGAGCGTACCCCCACCCCAACAGTGTAAGTACGACTCGTACCCTCACCCGCGGACGTATGGACCATACCCCCACCCCCGTAGGCATGGAGCCCACACCCACCCCACCAGTGTAAGTACGACTCGTACCCTCACCCCGTATGCATGGAGCGTACCCCCACCCCACCAGTGTAAGTACGACTTGTACCCTCACCCGCGGACGTACGGACCGTACCCCCACCCCCACCAGTGTAAGTACGACACGTACCCCCACCCCCGTAGGCATGGAGCCTACCCCCACCCCACCAGTGTAAGTACGACTCGTACCCTCACCCCGTATGCATGGAGCGTACCCCCACCCCAACAGTGTAAGTACGACTCGTACCCTAACCCGCGGACGTACGGACCGTACCCCCACCCCCACCAGTGTAAGTACAACACGTACCCCCACCCCTGTAGGCATGGAGCCCACCCCCACCCCACCAGTGTAAGTACGACTCGTACCCTCACCCCGTATGCATGGAGCGTACCCCCACCCCACCAGTGTAAGTACGACTCGTACCCTCACCCCGTATGCATGGAGCGTACCCCCACCCCACCAGTGTAAGTACGACTCGTACCCTCACCCCGTATGCATGGAGCGTACCCCCACCCCAACAGTGTAAGTACAACTCGTACCCTCACCCGCGGACGTACGGACCGTACCCCCACCCCCACCAGTGTAAGTACGACACGTACCCCCACCCACGTAGGCATGGAGCCCACCCCCACCCCACCAGTGTAAGTACGACTCGTACCCTCACCCCGTATGCATGGAGCATACCCCCACCCCACCAGTGTAAGTACGACTCGTACCCTCACCTCGAATGCATGGAGCGTACCCCCACCGTGTATGTTCCAAGCGTACATATCCAGAAATAGGAGGTGTGTGTGCAGAGTCCTCCCAGCAGTGCCCTGAGACAGGAGGGGTGGGTGCCTAACACTCCCAGCAGTGCCCTGAGACAGGAGGGGTGGTTGCCCAACACTCCCAGCAGTGCCCTGAGACAGGAGGGGTGGGTGCAGAGTCCTCCCAGCAGTGCCCTGAGACAGGAGGGGTGGGTGCAGAGTCCTCCCAGCAGTGCCCTGAGACAGGAGGGGTGGGTGCAGAGTCCTCCCAGCAGTGCCCTGAGACAGGAGGGGTGGGTGCCCAACACTCCCAGCAGTGCCCTGAGACAGGAGGGGTGGGTGCAGAGTCCTCCCAGCAGTGCCCTGAGACAGGAGGGGTGTAACACATGTGTGTGAGGCTGGAAGTACACACATGCATACTGCCTACAAGGGAACATGTCCCCATGAACTCATGTCAACAGACTCCATACACATGTACAGTGATCACCAAGGATGCCACGAATGTTGCAGGTGGAGACATGGCCCTGCATGCATGGCCAAAGTAGAAGGGCTCCGTCACACACACAGCTCATGTAGACACAGCTCTGCGCTAAATATTGGGAACACCCTGCAGGGAAGATATCAGGGTACACAGAGGGAGGAATACACCCTGGGACAATTGCACCATGCAGTAACTGCTTACATGAACAAAGAAAGTTAGCTAACACCTTGTGATGGCACACAGATCCCAGGGTCCCCCCAATGAGCAGCCCACTACTACATTTCCCACACACCCAACACATAAACACCACCCAAAACCATGTAGCAGCCCCACCAACACCAATACCAGCATAGCAGTAGTGTCAGAATGAAAAAAAAAGTAAAGCTTTATTCAGCATGATCACAGTGTCCGTGGATCGCAGGCAGTTAAATATTCACAAAGCCCATAGGGCAGTCAATAAGTCTCAGCTGGATGGGGGACACAGTGGGATGCGTGTCCCCTAGCTTGCCTGCACAGTTACATGCCGTCGTCTTCCACAGGGGTGAGGGCATCAGGGGGGGGGAAGCACCAGGAGCCGCAGGGACATCAGGGCAAAGGGGAGGCATTGTGGGTGCAGGGATGGAGGACTCCACCACAGGGGGTGGGGCAGGGCCAAAGGCGGAGGCCAGGATGGCACTACACACCTTTGCAAGGTCCTCCAGGGATTCCCCTGCACCCGAAGGATCCACAGGCCCCAAGGAGGGGGGGGGGTCAGAGGGATGGGTCGCAGCGCCACTGTGGGAGGGTGTAGACAGGGGGGGGGAATCAAGCACCCTGACCGGGGACCTCCTTGACCGCTTGCGGGGTGGTGTCACTGTGGGGCTCAGGGACAGAGCGGCCATGAAGGAGTCTTTGGGGGAGAGGTGGCCAGGAGAGCTGAGGGGAGGGGATTTGGAGGGAGTGGACTGGGTGGAATGCGGACTCCCACTCTGGCTGCGTGTCACACGTTTGCCCCCCGACCCAGTGGGTGTGCCTACCTCACCCTGTGTGTGCATGTCAGGAGGAGTGCGGTGGACCTTCCCTGCTGGTGTGGTGCCTGTGTCTGTTGATGTGGGTGCATGCCGACGTCTGGGTGTACATGGGACAGGCATGGGAGTGGGAAGTGTGGATGGGGCAGGGGTAGGTGGTGGGAGGTCGCGCTGCAGGAGACCCACTGCTGCAGTCAGTGTCGAGTCTATCGACCTCAGCAAGCTGCGTTGGTCAGCCTGCGATGAATGAATGCCCTCCAAGTATGCCTCGATGTTGTTGAGGGTCTGGCCGTGGGCATGGAGGACATTAAGGATCGCAGCCTGACCAACCTGCAGCTGCCGCTGGATGTCCACAGACTCGGCATAGGCGGCAGCAGTGGAGACAGGGGCAGGGGGTGCGGTGCCTGGCATGAAGGAGACATGCGGTGACCGGGCACGCTGGGAAGGGACACGAGCAAGTGGGAGGCGGCTGATGGGAACGGAGGGGGCGGTGCGAGGTGTTGTTCCGCTGTCAGCTGCTGGTGCAGCCTCCGCCCACTCGGAGACATCCTCCTTGGACCTGTCAGCTTCGTATTCTGACGTGCCAGTCGACAGGTCCTCGGCCACACTCTCCTCCGCCTCTGTCCCACTCGATTTGCCAGCCACGATGTCACGGCTGGCACTGGTGCTCAGTCCCTCCGCCTGGTCTGGTTCCATGTCTCCCTCTGTGTCCCCCGACGATGCTGTGGGCAGGGTGGAGAGACAGAAATTAATCAGACACCTGTACACATCTGTCACATGAGTCCAATCTACATAGGTTACATTGCATAGCCTGAAAAGGAAGATCCCTAACATCTACTAAACAAGGTACTGATGTAGGGCATGAAACACACAGTTGGTTGAGCCACCATGCCACTGAAATACCATGGAGAGCATGAGACAATAGCAAATGACAGGAAACGGAGTCTGACATAGCACCCAGGCCCTGGGGACAATCCAGCACTGCATCTGCACCACACAGCGTTGGCGAAAATAGGGATGACCTGGGACCATATCCATGAACTTGAGACACATGCTGCATAGGTAATGCTGAAAACATGCCCAACATGACTGGGTCACTGCACCTTGAGTGTATGTCCAGACAAACATCACACACTGCCCAGACCCAGCAAGTAGAAATCAGGATTTGACATATAGGCTTTGCCCGCCCCAACCACCCCCTACACGAGGCAAATTGTTGAGACACAGGTGGCACCAACATCTCATAGTCTGGGTGATAAACACAGGGGCAGGCAAAATGCAAGATTGGACGCCAAACACCCAAGGTGCGCCTGTACAAATAATGAGGTACCAGTGCCCATCCTCAGATGAGTATAACAAGACACACAGGCACTGGCAACTGTGAGTATGAAGAAGGACATTCAGGTCAGGCTGCAGAGTGGACACCTGTACTAAATTTCACGTCTATATACATGGTGCCAGGGGACAATGGCACAGAGCACAACCTACGCTGTAGACACTGAGAGTGTCCATGTTTTTGGATGACACATACAAAACCGAGGAAAAGGTGCCCCAGGGGACAGTAGTGGCCACACAACTCCGTGCTCCTGAATGGTAATGACTGCAACACACGCCACCATCCCTGCACTATGCGTATCGCACACTCATTCACATCATGTCACAGGCCACTACATAGGACATGCGCGCTGTAAGGCATGACACTTGAGAGACTAACTCCCATGTCTGGACTCATCATCAGTGCCAACTGACATGGAACCCACATGCAGTGAACTGGACAGGGCACAGGCAAGGTCCCAAAACCTGTTACACACCACCCCCACACATGATGCTACAGGCATAGTTCTCGTGGACAAAGCGCCAGCCTACATTACCTTGTGAAAGAGTGACCACACACAGACCAGGGAACACATTGCAAGGAGGGGAAGGGTGGCAGGAGCGCTGCGCTATACTGGGGCAAACTGGATCTGCACAGCACCTTTAAACCCTGGCAGTGAATTCATGCTACTGTGCCCTTACAAATGCCGGTGACACACAACAAACACACATGTACCTACCCCCTTCCGGCTGCTGCATCTCCTGTAAGTGCCTCTCCAAGTCTGGAAAGACCACCGGCAGCACACGCCTGTGGAGGTGGCTCAGACGGCGGCGCCCGCGGTTCTTGTGGCTCACAGGTGAGTCCCCCAGCAGGACCCGTGCGATCCTCCACGTCCAGCACCGGATATCCTGCCAGCGTTTCCTCACCTGGGACAGGCTACGCCTCCGACCATCCACACCCCTCACGGCACTGACGGCGGTCAGCCAGATCTGCTCCTTGGCAGTGGCGCCTACCTGTGAGGAAGAACAAGTGACACCACATCAATACACCAGCCACATGTCACAGAGAGACATATGAGGAAAAATTAGCTGGTTACAACAAGGCATGTCATGCAGCCAACGCATTGCACCTTTGTCATGGGGACATGATCCTCTGGGGAGGGAAGAAGCAGTACGTGCCATTGTAGGTACACAGGTGGAATGATGGCAATGTCACAATCAATGATCAAGGCTCACACTGTGCATCACACCCACCCCTCCTGTCTCAGGGCACTGCTGGGAGTGTTAGGCACCCACCCCTCCTGTCTCAGGGCACTGCTGGGAGGACTCTGCACACACCCCTCCTGTCTCAGGGCACTGCTGGGAGGACTCTGCACCCACCCTCCTGTCTCAGGGCACTGCTGGGAGGACTCTGCACCCACCCCTCCTGTCTCAGGGCACTGCTGGGAGTGTTAGGCACCCACCCCTCCTGTCTCAGGGCACTGCTGGGAGTGTTGGGCAACCACCCCTCCTGTCTCAGGGCACTGCTGGGAGTGTTAGGCACCCACCCCTCCTGTCTCAGGGCACTGCTGGGAGGACTCTGCACCCACACCTCCTGTCTCAGGGCACTGCTGGGAGGACTCTGCACACACACCTCCTGTGTCTGGCCAGCACCTCAAAGCAGTCACATGCCACAGGCCACTGACGCCACCTCAGCAGAGTACACAGACACAGGACATTCACCTGCCATTGCCAAATGCAGATACAAACCTCACTGCACATGTGCCACTAGATCGGGGGGGCTCACAGGTGTGGGGCTGGCTCTGCACGTCAGACACACAGCACTGCTCCCTGCTCACATGAGATGTGCAGGGCATATCCAGGCCTCATGCATCTGGGGTGGTCCACTACACATATGCACCCACACAAATGACATTGGACTTACACACACAGATGTTCAGGGGACGAACACATCATGTGGACACTCTCAGCATAGGTACAGTGGACAAACACACATCTGTAGGTACAGTCACCTGTCACACTGGGGTAACCACAGAATCACAGGAGGACTGTAGTAGCTCCATACCCTGGAGGATTAGACAGGCACAATGTGTAATGCCACATGCAGTGAATGTCACAGTAAACACAATGCAAGTGAGGAGAGCAGACATGCACCACAGCATGCTCTGGCTGGGAGACATCAGGCATCCCCCCCTGGGACCACCCCCTACAGTACATAGCATGTGTGTCACACCAGGACACAATGCCAGAAGTCACAGTCACAACAAAGGGACAGTCTGTGCCAGTGGCCTATGCACTCACCTGATACCCTGGTCGCCCATACAGAAGGGGGTACTGTGGGAGGATCACATCCAGCAATGCCACGTTCTCCTCCAGGGTGAATGGCTGTGTCCTCTCCACAGCCCTTGACATGGTTCCAGGGAATCAGTAGCAGCAGCTGGGTCGACGAATTCAAAGATGTGCAGGCAAGTTCTCCCTCATGGGACCTGGCTGCCTTATATCTGCCTTTCTGCCCTGTCTCATGCACAGGAGTACAGAGTGATTGGTCACTCACATTTGCATCCTATGTTTCCTCCAATCCCTTCAAACCTAGCAGTCTGTGGGTTCTCTATCGGATTCATTCTCCTGCATGATGTCAGCCCCACAAACACATTGCAACAAAGTAGATTAATTCCAACTGACTTCTGCTGTGCACCTTCCAGAACAAATTCAAATTTTGAACTTGGTCTCCATGACAACCAGCATGCATGTAGGCCTTAATACTTGTCCCTCATGTGTCCCCTATGTAATTTGGAGCTTCACACACAGGTACGGTGCGTTCCGGGGCCCTAGGGCACCCCAAATGCATTGCAACGGGCCGTACACGCGTGCCTACGTCCACTATCACTATGGGTGTCCTCGCGTATGCGTACACGTTGTGATAGGGAGCGTACAGGCGTGTGTACGGCCCATACCACTATGGGTGTTCTTGCGTATGCGTACTCGTAGTGGTACGGGCCGTACACATGCCTGTACGCTCACTATCACAACGTGTACGCATACGTGAGGACACCCATAGTGATAGGGAGCGTACAGGCGTGTGTACGGCCCGTACCACTACGAGTACGCATACGCGAGGCCACCCATAGTGATAGGGAGCGTACAGGCGTGTGTACGGCCCGTACCACTATGGGTGTTCTTGCGTATGCGTACTCGTAGTGGTACGGGCCGTACACATGCCTGTACGCTCACTATCACAATGTGTACGCATACGCGAGGACACCCATAGTGATAGTGAGCGTACAGGCGTGTGTACGGCCCGTACCACTACGAGTACGCATACGCGAGGCCACCCATAGTGATAGGGAGCGTACAGGCGTGTGTACGGCCCGTACCACTATGGGTGTTCTTGCGTATGCGTACTCGTAGTGGTACGGGCCGTACACATGCCTGTACGCTCGCCATCACGATGGGTACACATACGGCAGCACTCCCATAGTGAAATGGTAACGTACACAGGCCCTCTTCGCAGCAGTACAGTGGTTTTCACACATCACAGTGGTGACAGGCGGCACACAGGTAGGGATAGGGCGGACATACTTGTCCATGGATGGACATACTTGGCCATGGATGGACATACTTGTCCATGAATGGACATACTTGTCCATTAATTGACATCGAGGCATCGTCTGTGCATTACTACATGTGTGGGGCAGAGGTGTGACGGCCTGTGATGTGGAACATGACCCCTGAGTCGAGAAGGCACCAGATGTATGATGAGATGTCTACAGATGTACTGTGTGATGGTACAATGTGTGCCAGGCATGCCCTTGACTCCTTTGACATGTGTGCATGTCGTACTGCACACTTGGGGTGAGCGTCACTGGCATGGCACGGACACCAACACACGGAAGTGTCCCCTGATGCCCGGTACAGGGATTACCACACCTGACTTGTCACTACCCACGGTGCACAATGTGACTATGTCATGTATGTGTGGGGGCTTCCCATCAGGTTGATGTTGGAGAACCCTCAAAAGCTGCAGCCGTTGCAGCAACCAACATGTGTCTGTGTGTAGATTGACATTGCACACTGTTCCGCACATCATGCCACATGTGGTATCGGATGTGAGGTGCACATGTATGCATGGGACACGGAGTAGCGTGACAAGGACATGTCTGCATACTCACAATGAATGTGTGGTGAGTCATGACATGTGCACCTTCATGGCAAGGTGTGTGGGCTGTCCTAGTGTGACATCATGTGACCTGTGGCTCTAGTGTTCCGCTACCAGTCTCTGCAATCGGCATCCTACTTCTGCAGATGTGTGGGCGTATGTCACTCCTGTCTTGCGTCTGGCTGTTCACTTACACTGGGACACAGCTATTCCCATGGAGTGGCATGGGGAGGTTCTCAATCTCCGTGTGTAGCTGGGTCTTGGTAGGAGTGTCACCTTGCATCCATACGTGTCCTGGGCATGTAGCACATACCTGACTCCCTATGTAGCATATGTGTATTGACAGATTAACATGTGCTCAGTACATATGATTTGTTGTCGTAGTGCACTCACTCTTCCTTGTCACTTCCAAATTACTGCAGAGCGCCGCCTCTTGCCCGACCAATTCCGGACTTGGCTGCCATGCAGGAGAATGACAGCATCCGGCTCTACCGCTTCACCCAACCGTTGATTCTGGAGTTGACGGCGAGACTGGCACCACACCTGCAACCGCAGCACAGGTATCCTACGGCACTGACACCCCAGCTGAAGGTAATGGCTGCCCTACATTTTCTTGCCACGGGTACCTTTCAATGTACCATAGCTAATGTTGGTGGCATGTCCCAGAGCATGTTCTGCCGTGTGCTGCATGATTTCTTAGAGGCCATGTTGATTCACCTGGATGACTTCATCAAGTTCCCAACCCCTGAACAGATGACTGCGGTCAAGCGTGGATTCTATGCCCTGGGAGGGATGCCCCATGTCATTGGGTCCATAGATGGGACACATGTAGCTTTGGTACCACCACACGCACGGGAGGTGGCGTACCGCAATCGAAAGCACTACCACTCCATTAATGCCCTTGTGGTGTGTCAGGCCAACATGGTGATTTCACATGTCTGTGCTCGTTTTCCAGGATCAGCACACGATGCCTACATCATGAGGCGTAGCAGGATGCCTGAAATGATGATGCAGCTGCGCAACAAACGGGCATGTGTTGTTGGTGGGTACAGTCTGTCTGTCCTGTATTTTGCATAATCTACCAGCACGACCGCTTCACCACTTCTAACGATGTCCATGTGCTTCCCATGTAGGGGACGCTGGCTATCCCAACATGCCTTGGCTGCTCACACCTCTCCGCAACCCCATCACGCCGGCCCAGCTCCGCTACAACACCGCCCATGGCCGGACAAGGCGAGTGATCGAGAAGACGTTTGGCCTGCTGAAGAGCCGTTTCAGGTGCCTACACAAGACCGGCGGCGCACTCCCATATGCCCCGGCGAAGGTCTGCAAGATCTTCATGGTCTGCTGCATGCTGCACAACATGGCAGTTGAAAGAGCTGTGCCACTCATCCTGAATCAACATGACGAGGACCATCCACCCGTGGAGGACGAAGGGCTTGGCAATGGGGCTAGTGATGTGGAGGATGTGGAGCCGCAAGAGGACATCCGGACTCGGCTCATACGCGACTTCTTTGCTTAGTGGTGAGTACCAGTGTCTGAGTGTGCACGCATTGGTCCCCGTGTGGCATGTGTTGTGATGTGTGTGTCCACCTGCATGTATGGCACGTGAGTCAGAGGTGTGTGTGGGTGTGTCACTGGAGTGATGGTGGCAGTGATGGTTGTACTTCCCCAGTCATAATTGTGACCTAGCATGTTGTCATCCATACATGTGTCGAGTCAATGCACTTGCAAGTGGCTGTGCTTTTTGTGGCTGACTACTTATGTGTCTCTCTTCCCCAGGTACTTTCGCATGCCGTCTGCTGCTTGCATTGTTGTGGCACTGCTATTCCTCATGGACATGACATCGTGGGCTGACTCAGCGTTACAGGCACGGACACGTTTGGAAGTCTCCATAGGGTAAGGGATGCATCTGGTGTGTATTGGGTGTGGCAGTTGTTCACGATGTATGCACACTGCCCCTGTCGATGTTAGGTTCCTCTGCAGCCATGTAGCCTCACCATGGGACACGACATGCAGCTGTGTACACCTGAATAGATGGTCTGCCTGGTTGACAGTCATCAGTGATGGGATAGGGGATTGTGATGATGGCATCAATGTGTGTGACACTGCCCTCGGACACATACGGTTAGCATTGGCTTGACATGGTGTGGAACTTCCACATCAGCAGATCTATGGTGTATGGCAGGCTCTCCGTGAGCAGCTGTGGGTGTTTAGCTGTTAGCCAACGCTTGTGTGCCAGTTCCATGGCGAACACACATTTGTGCTGCAGAAGGGGGGTGCCAGTGTTGGACCCACATGTTACTCCACATGATGTGTTCATGTGTACTTCAAGTTGCCTCTGCAATCCCGAAAACATGACTAATAAAGGTGTTCCTATGCCTCCAAGATGCCTCTTCTCAGTGAATGCTGGTGTGTTGCCACGGTGCATCCAGCATGTCTGGCATGGTATTCCCTGATTGTGGCTATGTGTCAATGTGTCGAGTAGCAAGATGCAAGCTGTGTGTGTGGGCTGAGACTGTGTATTGGGCATGATGTCCATGACTGTGTGGGTATTGTGAAATGTGCCATCCCCATGCATCCAACGTTGTCCAGGACCCCATTCTCTGCATCCACCGGACTCAAGCTTGCAGGACATGGTTCTGCCACCTGTCTACACATACCTGGATGCCCCCCAGGACACTGGACTGGATCCCTGACCTCTGCGCATGACTGTTGCTGTACTCAATGTGTCTGTCTGCACGGTTCGTTCGGCCACCCCCTCAGCTGGTTGGGCCCATCACGGGTGTGTATGGTGCTCCATGTCTGTCTTGCCTAATACACTGTGACCCATGTGTCCTGTGCCAGACTCAGGCCCCAGGGTGTGGATGGTTGAAGACAAAAGATGACTCAGGCATGTTGAGACTTTACAAGACACATGTTAGGTAATAATGCAACCAGCAGGCATCTACTCTTCATAGTGTGATTTATTATTGGGGGGGGGGGGGGACAAAGTGAGGGGCTTTCCGGGAGTTTGGAATCCAAAGTTCAGTAGGGGAGTTGGTGTCCTTGCCATTTGAAATCCTCAGAGTCCATGCCACAGTCTTTGTCAACATTGGTCAGCCAGTGACCAGCAGGGCCATGTGGCAGAGAATGTCTCTTGATGCTGTGATGCTGTTGCTCCAGTGGGCCAGGTGCCAGGCCAGGTGTCCTGGGAGATGGTGATGTAGCGCCGACCCTCACGGTCCTTTCCGTGGACGACCCGGCCCCCTGCGGGGACCCTCAGCAGCAGGCCGTGACGACGTCTGGGATGCTCCATCGGATGTTTCCTCCTCCTCCTCCTGATCCCTCCCTGTGGGTGGTGATGTTCTCCGCCTTCTGGCACAGGGAGGGTCGGCCATGTTGTCGGCCATCCGACGGAGTGTATCGTGAATCCCCTGGAACGCCGTCACTTGCTCAGCCTGTCTGTCCTCCATCCTCCGTTGGTGTCGCAGTAGACAGGCATGTTGCTCCGCATGTTGCTGGGCCTGCTGGGTCTTTATCTCATCGAGGGTCCCCTTGATCTCATTGAGGGTGGACACAACATGGGCCATGCCTGTGGTGTCCTGCCGGTATGTGTCCATGATGTTTCGGACATGTGCAAATACCGGTTCCCCAGCCAACTGGTCAGGCTCGCGCCTCCGCCGTCCTCCACTCCCACCACCCCTGCCCACTTGCACCTGGCCTGCCCTTGTGGGTACATCGGGTCTCCGGGACCCCTGAGGGGTGGCATTGGCGTTGTCGCCTGCCTCCTCCTGGGTGCCCGGGACACCGTGTCCCTCCTGGCCAGCCTGGCTGCATTGTGGTGTTGGGGCAGGGATCCTGGGTGTCTCCTGGGATGTGGCAGGAGTGGGGGTGGTAGTTGGCACAGTTGTACCTGACGCAGGTGCTGCAGGTGGTTGGACACCAGAGGGTCCAGGTCGGTCGGGGTCGTCCACAGAGTGGTGAGAGTGGTCGCTGCCGGTGGGATCGGGCTCCCGCAGATCCGGGTCCTGTGAGTCTTCCCCCCAGTGTTGGGGGGTGAACCACGACGTTGACCTGTGTGTGAGAGAGACAATGTTAATTTTGGTCCATGCAACATCCATGTTTCATCTGTTTCAAAGTTGGGACATTTCCTCTTGGAATTGGGATCTGTCTTGCATTCCACTCACAGTGCACTTGTGCATGGGTGTGTCCCTTGGGCACCACTTTGGCCCCTTTAACTATGTGTGGCACGGTCTTACTAGCTGCGTCAAGTGTGACTGCAGTCAGCAGTGGAGTGGGCAGGTGTGGTGAGCCATGCATTGGCGCCTTCCGTGTAGCACTGTACATGTGCACATGGAGTGGATCCACACACTTATATGATCCAGGTAGCTGTCGTTGTGCTCGTGAACAGGTTGTGACATGGCCCTGTGTCTTGCCATGGTGAAGAGGGGGGGGTTCTGGGACTGGCCACCCTTGTCTACATGCACGCAGTCTACCTGCTGACGAGCAGACATTCGCACACGCCACACGGCTGATTTGCTCTCCCTGTGTCTCCCTCCCTCTCTCTGTCCCCCTCTCCCTCCCTCTCTGTCCCCCTCTCACTCCCTCTCTGTCCCCCTCTCCCTCCCTCTCTGTCCCCCTCTCCCTCCCTCCGTGTGTCAGCCTCCTCCCTCTGTCCGTCTCGCTCCCTCTCTGTCCCCCTCTCGCTCCCTCTCTGTCCCCCTCTCCCTCCCTCTCTGTCCCCCTCTCCCTCCCTCTCTGTCCCCCTCTCCCTCCCTCTCTGTCCCCCTCTCCCTCCCTCTCTGTCCCCCTCTCCCTCCCTCCGTGTGTCAGCCTCCTCCCTCTGTCCGTCTCCCTCCCTCTCTGTCCCCCTCTCCCTCCCTCTGTGTGTCACCCTCTGTCACCTCAGCCCAGCTTCCTGGGCACACACTGTTAGCAGATCTTTGAGTGGCCCTTGGCTTGTTGATGTGAGTTTGTTTCTGATCTCCAGGCACCCATTGGGTGTGATGTGTGTCTGTGCGCTGCTGCTGTGGTGGTGTGTGCTGCCACTCTTTCACAATGTTGGCTGTTCATTAGCTGCTGTCATGTGCAAAACAGTGCCTTCACCCCCATGTGTTGATGCAAGGCGTCCGCCATTTGCTGGCGAGTCTTTCCTGTGTGGGGACACACTGTTTGTCTGGCTGTGACCTGGGCCATATGGGCAGAGGGCATTGTTGTCTGCTTCTGAGTTGCACTATGTGATTTTTGGGGCCCAGCCTCCCGCCATCCGGGTTACCGTGTCATGTGTTGGTGTCTTCTGTGGCCTGTGACTTGACATTGTCCAGCTGGGTGCATGGGGCATGGTGGCAGCAGTGGCATGTGCGTGCTCATGGAGTGTGGTTGAGTCATGCGATTGCTTGGGGTGGTTGCGTGCCTGTTAGTGATTTTGGTTGTGGATGCCGTTCCCCCCATGTGAGGTGCGTTGTTTGTGTACTCACCCGGGTCTCGGAGTCCTTCTAATCCTTCGACTGCCTCCACCGGCAGTATGGCCATCACCCTCTCCTCCCAGGGCTGGTAGTGTACGGGTCTGCGGGAGGGCCCTCCTCCGGTGGCGTTGGCCTGGTCGTGTTCCTCCTGCCTCTTGGCTCGGACCCTCCTCCGCAGATCGTACCACCTGTTCTGGCATTCCTGCCTGGTCCTTCTGGTGTCCGCAACAACATTCACAGCATCGACCATGGTCTGCCACATGGCTGTTTTAGCTGCCATGCTGGTGTTTCTGACCAATGTTCCAAAGAGCTGTGGCTCGACTCTGAGGATTTCATCGACAAGAACCTCCAACTCTCGGTTACTGAACTTTGGATTCTTGGTAGTGGGCATGGTGAGGGGTGTGGGTGTGGATGGGGGGGATGTGGATGTTGGGGGGGGGTGTGGATGGTTGTGGGTGTGTGGGTGTGGTTGTGCAGGTGTGTGTGTGAATGTGATGCGGGTGTGTTTGTGAAGGTGGTTGTGTGGAGATGTGCAAGTGTAAGCTGTGGTGAAGCTTGTAGTAAGGTGCTGTAAGTTGTCTGTGGTGTCTGGCAGCAGTGAGTCTGTTGCAAAGGCTCATGGTTTGTGTGTGTGTGCCCTTTTTATTGGTCCATTGGTGGGTGTGGCTGTGTTTGAAGTTTGGGTGGGTGTGTTATAAGGAGTGGTGGTGTTTAGGGCCTCTGTTTGTTTTTGGCAGTGGCAGGTCAGTGAATGTGTGTTTTATGAGTGTTTGTTGGCCATGTTTAGTGGCTTTGTGCCATTCGAATAGTGTATTCTTGTGTTGTTTTGTTTAGTCCTGGTAGTGTATGTGCGTTTTGAGCGTGTGTACGGTGTGTAGATGGTCCATTTGGTTGTACGGTGCTGTCCTTGTGTGTGGCTTGGCACGACTCGTACATGCGGTTGTGATGTTGGGGCATGGGGTGCGCTCCGTACTTAGGAGGTTGTGGTGGGGGTGCGACTGGAACGTACTGGGGTGTACTTAGACGGTGGTACGACACGTACTGGGGTGGGGGTACGACTGGAACATACTGGGGTGTGGGTACACGGGGGTACGACACGTACAGGGGTGGGGGTACGACTGGAACGTACTGGGGTGTGGGTACACGGGGGTGTGACACGTACAGGGGTGGGGGTACGACTCGAACGTACTGGGGTGTACTTAGACGGTGGTACGACACATACTGGGGTGGGGGTACGACTCGAACGTACTGGGGTGGGGGTACGACTGGAACGTACTGGGGTGTGGGTACACGGGGGGGTGACACGTACAGGGGTGGGGGTACGACTCGAACGTACTGGGGTGGGGGTACGACTGGAACGTACTGGGGTGTGGGTACACGGGGGTGTGACAAGTACAAGGGTGGGGGTACGACTCGAACGTACTGGGGTGTACTTAGACGGTGGTACGACACGTACTGGGGTGGGGGTACGACTGGAACGTACTGGGGTGTGGGTACACGGGGGTGTGACACGTACAGGGGTGGGGGTACGACTCGAACATACTGGGGTGTACTTAGACGGTGGTACGATACGTACAAGGGTGGGGGTACGACTCGAACGTACTGGGGTGTACTTAGACGGTGGTACGACACGTTTAAGGGTGGGGGTACGACTCGAACGTACTGGGGTGTACTTAGACGGTGGTACGACACGTACAAGGGTGGGGGTACGACTCGAACGTACTGGGGTGTACTTAGACGGTGGTACGGCACGTACAAGGGTGGGGGTACGACTCGAACGTACTGGGGTGTACTTAGACGGTGGTACGACACGTACAAGGGTGGGGGTACGACTCGAACATACTGGGGTGTACTTAGACGGTGGTACGACACGTACTGGAGTGGGGGTACAACTGGAACGTACTGGGGTGTGGGTACACAGGGGTGTGACACGTACAGGGGTGGGGGTACGACTCGAACGTACTGGGGTGTACTTAGACGGTGGTACGACACGTACAAGGGTGGGGGTACGACTGGAACGTACTGGGGTGTACTTAGACGGTGGTACGACACGTACTGGGGTGGGGGTACGACTCGAACGTACTGGGGTGTACTTAGACGGTGGTACGACACGTACTGGGGTGGGGGTACGACTGGAACGTACTGGGGTGTGGGTACACGGGGGTCTGACACGTACAGGGGTGGGGGTACGACTCGAACGTACTGGGGTGTACTTAGACGGTGGTACGACACGTACTGGGGTGGGGGTACGACTGGAACGTACTGGGGTGTGGGTACACGGGGGTGTGACACGTACAAGGGTGGGGGTACGACTCGAACGTACTGGGGTGTACTTAGACGGTGGTACGACACGTACTGGGGTGGGGGTACGACTGGAACGTACTGGGGTGTGGGTACACGGGGGTGTGACACGTACAGGGGTGGGGGTACGACTCGAACGTACTGGGGTGTACTTAGACGGTGGTACAACACGTACAAGGGTGGGGGTACGACTCGAACGTACTGGGGTGTACTTAGACGGTGGTACGACACGTACAAGGGTGGGGGTACGACTCGAACGTACTGGGGTGTACTTAGACGGTGGTACGACACGTACTGGGGTGGGGGTACGACTGGAACATACTGGGGTGTGGGTACACGGGGTGTGACACGTACAGGGGTGGGGGTACGACTCGAACGTACTGGGGTGTACTTAGACGGTGGTACGACACGTACAAGGGTGGGGGTACGACTCGAACGTACTGGGGTGTACTTAGACGGTGGTACGACACGTACAAGGGTGGGGGTACGACTCGAACGTACTGGGGTGTACTTAGACGGTGGTACGACACGTACTGGGGTGGGGGTACGACTGGAACGTACTGGGGTGTGGGTACACGGGGGTACGACACGTACAGGGGTGGGGGTACGACTGGAACGTACTGGGGTGTGGGTACACGGGGGTGTGACATGTACAGGGGTGGGGGTGTAGGAGAGTAGGGTCTGCTTTCTATGTTCACCCCCACTTTTTGCTTTTGCTTTACTGGTTTACGACTTAGATGTGGCTGTGGGCCTGCTAATCAGACCCACAGCCCTGCTGTTCTCTCTCTAAATTCCTACTATGTACTTTAGGTGCATAACCCATTTGGATAGGATCACCTTATTGGCCCCTGTACAGTGTACCCTAGGTACCCAGGGCATAGGTGTACCCTAGGCCTACCAGGGGCTGCAGCATGTATTGTGCCACCCCTGGCCTGGCCTTCCATTTTGACACAACTGGCTGATCACTCAGCTGGGGCAAGGTCGTGTAATCACCCCTTGCTTAGGTGTAGTATTCCTATACCTAACTTACATATAGACACATGTGTACCTATCAGTCACTCCTATGGCAGGCCTTGACAATCCTGGAGGCAGAGTGCTTGGTAACATGTGAGATGGTGCTCTAGCATGAGCTGAGCCTGTCTGCAGCTTTCGGAACCTTGTCCTTATAGCTGTTCTATGATATAGCCTACCATATACTCTTAAAGTGCCTTATAATCTTAGACGGTTATGGTAACTATGGTTGGGCTTTATCAAAACATGTCGTGTAAGGTGTCTAACACTCGGGAATAATACCCCCATGCCATTTCTGGACATGAGAATATTATTCCCCCCTTCTAGAGGGAAAGACATGTTAAAATCATACTTCAACTGTTAGCCTCTGACCAAAGCCTCAGCATCACAAAATGGATGCTGCTGCCACGACACAAGTCTGACCTCCTGCTGCTGGGAGTGATCCCAGCCAGGGAGGCCTGGACAATAGTTTTCCTGCTTGGGGAGGTGCTAGCACCTCCCCAGACAGCCTTTAGTGTATTGGGGCAGGGTGGGCTGAAAGGAATGAGACATGCCTGGGGCACACAAGGTGTTCCTTGCATAGTCCAGTTCAAACCGGCGCTGGGGCACTCCAGCCCCAGCTCTGGCGCGAAACTGGACAAAGGGAAGTGGGTGTAACCACCCCCTCCCAGGTCCCACCCATAAGGCGTGACCTAGCAGGTATCCCAGCCCCCCAGATTAGTATAAGAGTGGGAGTTGGGCCTCAAGACTTTAGATTATCCTGAACCTGCAAAACTGAACAGAAACTCTGGACCTTCGACATTCGACGAAAGAAGAAGACTGAAGAATCTCCCTTGTAGCCAAGGAGTGGCTACCCTGTGCAAACAGGCACCATCAAGTGACTACCCTTTGCTTTGTGAAACGTTCGACGAGGAACCGACTGCAGAGCCCGACCAGAGCCTTGATTTCCAGACTTCTCCGACCCTCATCCACATCTGCAGCAGAGCTGAGATCCGTGGAGGCGACGAGCGACGTGGGACCGGCTACCTGGGAAAAGTGGCTAGTAACTTACAGCGCAGCTTCTGAGGCACCCTCGAAGTTGTGCACCGGGGATTGAGAAGCCCCAACCCCAAGCACCATCTGCACCGAAGACCAGCCCCCCACACTCCACGAGTCCTGCGTGGGGCCCTTCAGCATTTTCCTGCTTGCCGCGTCTGTCCGGTTGCTTGCCCGCTGGCTAGTGGCCTTTGTGACGACGCTCCCTGAAATCTTCTGCGCTGGTTTGGCTCCTCCAGACTGGCTCCCGCTTCTCTGCAAAGAAGAAGCACCCCAGACCTTCCTGGTCTGCACCAGAAGCAAGTCCCTTGTTCTTCGTGGGTTCCGCTTGCCAAGGCTTGGTGAGTCCTAGTCCAACTTCGACGCCGCCGACAGCAAGATCCTTCGTGGGACAGCTCGCCTCCTGGTCCTGGTCGTCCTCGACGCTTCCTGGTCCTCCTGGCTGCAGCGACAAGCTTCACCTTCACCTGCAACTCTTCACGACATCGCCTGGTTCCTTCCTGGTCCCACGTGGTCACTGGCTAGTGACCTTGACTCTGTCCCCTCTGCTTGCAGGTTTCTTCTCTTCTTGATCCCAGCCTTGGGATCCACCGGACACTCTCTCCTGACTGCCTGTCAGCATCTTTCTTCAGGCATCCATAGGAGTCGACGACGAAAACGACGCATCTTCACCCCTATGCACCCGCAGCCTGTGGGCTAGGTAACTTGGGTACTCCGGTGCTCATCAGGATAGTGACTATCCTAGTGTCTAGTTTTCAAGTCTCAACTTCCTAGCTACTCCGGAAGTGTCCTAAATCTATCTATTTCTAAACTGTAACATTGCTATTGACTTTTACGCATTACGCGTGAGTGTTTCCACTCTGCACACGAATCCCGTGGGCCTCCCACTTCCTAACTAATGCTAGTGTAGTGTAGCCCCAGCGATTCCCTAGGCCTAGGCCTATTCTATTTCCGTGACAGTGGTTCTTATACCACTTATTTAGTATATGGTTTGCGTGGCCCCTAGGGCCTAACTGTATTACTTACCTGTGTGACTTACTGTATGCATTAATAAGACTGTGTTGTACTTACCTCTAAACTCATAAAGAGTGCTGAGGGTTTGCTTAGAATAAATACACTTTATTTTATATATATATCTGTTGTGGTGTCCTTTCATTTGGTATTCAAGGGATTATATATGGTATCACAGCTGGCTTCACATGCCATTCAGAGTTTAGCCTAAGACTGCTCTTGTCCATGCTACCACTAGGATAGCTGGTCTATAAGGTTGACTTTACAACCAATCACCATAAGGGTATTTGGACTGATATAAGGTGTACACTATAACTAGTGACATCATACATCAGGCCAACTTCTCACATTGGTGAGCAGCGGTTGGGATCTGAGCTTGCTGTTGTAATACCATTGTAATCTTGAGATACTAAATTGAAAGATCACACAGATATTGTCTAGGTACATATAACATAGATTATTATACTTAAGTCCTACTGGACTTTGTAGTTGTAGGTTGAAGGGAATAACACACCCTGACTACAACTACTAGAAAGGTTTAGTAGATACAACTAGTGTAGGTAGGTGCACACACCACACCCTCACTAGATCATGCCTCTGGGAGGAGATCAAGTAGATGCTCTCTCAGGAGGGGCAGGTCTGCAGAAGACCCCCTCTAGGTATGATACCTTAACATTCCAGGAGATGAGACAATTGTGTACCTCCAGAGGAATAAAACAGGGTGCAAACCCTACCCTCCTTCAGTTAAGACAACTCCTAGAGGAGTATGATGCTCAGAGGGCATCACAGGAAGGTGCCCTAGGCACAGAGGAGGGTCTACCCACCACAGAGGAGTCAGATGGGGCTTCAGATGGGGAGGTAGACAGCCAGAGCCAAGTAAGGAGACTTAGCCAGGCTAACTTAAGTTCACATGGGAATTTGCATGGGGTCCCCCCATACAGACCCACAAGTAGACATTCACAGAGAAACAGGAAGGACAGATCCCCTTCAGGGGAATCCATCCACTCCCATGTCTCTAACATCTCTAATGCTTCCTCTCACAGGGGAATGACTTCACCTGAGAGAAAGGAGCATGCAGCCAGAATGAGGGAGGCTAATCTGAGGATTCAGAGGGAAGAACTTGCCCTTGCCAAAGAGAAGCTTGCTCTGGCTAGAGAACAAAAGTTAAGTGGGTTAGAACCCACTGGTGGCAGCAACATTCCTAGAGATAGAGACAGGCACTATGATAATAGAAACCTGAGCAAGATTGTCCCTCCCTACAAGTGTGGGGATGACATCCACAAATGGATAACTGCTTTGGAGAGAGCTTGCAAAGTACAGCAGGTACCCCAAAGTCAGTGGGCAGCTATCTTGTGGCTCTCCTTCTCTGAGAAAGGAAGAGACAAGCTCCTCACAGTTAGTGATGAGGATGCAGATAATTACACTGTCCTGAAGAGTGCTCTGATTGATGGGTTTGGCCTAACCACTGAACAATACAGGTTGTTGTTCAGGGATACCCAGAAGACACAGACTCAGGACTGGACTGACTTTGTAGATTGTGCCACTAAGGCTCTGGAAGGCTGGCTATTGGGAAGTAAGGTTAAGGACTATACAGGATTGTATAATTTGATCATAAGAGAACAAATACTTAACAACTGTCAAAACCAGCTATTGCATCAACACCTGATTGATTCTGATCTGACTTCTCCCCAAGAATTGGGAAAGAAGGCAGATAGATGGGTCAGGACTAGAGTTAAGCAGAAAAACCAGAACCAGGGCGGTGATCAGAAAAAGGCAGACCAGAAGGGTAATGATCAGAAACAAAAAGACCAGAAGTCTTCACCAGGCCCCCAAAAGGCTCAGGGGGAGGGTGGTTCCAAAAAGGATAAGAAGAAAGAAGGCCAAAAGAAACCATGGTGCAACTATTGTAAGTCTACCTCACATTGGTTTAGTGAGTGCACCAAAAAGGATAAGCCCCCAGCCACCATTGCCCCTAAGGCAACTGTACCCCCTAGTTCAGCTGTAAGTGGTGGTTCCCAGCAAAAGGGTGTAGTAGGGTTAACCCTGGGAACTGAGGAGGATTCTGGCCTAGTCAGAGTACCTACTCAGGCTGTCCTGATCTGTGATGGGGACTTAGCTTTGTCCTCTACTGTAGGCCCCAGTAACCTGGGCAAGTACAGACAGACACCTTTTATCAACCAAAGAATGGCTCAGGCCTACAGGGACACTGGGGCTAGTGTCACAATGGTGACACCTGCTTTTGTGGACCCTGGACAGATCATACTAGGTGAGAATTACCTAGTGACCAACGCTAGCAATGCCACTACCTCCCATAGTGTGGCTATTGTTAACTTCTCCTGGGGAGGGGTAACTGGCCTCAAGAAAGTTGTTGTTAGTTCAGACCTTCCTGTAGAGTGTTTACTGGGCAATGATCTTGAAACTTCAGTTTGGTCTGAAGTGGAGTATAGGACCCATGCAGAAATGCTGGGGATAGATGCACATGTCCTTGCTGTGACCAGGTCACAGGCCAAAAAGTGCAACACTGAACAAGTGCTGGATCCTGAAACTATGGACCAGTCACAATCCAAGAGAAAGAGCAGTAGGGTTAAGGCTGTGCCTTCCCCCCTGCCTCAGGTGGTGGATCAGTCCTCCCAGGAGGATGATTCTGAGAGCCCTGAAGGAACTGTCCTAGAAGAACTTGAACCTGATCAGGTTGAGTTTCTTGGGACAGGGGGACCTTCAAGGGCAGATCTGAGGCAGGCTCAATTAGACTGCCCCTCTCTTGAACCCCTCAGACAGCTGGCTGCTGCTGAGGCTGCAGGGAATGCTCAAGGTACCCATAGAGTGTATTGGGATGAAGGGCTACTGTACTCAGAGGCTAGAGACCCCAAGCCTGGTGCATCCAGGAGGTTGGTCATACCACTGAAGTTCAGAGGCTTCCTTCTAACCTTGGCCCATGATATTCCCCTTGCAGGACATTTAGGCCAGAACAAGACTTGGGACAGGCTTGTCCCTCACTTTCACTGGCCCCATATGTCAGAAGATACTAAGGAGTTTTGTCGCTCCTGTGTCACCTGCCAAGCCAGTGGCAAATCAGGTGGCACCACAAAGGCCCCCCTCATACCACTACCTGTGGTGGGGGTCCCCTTTGAAAGAGTGGGCATAGATATTGTAGGACCAATGGACCCACAAACAGCATCTGGGCACAGATTCATACTGGTGATAGTGGACCATGCCACCAGGTACCCAGAAGCAATTCCCCTGAGGACCACAACAGCTCCTGTTGTGGCAAGGGCCCTGCTTGGAGTATTCTCCAGAGTGGGCTTTCCAAAGGAGGTCATTTCTGACAGAGGTGCCAACTTTATGTCAGGATACTTGACTGCAATGTGGAAGGAGTGTGGTGTTAACTATAAGTTCACCACACCCTATCACCCACAGTGCAATGGGCTTGTTGAGAGATTCAACAAGACCCTAAAGGGAATGATAAAAGGATTACCAGACAAGCTTAGGCGAAGATGGGACATCCTTTTACCCTGCCTTCTGTTTGCTTACAGAGAGGTCCCACAAAAGGGGGTTGGCTACAGCCCTTTTGAGCTTTTGTTTGGGCATCCTGTAAGAGGACCCCTGTGTTTGGTGAAGGAAGGATGGGAGAGACCTCTCAGACAACCCAAACTAGACATAGTGGATTATGTACTTGGTCTCCGCTCCAGGATGGCAGAGTATATGAAGAAGGCTTCTAAAAACCTTGAGGCAAGCCAAGAACTCCAAAAAGCTTGGCATGACCAAAAGGCTGTACTGACTGTTTACCAGCCAGGGCAGAAAGTGTGGGTGTTGGAGCCAGTGGCCCCAGCAGCACTCCAAGACAAATGGTCTGGACCCCACACTATTGTTGAGAAAAAGGGAGAAGTCACCTACTTGGTGGACCTTGGGACTCCCAGAAGCCCCCACAGGGTGCTTCATGTCAACAGATTGAAGGCATATGTTGACAGGGCAGACATGGGGCTACTCATGGCTACAGATGAGGGGCAGGAGGAAGAGAGTGACCCTCTCCCAGACCTGTTGACTCAGAACCCTGATGATGGCTCAGTTGATGGTGTGGTCTTTTCTGACAGCCTCACTGTCCATCAGCAACAGGACTGCAGACAAGTTCTGCAGGCCTACAGACATATGTTCTCTCTGACCCCAAGTCAGACAAACTGGTGCACCCATGAGGTGGACACTGGTGACAGTCTGCCTGTGAAGAGTAAAATCTACAGGCAACCTGACCATGTCAGGGACTGCATAAAAGTTGAGGTACAAAAGATGTTGGAGCTGGGAGTCATTGAACCTTCAGAGAGCCCTTGGGCTAGTCCTGTAGTCCTTGTGCCAAAACCTCACACCCAAGATGGTAAGAGAGAGATGAGGTTTTGCGTGGATTACAGAGGTCTCAATGCTGTCACTAGGACAGATGCCCACCCAATACCTAGGGCAGATGAGCTCATTGACAGACTGGCAGCTGCTAAGTTTTTGAGCACATTTGACCTAACAGCAGGCTACTGGCAAATCAGACTAGCTGAGAGTGCAAAGGCCAAAACTGCTTTCTCGACCCCAGGAGGACATTATCAATTTGTGGTAATGCCCTTTGGTTTGAAGAATGCACCTGCCACTTTCCAAAGGCTGGTGAATCAAGTCCTTACTGGGTTGGATGATTATTGTGCAGCTTATCTTGATGATATTGCTGTCTTTAGCTCCACCTGGGAGGATCACCTGGTCCACCTGAGGAATGTTTTAGAGGCCCTGCAAAAGGCAGGCCTCACTATCAAGGCCACTAAGTGCCAGATAGGGCAGAGCAAGGTTGTATACCTGGGCCACCTAGTTGGTGGGGGTCAGGTTCAACCACTGGAGAGCAAGATCGAGACAATAAAGGACTGGCCTCCTCCAACTACCCAGACTCAGGTCAGAGCTTTCTTGGGCCTGTCTGGGTACTACAGAAAGTTTGTTAAGAACTATGGGTCCATAGTGACACCACTTAATGACTTGACCTCCAAGAAGATGCCAAAGAAAGTTCAGTGGACAGCAAGCTGTCAAAAAGCATTTGATGACCTGAAGCAGGCCATGTGCAGTGCACCTATTCTGAAAAGTCCAGACTACTCCAAAGAGTTCATTGTCCAGACAGATGCTTCTGAGTTAGGTGTGGGAGCTGTTCTTTCACAACTGAATGTAGATGGTCAAGACCAGCCCATTGCTTTTATAAGTAGAAGGCTGACCCCTAGAGAGAAACGTTGGTCAGCTATTGAGAGGGAGGCCTTTGCTGTGGTTTGGGCCCTGAAGAAGCTGAGGCCATACTTGTTTGGCACTCACTTCAAGATTCAGACAGACCATAAGCCCCTCTTGTGGCTAAATCAGATGAAGGGTGAAAATCCCAAACTTCTTAGGTGGTCCATTTCCCTACAGGGGATGGACTTCACAGTGGAACATAGACCTGGGACTGACCATGCCAATGCAGATGGACTCTCCAGATATTTCCACTTAGAACATGAAGACTCAACTGGTCAAGGTTAGTTTAATGTCCCTAAGTTTGGGGGGGGGGGTTGTGTAGGAGAGTAGGGTCTGCTTTCTATGTTCACCCCCACTTTTTGCTTTTGCTTTACTGGTTTACGACTTAGATGTGGCTGTGGGCCTGCTAATCAGACCCACAGCCCTGCTGTTCTCTCTCTAAATTCCTACTATGTACTTTAGGTGCATAACCCATTTGGATAGGATCACCTTATTGGCCCCTGTACAGTGTACCCTAGGTACCCAGGGCATAGGTGTACCCTAGGCCTACCAGGGGCTGCAGCATGTATTGTGCCACCCCTGGCCTGGCCTTCCATTTTGACACAACTGGCTGATCACTCAGCTGGGGCAAGGTCGTGTAATCACCCCTTGCTTAGGTGTAGTATTCCTATACCTAACTTACATATAGACACATGTGTACCTATCAGTCACTCCTATGGCAGGCCTTGACAATCCTGGAGGCAGAGTGCTTGGTAACATGTGAGATGGTGCTCTAGCATGAGCTGAGCCTGTCTGCAGCTTTCGGAACCTTGTCCTTATAGCTGTTCTATGATATAGCCTACCATATACTCTTAAAGTGCTTTATAATCTTAGACGGTTATGGTAACTATGGTTGGGCTTTATCAAAACATGTCGTGTAAGGTGTCTAACACTCGGGAATAATACCCCCATGCCATTTCTGGACATGAGAATATTATTCCCCCCTTCTAGAGGGAAAGACATGTTAAAATCATACTTCAACTGTTAGCCTCTGACCAAAGCCTCAGCATCACAAAATGGATGCTGCTGCCACGACACAAGTCTGACCTCCTGCTGCTGGGAGTGATCCCAGCCAGGGAGGCCTGGACAATAGGTTTCCTGCTTGGGGAGGTGCTAGCACCTCCCCAGACAGCCTTTAGTGTATTGGGGCAGGGTGGGCTGAAAGGAATGAGACATGCCTGGGGCACACAAGGTGTTCCTTGCATAGTCCAGTTCAAACCGGCGCTGGGGCACTCCAGCCCCAGCTCTGGCGCGAAACTGGACAAAGGGAAGTGGGTGTAACCACCCCCTCCCAGGTCCCACCCATAAGGCGTGACCTAGCAGGTATCCCAGCCCCCCAGATTAGTATAAGAGTGGGAGTTGGGCCTCGAGACTTTAGATTATCCTGAACCTGCAAAACTGAACAGAAACTCTGGACCTTCGACATTCGACGAAAGAAGAAGACTGAAGAATCTCCCTTGTAGCCAAGGAGTGGCTACCCTGTGCAAACAGGCACCATCAAGTGACTACCCTTTGCTTTGTGAAACGTTCGACGAGGAACCGACTGCAGAGCCCGACCAGAGCCTTGATTTCCAGACTTCTCCGACCCTCATCCACATCTGCAGCAGAGCTGAGATCCGTGGAGGCGACGAGCGACGTGGGACCGGCTACCTGGGAAAAGTGGCTAGTAACTTACAGCGCAGCTTCTGAGGCACCCTCGAAGTTGTGCACCGGGGATTGAGAAGCCCCAACCCCAAGCACCATCTGCACCGAAGACCAGCCCCCCACACTCCACGAGTCCTGCGTGGGGCCCTTCAGCATTTTCCTGCTTGCCGCGTCTGTCCGGTTGCTTGCCCGCTGGCTAGTGGCCTTTGTGACGACGCTCCCTGAAATCTTCTGCGCTGGTTTGGCTCCTCCAGACTGGCTCCCGCTTCTCTGCAAAGAAGAAGCACCCCAGACCTTCCTGGTCTGCACCAGAAGCAAGTCCCTTGTTCTTCGTGGGTTCCGCTTGCCAAGGCTTGGTGAGTCCTAGTCCAACTTCGACGCCGCCGACAGCAAGATCCTTCGTGGGACAGCTCGCCTCCTGGTCCTGGTCGTCCTCGACGCTTCCTGGTCCTCCTGGCTGCAGCGACAAGCTTCACCTTCACCTGCAACTCTTCACGACATCGCCTGGTTCCTTCCTGGTCCCACGTGGTCACTGGCTAGTGACCTTGACTCTGTCCCCTCTGCTTGCAGGTTTCTTCTCTTCTTGATCCCAGCCTTGGGATCCACCGGACACTCTCTCCTGACTGCCTGTCAGCATCTTTCTTCAGGCATCCATAGGAGTCGACGACGAAAACGACGCATCTTCACCCCTATGCACCCGCAGCCTGTGGGCTAGGTAACTTGGGTACTCCGGTGCTCATCAGGATAGTGACTATCCTAGTGTCTAGTTTTCAAGTCTCAACTTCCTAGCTACTCCGGAAGTGTCCTAAATCTATCTATTTCTAAACTGTAACATTGCTATTGACTTTTACGCATTACGCGTGAGTGTTTCCACTCTGCACACGAATCCCGTGGGCCTCCCACTTCCTAACTAACGCTAGTGTAGTGTAGCCCCAGCGATTCCCTAGGCCTAGGCCTATTCTATTTCCGTGACAGTGGTTCTTATACCACTTATTTAGTATATGGTTTGCGTGGCCCCTAGGGCCTAACTGTATTACTTACCTGTGTGACTTACTGTATGCATTAATAAGACTGTGTTGTACTTACCTCTAAACTCATAAAGAGTGCTGAGGGTTTGCTTAGAATAAATACACTTTATTTTATATATATATCTGTTGTGGTGTCCTTTCATTTGGTATTCAAGGGATTATATATGGTATCACAGCTGGCTTCACATGCCATTCAGAGTTTAGCCTAAGACTGCTCTTGTCCATGCTACCACTAGGATAGCTGGTCTATAAGGTTGACTTTACAACCAATCACCATAAGGGTATTTGGACTGATATAAGGTGTACACTATAACTAGTGACATCATACATCAGGCCAACTTCTCACAGGGGGTACGACTCGAACGTACTGGGGTGTACATACACGGGTGGGGGTTCGACACGTACACGGGTGTACATACGGGGGGTGTACATTAACGGGGTGTACGACTCGAACGTAAGGGTGCTGGGGGGAGTGTTTGGCGCGTATGCGGGCACATATCTCCATGGTTGCAATGGGAGTTCGGTGCAGACGGTGTTTTTACCATACGGTTGTGAGTTCGGACGCACGGGTAGGATCGTGATTCCTCGGTCGGACTTGACTTTTCACATTTGTACGGTAAATCGTCCGAGGACGTGTCGGACACATTTTCCGACCCGTGGACGTGTGGGGATTTATTCCCGAGGCGGTTCGTATGGACTTTTTACCATGCGAATCGTGATTGCCAGTTTGACCGGCACTTGTCCGATTCGTACGGTAAAAATACCGGATACGAGTCGGACGGGCCTTTTTTTTACCGGATCGTGATTGGCACCACAATTGTATGTTTGTGTCATTCATGTAACAGTGCCACATATGGTGAAAGGTATGTCCTGTGCTGCTAGTGCATATGACACAGGCTCTCAGTCACTTCTACAAATATATTCCCTTCATACGCACACATGTTCATACAGCCCCATAGACTACGCTCTCAATGATAAACATGGCAGCTCTTTAATAGTGCTCCTTACATAGTATTAATGGGCCCATTGGGATGGCGGGCGGATCGCCCCCGACGGCCGGGCGGTAGCCACCGCCGGGCCGGCGGGGGCGATCCACCCGCCATCCTCACAAGAATGACCCCCCTGTCACATTAGGATGGCTGGGGGGTCCTCGGCGGACGGAAAGACCGTCCGCCGTTTTTCCACCTGTCGACTCGTCGACCGGCAGAAAAAGTGCCTGCACATGGTGGCGGTGTCTATGAGACACTACCATCCATATTAGGATGCTGGTGATCAATGGTCAATGGCCATTCCACGGCGGCGTTGCCGACATGGAAAGGCATACGGTCCTTGCATTGGGGCCCGTTGCGGGCCCCCAGGGTGAAGGGGACGTGGGGAGTGCACATGGAGGGTACCTATTGTAACCCCCTCATTGCCATGCACAACGTGGCAGGCACCACGTTGTACCTGCCATGTAGTGCATGGCAGTGCCGTCCACAGTCCTTTTCTATTGCGGGCGGGTCTGCAGCCAGCAGATCCACCTGCAATGGAAAAGGCACAGGATGCGCCCGCCAATGTGGCGGGCACATCCTAATGTGCATGGCGGGACCGTCGCAGCATCGACAGGCGGTTCCGCGCTCCGTTACGGTGTCCGCCCACCATCGTAATAGGCCCCTTAGTTCGAACCATAGTATCTGGCTCTATGGACATTAGGCTTCAAGTCAACATAGCTGACTGTGGGGGTATCTGGTTACAACGCACACGTTGTTTAGCCTTCAGTATTTCAAAATGATTTCCACTGATCAGAAGTAGCTCTCATTACAGACAATGTTGGAGCCCCATGGCCTCAATTAGTGATTTTAGGACAAGACAACGGATAAGGGTAGTCAACAGGTCACAATAATAGTATTATTTTTTGTTTTATTGTGGCAGAATGAAAAAATATATATTGTTTAGTAACTATTGACTAATACTTGTGATTGGTGTAGTAAAATTGTCTTACATCAATACAGACAAACAAAAAGTCACCACACATTTTTTTTGTTCTTTCATTTCTTGTATCCATATAGGTCAATGCCTATCAGAAAAAGACCATTTAGAAGGCATCACCAAGAAGGTATGGACCTAGGGAGTTACAAGTGGTGCAGCATTCATTGTTGGAAGAAGTGGGAGGACCTACAATGTTGGACCAGAAGGTCATCAGAAGTCCGGCTCGGCCAGTCCTCCCAATGTTGGAAGCACGTGTGCTGCACCGTGACCCCTCAAATGGCCCACATACTTGTTGTGGCCTATCCAGAGCTTGATGGGCAGTTGGGAGCCCAATAGCAGCAACAAGAGGATAAGTTCTAGCTTGAGTTTAACATGTTAAATAATAATTATTTGTTACAGCAAATTATTTTGCCATCAACATTAAGGCTGACATATGCCCAACACACAAGAAGAGTTCTTAAAGGTGTAAGTTTTGCAAAAGGTATATGATGATGTGTTTTTTATATGGATTTGTGGAAAAGGATACTACCTGATTTATGTTAACTACCAAACGACAAGTTTGAGCAGACACATGCCTGCCTAAACAACAAACATTCATCAGGTTGTTTGATGTTATAAAAGCCAGTTGTACCAAGCAAGCCACTAGTCTTTATTATATCAGGTGTGATGCTTCTTCACTATTGTGAATGATGTAACATTAGGCCTATTACAGGTGACATAGCATAAAATGCACTTATGATACAGTGGATGTTCCAAACGCCACATTGGTAATTTGGATTTATACACAAACAAGAGTGAGCATGTGAGCCAAAATGACTAGTAACATCAGATTAAATGGCAACATTTTTGATTCAAAACATATCCAAAACATGTTTTGATTAAAAAATACTATTTCATTCATGTTAAAAGTGACAGATTTGCGTGATTTCTTGCTCCTTCTATAATGTATATGTAAGCCAGTCTGTTTTTTGGAAAGCAGTTGTGATAGGCATACAATTTGGGCAAAAAAACACAGACATGAATGCATACACATTGGTGATAGAGTAACACATACCTAAAACCATTTTTCAATGTCCTGTGTTATTGTCAGATGATAAATCAATGATGGAGAAAAATAGGATACTTAAAGGGACTTTTGTAGATGAAATGTTCCATCACATATATGTTTGAGTATCCCATCTGGAAAATTCACAATCAGGCCCAACGTGTGACTCATTAGGAAAATATAGAAATGCATCTAGGAGTAATCTGTTGCATATTGTGAATTGCATTTGAATCTTTGATGTCAAAATTTATATATGAATATATACTGTGATGTTGGACCAATTTTTGCAGAAATGATAGCCAGTATATTTTGTAAAACAATTTCACAATGATAAAACAGACTTTAAATACCAAGATATTCAGGAGTCAAATGTGAAAATGGTTTGCTCTGTACAAAAGTAGATTAGAAATGTATCAAGCCATATTTACTTATGTTGTAGAAGCCATTTGTTAAGCCACCATAAAATATTTCTTAATTCATTCTACAACATAGGTATATACAGAGTGCATGATAGACTGATAAGCTACTTCAGTACTGAATCTATATATTATTTTTTACATTACTTTAGTTACCTTAAGTAAGTGTTACCATCGTGAAATGCCCAAATGAAACAGGCTTTCAGTTCATAAAAATATTGGTACAACATTGCAGTATTTGTTGACACACATTGATTCATTTTTTACTTTTTGTAGATGAAAATAATGTAGCTTTTTTTGCCCATATTCCCACACTGTACAAAGGTATATTTGGTTTATATAATTTTTGGTGACATACGTTCACCAAACAACAAAGGCCAACCTTTCAGAGGTGTTAAACAGTTCCTGGAGATAATTAAAAATGGATAAGAGACAAGATAATACATGATAAAGGAGCTATCATGGCGAATTACAAAGCTGTGAACAAATGTTTTTGGGAGATGTTCCCTATATGCATTAGATAATGATAATCAAGAACTAAATGTTGAGAGTTTTGAAGCAAGTGGAATATGAAAACATGGAAAATGTCTTGTGATCAAATTTCATGATAACTTCTATTTAACAGATACAATAAAACCTTTTTATATGTCTTTTCAGCTCCTCAGGAGCAAGTGAAGGAAAAATGGTCCCAGTAGGTGGGGAAGCAGCTGTCCACTGTGTTTTGACTGATGAGGCCTCTGACTCAGATGGACACAGTGCACAAAGGGTAAGAGGACGGTCACCGAGGCCAGCAGCTCTACATCATCTTCGGAAGCCTCCTCAAGTGACCAGTCCTTAGTATTGGCAGACCCTACAGTGCCTGTTCTACCTGCATCCTTGTCTGCCACCCAGATATCCATCTCCACCCTCCTTCTTGCTTCCCCCTCAGTTGGCCAAACCCACCCTCCTTCTCCTTCACTGCAGGCACCTCACTCCCTGTCCCCACAGGCCGCGCTGAGTGAGGACGCTATTGACCTCCTATGCAGAAACTCTGTAGGGCAGACTGCACTCTTGAATGCCATGCAGAGCCTTAGTTGCCAAATGCAACAAATGGTAGCATACCTGGAAGGCATTCATAGTACTATGCTTGGCCTGCAGAAATCATATACAGGACTAGCTTCCTCACTGACCACAGCCTCCCAACCAGCCCAAACTTGTGCCCCAACTCAGGCCGCTTCTCCGTCCCAATTCCCAGCCCTGTCACAAGCACTGTCATTCCTTTGTACATACCCACTCCAACAGACACAAGCAGCACACCCAAACATAAAAACAAACACACCAAGAAACCCAAGCACGTACCCAAACAACATATAGACATCACACCCACCACAAGCACCATCACACCCACCACTATCACCACACCCACCACAACCACCACCAAACCCACAACCACATCTACCACCACCACACCCACAAGCACCACACTCACCACCACTCCCAAAACCACCACCACAGTCACCACAGCCCCCACCACACCCACAACCATCCCCCCACCACCACACCCACAAGGACTGTTATTTCAACGTAATAAGAATAAACACATATGCATTACACCTTAACAAATTATGTGACAATTGACATTTGGTAACATACAGGAATAGCACTAAACAGGAGGAAATGTTACATGGATAGATATGTTAACTGATTTAGTTTTGATACTGACATTGATTTTACGGGTATTTTAAAAAGTCTGCGTTACACCTTGTCTAGTGTAATATCTACATTATGTTACATTTCTCTTATCCCAATGATGTGTTATGCATATGTTTTTAATTTGACAATTTACACAATTTAGACACACCTGTATGGCCACTTTTAGATTTTTTGATTGATGTCCTTTTTAGTGTAAGTGTCCATTTTTTTTAAGGCAGCTTGCACCAAATTTAGAAATACAACGCAATCATGCAGGTTTGTCTCTTTAAATTTCTTAAACGTCAACATTACACACATATGCATTGCACATTGGTGGCATTGTGGCAATCAAAATCGAACAGGATATGTCGAAGAAAGAATTATTTCAAAAGTGCTTACCGAGTTTTGTCTAATGATCCTGTGCGAGCGGGAGTGTCTCCCTTTAGTCACACACTATAGTAAACAAAAGATGAAATATTTGTTAGAAGGGCTGCTATTTGTGGTCTGTTCTGTAGCCCGACATCGGGAACTATCAGATGTGGGACCTGCTCCCACCCTCCTGGTGGGGTTTACAAATTGCCGCTGATGCAAACCACCAGCCCTCTTTCCCATGATGTATTCTCTTACTTCATCAAGGTTGTGATGCCACCTACGTCACCCTCTCAATACATTGTGTAGGTGTTGGCTCCATCCAGTGCCTGGCAATATATGTGCATCCTTCCGATCACGTGCAGTGGTGGTTAAATTGAACTCTCAATAGCAATTCTTATTTCCTGACCTTACATCATATACCTCTTCCCACTCCTCAATAGAGAATCCAATCTACTAGTTTCAATAGAGCAGGGACGTCTTGATATAGAACTTCGTTATAGAGCATATGTAGTTGGGTGGCAGTTACCCTTGTGCTTGCAAAACATTAATACCCTGTGACACCCTGAGATGCCTTAAACCAATCATTGGCTTCTTCCATCTAAAAGTTCAGCAAATGATTGAACAGTCTCTAATTATGTCATGTCTGGACTATTGTAATATTCTTGGTGCCAAAACATCCATTAAAAATAGGCTGCAGACTGTCCTGAATGAAGCCTCTAGACTACTCTTTTCTCTCCCCAAATTCTGCTCAGTCACTAAGTTCCTCCACAAACTCCGATTGCCTATTGATGATGGATTAAACCCAGATCAGTTGACTGGGGGTGAGTGCTTGCAATGTTCAACGCTCCATCCATCATCCCCTTTGGTTTTGCTTTGTTCACCCTAAGTTGGCAGGGTATGCCCAGACGTGGGTCCCTTGCTCACTTTGCCACTGGATTCAAGCTAGCCTGGCTGATGACGGCTGATTTGCCAGAAACCAGTCCCAGGATGCTTGTTTCCAGCCCAGGGAATACATGGCTTCGCAGTTCGGGCCGGACTGTTCCCATGAGGTACAGTTGAAGAACCAGAACCTTTTGGGCCTGGCGGCGCAGGGTACGACTTAATCTCCTGGGTTCTCCTGCTCAGCTACACAGAGACACGGGACACTCTGTTAGGCGTTAGAAGATCAGATTTATTAGCTGCAGCTAGTACAGTTATCCCAGAAGTACACAAGGTAGGTTCTTAGGAGACTGCCACTTCACTCCGTGGCGCACAATCTTTTATACCACATATGTAACATACACATTAACCAAATACGCACCCAGAACATATAAGAAAGAGCCAATAAGAAAAGTTGGAACACAGGACAGAACCAATGGAAAAGGTTTGAAAACAAAGTGTCAGATGACTCGAAGAAACCTCTACTCCAACTATGTTTGTCACCCCTCCCTCAAACTAATTCATTAACGGATTCGTAACTAACTTGCAGGTGGCGAGATACGTTTGTGTGTGTTGGAGGACAGTTGTGAAATGAGAGAATGCTAGCAGAGGACTTTGTGACGACGCTCCCTGAAATCTTCTGCGCTGGTTTGGCTCCTCCAGACTGGCTCCCGCTTCTCTGCAAAGAAGAAGCACCCCAGACCTTCCTGGTCTGCACCAGAAGCAAGTCCCTTGTTCTTCGTGGGTTCCGCTTGCCAAGGCTTGGTGAGTCCTAGTCCAACTTCGACGCCGCCGACAGCAAGATCCTTCGTGGGACAGCTCGCCTCCTGGTCCTGGTCGTCCTCGACGCTTCCTGGTCCTCCTGGCTGCAGCGACAAGCTTCACCTTCACCTGCAACTCTTCACGACATCGCCTGGTTCCTTCCTGGTCCCACGTGGTCACTGGCTAGTGACCTTGACTCTGTCCCCTCTGCTTGCAGGTTTCTTCTCTTCTTGATCCCAGCCTTGGGATCCACCGGACACTCTCTCCTGACTGCCTGTCAGCATCTTTCTTCAGGCATCCATAGGAGTCGACGACGAAAACGACGCATCTTCACCCCTATGCACCCGCAGCCTGTGGGCTAGGTAACTTGGGTACTCCGGTGCTCATCAGGATAGTGACTATCCTAGTGTCTAGTTTTCAAGTCTCAACTTCCTAGCTACTCCGGAAGTGTCCTAAATCTATCTATTTCTAAACTGTAACATTGCTATTGACTTTTACGCATTACGCGTGAGTGTTTCCACTCTGCACATGAATCCCGTGGGCCTCCCACTTCCTAACTAACGCTAGTGTAGTGTAGCCCCAGCGATTCCCTAGGCCTAGGCCTATTCTATTTCCGTGACAGTGGTTCTTATACCACTTATTTAGTATATGGTTTGCGTGGCCCCTAGGGCCTAACTGTATTACTTACCTGTGTGACTTACTGTATGCATTAATAAGACTGTGTTGTACTTACCTCTAAACTCATAAAGAGTGCTGAGGGTTTGCTTAGAATAAATACACTTTATTTTATATATATATCTGTTGTGGTGTCCTTTCATTTGGTATTCAAGGGATTATATATGGTATCACAGCTGGCTTCACATGCCATTCAGAGTTTAGCCTAAGACTGCTCTTGTCCATGCTACCACTAGGATAGCTGGTCTATAAGGTTGACTTTACAACCAATCACCATAAGGGTATTTGGACTGATATAAGGTGTACACTATAACTAGTGACATCATACATCAGGCCAACTTCTCACAGGGGGTACGACTCGAACGTACTGGGGTGTACATACACGGGTGGGGGTTCGACACGTACACGGGTGTACATACGGGGGGTGTACATTAACGGGGTGTACGACTCGAACGTAAGGGTGCTGGGGGGAGTGTTTGGCGCGTATGCGGGCACATATCTCCATGGTTGCAATGGGAGTTCGGTGCGGACGGTGTTTTTACCATACGGTTGTGAGTTTGGACGCACGGGTAGGATCGTGATTCCTCGGTCGGACTCGATTTTTCACATTTGTACGGTAAATCGTCCGAGGACGTGTCGGACACATTTTCCGACCCGTGGACGTGTGGGGATTTATTCCCGAGGCGGTTCGTATGGACTTTTTACCATGCGAATCGTGATTGCCAGTTTGTACGGCACTTGTCCGATTCGTACGGTAAAAATACCGGATACGAGTCGGACGGGCCTTTTTTTTACCGGATCGTGATTGGCACCACAATTGTATGTTTGTGTCATTCATGTAACAGTGCCACATATGGTGAAAGGTATGTCCTGTGCTGCTAGTGCATATGACACAGGCTCTCAGTCACTTCTACAAATATATTCCCTTCATACGCACACATGTTCATACAGCCCCATAGACTACGCTCTCAATGATAAACATGGCAGCTCTTTAATAGTGCTCCTTACATAGTATTAATGGGCCCATTGGGATGGCGGGCGGATCGCCCCCGACGGCCGGGCGGTAGCCACCGCCGGGCCGGCGGGGGCGATCCACCCGCCATCCTCACAAGAATGACCCCCCTGTCACATTAGGATGGCTGGGGGGTCCTCGGCGGACGGAAAGACCGTCCGCCGTTTTTCCACCTGTCGACTCGTCGACCGGCAGAAAAAGTGCCTGCACATGGTGGCGGTGTCTATGAGACACTACCATCCATATTAGGATGCTGGTGATCAATGGTCAATGGCCATTCCACGGCGGCGTTGCCGACATGGAAAGGCATACGGTCCTTGCATTGGGGCCCGTTGCGGGCCCCCAGGGTGAAGGGGACGTGGGGAGTGCACATGGAGGGTACCTATTGTAACCCCCTCATTGCCATGCACAACGTGGCAGGCACCACGTTGTACCTGCCATGTAGTGCATGGCAGTGCCGTCCACAGTCCTTTTCTATTGCGGGCGGGTCTGCAGCCAGCAGATCCACCTGCAATGGAAAAGGCACAGGATGCGCCCGCCAATGTGGCGGGCACATCCTAATGTGCATGGCGGGACCGTCGCAGCATCGACAGGCGGTTCCGCGCTCCGTTACGGTGTCCGCCCACCATCGTAATAGGCCCCTTAGTTCGAACCATAGTATCTGGCTCTATGGACATTAGGCTTCAAGTCAACATAGCTGACTGTGGGGGTATCTGGTTACAACGCACACGTTGTTTAGCCTTCAGTATTTCAAAATGATTTCCACTGATCAGAAGTAGCTCTCATTACAGACAATGTTGGAGCCCCATGGCCTCAATTAGTGATTTTAGGACAAGACAACGGATAAGGGTAGTCAACAGGTCACAATAATAGTATTATTTTTTGTTTTATTGTGGCAGAATGAAAAAATATATATTGTTTAGTAACTATTGACTAATACTTGTGATTGGTGTAGTAAAATTGTCTTACATCAATACAGACAAACAAAAAGTCACCACACATTTTTTTTGTTCTTTCATTTCTTGTATCCATATAGGTCAATGCCTATCAGAAAAAGACCATTTAGAAGGCATCACCAAGAAGGTATGGACCTAGGGAGTTACAAGTGGTGCAGCATTCATTGTTGGAAGAAGTGGGAGGACCTACAATGTTGGACCAGAAGGTCATCAGAAGTCCGGCTCGGCCAGTCCTCCCAATGTTGGAAGCACGTGTGCTGCACCGTGACCCCTCAAATGGCCCACATACTTGTTGTGGCCTATCCAGAGCTTGATGGGCAGTTGGGAGCCCAATAGCAGCAACAAGAGGATAAGTTCTAGCTTGAGTTTAACATGTTAAATAATAATTATTTGTTACAGCAAATTATTTTGCCATCAACATTAAGGCTGACATATGCCCAACACACAAGAAGAGTTCTTAAAGGTGTAAGTTTTGCAAAAGGTATATGATGATGTGTTTTTTATATGGATTTGTGGAAAAGGATACTACCTGATTTATGTTAACTACCAAACGACAAGTTTGAGCAGACACATGCCTGCCTAAACAACAAACATTCATCAGGTTGTTTGATGTTATAAAAGCCAGTTGTACCAAGCAAGCCACTAGTCTTTATTATATCAGGTGTGATGCTTCTTCACTATTGTGAATGATGTAACATTAGGCCTATTACAGGTGACATAGCATAAAATGCACTTATGATACAGTGGATGTTCCAAACGCCACATTGGTAATTTGGATTTATACACAAACAAGAGTGAGCATGTGAGCCAAAATGACTAGTAACATCAGATTAAATGGCAACATTTTTGATTCAAAACATATCCAAAACATGTTTTGATTAAAAAATACTATTTCATTCATGTTAAAAGTGACAGATTTGCGTGATTTCTTGCTCCTTCTATAATGTATATGTAAGCCAGTCTGTTTTTTGGAAAGCAGTTGTGATAGGCATACAATTTGGGCAAAAAAACACAGACATGAATGCATACACATTGGTGATAGAGTAACACATACCTAAAACCATTTTTCAATGTCCTGTGTTATTGTCAGATGATAAATCAATGATGGAGAAAAATAGGATACTTAAAGGGACTTTTGTAGATGAAATGTTCCATCACATATATGTTTGAGTATCCCATCTGGAAAATTCACAATCAGGCCCAACGTGTGACTCATTAGGAAAATATAGAAATGCATCTAGGAGTAATCTGTTGCATATTGTGAATTGCATTTGAATCTTTGATGTCAAAATTTATATATGAATATATACTGTGATGTTGGACCAATTTTTGCAGAAATGATAGCCAGTATATTTTGTAAAACAATTTCACAATGATAAAACAGACTTTAAATACCAAGATATTCAGGAGTCAAATGTGAAAATGGTTTGCTCTGTACAAAAGTAGATTAGAAATGTATCAAGCCATATTTACTTATGTTGTAGAAGCCATTTGTTAAGCCACCATAAAATATTTCTTAATTCATTCTACAACATAGGTATATACAGAGTGCATGATAGACTGCTAAGCTACTTCAGTACTGAATCTATATATTATTTTTTACATTACTTTAGTTACCTTAAGTAAGTGTTACCATCGTGAAATGCCCAAATGAAACAGGCTTTCAGTTCATACAAATATTGGTACAACATTGCAGTATTTGTTGACACACATTGATTCATTTTTTACTTTTTGTAGATGAAAATAATGTAGCTTTTTTTGCCCATATTCCCACACTGTACAAAGGTATATTTGGTTTATATAATTTTTGGTGACATACGTTCACCAAACAACAAAGGCCAACCTTTCAGAGGTGTTAAACAGTTCCTGGAGATAATTAAAAATGGATAAGAGACAAGATAATACATGATAAAGGAGCTATCATGGCGAATTACAAAGCTGTGAACAAATGTTTTTGGGAGATGTTCCCTATATGCATTAGATAATGATAATCAAGAACTAAATGTTGAGAGTTTTGAAGCAAGTGGAATATGAAAACATGGAAAATGTCTTGTGATCAAATTTCATGATAACTTCTATTTAACAGATACAATAAAACCTTTTTATATGTCTTTTCAGCTCCTCAGGAGCAAGTGAAGGAAAAATGGTCCCAGTAGGTGGGGAAGCAGCTGTCCACTGTGTTTTGACTGATGAGGCCTCTGACTCAGATGGACACAGTGCACAAAGGGTAAGAGGACGGTCACCGAGGCCAGCAGCTCTACATCATCTTCGGAAGCCTCCTCAAGTGACCAGTCCTTAGTATTGGCAGACCCTACAGTGCCTGTTCTACCTGCATCCTTGTCTGCCACCCAGATATCCATCTCCACCCTCCTTCTTGCTTCCCCCTCAGTTGGCCAAACCCACCCTCCTTCTCCTTCACTGCAGGCACCTCACTCCCTGTCCCCACAGGCCGCGCTGAGTGAGGACGCTATTGACCTCCTATGCAGAAACTCTGTAGGGCAGACTGCACTCTTGAATGCCATGCAGAGCCTTAGTTGCCAAATGCAACAAATGGTAGCATACCTGGAAGGCATTCATAGTACTATGCTTGGCCTGCAGAAATCATATACAGGACTAGCTTCCTCACTGACCACAGCCTCCCAACCAGCCCAAACTTGTGCCCCAACTCAGGCCGCTTCTCCGTCCCAATTCCCAGCCCTGTCACAAGCACTGTCATTCCTTTGTACATACCCACTCCAACAGACACAAGCAGCACACCCAAACATAAAAACAAACACACCAAGAAACCCAAGCACGTACCCAAACAACATATAGACATCACACCCACCACAAGCACCATCACACCCACCACTATCACCACACCCACCACAACCACCACCAAACCCACAACCACATCTACCACCACCACACCCACAAGCACCACACTCACCACCACTCCCAAAACCACCACCACAGTCACCACAGCCCCCACCACACCCACAACCATCCCCCCACCACCACACCCACAAGGACTGTTATTTCAACGTAATAAGAATAAACACATATGCATTACACCTTAAAAAATTATGTGACAATTGACATTTGGTAACATACAGGAATAGCACTAAACAGGAGGAAATGTTACATGGATAGATATGTTAACTGATTTAGTTTTGATACTGACATTGATTTTACGGGTATTTTAAAAAGTCTGCGTTACACCTTGTCTAGTGTAATATCTACATTATGTTACATTTCTCTTATCCCAATGATGTGTTATGCATATGTTTTTAATTTGACAATTTACACAATTTAGACACACCTGTATGGCCACTTTTAGATTTTTTGATTGATGTCCTTTTTAGTGTAAGTGTCCATTTTTTTTAAGGCAGCTTGCACCAAATTTAGAAATACAACGCAATCATGCAGGTTTGTCTCTTTAAATTTCTTAAACGTCAACATTACACACATATGCATTGCACATTGGTGGCATTGTGGCAATCAAAATCGGACAGGATATGTCGAAGAAAGAATTATTTCAAAAGTGCTTACCGAGTTTTGTCTAATGATCCTGTGCGAGCGGGAGTGTCTCCCTTTAGTCACACACTATAGTAAACAAAAGATGAAATATTTGTTAGAAGGGCTGCTATTTGTGGTCTGTTCTGTAGCCCGACATCGGGAACTATCAGATGTGGGACCTGCTCCCACCCTCCTGGTGGGGTTTACAAATTGCCGCTGATGCAAACCACCAGCCCTCTTTCCCATGATGTATTCTCTTACTTCATCAAGGTTGTGATGCCACCTACGTCACCCTCTCAATACATTGTGTAGGTGTTGGCTCCATCCAGTGCCTGGCAATATATGTGCATCCTTCCGATCACGTGCAGTGGTGGTTAAATTGAACTCTCAATAGCAATTCTTATTTCCTGACCTTACATCATATACCTCTTCCCACTCCTCAATAGAGAATCCAATCTACTAGTTTCAATAGAGCAGGGACGTCTTGATATAGAACTTCGTTATAGAGCATATGTAGTTGGGTGGCAGTTACCCTTGTGCTTGCAAAACATTAATACCCTGTGACACCCTGAGATGCCTTAAACCAATCATTGGCTTCTTCCATCTAAAAGTTCAGCAAATGATTGAACAGTCTCTAATTATGTCATGTCTGGACTATTGTAATATTCTTGGTGCCAAAACATCCATTAAAAATAGGCTGCAGACTGTCCTGAATGAAGCCTCTAGACTACTCTTTTCTCTCCCCAAATTCTGCTCAGTCACTAAGTTCCTCCACAAACTCCGATTGCCTATTGATGATGGATTAAACCCAGATCAGTTGACTGGGGGTGAGTGCTTGCAATGTTCAACGCTCCATCCATCATCCCCTTTGGTTTTGCTTTGTTCACCCTAAGTTGGCAGGGTATGCCCAGACGTGGGTCCCTTGCTCACTTTGCCACTGGATTCAAGCTAGCCTGGCTGATGACGGCTGATTTGCCAGAAACCAGTCCCAGGATGCTTGTTTCCAGCCCAGGGAATACATGGCTTCGCAGTTCGGGCTGGACTGTTCCCATGAGGTACAGTTGAAGAACCAGAACCTTTTGGGCCTGGAGGCGCAGGGTACGACTTAATCTCCTGGGTTCTCCTGCTCAGCTACACAGAGACACGGGACACTCTGTTAGGCGTTAGAAGATCAGATTTATTAGCTGCAGCTAGTACAGTTATCCCAGAAGTACACAAGGTAGGTTCTTAGGAGACTGCCACTTCACTCCGTGGCGCACAATCTTTTATACCACATATGTAACATACACATTAACCAAATACGCACCCAGAACATATAAGAAAGAGCCAATAAGAAAAGTTGGAACACAGGACAGAACCAATGGAAAAGGTTTGAAAACAAAGTGTCAGATGACTCGAAGAAACCTCTACTCCAACTATGTTTGTCACCCCTCCCTCAAACTAATTCATTAACGGATTCGTAACTAACTTGCAGGTGGCGAGATACGTTTGTGTGTGTTGGAGGACAGTTGTGAAATGAGAGAATGCTAGCAGAGGACAGTGAAGGCCAGACGATAAGATAAAGTCAGAAAAGAATAGTGTGAACCAACAGATAGTTGAGACGGGGATTAGAAAAACCAGACAGGGATTAGTGTACTCGGCCAGTCCTAACACCAGCTTTGCAAATAGAGGCAGAAGGGTTATTCCGACACGAAGCTGCAGAAAAAGCAGAATAGACTTTGTTCGCCGTGCCGCCTGAGTGAGGGCAACACAAAATGGCGGCGGGGCACAAAATGGCAGGTCGATACGATCACAATCAAAAATCGAAGTTCCTCAGACCCTCCTTTTGCCAGAACTCAGGCAAGATAGACTCATGTTAATCTGAGTCAACGTCGATGGCCATGAGGTCATTGAGCTGTTGCTGTAACATCATTCTTATGTTCTCTGTTCTTGGTGATTTAGGTTTAGGGAGGCACATAGTAGCACAAAGGTCACAGATGGCGGGACCACAGTGCATACAAAGGCAACAAGAGAAAATAATGGTCAAAATTATTCCGAGGAATGTCAATGCTTTCCAACCCCATTTTGACAGTAGTCCCCAAAACCACTCCGAAAAGGACCAATCTCCTTCGTCCTGATGAATCGATTCAGAGATTATATGCAACTTGGAGATAGCTTGGTATACTGTCGGAGCGTCATTAGGTATGAAAATACAGCAACTTGACCCGATCAATTTGCACACTCCACCACGATCTGCAAGAACAAAATCTAAGGCAACTCGATTTTGTAAGGTCATAAGACGGTCCACCTGTAGTTCTGCCGTGATATTACTTAAGGCTCCTACAGTGATGTCTATTGTGGTCTCTACGACACGGACCAGTTGCCTTATATTTCTGCTATTGGCCATTGGACCCCAAAAAGGAAGAAATCCTTTGAGAAAATCTCCTCCCTCTTGTCCTGCTGTGTCTTTCGAATCAATAATCCCTCTGCCATATCTGTTCCGATGATAGTTTGCAGAAGCGGTGTATGTAGGAGGAAGAAGGAAAGCTATATAGCAGGTACCAGAAAAACCCATTGGTAACCACGTGTAAGCCCTATTGTGGCAGATAAAATACGTGCCTTGAGATGGCACTAGAGGAGGCAAGTTCTGAGAGGAATAAACGTATGTGTGGGAACAGTTATTTCTTTGTATGGTGTCAGAAGACCGATCATTTATTTGCAGACAGAAATTTCCTTGATGAGGAATAGTCCAAATTGGTGGAGATTTTCTTTGTTTGATCTTATCACTTAAGCTAGTGACATAATGGGTAACGTTCCAGTTTGTATACGCTTTCCTTTCATCAATGGAAATCTTACTATTTTCCATGATTTTAGCCATAGCTACCATTCCCTTAATTAAGGAGCTATGACTAAAATCCAGACCACCAATATATGAATTAACGGATCGTTTGAACTTGCTTTGGTAGGCATTGGAGAAAATGACAAAATAAGCCCAAGCAGAACCCTCATAAGAAAACGGGAGTACTAAATATGGCATTCCTTTCTCTGTGGTATGTGGCATAAGTCCACACACCCAACAGTCAGTCGTATTGACCACTAACTGGTGTTGGTGTAATAATTGGACAAAGGAATTGTTATAATATTCAGTTCTTCTAATGAGTTCATGTTGAGGAAGGGTATGAAATAGATGTGGAGAGACAGTAGAAGAAGACGAAGAGGAAGAAGGAGAGACAACTTTTTGCTGCAGAGCATAAATGATCCAACCTATAAACGCCAAAACAATACACAATAATATAATAACACATAAGGTTATATTAAAACGACTGTCCATTAATTTACAGGATTCTTTCTTCATTTCATCCTTTCTCTCTCTTTTGCCTAGTGTAGTTTCCATCTTTCTAATGGATGCTCACGGCAATCTTCCTCGATCACTCAATTATGATTATCTGCCGTCCTATGACATTGCAAGTCCTGCAGGCCTATTGTTACTACTCAGGCCACAATCAAGACTCCTACCGTGACCCTGCAACCGGGACAGAATACTACACAAGAGAGAGAAAAATCTTAAGTGTTCTTTGGTCTAGGTCTCAAATTATAATGTTCTTTATTTGGTACAGTCTGGTCTCGGAACAATGTTCGTGGATTTGTCGTATCCAAGCGACGATGCGGTGTTATCGCTTCCTGCAGAATGTCGTCGTCCTCTTTCTCAGACAGTGTCCCATTCAGGCGTGCATCACTAAAGGGCACGAATCGTGGAACCTTCTCACTCTCAGAGTCACCAATGCCCCTACACACCCATTGATCGTAAGGTAAAGGCAAAGGCACTTTCTTACAATGCACGCCGTGAATCCAATTTTTCTTTCCTTCGACTTTGACTGCTGTTCTCGTTGTCAAAAGCACCAAACGAGGCTCCCTCCACCTGGGCTCCAAATTTCTCGTCCTTTGGAAATTCTTGGTGCAGACCCAGTCACCTGGTCGGATGGAATGACCTGGATCTGTGGAAGCCTCCGGTAAAGTACTCTGAACCTGTTGATGGAGAACACGCAATTTAGTCGTAAGATCATGCAAGTAGTCAATCAACATTGGATATGGCAAGTCTGAGTATTTCTTAGGGCAAGGGACTCCCCATACATTACCCGGGCATCCAAAAACCACTTCGTAAGGGCTAAGTCCCAAACGAGAGTGTACTGCAGTTCTGGTGGACAGAAGAGCCAATGGAAAGGCATCGGGCCAATTGAGTCCTGTACTAGCCTGAATTTTCGCTAGTTTTAACTTTAGTGTACCGTTGTAGCATTCTACTAAACCCGCTGACTGTGGATGATTTGCCGCATGGAACTTTTGCTTGATACTAAGACCCGCACAAACTTTTTGCATGACTTGGCCCACAAAATCGCTTCCATTGTCCCTCCAGACAATGCGTGGCAAACCAAACCTGCGGAAAAAGTCTTTCAATAGAATTTTAGCTGTGGGTAAGGCTGTGTTGTCTTTTAGAGGGTATGCTTCTATCCATCTTGAAAAGGCGCATACTACCACCAGAACGTATTTAAGGTTGTTGCATCGCTCCATATGAATATAATCGATCTGCAACACCTCAAATGGATATGTCGGAGGAGCAAAGTGACCTGTTGGAGTTGGGGTTCCCTTTCCCGGATTGTACATTAAACAAACAATACAATGTTTCACTATATTGTCTGCACACTTTGGGATTCTTTCATTTTGCCACACTGGAGCCAGAAGTTTGCATATACCTTTTGCACTTAAGTGGGCTGGACCATGCGCTATAGTAACCACTGGGAGTACATAGGCATCTGGTAACAGCCAACGTCGGTGTTCAGATAATTCCACCCAACAACCCATCTCATCTAACATTCCTGTACTTTCTTTCCACCTACTCAATTCCTTCTCTGTAGCCTCTTTCTGAATCGATTTTACACTTTCTACTGTATTCTCATATATTCCTCTCTCTCTGACCCAATTCGCAGGACCTGCCACATACATTCGACTTGTAACATCTCTCGCTGTCTTTTTCGCTACTTCATCTGCAAATGCATTTCCTCGGCCAACATCATCTGTAATCTTTTTGTGTGCACTACCCTTCACAATAGCTATTTGGGTGGGTAAGGCAAGTGATTCAAGAAGATCAGTCACTAACTGACCATGTTGTATTTTAGTGCCATGTGAAGTGAAGAATCCCCTTTCCTTCCAAAGACGCCCAAAGTTGAACGCTACACCAAAGGCATATTGACTGTCGGTGTACACGTTCACTCTTTTCCCTTTTGACAATATACATGCTCTCGTTCAAGCTATCAGTTCTGCTGCTTGAGCTGAATTGTGTCTGATACGTGCTGTTTCCACAACTGTATGTAAAGTAGTTACAGCATAGGCTGAAACTGTATCTCCATTAGGCATTTTAAAGCAAGAACCATCTACCCATAGAGTTCCATCCGGATTCTCTAGCGGTGTGTCTTTCAAGTCAATTCTTCCTTTTGTCTCTTCTTCAGTATGAAAGAAACAATCATGTTGCTCCTCAACACTTTTCTCATCTGGAAGGGGCAACAGAGTAGCTGGATTTAGGGTATTACATCGTTTGATGTGTACGTGACTAGACAAAAGCGTCAGCTCGTATCCAGTTAGACGAGCACTCGTAAGATGCTGCGTTTTCGTTCTGTTTAATAAAGTATCCACTGCATGTGGTACCATGACAATGAGAGTGTTATCCAACACCATTCCAGCGGACTGTCGAATAGAAATTGCTGCTGCTGCTGTTGCTTTGAGACAACTAGGCAGTGCTTTAGCTACTGGGTCTAACGTAGCCGAAAAATAGGCACATGGCCGCTGTTTGTCTCCAAATTGCTGTGTTAAAACTGACAATGCACAACCCTCTCTCTCATGAACATAGAGCGTGAAAGGCTTACTGTAATCAGGAGTACCCAATACAGGAGCAGAACACAGAGCAGTACGTAAGTCAGTAAAACTCCTTTGGCACTCGTCAGTCCAAGGAAGGGGCTGAGGTGTATCTTTCAAAGTGAGTGCCAACAGAGGCTTGGCCAACAGAGAGAAGTTAGGGATCCACTGCCTACAGTAGGAAGTGATACACAGAAAGGCACGTACCTCCCTTTGTGTGGATGGCACAGACATTTGCGTAATCGCCTGAATTCGTTCTGGTGTTAATCGTCGTCCCTCCTTTGATAGGAGATGACCCAAGTAGGTAACCTCTCGACGGACATATTGTAGTTTGGAAGGTGAAACCTTATGATTCAGATTAAACAAATGGTGTAACAATGCAACTGTGACATTTTTGCAAATATCTTCTGAATCAGCAGCGATCAACGAGTCATCCATGTACTGAATAAGAGCAGCACCAGACGGCAAATGAAAAGTATTGAGATGACATTTTAAAGCTTGGCTGTAAATGGAGGGACTTTCACAATAGCCCTGAGGTGCGCGCTTAAACCGGAAGCTTCGGCCTCCAAGAGAGAAGCCAAAAATGTCCCTACTCTCTTCTGCAATGGGAATACTAAAGAAGGCATTCTTTAGATCGATAACAGAGAACCAAGTCGCTGTGGAAGGTATCATTGTCAACAGAGCAGTGATATCTGGAACGACAGGAAATTGTGGTTCAACAATTTTGTTTACCTCCCGAAGATCAATTACGAAACGATATACAGGTGGCTGAGAAGGATCAGTGCGTTTAAGAACAGGAAGAATGGGACTATTGCATGTGTTACCTCTCGTTTCCTCAACCACACCCTTCTGAATCAAATCATAAATGATTTCCGAAAGCGCTTTTTCACCTTCAGTGGAAATTCTATACTGCGGAATACGCGGCAATTCAACATTGGGCTTAAGAGTGACAACATAAGGTGGAATTTTAAGACAGCCCACATCATTCGGACCCGTGGCCCAAAGCGTTGCCGGAAGAGAAAGCAATTCAGGTGGAAACTGATCTTTGGACAAATACATTGGAGAAATCAGTTTCTGTCCTAAAGTAAGATGTACACCAGAAGGAGAACAATATATCGTAGCATGCATTCTTTTCAATAAGTCCAAACCCAACAGATTCTCACCGCAACCATTCGTCAAAAGAAGTGGAGGTTCCAAATCATAAGGGCCAATTGAAATAACCAAAGGGCAAGAAACCGGATTACGAACAGGGGCGCCAGAAAATCCTACAGAAACATTTGTTAAGCCAGACAAAGGTGCCCCAGGGAGTTTGGAATGAATGATAGAACTTCTCATCGCCCCAGTATCTAGAAGAAATGGCTCTAAAACACCCATTGTAGTGACGTTAACATAAGGACCACTCTGGTCTACTGGAACCGACACAACTCCCTTACTTTGTCCATGGCTGTCCTAGTTGGCATGAAGACTTTCATTTCCGCTTTCAATATAATGATCTTCATTGTAGTACTGAGTAGACCTAACATTTTGCTGATCAAAGTAGTTCATGGAATTGGGAGAAGGAAGGGCACGCTGTTCTTGAGTCAAACCACCTCGACCTCTACCTCTGTTTGCTGACTGGAGGCCAGCATGACCTCGTGGAGCAGATAATGCTTCATTGCGCTACAATAAAACCGGACAACTATTCTTAAAATGACCTTCTTCTCTACAATAGGCACATTGATTAGGTCCCAACAAAGGTCGCAGAATGTATGGCTCAGGTTTTTGATACAACCTCTGAAACTGCGGAGGCTGTTGAAACTGAGGCTGAGCATGACGAGGAGGATAAGCTTGTTGCAAGAGAACCTTCGTTTTTAATTCTTTTGTCCTTTTCTCTTGTTTTTCTTTTTCTTCTTTATCTCTGTATTCATAATATTGTGCAGTAGCCAATATCTGAGCAGAAGAAGCGACAGCCCATGAACTTTCAGAATCTTTCAATTTGTGTGACAGCTCGGGAAGCAAATTAAATACGAATTTGTCCACAAATAATCGCTGTCCACCTTCTGTAGCCATATCTTGACCACTGTGATCAATAAATGTCTCCTCGAAACGAGTAAAGAAATCAGAGACACTTTCATCTTTCTTTTGTTTGCATGCCGCTAGATTATCCCAATTAACTCTCAATGCAGGCATCATCGTTTTCATTAATGTAATAATCCTACCAGGGAGTTCTGAAATCAAAGCATCCGGCTTTGCACCACCCACTAGGGCGTCGATCACGATCCTGTAAAAACCGGGTACGAACCGTCGGATGGAGCATATTCTCCGTCCGACGCGTACCCGGTCGTCAAAATCTACCAACATGGAATTACGATTCGCACGGAAACACCATTTCCGTACGAATCGTACAAAACCCCGACCGACCAAAATAAACATACAAATGCGATCCGGGAAAGCGCCGACCTGACGTCGGGACGCTCGCAGCCTGCCATTCACGAACCAGGAATTACGATTCGCACCGACGTCATCCCGCACGGTGAATATTTTCCGGCAGCCAAAAACTGCCGGGAAATCAGGACGACGCGAACAAGGAGTACCAGTACGCGACGGACAGACAGGACGACGCGAACAAGGAGTACCCGTACGCGACGGACAGACATGGACCCGAACCTACGTGTCATCCCGGCCCTCATAGCAGTCGACCTCCTCTACAGGTTACGACGCAGACGCCGCAGAAGGTCAGAACAACTAAGGGAGGGGGGAAAGTGGGGGGGTGGCAGGACCAGGGCAGGCCACAAACCCCCCACCAAAGTCACACAGCACACATGCCCTGGACATACCTGACTCCCAGGCCCTGGTCACTACGAGGGGGTGGGGGCGTGTCCAGCTAAGCCAGCGACCGCCACAACGGAAGTTCTGGACGACGCGAACCGGCAACACAACCAGACAGGTACGTCCCGTACCCACGCCTTAAGAGCGTGGGTACGAGTCGTACCACGCTCACACCTACGTCACCCCAACAATGGCGGGACGGCTCGTACCCACATGGCAAAGGCCTGGGTACGGGCCGCACAAGCATCACATAGCGTGGGGACGGATATGTACGGACCGTACCCCCACCCCATATGCATGGAGCGTACCCCCACCCCAACAGTGTAAGTACGACCCGTACCCTCACCCGCGTATGCAAGGAGCGTACCCCCACCCCAACAGTGTAAGTACGACCCGTACCCCCACCCGCGTATGCAAGGAGTGTACCCCCCATGCCAACAGTGTAAGTACGACACATACTCCCACCCGCGTATGCAAGGAGCGTACCCCCAACCCCAACAGTGTAAGTACGACCCGTACCCTCACCTCGAATGCATGGAGCGTACCCCCACCCCAACAGTGTAAGTATGACACGTACCCTCACCTGCGTATGCAAGGAGCGTACCCTCATGCCAACAGTGTAAGTACGACACGTACCCCCACCCGCGTATACAAGGAGCGTACCCCCAACCCCAACAGTGTAAGTACGACCCGTACCCCCACCCGCGTACGTATGGAGCGTACCCCCACCCCAACAGTGTAAGTACGATCCGTACCCTCACCTCGAATGCATGGAGCGTACCCCCACCCCAACAGTGTAAGTACGACCCGTACCCTCACCTCGAATGCTTGGAGCGTACCCCCATGCAAACATTGTACGTACGACACGTACCCTCACCCGCGGACGTATGGAGCGTACCCCCCACCCCAACAGTGTAAGTACGACACGTACCCCCACCTTGAATGCATGGAGCGTACCCACATCCGTGTATGTCATGAGCGTACATATTGTGAAATAGGAGGGGTGTGTGCAGAGTCCTCCCAGCAGTGCCCTGAGACAGGAGGGGTGTGCGCAGAGTTCTCCCAGCAGTGCCCTGAGACAGGAGGGGTGTGTGCAGAGTCCTCCCAGCAGTGCCCTGAGACAGGAGGGGTGGGTGCCTAACACTCCCAGCAGTGCCCAGAGACAGGAGGGGTGGGTGCCTATCACTCCAGCAGTGCCCTGAGACAGGAGGGGTGGGTGCAGAGTCCTCCCAGCAGTGCCCTGAGACAGGAGGGGTGTGTGCCTAACACTCCCAGCAGTGCCCAGAGACAGGAGGGGTGGGTGCCTAACACTCCCAGCAGTGCCCTGAGACAGGAGGGGTGTGTGCAGAGTCCTCCCAGCAGTGCCCTGAGACAGGAGGGGTGTGTGCAGAGTCCTCCCAGCAGTGCCCTGAGACAGGAGGGGTGGGTGCCTAACACTCCCAGCAGTGCCCAGAGACAGGAGGGGTGGGTGCCTATCACTCCAGCAGTGCCCTGAGACAGGAGGGGTGGGTGCAGAGTCCTCCCAGCAGTGCCCAGAGACAGGAGGGGTGGGTGCCTAACACTCCCAGCAGTGCCCAGAGACAGGAGGGGTGGGTGCCTAACACTCCCAGCAGTGCCCTGAGACAGGAGGGGTGTGTGCAGAGTCCTCCCAGCAGTGCCCTGAGACAGGAGGGGTGTGTGCAGAGTCCTCCCAGCAGTGCCCAGTCACAGGAGGGGTGTGTGCAGAGTTCTCCCAGCAGTGCCCTGAGACAGGAGGGGTGTGTGCAGAGTCCTCCCAGCAGTGCCCTGAGACAGGAGGGGTGTGTGCAGAGTCCTCCCAGCAGTGCCCAGTCACAGGAGGGGTGTGTGCAGAGTCCTCCCAGCAGTGCCCTGAGACAGGAGGGGTGGGTGCCTATCACTCCCAGCAGTGCCCATGGAACGCAAAGGGTGGAGTAGCCACAGATACCATGCCCACAAATGTCAGTCAGGTGCACAAAGACCCTGCAGTACATGTACCACATGTGTGCGAGGCTGGGAGTATACGCATGCATAGGGCCAAAAAGAAAACATGTACACATGAAGTCATGTCAATAGTCCACATACACAAGTACAATGACTACCAAGGATGCCACGAATGATGCAGGTGGAGAATGGCTCAGCATGCATGTGCAAAGTTGAAGGAGTCCGTGACACACCCAGCTAATGTACACACAGCTCGGCGCTAAATATTGGGAACACCCTGCAGGGAAGAAGTCAGGGTACACAGAGGAAGGAAAACACCTTGGGACAATTGCAACATGCAGCAACTGCTTACATGAATTGAGAAAGCTAGCTAACACCGTGTGATGGCACACAGATCCCATGGTCCCCCCTATGAGCAGCACACCACTACATTTCCCACACACCCAACACATGAACACCACCCACAACCATGTAGCAGCCCCACCGACAGCAATGCCAGCAAAGCAGGAGTGTTCCAAGGGCAAAAAATAAATAGCTTTATTCAGCATGATCCAAAAACTGGTATGTAGTAAGTTCAATATTTACAAAGCCCATAGGGCAGTCCAGGAGTCACAGCTGGATGGGGGACACAGTGGGATGCGTGTCCCCTAGCTTGCCTGCACAGTTACAAGCCGTTGTCTTCCATAGGGGTGAGGGCATCAAGTGGTGGGGAATGAACAGGCACCGCAGGGACAGGAGGGCGAAGGGTAGGCGACGTGGGTGCAGGGATGGAGGACTCCACCACAGGGGGTGGGGCAGGGCCAAAGGTGGATTCTAGGAGCGCGCTGCACACCTCGGCAAGGTCCTCCAGGGTCTCCCCTGCACCCGAAGGAACCACAGGCCCCAAGGAGGGGGGGGGGGTCTGAGGGATGGGTCCTAGCGCCACTGGGGGAGGGTGTGGACAGGGGGGGACTCAAGCACCCTGACCGTGGACTTCCTTGACTGCTTGCGGGGTGGTGTCACTGTGGGGATCAGGGACAGAGCGGCCATGAAGGAGTCTTTGGGGGAGATGTGGCCAGGAGAGCTGAGGGGAGGGGATTTGGAGGGAGTGGATTGGGTGGAATGTGGACTCCCACTCTGGCTGCGTGTCACACGTTTGCCCCCCGACCCAGTGGGTGTGCCTACTTCACCCTGTGTGTGCGTGTCAGGAGGTGTGCGGTGGACCTTCCCTGCTGGTGTGGTGCCTGTGTCTGTTGTGGTGGGTGCATGCTTACGTCTGTGTGTATGTGGGACAGGCATGGGAGTGGGAAGTGTGGAAGGAGCAGGGGTAGGGGGTGGGACGTAGCGCTGCAGGAGACCCACTGCTGCAGTCAGTGTGGAGTCTATGGACCTCAGCAAGTTGCGTTGGTCAGCCTGCGATGAATGAATGCCCTCCAAGTATGCCTCCATGTTGTTGAGGACCTGGCTGTGGGCATGGAGGACATTAAGGATCGCAGTCTGACCAATCTGCAACTGCCGCTGGATGTCCACAGACTCAGCATTGGCGGCAGCAGTGGAGACAGGGGCAGGGGGTGCGGTGCCTGGCAGGAAGGAGACATGTGGTGACCGGGCACGTTGGGAAGGGACACGAGCAAGTGGGAGGCGGCTGATGCCAATGGAGGGGGCGGTGCGAGATGTAGGGCTGCTGTCAGATGGTGGTGCAGCCACCGCCCACTCGGAGAGATCATCCTCGGACCCGTCAGCTTCATACTCTGTTGTGCCAGTCGACAGGTCCCCGGGTTCACTCTCCTCCGCCTCTGTCCCACTCGAAGTGCCAGGCACGATGCCACCGCTGGCACTGGTGCTCGGTCCCTCCACGCCGTCTGTGTCCATGTCTCCCTCCGTGTCCCCCGACGATGCTGTGGGCAGGGTGAAGAGACAGAAATGAATCATACACCTGTATACATATGTCACATGAGTCAAATCTACTTAGGTCACAGTGCATAGCCTGAAACAAAGGAAGAGTTACAACTACAAAACAAGGTACATATGTAGGCCCTGCAAGACACAGTTGTGTGACCCACCATGCCATGGAAAAACTATGGAGAGCATGACACAATAGCAAATGAGATGACATGGAATTTTGACTGAGGAGCAAGGCGCTGGGGACAATCCAGCACTGCATCTGCACCACACAGCGTGGCAGGCAATAGGGATGAGCAGGGACCACATCCAGGAACTAGAGGCACATGCAGCATAGGTAATACTGATAACATGCCCACCCTGACTGGCACAATGCACCTTGAGTGTATGTCCAGACAAACATCACACACTGGCCAGTCCTAGCAAGGAGATGACAGGTCTTGACATGTAGGCCATGCCCGCACCATCCACCCCCTACATGAGACAAATCTGTGGAGACACAGGAAGCACTTACATCTCTTAGTCAGGGTGAAATACACATGGGATGTAAAACTTCAATATTGCACACAAACTACCCAAGGTGCGCCTGTCCAAATAATCATGTACAAATGGGCATCATCAGATGATTGCAACAAGACACAAAGGCAATGGCCACCGTGAGTATGTAATTGGAAAATCAGGTCAGGCTGGACAGTGGACACTTGTAATTCATCTCACGTCAATATACATGGTGCCAGGGGACAATGGCACAGAGCACAACCTATGCTGTAGACACAGAGATTGTCGACATTCTCGGATTACACACATGATACCTAGGAAAAGATGCCCCTGGGGACAGTAGTGGCCACACAACTCCATGCTCCTGAATGGGAATGACTGCAACACACGCTAACATCCCTGCACTATGCGTAACGCACAATCATGCACATCATGTCACAGGCCACCACATGGGACATGCCTGCTGGAAGGCCTCGCACTCGAGAGATTAACTCCCATGTCTGGAATCAGCATTAGTGCCAGCTGACATGGAACCCACAAGTCCAGAACTGGACAGGGCACAGGCAAGGTCACTAAACCTGTTACACACCACCCCCACACATGATGCTGCAGGCATTGTACACTTGGAGAAGGTGTCAGGCTACATAACTTTGTGATGCAGTGACTACACAGAGACCAGGGAACACATTGCAAGGTGGGGAAGGGAGGCAGGAGAGCCCTGCAACACTGTGGGTAACAGGATCTGCACAGCACCATAAACCCTGGAAGTGTATCCATGGAACAGTGCACTTACAAATGCTGGTGAAACACAACAAACACACACATGTACCTACCCCCTTCCGGCTGCTGCATCTCCTGTAGGCGCCTGTCCAAGTCAGGAAAGACCACCGCCAGCACACGTTTCTGGATGTGGGAGAGACGGCGGCGCCCGCGTTCTTATGGCTCTCAGGTGAGTCCCCCAGCAGGACCCGTGCGATCCTCCGCGTCCAGCACCGGATATCCTGCCAGCGTTTCCTCACCTGGGACAGGCGCCGCTTCCGACCATCCGCACTCCTCACGGCGCTGACGGCGTCCAGCCATATCTTCTCCTTGGCAGAGGCGTCTACCTGTGAGGATGGACAAGTGACACTACATCAATACACCTGGCACATGTCACAGGGACACAGATTAGAACACATTTGCTGTTTACAACAAGGCATAGTATGCATCCAACGCATTGCACCTTTGTCATAGGGACATGATCCTCTGGGGGAAGGCCAAAAGCAGTACGTGCCATTGAAAGGACACAGGTGGAATGAGGGCAACTACACAATCAATGATCCAGGCTCACACTGTGCATCACACCCACCCCTCCTGTCTCAGGGCACTGCTGGGAGTGATAGGCCCCCACCCCTCCTGTCTCAGGGCACTGCTGGGAGGACTCTGCACACACCCCTCCTGTCGCAGGGCACTGCTGGGAGGACTCTGCACACACCCCTCCTGTCTCAGGGCACTGCTGGGAGTGATAGGCCCCCACCCCTCCTGTCTCAGGGCACTGCTGGGAGGACTCTGCACACACCCCTCCTGTCTCAGGGCACTGCTGGGAGACATCAGGCATTCCCTGGGACCCCCCCTACAGTACATAGCATGTGTGTCACACCTGGACACAATGGCAGAAGTCACAGTCACTAAAAAGGGACACAGTCTGTGCCAGTGGACACTGCACTCACCTGATAACCTGGTCGCCCATACAGCATGGGGTACCGTGGGAGGATCACATCCACCAAAGCCATGTTCTCCTCCAGGGTGAATGGCCGTGACCTCTCCACAGCCCTTGACATGGTTCCAGGGAATCAGTAGCAGCAGCTGGGTCGTGGAATACAGAGATGTGCAGGCAAGTGCTCCCTCATGGGACCTGGCTGCCTTATATCTGCCTTGCTGGCCCATCTCATGCACAGGAGTACAGAGTGATTGGTCACTCACATTTGCATCCTATGTTTCCTCCAATCCCTTCAAACCTAGCAGTCTGTGGGTTCTCAATCTGTTTTTTTCTCCTGCATGATGTCAGCCCCACAAACACATTGCAACAAAGTAGATTCATTCCAACTGACTTCTGCCGTGCAGCTTCCTGAACAAATTCAAAATTTGAACTTGGTCTCCATGACAACCAGCATGCATGTAGGCCTAATACTTGTCCCTCATGTGTCCCCTATGTAATTTGGAGCTTCACACACAGGTACGGTGCGTTCCGGGGCCCTAGGGCACCCCAAATGCATAGCAACGGCCCGTACACGCGTGCCTACGTTCACTATCACTCTGGGTGTCCTCGCGTATGCGTACTCGTAGTGGTACGGGCCGTACACGCGCCTGTACGCTCCCTATCACTACGTGTACACATACGCGAGAACACCCATAGTGATATGGAGCGTACAGGCGTGTGTACGGTCCGTACCACTATGAGTACGCATACGCAAGAACACCCATAGTGGTAGGGCCGTACACGCGCCTGTACGCTCCATATCACTATGGGTGTTCTCGCGTATGCGTACACGTAGTGATAGGGAGCGTACAGGCGTGTGTACGGCCCGTACCACTACGAGTACGCATACGCGAGGACACCCAGAGTGATAGGGAGCGTACAGGCGTGTGTACGGTCCGTACCACTACGAGTACGCATACGCAAGAACACCCATAGTGGTAGGGCCGTACACGCGCCTGTACGCTCCATATCACTATGGGTGTTCTCGCGTATGCGTACACGTAGTGATAGGGAGCGTACAGGCGTGTGTACGGCCCGTACCACTACAAGTACGCATACGCGAGGACACCCAGAGTGATAGGGAGCGTACAGGCGTGTGTACGGTCCGTACCACTATGAGTACGCATACGCAAGAACACCCATAGTGGTAGGGCCCTACACGCGCCTGTACGCTCCATATCACTATGGGTGTTCTCGCGTATGCGTACACGTAGTGATAGGGAGCGTACAGGCGCGTGTATGGCCCGTACCACTATGAGTACGCATACGCTAGGACACCCAGAGTGATAGGGAGCGTACAGGCGTGTGTACGGTCCGTACCACTACGAGTACGCATACGCAAGAACACCCATAGTGGTAGGGCCGTACACGCGCCTGTACGCTCCATATCACTATGGGTGTTCTCGCGTATGCGTACACGTAGTGACAGGGAGCGTACAGGCGCGTGTACGGCCCGTACCACTACGAGTACGCATACGCGAGGACACCCATACTGATAGGGAGCGTACAGGCGCGTGTACGGCCCTACCAGTATGGGTGTTCTTGCGTATGCGTACTCGTAGTGGTACGGACCGTAAACATGCCTGTACGCTCACCATCACGATGGGTACACATACGGCAGCACTCCCATAGTGATATTGGAACGTACATAGGCCCTCTTGGCAGCAGTACGGCGGTTTTCACGCATCACAGTGATGACAGGCAGCACACCGGAAAGAATAGGGCGGACATACTTGTCCATGGATGGACATCAAGGCATTGTCTGTGCATTACTACATGTGTGGGGCACAGGTGTGACAGGCTGTGATGTGGAACATTACTCCTGAGTCGAGAAGGCACAAGATGTATGATGAGATGTGTACAGATGTAATGTTTGACGGTGCAATGTGTGCCAGGCATGCCCTTGACTCCTTTGACATGTGTGCATGTCGTACTGCACACTTGGGATGAGCGTCACTGGCATGGCACGGACACCAACACACGGAAGTGTCCCCTGATGCCCGGTACAGGGGTTACCACACCTGACTTGTCACTACCCACGGTGCACGATGTGACTATGTCATGTATGTGTGGGGGCTTCCCATTAGGTTGATGTTGGAGCACCCTCAAAAGCTGCAGCTGTTGCAGCAACCAACATGTGTATGTGTGTAGATTGACATTGGACACTGTTCCGCACACCATGCCACATGTGGTATCGGATGTGAGGTGCGTATGTATGCATGGGACACGGAGTAGCGTGACAAGGACATGTCTGCATCCTCTCAATGAATGTGTGGTGAGTCATGACATGTGCACCTTCATGGCAAGGTGTGTGGGCTGTCCTAGTGTAATGTCATGTGACCTGTGGCTCTAGTGTTCCGCTACCAGTCTCTGCAATCGGCATCCTACTTCTGCTGATGTGTGGGTGTATGTCACTCCTGTCTTGCGTCTGGCTGTTCACTTGCACTGGGACACAGCTAATCCCATGGCATGGCATGTGGAGGTTCTCAATCTCCGTGTGTAGCTGGGTCTTGGTAGGAGTGTCAGCTGCCAGCCATACGTGTCCAGGGCATGTGGCACATACCTGACTCCGTATGTAGCATATGTGTATAGACAGATTAACATGTGCTCAGTACAAATTATTTGTTGTTGTGGGGCACTCACTCTTCCTTGTCACTTCCAAATTCCTGCAGAGCGCCGCCTCTTCCCCGAGCAATTCCGGACTTGGCTGCCATGCGGGAGAATGATCGTATCCGGTGCTACCGCTTCCCCCAACGGTTGATTCTGGAGTTGACGGCGAGACTGGCACCACACCTGCAACCGCTGCACAGGTATCCTACGGCACTGACACCCAAGCTGAAGGTAATGGCAGCCCTACATTTTCTAGCCACGGGTACCTTTCAAAATACCATAGCTCATGTTGGTGGCATGTCCCAGAGCATGTTCTGCCGTGTGCTGCATGATTTCTTAGAGGCCATGTTGATTCACCTGGATGACTTCATCAAGTTCCCAACCCCTGAACAGTTGACTGGGGTCAAGCGTGGATTCTATGCCCTGGGAGGGATGCCCCATGTCATTGGGTCCATAGATGGGACACATGTTGCTTTGGTACCACCATACGCACAGGAGGTAGCGTACCGCAATCGGAAGCACTACCACTCCATCAATGCCCTTGTGGTGTGTCTGTCCAACATGGTGATTTCACATGTCTGTGCTCGTTTTCCAGGATCAGCACACGATGCCTACATCATGAGGCGTAGCAGGGTGCCTGAAATGATGATGCAGCTGCGCAACGAACGAGCATGTGTTGTTGGTGGGTACAGTCTGTCTGTCCTGTATTTTGCATAGCCTACCAGCACGACCGCTTCACCAGTTCTAACGATGTCCATGTGCTTCCCATGTAGGGGACGCTGGCTATCCCAACATGCCATGGCTGCTCACACCTCTCCGCAACCCCATCACGCCGGCCCAGCTCCGCTACAACACCGCCCATGGCCGGACAAGGCGAGTGATAGAGAGGACGTTTGGCCTGCTGAAGAGCCGATTTAGGTGCCTCCACAAGACCGGCGGCGCGCTCCCATATGCCCCTGCGAAGGTCTGCAAAATCTTCATGGTCTGCTGCATGCTGCACAACATGGCAGTTGAGAAAGCTGTGCCACTCATCCTGGATCAAGATGACGAGGACTATCCACCCGTGGAGGACGAAGGGCTTGGGAATGGGGCTAGTGATGTGGAGGATGTGGAGCCGCAAGAGGACAACCGGACTCGGCTCATACGCGACTTCTTTGCTTAGTGGTGAGTACCAGTGTCTGAGGGTGCACACATTGCTCCACGTGTGGCATGTGTTGTGATGTGTGTCTCCACCTGCATGTATGGCACGTGAGTCAGAGGTGTGTGTGGGTGTGTCACTGGAGTGATCGTGGCAGTGATGGTTGTATTTCCCCAGTCATAATTGTGAACTAGCATGTTGTCATCCATACATGTGTCGAGTACATGCACATGCAAGTGGCTGTGCTTTTTGTGGCTGACTTCTTGTGTGTCTCTCATCCCCAGGTACTTGCGCATGCCGTCTGCTGGTTGCATTGTTGTGGCACTGCTATTCCTCATGGACACGTCATCGTGTGCTGACTCAGCGTTACACGCACGGACAAGTTTGGAAGTCTCCTTAGGGTAAGGGATGCATCAGGGGTGTATTGGGTGTGGCAGTTGTTCACGATGTATGCACACTGCCCCTGTCGATGTTTGGTTCCTCTGCAGCCATGTAGCATCACCATGGGACACGACATGCAGCTGTGTACACCTGAATAGATGGTCTGACTGGTTGACAGTCATCAGTGATGGGATAGTGGATTGTGATGATGGCATCAATGTGTGTAACACTGCCCTCGGACACATACGGTTTGCATTGGCTTGACATGGTGTGGGACTTCTACATCAGCGGATCAATGGTGTATGGCAGTCTCTCCGTGAGCAGCTGTGTGTGTTTAGCTGGTGCCCGACAATTGTGTGCCAGTTCCATGGCTATCACGCATTTGTGCTGCAGAAGGGGGGTGCCAGTGTTGGACCCACATGTTACTCCACATGAAGTGTTCATGTGTACTTCAAGTTGCCTCTGCAATCCCGAAAACATGACTAATAAAGGTGTCCCTATGCCTCCAAGGTGCCTCTTCTCAGTCAATACTGGTGTGTTGCCACGGTGCATCCAGCATGTCTGGCATGGTTTTCCCTGATAGTGGCTATGTGTCTATGTGTCGAGTAGCAAGATGCAAGCTGTGTGTGTGGGCTGAGACTGTGTATTGGGCATGATGTCCATGACTGTGTGGGTATTGTGACATGTGCCATCCCCATGCATCCAACGTTGGCCAGGCCCCCATTCTCTGCATCCACCGGACTCAAGCTTGCAGGACATGGTTCTGCCACCTGTCTACACATACCTGGGTGCCCCCCAGGACACTGGACTGGATCCCTGACCTCTGCGCATGACTGTTGCTGTACTCAATGTGTCTGTCAGCACGGTTGTGCGGCCACCCCCTCATCTGGTTGGGCCCATCACGGGTGTGTATGGTGCTCCATGTCTGTCTTGCCTAATACACTGTGACCTGTGTGTCCTGTGCCAGACTCAGGCCCCAGGGTGTGGATGGTTGAAGTCAAAAGATAACTCAGGCATGTTTAGACTTTACAAGACACATGTAACGTAATAATGCAACCAGCAGGCATCTTCTCTTCATGGTGTGATTTTTTATTTTTGTGGGGGGGTGGGGGGGGTTATGACGTATGGGGCTTTCCGGGAGTTTGGAATCCAAAGTTCAGTAGGGGAGTTGGTGTCCTTGCCATTGGAAATCCTCTGAGTCCATGCCACAGTCTTTGTCAATATTGGTCAGACAGTGACCAGCAAGGCCATGTGGCAGAGAATGTCTCTTGATGCTGTGATGCTGTTGCTCCAGTGGGCTAGGTGCCAGGCCAGGTGTCCTGGGAGATGGTGATGTAGCGCCGACCCTCACGGTCCTTTCCGTGGGCGACCCGGCCTCCTGCGGGGACCCTCAGAAGCAGGCCGTGACGATGTTTGGGATGCTCCATCGGATGTTTCCTCCTCCTCCTGATCCCTCCCTGTGGGTGGTGATGTTCTACGCCTTCTGGCACAGGGAGGGTTGCCCATGTTGTCGGCCATCCGACGGAGTGTATTGTGAATCCCCTGGAACACCGTCACTTGCTCAGCCTGTCTGTCCTCCATCCTCCGTTGATGTTGCTGGCATGTTGCTGGGCCTGCTGGGTCTTTATCTCATCGAGGGTCCCCTTGATCTCATTGAGGGTGGACACAACCTGGGCCATGCCCGTGGTGTCCTGCCGGTATGTGTCCAGGATGTTACGGACATGGGAATATACCGGTTCCCCAGCCAACTGGTCAGGCTGGCGCCTCCGCCGTCCTCCACTCCCACCACCCCTGCCCACTTGCACCTGGCCTGCCCTTGTGGGCACATCGGGTCTCCGGGACCCCTGAGGGGTGGCATTGGCGTTGTCACCTGCCTCCTTCTGGGTTCCCGGGACACCGTGTCCTCCTGGCCAGCCTGGCTGCTTTGTGGTGGTGGGGCAAGGATCCTGGGTGTCTCCTGGGATGTGGCAGGAGTGGGGGTGGTGGTTGGCCCCGTTGTACCTGACGCAGGTGCTGCAGGTGGTTGGACACCAGAGGGGCCAGGTTGGTCGGGGTCGTCCACAGAGTGGTGAGAGTCGTCGCTGCCGGTGGGATCGGGCTCCCGCAGATCCGGGTCCTATGAGTCTTCCCCTTCAGTGTTGGGGGGTGAACCACGAGGTTGACCTGTGTGTGAGAGAGACAATGTTAATTTTGGTCCATGCAACATCCATGTTTCATCAGTTTCAAAGTTGGCACATTTCCTCTTGGAATTAGGATCTGTCTTGCATTCCACTCACAGTGCACTTGTGCATGGGTGTGTCCCTTGGGCACCACTTTGGCCCCTTTAACTATGTGTGGCACAGTCTTACTTGCTGCGTCAAGTGTGACTGCAGTCAGCAGTGGAGTGGGCAGGTGTGGCGAGCCATATATTGGCGCATTCCGTGTAGCACTGTACATGTGCACATGGAGTGGATCCACACACTTATATAATGCAGGTAGCTGTCGTTGTGCTCGTGAACAGGTTGTGACATGGCCCTGTGTTTTGCCATGGAGAAGAGGGGGGGTTCTGGCACTGGCCACCCTTGGCTACATGCACGCAGTCTACCTGCTGACGAGCAGACATTCCCACACACCACACGGCTGATTTGCTCTCCCTGTGTCTCCCTCCCTCTCTGTCCCCCTCTCCCTCCCTCCGTGTGTCAGCCTCCTCCCTCTGTCCGTGTCGCTGTGTCTCCCTCCCTCTCTGTCCCCCTCTCCCTCCCTCCGTGTGTCAGCCTCCTCCCTCTGTCCGTGTCCCTGTGTCTCCCTCCCTCTCTGTCCCCCTCTCCCTCCCTCCGTGTGTCAGCCTCCTCCCTCTGTCCGTGTCCCTGTGTCTCCCTCCCTCTCTGTCCCCCTCTCCCTCCCTCCGTGTGTCAGCCTCCTCCCTCTGTCCGTGTCCCTGTGTCTCCCTCCCTCTCTGTCCCCCTCTCCCTCCCTCCGTGTGTCAGCCTCCTCCCTCTGTCCGTCTCCCTGTGTCTCCCTCCCTCTCTGTCCCCCTCTCCCTCCCTCTCTGTCCCCCTCTCCCTCCCTCTGTGTGTCACCCTCTGTCACCTCAGCCCAGCTTCCTGGGCACACACTGTTAGCAGATCTTTGAATGGCCCTTGGCTTGTTGATGTGAGTTTGTTTCTGATCTCCAGGCACCCATTGGGTGTAGTGTGTGTCTCGGCGTTGCTGCTGTGGTGGTGTGTGCTGCCACTCGTTCACAATGTTGGCTGTTCATTAGCTGCTGTCATGTGCAAAACAGTGCCTTCACCCCCATGTGTTGATGCAAGGCATCCGCCATTTGCTGGCGAGTCTTTCCTGTGTGGGGACACAGTGTTTGTCAGGCTGTGACCTAGGCCATATGGGCAGAGGGCATTGTTGTCTGCTTCTGAGTTGCACTATGTGAATTTTGGGGTCCACCCTCCCGCCATCCGGGTTACCGTGTCATGTGTTGGTGTCTTCTGTGGCCTGTGACTTGACATTGTCCAGCTGGGTGCATGGGGCATGGTGGCGGCAGTGGCATGTGCGTGTTCATGGAGTGTGGTTGAGTCATGCGATAGCTTGGGGTGGTTGCGTGCCTGTTAGTGATTTTGGTTGTGGATGACGTTCCCCCCATGTGAGGTGCGTTGTTTGTGTACTCACCCGGGTCTCGGAGTCCTCCTAATCCTTCGACTGCCTCCACCGGCTGTATGGCCATCACCCTCTCCTCCCAGGGCTGGTAGTGTACGGGTCTGCGGGACGGCCCTCCTCCAGTGGCGTTGGCCTGGTTGTGTTCCTCCAGCATCTTGGCTCGGACCCTCCTCCGCAGATCGTACCACCTGGCTTGGCATTCATGCCTGGTCCTTCTGGTGGACGCAACAGCATTCACAGCATCGACGATGGTCTGCCACATGGCTGTTTTTGCTGCCATGCTGGTCTGTCTGACCAATGTTCCAAAGAGCTGTGGCTCGACTCTGAGGATTTCATCGACAAGGACCTCCAACTCTCGGTTACTGAACTTTGGATTCTTGTTAGTGGGCATGGTGAGGGGTGTGGGTGTGGATGGTGGGGGGTGTGTGTGGATGGTTGTGGGTGTGTGGGTGTGGTTGTGCAGGTGTGTGTGTGTGTGAATGTGATGAGGGGGTGTTTCTGAAGGTGGTTGTGTGAAGGTGTGCAAGTGTAAGGTGTGGTGAAGCTTGTAGAATGGTGCTGTAGGTTGTCTGTGGTGTCTGGCAGCAGTGAGTCTGTTGCAAAGGCTCATGGTTTGTGTGTGTGGGCCCTTTTTACTGGTCCATTGGTGGGTGTGGCTGTGTTTGAAGTTTGGGTGGGTGTGTTATAAGGAGTGGTGGTGTTTTGGGCCTCTGTTTGTTTTTGGCAGTTGCAGGTCAGTGAATGTGTTTTTTTAGTGGTTGTTGGACATGTTTTGTGGCTTTGTGCCATGCGAATGGTGTATTCTTGTGTTGTTTTGGTTTGTCCTGGTTGTGTACGTGTGTTTTTAGCGTGTGTACGGTGTGTACATGGGCCATTTGGTTGTACGGTGCTGTCCTTGTGTGTGGCTTGGTACGACTCGTACATGCGGTTGTGATGTTGGGGCCTGGGGTGCGCTCCGTACTTAGGAGGTTGTGGTGGGGGTGCGACTCTGACATACACGGGTGTACATACAGGGGGGTACGACACGTACAGGGGTGGGGGTACGACTCGAACGTACAGGGGTGTACATACACGGGGGTAGGACACGTACACGGGTGGGGGTAGGACTCGAACGTACAGGGGTGTACATACACGGGGGTAGGACACGTACAGGGGTGGGGGTACGACTCGAACGTACAGGGGTGTACATACACGGGGGTACGACACGTACAGGGGTGGGGGTACGACTCGAACGTACAGGGGTGTACATACACGGGGGTATGACACGTACACGGGTGGGGGTAGGACTCGAACGTACAGGGGTGTACATACACGGGGGTACGACACGTACAGGGGTGGGGGTACGACTCGAACGTACAGGGGTGTACATACACGGGGGTACGACACGTATACGGGTGGGGGTAGGACTCGAACGTACAGGGGTGTACATACACGGGGGTAGGACACGTACAGGGGTGGGGGTAGGACTCGAACGTACAGGGGTGTACATACACGGGGGTAGGACACGTACAGGGGTGGGGGTACGACTCGAACGTACAGGGGTGTACATACACGGGGGTAGGACACGTACAGGGGTGGGGGTAGGACTCGAACGTACAGGGGTGTACATACACGGGGTAGGACACGTACAGGGGTGGGGGTACGACTCGAACGTACAGGGGTGTACATACACGGGGGTAGGACACGTACACGGGTGGGGGTAGGACTCGAACGTACAGGGGTGTACAAACACGGGGGTACGACACGTACAGGGGTGGGGGTACGACTCGAACGTACAGGGGTGTACATACACGGGGGTAGGACACGTACACGGGTGGGGGTAGGACTCGAACGTACAGGGGTGTACATACACGGGTGGGGGTTCGACACGTACACGGGTGTACATACGGGGGGGGGTGTACATTAACGGGGAGTACGACTCGAACGTATGGGTGCTGGGGGGAGTGTTGGGGGCGTATGCGGGCACATGTCTCCATGGTTGCAATGGGAGTTCGGTGCGGACGGTGTTTTTACCATACGGTTGTGAGATCGGACGCACGGGTTGGATCGTGATTCCTCGGTCGGACTTCACTTTTCACATTTGTACGGTAAATCGTCCGAGGACGTGTGGGGAAATATTCAGAATGCGGTTCGTATGGACTTTTTACCATGCGAATCGTGATTGTCAGTTTGTACGGCACTTGTACGATTCGTACGGTAAAAAGACCGGATACGAGTCGTACGGGGAAATTTTTTACCGGATCGTAATCGGCACCCTCTATCTGTAGCAGTTATAACATCCCAATTAGCACCTAATTCCTGTGCGTGATTCTCTTTACGAATCTTAGCCCATATTGTCTGTGGAACTACATTTCCCATCAACATGTCGATATCAGCTAGGTTCATGATGCAAGCATCAACTGTCTGTGATAATTCTTTATAATAACCCACAGGGTTTTTACGAGAATCTGGTAGAGTCTGTTTAAGGGCCAAAACTTCAGATCTCTTCCAGAGGACATGTACCCATATACGCTGAAAATGAGCGGGAATAGTTGGATTATTACCTACTGCTGAAACCTCTTCCTTCCATACTGGAGGAACCTCTCTCATGGGATAATTTTTCAGTGTCAGCTTAACCGACGGATCAGAATCGAGGAAAGTCTGAGAGGTTAATAAGTTTCTAAAGGAAATAAGTGCCCTTACAGCATTTTCAACTTTAGGACCCACTATAAGTCCTTTATCAAAGTCAGCCTGAACATCTAACAGACCCTGAGGAACCGAATTTAAATTCACATCCTCCCATTCTTTAATGAGAGTATCACACATTATATCGAAAACATATCTTTGTGTGGGTGCATTCCATTGTGAGAAGGTAGGCATGATATCAAGTACACTGTATTGGGGACCCTTTTTGATCCATCTATGTGCAAGAGATTCCAACCTCTCTCGTTCTTCCGAATCTGGGAACTGACTACGAGACTGTCTTCAAGCAAAAGCCGGAGACACATTTAAAGCTTCAAAGAAAGGAGATAGAATACCAGTGACAGTGTCCGTAAGTCGCTTACGCATGGACGGAGAATTGGACATGAGAATAGGAGACAAAGTATTAGGCGAGCTAACGGAAGGAGAACCAATAATTGCAGGAGGTGCAGAAGGCAAAGGAGACCGAAGATCAGGAGATGAGGGCAAGGAAGTCGAAGTTAATGGTAAAACTGCCAGAGGCGGTAATGCTGGAGGAGGCAAATGCGGAAGAGCCGGAACAGGCGGAGGTACCGCTGGCGGCTGAACAGGCTGTAACAATTTGGGTGCATTGGCACTTTGTGCATAGGGCGGAGGCAATCTCAATAAGTGAGACATTAGGGGATCTTCTTCTATATCTTTCTTGTTTTTGGAAGGGGAAACAGGCAACACCGGATAGCATTTATCTATCGCCATACGATGCTGTCTCTCTGAAATTTCAGTCGCATTATCAATTTCATCATCCTTAAATTGTTGGGCAGCCTGTATAATTGTCATACCCTGTGCTTTTCTATCTCGTTTTGCTTGCTTAATTTCTTTCTGTTTGGCTTCCTTACGCCAAAGGCAGAAAGAGTCAAACATTGCCGGCCGGGCTTTTCTTTTGAATAGAACTGCTTCTAAATTATCTAGCACATCAGGCTCAAAGCTACCATTTTCTAGCCATTTTAGAACACCATCTTTCTTTGTGTATCGGGTCCATGCCTCGTTAAAGGCAATGGGGCCAATACCATGTTTTAAATAGAGCTCATATGTGGGAGTTCCAACCGAAGGAATCGGACAAGAGTCCTCAAGCCGGGAATCCCTATTACATCCAAAGCAACAAAATTTTCCAAACTTAGTCAGACCAGGCATCTCGCGATATCACCGGACTGTTCACAAACTTCAAGGGGGTAAAACTCATCTTACGCAGCACAAATGCACTTACCCCTCGGCTTCGGCTATTGCAATAGTCGAATCTAAGAACCAAGAGGAAACAACTAAGAAACAAAATTGTGGGAGCGACCCACCAAATACTTAACTAAGGACGTCTTCTCACACCAACAGAGGCCCGTCTATTGTCTCGCCTTACCATACATCACTAAAGGAAGGGCCAAAGCAGGGCGGCAGTCAGGGCAGCGGTCGTCAGTAGCCGTCAGGAAGGAGTTACCGCGCTGCAAAAGACCTTCTGACCACTTTCGACATACAGGGGTCGCTTGACGTGGCTCACGAATCCTCCGGAATTTTCTTGCGGGGTTCCTCACGACCTTCAGGCAGAACCGGTACCACTGAAGCCGCCCCACGTTGGGCGCCAGTTGAAGAACCAGAACCTTTTGGGCCTGGCGGCGCAGGGTACGCCTTGATCTCCTGGGTTCTCCTGCTCAGCTACACAGAGACACGGGACACTCTGTTAGGCGTTAGAAGATCAGATTTATTAGCTGCAGCTAGTACAGTTATCCCAGAAGTACACAAGGTAGGTTCTTAGGAGACTGCCACTTCACTCCGTGGCGCACAATCTTTTATACCACATATGTAACATACACATTAACCAAATACGCACCCAGAACATATAAGAAAGAGCCAATAAGAAAAGTTGGAAAACAGGACAGACCCAATGGAAAAGGTTTGAAAACAAAGTGTCAGATGACCCGAAGAAACCTCTCCTCCAACTATGTTTGTCACCCCTCCCTCAAACTAATTCATTAACGGATTCGTAACTAACTTGCAGGTGGCGAGATACGTTTGTGTGTGTTGGAGGACAGTTGTGAAACGAGAGAATGCTAACAGAGGACAGTGAAGGCCAGACGATAAGATATAGTCAGAAAAGAATAGTGTGAACCAACAGATAGTTGAGACGGGGATTAGAAAAACCAGACAGGGATTAGTGTACTCGACCAGTCCTAACACCAGCTTTGCAAATAGAGGCAGAAGGGTTATTCCGACACGAAGCTGCAGAAAAAGCAGAATAGACTTTGTTCGCCGTGCTGCCTGAGTGAGGGCAACACAAAATGGCGGCGGGGCACAAAATGGCAGGTCGATACGATCACGATCAAAAATCGAAGTTCCTCACAGGGTCAGACTGATTTGCATATGGACATTGTCTGAACTGGGGTGGCGGAGTGAGCTAAAGAATGATGATGGATTAAACCCAGATCAGTTGACTGGGGGTGAGTGCTTGCAATGTTCAACGCTCTGTCCATCATCCTCTTTGGTTTTGCTTTGTTCGCCCTAAGTTGGCAGGGTATGCTCAGACGTGGGTCCCTTGCTCACTTTGCCACTGGATTCCAGCTAGCCTGGATGATGGCGGCTGATTAGCCAGAAACCGGTCCCAGGATGCTTGTTTCCGGTCCAGGGAAGACATGGCTTGGCAGTTCGGGCTGGACTGTTCCCATGAGGCACAGTATCACACTGATTTGCATATGGCCATATCTGAACTGGGGTGGCGGAGTGAGGTAAAGAATGATGATGGGTTAAACCCAGATCAGTTGACTGGGGGTGAGTACTTGCAATGTTTAACGCTCCGTTCATCATCCCCTTTGGTTTTGCTATTGAGAAACGCACACAGTTTAGAGCCTTGTGCATTGCTTATCAGACCATGCAAGGAGCACTTAACTTATTGGGACTCATGCAACCATATCTTCCTACTAGACCCTTCTGCTCAGCCACCTTGAATCAGGCCCTCATTCCACGCATTAAAAGAATGAGATACACTTATCGTGCTTAGGCACTGGTGTTATGGAATAGTTTGCCTCTACAATTAAAGAAAACTCAGAAGCATTTTAGCTTCAAAAAACAGCTAAAGACTTGGCTATTTTCGTTATAGGTTCCCTCTGTCTTTAATTATATACTTTCTGGTATGATTTGTGCAGTTCTCCTGTGACAGTGGTTTAGCACTCAGAAGCCCCAGTCTAGGGCAGCTAACATAACATTCAGTCCAACAACCATTGTCCAGAAACCAAACCAATTGTTATTTTGGCAAACCTTTTCAAAATCTTCCCTGGTGTTATCTTTTATTGTTATAATGAAGAATTAAGGTAGCAACTCAGGGGTTATATGTAATCTCTAGGACTAAAGATCAGTAAACCCTTTCATAGAGATGATCTAGTGCATGATGGGTGGCCTTTCAAAGCTGCTAACCAAGAGTCTGCCATGTGAATTCTTAGCATTTTTGCATTTGGAAGAAGCATAATTCCACACACACATTCACAAAGAGCAAGAACAGTTTCTAGGTTTGCTGTCTTGTCTTATCACTTTTGGTTTTAGTTCATCACATTAAACCTAAAATCTGTGCCGTAAGAATTTTCAATGGGGCTCACACAGACAGTGGTTTGTCTCAATGACCAGGGACTGCTGGCCTTCAACACATATCTATCTGGACAATTGGTGAGTTCATGCTGTCACTGATGAAAACATGGTGTCAAACAAGACAGCGCTCTGCCATGCCCTTCTTCTGCGTGGTTTTGTTATCAGCAATCAGAAGCTTCGTCTGTCTCCTCTCCAGGATCTTCAGTTAATTTAGGCCAAGTTCAAGAATCGTACATTGACATACAGGGATATCCGCGTAGTTTGTCCTGACAGACTGAGTAAACAATTCATGGCTTATTTGCTTGCCTGGGGAATATGGTAAGCCGGAGTCAGGAATGGGGGAATGTTTTTGTCCAAGCATAGTGGGACAAAATCTTGTACAACATTGATTGATAAAAGTTGTTGGACATTTTCTGTCTTCCTTTGGCGATGCCAGCAAGATTTGTGATCTCATGATCAGATTTCACCTGAGCCTTCTGACAAGATAGATCCTTCAGCGGTTTTAGCCACTGCTCACAGCTATATGACCTGCAGATCCAAATGTCTGACACAATAAAGGAGAAACAACACTGCTCAGCCTTTCTCCAATTGGCATGTGAATTCTTTTTTATCCTCTACACCTCTCATTTCAAAATGGAGGAATCAGACTGCAGCTGCAGTTTGACTGTGTGTGAGCTGTCAGTCCCTTATTGTGTAAATAGGGGAGTTGATATCTCCTTTAGCTGGCTCAAATAACCATTGCACTGGTCATCCTGGACAGGGCAGTAGAGAGGACAGTTAATGTAACAACAGGCCTCTTTGAGAGGAGCAGCTTCTCTTTCTAATATCAATTCAAATTAGGGGTATGGATAGGGTTACAGTGGACATTCTAAGGAAATGTTTCCTCCTCACCGCTCACAGCCAACATTCAAAGTCAAAATTTGACCAGTATGTTTAGGACACTAGGGGCAGATTTACTAAAGACTTGCACTGTCATGATGCATGTCGTTTTAAGACAATGCAAGTCCTTGAATGGAATATACAAAGCCATGCATGGGACTATTTGGTCCACCTTGCAATACGTTGTCAAGAGATGTAACACAACATTGGGGTTGCGCTGCATTGTGCTACATTTTGTTGTGGCAGCCATTTCATGGTTGGAGCATGGGGGTTCCCGTGCATCCATCCATATAATCTGATGTAATTGAAGATTTACTAAATCCAATAAACCTGGGATTGTGCTGAAATTGTGAGCCTACCACAGAGAGGTGTACCAACGAGAAATATCTTAAATTCTCCTTGTTACTTCCTCTTTCTGTGCATTATGCATTCTTAGGATTGTTTTTGTTCAGAAAGGTATCCCTTTCAACACAAAAACAATCATGTCTGTAATGCAGGCACCCTTACAGCATGGCACAAGGGTATCTGCTTTGGTGCTATGCAGCACACGGTGCACTAGCGCTAGGACAGAGAAGAAATGTGCCTTATCTTAGAAGATATGATGCATTTATGCTCTCTCCCTTTCACTTAGCTCTGTTGCGTTGTGTGAAATATTAGTAAATCTGTCCCTAGGCCTGGACTTACACACAAAGCAAGGTATTGCCTACAGGCTTTTTCTGGTAATTGTCATGGCGTACACTGCTCCTTTCTCCCCATTTGCTCTTGGTTCTCATCACCAGTTCAACCCAGGATAATATAGAGTTATTATCGATTTTAGTATAATCTTGGAACTGAAAGTCACTGTTTCATATGCGTCAATAACCAAAAGTATCCCTAAGATGGGAATCATCATTACCTCCTTCTCCCTCTCAGCTTCCCAAAATTGGCAATGAATGTGATCAGGAGGAACTATTTTAGCATGCAAGATGGGCGAATGCGACTACAGTGGTAATACGTATCTAAGAAACCTGCTTGTGCACTTCAGGCATCCTCCTCGCCATTCACAAGGACGGTTTCTCATCACAGGCATCAGTTCACATGGAGTGGAAAGTTGAATTGATATTTTATTGAGAGTTTGTGGACCTGGTTGAATGAAGTTATTAACTTTCAAACACCAAAATCCATTGGGCATCTTCACTACCCTCATGTGGTTTACTGGCGGTCGTAGACTGCTTTGATTCCAGACAACATATGAGATCTACTCTAATATGACCTGTCTGAGGTCTGAGGCCCTGTTTAATAGGTCTCCCTAGGAAACGCTTAATGTCAACTTTATACCGGGTTTGTCAATGAAGATTCTTTTCTTAGTTTCAATCCCCCCCCTGATATGGTTTTTGAGCAAATTGGGGTCTGCTGGGACAGAATTTCCAGATCTGAAGGTTTTCCAAATGCAAACAGGATGCGTTATATATATAATCATTGTACACGGTGCATTACATTTAGTTCAAAGAAGTTTCAAGTAAGAAAAGTTGTGCTCATGCAAGAGTAGCAGTTTGTGTAAAAATTGCCTGGCCAACACACAGACCAGTAATCTGTAAGGCGAGGGTGTCCAGACTTATAGAATGCCCCTAACCCAGAGTTCGCTCCCTTTACTGTGGTATTTCTCCCACCTTTGTTGATGAGTGTAAGGTAGGACAGCATCTGTGGCATGGAGTTGTGTTCCCCATCATAGCAGTTCCATACCACCTCATTGTATGTCAGGGCCATACCATTCTTGTTGAGATCAGGTAAAATACTAATGGCAGTAAATGAGCAGGCGGATTTTTTTGCTTCCAGTATGGCCGACACCATTGGTCCACAGCTTTCTGGTTTCCAAATGCAGGTTGGCATGCTAGTTATTTCAAAAGCATCAAGATTAGCCACATTGTGGGTTCATACAACGTCAGCCTCTTCACTGTGGCGGTCCATTCCCCTGAAGATTTTCTTTCATTCCACCAGTGGCACCAGAAAGATTAGTGACACATTACCACCACTGCCATCTATAAATCGTTCAGTCAAAAATTGCTCATAATGAACTGTCCAAAAAACGGGGAATTTCCGGGGCTTATTTACAAGGCCCTTGCGCCACTTTTGCGTCACTTTTCCCATGTTAAAAATGACGCAAAAGTGGCACAAGGAGCTTGTAAATCTGCCCCTCCATGTTTAGCCACAAGGTTAACGAATCGGAGTTTTTGCCATCGCAAAAACGTTTAGTACATCTGGCCCTAGATGCATTACCAGATTTCATTCGTAACTGCCTGTCTTAGAAGCATTTTACAAATACATTCATCTCTCTTTATTTCATATGCCTTTGCTACAGCAGAATTAATACAAATTACTGACACGAGATCCTACAGAAACTGTCAGCCTGTGGAATATATTATTAACCTTTAACCTTCGGTGGTTATGCCATTTAAAAAATGATCTGCAGCCAATGCATTTAATGGTAGTAGCGTGTCTTCGCACATGGCCTTTCAAATAAATGAACATTTCATTGGCTTCCATAGTGAAGGAAGGAACCAGGCCTCTGAAGGGCATAACATCAATCTCTTAGAATGTTATTAGAAATTATTTTCTGCATCTCTACAGTGCCTGGAGTGCAATATTTCACACGCTAAACCTGCTTTGAAGAATTTAAACAGGCGAATATCAATCCCCTTGTGTGTTGTCTGCATAGCAACATATTCAAAACTTTATTACAACACACCATGTACATAAAAGCAATCCTGCATCATGCACATAGCAAAGGACTCTGGGGGACTGACAAAGTCACCTAGGAAATAATTGACAGATCCAATTTTTTGCCTCAAGTGATGTGTATTGTTTCCAGTAATTACGGAATGTAATTGACTCCTGCAAAGTGTTTCTGAATAAGCAATGTTTTCTGTTTTTGTGTAGAGACTGTCTTTCTTCTTTTACAATGAAGAAACACAAAAGGATAGGTGCTCTGACCTGATAACGCATTACCATCAATACTAACTCTATCACCACGTTGTATGAAAAAAACCAACTCCAATACTTCCCGAAACTGAAAGTAACATCTTTTTTAATCCCCTCCCGAAAAAGGGAGGCCTACTTTTTCTTCAATATCCTTTCTCCTCAAATCACTTTTGGGTGCACAAGAATTGCTGATTGGAAACAATGCATGGAATGATAAATTACGATCAACCGCGGCGAGATCACCTTTATATCTGGGAGGTAATAAGTGGTCGTATAAGTATTCTTTGAACCCCAGTTTGTAGGAGCAACGTCAGCAGAATACATGATTTTCTGCTTTCACCAGCTAAGATCGCATCATTTATTTACCAATGTCACCAACTGATTTCCAACGATTCCCATTGTCCAGAACATGTTAAGTGTTTTTAGATGACAGTAACAGGAACCCTGTTAGAACATTTTCCAAGTATTTCCTGAATGTGCAATGACTGGGATGACCACCTCCCTCCTAGTTACTATGGATGTTGTTTTCAGTTCTGGACTTTTGTATGAAAGCCTAATGCATTTTGGGTGCTGTAGTCTTGTTTTGCTTCCAATGAGTAATTAGACAAACATGATTTATAGGTGAAAAGTGCAGGGTCTGGAGGCAGTGGCCATAATGACCTAGAGTGAGGTGGTCAAGTGACTCATCCTTGCTTAGACTTTAGGTAGTTGCACCTGGTTATAGCTTCCTCTTAGTACTTGTAATGGGAAAGAGTGCCCTTTCCACCTGCTGTGAGTTTACCACTACTAGCATATATGGTATTTTACCAGTAACCCAGCAGGGCCTGTCTCTGTGCAGTATGTGGCTTATTTATGAGCCCTTGCATCACTTTTGCGCCTCTGGTGCGTCACAAAAAGTGACGCACCAGCGGCGCAGAAGTGACGTAAAAAATGCACCCTGTTGTGTCACTTTGTAAACCCCTGTGCCACATTATACCTGCGCCAGGTATAATGTATGCAGGTTGGGCGTTCCGACGCAAGTAACCCTTGTAGAAGTGACGCAGCGAAATTATTGTGCCGCTTCTAGGACGCAAATGCTTCAATATCTTAAGACTGACGCAGGCACATTTGAAATGGAACTTGCCCATGTGAAATGATCCATTGCTGACGTTTCGTCACATTTGTGACGCACTCCAGCAATGCGTCATTTTTGCGCCTTCAGATACATCAGAAATTCTGACGTTTCTGTAACTCCTTGTGACATGATGTGTCATACTGTAAATATGACGCACCAGCATGTCGCAAGGAGGGCGCAATGAAAAGTGACGCATCGCTGTTTTCACGCAGCGATGCACCACTTTTCATAAATAAGGCCCTATATTCTCAATCTAGGCCCTGATTATGAGGTGCTCTGAGTAGGACGTGGTATTTTTTACACCCAGTAAATACTGATACCCTGCGGTGAGGTATTCAGTGTTTGCAGTAAATACTCTCTTCCCAGATTCTGGCCCTGGAAGTGATGCATAGCATACAGATTATTCGCCGCACATAAATATACATAGATTGCCATTTTACCTGGCCTCTTCCCACATATTTGCCACGGTTTACTGGCAATATCTGAGAGGAGAAAACAGTGGCAGTGAAATACTCATGTTTGCACAAAATGATAGGAACGTCCCTCATCTCTTTAACAGATGCCGGAACTGGTAGTGTTATCCATATTCACTGGCCAACCAATCTCTCGGAAGGAAGAACAGTGTGTAATAAAATGCTTGACTAGGAATTGCACAGAAATTCCTCGTGCAATGATTCAAATGAGGGATTGTTCAAAGGTACACTAAACTGCAAAACGTTACTATGACACCGGAGTGTCATAAATACTGTATTTGATCATAAAAGGTGTGCTCAATATTCCCGCAAATGGGTTAGTCTGTTACTGGGACGAATTATGAAATTGTAAAGAAAATAATTGGATTGTCTTTTGATTGGGAATGTTGCATAATCCAACGATGTTTTCCTAATTGAATTTTCAACAATCAATCTGTAGCCCGTGGTGGTTATTCTAATTCAGAAATTACAAATGGTTTCTCAGGATCCAATTTGTACCATGTTGCTTGTACTGATATAATGAAATAATAAAATGCTGTAAAAACATTTATTTGATTCCACTGACTTTTGGTGTTAAAGGACATCTTTTATTTCTCAGTGGTACTTTTTAACCAATCGAATTTGCATACTTTTATGTGCTAAGCACATGTGCTACAATCCCTAAACATTTTCGTGCTTCAAATTGATGTACCAGAAACCATTGGTTACTGGGATCTCCACTGAGTAATGGAGTGTCAAAGGGGGTAAATCGTGGTGTTATTTCGTGAGTGAGGACCATCTGCAAATTACTATTGTGAATTTTGGCCCACATCACTGTGCGTATGGGAATTAGACAGGGACGCAACATTATACTGACTTCCACACAAGGCATAAATAAAACCTTGAAGAAGATGTTTTGAGAAATTGGAAGTCGTTGGGGTGAAGTGTGAAAAAGTATGGGAAAAGTTAAACCTTTTGTCAATATCGGGGACAGTATAGCTTTGAAGAACTTGAAGGGAAGATCACATAAAGAGGTAAATCAGAGTATTAGAATTATAATAATTTGTGAGTGAGAATATTAAGTGAAAAAGCCCCTATCGCCACGGGAACGTCACTTTTTTTGACATTCCCGCGGCGATAGGGTCCTTGCCTTATGTACAAGGCAGTGTTAAGCCTCTTAACGTGGCTTAACGCTGCCTTGTATATAAGGCACCCTTTCACACTATGTTTAGCGTGAAAGGGGCGTGCAGTGGGTGTTGTGGTGGGCGTTCCACCGCAACACCCATTGTATTTGACGTTACCCCCTATGTACAAGGGTGGCGCACATAGGAGGCAGTGCCAAAATTAAGACCAGTAAAATCCTGGTCTTAAGTTGGCGAAACGAGGGGAAATGCATTATTTCTCCTCGTTTTTGCTATTTCCATGTGTGCTGCCTTGTGCAGCACACATGGAAAAAGCAAAATGACATTGTTTGTTCATATACAGGAAGGTGTCCCTTCCTGTACATAAACAAGCCTTTTAAAAAAATGCCATTTTGTAACTTTCATGTGTGCTGCACAAAGCAGTACACATGAAAGTTACAAAAAGGCATTTTGAGATTGTTTATGTGCAGGAAGGGACACCTTCCTACACATAACCAAGCCTCCCCTGCACACTGACACCCTTGCACTCTGGTGCAAGGGTGCCTGCGTTGGCGTTAAGTTGCTAAACTTAGCACCATCGCAGGGGGGAAACGCAAGGCTGCACCACATTCTCGTAAATATGGTATAGCCTTGCGTTTCCAAAGTGGCAGAGCATGTCGTTAAGCCCAGGAGGCTAACGACACGCTCCACCACTTCATTATACATATCCCCCTATGAATGTGAAAGTGGTTTATGAGAATCAAATGCAAATGAACGGTGAATGTTGCAATGGATAGCAGAGAGCGAGAAACAAAGGCAAAACAGGAAATGAGAAATGAAAAGAATGAGATTGATCGAAAAGAACTCCAAACTAATAAGTTGATGCAGAGAAGGGGAGTGCAGGTGGGTAAAACTAGTTGGTGGACAGCATGAGTGAAAAAAGAGAAGGGAGCAAAAGGATCGTTCAGATGGTATGATGAAGAGAATGCTATCATGAGTCAGAGAGTGGAGAGCGTAATTTCTTACCACACAACTCAGAATCATGAATGCACCTTTGTAGGGCCTACTAAAGACCTGGGGGCATATTTATGAGAGACATGCATCACATTTGCAACACGCAAAGTGGTAGATGCCTGGCGCAAGGTTCTGAGTCAGATTTATGAAGCTACGCAAAGCCACACTGCGTGGCTCTAAGTGGCGTCATAAATCTTGAGTAATGCCACGCAGCGCAAATTGCTGCATCACCTACTCTGCGCAAGGGAGGCAATACATTACGTTGCGGTGGGTATTCCCATGCAACTTGCATGGGTTTTGATGTATTCAGAGATTTACAAGGACCTGTAAATCTGGGAATATGTCAAAATCTTACACCTGCCCAGGGCAGGGGTCACGAGGAGTAACATCATTATTACTCCTCGTTTTTATTCCTCTTTCTATGTGTGGTGCATTCTGCAACACACATTCAGAAAGGAAAAATGCCTCTATGGATGAAATTTGTGCCTCTATGGATGATTTTTGTGCAGAAAGGTGCCCCTTCCTGCACAAAAAAAATCATGCCTACAACACTGGCACCCTATCATCATGGTGCAAGGGTGCCTGCATTGGCGCTAGGCCACCGAAGCAGCGCCAGAGCAGAGGGAGAGGACAGACATGCAACATATTGCATAAATACGGTACATTCCTGCTCTTTCACTTTGACTAAGGGCAGCGCAGCAGGGTGACTTGCAGCACTAGCCTACACCAAAACCTCCTAAATTCGGCCCCTGGAGCCATATGACACAAACACCATGGGGGTGCAACGGGCATTTGCACCAGCTTTATGTGCCTCTGGGGCACTTTGGTATTACAGAAGAAGCAGCAGATGCGTGTGCTGCCTCTTTTGTAATATAGTGGGTGTTCCCACATTTTCATGGGGGTGTGGCCCTATGCCAATGAGGGAATCACTTTGCCTCAGCGTCTGTGCCGTATTACCGACATGGGTGCAGAAGCAAAGTGACAAAAAAAGATGTCATGCTTTCAGTGCACTCCTAAACACAGCCCTCTAAAGGGATGAAAGGGGGTCCAATGCCCCCCCCAACATCCCTTGCAGGCCGGTGCAGTAACTCACTTCAGCAGCGTGCAAGGGGATCTCTAATCCCTTCTAAAAGTGCAGATGGGTTGCTGCCAGCACAGATAAACACGGAGCAGCTTCTAAACAGCTGCTTTGTATTGCTCTTGAATGTGCTGCCTTGGAGGCAGGGCGAGTTTGCAGCTACCCCAAGGGCTGCGCATTCTTCTTGATAGGCCGCACTTTCCATGATTGCACCCAGTGCACCTGCTTTAAGGTGCACCATGGCACAAACATGGATATGGAGCCCTATCTGTAATACGGGCCGAAGGTTTAATACACATAGTAGATGCAATATTTGACGATTACACCAATCTCTGGTTTCGGGTGCAGCACTGTAAAAAGTATACATGCATTTTCCCATTTATATATGTCAACTTTTTCTAGATATAATACACCCCATCAGATTAAAAATAAATCACTATAAATTTAAGGATATATATCTACCATTGTCAATCAATGAAACATTCATTATATTATTTCTGCAAGCAAAATAATGACTTAAATTATCCCATGATGGCTTTTATCCGACAGACTCAGATCCAATATATTTTTCTGGCTACATCTTGTAAGTGCACAACTACAATATAGATTATGCAGATAAAATCAGGGTCATGCTATATCACTCAACGACATCTGGCTATTATGTAATGGTAGTGACTCGAAAACTGAGGGGCAAAATGGATAGCCTCAAAATAAATTGATCCGCAGAGTATAATGAGGTTACACAGTGCCTATAATAACATATACATGTAGCCACATGTAGGTAACTACTTAATGTAGAGGCTGTGTGTTGCATGATCATAGATATCGATCGGGGTCACCAGACAATTCCTCTGTCTGTGAACTGTAAATAGGTCTTTCTTTTTCAGTTAAAGAGTTACACATCTGTTGGAGCAAGAGATGTGCTCCAGTTGCACGGAAGAATAAGTCATGTTCATTCCTTTGGGTCTCTGCCTGAACACATATTGTTTGCATTGTTTTTTCATTCGTCACATTAGTTCACACATGGTTATTGCGCAGCCTCATATTGTTGTTTTCCCCCTTTCCGGTTTCCTCTAGTTTCTTCCTTGGTTATCACAGACTTGTTTTCCTTTCCAATTCCACTGTTCTTTTGTATCTTTCAAGAGCCATACAGTAAGATTGCTGGGGTCCCTAGCTCCTACAATCTTCCAACATTGGATCATTGTTTCTTTCCTCTTTCCCTATTCTGCTCCACTTTGGCTCCCAGTTTCAACTCAGAGTCTAAGGGATTGCTTCACAAGCATTGGCTAACACTATTGCTAAAGTTCAGGAAGAATTAGAAATGATGAAGCATGAAAAGGTTTTCTTATCTGATTAGTGCGGCTAGCAGCCAGGTTAATTACATTCCAGCAATGGCACCAGGTGCTGGGATAAAAGAGATGCCCCTCTCTATGTCTGTGTCAACAAGCCTTCATTATGCTTCACCTGAAAGGTTTTAGGTCAATCCAAGAACCTTTCTAACATTTTTAGTACAATGTATTTTACATTTAATGGGTCAAGCATATTGTTTTCCAAACAACTGAACTAATGTGGTCTTAATTCTGCATATTTAAATGAGTAAGCCTTGTGTTGGATTATTAATGACAGCCCCTGGTTAAATAATTTGGAGACCTCTTTTGCTATAATTTAGAGCTATGTTTGGAGAATGAGAGATTGCTCAAAAAACTCAAGTAGGCCTCCTGCCATTAAGAGAAGGTTCACGGGATTTAATATACAATATCACGCAATTTCAACAACAAATGTCGTAGGCTGCATGGACTAATGAGCCAGCTATAAAAGGTTTCTATCAGGGTCTTAAAATATAACTAAAAAACCGTGTTATCAATAAGACCCAAGGTCTTAACAAACGTAATTTATAGATGGCGGATATTGGAGATTCATTGTACCTGTGGTTCCTGAGTCTTCAGCCATGTCTCCTTTGCCTGAGGAATCAACGGAGATTAGCAACATTAGGAAACCACTATCTCAGGAAGAAAAACTATTGTCATCATAAAGAGAGACTATGTATGTACTGTGGGAAGTGTGGACATTTTGGCAGAAAGTGTCCTCAGATGTCAGAATACATTACTACTTGACCCTAGATCAGGATTCTCCAAAGTAGACCCTAGAGGGCCAGATCCATGCCAGATTTTTAAGATAACTACATTTATCTAAACGTAGATATGCTAAAGATTTGGCATGATCAGACCCTCCAGGACCGACTTTGGAGAACCCTGCCCTAAATGATAGACTTGGGTCGAGAACTAATCAAGTATAAGAGTCTGTCATTAACAGAGCACATTTTCAGATGTATATTATGTTCAACATTTCTACTGTTCTCTTGTCTCTGGTTGCCTGTGTTAATTCTGAGGCATTTTGATGTTTTATGGATATCACTTTCCCGAAAACAATATTAAAGTCAAGAAAAATAAAAGCAGAACCCATTAATGGGATCAACAGAACTCCTATATAATCCAGTTATGTCTATTTGGAAAACATTCCAACACTTATGATGACCCAAGAAGAACATATTGAGAGCATGGCATTGAATCTGATTGATGGTACAAACTGTTCTTATAATATTTGGTACCCTCTAATTTTGTCTACCTAACCCCTATTCTGATTGAAGAAAGCAAACTATTACTTTGGATTCTTACTATTGCATAGAATAGTGTTTTCTTTGCTAGAAAAGCCGAAAGACACATACTTTAAGATTTTGTGAATCTGAATCGCCATCAGCAGAAATTAACATTCTAGTGATTTAGCAAGAATTTCTCGATGTACTCGGTCTCAAAGGGGCCTATACTCCCATATACTACTGTACCTCCCCTTTAATCAAGAAAGGGGACGATGACTTAAGGCAGAAATATTTAAAGAATTTAGAAAAAAGATTAATTCAGACATCCACTTCTTTGACAGGTTCTCCTGTTATCTGTGTACCAAAACCCAGCTGTGAATTTAGGCCTTCCATGAACTACTAAGAAATGAATGTCATCCCTGTATGTAATTGTTATGCTTTGCCGTTAATTACAATATTCTTGGATCAGATCAAAACTGCCAAAGATTTCTCCAAAATTGATTTATGAAAGGAATATAATTAATCTCTGATGGATTAGGCCTAAAGTTGGGTGGAATTCCTCATTCAAATCCCATTTTGTTCATTTTGAGTATGTGATCATGCCATTTAGCCTTTGTGATCCTCCTGCAGCATTTCAACATCTGGTGAATGGCATTTTTTTTATGACAACCTGGATCATGCTATACCTTAATGATCTCCTTTTCTATTTTGGAAACATTGAAAAATGTAATATATGTGGATATATGCAGAAATTTATTTCTCGTCTCCAAAGACATTAACATTATGCACAGGTTCCAAGATGTTTATTTGAGTTGTCTACTGTCACATTTCTAGGTTTTCAGATTTCCTCACAAGGAATAAGTATGGATCCCAACATGTTTTCCTCTGTTGTAGATTGGCCATCTTCATGTACTGTCAAGGGTGTCCAGCGGTTCTTATCATTTTCCAATTTCTATCACTACTTTATTCAAGACTTTTCATCCATGGTTGCGCCAATCATCAAATTAACGAAAAAAGGGAAAGTCTTCAGAAGGAGCACGCATGACACGCAAAGATTAATTTCCCTGTGCACTCATCCTTCCTCACCCTGAACTAGATATGAATTTTATTGTTGAGATAGGTGCTTCCTTAGTTGTCATTTGCGTCATTATGGTGCAACACCACCCAGAACCTGATCCTTTTTATTCAGCAACTCTCAATGCATTGCTGCATTATTTAGAAAGGGCTACACCATCATGGTCTGGATTGACCATAAAAATCTAGGATGTTTCCGCTTCATGATGTGCGCCAACCAAGAATATGACAGAGGGGCTTTGTTCTTCTCCAGATTTGAACAAAACATCTCTTATTATCCTAGGAGAGATGATCATACAATACCAGTTTCCCCTTCGCCTAGTCTCAACAATCACAATTTCTTAAAAGTTCTATGACAGGAACAAAATAAAATAGACAAACAGAACTGAATACTAGAAACCCCCCCATCAACGAACTGTGAACAAGGGTCTCATATATCATATGGGGGAACTGTTTATTTCTACTAGAACTTCACAATTTTGGCTTCGTGCTATGATTCATTTTGTGCTGGCCATCCTTGCCGATTCAAGACTTTCAATTCAAATAACTGACATTTGTTTGTGTGCCTAAAGATGTGTCATGAATGAATTTGGTCCAAGACTGAATAACTGAAATCACTTGGGCCCTTATTTAAGGGGAGTTGGCTTAGGGAAGCGCAGGAAGTCTTCTTGCTGCCCTGCTCTATGCCAAAGTGAAATCGCAGGAATGCACAGTATACAAGCAATGCAGTGCAGTTGTGCCCTTTCTCCATGCACTCCTGCAGTTTCCTCGGCCTAACGCCAATGGAGGCACCCTTGTACCATGGTGCAAGAGTGCCTGTGTTATCAGCAGGATTGTTTTTGTGCAGGAAGGGACCGAAACAATCCTAAGAGGCATTGTCATCTTTCTATGAGTGCTGCAGAATGCATCACACATGGAAAGAGGAAATAATGAGTAGAAATAAATACATTTCTCCTCGTTACGCCTCACCTCAGGAGGCGTAAGGATTTGCAGGCACATGCATCAAACATGCCATTTGCGATAAATAAGGATTCGCTAATAAGGAAGCGCAAATGCCTATGCATATAGGAATCGCTGAGAAAATAGCGATTCCTACAAATTCCTTAAAAGTGACTCGCAAATTGCAAGTCACAATTAAGAAATGGCTCCCCATTCATTCCTACGGGCCTACAAGCCCATAGGAATGAATGGGAAATTACATGCGCAATTTGCGAGTACTAATAGGTACTCGCAAATTGCGCATGCAATTTCAAGGGTGCAAGGGTGTCAAAATGACACCCTGTTGCACCCCTGAAATAGTGATGTGCACCCATGTAGCGCACACACATGCCCCACACACATGCCCCAAGGGCATGTGCGTGCGCAACTTGAAACTTTGAAAAATGCACTAAAGTGCATTTTTCAAAGTTTTTGCAAATTACCATCAAGATCAACTTCATGGTAATTTGCGAAATCGCTATTCTAAAGTGGTTCTTGCATTGCATTTAAGGAATTGCAAATTGCGAGTCCTTAAATACAATCTTAATTTGAGAAATTGCAAATAATTGCGAATTCTCAAAATGCGAGTGCCTTGAACCTTGATGCATCGCAAATGCCCTTTTTGTGGGCGCAAACATCCGATTTTTGCGAATCGCACCGTTTGTGCTTGCAAAAATGGTTGATGCATGTGCCTGTTGGCTCTTCCCCAGGATTATTTGTTCTTGTAAATCTGGGGCAGCGGCAAAGTCCATGGAAGTTGCGTGGGAAAACCCAGTGCAACTCCCATGGTTTGCCTCCTGAGAGTAAGGCAACACAGCGATTTGCATTGCTTTGCTTTCTCCATATCTATGATGCTATTCAAAGCCACGCATAGAGATATTGTCTGGCATCATAGATCTGATTTTGTAATTTGTGCTGCCGTAGCGTCACACAAAGTGGCGCTCCGGCAGCGCAAGGGGCTTGTAAATATGCCCCTTGGTCTCTTGCAAACTCAGACTAGCAATAAACAGTCATGGTCAATGATATCTAAGGATTTCATTTTAGGTCTTCCAGAATCCGAGCACAATAACACTGTCCATGTAGTTGTTGACTATTTTACTAAACTGGGACATTTTCAGCCTTTTGATGAAGGTTCAAAATGCTCCAGAATCAGGAAACACTTATCTGAAAGAAATAATTCTAATGCATGTTGTGGCATAAACTATACTTTTTAGATATAGGGTCCAGATTTTCGGCGAAATTATTGAAGAAGTTAGTAACAATGAATTTCCAGCTATCATCGCCTGATAGTTGGTCTGGCGAAGAGATTAAACCCACCTTTAAAGTTGCATCTTCATTGATTTTGTTGTTGCAAAAACATGAATGGTCATAATGGCTACACATTGAAGAATTCACTCTGAACAGTACATTGAGTTATTCACCCTTTTGATGCTCCTTTAAGTTCATCCACATATGTATCCTGCATCTGTCACTTCCAATGTTTTCATTCAGCTGCTACACTTTTACATCACCCCTTGCCAGTTCACAAAATGACTGTCCAATATCTAATTTAGGCTAAAGCAGACTATGAAAGAATGACAGATAGGCAGAGTAGACAAGATCCATCATTCAAAGTGAATGATAAAGTGCTGTTGTCTCCCAAGTACTTATTTTTAGTTATTTCCCATTCCAAAGCTTCTCTGAGGTTTGTGAGTGCTTTCTATATCACACAGTTAGTGGGTTAGAGACTGGAATTGTCCTGTGATTGGAAAAACTCCCCCATTATTTAACATTAGAAGGGTTAATCCTGCACCTACCCATGGTTGATGAAACCCCAGAATTTGAGGCAGATGGGATTTGACACTAGGCTTTCCAGAGGTCAGTTACAGTATGTGGCCTCTTGAAAAGGGTATGATGCCGATGTTAGATCATGGGAGACAGCTTTCTATGTTCATGCCCCAGATCAGTGGCTTTCTTTCACTGACATTTACCTCATGAACCTTCAACCAAGCCCATCTGGTGGGGGTTTCTTTATAGGTACTCTCATGGTAAACACTGAGAGGCCATTTACCCACAAGGATACTTTCAGGAACATTAACACATCTCATCTGCTGTCATCATAGGAGAGGTCTCATTTTAGGGGCCAAGAAGGGTAGGCGGGCACCATGCACATTTGGGCTAGGTCACTAAGTAATCTATGCTTCCTTAATACCATGCCGTCCCAGAATATTTCCTCAACATATTCCATGAACTCACTTTTTTTATCATTCCGTGTTTCAAACTAAGGTGGAAGATGTCATGTATAAGAGATTTGTGTATTTTCTCAATCAATGATGATGACTGACTCCAAATAAGACTTTGCATCTCGAATTAGAACAAACTGGACTTAGTCAGTGACGAACCAGTTTAGAATCTTGCCATAAAGTTCTTTGTTTTCTATTCAAAGGTTGCTGTCTATTCACATCGCACTCTGCTTGAAGGAATTTTCTTCTGTGATCATCATTGGATCATTAGATGCGCAGTTTGCACAAGATGATCGACCCAAGTAGGAGAGAGACGGCGAGGAAGAGGAGGAGGGCAGCCCGGGATGCCCGCAGTACAGGTAAGTGTTTATTGTTTCCATTTTAATAAACTATTATTCATTTTTAATAGGTGGGATGGAGGCGGGGCCTGGCCAACTTCGCTCCACTGTGGAGTAGGAATGTTGCCCTATACTCCTCATTCTACACAGAATGCAGAGTAGGCAAAGCTCTGCAGACTCCGCTGGCAGAGCGGAGTTCTGGCCCGGACTTAAATATATAAATATATATATATACAGGACGTTGTTTTAACTGTACTTGCTTTTAGTTAACAAACATCTTTTAGACTATAAGCAGTGAGTTCTATACAAATGTATTAATAGGTTAAAAAACAGAAGCAGGCTTTTAGATTTGTACAGTTTTTCAAAGCTTTAACAAAACTAAATCAAACAGCAATTGGCGTTTTACGCATTTTGAACATCTATGTGAATATGTATTTGATTACCAAGCAGCCACATCTGTAAAGTATTTTTTCTATGTCAATTTGCCTTACGTTTACAGCACCTGTCACTTTAAAATGTTAGCCAAAAAATGGTTTAAAAGCTAGTCCTTAACTGTGAAATGCGTCACGTGATCAAGGCCCCACGGGGTCAAAACGCGTTGTGGCTGCGGTTTGTGAGAGGTGCCAATAAACTTCATCGACATCATCGTGAGTACAAGGGGAGTTGTTTTCATATATGTAGCCGGTTCTGACTACTCCAGCTAACCATGATAAAGGAGACCTGGCTTGGCAACAAGCCTTCAACTGAGTAATCCATGAGGATTTTTTACAGCAAAGCCCCCCAGCGACAATCTGCAAGGCATTTGACCCCTCATCTACTTGGAGGTGGGTGAACACGCGTCGTAAGACTCGAAGGGTGCGTGAACGCGAGTGGGGAAGGGGGTGGCCAACAACAGTTGTCACCCTGGGTCAGAGGTGTGCACGGATACTACAGAGCATTGGAAGCGCACAGACTGTTCCCGCTTTGATATCCGGAACAATTACCAAATCACTGGCTGGCTCAAACAAACACCATTACCATGTCAGCAGACGCGCTGCGGGACAGGGAGGCAGTGGCAGCCGATATGTTCAATGATTCTAAAGCACCTACCATGAACTCAGTCTCCCAGAATCCATCAGCGGGGTTGTGCAGCACCAGTCTCAAAGAGAAAGTAAAGCAAGTGGACTGAAACAAACTTGGATTCATCCAGGAAGCTGGTGACTATTTTAGTCAAATACGCTGAAAAAGACAGAATCAAACTACAGGAGGAAATTGACACCTTGAACAATGAGTGAACTGCAACAGGGCACAATGAGGAACTAAGTAGATTGAAGGAGGAGCTGGTTAAAAGATTGAAAAAGGAGGAGTAAATAATACGAGAAAGGAAGGCATTCGTATGGATATCTATAGAAGCATACGTAGGCTAAAACTCAAAAAATATTTTCTTCAACAAATCAAATCCTAGATTAACACTGAAAGTCAATTTGAACAGCTTCCACAGCTATCTCCCCCTTTCGGCCTTACAGCATCAGACATACCAACACTACAAGCGATGCATGAAATCATCCGACCCGTACACAATATGAAGAGGAGAATGCCCCTTTGTGTAATGAAAAAGATCGTGGTACAGAAGTGACACCTTTCAAACCCAGCTCCACTTTCAATCCAATCACACCTCGTGATGCAATTGACATCTTTCAGGAGCAAGTTGTGACTGGGATCAAGAAGCTCAATTACAAAGTTCAGAGATTGCAAAGAAAAAAGACCAACAAACTGGACATCCAATATCATTTACTTATGACCAAACTCAAATCAAACACTGAGCTGGTCATTCGAACTCCGATAAAGGAGGACATCTGGTCTTATGGAATAAAGCTGACTATGTAAAGGAGGCAATGAGTCAGCACAAGGACAGGGATTGTTACCACAAATGTGATCAGTCAACCTTTAGAACCATGTATAACTTATACAGTATGAAACTGGTAGCCTGGAAAAACATGGGGCTGCTCAAACAACAGGAATACTAATACTTGTGGAATTACCATCCTGTAACACTCATCTTGTATTTTATTAGTAAGATACACAAAGATCCCTTAAGACCGCCGGGAAGACCCATTATATCTGCAAGAAACAGTCTTCTGGAGCGAACTTCCCAGTATGCTGACTATTTTCTTCAAGACTTTGTACAACAACTACCCCCATATATCCGGGACACTGGAAACTTTTTATCAAAAATCCAGAACTGTGAGTGGAGTAACGATTATTTGTTAATCACTCTAGATGTGACATCACTTTACACATCCATAAATCATCAGGGTGGTATGAGGGCACTGACATTCTACCTTGATCAAAGATCACCAAAGTTCATACATAACAGTAAGATGCTCAGGGATATGGTTGAATTCTGTTTAGATAATAACATCTTCATATTCCAGAATAAACTCTTCCAACAATTACGTGGTGTAGCTATGGGAACCAGCTTTTCCCCCAATTATGCCTGCCTTTACATGGGAAGGTGGGAGGAGCTGGTCCGAAATAAAGAACATGAGGCAGTTATCACCAACAATATCAGGGTTTGGTTGAGGTATATCGATGATCTTTCATCATCTGGGAGGGGACCCAGCCAGAGGCAGAGAAGTTCATTGCTAATTTAAACATCAATAACCTCAATCTACAGTTCACAGCTACTGTTAGCAATCAAACCATCAACTTGTACAGATTTACATCAGGAGAAGGGAAAGTTTCCACCAGATTACATCGCAAGAAACTGCTGGAAATGCAGTTTTACATGGAAGGAGCTCTCACCCAAAACGTCTTATACAAAGTATACCTTATGGTGAGATGCTCCGATTAAAACGCATCTGCACTAATGATGATGATTTACTGACAGCCCAGTTAGCTAGCCAAAGAAGGTTTCTGGAAAGAGGATATTCGAAAAAGACGATCTTTGCTGCTATAGCCAAAAGCAACATCATCAAAAGAGAAAGTTTATTGACATCTCTGTCAGGGTCTAAGAAAAGCAGATCCAGCAAACCTCACGCACAGTTTCCTGGAGCCTTCAAAATTACTCTTGGCTTCAGTAAACAAGCAAAAGCCATCAACAACATTATCAAGAGAAACTGGCCTCTTGTCTTAAGTGATCCAACCATAGGCCGTTTGCTACCCACTCGGTCAGCAATAACTCACACCAAGGCACCTTCCATGAAGGATGAGTTAGTTCACAATGATCCCGAGAACTAAACTAAAACCACATGGCTTTCCCAAAGTAAGGGGTATTTCAAATGCAGATCATGTAAGGTATGTCAGAAGGAGTCAATAAATCCTCCTACAAAACACCTTTCAGCAACAAGGAAAAGCCCATACACAAACGTCTGACATGTAAGTCAGAGTTTGTGGTCTATGTGCTGGAGTGTCCATGTGGCCTACGTTATGTAGGTAGTACCATCCTTCAAGGCCTCAAGAGGATACTCCAGCACATCAGAGCTATTAGAAACAAGGCTCAGTCCTACCCAGCAGTGCGACACTTTGAGGAATCCCACAGTGGAGATCCCAAAGACCTCAGATTTTTTCTAATCGATTCCATGCCACCAAACAAAAGAGGTGGGAACAGGGAAAAGGCCCTTAGGAGGGTAGAAACAAAAGTATATTCTACACTTGGACTCTAAGCAGCCAGGGGGTTTGAATGCAATTGAGGATCTCTACACCTGCCTCTGGCATATGGCAGACAGAGATTTTAGCTGTATGTCAAATAACTTAAGGCTTGGCAGGACATAAACAAGACCGCATCATGCCCCCAATTACTACCATCACAGTTCCCTCAATAGGTTGTAACTTTTTTCTTACACGGAGGTGAACAATACACACAGCACTATGTTTTTAGGATTTTTGCACCCGCACTTTTATCTAAAGCCTTAAGGTTTACGAAGTTTGTCATTGATATTTGTATAATGAATGTATATGCACTGGCACTTTATTGCTAGCCCGAGCAACAGAGGGACATTTAGTCTTATCCAGCGAAAATGTTCACAGTAATGGACAAATGTGTATGGTTTTACAATTTAATAATCCCAATTGAGGTGGTTTTAGGTATTTATACAGAGCCGTTTTTTTAACTGTACTTTCTTTTAGTTAACAAACATCTTTTAGACTATAAGTAGTGAGTTCTATACAAATGTATTTATAGGTTATAAAACAGAAGCAGGCTTTTAGATTCATACAGTTTTACAAAGCTTTTAAAAAACAAAATCAAACAGCAACTTCCAGGAGGCCGTGCAAGCGGCCACACCCACTGAGAACTGGGTATCGTCAAATGAAAGGAAGTGGCAACTCTGGTAGGGTGATGACTGTTACAGCGAGCCTTTGAAGAAGTAAGACAATCACGAAACGTGTCAGGCTCTTACGCTGTGCCTTCCATGTTGGACTCTTTCTGTTGCAACCTTCGCTGAATAAAGTTACAAGCATACACGTACCTGAGTGAGGTTTCTTTTTGTGAGGCAACTCTTGTGACTTGGATTTTAAATGGCTGTGCCTAGCCGTGGAAGAAACCCGCTGTGACAAAACGGACCCTTGTATTGCCATAATGACATGCGTTAATGGGCCAGGCGCTTGCTAAACGAAGGTAACAAAGTGCAGAATATGAGGCAGCTTTGTGAAAGCGACCCACTGTGTTAATACTTTTGAATATGGACAGAATCGTGCACCAGCTCACAGAAGGTAAACTGTGCTCAACTATAGATTCCAGGAGGCCGTGCGAGCTGTCACGCCCACTGAGGACTGGGTATCGTCACTTAATAGGAAGTGGCACCTGTGGTAGCATGATGACTGTTACAGCGAGCCTTTGAAGAAGTGAGACAATCACGACACGCGTCAGGCTCTTACTCTGTGCCTTTCATGTTGGACTCTTTCTGTTGCAACCTTCGCTGAATAAAGTTACAAGCAAACAGGTACCTGAGTGAGGTTTCTTCTTGTGAGGCAACTCATGTGACTTGGATTTTAAACGGCTGTGCCTAGCCGTGGAAGAAAACCGCTGTGTCAAAACAGACCCTCGTATTGCCATAATGACATGCGTTAATGGGCCGAGCGCTTGCTAAACTAAGGTAACGAAGTGCAGCAGAATATGAGGCAGCTTTGTGAAGGCGACCCACTATGGAAATACTGTTGAATATGGACAGAATCATGCGTCAACTCATGTGACTTGGATATATATATATATATATATATTATCTACTGGTGGTCGCCAGTAGATAGTTATAGTTAGGACCGTGTTTCCATAGGAAATCTGAAAATTCTATTTTGAATACCTTTGGCGCCAATTGACGAATCCTCGCAAATTTTTCAAAATAGGTGGGGCGCTCCGCTCCGCTCCTACCCTGAAAGTCTTGGGGGGATTTGTGAAGTGTGTGCTGAGAAAAAAGGGGGGTCCCAAAACGCGTTTTCCCCATGCATTTTTCCATAGGGACCTTTAGTCCAAGGAACAGCCCGAACAGCTGAACAGAATTAATTGAAATTTGGCATAGAGGTAGTCCTCAGGTCAGGGATGTGCCTTTTGGATATCTGGAGTCAATCTGTTCAGTAGTTGCTGAGAAAATTGCAGTTAAAAGTACATATATATCTATAGGCGCGCAGCGTACGCGCACCGTAAGCTTACCGTACGCGCATGATGCCGTGCGCGAGCGTAATTCTGATTGGTTGTTACATGACAGTAAACATTCCACTCGGTTGAAATCAGGAAGTTTCGGCCGCCATTTTGTGTGTCTCACACTTAAAAACAAAGGTGGAGAACTTGAAAAGGGGGCAAGGTAGAGAGTTGGAGAACCCCTAGCCTTTGTCAGGGGGTCCAAGAAGGACTCAGAAGTGTGAAAAATACATTTTTTTTTTTTTTTTTTAAATCGCAGGGTAAGCGTACCTTGCGCGTACGGTAAGCGTACGGCGGTAAAAAAAATGTAAAAAAAAGATTTAAAAATCAAGTTTAAGTGTTTAAATGTTGGTTGGCTCTAAAAAGAGCCGTTGTGTTTATTGAGTGTTTTTTTGGTACCTACAAGTAAGTACCGATGCAGAGTCTAAAGTTTAAGAGGAAGACTCTGTTCCCTTCATCATTGAAATGTACACCGTCTCCTCTATAAATGTCTTGCATGTTGTAACGCAAGTTGTTGTGGTATATAGAAACCATACCATAGTCTCTGAGGAAAGCAGAAACAGACTTATTGACGTGCTTTCTTGCTTTGTCAATCTGCGGACAAAATTGGTTGGACCAGTTCCACTTTTGCCTTTGGCATATATTAGAATATACAAAGGCAGTTTGTGGAAAAAGTGACATCAATTGCACAAAGGTGTCCTTAATAAGCATTTCCAGACCTACCCCAGTTAAAGTGCCTAGGTCATTTCCACCACAGTGCACAATAATAAGGTCAGGCTGTGGGAGATGTAGAAAGGTTTTCATCAAAGGCATTAATTGATGCCACTTTAACCCTCTCTGACCAATCCATTTAATGTCTACATTTGGCAAAGCAAGGTCTTTCACAATACCTCTTTTTTCTGCAAACTTTTCACTCCAGAAGACATAGCTGTGACCTACAATCCACACTGTGAACATCTTCCAAGGAGATCTGGATGCACTCAGAAGGTGTGTTTCAGTAGAATGGTAATATGAAAAGAAAGAAAGATGTAAAATGGAGGATAACATACTTTAAAAAAAAAAAAAAGAACTGATTGGTTGATTCAAACCATTTTACAGTTAAAACTAGGCTGTATGTTTAGATTTTTACAAGCATATTTTGTATTGGTGCAGAAAAATGTGTGCCCACAGAACATTAATTTGGATTTGCTGTTAGGTTTGAAAAGTCAAGCACTCTTGCTCTTTGGATTAGAAACATTGTGTGCTGAACTTCTGACCTCTCTGCTCACACCAGTGTTCCATGACCTGTTTCTATGGTAGCAGGCAGAAGTCAAGTTGGGGGAAGGGATAATTTGGAAAGGGTTGAAATTACCAACCAATAGAAATGTGTGATTTTATTTGAAAAAATGAGGGAAACACTGTGATTTGGAGTTAACATGTATATGTGTGGAAAAAGAGAGGGAAACTTTGCCATTAACTGGTTCTGGTGAGAGGAGAGAGGTGCACACCTCAGAGATTCTGGCTCTGATAATCTGCTGTTTGAGTGCCACATTGCTTTCTGAACTAACTACTTTTAAAGGTGAGTTATGAATTTGAGAGGGAATGTATGTGGTGCATTTTGATATAAATAATAGAAATGTGATTGGTCTTTTAAAGATGTTTTTCACATTTTGTATTTTGGGAGATATTTAATTGTTTTGAACTTGTAAGATATTATTGAGAATGTCTTCAGCATAAGTTAAGGTGTACTGGTATCAGCCAGAAATAATGTTTTCTGCCTAGAATCACACCATGAGTCTGTGTGCACAAAGGAATTGTTATCAGAGATTTATTTTGTGTTGCTCTTGGTATGTTAGCCTTGCACTCGCAAGAAATGGGCAGTTTGTTTTCTTGAACTATGATGGTTAGCATTCAGCAGAAATCACTTTCTCTCAAATGAGAGGCAAATGCAAACACATTTGAAAATAGCATGGTACATTTTCTTAGCACTTTAAAACTTCTTGTTTACATTTTATGTTAAGGAAGATATTTAAGTGCCTTGAACATGTCAGATATTATGGAGTATGTCTTCACCATAAGTTAAGGTGTACTGGTATCACCCAGGAATAATGTTTTCTGCCTACAATCACACTATGAGTCTATGTGCACAAAGGAATTGTTGTCAGAGAATTAATTTGTGTTGGTCTGGTTCTGTAAGAATGGCATTCATAGGAAAGGCGCAGCTTGTTTTTTAGAACTGTGATGGTTTGTATTCAGCATAAAAACAGCTGTTTGGGCAAGTGCTGTTTTCTGTTTCTGAAAAATATAATGAAAATGTGTCAGACTGTTAGAGTAATTATCAGTTGCTCTACCACAGTAGTAAGTGTGCTTTTAAATTGCAAATCAAATTTTGTTTTCTGCCTAGAATCACAGCATGAGTCTGTGAGCACACAGGAATTGTTCTCAGTGATTCAATTCGTCTTACGCTGGTCCTTTCCGAATTGCATTCGTAGGAAAGGGGAAGCTTGTTTTCTTGAACTGTGATGGCTACCATTGAGCCCAAATTAATATGTCACAAATGTGAGGGCAATGCAAAGACATTTGACATCAACATGGTAGATTTTCCTTCTACTCCTGCAATGGGTCATGTAGTTTGTACATGTTCAAAAGTCCAATTAACCCTTACTACACATGTAGTGGTACATACATGTCTCCAATGTTTATGCATTTGTGCAAGCGTCCATGCAGATCCTTTTTGCACCTGACAGTAGACAGTCTCTAGAAGGACAATTTTAGCAGAGAGCAAGCTGTTTCTCATGTACAGTCATGCTTAATATTCAGCGCTGTGTGGTGTTTCAGATAGCAGTGAGTAATGCTAATACATTGAACATCACCAAGGCTCATTTCCTTTACAAAAGTGTAGTACGTCATTCAGGTTGCACATGTCCATATTCTCAAAAAGCTGTTTGGGCAAGTGCTATTTTCTGTTTCTGAAACAAATAATGAAAATGTGTCAGACTGTTAGAGTAATTATCACTTGCTCTACCACAGTATTAAGTGTGCTTTTAAATTGCAAATCAAATTTCGTTTTCTGCCTAGAATCACACCATGACTCTGTGCGCACACAGGAATTGTTCTCAGAGATTCAATTTGTGTTACTCTGCTTCTTTTAGAATTACATTCGTAGGAAAGGGGAAGCTTTAATATGTGTTGGCTTTATTGTGTTTTTCACTTGTAGGAAAGGGGTAGATAGTATTATAAGATTTGAAAAGCACACAAAAATATAGCAAGAAATTTAAATTACATAAAGGTATTTTTATTTTAGTTTCTTTCAGATATTGCTGACCAACAGTGAAAAAAATTAAAGATGCCTATAAAATCAAGGAAGAGAAAAGAACAGAAAAAACATTTATATTTGAAGACAACTGGAGAACTCAAATTAGTAGAAGATGCTCATGTTGGAAAAAGGAAAAAGTCTTCTGGTAAGCAAATTAAGGATTTTTTTAAAAATATCTTCAAAAGAAGAACAAATTTGAAAAATTTCCCCGCCACAAATAGAGTTTCAAGTAGAAAACAACAGGACAAAAGTGAGAAATTACAAAATGCTAATGTCGAATTAGAAGCAATAAAGATTGACTTAAAAAGAAAAACAGCATTTAAAGACAGAGAAGAGTGATATCCAATTTGCTAAAGGATGTGAAAAAATATAAGAAGAAAGTGAAAATTTATAAGCGAAAAAAAGATGTTGAAACAATTGTAGCTAAGGATCCGTACATTAGATAAAATGGTTAATGTAATGAAGTCACAAAGCAAAAACAAATGAGTAGTGAAAAGAAATAACTTTTGTAAAGTGTTTTTAGGAGAATGGATGCATAGTTCAAGTACTGAACCATTTTTTAATGAAGATAGTTATCTTCAAAGTAATAGTTTGCTGAATGCAGTTGACACCAGTGGCCGGGCTTATGAAGTGAAAGATGGTTGTATAATGGAAAAGGAGAAAATGGTTCCAAGAAATGAGGAAGAAGTGTTAGCTGATGAGCTTATGGGGAGACGTCCTAAGGCCCCAGTGTACACTTGGAATTGTAGTAGTATTTGTACTGTACGACAGGAATCTATTGATAAATTACGTCAGTTTTTAAGAGAATATAGTAAAAAAAAGTGTTAAACAGAAGATTAAGATGCTTCAAAGACTAGATCCATGTAGAGTGAGAGAAAATACTGGTTTGCAAGGACATTCTCTGGCTTGACTTTCTAGGAAAGTTTGCCAAAGTGTTTTTCACGATTTTAGGATGCTGGCAGTTCATCATACTGAAATGAGAAAGTTTGTGAGAAGATTGTATTTTGCTAAAAGTCCAGCACTAAAGTTAAATGAGTTGAATAGGGCTCTGTTTCGTGGATCTGTATCAGATGTAGAGAAGGTTACTGATGAAATTCAGTTTTGTTACTTTGGTCCGGAACAAGAAAGTGCAGGTAATGATACAGTTATTGAAGAAAATGTGGAAGAGAATGTAGAACCCACTGTTAGTTGAAATTTTGAAGATCAAATGACAAAATTTACTATCATCTCGAATGAAAGACCAAATATTACTTGCATTTGTTGCCGGAGAACCCATTATAAAATTCAAACAAGGTATGTTGATCTCTTTAAAAAAAGTGAAAAAGAAAATAATACTAAGTGGTTGGATTTTGCTACATATTTATTTCTTGAAAATTGTTTTGATTTGGGTGAATATCACCGTATTTGTAAATACTGTTATAACAAGTTAGAAGAAAATAAAATGCCAGCAAGAGCTGTACATAATAATTTAGAATTGGTTGAAATTCCTGCAGAACTTAGTGATTTAAATACGTATGAGTCTATACTCATACAATGTGTCCATCCGTTCCAGACTATAGTTCGTATGGAGCCAAAAACAGGCAAATTACCTCCTTCGGATTTACAAAGAGGTTTAAAAGGGAGAGTTGTCTATTTGCCATTGGATTTGAAAAAAAATATGGAAACTATTGATGCAGATACATTGGAAAATGAACCATTAGTTATTTTGGTTAATGGAGTACCAACAAAGAACAAGAAAATTTGGCAGGAGCTGGTAGATGTACGGAAAGTACAAAGAGCAAATTTATATTTGAAAAAAAATAATAAATGGTATGAAACAATTTATATGGATGAAGAGGAAGAAGTTTTACTACCAGACTCAGGAATACAAGCTGGGCAAATTGAAAAAGTGGATAAGTCAAAAGAAGAAGAAATTTATGAACATTTCAGCATACATCCTCTTCATTCAAAAGAAGTTATGGCAAACACTATTGATCTATTTCAGATGAAGAAAGCACAAGGAACTCCCGTGAGTGTATGGGAGGAGAGCTTGGAAGCTCGTTGTTTTCCCCAGCTGTTTCCTCTAGGAAAAGGTGGACGATATGATGAAGGTCCAGTACAGATTCCTGCTTCTGAGTATCGGACTACAAGATTATATGCAGAAGATCCCAGATTTCGTCAAAGTATTCCTTATTTGTTCCATCTTTTATTTGAAAGTGACTTGTCAGTACTATCTTATGCAGTAAATCACATTTTGAAAACTGGAGTACATCTACGTAATGTGACTGCAAAGGATTTTGTGAACAAAATGCAACAGCGAGATGATCATTTGGAATCTCAATTGCTTAATCTAATGGCTTGTCAGCGAGAGACTAATGAATATTGGTATCGACGCCATGGAGAATTGAAGTGTATGTTACGGAATTTAGGAACTCCAACATGGTTTGTCACCCTAAGCTGTGCTGAGTACGCTTGGGATGATCTTTTGGATTTTCTTCGAGAGGCAAATTCAAATATTGAAAACATCCAATACAAGACAGCAGGAGAATTGTGCTCATTGGATCCGATTAATGTTTGCAGATATTTCAATCATAGATTTGAGGCTATGATGTCCTTCATCTTCAATAAAAAAAATCCACCTCTTGGAGAAGTTGTGGATTTCTTTTGGAGAAAAGAGTACCAAGCCAGAGGTGCTCCTCATATTCATATGCTGTTGTGGATCAAGGATGCCCCAAAATTTGGAACAGATTCGGATGATGCAGTTTTAAGTTTCATCGAAGGATATGCAACATGTGCTAAACCTAAAAGCACAGAAGAGAAACACTTAAAAGAGCAAGTTTTACGTTTCCAAAGTCATCGCTGTGGAAAATACTGTCGACGAAAGTACAAGAGTAATGAAAAATTCTACACAAAATGTCGATTTGGATTTCCACGACCTGTTCTTTCAAAAGGAAGAGTCAACAGTTTTATGTCAGCTGTGCTACATACTATTACAAGAAAATCGCCTAAGAATACCTACAACCTAAGAAGAAAAGAAGAGTCAAAATATATAAATGACTACAACCCAGTCATTTTATCCATGTGGAATGCAAACATGGATATACAGTATGTTGCTGACAATTCTATTGCTGTTGCTCGGTATGTCACATCTTACATCACTAAATCTGAGAAAACGGAATTGAAGGAAATGTGGGAAGAGATTTCTCACGAGAAGACTGTCAGTAAAAAGCTATACAGTTTCAGTTTAAAGATGTTATCGCATCGAGAAATTGGATCCTACGAATTCTCAGATAGGTTATCATCTGCAAGTCTGTACTCCAAATCCAGAAGAATAATTTGGGTAAGTTTAGGCCTTGCAGGAATGAGAAATCGGGTACTGAAATCTGTTGGAGAGATTGAATATTTGGCAGAGAATGACCCGGAAAGTACAGATATTTTGAAATCAAACATGTTGGACACATATTACCCAAAAAGAAGTCGTCATCTTGAGAACATGTGTCTCTATGAAGTGCTGCAGAACTATATTTTTACACGGAAAGCCACAGAAGACATCAACAATGGAAAATATAAAGTCATCGGTGAGGAAGGATGTTTGGTGAAGCAAACAAAAGGAAGTTTGATTAATCACAGGAAGCTGAGTTGCGACACTTCCGACAAAAAGGAATTTTTCTACTTAGCACTTTTACAGATGTTTAAACCATGGCGTTCAGAGGATGAATTACTTTGAGATTTTCACAGCTATGAAGATTCCTTTAATGCATGTAAAGATACGATTGAATGCAGTACTTTTACAAATTATGTGCAAATGTTAAATGAAGAAATTGAACAGGAAGCTACAATTGCAGCAGAAGTGGCTAGAGACAGTTCTCAAGACAGCCAAAGTTCTGGGACGCTCAGTCAAGATCCCTTAGGACAACCAATCGTAGAAAATGAAGCTGCAATAGCAATGATTGAAGTGGAAACAGCTATGAATCAAGCTCAGGAAGATTTAATAGACTTACCAAATTTGGAACAGCAACTGAATGAAGAACAAAAACAAATTTATGAAGAAGTCACAAAAAAAATTGATCATGGATTACTACATGAAAAGAAAGAGTGTTCTTGTGCATCATTTGAACCAATCAGGATGTATGTGAGTGGACAAGCTGGAACTGGGAAAAGTTTCTTAATTAAAGTCATCCGAAGCTACCTACAGCAAAAAACAGATTCAACTTTGTCTTGTGTTGTTACTGCTCCAACTGGGTTAGCAGCATATAACATAAAAGCAATTACCTTACATCGCTTGCTAATGTTACCAGTGAAGCATGAGAACAAAATAGAATATCACAAGCTAACAGGAGAAGCATGCTTCGAAGTTTCAAGAGTGTTGAAGAAGATGCAAGTTCTCATCATTGATGAGGTAAGCATGGTATCAAACTTAATGCTTGCCTTTGTGCATTTAAGAATGCAGCAAATTCTGAAGAGAGACTATGACGTGTTATTTGGAGGAAAACATGTTATAGTTTTTGGGGATCTTCTGCAGCTCACTCCAGTTAAAGGACAACCAGTGTTTAATACTGTGACACATGAAGACACAAAGAAGTCATTAGGAAGTATAGGTAATGTGAATATTTGGTCATTCTTTGAGTACAAAGAACTCACTACCAATATGAGGCAAGCAAACGATGAAGATTACGCAAGTATTCTGAAAGATATCAGAATTGGACTACTCACAGAAGATGGCAGAGAAGCATTACAGAGTTGGTTGCTACATAATTTATTTCCAAATGAAGAAATAGTTGCAGAGAAAATATACCAGAACATTGCAGAAAAAAATACTGTAATCTGCTTAATGCCAACACTTCGTGAATGCTCGATATTCAATGAGGAACTTTTGAAATTGGAAAAGGAAGAGATTAAGAAAATGGAAGCAGTGGACAAAATTCAGCATGAAGGAATTACTATTACATTAACAGGAAAATTGAAAAATAAATTGGATTCTCTAGAGAAGAACATTTTGAAAACGGCTGGATTAGAAAAAAATCTTTATGTTTGTATGAATTGTCGAGTATTTTTAAGGAGAAATTTGGATGTTGAAAAAGGTTTAGTGAATGGAGCTATGGGTAAAGTAGTGGGTTTTGTGAAATACCAGAAAAAAGATGGAATTGAATTTTTAAAAATAACATTTGATCAGACATTTGTCGTTGTTCAGTTCGTTTCCTGCTTGTGAAAGACTTATATGTACGTAGGAAGCAGTTTCCGTTTTCTCTAGCATATGCTGTAACTATTCACAAATCTCACGGATTAACTGTAGATAGTGCTTTTGTAAACATTGGTTCAACTGTGTTCAAAGAAGGTATGGCATATGTTGCTTTGTTACGAGTGAAAACATTATCTGGTCTATTCATGATAGACTTTGATGACTCAAAAGTTAGTGCTGATGCAAATTGTGTAAAGGAGTATAATAGATTAAGAAGAAGCTATGCTCCTCATTTAGGTCAGTATCCTGTGTTTGAGGAACGTGTTGTTTGTCGGAAAAGGAGAATTGAGAATATCTGTAATGAGGATGTACAGAAGAGAAAAAAAAAGGATAGTGATGTGATTGCAAGTAAAAAGAAAAAGGACAATGTTGAAGAGGTTGAAGAGGTTGTTGGTTGTCATTTTGAAAATAGCTCTGGTGTCAACTGCTAAGCTAATGTAGTGCTGTATTTTATCTTGAAAGTTTGCAACAGCAGATAATACTAAATCATGAAAAAAGATTCTGTTCTCTGCTGAGTTTCCTTTATGAGAAGCTGAGTAATGATAAAACTAAAAATAAAACTAAAATAGAAAGTGCTTCTGATGTTAGAAAACTTTTAGATGTATGTTCAGGAAGTACACAGTTTACACAAAATGTCCAGCAAGATGCACAGGAATTCTTGATGTATATGCTTATGGTACTGGAAGAAGAAGGGGTAGAAATAGAAAATTTGTTTGGTCTCTCTTATAAATGGGAACATAGTTGTGAAAACTGTTTCAACACATGCAGCTCTAATGTTGATTCTGAAAGGTTCATATATTTAACATTACCAGAAAGTCAATCAGTCACTTTTAGTAAATTAGTTAAAGATGCCAATCACAGCATGGAATGTTCTAAATGTAAATCAGATATGTTTTCCACATTATTTTTAAAGAAATATGGACAGTATGTAATTTTAATGATGCAACGTTGTAGAGCTGATGGAACAAAATTGGACACTTTTATAAAGAAGTTTGTTGGAAAACAGTTATCAATCTCAGGAAAAACTTTTGTTGCAGTTGCAATAATTTTCCATGATGGACCTTCGATAACTTCTGGTCATTACACAGTTTATCTAAAATGTGAAAAAGGCTGGACACTGTGTAATGATTCTAAATTGATTTTCAAGCAATGTTTGCCTGCAGAATTACCAAATTCGTGTTTATTTTTTCTCAAACCTAAATTTTAGATACAAATTGCAACATCTGAACAAAACATTTTTTGCAATTTTATCGTATTAGCTTTGGATATTTCATCAAAAAAGAATTTAAAAATTACCATTTGGCCTCAAGGAAAGGTAAAAATTTCTCTTGTGGACTTCTTTGACAGATATTATTTGGGTGTATGAGCTTACGCAACAAGATTTACCGACGTTATTTTTTGCAAAATGTTATTGTTGTTAGATGATATTTTTATTATATATATTATATTTCTATCAAGGTATGTTTTACTGAAAAGAGATTCAGGGCTTTTTTTAAACAATCTTTCAGATTGTTAATTTTTTTGCCCACAGTTAAGTGATGAATGCAATTGGTTTCACAATTTGCAGTGAAATTCAATATATTCTGAAAACAGCAAAAAAAGGGCAAAACATGTCTTTGTTAAATATGAAAATATGTGTACTGTATTGTAAAATGTATTGTTAAATATTAATACTTTTTTTCTTTTGTTACAGATTGTGAAATACATTTTAGGAAAATTAATCCTTTTTTCTAGTAACTAAAAAAAAAACATTTAATGAAAATTAAGTTGGTCAGGTAAGTTTGAAATATCTGTATTTATCACACATTTACTTTCGTAGTCTCTTGTTTTCACATCTCACTCTGCTTTTGTTATTTCCCTTGTGGTCCCTCAAGTACATTGAAGGGCGTAATAAATATTTTATTTAAAAAAAAAAAAAAAAAAGTGCGCACGGCAACATTTAAAAAAAAAAAAATACTAATAAACATTTTTTTTTAAAAATTGAGAGCTAGGGTGGCTCTTAAAAGAGCCCTTGTGGTAATACAGGGAGAGAGGAAAGAAAGAATGGGAATATTAAAAGGTACCGCACTTGTGCTGCTCAATCTTATTGTCTATAAGAGGAATACTAGACTCCCCATAAGCAATAAGAGCATAGCAAGTGTTGCACCTTATCTGTACTCTCTGAAACCGAGGGTAGATGTCCAGAGGAGCAGAAGAGGGTGATGCTCCCACCACAGAGGAAGGGCTCAGCTGAGCTGCCGAAGATGTACTCGGCTGAGCTTCTGCGGATGTGCTCGGGTGACTTCCTGGAGGGTTTGCCTCAGTATGTCGAGCAAAAGTCCTGGGATGCACATCCCTAATGTGTCTAAACATAGAGAAATTTCCAAAAGAATACTTCTTCCTTGGATTACCTCTAGACAAGACACGGCTACAAAGTGTGCACGTGACCAATGGAGCATTGACTTTTTTCTGCCCCTCTGGAAATGTGAAATATTCCCATACAAAAGAATTCTTCTGTTTCCTCCTTCTCTGTCTAATAATGCTGTCCTGCTCACTCTCAGAAGTGGACTGCTGCTCTGCCATTGTATCCCAAAGACAATTCAGCTCCTTCTCCTAGGAAATCACAAGCAGTAATGAGGGGAATGGGTGTGGTGTAGGAAGATTCTGGAACTGAAAGTAGTTTAAACCAATCAAAAGTGTTGTTTCTTAATCACATGACCAACCGTACGCGCACGTTAAGCTTACCGAACGCGTACGGTAAAAGTACGCATGCGCGTACGGAAGACACGCGCACGCGCACATGCACATAAGAGGCACGCTCGTACGCTTCTGCGTGACGTGCGCGCGCGCGTGCGCGTATGAATGCGCTTACGCGTCGCGCAGAAAGTACGGATGCGTCCGTAAATTGCGTAAGCATGCGCACAAGGAGTATAAATATTACGTAAGCTCACCGTACATAAAGCGAAGCGTGCGCTTACGGTAAGCTTACCGTACGCGCACGGTAAAAAAACCATAAAAAAAAATAAATAAATAAATAAATAAAGGTTTGTTGAAGATATTAACTATGTTATACAACTATATCTAACCATTTATTTAAAAAAGGTGAATCTTTCTGTATTGCAGAATGCAGTAAATACATGAATATATACATAGGTAGCATAGTGTTTAAAAGAAAAAAGAAAAAGAAAAAAAAAAGGATTTAAAAAACCTTGCTAATTCACTAAAAAAACCATAGGTTTCACACACGTTATAGTTAGGAATTAGCATTTAAAAAACCATGCAAATTCACTGAAAAAACCATAGGTTTCACACACGATATAGTTAGGAATTAGCAGTAAAAAACCTTGGAAATTCACAGAAAAAACCAGAGGTTTCACACATGTTATAGTTAGCTGGACAGACACATACAAACATTTACACAGTTTAGTCACTAGTCTGAATTAAGATGCAGTTAAACGACTCACTTATAGAGTCAGTTACGCACCACAGTAAATCATCCATTTACACAATTATACACCCACTCATTCTTCATCATGCCTTTCCCTATATATATAAAACATATTGAAACTTTTAAGAAAATCACACATTCACTGGATGATGTCATGAGTGATGTCATCAGTGATGTCATTTTAGATGTCATCAGTGATGTCTTGAGTGATGTCACTGACCATGTCATGAGTGATGTAATATGTGACGTCATCAGCAGTGGATTGCGGGCGCATGAGTTATAGTTAGCTGAACTAACTATAACGGGGAAATTTCAATGGTCTTGTACGAGGGAAATGTCCAGCTAACTATAACATGTGTGAAACCTCTGGCTTTTTCTGTGAATTTCCAAGGTTTTTTAACTGCTAATTCCTAACTATAACGTGTGTGAAACCTATGGTTTTTTCAGTGAATATATATATATATATATATATATATATATATATATATATATATATATATATTACCTACTGGCGGTCGCCAGTAGGTAGTTATAGTTAGGACCACGTTTCCATAGGAAAACCTCAACATTCTATTTTGAATAACTTTGGCGCCGGTTGACGAATCCTCGCGAATTTCTCAAAATAGGTGGGGCGCTACGCTCCGCTCCTACCCTGAAAGTCTCGGGGGGATCCGTCAAGCGGGGGCTGAGATAAAAGGGGGGTCCCAAAACGCGTTTTTCCCATGCATTTTTCCATAGGACCTTTAGAACGAGCTACAGCCCGAACGGCTGAACAGAATTACTCAAAATTTGGCAGAGAGGTAGTCCCTAGGTCAAGGAAGTGCCTTTTGTAGGTTTGGTGTAAATCTGTTCAGTAGATTCTGAGAAAATAGCCTTTAAATCAATATATATATCTGAGCCCGCTTACGGTACGCTTACCGTACGCTTACGGTAAGCATACGGTGGCGAGCGCGATTCTGATTGGCTCTTAGATCTTAGTAAACATTCGAATCGGTCGAAACCAGGAAGCGGCGGCCGCCATTTTGTGTATTTCACTCTGAAAAAAAAGAGTGAAAACAAGGAAAGGGGGCAATGAGGAGAGTTACAGACCCCCTAACATTTGTAAGGGGGTCAAAGAAGGACAGAAAAGTACAAAAAAAACATTTATTGATTTTAAAAAAAATCACGGGGTACGCGTACGGTAAGCTTACGGTAAGCGTACGGTAAAAAAAAATAAAAATAAATAAATGAAAAGCAGATTTAAGAGTTTAGATATTAGGGAACTCTAAAAAGAGCTGTTGTGTTTATGAAGTCATTTTTTTAGTGGTACCTACAAGTAAGTACCGATGCAGAGTCTAAGGTTCAAGAGGAAGACTCTGTTCCCTTCATCATTGAAGTGCACACCATCTCCTCTATAAATGTCTTGCATGTCATAACGCAAGTTGTTGTGGTAAATGGCACCCATACCATAGTCACGGAGGAAAGCAGAAACAGATTTGTTGACGTGCTTTCTTGCTTTGTCAATCTGTGGACAGAAATGATTGGACCAGTTCCATTTTTGCCTTTGGCATATGTTGGAAAACACAAAGGCAGTTTTAGGGAAAAGTGTAAACAGTTGTGCAAAGGTGTCCTTCATAAGCATTTCCAGACCTACCCCAGTCAAAGTGCCTAGGTCATTGCCACCACAGTGCACTATTATGAGGTCAGGGTGTTGGATTTGAATGAAGGATTTCACCAATGGCATCAATTGGTGCCACTTTAACCCTCTCTGACCAATCCATTTAATGTCTACATTTGACAAAGCAAGGTCTCTCACCATACCTGTTTTCTCTGCAAACTTTTCACTCCAGAAGACATAGCTGTGCCCTACAATCCACACTGTGAACATCTTCAAAGGAGAACTGGATGCACTCAGGAGGTGTCTTTCAGTAGAATGGCAATATGAAAAGAAAGACAGTTTGGAAATGGAGGCATACATATTTTTTTCAAAACAAAAAGAACTGATTGGCTGTTTCATACCATTCTAGAATAAAAACTAGGCTGTATGTGTAAATTAATAGAAGCATGTTTTGTATTGGTAAAAAAAAATGTGTAACCAAAGAACAGTACTATGGATTTGCTGTTAGGTTTGAAAAGTCAAGCACTCTTGCTCTGTGGAATTGAAACATTGTGTGGCGAACTTCTGACCTAACTCAACACAGCAGTGTTCCATGAGCTGTTGCTATGGTAGCAGGCAGAAGTCAAGTTGGGGGAAGGGTACTAGGCAGAAGTCAAGTTGGGGGCAGGGTACTTTTGGAAAAGGGTTGGTTTTCAACCAATAGAAATGTGTGATTACATTTGAAAAAAAGGGGGAAGCACTGAGATTTGAAACTTACAAGTATATGTGTGGAAAAATAGAGGGAAAGTTTGCCATTATCTGGTTCTGCTGAGAGGAGAGAGGTGAACACAACAGAGATCCTGGCTCTGATAATCTGCTGTTTGAGTGTCACATTTCTTTCACAACTAACTAATTTTAAAGGTGAGTTTACAGTTTGAGAGGGGATGTATGTGGTAACTTAAGAAATGAATAATAGAAATGGAAATTGTTTTTGTTGTAGTTACACATGGTGGTTTCATAATGTGTCAGTCTGTAAAAGTGATTTTCACTTGCCCCGAAAAAAAAAAGAGCAGTAAGTGTGCTTTCAAATTGGCAAAGAAATTTCGTTTTGGGACTAATGTGAAAACATGACTCTGTGTGCAGAGAGGAATTATAGGCAGAGATTTACTGCGTATTGCTCTGGTGATTTCACAGTTGCATTAGATGGAAAGGGGGAGCGAATTTTTGGGGGAAGAAGCAGAGTCTTAGCACACACCCATGTGCTTGCCATGTATAGTCATGCACAGTATTTACAAGCGAGTGGGGTTTTCAGGTTTCAGTCTGTAATGCAAATACATTCAGCATCACTAAGGCTGGTTGCCCTTGCTGGAGTGTAGGCAGTCACCGAGAATACACATGGTGGTGGTCTGAAAAAACAGTTTGGACATGTGCATTTAAATAAATCAAAAAAAGTGGTTTCATAATGTGTCAGTCTGTAAAAGTGATTTTCACTTGTAAAAAGTGATTTTCACTTGCCCCGAAAAAAAAAAGAGCAGTAAGTGTACTTTCAAATTGGCAAAGAAATTTCGTTTTGGGACTAATGTGAAATCATGACTCTGTGTGCAGAGAGGAATTATAGGCAGAGATTTATTGCGTATTGCTCTGGTGATTTCACAGTTACATTAGATGGAAAGGGGGAGCGAATTTTTGGGGGAAGAAGCAGAGTCTTAGCACACACCCATGTGCTTGCCATGTATAGTCATGCACAGTATTTACAAGCGAGTGGGGTTTTCAGGTTTCAGTCTGTAATGCAAATACATTCAGCATCACTAAGGCTGGTTGCCCTTGCTGGAGTGTAGGCAGTCACCGAGAATACACATGGTGGTGGTCTGAAAAAACAGTTTGGACATGTGCATTTAAAAAAATCAAAAAAAGTGGTTTCATAATGTGTCAGTCTGTAAAAGTGATTTTCACTTGTAAAAAGTGATTTTCACTTGCCCCGAAAAAAAAAAGAGCAGTAAGTGTGCTTTCAAATTGGCAAAGAAATTTAGTTTTGGGACTAATGTGAAAACATGACTCTGTGTGCAGAGAGGAATTATAGGCAGAGATTTAAAGCGTATTGCTCTGGTGATTTCACAGTTGCATTAGATGGAAAGGGGGAGCGAATTTTTGGGGGAAGAAGTAGAGTCTTAGCACACACCCATGTGCTTGCCATGTATAGTCATGCACAGTATTTACAAGCGAGTGGGGTTTTCAGGTTTCAGTCTGTAATGCAAATACATTCAGCATCACTAAGGCTGGTTGCCCTTGCTGGAGTGTAGGCAGTCACCGAGAATACACATGGTGGTGGTCTGAAAAAACAGTTTGGACATGTGCATTTAAATAAATCAAAAAAAGTGGTTTCATAATGTGTCAGTCTGTAAAAGTGATTTTCACTTGCGCCGGAAAAAAAAAGAGCAGTAAGTGTGCTTTCAAATTGGCAAAGAAATTTCGTTTTGGGACTAATGTGAAAACATGACTCTGTGTGGAAATAGGAATTACAGGCAGAGATTTATTGCGTATTGCTCTGGTGATTTCACAGTTACATTAGATGGAAAGGGGGAGCGAATTTTTGGGGGAAGAAGCAGAGTCTTAGCACACACCCATGTGCTTGCCATGTATAGTCATGCACAGTATTTACAAGCGAGTGGGGTTTTCAGGTTTCAGTCTGTAATGCAAATACATTCAGCATCACTAAGGCTGGTTGCCCTTGCTGGAGTGTAGGCAGTCACCGAGAATACACATGGTGGTGGTCTGAAAAAACAGTTTGGACATGTGCATTTAAATAAATCAAAAAAAGTGGTTTCATAATGTGTCAGTCTGTAAAAGTGATTTTCACTTGTAACAAGTGATTTTCACTTGCCCCGAAAAAAAAAAGAGCAGTAAGTGTGCTTTCAAATTGGCAAAGAAATTTAGTTTTGGGACTAATGTGAAAACATGACTCTGTGTGCAGAGAGGAATTATAGGCAGAGATTTAAAGCGTATTGCTCTGGTGATTTCACAGTTGCATTAGATGGAAAGGGGGAGCGAATTTTTGGGGGAAGAAGTAGAGTCTTAGCACACACCCATGTGCTTGCCATGTATAGTCATGCACAGTATTTACAAGCGAGTGGGGTTTTCAGGTTTCAGTCTGTAATGCAAATACATTCAGCATCACTAAGGCTGGTTGCCCTTGCTGGAGTGTAGGCAGTCACCGAGAATACACATGGTGGTGGTCTGAAAAAACAGTTTGGACATGTGCATTTAAATAAATCAAAAAAAGTGGTTTCATAATGTGTCAGTCTGTAAAAGTGATTTTCACTTGCGCCGAAAAAAAAAAGAGCAGTAAGTGTGCTTTCAAATTGGCAAAGAAATTTCGTTTTGGGACTAATGTGAAAACATGACTCTGTGTGGAAATAGGAATTACAGGCAGAGATTTATTGCGTATTGCTCTGGTGATTTCACAGTTACATTAGATGGAAAGGGGGAGCGAATTTTTGGGGGAAGAAGCAGAGTCTTAGCACACACCCATGTGCTTGCCATGTATAGTCATGCACAGTATTTACAAGCGAGTGGGGTTTTCAGGTTTCAGTCTGTAATGCAAATACATTCAGCATCACTAAGGCTGGTTGCCCTTGCTGGAGTGTAGGCAGTCACCGAGAATACACATGGTGGTGGTCTGAAAAAACAGTTTGGACATGTGCATTTAAATAAATCAAAAAAAGTGGTTTCATAATGTGTCAGTCTGTAAAAAGTGATTTTCACTTGCCCCGAAAAAAAAAAGAGCAGTAAGTGTGCTTTCAAATTGGCAAAGAAATTTCGTTTTGGGACTAATGTGAAAACATGACTCTGTGTGCAGAGAGGAATTATAGGCAGAGATTTATTGCGTATTGCTCTGGTGATTTCACAGTTGCATTAGATGGAAAGGGGGAGCGAATTTTTGGGGGAAGAAGTAGAGTCTTAGCACAAACCCATGTGCTTGCCATGTATAGTCAAAAATAGAAACAAGGAAACCCTATTGATCAGAAGGGACCAAGGGTAGGAAGTTATTTTTAAGAAACAAGGTCCCATTCAATTTAAAGATAGGTATAATCTCACAATTTTCCAATCAAAAATTGGATTATATGTTTTATTCAAAAAATGATTCAGATATAGTACAGTTGCTACGAACCAAAATACATGTGGTGAAATAAGTGAGCAGCCCGTGAGTTGTAAAAGGAAATCAGCCGATTTCCTAGCCGCAGGCAAGTGACTTAAAATGTGACTTTTTGTGTTTGTGAAAATAAAGGTTATTGAAAGTCACAATTGAACAACATCTCGTACTCAAATAAGATTTACAATGTATTATTAGGAGATTAGAGATGTGAGTCGACGACGTTTCGATCCCCAAAGTATGGTGGGATCTCTTCAGGACTAACCGATTGATGAAATGCCTGGGAAAGTATGCCTGGGTAGGTAGGGAAGGAAGGGGGGGGAAAAAGAAGGGGGTAGAAGAAAAAAGAGAGGAGGGAAAGGGTTATTAAAAATAGAAAGGAAAGGCTAATATCAAAATGAAGCATTCCAGGGTAAGGATGCACTGGAGAGGGAGAGCAATGTGCATGCTAGGGATATATACGCAGGAAGGGTGAGAAGGATTGGGGTGGAAGGAAAAAAATGTGAGGGAGCAGCAAGGGGAGGAATGATACCAGAATTGGGGTGTGAGTATAAGAGATAACGGAGGGAGGAAGTGAAGGTGGAGTGGGATAGTGCCTTGGGAAGGGTGGAGGGAAGGGGAAAAGGGAAAGGAACTTACTGTGCGATATACCGCTGGAGAGCGAGAGTTACAGCAGGTGAAAGAGCTAAAAAGGTTCTCCTGTGCCACAAGGGAATATCTGTTGGCGAAACAATGGGGGGAGAATGAAGGGGATGAAGTGTCAAGGAGCCGCAAGGGGACCGGAGGAAGTGGAGGGTAATAATTACCTGGAATTAGCGGAATAGGACTATAGGAACCGTCAAGATTGAGGATGGTGGAGAGTTAAGTCTAAGTGCACTCATTCCGTGTGGCCGGACAGCGGAAATCCAGTCTTAGGTAGTTGAGCAGTGGAATTCCTGGAGGCAGGAGAAATTAATTAGGGGGGGTTTGGTGTGCCGGTGAGCGGCGTAATGAGTTGTAGCAGGCCAGCGCGGTAACCGTTAATGGGGTGGGAAAGTAATTACCTGGGAATTAAGCCAGGAACTGGATAGGTCCTGGTACGGGAAAAGCGGCAGAAGATTCGCCGCGATTAAGGAATCCTTCGTGCTGGAAATCGGAGAGCCAAGACTGTTCACGTCAATGGTGGGTAATCTGTGGGCGGGAAGGGGGGGTAAGTGCTGGTAGTGCGGAGAAGGCCGAGGGTTAGTGGGGGGCCGATGAACGTTAGAGGGGCGATCACAGTACCTGAATGGTCAGCTGGTTCTCCGTAGCGAGACTGGGCTCGAGTAGAAGTTCCCGGGTCTGCAGCGAGTGTCGGACCGGAAGGGGCAGGTCATATGCATTCTCCTACGTAGGAGAAGGTGTGTGACGAGGGGGGCGTGTCCCGAGTAGTGAGTGCGATTGGAAGGGAGAAGAGACACGGGACGGGGAGAGACGGACGGCGTTGTGAGGTTTAGAATGAAGAAGAAGAAGTAAATACATACGGATAGGAAGGCAAGGAGGGGAATATATATCCCTAGCATGCACATTGCTCTCCCTCTCCAGTGCATCCTTACCCTGGAATGCTTCATTTTGATATTAGCCTTTCCTTTCTATTTTTAATAACCCTTTCCCTCCTCTCTTTTTTCTTCTACCCCCTTCTTTTTCCCCCCCCTTCCTTCCCTACCTACCCAGGCATACTTTCCCAGGCATTTCATCAATCGGTTAGTCCTGAAGAGATCCCACCATACTTTGGGGATCGAAACGTCGTCGACTCACATCTCTAATCTCCTAATAATACATTGTAAATCTTATTTGAGTACGAGATGTTGTTCAATTGTGACTTTCAATAACCTTTATTTTCACAAACACAAAAAGTCACATTTTAAGTCACTTGCCTGCGGCTAGGAAATCGGCTGATTTCCTTTTACAACTCACGGGCTGCTCACTTATTTCACCACATGTATTTTGGTTCGTAGCAACTGTACTATATCTGAATCATTTTTTGAATAAAACATATAATCCAATTTTTGATTGGAAAATTGTGAGATTATACCTATCTTTAAATTGAATGGGACCTTGTTTCTTAAAAAAAAATGCCATGTATAGTCATGCACAGTATTTACAAGCGAGTGGGGTTTTCAGGTTTCAGTCTGTAATGCAAATACATTCAGCATCACTAAGGCTGGTTGCCCTTGCTGGAGTGTAGGCAGTCACCGAGAATACACATGGTGGTGGTCTGAAAAAACAGTTTGGACATGTGCATTTAAATAAATCAAAAAAAGTGGTTTCATAATGTGTCAGTCTGTAAAAGTGATTTTCACTTGCGCCGAAAAAAAAAGAGCAGTAAGTGTGCTTTCAAATTGGCAAAGAAATTTCGTTTTGGGACTAATGTGAAAACATGACTCTGTGTGGAAATAGGAATTACAGGCAGAGATTTATTGCGTATTGCTCTGGTGATTTCACAGTTACATTAGATGGAAAGGGGGAGCGAATTTTTGGGGGAAGAAGCAGAGTCTTAGCACACACCCATGTGCTTGCCATGTATAGTCATGCACAGTATTTACAAGCGAGTGGGGTTTTCAGGTTTCAGTCTGTAATGCAAATACATTCAGCATCACTAAGGCTGGTTGCCCTTGCTGGAGTGTAGGCAGTCACCGAGAATACACATGGTGGTGGTCTGAAAAAACAGTTTGGACATGTGCATTTAAATAAATCAAAAAAAGTGGTTTCATAATGTGTCAGTCTGTAAAAGTGATTTTCACTTGTAAAAAGTGATTTTCACTTGCCCCGAAAAAAAAAAGAGCAGTAAGTGTGCTTTCAAATTGGCAAAGAAATTTAGTTTTGGGACTAATGTGAAAACATGACTCTGTGTGCAGAGAGGAATTATAGGCAGAGATTTAAAGCGTATTGCTCTGGTGATTTCACAGTTGCATTAGATGGAAAGGGGGAGCGAATTTTTGGGGGAAGAAGTAGAGTCTTAGCACACACCCATGTGCTTGCCATGTATAGTCATGCACAGTATTTACAAGCGAGTGGGGTTTTCAGGTTTCAGTCTGTAATGCAAATACATTCAGCATCACTAAGGCTGGTTGCCCTTGCTGGAGTGTAGGCAGTCACCGAGAATACACATGGTGGTGGTCTGAAAAAACAGTTTGGACATGTGCATTTAAATAAATCAAAAAAAGTGGTTTCATAATGTGTCAGTCTGTAAAAGTGATTTTCACTTGCGCCGAAAAAAAAAAGAGCAGTAAGTGTGCTTTCAAATTGGCAAAGAAATTTCGTTTTGGGACTAATGTGAAAACATGACTCTGTGTGGAAATAGGAATTACAGGCAGAGATTTATTGCGTATTGCTCTGGTGATTTCACAGTTACATTAGATGGAAAGGGGGAGCGAATTTTTGGGGGAAGAAGCAGAGTCTTAGCACACACCCATGTGCTTGCCATGTATAGTCATGCACAGTATTTACAAGCGAGTGGGGTTTTCAGGTTTCAGTCTGTAATGCAAATACATTCAGCATCACTAAGGCTGGTTGCCCTTGCTGGAGTGTAGGCAGTCACCGAGAATACACATGGTGGTGGTCTGAAAAAACAGTTTGGACATGTGCATTTAAATAAATCAAAAAAAGTGGTTTCATAATGTGTCAGTCTGTAAAAAGTGATTTTCACTTGCCCCGAAAAAAAAAAGAGCAGTAAGTGTGCTTTCAAATTGGCAAAGAAATTTCGTTTTGGGACTAATGTGAAAACATGACTCTGTGTGCAGAGAGGAATTATAGGCAGAGATTTATTGCGTATTGCTCTGGTGATTTCACAGTTGCATTAGATGGAAAGGGGGAGCGAATTTTTGGGGGAAGAAGTAGAGTCTTAGCACAAACCCATGTGCTTGCCATGTATAGTCATGCACAGTATTTACAAGCGAGTGGGGTTTTCAGGTTTCAGTCTGTAATGCAAATACATTCAGCATCACTAAGGCTGGTTGCCCTTGCTGGAGTGTAGGCAGTCACCGAGAATACACATGGTGGTGGTCTGAAAAAACAGTTTGGACATGTGCATTTAAATAAATCAAAAAAAGTGGTTTCATAATGTGTCAGTCTGTAAAAGTGATTTTCACTTGCGCCGAAAAAAAAAAGAGCAGTAAGTGTGCTTTCAAATTGGCAAAGAAATTTCGTTTTGGGACTAATGTGAAAACATGACTCTGTGTGGAAATAGGAATTACAGGCAGAGATTTATTGCGTATTGCTCTGGTGATTTCACAGTTACATTAGATGGAAAGGGGGAGCGAATTTTTGGGGGAAGAAGCAGAGTCTTAGCAAACACCCATGTGCTTGCCATGTATAGTCATGCACAGTATTTACAAGCGAGTGGGGTTTTCAGGTTTCAGTCTGTAATGCAAATACATGCAGCATCACTAAGGCTGGTTGCCCTTGCTGGAGTGTAGGCAGTCACCGAGAATACACATGGTGGTGGTCTGAAAAAACAGTTTGGACATGTGCATTTAAAAAAATCAAAAAAAGTGGTTTCATAATGTGTCAGTCTGTAAAAGTGATTTTCACTTGTAAAAAGTGATTTTCACTTGCCCCGAAAAAAAAAAGAGCAGTAAGTGTGCTTTCAAATTGGCAAAGAAATTTAGTTTTGGGACTAATGTGAAAACATGACTCTGTGTGCAGAGAGGAATTATAGGCAGAGATTTAAAGCGTATTGCTCTGGTGATTTCACAGTTGCATTAGATGGAAAGGGGGAGCGAATTTTTGGGGGAAGAAGTAGAGTCTTAGCACACACCCATGTGCTTGCCATGTATAGTCATGCACAGTATTTACAAGCGAGTGGGGTTTTCAGGTTTCAGTCTGTAATGCAAATACATTCAGCATCACTAAGGCTGGTTGCCCTTGCTGGAGTGTAGGCAGTCACCGAGAATACACATGGTGGTGGTCTGAAAAAACAGTTTGGACATGTGCATTTAAATAAATCAAAAAAAGTGGTTTCATAATGTGTCAGTCTGTAAAAGTGATTTTCACTTGTAAAAAGTGATTTTCACTTGCCCCGAAAAAAAAAAGAGCAGTAAGTGTGCTTTCAAATTGGCAAAGAAATTTCGTTTTGGGACTAATGTGAAAACATGACTCTGTGTGCAGAGAGGAATTATAGGCAGAGATTTATTGCGTCTTGCTCAGGTGATTTCACAGTTGCATTAGATGGAAAGGGGGAGCGAATTTTTGGGGGAAGAAGCAGAGTCTTAGCACACACCCATGTGCTTGCCATGTATAGTCATGCACAGTATTTACAAGCGAGTGGGGTTTTCAGGTTTCAGTCTGTAATGCAAATACATTCAGCATCACTAAGGCTGGTTGCCCTTGCTGGAGTGTAGCGCTCTGGACATGGGCTTTTTAAAAAATCTGAAAAGTGGTTTCATAATGTGACAGTTTGTAAAAGTGATTTTCACTTGCCCAAAAAAAAGAGCAGTTTGTGTGCATTCAAATTGGCAAAGAAATTTCGTTTTGTGACAATTGTGAAAAGAAATGTAGTAATATATTTAAATACAATAAAGGATTTTTTTTTTAGTTTTTTTCAGGTATTGCTGAAGAGCAGTGAACAAAATTTAAGATGCCTACAAAATCCAGAGTTCATAAAACGCTAAAAAAAAAACTATATTTGAAGACAACTGGAGGACCAAAGTTAGTAGAAGATGCTCATGTTGGGAAAAAGAAAAAATCTTCTGGTAAGCAGAAAAAACAATTTCTTAAAAATATATTCAAAACAAAGAAAAATGTACAAAATTTCTGTACTGGAAAGAATGTTACAAAAGGAAGAGAACAGGAAACAATTGAGAATTTAGTTAATGCAAATATACCTTCTGCAACTGAAAAGATTTACATAAACAGAAAAACAGCGTTTAAAGAGATACGTAGAAAAATGTTTCAGAGAAGAGTTATGTCCAATTTGATAAAGGATGTGAAGAAATATAAGCAAAAGGCAAAATATTACAAGAGAAAAAAAGAAATTGAAGCCATTGCAGCAAAGGCATTAGAATTAAAAAGGAAACTATTCATATTAATTTTGAATAGGATGCGTACATTAGACAAAATGGTTAATGTACTGAAATCACATAGCAAAAGGAAAAGAGTAGTGAACAGAACAAACTTTTGTAAAGTGTTTTTAGGAAAGTGGATGCATAGTTCAAGTAGTGAACCTTTTTTTAATGAAGAGAGCTATTTTCAAAGTAATAGTTTGCTGCATGCAGTTGACACCAGAGGTCGTTCATACGAAGTAACAAATGGTTGCATAATGGAGAAGGAGATAATGGTTCCAAGAGATGAGGTACAAGTGATGGCAGATGAGGCAATGGGGAGACGTCCTAAAGCCCCAGTGTACACTTGGAATTGTAGTAGTATTTGCACTGTGCGTCAGGAATCTATTGACAAATTTCGAGAGTTTCTAAGAGAATATAGTAAAAAAAGTGTAAAACAGAAGATTAAGGTGCTTCAAAGTCTGGATCCATGCAGAGTGAGAGAGAATACTGGTTTGCAGGGTCATTCTCTGGCTTGTCTATCTAGAAAAGTGTGCAATAGTGTTTTCCATCATTTTAGGATGCTGGCTGTTCATCATACTGGAATGAGAAAGTTTGTGAGACGGTTGTATTTTGCCAAAAGTCCAGCAATAAAGTTAAATGAATTGAATAGGGCTCTGTTCCGAGGAACGGTATCAGATGTAGAGAAGGTTGTTGATGAAATTCAGTTTTGTTACTTTGGTCCTGAACAAAACAGTGCAGAGAAGGACACAGTAAATGAGGAAGAAGTGGAAGAGAATGTAGAACCTTCTGTAAGTAAGACATTTAATGATCACATAACAAAATTTGCAATAGTCTCTAATGAAAGACCAAATGTTACTTGTATTTGTTGCCGCAGAACTCATTATTGAAAACAAACTAGGAATGTTGATCTCTACAGAAAGAGTGAAAATGAAGATAATTATAAGTGGAAGGATTTTGCCACATATATATTTCTAGAAAATTGTTTTGAATTGGGTGAAGATCAGCGTATTTGTAAATACTGTTACAACAAGTTAGAGGAAAATAGAATGCCGACCAGAGCTGTACATAATAATTTAGAATTGGATGCTATTCCTGCTGAACTTTCTGAATTAAATACATATGAGTCTATACTCATTCAATGTGTTCATCCGTTCCAGACCATAGTACGTATGGAGCCCAAAACTGGTAAATTACCTCCTTCAGATTTACTGAGAGGTTTAAAAGGTAGAGTGGTGTATTTGCCCTTGGATTTGAAAAAAAATATGGAAACTATTGATGCGGATACTTTGGAAACTGAACCATTAATTATTCTGGTTAATGGTGTACCTACAAAGAATAAGAAGATTTGGCAGGAGCTGGTAGATGTGCGGAAAGTACAAAGAGCAAATTTGTATTTGAAAAAAAATAACAAATGGTATGAATCAATTTATATAGAAGAAGAAGAAGAAGAAGAAGATTTTCAAGAAGACACAGAAACACCAACTGGACAAATTGAAAAAGTGGACAAGTCAAAGGAAGAAGAAATTTATGAACATTTTAGCATACATCCTCTTCATTCGAAAGAAGTTATGGGAGACAATATTGATCTCTTTCAGATGAAGAAAGCAAAAGGAACTCCTGTGAGTGTATGGGAGGAGAGCTTGGAAGCTCGATGTTTTCCTCAGCTGTTTCCTAAAGGAAAAGGAGGACGATACGATGAACGTCCAGAACAGATTCCAGCTTCAGAGTATCGGACTACAAGACTATATGCTGAAGATCCCAGATTTCGACAAAGTATTCCTTATTTGTTCCATCTTTTATTTGAAAGCGACTTGTCTGCACTGTCTTATGCAGTAAATCACATTTTAAAAAGTGGAGTACATTTACAAAATGTGTCTGCTAAGGATTTTATGGAGAAAGTGCAGCACCGAGATGATCATTTGGAAACACAACTGATCAATCTGATGGCTTGTCAGCGTGGGACAAATGAATATTGGTACCGACGCCATGGTGAACTAAAATGCATGTTACGGAATTTAGGAACACCAACATGGTTCCTTACCCTAAGCTGTGCCGAGTACGCTTGGGATGATTTACTGGATTTTCTACGAGAGGCCAATTCAAACATTAAAAACATCGAATACAAGACAGCAGGAGAACTGTGCTTATTGGATCCGGTTAATGTTTGCAGATATTTCAATCATAGATTTGAGGCTATGATGTCCTTCATCTGCAATAAAAAAAATCCACCCCTTGGAGAAGTAGTGGATTTCTTTTGGAGAAAAGAGTACCAGGCAAGAGGTGCTCCTCATATTCATATGCTGTTGTGGATCAAGGATGCCCCAAAGTTTGGAACAGATGCTGATGAAGCAGTGTTATCTTACATTCAAGAATATGCAACATGTGCTATACCAAAAAGCACAGAAGTGAACAAGTTAAAGGAGCAAGTTTTACGTTTCCAAAGTCATCGGTGTGGAAAATACTGTCGACGGAAATACAAGAGCAAAGAAAAATACTACACTAAATGTCGATTTGGATTTCCTAGACCTGTTCTTTCAAATGGAAGAGTAAACAGTTTTATGTCAGCTGTGAGACATACTATCACAAGAAAATCACCTAAGAATACCTACAACCTTAAAAGAAAAGAAGAATCAAAAAATATAAATGACTACAACCCAGTCATTTTATCCATGTGGAACGCTAACATGGATATACAGTATGTAGCTGACAATTCCATTGCTGTTGCACGATATGTAACGTCTTACATTACGAAATCAGAAAAAACAGAATTGAAGGAAATGTGGGAAGAGATTTCTCACGAGAAGACTGTCAGTAAGAAGCTGTACAGTTTCAGTTTGAAGATGTTATCGCATCGAGAAATTGGATCCTACGAATGTTCAGATAGGTTATCTTCTGCAAGTCTCTACTCGAAGTCAAGAAGAATAATTTGGGCAAGTTTAGGCCTTGCAGCAATGAGAAATCGGGTACTGAAATCTGTAGGAGAAATTGAATATTTGGTCGAGAATGACCCAGAAAGTACAGATATATTGAAAACAAACATGTTGGACACATATTATCCCAAGAGAAGTCAACATCTGGAGAACATGTGTCTCTATGAAGTGCTGCAGAACTACATTTATTCAAGGAAAGCCGCAGAAGACATCAATAATGGAAAATATAAAGTCGTTGGTGAAGAAGGATGTTTGGTGAAGCAAACAAAAGGAAGTTTGATAAATCACCGGAAGCTGAGTTGCGACACTACTGACAAGAAAGAATTTTACTACTTGGCTCTTTTACAGTTGTTTAAACCATGGCGTACAGAGGATGAACTACTGGGAGAATTTCAAAGCTATGAAGATTCATTTAATGCTTGCAAAGACAGCATACAATGCAATACATTCACAACTTATCTGCAAATGTTAAATGAAGAAATTGAACAGGAAACTACAATTGCAGCAGAAATAGCTAGAGACAGTTCTCAGGACAGCCAAAGTTCAGGAACACACAGTCAAGATCCCCTAGGACAACCAATCATTGAAAATGAAGCATCAATAGCCATGAATGAAGTGGAAACGGCTATGAATCAAGCTCAAGAAGAATTTATAGACTTAGAAAATTTGGAAAGACAACTGAATCAAGAGCAGCAACAAATTTATGAAGAGATCAAAAACAAAATTGATCACGGATTTCTACATGTAAAAAAAGAGTGCTCATGCACATCATTTCATCCAATCAGGATGTATGTAAGCGGACAAGCTGGAACTGGAAAAAGTTTCCTAATAAAAGTCATCAGAAGCTACCTACAGCAAAAAACGGATTCTACTTTGTCTTGTGTGGTTACTGCTCCAACTGGGTTAGCAGCATATAACATAAAAGGAATCACCTTACATCGTTTGCTAATGTTACCAGTGGAGCATGAGAACAAAATACAATTCAACAAGCTAACTGGAGAAGCATCCTTGGAAGTTTCAAGAGTATTGAAGAAGATGCAAGTTCTCATTATTGATGAGGTGAGCATGGTATCAAACCTAATGCTTGCCTTTGTGCATTTAAGAATGCAGCAAATTTTGAAGACAGACTATGACATGTTATTTGGTGGAAAACACGTCATAGTTTTTGGAGATCTTTTGCAACTTACTCCAGTTAAAGGACAACCAGTGTTTAATACTGTGACACATGAAGACACGAAGAAGTCATTGGGAAGCATCGGAAATACAAATATTTGGTCCTTCTTTGAGTACAAGGAACTTACTACTAATATGAGGCAAGCAAACGATGAAGAATATGGAAGTATTCTGAAAGATATCAGGATTGGACTACTGACAGAAGTTGGCAAAAAAGCATTACTGAGTCGGCTGCTACATAATTTATTTCCAAAGGAAGAAATAGTTGCAGAGAAGATATACAAGAACATTGCAGAAAACAAAAGTGTCATCTGCTTAATGCCAACTCTACGTGAATGCTCAATATTCAATGAGGAGCTTTTGAAATTGGAAAAGGAAGAGATCAGGAAATTGGAAGCAGTGGACAAAATTGAGGATGGAAGAATTACTGTCACAGTAACAGGCAAACTGAAAAATAAATTGGACTCACTAGAGAAGAACATCTCCAAAACAGCTGGATTAGAAAAAAATCTATATGTTTGCATGAACTGTAGAGTGTTTTTAAGGAGAAATTTGGATGTTGAGAAAGGTTTAGTTAATGGAGCGATGGGAAGAGTTGTGGGTTTTATTAATTACCAGAAAAAAGAAGGAGTTGAATGTTTAAAAATAAAATTTGATCAGATAGATGAAGTTAAAGATATTTGTCGTTGTACAGTTCGTTTTATGCTTGTGAAAGACTTATATGTACGTAGGAAGCAGTTTCCGTTTTCTCTAGCATATGCTGTAACTATTCACAAGTCTCAAGGATTGACTGTAGATTGTGCATTTGTGAACATTGGTTCAACTGTGTTCAAAGAAGGTATGGCATATGTTGCTTTGTCACGAGTCAAAACATTATCAGGTTTATTCATGATAGACTTTGATGAGTCAAAAGTTAGTGCTGATACAAACTGTGTAAAAGAGTATAATAGATTAAGAAGAAGCTATGCTCCTCATTTAGGTCAGTATCCTGTGTTGGAGAAACGTGTAGTTTCTCGTAAAAGAAAAAATGAGAATATCTGTAGTGAAGATGTAGAGAAGAGGAAAAAAAAGAGGAGTGATGTAATTGCAAGCAAAAAGAAAAAGGAAAATGAAGAACAGGTTGTAGGATGTCATTTTGAAAATAGCTCTGGTGTCAACTGCTACGCAAATGTAGTGCTGAATGTTGCATTTTATCTGGAAAGTTTGCAAGAGCAGATAATAGTAAATCAGGGAAAAAGATTCTGTTCAGAGCTGAGTCTCCTTTTTCAAAAGCTGAGTAAAGATAAAACTCAAATAGAAAGTGCTACTGACATTAGAAAACTTTTAGATGTATGTTCAGGACGAACACAGTTTTCTCAAAATGAACAGCAAGATGCACATTAATTTTTGATGTATTTTCTTCAGGTAGTGGAAGAAGAAGGAGTTCCCATTGACATTTTTTTTGGTCTCTCTTATAAATGGGAACATAGTTGTGATAATTGTTATAATATATGTGGCTCTATTGTTGATAATGAAAGGTTTATTTATTTGACATTGCCAGAGAGTAAAACAGTCACTTTTGCAAAATTAGTTAAAGATGCTAATCATAGCATGAAATGTGGTGAGTGTAATTCTGACATGTTTTCAACATTAATTTTAAAGGACTACGGACAGTATGTAATTTTAATGATGCAACGATGTAGAGCTGATGGTTCAAAATTGGATACTTTAATAAAGAAGTTTACAGGACAGCAATTATCAATTTCAGGAAAAACTTTTTTAACTGTTGCAATAATTTTCCATGATGGACCTACTGTTACTTCTGGACATTACACAGTTTATCTTAAATGTGAAAAAGGCTGGACACTGTGTAATGATTCCCAATTGATTTTCAAACAACGTTTGCCTTTTGATTTAGCAAATTCCTATCTAATCTTCCTGAAACCTAAATTTTAGAGAGACTTGGCAAGATCTGGACAAAACAATTTTACCATTTTACTGGATTACCATTGCAATTTTGTAAAAAAAAAGATTTTTTAAATTATCATTTGGCCTAATGGAAAGATAACCAATTGTAATGTGGACTTTTTTAATTTTTAATGAAACTTTGAAAAACCAATAATTTAGAGATTATCGGTAACTTCTGCACATTTTAAATTTTGGAATGTTATTGGACTGCCATTGGAAATTTTTTCTAAAATGTTTTAAAAAATTACTATTTGGCCATGTGGAAAAGTAACCAATTCTATTGTGGACTTAATAAATTATTCAAAAAATTTTCGTGAACCAAAATGTTACAGAGAATCGGTGAGATCTGGACAAATTAAACTTTAGAATTTTATTGGATTACCGTTGGAAATTTATTCCCAAAAAAAAATTTAAATTACTATTTGGTCTAAAGGAAATGAAATCAGATGTATTTTGGAGTTATTTGAGATATAATATTGTGATTATACTTCTGAAACAAACATATCAGACGGTATTTTAAAGAAATAACTATTGGTATTAGATGATATTTTTTTACAATATTATGCATTTCTATAATGTTAAGTTTAAGTAAAAAAAGAATCAGGGCATTTTTAATACAATCTTTGTGATTGGTATTTTTTTTTGCCCGCTGTAAAATGATGAATGCAATTGCTTTCACAATTTATAGTGAAATGCAATATATTCTGAAAACAGCAAAAATAAGGCAAAAATATTTTTGGGAAAAAAATGTAAATATGTGTACTGTATTATAAAATGTTTTAAAAATATTAATACTTTTTTCTTTTTTTCCAGATAGATATAGAAAATTTTCGAAAACTACAAACATTTTTAAAACTATTTTAAAAAAAAACAAATGAATAAATATTTTTTCAGTGAGTATGGTAAGTCAATAATAATAATTGTAGTCTCTCAAGGACAATGTAATGTGATAAATGATTTTTAGTGTTTTTAAAAAAAAAAAAAAAAAAAAGTACGCGCACCGTACGCGTACGGTAAAAAAAAAATAAAAAAAAGTTTTTAAAAACATATGTAAAAAAAAGATGAAAGATAAGGTTGGCTCTTAAAAGAACCGTTGTGTTCATGCAGGGACAGAGGAAAGGAAGCATGGGAAAATTATTCAAAGCGACAAATGTGCTGATCTATTTTGTTGTTCACTAGGGAAACACTGGTCTCCCTATGGCAAATTAGATCTTTACAAAATGTGCAATGAATATCAACCTTCCGAAATCGAGGGTTCATTTCCAGAGGGCCAGCAAAAGGAGATTCTCCCCCCACAGATGAAGGGCTCACCTGACCTGCAGAAGAAGGAGTCAGCCCTGCAGATGATGGTCCAGGCTGAGCTACTGTGGATGTACTGGCTCGTCTTTCTGAAGAGTTACCTCCAAAAAGATGACCATGTGTCCTTCTGTGTACATCCTGGAGGTGTCTCTTCATGGTGTGATTCCCAAAGGAATACTTCCTGTTAGGATTACCTCTAGAAAGTACACGCTTACACAGCTTACAAGTCACTAAGGGTGCATTTACCTTTTGCTGGCCTTCAGGAAAAGTAAAATAATCCCATACATAAGAGGGCTTTTGTTTCCTCGATCTCTGCCTCAAGACAGTGCTGCTAGTGCTAGCCTCACTCTCAGAAGAGCTCTGCTGTTCTGCCATCGTATCCCAAAGACAAACCAGCTCCTTCTCCCAAGGGATCACAAGCAGAAATGAGGGGAATGGGTGTGGTGTAGGAGAGTTCTAGAACTGAAAGTAGTTTCAACCAATCAAAAGTTGTGTTTCATGATCACATGACCTACCGTACGCTTACGGTACGCTTACGGTACGCTTACGGCAAAAAGTACGCATGCGCGTAAAAAAGACACGCGCTTGCGCGCATGCGCATAACAGTCACTACCCGACACTTCCGCGTAACGTGCGCGTGTGGCGTAAGCGCGCACGCGTCCCACGCGCAGTACGCGCGGCTATGCAAAGTGCGTAACTATACGCAAGCAGCGTAGATAGATTACGGACGTTGCGTAAACCGTACGCTTACCGTGAGCTTACGGTACGCGTACTAAAAAAATATTTTTTTTTTAAAAAAAGTACTGCAAATAAATTTTACATGTTTATTTTAAAAAATATATTTAAAAAAACATATTAAAGAATTTTAAAAATTTAATCATAGTCTTTATAAAAGGTAAGATAATTAAATTGAAAATATGTTAGAAAAAAAAAAAAAAAAAAAAAAAATTAGCATTTAAAAAACCTTGCAAATTCACTGAAAAAACCATGGGTTTCACACACGTTATAGTTAGGAATTAGCATTTAAAAAACCTTAGAAATTCAGTGAAAAAACCATAGGTTTCACACACGTTATAGTTAGGAATTAGCATTTAAAAAACCTTAGAAATTCAGTGAAAAAACCATAGGTTTCACACATGTTATAGTTAGCTGGACATTTTACTCGTAAAAAACCAATGAAATTGCCCCGTTATAGTTAGTTCAGCTAACTATAACTCGCGCGCCCGCAATGCACTGCTGATGACGTCACATATTACATCACTCATGACATGGTCAGTGACATCACTCATGACATCACTGATGACATCTCAAATGACATCACTGATGACATCACTGATGACATCATCCTTGTGATAGAGTGGTAGACCTCCTCTCACCCTAATATAACCTTTGACACACACATTCAAAAATAGAGACTAAAATTTTCAAAACAATGGACATACCAATACCAGTTACAACAACCTCTTCAGTAATTCTAAGATCCACATACACATCCACTCATTCACCAACAGTCCAATACAGTCACTCATACATGTACTCACTCATCATATGTACTCATACACCTATACATCCTGTTACACAATGCCACTCATGCATAGAGTTACTCACACACATAGTCACTCGTGCTAATAAAGAATCAAACATACATTTACTTGCATATACAGTTATACACACACCACCATACTTACTTCTACGGAAACTTACACATACTTAGTCTTTTAAACAATCACTTATAGAAACACATACTTATTCATACAGGAACTCTTCCAATCTCTCACCCTTGCATATACTCACATATATACACCAATAGTCACATATACTAGTTTTAAACATATGTAGTTACTCATAAAGACACTATTGAGACAGTCATTCACTCACTAACACACCCATACACACACTCATCCACCCATGCAGTCCTGCACACATGGTCTGTTCAACACATACAAACAGTGAGTCACTCATTCATGCACCTATGCACTACGTAATACCCCCCACCGAACCATGCAGACACTCAGACTGATACTCAAAAAACCAACTAATAACCTATATAGACACCCATGTAGCTACTCACCAACCCATGCAGCCACTTATACACAAAGTGAGAGACTGATACAGATATATACATATTTAAACATTACTCACTAAGCCATGTATTCACTAAGATACACTTAATCAGTCAGTTAAACAATCCATTTTTCAAAAACAAATCATCCATTTAGACACTTATATACCCATTTATTCTTCCATCGACCTTGAGATATACATATATAAAACATATTTAATTTTCAGAAAAACACACATTCACTGGATGATGTCATCAGTGATGTCATCAGTGATGTCATTTGAGATGTCATCAGTGATGTCATGAGTGATGTCACTGACCATGTCATGAGTGATGTAATATGTGACGTCATCAGCAGTGCATTGCGGGCGCGCGAGTTATAGTTAGCTGAACTAACTATAACGGGGAAATTTCATTGGTTTTTTACGAGTAAAATGTCCAGCTAACTATAACATGTGTGAAACCTATGGTTTTTTCACTGAATTTCTAAGGTTTTTTAAATGCTAATTCCTAACTATAACGTGTGTGAAACCTATGGTTTTTTCACTGAATTTCTAAGGTTTTTTAAATGCTAATTCCTAACTATAACGTGTGTGAAACCCATGGTTTTTTCAGTGAATATATATATATATATATATATATATATATTTCTGCAAGCAAAAGACACCCATCATTGAAGGCCCACACTCGGCGTGACTTCGATTCTTTATTTCTGCGAGGCAGCAATTCAACGAACTCCGTGGGCACAGTACAAAGTCAGCAGCCACAATATCCAAACGTTTCAAGCGTCTCTCGCCCTTGTTCACCAGAATGGCTGCATTCGAGGAAAAGCGGCACCAAGTGTTTAGCTTTTATCAGGTAAGTAATGTCCCGCCCAGAAGGGCGTGTTTGCTTAGTGCATTCTGGTCTTAGTTGTTTAAATAAAAAGTATTATTTTGTGCCGCTTTCTACATCCCCTTCACAATATATCATTACCACAGTGGGTCACCGGGCTCCTCCAGAGGCTGTCGTCATGCTAATTTCATGCTTCACAGAAGATGCACGCCAGTCCTCTGCGCTGTATAAATGACGGCGCTGGACCTGCTCTTTCGCAGCGGGGCCTTCCCGACCTGGGCAGGCCGTTTTACATTTCTGCAAGCAAAAGACACCCATCATTGAAGGCCCACACTCGGCGTGACTTCGATTCTTTATTTCTGCGAGGCAGCAATTCAACGGACTCCGTGGGCACAGTACAAAGTCAGCAGCCACAATATCCAAACGTTTCAAGCGTCTCTCGCCCTTGTTCACCAGAATGGCTGCATTCGAGGAAAAGCGGCACCAAGTGTTTAGCTTTTATCAGGTAAGTAATGTCCCGCCCAGAAGGGCGTGTTTGCTTAGTGCATTCTGGTCTTAGTTGTTTAAATAAAAAGTATTATTTCATGCCGCTTTCTACATCCCCTTCACAATATATCATTACCACAGTGGGTCACCGGGCTCCTCCAGAGGCTGTCGTCATGCTAATTTCATGCTTCACAGAAGATGCACGCCAGTCCTCTGCGCTGTATAAATCACGGCGCTGGACCTGCTCTTTCGCAGCGGGGCCTTCCCGACCTGGGCAGGCCGTTTTACATTTCTGCAAGCAAAAGACACCCATCATTGAAGGCCCACACTCGGCGTGACTTCGATTCTTTATTTCTGCGAGGCAGCAATTCAACGGACTCCGTGGGCACAGTACAAAGTCAGCAGCCACAATATCCAAACGTTTCAAGCGTCTCTCGCCCTTGTTCACCAGAATGGCTGCATTCGAGGAAAAGCGGCACCAAGTGTTTAGCTTTTATCAGGTAAGTAATGTCCCGCCCAGAAGGGCGTGTTTGCTTAGTGCATTCTGGTCTTAGTTGTTTAAATAAAAAGTATTATTTCGTGCCGCTTTCTACATCCCCTTCACAATACATCATTACCACAGTGGGTCACCGGGCTCCTCCAGAGGCTGTCGTCATGCTAATTTCATGCTTCACAGAAGATGCACGCCAGTCCTCTGCGCTGTATAAATGACGGCGCTGGACCTGCTCTTTCGCAGCGGGGCCTTCCCGACCTGGGCAGGCCGTTTTACATTTCTGCAAGCAAAAGACACCCATCATTGAAGGCCCACACTCGGCGTGACTTCGATTCTTTATTTTTGCGAGGCAGCAATTCAACGGACTGCGTGGGCACAGTACAAAGTCAGCAGCCACAATATCCAAACGTTTCAAGCGTCTCTCGCCCTTGTTCACCAGAATGGCTGCATTCGAGGAAAAGCGGCACCAAGTGTTTAGCTTTTATCAGGTAAGTAATGTCCCGCCCAGAAGGGCATGTTCACTTAGTGCATTCTGGTCTTAGTTGTTTAAATAAAAAGTATTATTTCGTGCCGCTTTCTACATCCCCTTCACAATATATCATGACCACAGTGGGTCACCGGGCTCCTCCAGAGGCTGTCGTCATGCTAATTTCATGCTTCACAGAAGATGCACGCCAGTCCTCTGCGCTGTATAAATGACGGGGCTGTACCTGCTCTTTCGCAGGGGGGCCTTCCCGACCTGGGCAGGCGTTTTACATTTCTGCAAGCAAAAGACACCCATCATTGAAGGCCCACACTCGGCGTGACTTCGATTCTTTATTTCTATATATATATATAAACCATATTTTGCCCCTGCATTGAAGACGCAATCCTTCCAGCCAGTAAGTTCACAACCTTTTAATTGCTAGGAACAGGATTACAGCTCCGCTTTTATGTCCATTAGCCTAACGCGTTTCAGAGCATTCATGCTCTTTCATCAGAGGCAATTTAAAGAAACACATCTCTTTTGCACATTCTCCAAGTTACCTGCGTGCACAATTGAATTATCTTAGCCATCTGTACCATTCTTAATTATTCAGTTCCCATTGCACGTCGGAACTTGTGGTTAATTTTGGTGCCCAATGTTACCTCCAGTGGTTGTGTGTCGATTTAAATCATTTTTGGACCAATGACGGCGCAGCTGGTGCCATAGACAGGGAACAAGCTTTCAGCTCTGAAAAACCACTGGAGCGCTGTTATCGATCCAGGAATTGTTTAAAATGCACACAACTGCTGGAGGTAAATATTATGCATGGATTGAAACTACAAGTTCCAGCTTGCATTGGAACTGACTCTATTCAGAATGGCACACCGGAGGCCAATAAATTAATTAAGCACGGAGCGAACTGTGGGAGCATGTAAACGAGAGGTGCTTTTTAAACTGCCTCTGAAGAAAGAGCATGAATGCTCTGAAACGCGTCAGGCAGATGGACATTTAAAGCGGAGCTGTAATCCTGTTCCTTTGCAATAAAAGGGTTCTAAACCTACCGGCTGGTGGATTGTGTCTCTGATGCATGGGCATTTTTGAGTGAATATATATATATATATATATATATATATGTATGTATGTATGTATGTATGTATGTATGTATGTATGTATGTATGTATATATATATATACATACATACATATATATATATATATATATATATATATATATATATATATATATACATTATCTACTGGCGGTCGCCAGTAGATAGTTATAGTTAGGGTCGTGTTTCCATAGGAAATCCGCAACATTCTATTTGGAATAACTTTGGCGCCGATTGATGAATCCTCGCGAAATAGGTGGGGCGCTCCGCTCCTCTCCTTCCCTGAAAGTCTCGGGGGGATTCGTCAAGCGGGGGCTGAGAAAAAAGGGGGGTCCCAAAACGCATTTTCCCCATGCATTTTTCCATAGGACCTTTAGTCCCAGCTACAGCCCGATCGGCTGAACAGAATTACTTGAAATTTGGCAGAGAGGTAATCCTCAGGTCAGGGAAGTGCCTTTTGTAGGTCTGGTGTAAATCTGTTCAGTATTTCCTGAGAAAATAGCATTTAAATCAATATATATATCTATAGGCGCGCACCTTGCGCGTGCGGTAAAACTTACCGTACGCGCACGCTGCCGTGCGCGAGCACGATTCTGATTGGTTGTTAGATCTTAGTAAACATTCGAATCGGTCGAAACCAGGAAGTGTCGGCTGCCATTTTGTCTCTCGCAGTCTGAGGGGGTGAAAAACAAAGGTGGAGAACGTGAAAAGGGGGCAGGGTGGACAGTTCCTGAGCCCCTAGCCTTTGTCAGGGGGTCCCAGAAGGACCCCCAAGCGCCAAAATATCTTTTAATTTTTTATGAAAAATCATGGAGTACGCGTAGCGTGCGCGTACGGTAGAAACGGAAAAATTCCGCGAACTGCGTAACGTGGGCGCGCGGTGCGCGGTCCCACAGCGCGCGTACGGTGCGCGCATGGTGAAAAACATTAAAAATAAATAAATACATAACTTAGCATTTAAAAAACCGTGCAAATTCACTGAAAAAACCATAGGTTTCACACACGTTATATTTAGGAATTAGCATTTAAAAAACCTTGCAAATTCAATTAAAAAACCATAGGTTTCACACATGTTATAGTTAGCTGGACATTTCACTCGTGAAAAACCATTGAAATTCCCCCGTTATAGTTAGTGCAGGCAACTATAACTCACGCGACCGCAATCCTCTGCTGATGACGTCAGATATTACATCACTGATGACATATGTGTCTTTCTGAAAAAAAAAAATTGTAATATATGTATAGCTAAAAATTAATGGAAGAAGACATGGGTAAATAAGTGTCTAAATACAGTGATGTAATATCTGACGTCATCAGCAGAGGATTGCGGTCGCGTGAGTTATAGTTGCCTGCAGTAACTATAACGGGGGAATATCAATGGTTGTTCACGAGTGAAATGTCCAGCTAACTATAACATGTGTGAAACCTATGCTGTTTGACCGGGTGAGTGTTGCTTGGGAGGTGCGGAGTGTCAAAATACAGAGTCTTTGCTGGAAAATTATTATCGATCTTCCTCCAGTCCCCTTTAACGTTCCAGCCTCGTTGTGCGTGTGCCTGCCGGACCGTGAGCCAGGATTGCAGTGAACCTGCCTCCTCGTCAATGACAAGCTGCACCACGCAGCAGTCCATGGTTAGGCATGCACTTCGAGGCGGCGGAAGTCTATTCAATACCTTGAAACATGGTAAAGCTGCAAGCAGCGGGTGCCAGCCAAACTCCTGCCTCTTGTCAGAACGGGGCCTCCAACGCACCTCTGGCTGGTGAGACATATCCAAAAACGCCCAATCCGTGAAGAACAGGTAGAGGCCACTCGGGGGAAATAGTTGGAAGATCTTTAATTAAAACAGCTGATGCATAATGCATTTCGGCCATACGGCCTTCCTCAGATGCCGCTGTGTGCAAAGGATAACTCCACCCCCACCTTTGAAAGTTCAAAGTTTCTCCCATTGGCGGAAGTCCGCTGACCAAAGGTCACTTGATTACAACTCCACTGCAGTTCTGCCACAACTACAGCTCCCAGAATCCTGTATGACCGGGTGAGTGTTGCTTGGGAGGTGCGGAGTGTCAAAATACAGAGTCTTTGCTAGAAAATTATTATCGATCTTCCTCCAGTCCCCTTTAACGTTCCAGCCTCGTTGTGCGTGTGCCTGCCGGACCGTGAGCCAGGATTGCCACGGAAACCTTTTAATGGTATACAGCATAGGCATGATGCATTTCGGCGTTGTAGCCTTCTTCTGACGCCGCGGTTGACTGAATTTGCCTCATTCCCCGCCTTTAAGTGTCCTGCTTTACCCTCATAGGAGGGAAAATACCGCCCCCAAATCAAGTGACCGTACTGCCACTGCGGTCACATTCCAACTACATGTTCCAGAAAGCAGTGTTTCTAGTGACGGGTTGCAAGGGGAAGGCTGCAGGAAAAAGGCGCGTTATTGTAGGAATGGCATTTCAGACAAGAATATTGTCCACAGGTTCCCTTGGATCCCCTTGACGCTCCAACCCCCAGCATGGGAATCTGACAGGATGTGAGTCATAGTGTCAGTGCACCTGGCTCCTTGTGCAATCACGGGCCATTTCTGGCAGCATCCATGGCGTTGCCCAATGTGGAGGTGGGCAGGAGTAAATCCGATCCCTTGGAAACACAAAAGCAAGCCGGAACAGCTCTGATGCCAACAAAACTCCTGCCGCTTGGCAGAGCGGGGCCTCTTTCACGCGGCTGGCTAGCGTGAACAATTTCCATGTACACAACACCCCTCCAACGAAGAAAAGGTAAGAGGCCACATTGGGGAAACCACGGAAACCTTTTAATGGTATACAGCATAGGCATGATGCATTTCGGCGTTGTAGCCTTCTTCTGACGCCGCTGTTGACTGAATTCGCCTCATTCCCCGCCTTTCAGTGTCCTGCTTTACCCTCATAGGAGGGAAAATACCTCCCCCAAATCACGTGACCGTACTGCCACTGCGGTCACATTCCAACTACATGTCCCAGAAAGCAGTGTTTCTAGGGACGGGTTGCAAGGGCAAGGCTGCAGGAAAAAGGTGCGTTGTTGTAGGAATGGCATTTCAGACAAGAATAGTGTCCACAGGTTCCCTTGGATCCCCTTGACGCTCCAACCCCCGGCATGGGAATCTGACAGGATGTGAGTCATAGTGTCAGTGCACCTGGCTCCTCGTGCAATCACGGGCCATTTCTGGCAGCATCCATGGCGTTGTCCACTGTGGAGGTGGGCAGGAGTAAATCCGCTCCCTCGGAAACAGAAAAGCAAGCCGGAACAGCCGATGCCAACAAAACTCCTGCCGCTTAGCAGAGCGGAGCCTCTTTCACCCGGCTGGCTAGCGTGAACAATTTCCATGTACACAACACCCCTCCAATGAAGAAAAGGTAAGAGGCCACATTGGGGAAACCACGGACACCTTTTAATGGTATACAGCATAGGCATGATGCATTTCGGCGTCGTAGCCTTCTTCTGACGCCGCTGTTGACTGAATTCGCCTCATTCCCCGCCTTTTAGTGTCCTGCTTTACCCTCATAGGAGGAAAAATACCGCCCCCAAATCACGTGACCGTACTGCCACTGCGGTCACATTCCAACTACATGTCCCAGAAAGCAGTGTTTCTAGTGACGGGTTGCAAGGGGAAGGCTGCAGGAAAAAGGCGCGTTGTTGCAGGAATGGCATTTCAGACAAGAATAGTGTCCACAGGTTCCCTTGGATCCCCTTGACGCGCCAACCCCCGACATGGGAATCTGACAGGATGTGAGTCATAGTGTCAGTGCACCTGGCTCCTCCTATATATACAATTCTTTTTTTTTTAATGCCATGGATTGACGAAGGGCAGTTTGGCCGAAACGCGTTTGTCTGCCGAGGGAGCGGAATAAAGCAACTTTGAAATCTTGGAGAAGCGTGCTCCACACTTTTTGTAAGAAAGTGCATTTGGAGAAATATATATGTATATATATATTTATATATATTCAGTGAAAAAAACCATAGGTTTCACACATGTTATAGTTAACTGGACATTTTACTCGTAAAAAAACATTGAAATCGCCCCGTTATAGTTAGTTCAGCTAACTATAACTCGCGCGCCCGCAATGCACTGCTGATGACGTCACATATTACATCACTCATGACATGGTCAGTGACATCACTCATGACATCACTGATGACATCTCAAATGACATCACTGATGACATCACTGATGACATCATCCAGTGAATGTGTGTTTTTCTGAAAATTAAATATGTTTTATATATGTATATCTCAAGGTCGATGGAAGAATAAATGGGTATATAAGTGTCTAAATGGATGAATTGTTTTTGAAAAATTGATTGTATTACTGACTGATTAAGTGTATCTTAGTGAATACATGGCTTAGTGAGTAATGTTTAAATATGTAAATATCTGTATCAGTCTCTCACTTTGTGTATAAGTGGCTGCATGGGTTGGTGTGTAGCTACATGAGTGTCTAAATAGGTTATTAGTTGGTTTTTTGAGTATCAGTATGAGTGTGAGTGTCTGGTTCGGTGAGGGGTATTACGTAGTGCATGGGTGCATGAATGAGTGACTCATTGTTTGTATGTGTTGAAGACAGCATGTGTGCAGGACTGTATGGGTGGATGAGTGTATGTATGGGTGTGTTAGTGAGTGAATGACTGTCTCAATAGTGTCTTTATGTGTAACTACATATGTTTTAAACTAGTATATGTGACTGTTGGTGTATATATGTGAGTATATGTGAGAGTGAGAGATTGAAAGAGTTCCTGTATGAATAAGTATGTGTTTCTATAAGTGATTGTTTAAAAGACTAAGTATATGTAAGTTTCCGTAGAAGTAAGTGTGGTGGTGTGTGTATAACTGTATATGCAAGTAAATGTATGTTTGATTCTTTATTAGCATGACTAACTATGTGTGTGAGTACCTCTATGGATGAGTGGCATTGTGTAACAGGATGTATACGTGTATGAGTACATATGATGAGTGAGTACATGTATGAGTGACTGTATAGGACTGTTGGTGAATGAGTGGATGTGTATTTGGATCTTAGAATTACTGTATAGGTTGTTGTAACTGGTATTGGTATGTCCATTGTTTTTAAAATTTTAATTTCTATTTTTGATTGTGTGTATCAAAGGTTATATTAGGGGAAGAGGAGGTCTGCCACTCTATCACAAGGATGATGTCATCAGTGATGTCATCAGTGATGTCATTTGAGATGTCATCAGTGATGTCATGAGTGATGTCACTGACCATGTCATGAGTGATGTAATATGTGACGTCATCAGCAGTGCATTGCGGGCGCGCGAGTTATAGTTAGCTGAACTAACTATAACGGGGCAATTTCAATGGTTTTTTACGAGTAAAATGTCCAGTTAACTATAACATGTGTGAAACCTATGGTTTTTTTCACTGAATTTCTAAGGTTTTTTAAATGCTAATTCCTAACTATAACGTGTGTGAAACCTATGGTTTTTTCACTGAATTTCTAAGGTTTTTTAAATGCTAAGTCCTAACTATAACGTGTGTGAAACCCATGGTTTTTTCAGTGAATTTGCAAGGTTTTTTAAATGCTAATTTTTTTTTTTTTCTTCTATTTTTTTAAACATATTTTTATTTTAATTTTCTATCCTTTTTTAAAGACTATGGTTAAATTTTTAAAATTCTATAATATGTTTTTTTTAATATATTTTATAAAATAAACATGTAAAATTTATTAGCAATACATTTTTTCCTTTTTTTTAAATTTTTTTTTAGTACGCGTACCGTAAGCTTACGGTAAGCGTACGGTTTACGCAACGTCCGTAATTTATCTACGCTGTTTGCGTGGAGTTACGCAATTTGCGTAGCCGCGTGTCCTCCGCGTGGGACGCGTACGCGTGTACGCTACACGCGCACGTTACGCGGAAGTGTCGGGTAGTGACTGTTATGCGCATGCGCGCAAGCGCGTGTCTTTTTTACGCGCATGCGCACTTTTGCCGTAAGCGTACCGTAAGCGTACCGTAAGCGTAAGGTAGGTCATGTGATCATGAAACACAACTTTTGATTGGTTGAAACTACTTTCAGTTCTAGAACTCTCTTACACCACACCCATTCCCCTCATTTCTGCTTGTGATCCCTTGGGAGAAGGAGCTGGTTTGTCTTTGGGATACGATGGCAGAACAGCAGAGCTCTTCTGAGAGTGAGGCTAGCACTAGCAGCACTGTCTTGAGGCAGAGATCGAGGAAACAAAAGCCCTCTTATGTATGGGATTATTTTACTTTTCCTGAAGGCCAGCAAAAGGTGAATGCACCCTTAGTAACTTGCAGGCTGTGTCAGCTTGTACTTTCTAGAGGTAATCCTGACAGGAAGTATTCCTTTGGGAATCACACCATGAAGAGACACCTCCAGGATGTACACAGAAGGACACATGGTCATCTTTTTGGAGGTAACTCTTCAGAAAGACAAGCAAGTACATCCACAGCAGCTCAGCCTGGACCATCATCTGCAGGGCTGACTCCTTCTTCTGCAGGTCAGGTGAGCCCTTCATCTGTGGGGGGAGCATCTCCTTCTGCTGGCCCTCTGGAAATTAACCCTCGTTTTCTGAGGGTTGATATTCGATGTGCCTCTTGTCATGATCTAATTTGTCATAGGGAGACCAGTGTTTCCCTAGTGAACAGCAAAATAGATCAGCACACTTGTCACAGAGACTAATTTTTCCATGCTTTCTTTCCTCTGTCCCTGCATGAACACAACGGTTCTTTTAAGAGCCAACCTTATCTTTCATCTTTTTTTTACATATGTTTTTTAAAACTTTTTTTTTTTTTTACCGTACGCGTACGGTGCGCGTACTTTTTTTTTATTTTTTAAAAAAAACACTAAAAATCAATTATCACATTACAAGGTCCTTGAGAGACTACAATTATTATTATTGACTTACCATACTCACTCAAAAAAATATTTATTCATTTGTTTTTTAAAAAAATAGTTCTAGTTTTCGAAAATTTTCTATATCAATCTGAAAAAAGTATTAATATTTTTAAAACAATTTATAATACAGTACACATATTTACATTTTTTCTTTGCCAATTTGAAACCACACTTACTGCTCTTTTTTTTTGGCAAGTGAAAATCACTTTTACAGACTGACACATTATGAAACCACTTTTTTGATTTTCTTAAATGCACATGTCCAAACTTCTTTTTCAGACCACCTCCATGTGTAACCTGGGTGGCTGCCTACACTCCAGCAAGGGCAACCAGCCTTAGTGATGCTGAATGTATTTGCATTACAGACTGAAACCTGAAAACCCCACTCGCTTGTAAATACTGTGCATGATTATACATGGCAAGCACATGGGTGTGTGCTAAGAGTCTGCTTCTTCCCCCCAAAAATCGCTCCCCCTTTCCATCTAATGCAACTGTGAAATCACCAGAGCAATACGCAATAAATCTCTGCCTATAATTCCTCTCTGCACACAGAGTCATGTTTTCACATTAGTCCCAAAACGAAATTTCTTTGCCAATTTGAAAGCACACTTACTGCTCTTTTTTTTTTGGGCAAGTGAAAATCACTTTTACAGACTGACACATTATGAAACCACTTTTTTGATTTTCTTAAATGCACATGTCCAAACTTCTTTTTCAGACCACCTCCATGTGTAACCTGGGTGGCTGCCTACACTCCAGCAAGGGCAACCAGCCTTAGTGATGCTGAATGTATTTGCATTACAGACTGAAACCTGAAAACCCCACTCGCTTGTAAATACTGTGCATGATTATACATGGCAAGCACATGGGTGTGTGCTAAGAGTCTGCTTCTTCCCCCAAAAAATCGCTCCCCCTTTCCATCTAATGCAACTGTGAAATCACCAGAGCAATACGCAATAAATCTCTGCCTATAATTCCTCTCTGCACACAGAGTCATGTTTTCACATTAGTCCCAAAACGAAATTTCTTTGCCAATTTGAATGCACACTTACTGCTCTTTTTTTTTGGCAAGTTAAAATCACTTTTACAGACTGACACATTATGAAACCACTTTTCAGTTTTTTTAAAAAGCACATGTCCAAACTTCTTTTTCAGACCACCTCCATGTGTAACCTGGGTGGCTGCCTACACTCCAGCAAGGGCAACCAGCCTTAGTGATGCTGAATGTATTTGCATTACAGACTGAAACCTGAAAACCCCACTCGCTTGTAAATACTGTGCATGATTATACATGGCAAGCACATGGGTGTGTGCTAAGAGTCTGCTTCTTCCCCCAAAAAATCGCTCCCCCTTTCCATCTAATGCAACTGTGAAATCACCAGAGCAATACGCAATAAATCTCTGCCTATAATTCCTCTCTGCACACAGAGTCATGTTTTCACATTAGTCCCAAAACGAAATTTCTTTGCCAATTTGAAAGCACACTTACTGCTCTTTTTTTTTTGGGCAAGTGAAAATCACTTTTACAGACTGACACATTATGAAACCACTTTTTTCGATTTTCTTAAATGCACATGTCCAAACTTCTTTTTCAGACCACCTCCATGTGTAACCTGGGTGGCTGCCTACACTCCAGCAAGGGCAACCAGCCTTAGTGATGCTGAATGTATTTGCATTACAGACTGAAACCTGAAAACCCCACTCGCTTGTAAATACTGTGCATGATTATACATGGCAAGCACATGGGTGTGTGCTAAGAGTCTGCTTCTTCCCCCAAAAAATCGCTCCCCCTTTCCATCTAATGCAACTGTGAAATCACCAGAGCAATACGCAATAAATCTCTGCCTATAATTCCTCTCTGCACACAGAGTCATGTTTTCACATTAGTCCCAAAACGAAATTTCTTTGCCAATTTGAAAGCACACTTACTGCTCTTTTTTTTTTGGGGCAAGTGAAAATCACTTTTACAGACTGACACATTATGAAACCACTTTTTTCGATTTTCTTAAATGCACATGTCCAAACTTCTTTTTCAGACCACCTCCATGTGTAACCTGGGTGGCTGCCTACACTCCAGCAAGGGCAACCAGCCTTAGTGATGCTGAATGTATTTGCATTACTGAGTCCAACCTCAAACCCTTAAACTATTCTTTTTTTTTCCAGTACACCTTAATTTATTGTGAAAACATACTCCATATTATTTTACATGTTCCTCACATTTAAATTTCTCCCAAAACAGAAAATGATAAACGCAACTACAACAAAAAGAATTTCCATTTCTATTATTCATTTCTTAAGTTACCACATACATCCCCTCTCAAACTCTAAACTCACCTTTAAAATTAGTTAGTTGTGAAAGAAATGTGACACTCAAACAGCAGATTATCAGAGCCAGGATCTCTGTTGTGTTCACCTCTCTCCTCTCAGCAGAACCAGATAATGGCAAACTTTCCCTCTATTTTTCCACACATATAGATGTAAGTTTCAAATCTCAGTGCTTCCCCCTTTTTTTCAAATGTAATCACACATTTCTATTGGTTGAAAACCAACCCTTTTCCAAAAGTACCCTGCCCCCAACTTGACTTCTGCCTAGTACCCTTCCCCCAACTTGACTTCTGCCTGCTACCATAGCAACAGCTCATGGAACACTGCTGTGTGGAGTTAGGTCAGAAGTTCGCCACACAATGTTTCAATTCCACAGAGCAAGAGTGCTTGACTTTTCAAACCTAACAGCAAATTCATAGTACTGTTCTTTGGTAACACATTTTTTTGTACCAATACAAAACATGCTTCTATTAGTTTACACATACAGCCTAGTTTTTATTCTAGAATGGTATGAAACAGCCAATCAGTTCTTTTTGTTTTGAAAAAAATATGTATGCCTCCATTTCCAAACTGTCTTTCTTTTCATATTGCCATTCTACTGAAAGACACCTCCTGAGTGCATCCAGTTCTCCTTTGAAGATGTTCACAGTGTGGATTGTAGGGCACAGCTATGTCTTCTGGAGTGAAAAGTTTGCAGAGAAAACAGATATGGTGAGAGACCTTGCTTTGCCAAATGTAGACATTAAATGGATTGGTCAGAGAGGGTTAAAGTGGCACCAATTGATGCCATTGGTGAAATCCTTCATGCAAATCCAACACCCTGACCTCATAATAGTGCACTGTGGTGGCAATGACCTAGGCACTTTGACTGGGGTAGGTCTGGAAATGCTTATGAAGGACACCTTTGCACAACTGTTTTCACTTTTCCCTAAAACTGCCTTTGTGTTTTCCAACATATGCCAAAGGCAAAAATGGAACTGGTCCAATCATTTCTGTCCGCAGATTGACAAAGCAAGAAAGCACGTCAACAAATCTGTTTCTTCTTTCCTCCGTGACTATGGTATGGGTGCCATTTACCACAACAACTTGCGTTTTGACATGCAAGACATTTATAGAGGAGATGGTGTGCACTTCAATGATAAAGGGAACAGAGTCTTCCTCTTGAACCTTAGACTCTGCATCGGTACTTACTTGTAGGTACCACTAAAAAATCATTTCATAAACACAACGGCTCTTTTTAGAGCCCCCTAATATCTAAACACTTAAATCTGAATTTCATTTATTTATTTTTTTTTTTCTACCGTACGCTTACCGTAAGCTTACCGTACGCGTACCCCGTGATTTTTTTAAAAAATCAATAAATGTTTTCTTTGTACTTTACTTTCCTTCTTTGACCCCCTCACCAATGTAAGGGGGTCTGTAACTCTCCTCATTGCCCCCTTTTCTTGTTTTCACTCTTTTTTTTCTGAGTGAAACACACAAAATGGCGGCCGCCGCTTCCTGGTTTCGGCCGATTCGAATGTTTACTAAGATCTAACAGCCAATCAGAATCGCGCTCGCGCACGCCACTGTACGCTTACGGTAAGCGTACGGTAAGCGTACCGTAAGCGGGCTCAGATATATATATTGATTTAAAGGCTATTTTCTCAGAATCTACTGAACAGATTTACACCAAACCTCTGCCAAATTTCTAGTAATTCTGTTCAGCCGTTCGGGCTGTAGCTCGTTCTAAAGGTCCTATGGAAAAATGCATGGGAAAAACGCGTTTTGGGACCCCCCTTTTATCTCAGCCCCCGCTTGACGTATCCCCCCGAGACTTTCAGGGTAGGAGCGGAGCGTAGCGCCCCACCTATTTTGAGAAATTCGCGAGGATTCATCGACCGGCGCCAAAGTTATTCAAAATAGAATGTTGCGGATTTCCTATGGAAAAGGGGTCCTAACTATAACTACCTACTGGCGACCGCCAGTAGGTAATATATATATATATATATATATATATATATATATATTCACTGAAAAAACCATAGGTTTCACACACGTTATAGTTAGGAATTAGCAGTTAAAAAACCTTGGAAATTCACAGAAAAAGCCAGAGGTTTCACACATGTTATAGTTAGCTGGACATTTCCCTCGTACAAGACCATTGAAATTTCCCCGTTATAGTTAGTTCAGCTAACTATAACTCATGCGCCCGCAATCCACTGCTGATGACGTCACATATTACATCACTCATGACATGGTCAGTGACATCACTCAAGACATCACTGATGACATCTAAAATGACATCACTGGGTTCAATTGATTGGTTAGCGAGTTAATGCAACTATACTAAAACACATATTTTAATTGTTTACATTTTATGTTCGACAATGAAATTAAATGCTTGCGCAAACAGTATTACTCTGTACATACATTTGGTGATTTAAAGTAACACTCGCAGTGACTCTTTCTATGTTTATGATTAACCGCCTAAAGTTAACTAGCCAAAGGTGTATTTAAGCACTGTAATAATGTCTTACCTGTGTTCAGTGACCAAGGCGGCAAGTCCGTCGAAACGCGTTTGGCTTTGGTGTGAAGAATAAAAACTTTTCTTGATGGATTTCCCACGGTGTCAGCGCCTCTTCAGTATCGCTTGAATTGGGTTGTACAATATATATATATATATATATATATATATCTTGCCACAAAAGTCCTGCCACGGAAGGAGCACTTTGACAGCTGGTGCGCACGTCGAGATCAGGACAGCGATCTCGAGTCAGTATTAATCACAATAATGAAAGAATGACGCGGCACTCCTCTCGAAGAAATAGATGTTATTTTAATTTCAAATCGTAATCCTCCCTACGCGTTTCGAACCGTAGTTCCTTGTCAGGGTAGATTATTACATTGGTCCTACTTTCATTTCTGGCTTTTATATGCTCACATGAAGGTACCATTACAATGCATTCTGGAAATAGTGGTGCAATTATTAACACACACAAGGAATTCAATTCATTCCTGTCCTAGGGTGTAATCATTTAAAATATTACCCTAATCATGTGGTCTAATAATGTTATGATGTTATATTTGCCTCAGCTAGCACGCTCGTCATTAATATAACAGAAAGAAATTACATACACCATACAGAAGTACGCGCTGGTCATTCATTCATGAATGTAAGGCATTGCATTCATCTCATTCGTATGGATTAGCAGTGTGTGCAATATTTTGCACATTTGCACGTTACAGGGTATAAATTGAGACTTAGTGTCTATAAGCAGTTTATGGCTGAGTGCCTGATACCCCATCTCCCAGTACGGAGTGCGTTGCAATGATTCGAATTCACATGCAAAGGCCGCTTCAGATCTGTTTGTGTTTGTGTAAGTTTGGGCCAGTTGTTACACAATTCAACGGAGTTACAGTGGACATTTGAATCCCGATACTAGTCAATACAACCATATTCTGTGAGTTGCTAATAATTCATACAGGGTATGTTTGTGTTCATTGTTCCAGTGCATTAGTTGCCCAAGGGTGTTTACAGATGGACATAAAGCTCCTCATCCCCATTCAAACCTAGAGGATGCTTAGTTTTAAACCTCATTATCATGGGTGATTCCAGCCTTCGCAGTTTCTGGGCACGGTTGCCACCTCGCTCACTTAGAGGTACTGTCACGAGTCCCGAATATGTTATATCCAGCCAGGATTTTCCCACATGAGAAGACATGTGTCTTGCGATTGCATAGGTGGTATCCATATTTTGAATGGCACGCGTGTGTTCCAATATGCGTTTTTTTAAGGGGCATATCGTGCTCCCGATGTATTGTTTGCCACAGAAACATTGAAGTATGTAGACCACGAAGGTTGAATCGCATGTTATGGTTTCTCTTATCTGAAAGATCTTGCCTGTTGGGTCTTTAAGATTTTTTTGATTTTTTCCAATCTTACATGCTTTGCACGACATGCATTTTGAGAATCCCTTGGATCTAGATTTTAACCAGGATTCAGTTTGTGAGGCTACAAAGTGGCTTCGCACCAGATGGTCCGAAAGATTTGGTGCTCTTTTATAGGATATCCGTGGATAGTCTCCTATATTTGTACCTATATCAGGATCTTTTTGCAGTACGTTCCAATATTTGTTCAGTATTTTTCTGATCTTGAAGGTTTCCTTACTGTAGGTAAGTATTAGTCGAGGTTGATTCTCGTCAGTTTCTTCTCTTGTTGTATTGTCCTTGTTTCTTGTGATCAGTATTTCTGCTCTGCTTTTTTCCTTCATCTTTAGTTCTCCTCATATGATGTCAGTGTGTCTGTATCCACGTTGCAGGAAGCGTACTTTAGTTTCCACACATTTTTTTAGCATTTCTTGTTCTTCTGAACAGTTTCTCTTCATACGCAGTAGTTCACCGTATGGTATACTCTTTTTCAACGAGCGAGGATGGAAGCTTTCATCATGTAGGAGACTGTTAGTTGCTGTCTTTTTCCTGTACAGTGTTGTGTGTATGCATTCATCCTTGATATAGACCTTGGTGTCCAGAAAGTCAATTTCTCTGGAGCTTAGATTATACGTGAAGCTAAGTCCTACATTGTTATTGTTCAGTTCCATGAAGAAAATCTCAAATTCTTTCTCGGTTCCTTTCCACAACAGAAATAAATCATCTATGAACCGAAGCCAAAGGGCTACGTTATCCATATGGTGGTTGTTTTCCTCTCTCCAAGCTATGCTCCTCTCCCACCACCCCATCATGAGGTTCGCATAGCTTGGAGAGAAGGAAACTCCCATGGCAGTACCACAGCGCTGCACATACATTTTCTTATTGAATAAAAAAATAATATTATTCAAACACATAGAGATCATTTCAATTAACATCTCGGAATGTGCTAATTCGCTGATCGGTCTCTGTTTCAAGAAATATTGGATTGCATGCAGGCCATTGTCGTGATTAATCGAGGTGTATAGTGACACCGCGTCGATTGTTATTAAGAGATAATTTGGTTGCCATTGGGTCTCCATTATAATACGCAAAAAGTCCCCAGTGTCCTTTATGTAGGAGCTCAATGTTGGAACGATGGGCGCCAGGAAGTGGTCCACATAGAGAGACATATTTTCATATAAGCTTCCACAACTGGAAATAATCGGGCGTCCTGGTGGTTTATTAAGTGTCTTGTGCACTTTTGGAAGAAAGTAAATTGTGGGTATTATTGGATCCTCCACCATGAGAAAAGTTTCTTCATCTGCCGTTAACAGTCCTTTACCTTGCCATTCATTTAACTTGTTATTCAGTTTCAGTTTTAAGTCATTGATGGGATTCTTTTCCAAACACTCGTAATTCTTTCTGTTAAGCAGTTGGCACATTGCCGCTTCTATATATTGCTGTTTGTCTAGAATTACAATGTTCCCGCCTTTGTCAGCTGGTTTGATTTCAATTGTATTGTTGTTCTTGAGTGTTTGCAAGGCACAGCGTTCTTTCTTGGTTAGATTTTCTCGACTGTTGTTATTGGGGACATTACACATTGCTTCCAGATCTCCTAGGATCAGTTCGTAGAACATGTCAATCATGTTGCCAGGGTGTAAGGCTGGACAAAACCTTGATTTCTTCTTGAAGTGTGTTGGTACTCGTTTGTCTGTTTGAATGTGCATTTACTTCAGGATTTGGTTGTCTGAGATTTTAGTTGCGTCTGTCTCATTCGCAAAATGTGAGGAAACTAAAGTACGCTTCCTGCAACGTGGATACAGACACGCTGACATCATACGAGGAGAACTAAAGATGAAGGAAAAAAGCAGAGCAGAAATACTGATCACAAGAAACAAGGACAATACAACAAGAGAAGAAACTGACGAGAATCAACCTCGACTAATACTTACCTACAGTAAGGAAACCTTTAAGATCAGAAAAATACTGAACAAATATTGGAACGTACTGCAAAAAGATCCCGATATAGGTACAAATATAGGAGACTATCCACGGATATCCTATCAAAGAGCACCAAATCTTTCGGACCATCTGGTGCGAAGCCACTTTGTAGCCACACAAACTGAATCTTGGTTACAATCTAGATCCAAGGGATTCTCAAAATGCATGTCGTGCAAAGCATGTAAGATTGGAAAAAATCTAAAAAATCTTAAAGACCCAACAGGCAAGATCTTTCAGATAAGAGAAACCATAACATGCGATTCAACCTTCGTGGTCTACATACTTCAATGTTTCTGTGGCAAACAATACATCGGGAGCACAATATGCCCCTTAAAAAAACGCATATTGGAACACACGCGTGCCATTCAAAATATGGATACCACCTATGCAATCGCAAGACACATGTCTTCTCATGTGGGAAAATCCTGGCTGGATATAACATATTCGGGACTTGTGACAGTACCTCCAAGTGAGCGAGGTGGCAACCGTGTCCAGAAACTGCGAAGGCTGGAATCACGCATGATAATGAGGTTTAAAACTAAGCATCCTCTAGGTTTGAATGGGGATGAGGAGCTTTATGTCCATCTGTAAACACCCTTGGGCAACTAATGCACTGGAACAATGAACACAAACATACCCTGTATGAATTATTAGCAACTCACAGAATATGGTTGTATTTACTAGTATCGGAATTCAAATGTCCACTGTAACTCCGTTGAATTGTGTAACAACTGGCCCAAACTTACACAAACACAAACAGATCTGAAGCGCCCTTTGCATGTGAATTCGAATCATTGCAACGCACTCTGTACTGGGAGATGGGCTATCAGGCACTCAGCCATAAACTGCTTATAGACACTAAGTCTCAATTTATACCCTGTAACGTGCAAATGTGCAAAATATTGTACACACTGCTAATCCATACTAATGAGATGAATGCGATGCCTTACATTCACGAGTGAATGACCAGCGCGTACTTCAGTATGGTGTATGTAATTTCTTTCTGTTATTTTAATGACGAGCGCGCTAGCTGAGGCAAATATAACATCATAACATTATTAGACCACATGATTAGGGCAATATTTTAAATGATTACACCCTAGGACAGGAATGAATTGAATTCCTTGTTTGTGTTAATAATTGTACCACTATATCCAGAATGCATTGTAATGGTACCTTCATGTGAGCATATAAAAGCCAGAAATGAAAGTAGGACCAATGTAATAATCTACCGTGACCAGGAACTACGGTTCGAAACGCATAGGGAGGATAACGATTTGAAATTAAAATAACAACTTTTTCTTCGAGAGGAGTGCCGCGTCATTCTTTCATTATTGGGATTAATATATATATATATATATATATATATATATATATATATATATATATATATATATTCCCAAAAGTGCCCGAAAGCTTGAGGCCGCAACACAGCTGCAGTGAGGTCAACAAACCTTTATTTAAACAACAAAGCAGGTAACTTCGCATCCCTTAGCTTCGTCCTTAGTCCGTCTAATGCATTTCGGAGAATCTTTCTCCTTCCTCAGAGACTGCGTGCCAAACACCAATTAATCGCATCACTGCAACTCCCCTTCATGCTTTTAACTGATTGGCCTTCAGTGTGCCTCATTGTTCGTAATTGCTCAGATGCATGTCGGGAGATGTAGTTGATTCGTGCTTTTTCAAATCCCTTCAATGGGTTCTGGTTTTGGCAGCGTTTTCCAGGACAGTTCACAGCCCTCCATTAGGCTCAGGATGGGACTTTGCCTGCTTTCAGTGAGAGTTACTGCAGCGCCAACACGACGGGCAGATTCCCTTCGGTTGGACCCTTCATCTGCTCTTGGGTTGCGCGATCCCTCTGCGGCTCGGACTCGCCGCATACAATATTCCCAAAAGTGCCCGAAAGCTTGAGGCCGCAACACAGCTGCAGTGAGGTCAACAAACCTTTATTTAAACAACAAAGCAGGTAACTTCGCATCCCTTAGCTTCGTCCTTAGTCCGTCTAATGCATTTCGGAGAATCTTTCTCCTTCCTCAGAGACTGCGTGCCAAACACCAATTAATCGCATCACTGCAACTCCCCTTCATGCTTTTAACTGATTGGCCTTCAGTGTGCCTCATTGTTCGTAATTGCTCAGATGCATGTCGGGAGATGTAGTTGATTCGTGCTTTTTCAAATCCCTTCAATGGGTTCTGGTTTTGGCAGCGTTTTCCAGGACAGTTCACAGCCCTCCATTAGGCTCAGGATGGGACTTTGCCTGCTTTCAGTGAGAGTTACTGCAGCGCCAACACGACGGGCAGATTCCCTTCGGTTGGACCCTTCATCTGCTCTTGGGTTGCGCGATCCCTCTGCGGCTCGGACTCGCCGCATACAATATTCCCAAAAGTGCCCGAAAGCTTGAGGCCGCAACACAGCTGCAGTGAGGTCAACAAACCTTTATTTAAACAACAAAGCAGGTAACTTTGCATCCCTTAGCTTCGTCCTTAGTCCGTCTAATGCATTTCGGAGAATCTTTCTCCTTCCTCAGAGACTGCGTGCCAAACACCAATTAATCGCATCACTGCAACTCCCCTTCATGCTTTTAACTGATTGGCCTTCAGTGTGCCTCATTGTTCGTAATTGCTCAGATGCATGTCGGGAGATGTAGTTGATTCGTGCTTTTTCAAATCCCTTCAATGGGTTCTGGTTTTGGCAGCGTTTTCCAGGACAGTTCACAGCCCTCCATTAGGCTCAGGATGGGACTTTGCCTGCTTTCAGTGAGAGTTACTGCAGCGCCAACACGACGGGCAGATTCCCTTCGGTTGGACCCTTCATCTGCTCTTGGGTTGCGCGATCCCTCTGCGGCTCGGACTCGCCGCATACAATATTCCCAAAAGTGCCCGAAAGCTTGAGGCCGCAACACAGCTGCAGTGAGGTCAACAAACCTTTATTTAAACAACAAAGCAGGTAACTTCGCATCCCTTAGCTTCGTCCTTAGTCCGTCTAATGCATTTCGGAGAATCTTTCTCCTTCCTCAGAGACTGAGTGCCAAACACCAATTAATCGCATCACTGCAACTCCCCTTCATGCTTTTAACTGATTGGCCTTCAGTGTGCCTCATTGTTCGTAATTGCTCAGATGCATGTCGGGAGATGTAGTTGATTCGTGCTTTTTCAAATCCCTTCAATGGGTTCTGGTTTTGGCAGCGTTTTCCAGGACAGTTCACAGCCCTCCATTAGGCTCAGGATGGGACTTTGCCTGCTTTCAGTGAGAGTTACTGCAGCGCCAACACGACGGGCAGATTCCCTTCGGTTGGACCCTTCATCTGCTCTTGGGTTGCGCGATCCCTCTGCGGCTCGGACTCGCCGCATACAATATTCCCAAAAGTGCCCGAAAGCTTGAGGCCGCAACACAGCTGCAGTGAGGTCAACAAACCTTTATTTAAACAACAAAGCAGGTAACTTCGCTTCCCTTAGCTTCGTCCTTAGTCCGTCTAATGCATTTCGGAGAATCTTTCTCCTTCCTCAGAGACTGCGTGCCAAACACCAATTAATCGCATCACTGCAACTCCCCTTCATGCTTTTAACTGATTGGCCTTCAGTGTGCCTCATTGTTCGTAATTGCTCAGATGCATGTCGGGAGATGTAGTTGATTCGTGCTTTTTCAAATCCCTTCAATGGGTTCTGGTTTTGGCAGCGTTTTCCAGGACAGTTCACAGCCCTCCATTAGGCTCAGGATGGGACTTTGCCTGCTTTCAGTGAGAGTTACTGCAGCGCCAACACGACGGGCAGATTCCCTTCGGTTGGACCCTTCATCTGCTCTTGGGTTGCGCGATCCCTCTGCGGCTCGGACTCGCCGCATACAATATTCCCAAAAGTGCCCGAAAGCTTGAGGCCGCAACACAGCTGCAGTGAGGTCAACAAACCTTTATTTAAACAACAAAGCAGGTAACTTCGCATCACTTAGCTTCGTCCTTAGTCCGTCTAATGCATTTCGGAGAATCTTTCTCCTTCCTCAGAGACTGCGTGCCAAACACCAATTAATCGCATCACTGCAACTCCCCTTCATGCTTTTAACTGATTGGCCTTCAGTGTGCCTCATTGTTCGTAATTGCTCAGATGCATGTCGGGAGATGTAGTTGATTCGTGCTTTTTCAAATCCCTTCAATGGGTTCTGGTTTTGGCAGCGTTTTCCAGGACAGTTCACAGCCCTCCATTAGGCTCAGGATGGGACTTTGCCTGCTGCAGTAACTCTCACTGAAAGCAGGCAAAGTCCCATCCTGAGCCTAATGGAGGGCTGTGAACTGTCCTGGAAAACGCTGCCAAAACCAGAACCCATTGAAGGGATTTGAAAAAGCACGAATCAACTACATCTCCCGACATGCATCTGAGCAATTACGAACAATGAAGCACACTGAAGGCCAATCAGTTAAAAGCATGAAGGGGAGTTGCAGTGATGCGATTAATTGGTGTTTGGCACGCAGTCTCTGAGGAAGGAGAAAGATTCTCCGAAATGCATTAGACGGACTAAGGACGAAGCTAAGGGATGCGAAGTTACCTGCTTTGTTGTTTAAATAAAGGTTTGTTGACCTCACTGCAGCTGTGTTGCGGCCTCAAGCTTTCGGGCACTTTTGGGAATATTGTATGCGGCGAATCCGAGCCGCAGAGGGATCGCGCAACCCAAGAGCAGATGAAGGGTCCAACCGAAGGGAATCTGCCCGTCGTGTTGGCGCTGCAGTAACTCTCACTGAAAGCAGGCAAAGTCCCATCCTGAGCCTAATGGAGGGCTGTGAACTGTCCTGGAAAACGCTGCCAAAACCAGAACCCATTGAAGGGATTTGAAAAAGCACGAATCAACTACATCTCCCGATATGCATCTGAGCAATTACGAACAATGAGGCACACTGAAGGCCAATCAGTTAAAAGCATGAAGGGGAGTTGCAGTGATGCGATTAATTGGTGTTTGGCACGCAGTCTCTGAGGAAGGAGAAAGATTCTCCGAAATGCATTAGACGGACTAAGGACGAAGCTAAGGGATGCAAAGTTACCTGCTTTGTTGTTTAAATAAAGGTTTGTCGACCTCACTGCAGCTGTGTTGCGGCCTCAAGCTTTCGGGCACTTTTGGGAATAAAAATATATATATATATATATATATTACCCACTGGCGGTCGCCAGAAGGTAGTTATAGTTAGGACCTATTTTCCATAGGAAATCCTCAACATTCTAATTGGAATACCTTTGGCGCCCGTTGACGATTCTTCGCGAAATTTTCAAAACTTTTGGCTAGCTCCAGTCCGCTCCTATCCTGAAAGTCTCCGGATGATTCATGTAGCGGGGGCTGAGAAAAAAGGGGGGGTCCCAAAACGTGTTTTCCCCATGCAATTTCCCATAGGACCTTTAGCTGCAGCTACAGCCTGAACTGCTGAACGGAATTACACCAAATTTGGCAGAAAGATAGACCTTGGTTCAGAGTCATGCCTTTTGCTTAAATGGTGTAAATCCATTGAGTAGTTCCTGAGAAAATCAAAAGTAAAATCTCATATATATATCTGGGCGGAGCCTAACCACATATCTCATCATGAGATCTGATTGGCTGTCAGCACTTCATCCAAGAAGTGTTGGCAGCCATCTTGGGACCAATATACATGATAGCACCTCATTAAAAAGCATTGCAGTTAATAGAAGGTTTTAAGACTTTAGTTACATTATAAATCATTTGTTGATGGTACTATACTCATTTTTGGAATTGTGGTATGTGTCAGGAATCGTAGGCAGAAGCGCCTACCCAGCGTGTAACAACTACAATTCCCAGCAGCCCCGGGGCCCGGAAGTAGACGTCCATATAACGGCGTCCAACCTGGCCGGCGATGTGCGTAATTCCATCAGAGGAGGAAGGTCGGAGAATGCAGCGGCTGAGATACGCTGTGTGTTAAGAAGAGGGAGAAGGAGTCTGGTGAAGCCGGCAGACGGAGGTCCGCGGTGGGCGTGTTCCTCAATACTGGCGGCGAAGACTATCGGCTCGGAGAAGGTAGGAGACGTCCCTGGCTCCCTCCACGATACTCACGCTCCTGGACGAGTGCTCGGACGAGCACGAAGGTTGTGAGCAGCGGAGGCGCTGCATTACCCCGAAGCATCCGAGGAGGTGCTTATCTTGTGTGGAAGCTCGAGGGAGCTACCTAACCCCCTAAGCAGTAATCTTGTACCCACGAGGAGGTCAGGCTCCAGGAGGGCTATCTAGCGTGGGACTACGGTCATAGGAATTCCTGCTCGGCTGAGCAGAGGGAAGTGAAGAAGTTACTCCTATCCTGGGGTTCAAAGGGGGCGTGCAGCAAAAGCGAAACCCGATCTGGATAGCCACAGAGGGGGAGGTTCCACGTATAGGCAACCCCGAAGAGAGCAGGTTCCTGTGGCCACCGAGGGCGAACCCATGGAGGGGGGGGCAGTGAGAGCCCCGTTGTCTAAAGCAGAAAGGGAAAGTCGCCGCACCCTGGGCCTTTGTATGTATTGTGGGAAACGAGGCCATTTCGTGCGCGAATGTCCGGCAAAACCCAAGGCCACCAATGTTTCATACAAAGGAAAAAGGGCAGCGGTTTCTACAGTGGGCAAAGAAACCCGCAGCCAGGAGCAAGGCCCGTTGGGGACCTCAGGGGACACCGACTGGAGAATACCGTCGTTGTCTACGAACCGATCCACAGATACAGAAGCCCATATAGTGCTGCAAGCTGGATTAGCAGTAGGGCAGCAGGTGCATCAGGTCTTAGTGATGTTAGATTCAGGGGCCACAGGCAACTTTATTGATCAGGGGTTGGTCAGAACATTGTCCATAGGGGTAGTCCCGCGGGGGTCCCCGGAAGAGGTACTGGCGGTGGATGGCGAGCCTTTGAAATCTGGTAGAATCACACTCCACACCGAGAACCTGAAGATGTCCTTAAGGGATGGGGCAAAACAACATGTAGAAGATATAGAATTGAACATCATAGAGGCCCCACAATATGAGGTCATATTAGGAATGCCGTGGTTCTGTAGCCACAACCCAACAGTGGATTGGAAGGAACGAACGGTTAGGTTTCTTTCACCATGGTGTGCAGAACGATGTCTTAAGGTACATCAAGCAGTGGCCCTCGCCTTGACCTATCCCTTTTGTGTCGCTACCGTGGCAGAAAAGGAAGTGGAATTACCAGCAGAGTACTCCGGGTTTGCAGATGTTTTCGATAAATCTCAGGCGGAGCGCCTTCCCCCACATAGGACATATGATTGTCGGATTGACCTAGTGGAGGGAGCGGACATCCCCACGTGTAGGGTTTATGCCCTGTCAGAGCCGGAAACACGCCATTTAAGGGAGTACTTAGATCACTACTTGGCGCTGGGGTTCATTAGGCCATCCCACTCCCCTGCCGCGTCACCACTATTTTTCATAGCTAAGGCCAACGGAGAGTTGAGGGCGTGTTGTGACTACAGGATGTTGAATGAGAACACCATTAGGAATAGGTATCCGCTGCCACTCATCAGCGTCCTGTTGGATCAAGTGCGAGAGGCAGTGGTATTCACGAGGTTAGACCTAAGGGGGGCCTATCATTCGGTGAGAGTCAGACAGGGGGACGAGTGGAAGACTGCTTTCAAGACTCGTTTTGGTCTGTATGAATATCTGGTGATGCCGTTCGGGCTATGTAACGCCCCAGCGGCTTTCCAGTTCTTCTTGAACGAAGTCCTAAGAGAGTATATGGACATCTTTGTAGTCGTCTACATTGATGACATTCTGATTTATTCAGCCACAGTAGAAGAACACTCCAGGCACGTAGGATTGATCTTGGAGAAATTAAGGGCAAACAAATTGTATTGTAAGCTCAGCAAGTGCGAGTTTGGAGTGACGACTGTGGAATTCCTGGGAGTGATTCTGAGTCCGGAGGGGTTGAATATGTCGGACAGGAAGGTGAAGGCGATCCGTGAATGGCCCATTCCAGGATCGGTTAGGGAAATTCAGAGTTTTCTGGGATTCGCGAACTATTATCGCCGTTTCATACAGGAGTTCTCCCAGATAGCAGTGCCAATTACTCGGCTGCTTCGCAAGGGAGTGCCTTTTGGGTAGACAACGGAAGCCACGACCGCTTTTGAACTACTCAAGACAGCTTTCACCTCGGCTCCCATACTCCGGCACCCTCAGATGGATGTTCCGTTCATAGTAGAAGCTGATGCTTCTGAGGAGGCCATAGGGGCCGTTTTGTCGCAACGAGACAAGGTCACGGGGCGGCTGCACCTGGTAGCCTTTCTCTCCAGGAAGCTAGATAAGGCCGAATTGAATTACACTGTAGCCGAGAAGGAACTGTTGTCAATAAAAAAGGCCTTTCAGGAATGGCGTCACTACTTGTGGGGGGCACAACATACAGTGACAGTTTACTCTGACCACAGAAACCTTCAGTACATGAAGACGGCGCGGCATCTAACACCACGACAAATGAGGTGGACTCTTTTTTTTTTAAGAATACGATTTTCAAATCACCTTCAGGCCTGGCACCGAGAATCGGAAAGCAGATGCCCTGTCCAAACAGTCCATGGGGGAAGACCATCTAACCCCCGCACCAGTGGCTATCATCAATCCCACCAAGGTTATCTGTGTGTTAAGGGCAGACCAATTCATGGAAGAGGTACGAATCAGCCGCTCCGTGGAAGACTGGAAGAAGTGGGCTCAGGAGGATAAGGTACGAATCCTGAAGAAGGGACTCCCTTTTCATCTAAACCGGCTGTTCCTACCGTCAACCAAGTTGCAGTGCCAGGCGTTTCATTGGTGTCACGTCTCGCCCTTGGCTGGTCATCCGGGGATCCGGAAGACGTTGGAGGCCATGACCAGGCATTTTTGGTGGGAATCCATGTCTCGAGACGTCCATCTGTGGGTGACACAATGCGAAGTGTGTGCCAGAACCAAAGGAGAACGAAGCAGAAAGAAAGGGAAACTGCTCCCTCTACCCAATCCCCAACAACCATGGAGGAATATCAGTCTTGATTTCATAACCGGTCTCGCTATGGATCAGGGGTGCTCGGCTATCCTGGTCGTAGTGGACAGTTTGACCAAGATGGGTCATTTTATCCCCTGTCGAAACCTCCCTACGGCAGGACAGACAGCCCAACTGTTGTTGACTCATGTGGTGAGATTCCACGACCTGCCAACCGTGATCGTGTCGGACAGGGGCCCTCAATTTATATCCAGTTTCTGGAAGACATGGTGTAAAGTGCTACACGTCGAGTCCGCCACCTCAACCAGCTTTCATCCTCAGACCGACGGTCAGACGGAGCGCCTAAACCAGACATTAAAACAGTTTCTTAGGTGTTACGTGTCAGAGGCACAAGGCTCCTGGGTGTCCATGCTTTGGTTGGCGGAGCTATCCTACAACAACGCCCTTCACAGTTCAATAGGAATATCCCCGTTTATGGCAAACTTTGGATACAATGCCAAGACGCTCCCGGTGGAGATCCCAGCTGAGGTGACCTGTCAACCATCCATTCAGGCGCACGTACACGCACTACAAAAGCTTCATCAGAAGACGCAGCGGGCGCTTCAGGCCGCCAAACAATCCTATAAGAGATGGGAAGACCGGAAAAGGATCGATGGACCTCAATATGCTGCGGGGGATAGGGTCTGGCTGTCCACCCGAAACATCAGATTCAAGCTGCGCAGCATCTTCCATCCTAGATACATCGGTCCTTATATGGTAGTGCGACAGGTCAATCCGGTGGCGTATCGACTCCGTCTGCCAGGCTCACTCAGGATCCACCCGGTTTTCCATTGTAGCCTGTTGAAGCCGGCGGCAAAGGCCAGAAGGAGAGCCCCGCCACTGGTGTGGGGTGAACACGGATTGGAATACGAGGTCCGGAGCATCCTGGACGCCAAATACCACGGAGGCAAGTTGTGGTTCTTGGTCTCTTGGAGGGGGTACTCGGCAGAGGATGATTCATGGGAACCTGCGGAGGCTGTGCACGTGCCGACTGCGGTGAAAAGGTTCTACGACAAGCATCTGGGGAAACCAGGGTCTAGGAGGCGCTTGGGGAGAGGACCTTCTGTCAGGAATCGTAGGCAGAAGCGCCTACCCAGCACGTAACAACTACAATTCCCAGCAGCCCCGGGGCCCGGAAGTAGACGCCCATATAACGGCGTCCAACCTGGCCGGCGATGTGCGTAATTCCATCGGAGGAGGAAGGTCGGAGAACGCAGCGGCTGAGATACGCTGTGTGTTAAGAAGAGGGAGAAGGAGTCTGGTGAAGCCGGCAGACGGAGGTCCGCGGTGGGCGTGTTCCTCAATACTGGCGGCGAAGACTATCGGCTCGGAGCTGGTAGGAGATGTCCCTGGCTCCCTCCATGATACTCACGCTCCTGGACGAGTGCTCAGACGAGCACGAAGGTTGTGAGCAGCGGAGGCGCTGCATTACCCCGAAGCATCCGAGGAGGTGCTTATCTTGTGTGGAAGCTCGAGGGAGCTACCTAACCCCCTAAGCAGTAATCTTGTACCCACGAGGAGGTCAGGCTCCAGGAGGGCTATCTAGCGTGGGACTACGGTCATAGGAATTCCTGCTCGGCTGAGCAGACGGAACTGAAGAAGTTACTCCTATCCTGGGGTTCAAAGGGGGCGCGCAGCGAAAGCGAGTCCCGATCAGGATAGACACCTGGTGGGAGCAACCAGGGGATATCTTGAAATAAAGAACATACAGAGGCATGATTCTTAGCGTGTTGATCCTCACTTGGTGAAGGAGCGCTAACATTTGTGAGAACGCCGGCGGCGGTTAATTACCGTGGAAGCCTTCCAGTGGTTCTTGCAGACTTAAGGGAAAGAGTTTGGAGTGGACTCCATTGTCTGAAGGAAGACTGGAGTTAGAGTCCATAGCGTTGCATGGCCAGTACTGGGTGATTTACGTTGTGTACCACAGAGGAGGTCTGTGGGCTACATATCTGGTTTTGTGGTCCTGAGAGAGGCATCTCAGAGATCGCGGGGACGGACTCACATAGAACCTTGGTAAATATTGGCATTAGCGAGACCTATATGAGAGTAGCTGTTTCTTGTTGCAATAGTATGAATGTCTGTTTGTTTTTGTCTTACAGGTTCTAGTCCCTGCTGTCCCTTCCCTTTTTTTCCCTTTCCCTCGCTCGATCGCCTCTGGGCTCTGTAACCTTTGGTTGGAGTCCGGGGATATCGGGAGGTGGACCCTTGATACGTCGCCCGGACCCTGAGGAGCTCTGTAGTCCTAACAGTATGTTCTAAGGTGATTTTACCATGTGAAAAAGCCTTCTGCTGGGATATCATGTATCATGATTGAGAGAAAAAAAAATTCTCATGCTTTTCCCACAGAGGTTTGGAAGGTGATCTATAAGCTAAACTGAGAGCATATTTTCTGTAAATTCACATTATCTTTCTCAGTCATGTGAGAATGAAGTCTGACATTCTCAGTAAAACATGTACATCCAACAAGTGCCGAGACTTTCAGTTGCTTCCTTTGTGTTCTGCAGCTTCCCAGAGTGTTCCAAAGAACAACTAGAGCGCTAACAGTCCTACTTATGATAAACGTATAGCACACCTGAAGCCATCTTGATTGGAATAAAAAGGTAACTCTTAAAAATTTGATTTAAAAAGGAACAAAATGAGGGGGTACATTTTGCCATAGAAAGTATGATTAGTGCTGCAGAAACAAAAATTAGGGCACATTTTGAGTGACTTCTCAAATCCTCTTCTATTTCATTAAAAAATTCTGACATGCAGACTGAAACATGCACTTTCAATACCAGCAGCAGACTTCCCTGGTGAGCAGTAGCTTTACTACAGTGATCTAATGAGCAACTAGAGTGCTAAAATTCGGAATTTATGGCAAATGTGTGATACATCTGAATGCCTTCTTGATGGAATCAAAGTAAACAACTGAAAGTATTCCTACTGAGGAGACTGTAGTAAATGAGGAAATTAGGAAAGTTCATAACAAATAAGTCTCCCAAGATGGCCACCAGAGACAAATGTAGCTCAAATATCACCCAGATGTAGCCCAAGTATAGCCCAATGACAGAATGTCCCAGCGTGTTTTAAAGAACAACTAGAGCACTAACAATCTTGCTTATGACAAAAGTATGGCACACCTGAAGCCATCTTGATTGGAATAAAGTCGTAACACTTAAAGCATTTAATTTAAAAAGGAACACAATGAGGGGGTTAATTTTGCCATAGAAATTATGATTAGTGCTGAAGAAAGAAAAATTAGGGCAGATTTTGAGTGACTTCTCAAATCCTCTTCTATTTCATTTAAAAATTCTGACATGCAGACTGAAACATGCACTTTTAATACCAGCAGCAGACTTCCGCGGTGAACAGTAGCTTTAATACAGTGATCTAATGAGCAACTAGAGTGCTACCATTCAGAATTTATGGCAAATGTGTGACATATCTGAATACCTTCTTGATGGAATCAAAGTAAAAAACTGAAAGCATTTCCTACTGAGGAGACTACAGTGAATGAGGAAATTAGGAAACTTCATAACAAAAAAATCTCCCAAGATGGCCACCAGAGAGGAAAGAGCCCAAATGTAGCCCAAATATCACCCAGATGTAGCTCAAGTAAAGCCAAAAGACAGAAGTGTGCAAAACACTTATTTTGTTGTGTTTTTGCAGTTTTATATAGTGCAGACTTGTCAGGTATTGGAGTGCTTTACATGAGCATTGGTTACATCACACAAGAACAAATTCATTTTGGTTGTAGACATGGGGAGATTAAGTGATTTGACCAGAATCACAGAATGTCGAGCTGAAGCAGAAACTCCAACCAGGTTCCCCAGTTGCAAAGTCTGCAGCTCTGGAAGTAGCACCACATCCTCTCCCCAACATTTAATCAAGTGGTCAACTGGATAAAAAAACATAAAGATAACATTAATTTAAAAGTGCTTTGTCGCTATTTGAAAACTCAGAAAATATGTCCTCATTTTAGTTTTTTAGAGCACTAACCATAATTTTGATGCAAATAAAACCCTCTCATATATGTAATTTCTAAAGGAAATGCTCTAGGTATTACAGTTTTGATTACATCAAGATGACGTCAGGCGTTCCACACTTTTGTGATAAATATAGAATGTTAGCAATCTAGTTGTTCATTAGGATACTGTTGAGAGGCAGAGGCAGGTAGGAGGGTGCAGAGGCAACAATTTGACCACACTGGCCAGGCAGGAAGGGCCGTGGCAGCACACCAGACTATGGATGGCAGTGGAAAGGGGGGCAGGGGCAACAAACCAACAATACAGGACTGGCAAGAGAGGCTGTGGCAATATAATAGACCATTGTGGGCAGAAGGAAGAGGCAGTGGTTGAGCTGTGCTCATGACGGAACCGTTCCGTCATGACCACGCCCGCGCAAGATTCCGTCAGCACAGCGGCGGAATCTGCGCAGCATGGAAGGGGTTAAGCTCAAATGGGCTTTATTTGATCTATCTCCTGTCTACAATCTCCTCTTTTTCAATGTAACTCAAAGGGAAAAATCAATACCCCAGTTTTTTTTCAAAATCTCCCTCTTACCAAGTTCAAAATGTTCACAAGTATGGTACATTGAATAATGGAATGCAGGAGGAATTGGGGTAGGGACATAGACTTGGATAACAGAGGACAGGAGGGACATGGAGTGCTGCACCAAACTGACCCTGCAGGGCAGGCATCAGGGTTTGCAGCAGCACAATACACCACACAGGGCATGCGGGACGGGAGTGTAGCACAACAATCCATAGAAAGCAATAGGTTGGGGACAGGACCATGCACATGGACAACAGAGAACAGAGGGGGAAAAGGCAATGGTAGCTAGCTGACCATAATGGACAGACAGGAGAGAAAGCTGCAGCATAACAGACCATAAATGGCATGAGGGACGGATCATGGGCATTACAATGGAACAGACAAGCCAGGAGGGAGGGAAAAGGGGTCTGCACATGGAAACAGAGGGCTGGGGGCAAGGGAGCAGGGCAGGAGCAGCACGATGACCATGGGGGTCAGGAAGGATGGGCACTAGAAGCAACACACACCATGGAGAGCAACAGTGAGACTATGATGGCATACACACAGACCATGGAGGGAAGGTGGGAGGGGGTCAGGGGCAGTTAGCTGACCACACAGGGAAGGTGGGAGGGGCCGTGGCAGCACAGAAGACCATGCATGGCAAGCGGGAGGATTAGTGGCAGCACAATGGCTATGATGGGCAACAAGGAGGGTGCAGGGGCATGCACAAAGGACCATGGAGGATAGAAGGGAGGGTCAGGACCTGTGCACAGACAAGAGAGTTCAGGAGAAGGGGCCTCACAACAGACCGCGCGGGGCAGGCAGGAGGAGCAGTTGCAGCACAACAGACCAGGAAGGGCAGAAGGGTGTGGCAGTAAAATAGACCATGGAGGACAGGAGGAAGTGGATGGGGCATGGCATGTGGACAGGCAAGGTGGAGGTGGCAGGGACAGGTTACAGTCATCTGACAATGCTAGGCAGGTGGGAGGGGAGTGGCAGCTCAACAGAACACTCAGAGTAGATAGGAGTGGCAGGTCCATGGAACATGGTGGGCAAAAAGGATGGAGCATGGGCATGCACAAAGACATCGGAGGGGAGGGGGAAGGAGAATAGGGGCAGCAAGCTAAGCACAGAGGCTAAGCAGGAGGTCAATGATGGGGCATGGAATTGGGCAATGGAGGGCAGGAGGAGTGGACTGGTACATCATGCTAAATGGAGGGCAGTGGCAGCACATCAGACCATGCATGGCAGGAGGGAGGAGGGTTGTCCATGGATTCATACAACAGAGGATAGGGAGGAGGGGGATGGGGCAGCAGGCTAACTGTTCAGAGAAGGTGGGTATTAGGAACTTTATTGTTTTTAAAATGTGTGTCTGTGCGAACTACATAAAATATGAACAAGTATGCAGCATAAGCTCACTTTTATTCAGGAAGAAGAGGAGGTTTGTGACTGTCACTCCGGGCTTACTTGGCAGAAACACCCCCTGACCCTCCACCCCTATCGCAAAATGTAATGCCCCTGAAAAGGGTAGGTGAACGCAGTGTTGTATGGAACATAGTCCTGAGAGCACGATTGAAAATGAAAACTAGATATAGTGTATGGTATAAACTATGCACCAAAAAGTGTGATATAAGATGAACCGGGCATGAAATATAATATGCAATACATTGTGCGCAATGACAGATTCATTGGAGAGCACGAGATAGCACAGGCACTGGCGCGTGCTATGCGATATGCGCCTTGGAGTGTAATATGCACAGGGTAGTGTTGTGTAACCTAACTAGTCTCTAAAGTTGTAATATAAAATATGTGCTGGGGAGTGTAACGTTTCATATGCACTTTGACAAAGATATGGATCCCAGATTGTAATATGTATGGCATAGCACTGTGCGATATAACATAGGCATCATGGAAGGCACGTTAGATGGGGCAATAAAACCTGTGCGAAAGCAAGTGTGGCATGACATATTCACGGGGTGGTGTTACAGTGCACATGGGCTAGAGAGTGTCATAGCATACGCACTAGGTGGTGGAATACAACACATCGGTGTGTGGCACTCGGCAGGCACTGGTGGGTGCAACACAGCATTGGTCTCAGTCAGGAGCGCGCTGTGACTCTCAAGTGAGGTTCGTCTCCTTTCCAAAGAGTAAAATAAAAAGTATTACACATCCGGCGGTGGATGTGTGTTTTATTAACCGTGAAAGGGGTTTCTTGCATAGTTTTGGTCAAATTTTTGTCAAATCCCCTTTGAATGGCTTGGTGTGCGTGTGTATTAAATGTGCCCGTCAATAGCTACCAATGTTTGTATAAATAAACAACAAGGGTGTCTACTTGGAGAGTACCCACCGGCGGGGGCACCGGGATTAGGCACGGTAGGGTGTCAGACACGTTAGAGCTTCACTAGCGGTGTAAATACATTCCACGTGGATTCATTGTATGCATAGCCGCCTTTTAATGAATATGACGCAAATCGTCATGGTGATAGGTACGTACGGTTTGTACAGCATGTCCTAGGTGTTTCTATAAATATATTTTTTTTTAAATAATATAAAACAATGGCCGGCCCCGGGGGATGGGGTCCCCGGGGCCATAAGTGGCCTGAGGAGGGGGGCAACGCAGTCCCCCTCCTAAAGAATTAAAAAAAAAAAGGCCATGCCCCGGGAGTTGGGGTCCCTGGGGCCGATTAAGGCCTTGGGAGGGGGGCCACGTGGCCCCCTTCCAAATTAAAAAAAAACAAAAAAAAAAAATTAGGAGCAGGTCCTGGGGGATGGGGTCCCCAGGGCCAATAAATTAGAAAAAGAAGGGGGGCCACACAGCCCCCCTTCTTAAAAAAATTAAATATATAAAAGAACGGAATCGCGCCGGAGGCCACGCCCCTCCTTGCAGCACTCTGCAAACGCGCCCCCTGGCGAGTTGTAAGCTGGGGAATTAATTCCCCTTCAATACTGAGGGACCCAGAGGGCCAACTAGCCCAACAGGTATCTCAGGTATGAGTCAGGGAGCTGAGTTGCAGACAGGTGTTCTGGGGCCACGCCCCTTTTGACACCTCTCTGCAACGCAGCTCTGTGGTGCTTACTGGAGGTACCTAGTGGGCTAGCTTGACCCTAGGGACCCTTAGGATTCAAGGGGACTTAATCTCTCAACTTAGAACGGCCACAGGGCGCATTTACACAGTGGTGAAGGGAGGGGACGGGGCCTGAGGTGACGTGTGCAAACACGCCCTATGGCACGTTTTAAGTTGGGGATATAATTCCCCTTTAATCCTGAGGGCCCCTGGGGGCTAACTAGTCCACCAGGTGCTTCCAGTAAGCGCCACTGAGCTGCATTGCAGAGAGGTGGTCTAGGCCGTGCCACTTTTTACACCTCTCTGCAACGCAGCTCTGTGGTGCTTACTGGAGGTACCTAGTGTGCTAGTTGGACCATAGGGACCCTCACGATTTCAAATGAACTTAATCTCCCAACTAAAAACGGCCACAGGGCGTGTTTACACAGTGGTGAAGGGAGGGGACGGGGCCTGAGTTAACGTGTGCAAACACACCCTGTGGTGCGTTTTAAGTTGGGGAAATAATTCACCTTCCATCCTGCGGGACCCTGGGGGCCAACTAGCCCACCAGGTGCTTCCAGTAAGCGCCACTGCGCTGCATTGCAGAGAGGTGGTCTAGGCCGTTCCCCTTTTTACATCTCTCTGCAATGCAGCTCTGTGGCGCTTACTGGAGGTACCTAGTGGTCTAGTTGGACCCTAGGGACCCTCAGGATTCAAGGGGACTTAATCTCCCAACTTAAAACGGCCACAGGGCGTGTTTACACACTGGGGAATGGAGGGGACGGGGCCTGAGGTGGCGTGTGCAAACACACCCTGTTGCGCATTTTAAGAGGTAGTTTTAATCCCACTGCCCTATTATATACTAGGGGCTTACAGAGGAGGTTATGCTAATCACAGGGGGACCTCAACACATAGTGTTTCCTAGTGTATGTAGGTGTTTTCACTGTATTCTAAGTGTCTTTTAACATAGCACTGGCTCTAGGACTGGTTAGTCAGACTCAGTTACCACCAGTATCTGTCTGAAAAAGTTGAGGGTACAGGATGATTTTGCAACAAGGCTTCTTTCTGCTCTTCTGTTTGTTCCTTCTGCACGTTATCCTTCTTCCTGCACTTTTCTTCGTCTTTGAGGACTTCTGTTGCTTCTTTCTGCATTTCTTTTTTTCTTTCTGTGCATTTTTTCTTCTTTCTTCACATGTCCTATCTCTGTAGGCATAGTTAGAAATTAGCATTTAAAAAACCTTTGAAATTTACTGAAAAAACCATAGGTTTCAGGCATGTTATAGTTAGGAATTAGCATTTAAAAAACCTTAGAAATTCACTGAAAAAACCATAGGTTTCAGGGGCGTAATAGTTAGCTGGACTTTTCACTCGTACAAAACCATTGAAATTCCCCCGTTATAGTTAGTTCAGCTTACTATAACTCGCGTGCCCGCAATGCACTGCTAATGACGTCACATATTACATCACTCATGACATGGTCAGTGACATTACTCATGACATCACTCATGACATCTCAAATGACATCACTGATGACATCACTCATGACATCATCCTTGTGATAGAGTGGCAGACCTCCTCTCACCCTAATATAACCTTTGATACACACATTCAAAAATAGAAACTACAATTTTCAAAACAATGGACATACCAATACCAGTTACAACAACCTATTCAGTAATTCTAAGATCCACATACACATCCACTCATTCACCAACAGTCCTATACAGTCACTCATGCATGTACTCACTCATCATATGTACTCATACACCTATACATCCTGTTGCACAATGCCACTCATCCATAGAGTTACTCACACACATAGTCACTCGTGCTAATAAAGAATCAAATCTCCATTTACTAGCATATACAGTTATACACACACCACCACACTTACTTCTACAGAAACTTACACATACTTGGTCTTTTAAACAATCACTTATAGAAACACATACTTATTCATACAGGAACTCTTCCAATCTCTCACTCTCACATATACTCGCTTATATACACCAATTGTCACATATACTAGTTTAAAACTTATGTAGTTACTCATAAAGACACTATTGAGACACTCATTCACTCACTAACACACCCATACACACACTCATTCACCCATAGAGTCCTGCACACATGCTGTTTTCAAAACATACAAACAGTGAGTCACTAATTCAAGCACCTATACACTACGCAATACCCCCCACCGAACCATACAGACACTCAGACACTCATACTGATACTCAAAAAACCAACTAATAACCTATATAGACACTCATGTAGCTACTCACCAACCATGCAGCCACTTATACACAAGGTGAGAGACTGATACAGATATTTACATATTTAAACATTACTTACTAAGCCATGTATTCACTAAGATACACTTAATCAGTCAGTTATACAATCGATTTTTCAAAAACAAATCATCCATTTAGACAATTATATACCCATTTATTCTTCCATCGACCTTGAGATATACATATATAAAACATATGTAATTTTCAGAAAAACACACATTCACTGGATGATGTCATCAGTGATGTCATCAGTGATGTCATTTGAAATGTCATCAGTGATGTCATCAGTGATGTCACTAACCATGTCATGAGTGATGCAATATGTGACGTCATCAGCAGTGCATTGCGGGCGCGTGAGTTATAGTTAGCTGAACTAACTATAACGGGGGAATTTCAATGCTTTTGTATGAGTGAAAAGTCCAGCTAACTATACGCCCCTGAAACCCATGTTTTTTTCAGTGAATTTCTAAGGTTTTTTAAATGCTAATTCCTAACTATAATGTGCCTGAAACCTATGTTTTTTTCAGTGAATATATATATATCTGTATACAGTAGAAGGTTGCCGTCTTGAGTGGCATTCACCCTGTCCTATCTCAGTGGAGATGCTGCTTCTTGGTCAATGCTTTTAGTTTCAAGAGATGGTCCAATTCTCTGTAATTGTGATGAATTTAAAAATAATTTTTCAGAATATTTGACAGAAGAAAAGTTTCCCAAGCTACTGATAATGAAGTGCTGGAATTGAAGCAAGGCACTAGTGACATAGTCGCTTACCTAGCTCAGTTTAATAAATTGATTGTGGAGACAGAATGGCCAGAGACTAAGAGAGAGGCCTTATTTTACTTGGGTCTAAAAGATGAACTAGATGGTGCCCCAGCTCAGATACCTAATAGACCCAACAAAGTTTTTGCACTAATGTATCTGGTTTTGGAGATAGATTATCAACAAACTGAACGAAAAGGAGAAAAGAAGAAAGAATTCTGCCTAAATGTTCCAAGATTTGATTTGGTGAGGATTGAAAACTCCAGGGTCTCAAACAATACCCAGAGGATAGAACCCATGCAGATTGGCACAATTTGAGGACCGCTCACCAAAGAAGAAAAAAAAAGAGAAGACAAAATAACTTATGTTTATATAGTGAAGCAAGTGGACATTTTTATGAAAATCTGCCCCAAGTAACCGAAGCTGTTGCAGAAGGAAAACTTTCAGCACCTCCAGTGGCAGGAGGTGGGCTGGTGAGTGATAAAGAAGAAACTCATAATTTGGCAAATGGTCTATAATCTTCAGCTCCCCATCTGACCCTATCAATGATGCTTAAGTTTTGACGTTTACCCGAACTTTCTGTAATGATAGATTCAGGACTCACATAAAATTTCGGCGTCTTGAAATTTGCTTAAACAATTGGTTTAAGAACTATACATACGGAACCAGTAGAATTGATTTCTAAGGAAGATCCTCGAGAGATCATTCAATTAATTTTAATTGATGCCCCACATATTCTATTGGAATAAGTAGAATCGGAAAAACACAACCACATAACTCTTATGACTGCAAAATTGAATTACAACCAGGTGCAAATTTGCAGTGCAGTTGGGTTTATGCATTAACTGAAATAGAAATGGAACATTTGAAGGAATATATTCAGAAATATTTAGCAAATAGATTGATTAGGCCCTTTAAATCTCCAGTCTCTTCTCTCCTATTCTTTGTTCCAAAGAAAGAGGGAGAGTTAAGAATATGTACAAATTACAAAGCCCTTCATCATATAACTACAAACAAATTGTTACCCTCTGCCTCTCATCTCAATCTTATTAGATCAAGTGAAAGGCGGCACAGATTTTTACATAATTAGACTTGGGAGAGGCTTAGCATCTTATAGTAAAGTAGGGAGACGAATAGAAGACAACCTTCAGAACCATGTGCAGTCTCTTTGATACCAAGTCATTCCCTACAGGCGTTGCAATACCCAGGTAAAAGGAAGCATATCCCCTTTCGAATGCTATCTGCCTGTAGCAAATTCCTGCTTTGGAAATAACTGCAGAAGGGCAATACCTAAGCAGAGATTCACAAGCTAAACACCACAGACTTCTTTTTGATGGGGGAACAGCTCCCTATCAATCAGCTAATGTCCCTCTCCGCTCAAGTCACAGTCTTTCTTCAAACCAGGAGAGGCAGACAGGTTGTCTTTGCCCCCAAATTTACCCCAGGGGCTGAAATCCCACTAGACACCAGCAATTTGCTTATAGTGCACATAAAAAAGGGGCGGGCAGCCCTCCCAGGCATCAAGCCATGTCCAAACTCCAAATGGGCACTACAATCTTTCTGTCCCTATGATGGCTGTTTGGTGGTGTTTAATTCCCAATATACCCCTTTGGTGTGGCAGAAAGCCCACTAGATACTAGGGAATTACACTTTGGTGGAAATAAAAGGAATGATGGTGTCCGACTGTGACATCGAGCTGTGGCCATCCCAAAAGGGGCAATACAAGTATTTTCTTCCCCTGCAGTGTTGATTGGGGGATTTGTCATTAATCTGCACCCAAGTGAAGCAGAAAGCCAACTGAATGCCAGGGATATATTTTTTAAAGTAATAATGGGAGGCCTGGGGGAAGGGCAGGCCCTTCTTGAAATCAGGGCACACCAGTATTCCTAAAGTCTGAAGCAACCCTATCCTCATGGCAAGCGAGAGTAACTTTTGATTCTTTTGAAGAGAGTAGCTTGGTGGATGTTGTGTCTCCCTTGGGATATGAGATGTCAAGCTTTCAAAGGGAGAAGAGGTCTATATCTGAGAGAGGTCCAGATCACTGCACAGTTCAAGTCCGCTCTCCCCATGGTTCCCACCTCTGGTTAGGAGAGAAAAGAGGAGAAAATAAAGGGAGGGAAGGAAACACTTCAAAACCTGTACAGCCATCGGGTCCCAACTGCGGAGCATACTTGTCCATATTGTTGGTGAAAGTCCCAAACCCACACAGGGTGTAGCCCCTCTCGAAAAAAGAGTCATCAGGGTGGGGGCTCCAGAGGAGGGAGGCAGCTGTTTGTGGCTTGAATAAGAAAAGAGGTGCAAAGTGTCAGAGTTCATGCTCCTAGAGTGCCCTTGAGGCCCTCTCAGGTGCCCAAAGTGGAGGAGCTAATGTTGCATGGGTGTTCAGGTCTCTTTCGGGGAGTGAGTTCCTCAGGATGGATGCCCGCTGTAAGGGTGAGCCCTGGTTCATCTGGAGCAGGTGTGATATGACATCTGCCTTGGTGTTGTCCGCTATTTCATGTCTTTTGTGGTGGGAGGTGTGCCACTCCGGATCATCTGGCTGTTTGCATTTCGGGGCTTTAGCCATCTTGTCCAGGGGCAGCCCCAGCAGGGAGGCGGCCTCTTGCATTGAACAAAGCATCCTACGCCTGCCGTTCCATTGAAATGTAAGACTTAAGGGTTGGCCCTATTGATATCTGATATTGCGCTCCATCAGGGCTGCTTTGACTGGGCAAAACCCTCTCCATATACGCAATGTCATAAGTGCTAGGTCTTGAAGTAGGTGACTTGTTGCTTCACAGAAGATCAAATCTGCCTTGCCTCACGCTGCAGTCATCATAATGGCCTCCTTATCCGCAAAGACGTGAAGACAGACCAGGACGTCAGAAGGGGGGCCTGATCTGAAGACAGCCAGGGAAACCCTGTGGGCGCAGACCAGCCTTAGGGGGGTAACGCTGTGTCACCTCTGACGGTCTGAAGTAGTAACATGATGTCATCACTTTGAGCCACCCGCAGAATGCCTCTGATTCGAATGTTGTTTCAATGGCTCCGATTTTCAAAGTCCTCCCATTTCTGCTGGAGGTAGATGTTTTGCTCCTCTAGGCACTCAGCCTTCTCCAGAGTGCCTCCCGAACTTCAGTGTGAGCACCCAGCACATAATCTAAATGGTCCACCTGATCTTACAGGTCGCTAACCTCTCTCCAGATCTCACGGATGCCGGATGTATTCCTGCCTTAACGGAGCCTATTTCAGACCACATTTCAGACAGAAAGCCCTCCATATACTATTGGGAGAGGGGAGTGGCTGGAGTTGCTTTTTCCTCTGAAGATGAGTCTGGTGGTTGCTGTGTTCATTCACCTGCTGCATGACGAAACCACATTTCCATGGCCTTGCTGTCTTTGGCAGATTTGTCCTTCACCATGGTGGAAGTAACTAGATGAGCAAGCAAGTTGCTGGTGTTCAAGATGCAGGTTGTGAGCCAGGAGGGACTATGAGCCTGTGATGTCCAATGTGAGGGAACATGACTGTGGCACCAAGTATCCTGTTCTGGGCTCTTGAGGGTCTAGGCACACATGGTACATGAGTAGTCCCCTAAGGGGTGGCACCGAAGGCAATGTCATCCATTCAAAGGTGGCCCCAGGCACTTAGGGTGCCAGCTCCCCAGATCCAGAGCACCACAAGTGCTCTGACAGCTCTAAAGAGTGAAGTCCCAGCCCCCAGTACTCTCTGTCGCTGGTCCAGGCTGTTCGTGGGGAGGGCCACCAGGGGCAACCCTGGAAGGCAGCAATCAGAAGCATGCTTGCGCCCCATCTCCAGGGCTTGGGATATGCAGTGAGCCACATGGAAATTGGATGGGAAACAGGATCCAAAGTGAAGGTACGCCTCCTCCTAAGTTCACGTTCTTTGTTTAGGAGCGGGCCTGAGTTTCAAGAGGCCTCACCCCTTGCTGGGTGTTGTTAGGGCTGGTCGGGGGTCCTGAGACACAGCCAGTCATCTCCACCGGGGGCCAATTTCCACAAAATCAGATGGGGGCATCAGCCGGGGCAGGCTGTTCCAGGAGGTTGTCCCTCTTGACAGCAAAGCTGGCCTGGCTGAGCTGTCACAGAGTTCAAGGAATCATGATGGCGGCAGGGCTAATGTTATGTTATGTTATGTTAAATAGTTTGTAGAGCGCGTGAATCACCCCCGTAGGGGTCTCTCAGCGCTGGCAGAACTGTGCGAGAATATAAAAGAGATGTCACTCCGTAAACATGGTGGTTTTCAGAATCTTCCTAAACCTGAGGTAGTTAGAGCATTGTCTGAGCGCGAGGGGGAGCTGATTCCAAACCAGCGGGGCTTGATAGGAAAAAGATCTACCTCCCATCCGTGCTTTCTTTATCCTGGGAATAAGTAGCAGAGATTTGGAGCATGATCTCAGTTCACGGTTAGGGGTATATCGGTGGAGCCTTTCAGCAAGATATATCGGTCCGGGGCCCCACAAAGCTTTATGTGTCAAGCAACAGCGCTTAAACAAGACACGTTTCCTCACCGGCAACCAATGCAAGTGATGGAGCAGCGGAAGGGAGGCTGATCTGAACGGAGCGTTGATAACCAGTCGTGCAGCGGTGTTTTGCACCACCTGCAAGCGACTGAGGGCAGATTCATTAGTTGCGACCAAAAGAGCATTGCAGTAGTCCATTTTATTCAACACAAGAGCTTGGACAAGCGTCTTGCGAAAAAAATCCGGGAGGAAAGGAAGGGCTTTCCTCAAGAGGCTCAGAGTGTAAAAGCAAGCACTGACTGTATGAGATACATGATCAGTCATAGTCATGGCCTGATCAAAATGAACACCGAGGTTCTTTACTGTTAATTTGGGTTGGGGAGCTGGGCCCAAATCAGTTGGCCACCAGGAGGGAGACCACATAGTGATGGCATCTCCATAGAGAATAATCTCTGTTTTGGTGGCATTCAGCTAATATCACGTGGTACTCCAGAGGTGTGTGTCAGCGCCTCTCAGGGAGATGGAGCAGCATTGTCTGCACTGTCTGGGTGGCTCGCCTTACATTAGGGTTGCAGAGGGGGGTCTCCACTTTGGGTTCAATTGAGTGCCGTGGGGCCACATGTGGACCCGAGGTCCGAAATAATGTGTGCTTCTCCATTCTCTGCCTGGCCATGTCCTCAACATTCATACATTTTTTAATCTTCCCCTTTGCAAATCGGTTATCACCTCCTTTGAAGAGTCATTACCCTATCAACAATTTGGGTCTGAAATTGTGTGTGCAAACCTTTGATACATAGCTTTCTGAAACACAATTTGAAAGAGACACCCTAAACACACCCTTTCCACACGGTGTTTCAGTACGCATTTCTAAACCCATTTGCAATTTGGTAATCACTACCAAAATTGTAAAATGAGATTAGAGAATGCTAAAACATCTTTGGGGGTCACAAACCAGGAGATTTGGCAAATTGCAGGGGATTGTACAGAGAAATGACTTCATACATCTGACCTTTAATGACGAATTAAAGGATATGCTTTTTACAGTACAGATTGAGGCAAACAAATACATTTTCCGATGGATCACAGACTGGTAGAAGGCAAGAGTGAAAGAAGGTGAGGTTAACTGAGTTATAGAGTTTCGGATCAACCATGTTCAAATCGACCACCTGAGAAAGTGAGAAATTCTTCCCCTTAGATCATGCAACTTGGAGCTATACATCGACAACTGTCAAGGGAGCAAAGTTCCAACCATAGAAAGACTATATTAATTAAAGCACATTTTGGTTCAGCGCATCTTATTTTAGGTGTCTCTGTGTAAGACCATTAGAGAGTTCATAACCAAGTTCTGACAAATACATAACCTACTGTTTCCAGGTCTGGGTGGCAAGTTCCTGGTGGCGAGTGGCGAGCTGGGCAGAGCGGAGATTGGAGAGCATAGTGACCTGTGTGTCAGCGAGCCAGCTGGCCGTAGAAACAGCCACAACTGAAGATCTGACCCGAAGCTGAGGTTGGAGATCAGTGTGCTGTGCGCAGTGAGCAAAGCGATGCGAGCAGTGAGCAGTGAGTGGCAAGCGGCAAGCGCAATGCTGATAGCAACACTGCTGCTGCCATCGCAAACACTGTCCTGTCCCTCCAGCCCTGCAAGACATGCCATCAAAAGGTTAGTACTGCACAATATCGTGCCGACCCAGCTCTGTCTCTAGGTGGAGGAAAAACTATTTGGGGCCATCGAGGACTGCGAAAAGGGGGAGCAGGAGTCCATCTCCAGCATCAGCCTCCTTCTGCACCCCCTTGAGCGCCACCAAGTCTGACTCACGTTGCACCATCTTGGTGCACCGCTTTACTGCTTCACAGCTTCCCTGTCACCTACAAGCCTGTGTAGATTTCGGCCCATGCCCTGCGCGCCCTGCTAACATCTGCACAGAGGTAGAGACAGGGTGTGGTGCTAGTGAGGGTGGGAGCAGGGAGGGGCAGTTGGTAAAGGTCTTGGTACTGAGTTCCTCAGTGACGCAATTCAAGGTGAGGACGTGAGGATATGAGACACTTATGGTGGCTGTGGTGAAACACAAAGAGCAGGAACAAACGTCAATTGATGCAGATGGTGGTGGGCAGCAGAGAGCACAATTCACTTACAAATCCTCACTCCTACAGCCAGGGCGATAGTAAGCTCACAGTGCTGCTGTATATTTTGCGAGCCTGAGAAGCCTGAAAAGTGTGACGAGCGTGGCTGCTGGTAGTTGGCGGCTGCTAAGTGTGTGCCCCACCAAGATCATGGAGACGGCCCATCTATGTTCGGGTGCAGCCTGCCGTTTCTGCTGGAGGGCCCCGCACACACTAGTTCTAGTCAACAAACATAAGGTGTTAGGCATAAGGCTGGTATTAATACAGTACAAGAACAGAACATGGTCCATTACGTCCATCAGCACCAGCACTAGTTGAACAGAATTCACAGAGGTAAAAGGGGTCCACAAGCTTGCAGTACAGATTCTTCCAGGTTCTTCCAGGTTCTTCCAGGAACTTTCAGGAACTCTCAGGATCTCCTGATCTAGGAGTTCTTCAGTGTCTGGGTGGCACACCGGCTGCTACCTCTCCAATTAAACGCATAAGGATAGCAGGATAATCACTTGGAAAATAGAAGAGGTATGTGCTCAGGCAAAGAAAGACCACCTTTTCCCACCATAAAAAGAAATAATTTCTTATTCAAACTTCTACAACATTGAAAGAGGTTAAAGCACAAATTACAGGGGGAAACCAACCTCTAATATCTACAATTACTCGCATGTGTGAAAAGTCAACAAGAATTCCTCATAAATTTGATTTTCAGAAAGATTTGACTGGAGCTATGCTAATAACTTTATCGGGGACGGAAACACACAGCCTTCAATACTCAATCAAACCGGAAAATAAGACGTACATAACAGGTCCGGAACAAGATCTGCAAGTCTTGGCCAGCTCAGATTATCAGGAAAAAGAGGAAAAGGTACATGCCTACTACAAACGTCTTTTACAGGTGTTCAAACAGTATAGTGGGTTTGAAAGTTTAGAAAACAAGGACATGACTCATTTTGTGTATCGATTTGTGACCGGGCTGTGATTGGACATATCTCAAATGATTAAGCAGCACATGTTGTGTTGGCAATCAAAGCCCATTGATGACATTTTAAAATATGCTAAATATTGTGGGGATGAAATTGACAATAAACGAAAAGCTTTAGAAGAAAAAGTAATGTGGGCTCAAGTAAAATTGTCTGAACAGCAAGAACTTCAATTAAATAAACAGACAGAAAATCAAGGAAGAGCACAAGGTCAAGGTCACAATAATGGGGGAAATCAACGGGGAAGGTTGAATCGGGAAGCGGCAAAGAAAAGATTTCCCTGTCATGGGTGCGGGAAGTTGGGGATTTGGAAGAACGAGTGTAAAACGTACAAGTTAATAATGGCCCGAATCAAAATTTAAATCCACAGACGCAGAATGAGGTGTTAATGAGTCATCAGCAATAGGGTATAGATCTTCAGAGTCAATTGCCACCTGCCCCTAAGTCAAAGTTTGTGAGTCAAGCCAAGTACAGTGTGGACGCCGGATTTCCAGATGGAAATGGTAGGACTACGCCCAGGGTTAGTTGTAACATCACAGTTTCTTTTGCAGGATCCCCTAAGTGATTATGAGCAGGAAATGATATCACTTTCTTGTTGGATACTGGTGCTACCAGGTCTACTGTGAGAACAGCAGACATTCCTAACCTGCCCCTCTCGGGTGAAGACAAGTTGTAGGTGTTTCGAACAAACGGATTAGAACCTCAATCACAGAACCAATGGAGGTGAAAATTGGAAATTTTATAGAAATGCATAAATTCGTGGAATGTGATTCAAGCCCTGTAAATTTGCTTGGAAGGGACTTACTGTGCAAAATTAATTGCACCATATTTTGCACACCGGATGGTGTTGCAATACAAACCCCAGATGAAGATGGAGTTTACAAGTTCATGTTAGCTAAACAGGGAACAGAAGTAAATTAATTATATTCGATGATGACACAAAATAAATTACCTGCCAAAGTCAAACTGACTGTAAATGCAGAGATATGGGATTTTACTGGAGAAGAAATAGGATTAATGGCAAATGTAGATCCCATAAAAGTGACAGTGAGATTGAGCGATTAGTCGAACAAGGCATCCTGAAAGAAATAATGAGTAGCCCTTGTAACTCAACTATAATTGGCATCAAGAAGCCTAACGGAAAGTATAGGGTGGTTCAAGATCTTAGGAAAATTAATAAAATTGTTGTAACGTGCTGTCTAGTAGTGCCTAACCCAGCTGTGATTCTTTATCAGATACCATGGAAAGCAGGATGGTTCACAGTAATAGATTTATGTCATGCATTCTTTTCTATTCCATTGCATCCAGATAGCACATTTTTATTTTTGTTCAAATTTGAAGAGCATGTTTAGGTGTGGTGGGTACACTGAAAGTCCTTCAATCTTTAATCAAACTCTCAAAAGAAGTCTTGAATCTCTTTTATTGCCCATAGAGTCAGTCTTAGTGCAATATATTGACGACTTATTGGTGGCGTCAAATACACGAGATGACTGTGTTACCGATTCAATTGCACTGCTAAATCATTTGGCAAAGGATGGACATAAAGTGTCCCCTGAGAAACTTCAGTTTTGTAAAAATTCAGTTATATACTTGGGACATCAAATAGAAAGAGGAGTTAGGAGAGTGACTTCTGAAAGAATTAGAATAATAAGACAAATGCAATTGCCACGAATCCAAAAAGAAATAAGAATGTTCTTTGGAGTTGTAGGGTATTGTAGGCAGTGGATTGTAGAGTGTTGCCTTACTAGGTAAACCTCTGATACAGATGACCAGAAAGAGAGTGAAAGATCCTATAGAATGGGATGATGAAAGCATGGGATCTTTTAGAAAGTTGCGAGATTATTTGTGTGAAGCACCTGCTTTAGGAATGCCGGACTATTCAAAAGAATTTGCATTATTCTGCTATGAGCGGGGTAATTGTGCACTTTCAGTTCTGACACAGAGACATGGATTGATGAGAAGGCCAGTGGCATATTTTTCTATTACCATAGATCCTGTGGCCTGTGCATTACCAGGTTGCCTGAAAGCTGTAGCCGCCACTTGTGTAAGCATAGTACAGAGTGAGTCAATTGTGAAGGGACACCCTGTCAAGGGGTATGTTCCTCATGCAGTGGTGATTCTGCTAACCAAAATCCGAACGCAGTACCTTACTTCCAGTAGGCTGACAAAATATGAAAGAATAATACTGGGGGATGAAAACGTGACTATAGCGAGGTGTACTGTTCTTAATCCAGCCACCTTACTACCTGATCCTTACCAAGAAGAAGTGAAAGATGAGACTGAACATGAATGTCTTGACGTGACTGAACTTAGCACCAAACCACGTCCTGAGGCTTTCAAGGAGGACACATTACTGACTCTGAGATGTTAACATCAGTTTGAACAACACAAAAGTAGCAAGTATATCACGATTTACCGAAAGGACCGAGGAGTAAATCTCAGAAAGTTTTGATATCAGGTGCTTCACTTCCTTTGGAAGTTATGGGGGAAATAAAAAAGAGCAAAACTGAGGTGCATTGATTGCCCTCCTCCATCCAATAAAACAAAAAATACAAGAAAATAGAGAGCCATCCATACCAGGTGGTCATGTATCCGAATATAATATAATAAGCGGAACCGTGAACCCTCCATGTGCACTAGAGATAATGCCGGATATGGAGAACAACTTACGGTCCCATGAGATCTTCAAGGAGGTGAAAGAACATTAAGAATGAAAGGGTGAACCCAAATTAAAACTTGACAAGCTGCAGCTTTGGAGTACTCCATGTGGTAGTACCATCAGTAGAGACAGTGACAAGAACTGTTTCGCTAACTCAAATACGAAAGATGACAATCAACTAAACTTTTCAATTGATTCCAAAGATGTATCACAAGGTAACTCAGAAGGTCCTCAAAGTAAAACTCTATCAATGTCTGGAAAACAAGATTTAGGGGCCATAGGGGATATTTTCTATATAGCTTCACATCTCACCTTAGAAGCCCTAACATATCAATCCAACAAAATGGAGGTACAAATTGATCTTCTTAATGTCATGGCAAACTCTGTGGCCGATATAGACCAGAAATTGGCCACATTAAACAACCTGATATTGCGAGCACAAACACAAGCTGCAGCATCATATATAGATTTCTAGTGTGCTCCATTAATTAATAAACTGGCCATATTACCAGATGTTATGGGCACTTTACTTAAAGACTTAAAATAGAACCTTCAAACCTTAGGGAATGATAAAAACTGGGGAAAGAAAAAACAAAGAAAGCAAAAAATGTAAATCACACAGTAATTCGGAACAATTGAACATTGAATACATTGCAGTTACACGGTGGACAACATGAAATGCAAACAGTATTGGTGGTAAAAGGTCCCGATCAGCAAGAAAAGGAGATATTTAGCATTTATAAAAAATGTATGGTCTTGCTTAAAGAAGAAAAAAGAGTGGACGAAGGAGATAAGCGATCAAATTCTGCACCTTTACCCTGACAACAAAAGTGGAGAAAAAATTTACGTAAGGCAAGAAATAAGACCAAAATCAACTCAACAACTACTGGACCCTATAAACAATTGGTAGGACTGACGGATAGCATAATCAGTCCCAACCCGAAGAAAGAAATAACTGGGAATCATCCCACCGAAATCAAAGAAAAAAATAAAAAGTATTTTCCACTATTCTACAAAGATCAGAGGAAAAAGATTCTCACTAATCAAAGTAAGGAGAATAGCAACCTAAGTGAATTACAATAATTTGAGCCATCATAAATACCACAAAGTGGAATACAGCAATTTGGCCTTAAATTTGACAGAGTAGAGGTGAACTTGATTAGTTCCAAGAGAGAATCCCTATGTGTGAGGCCTATACACCATCAGGGGAGAGGATCGCCCGCATGAACCATGAATCACAAAAAATGCCGGATAAACAAAAAAGACTGAATGACCAGGAAAAAAACAAGGAAGATCAGAACGACGATAGAGACTGAAACTCTATGGAAAAACAAATATACACAATCAACGTTCAACAAAGCCCAAGGCAGTCCCGTAATAGAACAAAAAGGTGTGTGCATCCAGAATCATCTGGATTTATAGAAAAGACAAATAGGCACATGAGTTCATCATAGAAAGAGCACATAGTTACTTTCGAATGGTAGAAAAATAACTGATAGACACAATGGTAAGTTTCAACTTATTTTTAAATTAGACTGTCAGTCGAGGGGAAGGCAAGACACTTTGAATCGGGGAAATATTTTAAGACTCTTTAAAGCAATTCCGTCTCTCAAACAAATCACAAGTGAGAATGTAGAAGCTATTGAATTTCTCCCGCATAAAGAAGACAATCAAGAAATGACATTAATACCACTGTATTTTGCTTGTTTATTAGAATTAATCATCAACAAACAGTAAACCTTTTTAAAATGGGGAATAAAAATTAGTATACCCCCTCAACCGGTATATCCAAGCCCAAGAGAGAACAGAATATCAACGGAAAAATGTAAATCATCATCAATGCTAAAAAAAAACTTAGGCAAAACGGACAATCTATCAACAATACCAAAGAACCAAACCAAGGAAAATATATCGATAAAATTAAATCAAGGATTTATCACAGCGGCCCTTCATGGGGCAGTACAACATTGACAAAGTAAGCCAAAGTGCACAAAGGAGGAAGTAATTGTTCAAAGAGAAACAATACGACCATGCTCTTCGAACATAATGGGGTATCCGTTAAAATACAATATGTTCATTTATCTACAATGTCAAGTAATTTCCAGATTATACTCCTGCAAGAAAGTTGGGCAACTGAAACATTATTGTTATAAGTTTTAATGGTTACTTTCTACCGACAACCAAACAAAGTAACTATGGGTGCCCAAAGTAACTATGGGAGCAAGAACAGGTCCTTTTAAATGATAACAGCATTTTAATAGCAAAAATTCGATATGTGGAAAAAAATAAACCAAAGTCATTACTACTTATAAATGTATATATATCCAAATTTAAAAACTAGGAAGATTATGGCTACCAATCTCACTAGTATTGTATTACAGCAAATAGTTGCGGATCCATACATTGACTATATTATTTCGGGTGAGTGTAATCTAAATTTGTTATGGCCTTACATCAGAGATGATGCAATACTAAAACTGGACCATCTGTGGGCTATAACCCAACAATCATTACCCCGGCAAAAAGTACCGTAGGAGGTGCAGTTGGAATAAATCTTTTACAATACATATAATCGCTATGATTAAGAGCTTTAAATGGGAGGTTTCCACAAGACAAACCGCCAGCATGGTCATATTACTCACATGGTCATAAATCAATAATCGATTACACAATAGTATCTCTGAATCTATTCCAGGAGATATCATCCATCCTGATTAACAAAACAAATGGCAGTGATCATGGCCAACAAGTATTGGTCTTGCAGCTCCAATATACAAGACATACAACTACACATAATGACAATATGTTTAATGGTATAGGAATGGAAAAAAATGAATTTGTAAAATGAACTAGATATAACTGAAAATGAAGTATGTAAACTTATCCTAAAACAAAAAGCTGGTGCTCCATTTGCCTTATACAAAGGAAATGCTGCGCTTTAGGCAGAATATCTTATGAAAGTTTTTAAGACTGCCGTTGAATCATCATCAATCCCAGAAGCACGGAGTGGCTTGTTAATAGCCCCAATATATAAGAAAGGCGATTGGGCTCTGTCCGGTAATTATCGAATAATTACTGTGCAAGACACAGATGCTAAACTATTTGCAGGAATTTTACTATCTAGGTTATCTACATGGGCCTTTGAAAAGCAGGTAATTCTGCCTAATCAAACTGGTTTCATACAAAGCCTGGCAACTGCGACAACAATATTCGTCCTCTCAGTTAAAATAGCTAAATATGTAGTAAAGAAACAACCATTATACCTGTGTTTTGACGACTTTAGAGCGGCTTTTGATTGTGTGAACAGGCAGCTACTCTAGGAAAAGCTGAAGGAGCAAGGAATGCCACCCTCCCTTCTGATACCGATTCAGCTCCTATATTCCAATACTTGGGTTAGAGTACAATTAGGTAATGGTTCATGTGTCTAAAAAAAAATCCAATAACCACAGGCTTAATGCAGGGGTGTGCTCTTGCCCAGTTTGTTTTTTAACCTGTTTTTATCAGATCTATCACAAGCTATGGATGAGGTAAATGCTTATCCACCGAAATTAGCTGGTAGTAACATATCAAATTTACTGTATGCAGACAATGTTCTCTTATTAAGTCAAATTAAGGTAGGATTACAAAGTCTGATTATTAGGATATCAAGTTAGTCACTAACAAATGGCATGGTTGTAAATGAAACTAAGACAAAAATAATGGATGTTAGTAAAGCCACAGTGACAAAGTATAAGCACAAATGGTTTCTACAAGGTTTCCAATTAGAGCAAGTAACATCATATAAATACTTGGGAGTACTGTTCGACGACAAGTGATCATTCCACCCATACAAGGTTGATATGCAAAGGAGAACTAGTACCTTGATGACAGCATTTTGAACTTTGCAAAAGTCCTTAGGGGGACCTAGGTATCTCCTGCTCCTAAAAGTGATATCTGCAAAACTATTGCCAAGTCTGACCTATGGTTGTGAAGCACTGTGTGGTAAAGATGCTATACCATTATTAATGCAGTGACTAAAAGTTTTCAAATCACTTTTCCACCTTCCACATAATGCATAATCTGCTAAAATTAGATTAGAATTTGGGCTATTGAACCAGCTAACTGACAGGAAAGGCCAATTTATAAAAGTGTGGAGAAGAATTAAAACTGACATATCTAACCAATTGTGCAAATTGTTATGGGAGGATACACAAACAAATCGGAAATCTCAATCATGGAAATATTTACAACTTGCCCTAGATAAATACTCAGCACAAGCAAAATGGGATATGCCTATAGCTACGCAATCTTTTAAAAAAAAGATCAATAAAATAACAAAACAATTATAGTTGCATAAAGATAAAGAATCTCTTGAAAAAAGAATGCATGCATGGGCACATATGAATGAGTACAAATCTGTTAAGGCACAGTCATTTTTAGAAACTCCATGGTCATTAAAATTGAAAGCAAACACAAGAAGATGATGAAACTTTTCAGATACTCACCCCCGGTCAGAGAGCTAGGTTGAATCCATCATCGTTCTTTAGCTCACTTTTCCACCTCAGTTCAGACACAGCTATATGCAAATTAGTCTTGACCCTGTGCCTCATGGGAACAGTCCAGCCCGAACTGCCAAGCCATGACTTCCCTGGACCGGAAACAAGCATCCTGGGACCGGTTTCGGGGTAACAACCCTCATCAATCAGGCTAGCTTGAATCCAGTGGCAAAGTGAGCAAGGAACCCACGTCTGGACATACCCTGCCAACTTAGGGCGAACAAAGAAAATACAAGGAAATGTTGGATGGATCGCTGAACTTTTCAGACACTCACCCCCAGTCACAGATCTGGGTTGAATCCATCATCGTTCTTTAGCTCACTTTGCCACCCGAGTTCAGACACAGCTGAAAAGCATTTTTTTTACAGCACGATTTGGCCTTTTCTCAGGATCATGTCACGTAATGCCATGGCTGTGTACAGTAGAACGAATATCCTGCAGATTATGTAAAACAGGAGAGGACAACATTATCCATTTGCTTTGCATCTGTTCAAAATTGAAGGGAGACCGAAGAATGACACTTAAGTGGCATTTTAATACCCATGGAATTCGGACTTGCACACAAGCACTGATACAATGTCTAAAATCAAATGATATAGTTTTGAACTCTGCATTTGTAAAATTCATATTAATGATAAAAAATAAATTAACCCCTGATGATTGATTAAAGAGAACGCATTGGATGGGTTTAATAGTTAATCTGTATAATACGTTTTGTACTACTTAGAATTGCAATATATTTTAAAAGTGGAATTTAATATGTAGAATAAGTTTTACTTCACTCAGAATTGCAATATTTAAAAAATATGGTAGTACTCAATTAGTACAACAGGTATATTTTTTATCCTAATATGTTTTTACTCGCAATATATGTGGTATATTATGAATTGTTATTTTTATCTATTGTAAGATTTTAAATAATCAAACAATAACATTATTATTACTTATTACTGAGTGCATAACCATTTATCAGTCTTAATTGACTCAGAAGCTATGGGAATCGTTATTGATTGGAAATAAGGTATGAAGTTATGGTTACCTATACACAAAAACTAAAACCTGAGCAAGTTAGAGCAGCTGATGGTAAAAGTCTTACTTCAGGGCCAATCACACATTGCATGTCAGAATTAACAATTATCTGTTTCCCCCATAAGGAGCAGGGTCAGTACTGATTTGCATAAGCTAGGCCTTTGTCTAGAGTGGCATGATGGGTGAAAAACTATGGACTGGAATGTGGCCCCAACTATTTCCAGTGGCTGATATTAACTCATGCACTCATCAATCAACTTGATGTTGTTACATATTACCTGTTGCAATGTGGCTGAGTCTTTATAGAGCAGACATAATAATTTGAGAGGAAAGACATTTGAGGGGGTAAATAGTGGGTGAGGTTTGCAGTTGAGTGGAGATGCCAGGTTGGTGTGAGGTAAGGAAGAAGACATCCAGAATATAGTGGTGCCAAGGATGGTGCAGATAAGAGTGACTTCAGACAGAAAGTAGCATCGAACATTTTTAGCCATAGTCAATAGTTCCAAAGGGTTGTGAAGGGTAAGGAGAGAAGCGATTGAAGGGATTGAAGGGTCTTGGGGAGATTATAGTGATTAGAGTAGATATATGTTAAATTACCTTTATAGTCTATGGAGTTGGCCTGACCCATTATCATGCTGAGTCTCGAGACAGATTATAGACTGGAGGGATGTGCTGAAGAGACTGTGGCCCTTATAGGGCAATTTCAGGGTTTTCGTATGGGCTGTGAAAAGGTGACGTGTATAAAACAGTAGAAAGAGTGAAGCACTTGTTATTTTATCAAATGTGTCTTAGAGTATGTTGTGACACAGATGATGAGGTCTGGGTGCATAAAAGCAATATAGGCTAGAATGCATAATATAAGAAGCGTCTAATAAATTTAAGGCGTGATGACATTTATGCTTTAAAAGTGATTTGAATGGGTTGACATTTGTGATTGAAGCTGTTAAGAAAAAAAAGGCACGGTTAAGACAAATATGTATTACATTAATGTTATTACTTCAGCACTTTGGAAACTGAGAAATATAAGCACTGGTCGATTATTTTTAAATAATACTTCTAATTTATGATATAATCAGGAGAAAGGTAAGATAATTATTGTAGGAAAATGCTTCTTTTTGTGTGGTCACTCTCAGTTTTCTGGACTGATGCTGATGGTTTTTTGACTCTGCAAACAGGGGCCCTGCCAACCATGCCTCAGTGCATGTGCTCTCACCCTGAAAAGCATGTCAAAATTGTTTGCACTTTTGATTGGCATAGTTAACTTAACTTACCTTTAAGTCCTTAGTATAGGGTGTGATAGAGTAGCCAGGACATGTAAGTTAAATGTCACTAGTGTACTGCAGTACATATTGTGCCACCACTAAAGTAAACCTTTTGCCAGGCCTAAACCTTCGTTTTTAATACGTATAAGCCACCCCTAAAGTAGTCAATATATGCCCGCAGGGCACATGGTATTTAAAAGGTAGAGCATATGTACTTATGTTTTACATGTCCTGGCAGTGAAAAATCTCCAACGTCGTCTTTCACTGTGGAAGGTTGGCTTTCCTATAGGAAATCACTGGGTTTATTATGACACCGTAAATGCTTAATTTCAGTTTGGGAATAGCTACAAAAATGATTCAAGGATGCATTAGGATGGTAATTTAAAATCTAAATTAATGAGCAAGTCTGATTATAGATCACCACTTTGAAAATGACAGTTTATAAACTTGTCATTTTCCTGCCTAAGCCAAATGTGCCTTTTTGCCAGTGTTCTCATCTGAATGTTGAGAGTTCCCCTGTGGTGACCTGCATATTGCTCCTAGACAGTTGACAAAAAGCTTGGGTATGGGGAGATGTCTTGTCATTGATAAAGATCTATCAGTCTATTTGAGGATTCATAATGTTTGCTCTGTGCACCCTTGTATGAGAGGATGCTAAGCATGTGTGCACAAGATCGTATGAGAGTCTGTAATCACATGAGTGTACCTGCAAGCCTGTGTCTGGTTGTTTCTGAAAAGTGTTTGAAAAAAAGAAGAAATATTGGGGAAGATTTACTTAAAATTCAATCAATACAGTGCAGCAAGGCAAATTGCTTGAATTGGAGAAAGAGAAATGAGAAGCACCATATCTACTAAGACATGGTGCTCTTCAGCTCGCTCTCTGCGCTGGTGCATTTGAGGCTGTCTGGCACCAATGTGGCTCCCTTACACCATGGTGCAAGGGTGCCTGCATTACAGGCAGGATTGTGGCTGGGCAAGAAGGACACCTTCCTGCACAAAAAGAATCTTAAGGTGCATATTTTTTTCAGAATGCAGCACAGATAGAAAGAGGAAGTAATGAGGAGAATTACAAATATTTCTCCTCATTACGCATCACTGGGGAAGGCGTAACATTTTGACTCATTCCATGGTTTATTTACTAGCTTTAGTAAATCAGTGAATGCACCAAAATCCATGGACGGATGCATGGGGACACCCATGATCCACCCATGGAATGCCTTCCCATTGCAAGGTAACGCAAGGCAGCGCTATGTTCAAAGTGGTTTTGCATAGCTTGGTGAATACCAAAAATTATTTTGCGTCTGAGCTGTGCCACGAAAGTGATGCGATGCACAATCATAGTAAATGTTCCCCGCAAAGTATTTTTTATTCTAACAAATAGTTCAACATAAACGTATGCTGTGAGAAAGTATACTTGGGAGACACTATCCAATGATTCAGCAATTGGACTAAGGACTTGAGAAAATTATTTACTGAATGTGGCCTGCATTTAAGCATCTTTGTTCCTGCTGCCTTCTGTCTCTCAAACAAATGGTCAGCCTTTTTTAAATTAAATATTAATCATGCAAAGACATCGGCACAGCTCCTGTGGTGTTTCAGTTTTATTGATGTGTTTTCCCTTCTTCTGAAAGATACAATAGTTCAACAAGCGTCCCAGGCTCCTCATGTTTGGAATGAGGTACTCTACTCAAAAATCAGTTACTTTTAAAAAAATAAAATGGTAAAAAGTCAGTACTCTGGCGCTCTAAGCGAAGCCCCCCCAACCACCACTATATTGATTCAGCCCAAACCTTCACTTTTTGATTTAGATGTTTAGGTTGAAATTAGATACTTTGGGACATATTATCAAGAACGGCGTTAAAATTATCGCCGCTTTAGCGGCAGGAAACTGCTGCTAAAACAGCAATAATGGGCTTGATAATATGCCCTTGAGAATTCCAATAGAAGCCGATGTTCTGGTGTGAACCTGGGCTTCTATTGGAATGCTCAAGGGCATATTATCAAGCCCATTATCGGCGCTTTAGCGGCAGTTTCCTAACGCTAAAGTGGCGATAATTTTAACGCCGTTCTTGATAATATGCCCATTTATCTTTTTAAATTGCAATTCACTGTTGCACTTTTTTCAAGGAGACACAACGGAGGTTAGCACTCCAGATCTCTTTGGGTGAGTCTGCATATAAGGATTTATTTCCGGTGTGCGGACGTGTCGTTAGTGTCGAGCACTACTGAATTGAGGGGAACTCTTTCATACTGCTGCGATTGGGAGGGAAAGCTGGGAATTGTTGGGTGCTGTATTTTTAACACTTGTACGTGATATAAAAAAGTCTATTAAAATAGGCCGTTGAGTTACTTAAAAAGTGTTTTAAAATTAATACAGATAAAAACAAGCTGGTTAACACTTTAGTACCACCAAAGTCCATTAAAATTGTGCAGTCATAGACAGGTGTTGAATTATCCCCGTTATCAATAAGAGCAGCTTTTATCCCAATTAGCATAAAGTGCAATTATTTCCCTATGTTCTTAATGTGCAAATTTTTCAGAAAGGAGGAGTTGTAAAAGAAAGAAGATAAGAGGGGGCAGTGGTATCAACACAAAAACTAGTGATGGTTGGGACAGCAATTTTTTACCTCTGTGACTGCCTCTCCCTCACCTAAATTGGCTGACTGAGAGCAGTGTTTATGCCTGATTCGCAGCAGCGGTCCGTGCAGGTAAGTTCAGTGATTATTTATTTATTTAATTTATCCTATTCTGTCGTCTGTTGACTCCCCCCTCCCGCTCCACCTCACTACGCTTACCTGCACGGACCGCCGCTGCTGATTCGCCACATGCAGTGCAGAAACCTAGACACAACAAAAACTATATGCTGACGGGTGTCAGATTACAAGATCATATAGGCATCCAGATACTGCCTAACTCTTATGTTGCAGCAAACTGGGATCAGCTTTTAAGACTAGCCTTCATGTACGCTGGGCAAAAAAGGAGAATGTGTGTCACTGATTCAGTAGATGCGCTGCAGGTCAAGCAATCCCTCTCGGTGGTGTGTGTGGGGCCAGCCCACTGGCAGTGAAAGAGCACAGTAGCAATGTACCGAGCCTGAACTGAATCAAAAGCTTTCTTGCCAGAGCAGGTTGTATCTCATCAAGAAACTGCTCTGCATTGTAGTCGTCCTTTAACTGAAGGAAGAAGGCAGTCAGGGATGCCAATGAGTTAGTTGATAGTAGGGTGCTCGGTCTAAGCTGTACATCATTTCTCTTTAAGTCTGTTTTAGAGTTGAGGGCAGAAGCCCCCCTTGGATCCTCCCATAGTCTTCCGTGCCCCATTTTCCTTAAACTTTCTCCGACATACTTAATCCAGGGAAGGTTTATGGACCCTGATCTGCTGAGTATTTCTTCCAACCCTTGTACGTAGGAGTGCAATTCAGGAGCAGCCCAGTTCCTTCTCCAATATAGGATCAATCTAATGCCATCCCCATCGGAGATTGGTCTGAGCCCTCCATCCAACCAAGGGGGAAGAAGAGGTGTACTAACCGGGAGATCTAACAGCTGCCTCAGAAAATGATTCTCAGCAACCACAAGGGCATTCACGTCCTTGTGCCCCTACCATTCAGCTCCTTAAAGAGCAGCCCCCCCCCCAGCTTGATGTTTGTAAACGTAGATCACCAGTGAGATAGGTCTTGAGAGAGAACCCCTTTGCGCTTTCGACAGCCTGGAGATATGGGTGGCCCACTCATGCTGCTCAGTAAGGGTGATCCCAAGGTATTCAATTGTTGGCACTCATTCAAGAGGAATCCCTTTCAGGAAAGTACTAGATCTAGATGTTGAGCAGGGATTGAACACCATGTATTTAGTCTTGGCTAGATTGATATTCACACCCCTCTGCCTGCAGAAGCTACTGAACCTATCCAAAATGAGCCGTGATCCCATCCCTGTTTTGAATAATAAAATCGTATCATCTGCAGACATTAGGTCAGGGACCTTCATGTTGGCTAATCTTAGAGCAACACTCTCACAATCATTTAAGTGGGATATTAGTTCACTTATGTACAAGCTAAAGAGGGTTGGGGCAAGGACAAAACCTTATCTCGCTCCTCTCAGGACAGGAAATGGCTCTATTACTTCACCCAGCCTGCCACATATGACATTTACAAAGTTGTCCTTTTGCAACTTGATAATCATCATGAGGAGATAATTGATAATCCCCATGTTGGCTGAAACTCGCCACAACGTGTTCCCTGTACTACCAAGTCAAGGGCAGTTCGTATATCAACAAGCACCACGTATAGCCATCCGCCCTCAAAGGCCACTGTCTTCCAGACTAACAGTTGTAGCAAAAACACCTGGTCAATAATGTAAGTACTGTCTTGAAAGCCAGCTGGCTTCCATCCACTCTTGTATTCAGTCAAGAATAATTCTGCAAAACAATTTTTTCGCACGGTCTATGAGGCTAATCGGCCTATAGTTGGCAGGTAGGAGAGGAGAACCCTTCTTGTAGATGGGAATAATTTCAGTGCTCGTCCAGGTAGGGGGAATTGACGTCCTGCACAGGAAAGCATTGGAAAATAAGGTAAAATATGGACCCTAAACATCAACCCGAGAGAGATACAAATCATTGGGGATCCTATCTATCCCCGGTGCTTTGTTAGAAACAATCTTTTTAATTGCTGATCGCGCTTCCTGATTTGTGATAACTGGGTGCTCAGCTCTTTTGCTCATCATTTAAGTCCCTATTTCAGGGGGCTCAATCAGTTCTATTGCAGGTGCACAATCTCCTTCCACTATGGATTGAAGGGCAGGAAAATGTGATATCCAGTCGGCAGCTGATATGTTATTTTCTTTAGGGCGATACCCCTACCTGTTCTCAGTGGCCACTAAATTCCAGAAGGTGCGTTAATCGCTCATTTAAGTTGCTGCCAAAAGGCCTTCCCAACTCCTTGATCCCGATCTTTTTCAGCTTCATCCATAACTTTTTTATAGGTAGCCCTCCTGGCTGAAATCAACCTTTTGTCTTGTTGCTTACCAGTTCACACTTTGCCTTTTTGCCAGAGTGGTTAAACCAGGAGGGGCTGTTCTCCTGCCTTCCACTAACTTAGCATCCACCAGGAAATGATGCTTGAGACCCTCAAACAAAAGTATCTGTAGCTCCCCTATTTTCAGGTGTGATGATGATTAAGAGCAATGGCGTTTTATTAAAGGGCCAGGGGTGTCCATTTTATAATAGCAGGAGCTGTTAGATCAGGGATCAGCCAGACATTATTATCAAGAGGTTCAAATTGGCAATAAAATCCCGACCCACAATTTTGAATGCAGCTTCCGGCAGGGCGATAAGTGCAATGACAATGTCTCAATACTTGATGATTCCCGTTTGTTACCCACTGGTCTGATGTAGATGTTGTATACATAGATGACTAGTGAAGGGGAAAATGTTAGGCAGACACATAGAATTTCATTGTTGGGGATCATAATCTCTTTGGTGACACACCCATGGGTGGAACTAACCCATGTCGTAAGTTTCCCCTTTGGCCTGCCCTTGTCCTTGTAGATTGCTTCCTTGCCAAAATTATCATAAGAAGGATAATGGCCTGCATGGTGAGCCAAGTCTCCTGAAACAGACAGAGATTATGTGTATCTATGAATTGGCCATAGTTGGAACAGTCTAATTTGGAGCCCATCCATGACATGATCTTAGTGAGAGGTGGTGGTTGGGTTGACATAGGGGCTGCATTAATTTTCTTCCTTAAAGTCTACCCGAACTGTGTCGTAAATTAGAAGATAATGGCAATTCTGGCCCTTTTATCTCTCCCCTCCCTTCCTGTAGTACTAGGACATTACTTGCTAACCACCTGCACGGGTCTCATACTTCCAAGGCCAACTAATCTGAGATTGCTTTTCACCCTCTATTGGTGGGAGGGGATTGCCTTCTGGGTCAGTTACGGTCCTGGTGGAAATATCAGCATTGACCCAAGTGCCAGAACAATGATCTGCTTGTATCCCTACTTCATCAGTTTGAGGAGCTGGACAGTCCCCTCAACCCCAACCCTTCTGCAGTCAGTTTACCACAGAACACCCAATACTAGTTAGATTGCACTGGACAAGACTATAGAATTCCCCATTGGCCTTAAGTCAGTCTTGCCCTTTAAGAATGGAAAACCTGTTGGAAACTGGAATGTTAAAGACCACATGCTTACACTGCGGGTCACCAAATGTTTGCACATTTGCAGGAGGGGGCAAGAACTATTCTTCAGGAAAGAAAGATCAAGCATGTTGACAGAGCTAGGTTTATAAAAATATGCTAAGAGCAGTGTGACAATGCCCCTCCCACATTTGGCTTTGCCACAGAAGCAAAAAGCAACCAGCGGACCAAATGCCGGGTTTTAAAGTTAATTATAACACAGTATCCTGGTCTGTCCACTGGTCCTGGCCCAATCAATCCCACCCTGCATGTTAATAAAATATAATTTGCCTTGGATAAACAAAAGACCCTGTGCCTTGTAAGCCATTCCAAAGTCTTGTTGACTAGATCATCATGGGATTCCCTCTGGTCTTCATGGAGCCGGGGAACCCCAAGTCAGGATTGCAAAGTAGGGACAAGATGCTGGAGGTAAATTAATCACAGACGTTCCCGTTTGGAAGTACAACCATAGTGGCCCATGTGGCACAGTAGTATTTTCCTCTTGGGGCTTTGATCTTACTGGTCGTTTTTGTCTGTCTCTTGGTCTTATTGCGGTAGGGCTTCAGGCTGTGTTGAATGCATGAAATTGGGACACGGGTTAAGTCTGCTGGGAAAATTGGTGACAGCTGTATCAGACCTGGCTAGAGTCAGTGGGGTCAGGGACATGACATGGTCTGAGTGGCAGCCCTCCCAGCTTGGAACAGCAGGCTCTGTGATTTGCAAAGCTGTGGTTTGTGTTTTATAGATGGCATCCAACCTTTTTTTTCCAAAGCTGAAAGGCGGCAAAGATTGGAACACGTTTGGTGCACACATTGTCTTTAACCTTAGCCCCTATTTCAGCCACTATCTGGGCCATCCAAGCGGGTTGGGTTCCCATGCCTGCTCCATGGGATCACTTGGGTGATCATCAGTAGGTGATAAGCTCATAATGGGGTCAGCTTGGATACCAACATCTGTAAGATTATTACTGGTCCCCCTCTTAGCCTTTTCAGTGTCTGGTGCGACCCTGTGACACCCCTCAGAGTGCACCTCCGTGTAAGATGCTGCATTATGTGGACATTGGGTATGGACTTGGGCTACTACTATTTCTCTGGGGACAGTTCTGTAAATGAAGGGTGAAGTGCTCACTTCAATTGAATTCGGTAATGGAGATTAATGTAAACTAGAGCCAAGGGAAAGTCTCCTCTCGGTCAGCTTAATCTCCGTGAAGACAACCCCCAGGAAGCTCTGCAACATCTGATGATTTGAGGTGGCTTTGGGAGTCGAAGAGGTTCCCCGGCACATTTACTTTTACCCATGGAGATTTAGGTTGGATGAGCTGTACAAACTGCATCTTGGGATGTAAACCAATGTGTATCGGTCAGCAAGGCCCGGGGAATGCAATACTGCAGTAAGGCTTTAATACTACCGACAACAGCAAGGCTATATACCATATGTCCACAGATTGTACTACATCAAGTAGGACAGAGAATAGGGGCTCTGCAAAAAAGTCAGGAATGCCAGGTATACTGAATAGCAAAGCAGTCACCCAAATTTATGAGCGGAGATTGGGGGGTGGCCCAGTCTAGCCTTGGCCAGTCATGGACGGATGCAGACATGCTCGCCCTTGGCCCGGGCTTGGCCCAGGGTGCATCCCGGGCCGCGGGAATTGCTAATGAAGAACTGGAGCAGTTGCGGGTGATTTGGGCCTCATCCCATCCCATGGGTGATCTGGGACTCAAAGTCCCTCCAGTGACTGCACCAGTGTTGTCCCCTTAACCCTTTATAAAGAAAATACATTGTCAATTAGCTCCGCACTGTTGTACTTTTTCAATGAGACGCAACGGAGGTTAGCGCTCCAGTTCCTTGAGGGTGATTCAGAATATAATGATTTCCGGTGTGAGGACTCGCCGTTAGTTTCGCGCACTACCGAATTGAGGGGAACTCTTTCAAACTGCTGCTATTGGAAGGGAGTGCTGAGTATTGTTGGTTACTGTATTTTTATCCTTTTTTTTTTAAATAACTTTTTAATTTGCACTGCACTGTTGAAATTCTTTCAAGAGGATGCAACGGATCTTAGCGTTCCAGTTCCTTGAGGGTGATTCTGCATATAATGATTTCCAGTGTGTGGAAGAGCAGCGGACACGCCACTGACACACCAAAGGTCCACAGATTGTACTACATCAGGTGAAAATTCCGCACCCGTCTGTACCCGAATGGGTTCAGGGACCAGGAACCTTGGATCATTACAAGCAAGTGAGCGAGTTTATTCCTCCCTCCAACTACTAGCTTTACAAATGAGTCTTAATATTAGTTGACTTCACTCTATTTATCCAGGTGCAGGAGAAGCAGCCTGTAGATACTGTCCCTGTTCCTTTCCTTGAGCAAGGGATACCAAGCAAAATTCTAAAGGTAAAAATAGATAGCAACTGTTCTCAATTAACTGTAGATCACTCCCGGCTTACAAACTAGATCTTTTTGCCTTGCTTGAGGATAACAAACCAGACACTGTATGCTTGACAGAAATCTGACTCCATGTTGAGCCTGGGCCAGACCTCGTTCAGGCTATGCCCCCGGGATATTTTATCTTTGGGAAAGACTGTGAAAACAAGAAGGGGGGAGGAAAAGCAAATGTTCTTAAGGAAGAATTCAGCTGTCTTATTGAACGTATGTATATCCCAGACTGTGAAAGCTTGACTTTCGCAGTAATCTTTTCCCCTACTACAGCTTTTTCAGGGATGCTTCTGTATAGACCACTTGGGCCACGCGACAAGTTTCTCTACTCCCTCCCTGATGGAATTACCAATTTGTGTAGTGCCAGAGCAAATTTCTACATACTAAAAAACTTTAAAATCTTCATTTTGAAGATACAGGGAAAGGTAATGCTTTGGCCTTATTCAAGATTTGATGTCTATTTAACTTTCACAAAGGGTGTTAGGAAGGCCAGTTACCGGACGCTGTCTTCTCTAATGATAACCTGTTAACGGTCTTAAACCAATCTCCAGTCACTTGGTCTGATCATTTGATCGCGATTACCTTGGAGCTTCCATCAAACTCTAAACCCATTGCACACTGAAGTTTGGGAACAGGCACTTCAGAAACCTAGACCTACTTTAGGGCCAGATCCAACCCTAGCATATGATAGAATCTCTCAATTGATTGAATCCACGCTCCATCAACTCATCCCCCCAAAAAACAATACTCAACAATACTCAACAAACCAAAAATAAATCTGCACTGTGATATACTCCTTATCTTCGGAAAACTTAAACAAGCATGTAAAAAAGCAGAAAGGTTCTCGAGAAGAGACTACAGGGAGATATCTAAGCAAAAATATAGTGATACCATTAGAATGTATCATGTCGAAATCAAGGAATCACAAGGGTAAAATCAATTGTGCCGCCAACTCCTCACACGAACTGGTTCACATAGTGAAAACACTCATTGAGCCCTCTGAAACTGCCCGTATCCTGGAATCTTCACCTCCACGGTGCAATGATCTGTCAAAAGTTTTTCAGAGAAAAATCCAGATCATTTATGACATGTTTCAACATTCCCCCAATCTGGTGCGGATAGCTAAAGGGATGACTTGGTTGACACTAATTTGACCACGTAGAACACTTTTACTGCTCTGACAGAACACAGTCTCTTAGACATTTGGAGCAAAATGAAATCTGGCTTTCCAAAGGATCCACACCACCACTCACATTCTAGCTAAATTAGCCAAGGTGATTGATTCTTCCCACCCTGCTCAAAATGATACATTTCTCCCTTACCCCCTTGTCCCGGTGGCATGGAAACATGCCATGGTTTTAAGCACTTTTGAAAAAAATCCAATTTGGGTCCCCTTGATCCAGAAATTTACCGCCCGATCCCTCTCCTGGGTTAAGCAATGCCTTAAAAAAACATGGTAACTCTTTGGTCTTTGAATTTCTAGAGAATCACAATATTCTACATCTGACCCAGACCAGATTCTGTCCCTATCATGGTACTGAAATCACCTTTTTGGCAGTTGTATAAGAAGATAAAAGGCTGCTTAATCGAGGTGGTTCAGCTTCAATTATTTGCCTCGATCTCAGCTCACCTCTTGATATCATAATCCACAATATTCTTGCTAACAGACTACAGAGTTTTGGAATTTCCGGAACCCCCCTGGCCTGGCTTAAGTCCTTTCTGGAAAACAGGCATTTTCAGGTCTTCAAAGGGAGTGCACATTAGACAGTTTCACCTTCAAATGTTGAGCACCCCAGGGCTCCTTGTTGAGCCCTGGGGTGCCGACTTATTTTAATCCGTATATGAGACCATTTTTGGATGTCGTTCTTCCTTTTGGGATCTCGATAAAATCCATATAATACATAACTGTTTTTTTCTCTCACTCAGAGTGATGACTTGGCAGTTCAGGCTGGACTGTTCCCATGAGGCACAGGGTCAAGACTGAGTTGCATATAATTGGGTCTGAACTGAGGTGGTGAAGTGAGCTAAAGAATGATGATGGATTCAACCCAGATCTGTGACGGGGTGAGTGTCTGAAATGTTTCAGGCCTCCGTCCATCATCTCCTTCTGTTTGTTTTGTTCTCCCTAAGTTGGGAGGGTATGCCCAGATGTGGGTCTCTTGCTCACAATGCAACTGGATTCTAGCTAGCCTGGCTGATGAAGGGTGTTACCCAGAAACCGGTCCCAGGATGCTTGTTTCTGGTTCAGGGTAGACCTTACTTGGCACTTCGGGCTGGACTGTCTCATGAGACGCAGGGTCAAGACTGATTTGCACGTAGCTGGGTCTGAACTGAGGTGGCGAAGTGAGCTAAAAAACGATGATGAATTCAACCCAGATCTGTGATGGGGGTGAGTGTCTGAAAAGCTTCAGCGCTCCGTCCATCATCTCCTTGTGTTTGCTTTGTTCACCCTAGGTTGGGAGGGTTTGCCCAGACCTGGGTCCCTTGCTCACTTTGCCACTGGGTTCAAGCTAGCCTGATTGGGAAAGGATGTTACCCAGAAACCGGTTCCAAGATGCTTGTTTCCGGTTCAGGGAAGTCCTGGCTTGGCAGTTCGGGCTGGACTGTTTCCATGAGGCAAAGGGTCAAGACTGATTTGCATATAGCTGGGTCTGAACTGAGGTGGCAAAGTGAGCTAAAGAATGATGATGGATAAAACCCAGATCTGTGACTGAGGGCGAGTGTCTGAAAAGTTTCAGTGCTGCGTCGATCATCTCCTTGTGTTTGTTTTGTTCCCCCTCTTCAGGCCCTTGCTTGCAAAACGTTGACAAGCTCCTGTCTTAAATTAAACAGAGTCAAAAGCGAACTGATGGTCCTGGGCAACCATCTTAACCTTTCTTTGAATCTGGGCTGGCTAATTTGCTTAGGCCTCCCCCCTGCCCCAAAACCTGTTATAATTAATTTGGGAATGTGGCTGGTTGAATCACTTAAATTTGAATCCCAAGTAGTAAAACTTACTACTATCTGTTTAGGTATGTTGAGGATGCTTCGGAAGAATCTCCCTTTTCCTCTCCCACTTCAAGGAGGTTGGTAGTCCAAGCACTCATACTCTCTCTTCCTAGACTACGGCAACTCTCTTTTTTTGGAGCACCCAAAGCCACGATAAAGAAACTGCAGGTATTGCAGAATTCATCTGCCTGGATACTGCACAATATTCCCAGAAACCAATCTGCCGAACAAACTCTCTGTCTTCTCCATTGGCTTCCACGTAAGAAGTGAATTAAATTCAAATCACTCTGCATTGCTCATAGGGCCATCCTTGAGAAAGGGCCTCTGATATCCCGTGTACTGATGTCCTCCTAAACACCCAGGAGATACTTGCGCTCTTCCAATGCCCATCTTGCTATGGTACTTTTGTGTTTAGTTAAATGTGATATCATGCTTTTGTTGCTCGGCAACGTCTGGCTTCCACTTCTGGAATGCGGTGATGTGGAGTCCAGCAGACGGAGGGCAGGCGTTGTGGGGAAGGCAGTCTTTGGAGGTTGTATCCTGTCACCAATAAACCTTCTTGCATTGCAACCCTTGAGTATTACTCTAATACTTAAAAAATGGCGACGAGAATGGGATGAAGGCAAAGAAGATGTCAAAGACACAAGATTTCAGCCAAGTTATAAATTGGTGCATTCGGCGCATTTGTGTGAAGACTCGAGGAGTTGGGAGCTCGGAAAAGATGCTCCTTTGACGTAGAAGACCTCCAGCAACTGTAGTGTTCCAAGGGAAGTCTTCACTATATTTTCGTAAGTAAAGAACACAAGTTGTACTTACAAGTATATGCTACTGACGTCATCATTTCAACGGACGGCAGAAGCAAGAAGAGCGGAGACGCGAGATCCGGCATTGTTTGAAGAGACGCGTTCTCTTCCTGCGCGACGAAGGAGGCGTGTCAACCTTTGTTTTCACGTACTTAATCGTCACAGGTTTTCAATGTGACCTCGCGTTCAAGGTCAGATGAACGTGTGGCCATTTTGTTTACAATCCACATCGTTGTGAGCAGCGCGAGCAGTGCGTTTTAGCAGACATCGGTGTTTTACGACCGGTTGCATCGACGGAGCACAGAATCTGAGAATATTGTGAATATAAGGTATTTTTTTTTTGGGCCAATTTCGCGCATTTGTAATAAAAGGTGTTATTTCAATGACAGTAAATTACCATCCTAGTGGATGCATTCAAGTAACACATACTAAGCTGGACAAGCTTATTTAAAGTGGCTCAGTGATAACATTTATACGTTGTGGCAAAGTTTATATAAACATGACCTCTCAAGTTATTGCTCCACCTCCTACCTTTCTTCAAGAACCCGGTTCACCGTGCATGGCCTGGGAGGATTGGAAGGAATCTTTTACCACTTACTTGGAAGCAATTGGAGGAGAGGATTATGTACATAAAAGAAAATTAGCCATTTTAAAGCATCATTTGGGTGTGGAAGGAAGAAACGTATTAAAGACACTTCCCAAACCTTCTACCTTACTATCTAATGATAATACCGATTCTGATGATGAAGAGGATTCTTATGAATTAGCTCTGACAATGTTGGAAGAGAACTATGGCAAGAAATTAAGTATTGTTGTAGAAAGACATACATTTTTTTCCAGTAAACAACTACATCGTGAAAAAATTGAACAGTATATCGCAGCCTTAAGAAGACTAGCAACCACGTGTAGGTTTAAAGATCTCAGAGATGAAATAATAAGAGATCAAGGGCCTCATGTAGGTAGCCAAATACCGGTCGGTAACGGCCGAAATTCGGTAAATGTCCCGTTACCGACCCGTATTGAGGCACTTGAGATGTAGGTGGCAGATTTCTGGATTCGGTATTTACCGATTCGGAAATTAAAGAAATCGGTAAAATACCGATTCGGTGAATACCGAATCCAGAAATGCTATGTAGGGGGCACTCAAGTGAGTGCATTATTGGTGTCTGGATTCGTTATTTACCACCAACTACAAGTTAATGGTAAATGACGAATACCTTTCAAAAAGCATTTTTGTGCTATTTGTAAAGTGCCATGTGGCAGACATACATGCCCTTAGGGCATGTATGTGCGCCACATGTGCACACATGCACGAATCAGGGGTGCAACAGGGTGTCAATGAGACACCCTGCCACCCATGATAATGCCTTCCCTATTACCGATTCGGTATTTACCGAATCGGTAATAGTAACTGGCTTCCCATTCATTCCTATGGGCCTCCAGGCCCATAGGAATGAATGGGAAGGGATGCATTATTACCGATTCGGTAAATACCGATTCATAAATACCGATATTTACCGAATCGGTAATAATTACCGATTATTTACCTACATACTAATTACCGATTCATAAATACCAAATCGGTAAAATTCGGTATTTATGAATCGGTTAATAGTATGTTACCTACATGAGGCCCTAAATGATTAACGCCACCAACAACAAAAAAATTCAAGACTTGATTGATCCCACTTTGGAGAAAGCTATAAGTATAGCCAAACGCATTGAAAACACATCACTAAGGGCCTCATGTAGGTAGCTAAATACCGGTCGGTAACGGCCGAAATTCGGTAAATATCCCGTTACCGACCGGTATTTAGGCATTTGAGATGTAGGATTCCAAAAAGAAGGATTCGGTAAACATGAATCGGTAAATACCGATTCATCTTTACCGAATTCTAAATTACCGATTCTAAATTACCGAATTCACATTTACCGATTCGGTAAATATGAAATGGTAAAATGACACAAGAGATGTAGGTAAAGTGGAAATTACCGAATTCCATGAAATTCGGTATTTAAGAGTCGGTAATTAACACTGAGTGAAAGCAGGTGGTAACCATCCACAGTGCATAAATGCAATCCCAAAATGCAACAGCGTGAACACCACGGCCGCTCTGTATGTGATTGCAAGGTGCCTACGTCTACAGGCAGCAGGTCTGAGGATTTGGAGACGGGAGGAACACATTTACAGACAGCGCATCACACTCTTTCAACTGACTGAGGCTGAGATACATGAAAGGTACAGGCTACACCCCCAAACCATCATGGACCTGATAAGGGACCTGCACCCACTCCTGGACCATCCAACAACAAGGGCGCATGCCATACCACCACATGTGCAGGTGCTCTGTAGCCTACATCTACTTGCATCTGGCAGTTACCAGTGGGTGATAGCTCCGATAGGCGGGGTATCCCAGAGTTGCCTGTCCCGTTTCTTCAGGAAGTTCCTGGATGCCATGATGCAGAGAATGCAACACTACATCAGCTTCCCAAACACACAGGCAGAACTGCAGAAAACAAAGACCGACTTCTACCAGATGGCACAGTTCCCGCATGTCATAGGCTGTATTGATGGCACATACATTCCAATCTGCCCACCAGCAGGAACTGAGCACATCTACAGGAACAGAAAGTCCACCCACTCCATAAATGTGCAGGTAATCTGCGATGCTGCCAACATAATCACCGATATCGTAGCTAAGTTCCCTGGGAGCACCCACGACTCATTCATCTTCCAGAACAGTGGGAACACGACTGGTTGCCGGCGACTTTGGAGAAGGATACCTGCTAGGTAAATAACTGTGACACTCCCTACTACTAATGGCAAATGAATGTGTATTGAGGCATGTGACTAATGGTACTCTCTTACTCACCTAGGCGACAGTGCATATGCCGTGCGGTCATTCATCCTCACTCCCTACCTACACCCATCAACCCTGAGTGAGAGACGATATAATGTGGCACACAAATCAACACGCAACGTGGTGGAGCGCACGTTTGGACTATTGAAAAGCAGGTTCTGCTGCCTCCACAAAAGTGGAGGCGCACGCCAGTACACACCCATCATCTGCTGCAAGATCATTGCCACTTGTGCAATGCTGCACAACCTTGCCACGAAGAGAGGTACAGAGGTGGAAATAACTGATTTCGAGGACAATGATGATGAGTCTGCACAGCCAGAGGCCAACGCAGCAGGAGTGGCAGCAGCAACAGATGGGAGAGAGAGACGGGCAGAGATCACATGCAACTATTTCTAAGTAAGTAAGGGGACACAGCCAGTAGTTGGATGCCATGACGTAGTTTAATCATGCGGCACTACGCCACAACACAAAGGAAAAACTGTCCTATCAATTTTGTGCAATCAATAGTTGTAAGTCAAGGGTTACTTCACCCAATTGTCTCCTGCAATTGTGTGCAGCATCAGTGTCTGCGCCCACGCACTACAGTGCGGGATGCCAGTGATTGGCTGTCCTCACTGGCTGTGGGACCAGTGGCAGCCCCATGCCATCTGCTGCTCCTCCGTGTGTCTGGGACAGGGGGGGTAATGCTGCTCCTACTGATGGTTTCTTCGCTGTCCCCAGCATCCACAGCACCAGTTGTGGCAGACTGGCTTGTTAGCAGCTCCTCAAGTGCACTGGTGACCCTCACCATCCCCCTTGACACATCATTGCTGCAGTGCGCAAGCCCCTCCTGCATTGCCACGGAGCGCCTGCAGAGCAGCGAAGTGGCAGTTGCCAGCCGGTTTACTGCCCTTGTGTGATGATCTTTTTTCTGCCGTTCCCGGCGCTGTGCTGCTCTGTCCTCATCAATCTTTGTGCACAGCAGCATGACGGACTGGGACATGTCCCGCATGCCCGCAGCCATCTCCTCATGCCCTCATGCCCTCAGTCATTGCGCTTATGCCCCTGTCAATGTTCCCCATTTTGTCGTTAAGGCCCTTCATTTGGCGTTGTACTGACAAGATTGCCTTGCCTTGTAGGCGCTGTATCTTGACCATGGTGGCCTCCAGCCCTGAGAAAACTCCATGGCTTTCACCCTGTGGAGGTGGACTTTGCACCCGAGCCCTGCGTCGACGTCTGGCACCTGTGTGTGCTCCCTCAGAGGCGGAGGGCACACTGGCATGGCTACCATCCAGTGGGACAGTGGATGTTTCCGCCCCCCTTCGAGTCTTCAGACATTTAACCTGGAAGCAGCACGCCTCCTCGACCTGAGCAATGCAGGTGGTGTTGATGCCAGTGACTCCAGCAGGAGTGGCGATGCAGGCTGGGGAGGCGATGCTGGCTGTGGTGGTGAGGCTGGCCGTGGTGGTGAGGCTGGCTGTGGTGGTGAGGCTGGCTGTGGTGCTGATCTCTGCCCAGAACTTGAGGTGGCCTTCTCTGAGCTGTCCTTCCGGGGTGCCCTCTCTCCCTTCTCATGTGCAGTCCTGTGCAAAGTATCGTCTGTGGACAGAAATGCAACATCAGCTCAGTGTACCTGAAGCCCTGCATTGCTAGCATCACAATACAGTTCTGAAACACTCTCTCATTGTCCTCTGCCTGCTTTTCGCTAATGTGTGTAACATGCCTTGTTGTTCTGTGCTATTCTTCTCATGTTTGGGGTTTCAGACACTACATCTCCCATCATTCCATGCTAGTATACACTAACACCTGTACTGGAGTGGGATTCTCATTGCCCAATTGGGGAGTTGGGATAGGGGTAGGGGGGGGCCACATTACTGTGCATGCTTCTTACCTTGTTTGGTGGCGGCTCTGGCAGAGCTGTCTGCATCCCCAATCCACACGACACTCTCGGGCTCAATTGTTGACTCCACGAGCTCCTCAAGCTCTGTCAGGGCAGGTGCCTTGTTCCTTCCCCCTCCTGTCTGGCTGGCCTCTTTCTTGAGTTCCCCCATCTTCCTCTTCATGACGATACGGATGTTGTACCACCGCTTCTTCAGCACGTCTATGTCCCGGGGGGTCACTCCTATTGCATTCACCTGCGCCTGGATTCCCAGCCAGATTTTCCTTTTCTCGGACTCAGCCACTTGCAGGGACTGCTTTCCGAACAGCTTCTGGTGCTGCTTTACCACCTCCTCCACAAGTACCTGCAGTTCCTTTGGGCTGAATTTTTGTTTTCTCCTCCTTTCCCCTCCATCTCTCTCTGTCTCCTGGCTGGACATTGTGTCAGTTTGTTGTTCACAATCAGGCACTGGCTCTGTTGCTCTGCTCTGCACTACCAGCCTCTCCAGAGTCTGATGATTGTGTGCACCTGCCTGGGTGTGGCCACTTCCTGGTTGGGTGGGGTTGGCCTTGCACAGGAATGGCTGATTCCTCAAGTGATGTATATTTGAATTACCGATTCGGTAAAATCCGATTTGGTATTTACCGATTCGGTAAATACCACTTCGGTATTTACCGATTCGGTAAATACCGCTTCATGATTCCGGCCGGTATTGTGGATTCGGTATTCATTTACCGAATTTTACCGATTCGGTAATTTTTACCGAATGTTTACCTACATACTATTTACCGATTCATGAATACCGATTCGGTAAAATTCGGTATTTATGAATCGGTACATTTTATTTATCTACATATGGCCCTATATGTTAAGGAATTAACGGAGGTCGAAACTAAAGCTGAATCCAATTCTGCCAAGGTGTGTAAAATTAATGATAAAAACAAAAAAAGCATTGAAACAGAGGAAGTAAATCGCGATAGGAAAAAAAATGCAAGAAGAGTTCAGTAAAACAAATGTTATGGAATTACAGAACTACCCCTCACTCTGTCACTGGTGAAACTCCTTTTTGTTTACTCAAAGGCAGGGTTCCATGTTCCATAGTTGTTCCAGGATGGATGGGCAGATTTGGTATAAAAATTAATTGATGATAGTGTCATTAGATCCAAGGTTGAATGTTATCAAGGTTCTTATGTGCGGAGGCACAATGACAAGTTGATAAAAAATCCAAAAGTATTTGTTGAAGGTATGTATGTGAGAGTAAAATTAGGGACAGTAGTACATAAAGGTAGTTAAAAGTTTTCTGATCCCAAGGAGATTCTTTCTGTGAATGGTGATTTCTTAAAACTTTCAGATGGGAAATGGTGGAATTCTAATCGTGTATCCATATGTTACGATACCGAAGTGCGTGAGTGGTTTAAGGGTTCATCTAATTCTACAGAGTCTAATTCAGTCAAACGCAGTGTTCCTAAGGATGATCTCATCAAGGGAGTAGACACTCACCTAAATCTCTGTTGTCCAAGGCCAGAGAATCCAGCACACGTGTCAAAATACCACTGAGAAAATGTTCTGATTATGTTTGTAACTAGATACACCAATGCATAATACAGGGTTCACTTTTGATGTCAAAGTTGTATGGCATGTAATATTAAAAAAAAAAAAATAGAAAAAAGGAGGATATGTTGTGTTTGGTTAAATGTGATAACATGCTTTTGTTGCTCGGCAACGTCTGGCTTCCACTTCTGGAATCCGCTGATGTGGAGTCCAGCAGACGGAGGGCAGGCGTTGCGGGGAAGGCAGTTTCTGGAGGTTGTATCCTGTCACCAATAAACCTTCTTGCATTGCAACCCTTGAGTATTACTCTAATACTTAAAAGGTACCTGTCATCAAGAGGGCAAAATATGGAGGACACTCCTTCGTCTACACTACAGCCAAATTGTGGAACATCCTTCCATTCTCTCATTGCTCAATCAAAAACCACCATTATTTTCAAAAGGCATTAAAAACTTGGCTTTTTCATGATGGGTCCCTTTAATTCCCCCAACGATTCTGTGCATCACTTTCAGCGCTGGGAGGCCTACATTTAGCTACTCGCTCTACAAGTTCTTCCTAGAAAAGAACAGAGTAGATCTAAAGTCATAGGCTGACAACAACTCACAAATAACAATTGAAGGCCTATTCTTAAGAAGCTTTTTCCATTACCCAGTTAAGGCAACAGCTGTATACGGAGCTGATCTTAAATAAATGGGGTGCCCTGCTCATTCCCTGAGAAGGTGAATGCATCCAGAGCTGCATTGGAGCCTAGACCTTGTTCTTTCATTATATAAAGAATCCCGGGCCAGATGTACAAAACATTTTTCCAGCAGCAAACAACGTTTGCGACTGCAAAAAAGCATTTTGAGATGTACCTGTTACCGAATTGCAATTTGCATTTGCAAATCGGCATTTGGAAGTGACGTATTTAAGCTGTCCCTTGAAAATACAGTTTTGCATTAGTATGTGCAAATGTTTTGCGACCAAATAGCGATTTCAAAACATTCACACCTTACCGCCTACTCAGATTTGGCGGAAACCCATTCACAAATGGGTCACCTTGGCACCCGTTCCCTTTTGAGGGTATTTTTTACTTTTAGGCTCATCACATTTTCATAAATGCTGTATTTAAAAGCAATCACAGACATGGTGGTCTGCTGATCCCTGTGATTTCAGCAAATCCTAGTGGGCCACAAATTGCGACCTAGCTCATAGATATTTGTAAGGTAGGTCTAATTGTGACCCACTACAAATAGCTCAATGAAACTCAAAGGGTTTCAAACATAAGAAATAGCAATTTCCTAGTTGCGATTCACAGAAAATTGCGATTTGAAAATCGCTATTCCTAACTTTCATACATGCAACCCTCTGGAGCTACGATTCCCTACCAATAAATTGGATTCGGCTCTGGGGGATAGTGTATTTTTTTACATGGATTGGATCGGAAATGTAATGTGATTTTTTAAAATGTATTTTTACATATTTATTCGTGTCGTACTGCAACTAAAGTTTTCTTTAGGCTTATGTCGTAGTCTTAAAGCGAAAAAGAATTAATAGCGTGTGCCCAACCGACCAGGAACAGTTCAAATGTGGTTACTAGTGATACACTCCATATATTAAGTTACACTTTCTTCTGGAAATTCTAACATTTTCAGAGGTACTTGTCTTTAAATCAGGCTTTAATTTATGTTTAAAATCTCGCTGAAATGGACTTTGTGAACTTTTATGAAGAACATATAAATTCCACTATAAACATTATCAAAAGCCTTCGTCCGCCCATTATCGGGTGAGGTGGGAGTCTTCTATTAGAACGAAGTATATTAAAAATACATTATAACATCATTTGCTTATGATGTCTTAGCCCTCGGCAATTTTAGCACATATGGTTGCACACGTTTTTCATTCAGTACCTACTTTTCAGATTCAATATATTTATAAATGAGCCAAATGTTCAAACTAAGAGGAACAGCATCATAGGAATATTATCTAATTTAGCAAAACTCTAAAGTTTTGGTTGAGGGTCAAAGGGATACCCTGCGATTAGAAAATAAACCAACTTCTCTTGCAAAAAGTGATAAAATGTAAAAAAATGTATAATGCAGGTCTCCATACTCGACACACAACTTAACCAGTAGAATATAAAGATATCGTTCTATAATTGTATTCAGAGACGTTTTAAGGCATGGGCAAAGTGGGCTCTGGCCTAGGGCCCCAGCCTTTCAGGGGCCTCCTGATACTGACCTTAAATAATTCTTAAACATATTGTTTTAAATACAGTTTTCCCTTAATTCATTTTAATGTGGGTGAAGTGTGAGAGTCTATTACAGATATTTTGCAGAGCAGATAAATGTTTTGTTTTTGATTCATGTAACATCCATAAAAAAGTTATTTTAGATCAAAACAGGACATCAGGTGTGAGAAATGGGAGGGTGTCGCCAAGAATGTTTGTAGTACTGTTAATGAGCTGCTACTGTGTTACAATATTGAAAACGCATTTAGAATTTGGACGTGTGTCTGTGCACTGTCAATGACCTGGCCAAAGTGGCCATGAAAGAGCTGAAATTGGATCATACATTCAAAGCTGTTCCGAAAAGGGGCTCCCAACATTCATTTGGGCCAGGTCCCCAAAATCCTTAAGATGTCCCTGAGTTTATTGCGAAACTCTCTCACATCTGAACACAATTTTATCCACTCTAGGGGTCATTAAAAGTCGACGGTCAATGTCATGGAGAGTAAGAAGTGATAGGTAACTTGATAGGGGGCACTTTGTGCTCCGCTGATGGCTGTTGCAGGCCTCACCCTTCCACCACACAACTAGATTACAGGGCCTTGGCTCTTCCTCTACCATTCTCCTGACTCCTTTGATTGGTTTCTCTCATGAGAATCTTCCACCTTTCCTGGGCTGGAAACCTCTTGTACGCATCCCATATCTTTCTCTGGTGAGATAGAACAAGACATGTTACCAGGATATTTGTTCCCCTTCCTAAGCTGCCTGAAATTGAGTGCAAAGTCACTTCAGGAGACGAATGGTTATATGCTCTTGTACCGCCATCTCGTTTAACTGTGTGGTTTTCTATAAAGAGCTGTACGAAATGCATAGAAATATACATTTTACGGGTGCATATTGAGCAGAAGCTGGTCCTAGCCTAAAGATTTGTATCCTACTTTTTTGCAATCAAATTAGATTTGGCCTATCCACCAAAATCCCAGGGGTAGTGGCAGTGATATCACATGCCCTTTGACCCCCCCCCACATGAGGCCACACGAAGTGATATCACAAGACCTTTGACCTGGTGACATTACAGGAAGTGAAATCATGTTACCTTTGAGGTACATGACATCACAGGAAGTCAAATTGCACAGTTTTTGAATATGTCATTAAAGAATGTGAGTTGAATGACATTTGGTTAGTTACCCCAAACAAAAGGGATGGAAAATATCTATCAGGTATTCTATGAAATACTCTAAAAACAAAAATATTTTATTTAAATCCTATTGAAAATACTTCAACATACATTGTTGGTCGAGGGGCATATAATAATTGGCACGTTTGCTTTGCCATTTGTTTTAGAAGCTAGGAATAATATGTAATTAAAAGAAAGTCTTGGAAAGTAGGTCACAGTGCTATTCAATGCAGGTTCTGTTCTCCTAGACACCTTCCTTTCCACAACATGGTATACATCTTTCCCAGGTGACTAACCATTGCATCTTTCCAATTACTTACTTATGCCAACTACCCCTCCTGTCAACCAGAACTCTCCAGGTATTTTTGTCTGACTCCAGGTGTACTCCTTGCAGTCTGCCTCAAGGCCTTGGTGCCAGGTGTTTCTTGGCCTTTTTCTTTTCATTTTTCCTTGAGGGTTTCAGGACAGGCCTTTCCTGGTGGTGTCTGACGTGGGCTTTCAGAGGTTATGACCTATCCAGTCGCAGGGTCGTTTAATAATTTATTCATGGGGAGCGAGTTAGGAAGTCTGCTACCATAGGTCATTGTTGCTGATGGTTTTGGCCAGTGGATATGGAGGATTTTCCTCAGACAAGTGTTGATGTAGGTCTGCTCCATGCACAAGAACCGATTTTACTTTGGTGTCAAAAAGCCTAATCTTGGTTTGCTGTATGAGGTCCTTGTAGCTCCAGATCTTCTTTGGATGAAAGAAGGCAGTTCTTCTATTGCTGATTCTTGCCTTGATGTCAGTGTCTGTGCCATCCTGCTTGTCTGTGACACTGCCCAGGTAGGTGAAGGCCTCAAGCTTTTCCAGTGCATCACCTGCAAGACTGACTGCCGCTGTGCTGGCCATGTTAGCCAACAGGATATTGGGGACATATTTATCAAGTAGTTGCATCGCCCTTGCTCCACACAAAGGGGTGCAAGGGTGACTCGACTACAAAGTTTGATTTAACAAGCCACGGAGGGACACCTTGCGTGGCCCTGCGTGGCTTGATACATCTAGAGTAGCGCAAAACCGTGCAAATTGCTGCATTGCGTTACTCTGTCCCAGTGAGTCATTCCATGGGTGGAGTGTGGATGTTCCCATGCATCCACCCATGGTGTTCCCAGATTTACCATTACTGCTAGACCTGGTTAAGCATCCAAATGCTAAGCCTCTCTAGGTGAGGAGTCACAAGGAGAAATATCTTTATTTCTCATCTTATTTTCCTCTTTCTTTGTGTACTGCAATCTAAAGCACATAAAGACAGAGCAAAATGCCTCAGAGGATTGCCCCTTTCTGCACAAAAACAATCCTGTCTGCACGAAGGCACCCTGCATCACTGAGCGTCGGCAGGCAGAGGGAGGCAGAGCAAGGAAAGGACAGCCATATTATGTTAATTACGGTGCATTCCTGCCCTGTTTGAAAAAGAGGAGGACTGAATGGGGAAAGAATTGTTGCCAGTTAACAAAGAGGGCAAGAGATCAGGTGTACCCAGATAGAATAGCGTCTGCTAACAAGAGTAGCTGTGGCTTTGAAGTTTATTGGACATCCTGCTGTGAAAAAGAGTGAACTGAGTGTAGGATGAAATCAAGAAGGCGACTGACAATATGTTATATGTTATATTAACCTATAAAAACATAGCTGTCCCACTAAGGGGCTTCCTTCCCATCGCTGACCTACTACAACTAGGATGACTCCTTATCGAACCAAAAGATAAGGACCTATGTTACAAACAGCCATTCCTTCAACTGCATTATAAAACAGAGGTGGTTATGAGTATTGCGTAAATACAGAGGCAGGTTGTCACATAAAACCGGAGCAATTGCTAGAAAGGTACGACCTGCCAAGCTGGCCCTAATTGTATGAGGTGTCACTGTCAAATTCAAGTCAACTTATCGGAGGACCCTAGTAGAGTTGTATGACCACAACAGGGATCTCAAACTAGGGGCCTTCTGCTTGTTCATAATCCAATGAACTCTGCCCAAAGCCTTAAACTGAATGTGTTTCTCGATTGAGAGCCAATGAAATTTACAAAACAACTTAGAGGCAATGCTGAATTTAGGTATATGAAAAAGTAATCTCGCTGCTTCATTCTGAACCACCGGCAGCCTATTTCATTACATTCCTAGTGGCTCCCAAATACAAAATTTTGCAATATTTGAGGCAGGAAATTATTAAAGACTGATATTCATCCACCGGACCAGAGGATGAAAGAAGCCAATAATCTTTTTAAGGCTTCCAAAGATACCAAAATAAATCTCAGACAGTGCCTTGACATGTTACTCAAACAATAGTGCATCATCAAACTAGGTACCCAGGGGCAGATTTACAAGCCCCTTGCGCCACTTTTGCATCACTTTTAACATGGAAAAAGTGACCCAAAAGTGGTGCAAGGGTCTTGTAAATTTGCCCCCCAGAGTTTTTCAACTGCTTTGGGCTTGGGAGGAGACCCTAGTACCTTTAGCCACCAGTGATCTTCCCATGCCTGCGAATGCTTCCCAAGCAGGTTAATCTCCATTTCTTTGACATTCATCTTCAGCCAGTTAGAATGCATCCAATCAGCAACGGTGGTCATACAGTTCTGAAAAGGTACAGCACCTTCCAGAGACCCCACTCGCAGAGAAACAGTAAGCTGCGTATCATCTTTATAGAATGCCAAAGAAATCCCAAAAGATTTCACCACATCCACCAGTGGCCTAACATAGATATTGTAGAGGGTGGGACTTAGGGCCAGACCTTGAGGGACACCGTAGTCTAAAGTTATCTTCGAAGATGAGAAAGGGGGAGATATCATCTGAAAGGATTGATCTCTTAAAAGAGAGACGTAACAGGCTCATGCCTTGCCCTAGACCCCAATCTCTTGAAGTTGCCATAACAGCATCTCATGGTACAGTACGTCAAAAGTCGTATTTAAATTTTATTCAATAAGTACAGTGCCTCCTTCATTCAAGGCTTGATGGAAGGCCTAATTCACCATAAGAAGAGCAGATTCCGTACTGTGGAAGGCACAAGTGTGAACCAAGGGCTACCTCTTTGCCAAATTTGGTGTAATTCCGTTCAGCAGTTCGGCCTGTAGCTGCGATTAAAGGTTCCTATGGAAAGTTGCATGGGGAAAACATGTTTTGGGACACCCCTTTATTCTCGGCCCCCGCTTGCCGAATCACCCCGAGACCTTCAGTATAGGAGCGGACCTGAGCGCCCCACCAGTTTTAAAATTTTGGCGAAGATTCGTCAACCAGCGCCAAAGTTATTCGAAATAGAATGTTGCGTATTTCCTATGGATAATAGGTCCTAACTATAACTACCAACTGGCGACCGCCAGTAGGTAATATATATATATATATATATATATATATATATATATATATATATATATATATATATATATATATATATATATATATATATATATATTCACTTAAAAAACCATAGGTTTCACACAAGTTATAGTTAGCTGTACATTTCACTCGTAAAAAACCAATGAAATTCCACGTTATAGTTAGATCAGGTAACTATAACTTGCGCGCCCACAATAAACTGCTGATGACGTCACATATTACATCACTTATGACATGGTCAGTGACATCACTCATGACATCAATGATGACATCTGATGACACATTGTGCATTGCGGTCGCGCAAGTTATAGTTACCTGATCTAACTATAACGTGGAATTTCATTGGTTTTTTACGAGTGAAATGTACAGCTAACTATAACTTTTGTGAAACCTATGGTTTTTTAAGTGAATTTGCAAGGTTTTTTAAATGCTAATTCCTAACTATAACGTGTGTGAAACCTATGGTTTTTTCAGTGAATTTGTACGGTTTTTTAAATGCTAAGTTATGTATTTATTTTTAATTTTTGCGCGCACAGTGCGCTTCTCGCACCGTGCGCGCGCTGTGGGCACTCGGTGCGCTTTGCGCACCGAGCGCCCACGTTGCGCATTTCGTACCGTGCACGCCTCGCCATTTTTTACAAAATATCAATTGTTTTTTCCTCCCTTGGGGGTCCTTAGATTTATATATTAAATGTGATTGGTAATTCTTTTTTTTTTGTTATTTTTTTTTACCGTACGCGTACGGTAAGCTTACCGTACGCGCACTCCGCGATTTTTTTTTCAAATTATTACATTTATTTTTTATACTTTTTGGTCCTTCGTGAACCCCCTGACGAACGCTAGGGGGTCTGCAACTCTCTTCGTTGCCCCCTTTTCATGTTATCAACCTTTGTTTTTCAGTGCGAGAGACAGAAAATGGCGGCCGATACTTCCTGATTTCGACCGATTCGAATGTTTACCGTCATGTAACCACCAATCAGAATTGAGCTCGCGCACGGCACCGTACGCGTACGGTAAGCTTACCGTAAGCGCACGGAGCGCGCTTACAGATATATATATTGATTTAAATGCTATTTTCTCAGGACCTACTGAACAGATTTACACCAGACCTGCAAAAGGCACATCCCTGACCTGAGGACTACCTCTCTGCCAAATTTCAAGTAATTCTGTTCAGCCGTTTGGGCTGTAGCTCGGACTAAAGGTCCTATGGGAAAATGCATGGGAAAAACGCGTTTTGGGACCCCCCTTTTTTCTCAGCCCCCGCTTTACGAATCCCCCCGAGACTTTCAGGGTAGGAGCGGAGCGTAGCGCCCCACCTATTTTAAAAAATTCGCGAGGATTCGTCAACCGGCGCCAAAGTTATTCCAAATAGAATGTTGCGGATTTCCTATGGAAACACGGTCCTAACTATAACTATCTACTGGCGACCGCCAGTAGATAATATATATATATATATATATATATATACCTCCAATCCCGCTTTACAAGTAAAAACGGGTCTGACACATGCTTGGGCTGGTCAACAAATTTATTGCCTCCGGGGTGCACAAAAGAAATAACGCGATGTCCATGCCATCAGCTCCTGGCAGACGCGTTTCGGCGGATGCCTTTTTCAATGCCGGGCGTTCCAACTTCTGGCTGAAGATTTAAAATGTAGGTTTTCGCGGGGCTTTGTTATACAGTCTTTACGAGGATTACCATTGGCTAAGGATTGTAGTAGTGGAAAGGGGACAAGGAAAGTTCCAACTAGTAGGTACTAGCCCCTTTCTTTTAAACCAAGGATCCTCGTATTAGTGCAGTTGCTTCACACTGAAAGAGAAAAGACAGTCCATAATTCAAAGCGCGGTACAGTGACCCGCTTTCGTACATAATAATACGTTTTGGTGCCGCCAGTCTCCAGTACAAATGTGGGAAGCTACGTCCCGGAAGACTCCATCATTGCCGCTCAGCCCACTAGCAGTCAATCTGCTCCCTCTCCCCGATACCTCTGCCAAATCCAGGTCGGGGGGGCGCCGCGTTGTGCAGACCATGCACTTGAAGTCCAAAGGTTTGCCGGTTTACGCGGAGCACCAGACTGAGGGGCGTGCCAGATAAGCGGAGCCGGCTTCCGCTATTACTATACCTCCAATCCCGCTTTACAAGTAAAAACGGGTCTGACACATGCTTGGGCTGGTCAACAAATTTATTGCCTCCGGGGTGCACAAAAGAAATAACGCGATGTCCATGCCATCAGCTCCTGGCAGACGCGTTTCGGCGGATGCCTTTTTCAATGCCGGGCGTTCCAACTTCTGGCTGAAGATTTAAAATGTAGGTTTTCGCGGGGCTTTGTTATACAGTCTTTACGAGGATTACCATTGGCTAAGGATTGTAGTAGTGGAAAGGGGACAAGGAAAGTTCCAACTAGTAGGTACTAGCCCCTTTCTTTTAAACCAAGGATCCTCGTATTAGTGCAGTTGCTTCACACTGAAAGAGAAAAGACAGTCCATAATTCAAAGCGCGGTACAGTGACCCGCTTTCGTACATAATAATACGTTTTGGTGCCGCCAGTCTCCAGTACAAATGTGGGAAGCTACGTCCCGGAAGACTCCATCATTGCCGCTCAGCCCACTAGCAGTCAATCTGCTCCCTCTCCCCGATACCTCTGCCAAATCCAGGTCGGGGGGGCGCCGCGTTGTGCAGACCATGCACTTGAAGTCCAAAGGTTTGCCGGTTTACGCGGAGCACCAGACTGAGGGGCGTGCCAGATAAGCGGAGCCGGCTTCCGCTATTACTATACCTCCAATCCCGCTTTACAAGTAAAAACGGGTCTGACACATGCTTGGGCTGGTCAACAAATTTATTGCCTCCGGGGTGCACAAAAGAAATAACGCGATGTCCATGCCATCAGCTCCTGGCAGACGCGTTTCGGCGGATGCCTTTTTCAATGCCGGGCGTTCTGGCTGAAGATTTAAAAGGTAGGTTTTCGCGGGGCTTTGTTATACAGTCTTTACGAGGATTACCATTGGCTAAGGATTGTAGTAGTGGAAAGGGGACAAGGAAAGTTCCAACTAGTAGGTACTAGCCCCTTTCTTTTAAACCAAGGATCCTCGTATTCGTGCAGTTGATTCACACTGAAAGAGAAAAGACAGTCCATAATTAAAAGCGCGGTACAGTGACCCGCTTTCGTACATAATAATACGTTTTGGTGCCGCCAGTCTCCAGTACAAATGTGGGAAGCTACGTCCCGGAAGACTCCATCATTGCCGCTCAGCCCACTAGCAGTCAATCTGCTCCCTCTCCCCGATACCTCTGCCAAATCCAGGTCGGGGGGGCGCCGCGTTGTGCAGACCATGCACTTGAAGTCCAAAGGTTTGCCGGTTTACGCGGAGCACCAGACCGAGGGGCGTGCCAGATAAGCGGAGCCGGCCTCCGCTATTACTATACCTCCAATCCCGCTTTACAAGTAAAAACGGGTCTGACACATGCTTGGGCTGGTCAACAAATTTATTGCCTCCGGGGTGCACAAAAGAAATAACGCGATGTCCATGCCATCAGCTCCTGGCAGACGCGTTTCGGCGGATGCCTTTTTCAATGCCGGGCGTTCTGGCTGAAGATTTAAAAGGTAGGTTTTCGCGGGGCTTTGTTATACAGTCTTTACGAGGATTACCATTGGCTAAGGATTGTAGTAGTGGAAAGGGGACAAGGAAAGTTCCAACTAGTAGGTACTAGCCCCTTTCTTTTAAACCAAGGATCCTCGTATTCGTGCAGTTGCTTCACACTGAAAGAGAAAAGACAGTCCATAATTAAAAGCGCGGTACAGTGACCCGCTTTCGTACATAATAATACGTTTTGGTGCCGCCAGTCTCCAGTACAAATGTGGGAAGCTACGTCCCGGAAGACTCCATCATTGCCGCTCAGCCCACTAGCAGTCAATCTGCTCCCTATCCCCGATACCTCTGCCAAATCCAGGTCGGGGGGGCGCCGCGTTGTGCAGACCATGCACTTGAAGTCCAAAGGTTTGCCGGTTTACGCGGAGCACCAGACCGAGGGGCGTGCCAGATAAGCGGAGCCGGCCTCCGCTATTACTATACCTCCAATCCCGCTTTACAAGTAAAAACGGGTCTGACACATGCTTGTGCTGGTCAACAAATTTATTGCCTCCGGGGTGCACAAAAGAAATAACGCGATGTCCATGCCATCAGCTCCTGGCAGACGCGTTTCGGCGGATGCCTTTTTCAATGCCGGGCGTTCTGGCTGAAGATTTAAAAGGTAGGTTTTCGCGGGGCTTTGTTATACAGTCTTTACGAGGATTACCATTGGCTAAGGATTGTAGTAGTGGAAAGGGGACAAGGAAAGTTCCAACTAGTAGGTACTAGCCCCTTTCTTTTAAACCAAGGATCCTCGTATTCGTGCAGTTGCTTCACACTGAAAGAGAAAAGACAGTCCATAATTCAAAGCGCGGTACAGTGACCCGCTTTCGTACATAATAATACGTTTTGGTGCCGCCAGTCTCCAGTACAAATGTGGGAAGCTACGTCCCGGAAGACTCCATCATTGCCGCTCAGCCCACTAGCAGTCAATCTGCTCCCTCTCTCCGATACCTCTGCCAAATCCAGGTCGGGGGGGCGCCGCGTTGTGCAGACCATGCACTTGAAGTCCAAAGGTTTGCCGGTTTACGCGGAGCACCAGACCGAGGGGCGTGCCAGATAAGCGGAGCCGGCCTCCGCTATTACTATACCTCCAATCCCGCTTTACAAGTAAAAACGGGTCTGACACATGCTTGGGCTGGTCAACAAATGTATTGCCTCCGGGGTGCACAAAAGAAATAACGCGATGTCCATGCCATCAGCTCCTGGCAGACGCGTTCCGGCGGATGCCTTTTTCAATGCCGGGCGTTCTGGCTGAAGATTTAAAAGGTAGGTTTTCGCGGGGCTTTGTTATACAGTCTTTACGAGGATTACCATTGGCTAAGGATTAAAAGGCACATCTCGTTTCCATGCTCCCACAATTCCCTGCGTGTTAAGGTAATTAACTCACCTTAAAAACATTGTGATAGGAACGTCTGACCTGCACTGTTCGGGAAATGACGGCGCAGCTGGTGCCATAAATACGAATCAAGCCTTCAGCTCTGGGGCCCACTGGAGGGCTGTGAACGGTCCAGGAATGGTTTAAAATGCACACATCCATTTGTGGATCAAAATTATGCAAGGATTAAAACTACAGGTTCCGGCGTGCATCGTAATTGACTCCATTCAGAATGGCACACAGGAGGCCAGTTAATTACCTTAACACGCAGGGAACTGTGGGAGCATGGAAACGAGATGTGCCTTTTAAACCGCCTCTGAAGAAAGAGCAATGATTGCTCTGAAACGTGTCAGGCAGATGGACAAAAACGGAGCTGTAATCCTGGTTCTTTTGGAATAAATGGGTCTGATACCTACCAGCTGGTGGAGTGTGTCTCTGTTGCGTGGGCACTTATGGGTGAATATATATATATATATATATATATATATATATATATACACACACACACACACACAACCAGGACAAGATAAGATAGTCCTGTGTTCTAATGCATTCTTTGTTGAGATCTGTGTTTAAGTTGAAATTGACAGATTTGAAAACTGATGTCTCCACTCAGACTTTCATTCTTGTGAGGTCAATATAATGAGTAAGATTAAGTCAGGTAATAATAAGAAACATCTGCAATCAATGATGAGAGGAAAGGCAACTGGTATACCACATAATACAATTTAATGGTGGTTATCTGTATACAGCGAGCTACCTCAGAGTTCCATGCCCAAACGAAGGCACACTAGCTATGCCTCTGCCCGGGGAAGATAATGGCATTTCTTTGCACATTTCAATATCCAAGTTATGTCTGGTTACATTACCCCTGTCACAATGGTGTGGCACACCATGATGAATATCAGTCTTAAACCAGTGGTACCAGAGGGGCATACATGGCAAGATTTAGGGAAAAGCAAAGATAAACTTTGATTTCTCCATTGAAGAACAGGATTTTCAAAACTGCAGAAAGCCAAAATAGAGCAATGCTTGAAGCATTTGAAGTCTATGGTTTAAATCAGGAATGGGATTTATTGACTGAAACAGATGGCAGGTATGGATTGTAAAACAGAAACATAATGAGAACAATGAGTGTACTGTGCTATTGATAACTTTGTTCTCAGAGACAGTAGTTTTTTAATTCAATGAAGGTAAAGATCTACATTGACCCTACAACCTCTGCCTTAGTAGCTGTTCTACACTTGCACTAGTCAATAGTAAAACAGAGGCATTCTTAATTATATTTTATTATTCTTTGTATTAAAACAAATCATCCAGTGCGGCATGTGCCCATGTCCTTGGGGTCCAACAAAATTAAATGATAAGGAATTATAAAGCAGCAATCTACAACAGTGATAAAAACGATCATTGTACACATGTAAAAATACAAACAGGCAGAATCAAGCTACCATGACACCCATGCTTTCTTTAGTTAGAAAGCACAAGCCCAGTTAATTTTTCTTCCGAACATTCAGTGATCTCCCACGTGCTTTTTTTCTGTTTTTAGGGCTGGATGGCGTATCAGTGATCTCCCTCTGCTGTGAGATACATAGGGCTGACAGGGAACCAAAAGCAGCCTGTGAAAAGTTTTGTCAATTAAGCCCCCATGCTGCATGTAACAAGCTATCTTACCACTGAAAGGAGTTTAAGTGGGGGTCTCCAACAAGACTTGTTAAAATTTTGTATAAATTGGAACTCATATTAAAGATCTTAGACATCAGTAAGCCCTCAAAACCATAGAAATTTAGGAACACTAGTGAGGAAGGGTCAAGTACTCAGAAGGATCACATGATCCAATGAGGTACTAGCACAGGCCAGGAAGTCCAGGTAGAGGGCACAATTAGCCCCATCATGTGACTCTGATGCATCCCAACCCATCTCCATAAACGCAGTAAACGTATGACCGCTCTAGGCATGGTATCATTTTATGGAAAATGCAAAGCAGAAGTGACTAGGTGGCTCAATTTAAGGTAATTAGAAACACATTTTAGACATGCAAAATAGCTCCTCGAGTGAGGGTTCATGGTGAACACAAGCAGCTTCAACATTGTCTCTCCTTCCATGCAGGCAAAAGTCACACCAACCCAGCCTATTCATAATAGGGTAATGAGACAAACAACTGAAACAATGGTTTCCTCTGAGGATTCCCACACATACATATAGCCATAAAATACAACAGCCCTGTTCAAAACCACCACTATCAAGTCTACACAGTATCCTAGAGCATTTCAGAAATATTCCTTCCAAATGTTGCAAGGCAATGCCAGTCGGAGATGTGGAATATGCAAATATCAACATTATAAGAGTGCGGTGGAGCTGTTGGTGATGGAAGCATTGTCACATCTGAGGCAAAACAGGACTTAAGGGGAAACTGCTTCCTTACACTTTGTATATTGGCATCACGAGATTACCTCCCCCACTCCAAAAATAGTTTGAGAATCAATGGGAAAGAGTAAGTGACAGGATAAGAGAAATGTGAGAAAGAGTCAGAGAGAGAGGAAAGTGAGTGTCACATCTAGGAGCAGGTAATGAAGAAAGAAAAAAAAGAAAAAACATAGAGTAGAAATGAGTGGACAAAAGTGGCAGACAGTGAAAGAATGTTCGAAAGCTGAATGAGGAAGCTGTACAAGGAAGATAAATGAAAGAAAAGAAAAGGAAAGGAAAAAAGAAGAATGCAGAAAGTACGCTTGTCAAATTGAGAAACAAGAAGGTGATTTCAATAAACAATGATAGGCTGAGATAAAGAAGAGGAGAATCAGTGGAATATAAAGAGTGACTGGGAACAGCAAGCCTAAGAAAAATAAAAGTTTTGAGTGAGACTGAAAAAGTCAAATGAGAGAAAAAACTGTGAGAGACAAAAGTTTCAGAAAGTGGTAGTCAGAGTTGTAAGAAAGCAAGCAAGAGAAGGTGAGAGATACAAAAACAACAAATAGAAATCAGAAAGGGAAAAGCAAGAAAGGTTGGAGTGGCTCGTGGGAGGAGCTGAAAATGTGGGAGAGAGAAGCTGAGAGTGAAAGGTTAGATAAAAAGAAAGGGTGAGATAGAATGCTATAATATCACACACCTCTGGAGGACCTGCACATCTAGGGACCGATTACGAGTCTGGCGGTCCACGGACCGCCAGACTCATGGGGACGCGGCAGAGGCAGTCTCCCGACTGCCCTATTATGATTAGGGCAGTCTGACCACCATTGCCCTGCCGCAGGCGCATGGGAACAGCCATTGCCTGGAAGTCTTGCGGTCAGAAGGCATGACTATGTTTGGCAGGACTGCCACGGTCCCACCAGGAATATTACGAGTTTCCTCTCTGCCAGTGGTGTTATGTAGGTTCCTACTCCATGAACACCGTGGCTTAGAGTAAACAAAGGGGGCTGCTGCCTCTACATTGGGATTGTATGCATGCACCCCAGCTCCTGCACCGCATGGACATTTCAGTCCATGCCGTGAAGCAACTGTTTTTGACATTGCCACTGCGGTGCCCATTTTCTGAGGCACCACCATGGCAACGTCAAAAGCCAGTGCAGCAGACAGGAGGAAACTCCTAATCTAACAGGAGGTATGACCACGGATTTGGTGGTGTAGTGGCGGCGCTGACCCAGCCCCCGCCACCAACGTTAGATTCAGGCCCTTAACATTTTTGCATATCTGGCCCTTGTTGTAAAATGAAATTATGTGTACTTTGGAGGATAAGTCTCATATTTTCCCCCAGACATGAATTTTGTTGCTCAAGGTGTTCAAGGTCTGGAATGGAGGTGGCATTCCTTTTATCTGAGACATTAGTACTTATTCTCTCAACCAGCTTCCCAGGTATCAGCTTACTGATTTGTAACACCCATATTGCAGAAGGAGGGCAGCAGCGTCACTACCACATTCTATGATGCCCTTAACGCTCAATAGGGAAATTGGTATTCTTCTTTTCAAGTGATACCTCTGAGAGGGCTGATAGGGGAAGCAGGATTAGTTAGCCAGAGTGTTGTACTACAAGGGACACAATGCTGCAAATACTTATACAGCATTTACCAGCAAAACAAAAGCTTGTGGTGAATGTGGACAAAAGAACTTGTGCTGAAGTCTAGTCCCAGAAAAAATCTATACATGCTTATGAAGGCCTTTAAGCACTCACTGGTGCTTTGGGTTGTGAAGAAATAACTGCATTTTGATGCAAAACCTTGTCCTGCCCGTGTCAAATGTTTCACAACTTTAGTAGAACAGGGCAGGTACTCTGCTTCCTGCAGGCACTCAGTCCTGTCAGAGGGTGAGCGGGAAGAGAGAGGTACAGTAAATGCCCTAATGCACACAATCCCTAGACTCAGACCCTGCACTGGAAAGCTGCTGTTAAGCCTGAGTGCTACAACCTCTTTTAAAATAAAAGGATGGATTCTCATCAAGATCCCTTGGTCAAACATGTTTTAAAGTATAGTCAGGATCCAGTGCGTCCTGCTGTATGCTCTGCACAAAGGTTATGGAGAGGAGACTGAACAAAGTGAATTTGTGCACTATAGCCTTGCTCTGGCATGTGTCAAGAAACTAGGTTTTTCACAAAAGCGGTCCAAATCAGCAAAAACTAGCAACCAGACCGATTTGAAGTAGCCTTTGAGATCAACTAGTTTGGGCTGGGCTGGATTATCATGGGTGTACTTGTGACCCTCCAACCCACTTCCTTATACATGACCAAGAGACAACAGCAGTTTTAGTTACCTTGTAATTTCATTCCACCATCCATGTTGCTTCCAATTCGCCTACATAAAGCACTTTTTCAGTGCACCAGCACCCTACAATGAGATCTAGCTGGATGAGTGGGATTGTAAAAGCGGGGAGGCAATATCTAAAAGCGGTGTGGCCAAATAAGAATTTTTCCAATTGGCATGGCCCCTGTAATTAAAGTAATGACTTAAAATATGTGAACTAAAATACTGCACTTCATACAGCAAGGGGCCTGTCTGGTATTTGGGGGCTCTCCGTGAGTTTGCTTTCACGGCACCGAGACATATAAGACAACAATAGACCTAATCCTAGTAAAAGCCAGTTGCCAATGGTTGTTAGCAGTATCAACATAACAAGTAAGAACAATGTTGCTGTGAAAATGTTTCAATTCTGATAAAATAATTGTGAATTAGGCATTATTTAGGTCATTGAAGGAGTAATAGTTTTCAGAGTGTCTCAGCCATTATCATTCTCCCCTTTTACCCACTTTCCTCTGAAGTCTCTTACTCTGTTAGACACTAGTTGCCTTTTCCTACCCACAATATTTTGAAATCCTTTATCTCAATTTCTCGTATAGTGGCTGCAAGTTATATATGCCAGATTCCCTGCTTACTGGCAGCAGTATCTGAATTGGGCACCCAACCATCTCTATAGATCCGGTTATTGTCTCACTCTTGTCTACTGTGGATATATTCAGGTCACACTCCTTTTAACATTTATAATTTTTTATCCGCTTCACTACCTTCACACCCTACAATTACTTATGTCAACTGGTCTCACCATTTTGAAGATTAGATTTTTAAACATATTTCACAAGACACTTGGCAAATGATTGGGAAATTGTCTCTACCTAAATAAATTGCTCCTTCATTAATCAAATCTAAATTTTTCACATTAAATCTTCTACATTGGACCCCTGCTCGTTTACATAAGTTGAAGATACAAGATAGTGATCTTTGTTGGATTTGTAATTTAGTACCAGCACTCATCAACATATGTTTTTTGAATGAACGTTATTAAACTCTTTTTGGGGCCTGATACAGAAACATTTATCACACAGTTTTAATACATCTATAGTTCTCTCGTTACCTATAATTTTGCTAGGTCCATGGGCTACAGTTACTCCTTTACCCCTTGACAACACAGACATGGAGCTTTTAGATTTACTTTTATCCATTGCTGTTTAAATTATACTTACTAAATGGAAATCTTTTCATCTCCTCTCTTATCATACTTGGTGGGCATGGGTTTCATATCTTCATGAAGCTCATACTTTTGTTGACAAGAAGCATTACTCACCTTCATTGCTATTATTGTTTGGAGGTCTTTGGATAACTATATAAATTTGTCTTCTCAGGGGTTGGTAGCTCACTATCCCCTTGATTTCATCTCTTAATTTATTTTCTTAGAGATGTAGCAGGTGTCCCTTCCCACCTTTTCTACCCTTCTACCTCTTCTCTAATTCTATTTCTTCTTTTTCTTTTCCCTTCTTTAATCTTTTTTTCCCTCGCTGATGTATCTTTCTATTAAACAACACAACTAATATATGTCCTAGTCGTGATATATACGTAGTTGCTTTATGTGTTCCATACATCTGGGATTTATATTTATTATTTGCTGAATTTATAATATTTACTATTTGTCATGTAATTAATTTGATCATTCTCTTAAATGGTGATTTTGTCATCCCTTTTATCCTAGTCCAGTAGTTCTTGGTCGTAAAATCCTTTTTTAAATTCTTCATTATTATAAAATATATTTTTGATCTAGACTTGCTGTATTGCTATTGTATTTCAAATATATTTATTTTTAAATAAACAATAAAGATATTTGAACAAAAAATATATAATTTGCCACATTTCTCATCCACCTCACCTCTACTAGAGTTCTTAACCCAATGACTCGATTCATAAGAAAGTTCAAATTTTACTTGCCTATGGTTACACATTCCAGACCTTTTGATATGAACAAAGAATTCCAGGACTCCTGGCATACAAACACGCTTAGTCATTTGTGTATGTAGAAGTTGCACATTTTGAGTATATGTTTTTTCTCAGCGAAATATTTCTTACTCCGGATAAACATATTTTGCAACACGCCTACCGATTTTGAGAATTTCAACTTGAAAAATACCAGAAAGATGTTTGTGGGTCCTTAAAACCTTTGAGTCTGAGGTTCTTCACCGCAGGGTGTTCACGTCATTTTGCAGGTGCTACAGCCCCGGTACATCATAACTTGCCAATCAGAAGAGACACATGCAATGATTAATCACCCCAAATTCGCATATTTGAACTCTGTGCAAATCCCTCCAAATATTGCAGATTTACATTATTTGAACAACAAAGTTCAATTTGCACTTGCAAAGGATGGTTTTTGTGTCATTTTGGTGTGCAAATCGCTGTGTGTATTGGGCCCTAGATGCATGTCTGATAAAGTTTGTTTAGTCATAGAGTCGGTCAAAAAATCTGCGAGCCATGAACATTTGCAAACGTTTGGAGTTTTTTGCACAAAATGGTCGCTGATTGCAAATATCAGTTCTCTTTTTAAGGATCATGGATGTGACTCTCGAGACTGTATCAATGGTTTTGCAACTGCCTTGGCATGGCCTATGCCATTCGGTGCTAAAATTGCAGCAGTCATATATTGTATTCTATTCTCTAAATTTATAAAGTGCCCAGCGGCCCATGATCGGGCTTCCCGGTGCTATTGGATTGGTTGAAGTGAGTAACAGTAGAGTTGCCCATACCAACAGTTTGGACTGATTACTATATTGTACCATTCTCGATTCCAATAGTTGGGAAACCTGCACCTAGAGTCACATATTCGAACACCTCTTGGCAATGGTTAAAATTGAATTTATCCAGGTGGGTGCAAGCATTAAGCAAATCGCCAGAGAGACCAATGTATCAGTGTCATATTTGAAAATAAAAAATGGATTACTAATAGCCTGGATGATTTAATCCCATGTAAAACATTCACCAAAATGCCACTGCAGAAAAAAACCTATTGGTGGTTCATTCACGCACATAGACACATAAATTAGAAGAGAAATACCTTCTGAATAACTTTTAAAAGTGAGCGGTGTCTTCTCCTTGACTCCCGCTCGTCGCCAACATGAAGTAAAGCGCAGGTGAGCAAGTTGTAGATTTCATATATGTTTATTCGGTCTGGAGAAGACAGCTTCAACAACCACTTCCAGACGGTTTACAGAGATCATCCCAACCGTCAGCAGTGGAACAGAGAATCCCAGAACACCCAGAACATTCTACAGTAATGTGTGACAGTGAATAATGTGGACACTACAGTTTTCACCAGAATTACAGCAATTTAAAAGGGAATTTAAAAAATAGGAATGGAAATGGAGAGTAAAATATGATGATTTTAGTAAACAGATGTGCAAAGCATTGCTGAGAAAATATCACGAGTCCATTAGGAGAGCCGTTGCAAGCGATCTGACAGAAAAGATCAAGCAATCTGCTTACTCCTCAAAGGAGATTTATAATATGGTAAAAAGTTTCTAAATCATGATTCTCCTGAAACCATGCCCAATGCATCAATAGAATGATGCGAATCTTTAGCCAATCACTTTCTTTGTAAAGTGATAGACAACTATGATAACCTATCACGTTCACTTGACAATGGGCTGCCACCCACTCTGACACTGCATGAAGTTACAAAATCAGCTCGTTTTCAAAATGTAATAATTGTTTTATAATATAATATAATATTTAATCATTTATAATTAATATAATAATATCATTATCTGATAATTATAATCATTATAATAATAATAGTATATAATATTAATTGTGATAATTATAACATAATATACATTAAATTATAATGATATAATATAATCAATACATAATATATTACAATGTTTAATAATTTCATAATATAATATGATATATTTAATAAAGCATTTTCAATATTTAATAATTGGGCTCGTTTTCAATATTTCGGACTAATACATCTGGTGCAATTCCCCCATCAATTAAAATGCAGGTCCTGGTTATGTGTGAATGCAGTTGCAATGGAATGCTGGCCGGAGCTTATCTTTCAGAATTCTGCTGTGCTCCCACTGCTCAGGCTGTCTTGTTTCTGAATTTCAAGCAGGAAGATTAGTGGTCGAAATGGGAATATTAAACTGAATCAGTTTTTTACTGTCAGCAAGCTAATCGGCTGTCAGCGAATTCAGAAGGATTACTTACACCTGTAGTCTTCAAAATTCAAGAGTCCACCTAGAATCTGAGAACAGTTGGAGGTAACATGAAATATTACTGTCATGAAAAAAACACAGAGGGCTATAACAGTGCAGAAGGGATTCAAACTTCAAGGAGAAAGATTTTTTATTTTCGGAGCTAGTCATGTTTTGTTGTGGTTAGAGAAATATGCTGTCGGAGAGTAACTCGAAGTACTGGGACAGGAATAAGGATCTAGCGCCCTAAACGCTATATTTTTCTCCACTAAATGTATAATGTTCCCGTTTGTTTAAACTCTTATTGTAATGTTCCAACTCATATATTTCAAAACATACCTCTGGTTGATATACGTGTGACGTTTTCGAGGACAGGTTTAGCGCCAGCTTTTTAAAACGTTTTTTTAAACACATCTAGGTATGCAATTGTATTGAGCACCGTATTTAAATAATGTAGATTATACACATAAAATATATTTTGAATTTCATAATAATCATTTACTTGGGCTTCAATTTAAAATCATTTTGCATGCCTATATTCAATCGAGATGCGAATTTAAATGCTTATTTTATTTTACAGTTGAACATTACGTTTCAGCACCAACAGTTAGTAACACATTATACACGAAATTAAACATATAAACAGTAACCAGCTAAACAGATGTGAAATCTTCAGGTGAGTTATAGGTAATTCAGGCCTGCACCTGCAGAGGAGGATATAATCGATTGTTGATGAATGCATTTAAGAACATAATAGGTTTGTGGTCTTTCTATCTCATGCGATTTATGTGTGGGGGTCGACCTTGCTAACTTACTCGTGTTTAACTGTTTTTTAACTGATATCTGTGTCAATGTCATTTGTGTTCTTTTTTATTATGTGAATTTGTTTTTAATTTTTGTTGTTATTCTTGCTGCTTGGTGTTGCTCGCTAGGGCCTGTTAGCGTCCAATTCTTCATTTTGGCGGCCATTCTTGGTGGTCACCACACACAATATGCACTTCAGGGTTAGCACTGTAACGTTTTTGCTCACGTGTGCAGTATGTGCCTGCCCCGGGGATTTAAATGCACAGATGCGCCTAAGGCAAGCCCATCTGTTCCCATCCGTGCCTGGCCTGGCCTTAGGGCCAAGGATGCTGCCGGTCTGAGCATATCTAAAAATCGCTTCTGCTATAATTGGTCGGCGCTCATGAATATTGAGCAGAAGGCGAGGTGTGGGAAAGGGGAGGTCATGGACTCCGGGCAAGTGGGACAGTGGAGTTGCCACTACTGTAATTGGATCATCATGGGCTCAGAACCTAGCGGAATGCAGCCTCTTTAGAGTGTGCCAACTTAGGATAGTAGAGAAAATAACATAGGAGGGGTGATGAGGGCAGAAGAGGCCCTAAGCTGTGCATTAGTCCACTCCCGCTCACTCATAAAGCATAGTGTTGAAATTTATGAGACAATCGGGCCAGCTCAATTTGTCACTGTGCCAATGGATTGGGCTGGACTGTTCCCATGAGGAACCGGGTCAAGACTGATTTACATTTGGCTGGGTCCAAACTGGGGCAATATAGTGAGCAAAAGATTGATGGATTAAACCCAGATATGTGACAGGGTGTGAGTGTTTGGAAAGTTTCAGCACTTTGTCCATCATCTTGTTGTGTTTTCTGGGGTGGTGTGGTTAGAAAAAAAACAATGTATTAAACCTATATCTGTGTGACTAGGGGTGAATGTTTGCATTGTCAGCATTTCGTCCATCATTTGTTCCATTTGCTTTTGTCGCCCTAAATGGGAAGGGTTCCGCCCAGATGTGGGTCCTGTGCTCACTGCGCCACTGGATTCAAGCTAGCCTTACTGATGAGGGGTGATGCCATGAAACTGATCCTAGGATGCTTGTTTCCAGTTCAGGGAGGACCTGGCCTGGCAGTTCGGGCTGGACTGCTCCCATGAGGAACAGGACCAAGACTGATTTGCATATGGCTGGGTCCAAACTGGAATGACACAGTGAGCAAAATAACAATTGCTTAAACCCAGATCTGTGACTGGGGCTGATTGATTGAAAAGATTCAGCACTCTGTCCATCATCTTGTTGTGTTTGCTATGTTTGTCCTATGTGGCCAAGGGTATGCCAAGACCTGGGTCTCGTGCTCACTGCACCACTGGATTCAAGCTAGCCTAGCTGATGAGGGGTGATGCCTAAAACCGATCCCAGTATGCTTCTTTCTGGTCCAGGGAGGTCCTGGCTTGGCAGATCGGGCTGGACTTTTCCCATGTAGAGCCGGGTCATGACTAATTTGCATATGGCTGGGTCCAATCTGGGGTGGTGTGCTGAGCAAAAAAACGATGAATTAAACCCAGATCTGTGTGTCGGCGTGAATGTTTAGATTGTTCAGCATTCTGTCCATCATTTGTTCCTTTTGCTTTTGTTGCTCTAAGTGGGAAGGGTATGCCCAGACGTGGGTCTTGTCCTCACTGTGCCACTGGATTCAAGCTAGCCTGGCTGATGAGGAGCAATGCCCCAAAACCAGTCCCAGAATGTTTGTTTCCGGTCCAGGGAAGACCTGACTTGGCAGTTCAATCTGGACTATTCCCATGAGAAACAGGGTTAAGACTGATTTGCATATGGCTTGGTCCAAACTGGAGTGGTGTGGTGAGCAAGAAAACAATGGATTAAACCTAGATCTGTGTGACTGGGGTGAATGTTTACATTGTTCAGCATTCCATCCATCCTTTGTTCCTTTTGCATTTGTTGACCTAAGTTGGAAGGGAATGCCCAAACGTGGGTCCAGTGCTCACTGCACCACTGGATTCAAGCTAGCCTGGCTGATGAGGGGTGGTGCCCCGAAACCAGTCCCAATATGCCTGTTTCCGACGCAGGGAGGGCCTGACTTAGCAGTTTGGGATGGACTGTTCCCATGTAGAGCAGGCTCAAGATGATTTGCATATGGCTGGGTCCAAACTGGGGTGGTGTGGTGAGCAAAAAAACAATGGATTAAACCCAGATCTGTGTGACTGGGGGGTGAATGTTTGCATTGTTCAGCATTCCGTGCATCATTTGTTCCTTCTGCTTTTGTTGCCCTAAGTGGAAAGTGTATGCTCAGATGTGGTCCTGTGCTCACTGTTCCACTGGATTCAAACTAGCCTGGCTGGTGAGGGGTGATGCCCCGAAACCGGTGCCTGGGTGCTTGTTTCTGGCCTAGGGAGGAACTGGCTTGGCAGTTCAGGCTGGACTGTTCCCATAAGGAGCAGGGTCAAGACTGATTTGCATTTGGCTGGGTCCAAACTGAGGTTGTGTGGGAAGCAACAAAATGGTGGATTAAACCCAGATCTGTGTGAGTGGGGTGAATGTCTGCATTGTTCAGCATTCTGTACATCATTTGTTCCTTCTGCTTTTCTTGACCTAAGTGGGAAGGGTATGCCCAGACGTGGGTCCCGTGCTGACTGCGCTACTGGATTCAAGCTAGCCTGGCTGGTGATGGGTGATGCCCCAAAACCAATTCCAGGATGCTTGTTTACAGTCCAGGAAGGTCCTGGCTTGGCAGTTCAGGGTGGACTTTTCCCAAGCGGGGCAGGGTCAAGACTGATTTGCATATGGCTGCGTCCCAACTGAGGTGGTGAGGTGAGGTGAGCAGAAAAATAAAGGATTAAATCGAGGTCTGTGTGACTGGGGGGTGAATGTTTGCATTGTTCAGCATTCCATCCATCATTTGTTTCTTTTACTTTTGTTGCCCTAAGTGGGAAGGTTATGCCCAGACATGGGTCCTGTGCTCACTGCACAACTGGATTCAAGCTAGCTTGGCTGATGAGGGGTGATGCACCAACGCTGGTCCCAAGATGCTTGTCTCCCATCCAGGGAGGACCTGGCTTGGCAGTTCCGGGTGAACTTTCCCATGTGGAGCAGGGTCAAGACTGGTTTGCATATGGCTGGGTCCAAATTGGGGCAGTGTGGCGAGCAAAAAAACAATGGAATAAACCCAGATCTGTGTGACTAGGGGTGAATGTTTGCATTGTTCAGCATTCCGTCCATCATTTGTTCCTTTTGTCTTTGTCGCTCTGGGTAGGAAGGGTGTAGCCGGACATGGGTCCCATGCTCAATGCGCCATGGATTCAAGCTAGCCTGGCTGATGAGGGGTGTTACCCCTAAACGAGTCCCAGGATGCTTTTTTACTGTCTAGGGTGGACCTGGCTTGGCGGTTCGGGCCGAACTGTTTCTATTTAGAGCAGGGTCAATACTGATTTGCATATGGCTGGGTCTAAATTTGGGTGGTGTGTTGAGCAAAAAAAAGATGGATTAAATCCAGATGTGTGTGACTAGGGGCGAATGTTTGCATTGTTCAGCATTCCGTCCATCATTTATTCCTTTTGCTTTTGCCACCCTAAGCCGGAGGGTTATGCCCAGACATGGGTCCCGTGCTCACTGCACCACTGTATTCAAGCTATCCTGGCTGATGAGGGGTGATGCCCAGGAACTGGTACAAGGATGCTTGTTCCTGGTCCGGGAAGGACCTGGCTTGGCAGTTCGGGCTGGACTGTTCCCATTTGGAGCAGGGTCAAGACTGTTTTGCATATGGCTGGGTCCAAATTGAGGTGGTGTGTGACTGGGGGTGACTGATGGTATTGTTTAGCATTCCATCCATCTTTTGTTCCTTTTACTTTTGTCGCCCTAATTGGGAAGGGTATGCTCAGACGTGGGTCCAATGTTCACTGTACGGCGGGATTAAAGTTAGCTTGGCTGATGAAGGGTGATGCTCAGAATTCGGTCCCAGGATAGTTGTTACGGTCTAGGGAGGACCTGGCTTGGCAGTATGGACTGGACTGTTCCAATATAGAGCAGGGTCAAGACTGATTTGCATACATCTGGCCCAAACTGGGGTGGTGTGGTGAGCAAAAAAACAATGGATTAAATCTAGATCTGTGTGACGGGGTGGAATGTTTGCATTGTTCAGCATTCCGGCCATCATTTGTTCCTTTTGAATTAGTCCACCAAGCTTGAAATATATTCTTAATAATAAGCCATTGTTAGTTAAAAAAAAGTAAATCATTCCAACACTATTACTTGAAATATTTTCATAGGGTGCCTGTGTGCAAACCTAGTTTAACAAACACAACAAATAGAGTCTGCGGGTCTGAACCATTCACTCATAAGAAAAGAAGCGACATGTCAGCACGTTCAAACGAACCAAAAAAGAAGTCCTCATAAAGAGGGCCAAGTCCCATCACCCACCGAAGTGGCATGCTTCATCATCTGGGACCTCCCATAACTACACCTGGTGTAGTTATAGAGCTACAACTCCTTCGATTACTGTAATAAGGAGGAGCTCAGGGATGTTTTGGTTCCTATCATTGGGAGGATGGATTATCTCAGCATGAGGAAGACTGTCCTAGGTGTGGATAATCTAGATGCAGTGTGTGAAATATGAAAGTGATTTAAAATTGATCATCATTGGAAAATAAATTTTATTCTGTATCCAATGACACCAAACTAAAAACAGCAGAAATTGTGAGGGGAGCGCGTCCACAAACGTTATAGGGCCGCGCCCTCGTGGGTCAACATGTTTCAGCCAACCTGTGTCTACCTAATGACTGTGGCTTTCGTCAGGACCAAAAGGTAACACTACTGCAAAAAATGTGAATAAGTGGTAAGTGAGATAAAAAGGAACGATACTTAATTACCATTATCTCAGACACGTCTATTCCTGACACACACGTACCTTCCTCGATTCCGTTTTCACGTGATGCAATAACGTGGGGTTTCACTATGGGGACAGATGGGACTGTGTTTCCATTCTTACAATACATTTCTGCCCATTACATCGTTTAATTACGGCCACAAGCGCGCCACGTAATCTGCGGAGACCACAATCCCCAGCATTCACTGCGTTTCCGACGCACGTTTGCTTAGCGTGTTGCGTCATCACGCCTCCGCACGCTGATTGGCCCGATGCCCGGCACTCCATACAGATGATCGTTATGAAGGGCAGGTTTACGATGCTCCGGTTACGCTCGGTACAACTAGGTAGAAGGTCCGGGGTAACGACGGACAGGTAAGCCTGCTCTCTCTTCATCTGTATACAGTAATTTAGTCTCTTCAATGAACCCTATCGTAGAGATTAGTCTTCGAGTCGTCTCTGGCTGTATTTGACCACATGATTGATGTTCGCTTGCTGTTGGTGATTTTAATATTATTCTAGTCATGGACATGCTCACTCAAGCTCCTGGTTGAGTCAGTTTCCAGGACATTAGTAGCATGGTTTTAAACATTATATAGTCAGTTAACACACCTTTGTCTGTTTGTAGGTTTTTTAGTTTCTATGGTTACACAGCTTTTTGCACGCACAGTTGAATATACTATCTTCTGTTGCTTATGGCACTAGCTAGTTCTTTTTCCCCCTTTCTCTTGTCTTCTAGAGCGTTGCCTCACGCCCTGAGTTGTAACCAGGAGTGTAGGTGTATCCCTGACTTTTTGCGGGTAAGAGGACAATGCAGTCTGTACGCTTGACGAATGTTTATGTATGAGACATTTGGACTTCGTTTAAGAGAATGTAGTAGACATGTTCAGCACATTTATGTATTATCACTTTGTTTTGTCTCCAGGTGATTGAGTTACATCACTACGGTGCCACATATCCATGGATAAGTAGGTACTCTGTTAGGTTGTATCGTTCCTTTTTATCTCACTTACCACTTATTCACATTTTTTGCAGTAGTGTTACCTTTTGGTCCTGACGAAAGCCACAGTCATTAGGTAGACACAGGTTGGCTGAAACATGTTGACCCACGAGGGCGCGGCCCTATAACGTTTGTGGACGCGCTCCCCTCACAATTTCTGCTGTTTTTAGTTTGGTGTCATTGGATACAGAATAAAATTTATTTTCCAATGATGATCAATTTTAAATCACTTTCATATTTCACACACTGCATCTAGATTATCCACACCTAGGACAGTCTTCCTCATGCTGAGATAATCCATCCTCCCAATGATAGGAACCAAAACATCCCTGAGCTCCTCCTTATTACAGTAATCGAAGGAGTTGTAGCTCTATAACTACACCAGGTGTAGTTATGGGAGGTCCCAGATGATGAAGCATGCCACTTCGGTGGGTGATGGGACTTGGCCCTCTTTATGAGGACTTCTTTTTTGGTTCGTTTGAACGTGCTGACATGTCGCTTCTTTTCTTATGAGTGAATGGTTCAGACCCGCAGACTCTATTTGTTGTGTTTGTTCAAGTGACTTGGGGATTTGTCTGCGCAGGTCTTTAAAATTCCCTTAGACCCTGTGACCAGTTGTTTTGTATTGCAAACCTAGTTTGACAAAGTCTACAAAACATTGAGTGAAACTTTGAGCAATGCATAGGGCAGAAGGCCTACTCTACTGAATACTACCAGGAGTAGCATTGAAACATCAATCGTAGATTTAATTTAATTTTAATTAGTGTTCCTGGAATTCCCTTTGCTATCCCTAGTCTCAGGATTTGAAGTGGTCTCGAAACCAGAAAAATACTGGATTTTAGAAGTCCTCTTTACTTATTGTTTGCACTATGTGCCCTCTTTTAATCCCTCAACAGAAAACCGGAGGCAAAAAGTGGGCTAGGGATGGGGAAAAGGGTCAAATATGATGAGAGTAATGATATCACTTCCTCTATTCCTGGAATCAACATCAGTAAAGTGCGGGTCCCTCAGGCTTGAACAATATAATTACAACCACATCTTATTGTGAACCGTGAACGTGAATTCTACCCGAGGAATGACAACCGCAGGGTAGTTATTTTGTAAATTACATTTCCGTATATGAATACAATAAAACTGGTACTGATGGCTGGCATAATCATTGCTGTCAGAACACGGTAGATGTGTTTGCCCGCTGCTTGTCATCATTTGAATCACTATTGTGTGAATGACCAACTTTTCCTCCCTCTTTTCTTAAGGCCTGGCCACGTTCTAAAGAGGAGGGACATGTTGAAGGGTTTTTCTGCATTAAATGCGTCTGAGAAATCACACGTTGTTCGTGTATTTTTAGCTGCTCTTTGTGTGTTTCTATGACAGCATCCACAATGGCCCATACCATTACAGGAGAACTGTTCAGCGAAGACGGGAAATTCATGCAGGTTATGTAAAGTGAAATATGAAAAGCGTAATGTTACAGAATGGAATAATGCTGAAGCACCTTCTGCTCAAAATGTAGTTTTTATCGCTAACTCTGCATCCCAGCTTTCAGTGATTAACAGCGTTTAGCAGTGGCGGGAGAGATTACAGTGCACCCTGTCATGTCATCCACGGTTCATTCATTGACAAGATCCAGTTCCAAGCACATTATGCATCTTTAACTCACTGTCCGCGCCAAAGGACAAGATAAAATATGCACAGATTTAACTCACACTTCGGTTAACACGATGACCTTTCTAGCCTCCAGCCTGGCTTCCCCTTAAGACATTGCACGTTTGTGCTCGTGCTGGACACAGCGACTATAGGGGCCTTTCTGCACTCCTACTGCTGTGAAGTATTAAATCATAAAAGACCAGCAGTGGAAGGACAAATGAGCACCATGCGTCACTTGTACTGTAGCATCCCGTCTTAGACAAATACAATGGGAACAACCTCTTATCTGGTTTATCTAGGGGCAGATTTGCAAGCCCCTTCCGCCAGTTTTGCGTCACTTTTCCCATGTTAAAAAACGACGCAAAAGTGGCGCAAGGGCCTTGTAAATAAGCCCCCTAGTTTCTAAAATGGTCATTACTCAGACTGGACATTTCCCATGTCCAGTCTGAGTAATTACCATTTTAGAAACTAGATAGGCCAGATAAGAGGTTGTCCCCATTGTATTTACCTTCTTTCCCCTTCCTCTTAGGCCTCAAATTAACTGGGGGATACCTTTGTGTATACAGGCATCCCATCTTAGAGACATCGGGGCTTATTTACAAGCCCCTTGCGCCACTTGTGTTTCATTTTTAAAATGGGAAAAGTGACGTACGGGTGGGGCACGGGGCTTGTGAATATGCCCCATCATTTCAAAGGCCCAAGAGCGGCCCGCGCAGGCAAGAGCGGTGGGGCGGAGGGGGGAGAGTCAATAGACAAAGAGGGAAAATAAAAGAAAAATAAGAAAACCACATACTTTGGCTTGCTGCATCACGACTCAGTGATGCAGCGAACGCAATGTACGTGGTTTTCTTTTTTCCCCCACGTTGTTGTCTGTCACCAACCCACCCCCACCCTGCCCCACGGCTCTTACCTGCACGGGCCACTCCTGCAGGCCTTTTATCCCGAGGGCGATCCCTCCTACCCGGTAGTGGGAGTACCTGCCGGGCGGTGACTTGGGGAGGGGCAGGGTGGGGGTTAGTAAACTATGGATTACGGAGGTTTACAGGTAAGTAAACATATAAATAAATAAAACGAATTTCGTTGCGTGCATTGCATCCCCAAATGCGATGTTGTGCGCGCAACAAAATTCATTTTATTTATTTATATGTTTACTTACCTGTAAACCTCCTTAATCCATAGTTTACTACTCCCCACCCTGCCCCTCCCCATGTCACCACCTGGTAGGTACTCCCTCTACCGACTGCGGCTGATTATAAGTAGGCTTCCGGTTTTATAGCATTTCGGTTTTTTTACATTTCTGTCTGTATTTATCCATATTTATTTTTTGGCCATTTTATTGGTATTTATCCATATTTATTTTATGTTTTGAGACTAAATGGAGTCGTTAAATGGTATAATTCCACATTTATTTAACCTACAAAGATACACTACTGTTCAGCAAATTAAGCAGCCAAATATAACAAAACGCTATACTGATAGGTAAATATTAACATTATATACATATATATATGTTCACATATGACTATATTTAAGGGAATCTGATCCTTTTTTTCATACCATATGGTCTGCTTAACAGTTGGTCTGGAATTCATAAAGGACAACAAGGAGAGTCACTTACAAGAAGTACATTTTTTTGTATTTTTCCACTTTTAAAAATAAATACAGTAAGGAAATAGACTGTTTTCTGTCTGCATTCATCTGTGAAAATGAGTCAAAACGAAAAACTGGAAGCCTTAATTATAAGTGGAATGCTAAGGGCGGTGGTACAACCGCAAAATAATTGGGCCCCGGTGTAGAATGTGAAGAGGACTACAAAGTCTCCAAAATCTCCCAGATATTCATTGGCCTTGGGGTGAATGGGGCTCCACTGAAAGGTTGAGAGGCACTTGAAGAATTGTTGGGCCCCCATGCACCACAGGAGCTGCAGGGGTCAGTGTTATGCCCCCGTGTGAGGGTCCACAGAGAAACGAGTAGTTACTGGAGAAATAGATAGTTGCGTTCCCATTTCCCCTGACAATTCTTCATTTTTCTCCTTCAAACTTGACTTGCTTTTAGCAGGTGCAACCTCGAGTGAAACACTATAGATCTGGAAAGTTATCAAGAAATTTGTAATCACAAATCGGCCAGTAACTCCCATTACTGGCAGAATGGAATTACCAGGGACCTCTTGATAAAACCAATAGTGAATACTGTGGAAGTTGGAATTATTTCCAAGGCGCCCAGGATACAAATAGTTTTTTAACGACTTATCAAAAAAATCTTAGTGCTCATGAATTACTCACGAGAGAAGCACCATTCTTTTTTGATTCAGTACAGCTCAGGTACGAAAGGATACAAGGGTTCCTCATTATATTTCATGTACCTTTCAATGGGGGAAGACATGAGGGACATTCCTGAGAGGTAGTTGCTACTGAAAGGAATAAACATAAATGACTTACCAGAAGTGGGACGTCCACCTTTGCTTGCCTTTTACAGTTGAGTTGTGATCAGACGCTTCTCCAGAACTAGTAGCAGCCACTTGTGCTCATGCCATGCAACTGCCTGTGCATGTATGCACCTTCCAGTCACTGCTGCTCACTTTTGTACGCCTCCGTTTGCTCTGCTTCTCCCTGCTCCACTGTATCCATAATTGGACCCACTAATGATCCAGGAGGCAGTTGCATATGCACAGGCCTCTTCGGAACCCAGGACCAAGGAATCATAATGAGACTGGTGAGTGGAGATAGGTTGAAAGAAACGAAGGGCCTAATTTATATATGGGCGGACAGCCTGTTGTTCTGACAGGGGGACAGAGTCAATTACTACATTTCCTTGGTGGAGAGACTGCCCGCCACATTTATAAATGATCGTTAAGCAGGCAGCCATTTATAGTGCATTGGCAAGAACCTCCATCACAGCAGTTCCTGCCAATGCATTTCACTGTTTGGTGCAGGGCTGCATCAGCATGACAAAACCCCACATCAAACAGTTTTCTTTTCAAAAAGAAAATCCCGAAACTGGATCTTCTCTTTGAAAATATAAACATAAATGACCACCTTGCCATGGGAGTCATGTCCCATGGTGTGGTGGCTTATATTACCATTTTACTATCCCTTACTGCCAGGGTTTGCCTTGTGGTGACGGACTGTAAAAATGGCTCTATGGCCGTACATCCTAATTGAATAGGTGGTCATATTTGTCAAACAAATGAGAACGAGCTTGCTATCATTCCAATGTGCTGTTATGAATGTCTTTCACTCATATATCAGACGAACTGTTAGGTTTTTTAAAAGAACCCTTACCCATCAACCTAGTTGGTGGCATACATCATCATTTGGTTCCCACCTAAGATGTTGAATGTATCTTAGGTGTGCTCCGACACCTGATTACAGCGGAGCTGTTTTTCTGTGTGAAGTGGTGAATTTGTGAGTGAATTTAAAACTACCTCTAGGATATCTGTCCCTTAGAATAGTTTTAATCGTGGATTCCCTGGGTAGGGTTAAAATCAGTGATGGAGGATGTGCAGTGAGAAATTAGTGAGCTCTCACATCTTGGTGTTAGGGCAACATGTTTCAACCAAATATGAGTGTTGTTTGAGTCACAGTGGCTTTCTCCAGGACCACAATGCTAGGGAATACCCTAGTAAATGAACTCACACACACTTTTGGCAAATTGTGCCTCTGGTATTTTCAATTTGCGTGGTAGACTTGTTTTACGTTACTGATCAGGCAGAAAACGCGTGGCAAACACACGTGCATTGCATCACAAGGCTTTTAGTGAAAATGAATAGATGATTAAGTAGAAAGACATAGGTGCCGATCACGATCCGGCAAAAAAATTCCCCGTACGACTCGTATCCGGTATTTTTACCGTACGAATCGCACAAGTGCCGTACAAACTGCCAATCATGATTCGCATGGGAAAAAGTCCATACGAATCGCATTGGGAATTAATCCCCACACGTCCTCGGGTCGGAAAATGTGTCCGACACGTCCTCGGACGAATCACCGTACAAATGTGAAAAGTGAAGTCCGACAGCGGAATCACGATCCATCCCGTGCGTCCGATGTCACAACCGCATGGAAAAAACACCGTCCGCACCGAACTCCCATGGCAACCATGGAGACATGTGCCCGCATACGCGCCCGACACTCCCCCCAGCCCCTGTACGTTCGAGTCGTACCCCCCGTGTTTGTACACCCATGTACGTTCGAGTCGTACCCCCCCGTGTTTGTACACCCGTGTACGTGTTGTACCCCCCGTGTATGTACACCCGTGTACGTGTTGTACCCCCCTGTATGTACACCCGTGTATGTGTCGTACCCCCCGTGTATGTACACCCGTGTACGTGTCGTACCCCCCTGTATGTACACCCGTGTACGTGTCGTACCCCCGTGTATGTACACCCGTGTACGTTCGAGTCGTACCCCCCGTGTATGTACACCCGTGTATGTGTCGTACCCCCGTGTATGTACACCCGTGTACGTGTCATACCCCCGTGTATGTACACCTGTGTACGTGTCGTACCCCCCGTGTATGTACACCCGTGTACGTGTCGTACCCCCGTGTATGTACACCCGTGTACGTTCGAGTTGTACCCCCCGTGTTTGTACACCCGTGTACGTTCGAGTCGTACCCCCCCGTGTATGTACACCCGTGTACGTGTCGTACCCCCGTGTACGTTCGTGTCGTACCCCCCTGTATGTACACCCGTGTATGTGTCTTACACCCCCTCTGTCTGTACACCCGTGTACGTGTCGTACCCCCGGGTATGTACACCCGTGTACGTTAGAGTCGTACCCCCCCTGTCTGTACACCCGTGTACGTGTCGTACCCCCATGTATGTACACCCGTGTACGTTCGAGTCGTACTCCCACCCGTGTATGTACACCCGTGTACGTGTCGTACCCCCGTGTATGTACACCCGTGTATGTGTCGTACCCCCGTGTATGTACACCCGTTTACGTTCGAGTCGTACCCCCACCTGTGTATGTACACCCGTGTACGTGTCGTACCCCCGTGTATGTACACCCGTGTACGTTCAAGTTGTACCCCCACCCGTGTATGTACACCCGTGTACGTGTCGTACCCCCGTGTATGTACACCCGTGTACGTGTCGTACCCCCGTGTATGTACACCCGTTACACCGTGTACGTTCGAGTCGTACCCCCACCCGTGTATGTACACCCGTGTACGTGTCGTACCCCCCGTGTATGTACACCCGTGTACGTGTCGTACCCCTGTGTATGTACACCCGTGTACGTTCGAGTCGTACCCCCCCGTGTATGTACACCCGTGTACGTTCGAGTCGTACCCACCCGTGTATGTACACCCGTGTACGTGTCGTACCCCCCCTGTACGTTCGTGTCGTACCCCCCTGTATGTACACCCGTGTACGTTAGAGTCGTACCCCCACCCGCGTATGCATGGAGCGTACCCCCACCCCAACATTCTAAGTACAGAGCGCACCCCAGGCCCCAACATCACCACCTTCACACAACATCGCGCTTGTACAAGTCGTACCAAGCCACACACAAGGACAGCACTGTACAACAAAATGGCCCATGTACACACCGTACACACGCTAAAAACGCACGTACACAACCAGGACAAACCAAAACGACACAAGAATACACCATTCGAATGGCACAAAGCCACAAAACATGTCCAACAACCACTAAAACAACACATTCACTGACCTGCAACTGCCAAAAACCAAAACAGAGGCCCAAAACACAACCACTCCTTATAACACACCCACCCAAAGTTCAAACACAGCCACACCCACCAATGGACCAATAAAAAGGGCCCACACACACAAACCATGAGCCTTTGCAACAGACTCACTGCTGCCAGACCCCACAGACAACCTACAGCACCATACTAGAAGCTTTACCACACCTTACACTTGCACACCTTCACACACACACCTTCACAAACACCCCCACATCACATTCACACACACACCTGCACAACCACACCCACACACCCACAACCATCCACCCCCCCCACCATCCACACCCACACCCCTCACCATGCCCACTAACAAGAATCCAAAGTTCACTAGCCGAGAGTTGGAGGTCCTTGTCGATGAAATCCTCAGAGTTGAGCCACACCTCTTTGGAACATTGGTCAGACAGACCAGCATTTCAGAAAAAACTTCCATGTGGCAGACCATCGTCGATGCTGTGAATGCTGTTGCGGACACCAGAAGGACCAGGCATGAATGCCAAGCCAGGTGGTACGATCTGCGGAGGAGGGTCCGAGCCAAAATGACGGAGGAACACAACCACGCCAACGCCACTGGAGGAGGCCCGTCCCGCAGACGCGTAGAATTCCATCCCTGGGAGGAGAGGGTGATGGCCATACTGCCGGTGGTGGCAGTGGACGGATTAGACGGACTCCGAGACCCGGGTGAGTACACAAACAACTCACCTCACATGGGGGGAACGTCATCCACAACCAGACTCACAAACAGGCACGCAACCACCCCAAGCTACCGCATGACTCAACCACACTCCATGAACACGCACATGTCACTGGTGCCACCATGCCCCATGCACCCAGCTGGACAATGTCAAGTCACAGGCCACAGAAAACACCAACACATGACACGGTAAGCCAGACGGCGGGAGTGTGGGCCCCAAAAATCACATAGTGCAAATCAGAAGCAGACAACAATGCCCCCTGCCCATATGGCCTAGGTCACAGCCAGACAAACAGTGTGTCCCCACACAGCAAAGACTCGCCAGCAAATGGCGGACGCCTTGCATCAACACATGGGGGTGACGGCACGTTCTTGCACATGACAGCAGCTAATGAACAGCCAACACTGTGAAAGAGTGGCAGCACACACCACCACAGCAGCAGTGCAGACACAGACACTACACCCAATGGGTGCCTGGAGATCAGAAACAAACTCACATCAACAATCCAAGGGCCATTCAAAGATCTTCTAACATTGTGTGCCCAGGAAGCTGGGCTGAGGTGACAGAGGGTGACACACAGAGGGAGGGAGAGGGGGACAGAGAGGGAGGGAGACACAGGGAGACGGACAGAGGGAGAAGGCTGACACACAGAGGGAGGGAGAGGGGGACAGAGAGGGAGTGAGAAAGGGACACACAGGGAGAGCAAATCAGCCTTGGGGTGTGTGGGAATGTCTGCTCGTCAGCAGGTGGACTGCGTGCATGTAGACAAGGGTGGCCAGTGCCAGAACCCCCCTTCTTCTCCATGGCAAAACACAGGGCCATGTCACAACCTGTGCACGAGCACAACGACAGCTACCTGCATCATATAAGTGTGTGGAACCACTCCATGTGCACACGTACAGTGCTACACGGAAGGCGCCAATGCATGGCTTGCCACACCTGCCCACTCCACTGCTGACTGCAGTCACAATTGACGCAGCAAGTAAGACTGTGCCACACATAGGTAAAGTCGCAAAATCTGTGCCCAAGGGACGTACCCATGCACAAGTGCACTGTGAGTGGAATGCAAGACATATCCAAATTCCCAGAGGAAATGTGCCAACTTTGAAACCAATGAAACATGGATGTTGCATGGAACAAAATTAACATTGTCTCTCTCACACACAGGTCAACGTCGTGGATCACCCCCCAACACTGGGGGGGAAGACTCACAGGACCAGGCTCGGCGGGATGATGGAGCCACCGGCAGCGACGACTCTCACCACTCTGTGGACGAACCCGACCCCGACCAACCTGGCCCCTCTGGTGTCCAACGACCTGCAGCACCTGCGTCAGGTACAACTGGGCCAACCACCACCCCCACTCCTGCCACATCCCAGGAGACACCCAGGATCCCTGCCCCACTACCACAATGCAGCCAGCCTGGCCAGGAGGGACACGGTGTCCCGGGCACCAAGGAGGAGGCAGGCGACAACGCCAATGCCACCCCTCAGGGGTCCCGGAGACCCGATGTGCCCACAAGGGCAGGCCAGGTGCAAGTGGGCAGGGGTGGTGGGAGTGGAGGACAGCGGAGGCGCGAGCCTGACCGGTTGGCTGGGGAACCGGTATATTCCCATGTCCGAAACATCCTGGACACATACCGACAGGACACCACGGGCATGGCCCAGGTTGTGTCCACCCTCAACGATATGAAGGGGACCCTCGATGAGATCAAGACCCAGCAGGCCCAGCAACATGCGGAGCAACATGCCTGTCTACTGCGACACCAACGGAGGATGGAGGACAGACAGGCTGAGCTCGTGACGGTGTTCACGGGAATTCACAGTACACTCCGTCGGATGGCCGACAACATGGGCAACTTTCCCTGTGCCAGAAGGCGTAGAACATCACCACCCACAGGGAGGGATGAGGAGGAGGAGGAGACATCCGACGGAGCATCCCAAACATCGTCACGGCCTGCTTATGAGGGTCCCCGCAGGAATGCGGGTCATCCACGGAAAAGACCGTGAGGGTCGGCGCAACAGCACCATCTCCCAGGACACCTGGCCTGGCACCTGGCCCACTGGACCAACAGCAGCACAGCATCAAAAGACATTCTCTGCCACATGGACTTGCACTTGCTGGTCACTGTCTGACCAATGTTGACAAAGACTGTGGCATGGACTCTGAGGATTTCAAATGGCAAGGACACCAACTCCCCTAGTGAACTTTGGATTCCACACACCCGGAAAGCCCCTCATGTCAAACCCCCCCCCTACCCCAACCAAAATAAAATAGTCACACCATAAAGAGAAGATGCCTACTGATTGCATTATTACCTTACATGTGTCTTGTAAAGTCTAACTATGCCTGAGTTCTCATTTGACTGCAACCATCCACACCCTGGGGCCTGAGTCTGGCACAGGACACACATGGGTCACATTGTATTAGGCAAGACACACATGGAGCACAATACACACCCGTGATGGGCCCAACCAGCTGAGGGGGTGGCCGCACAACCGTGCCGACAGACATATTGAGTACAGCGACAGCCATGCGCAGAGGTCAGGGATCATGTGGAGTGTCCTGGGGGGCACCCAGGTATGTGTTGACAGGTGGCAGAACCATGTCCTGCAAGCTTGAGTCAGGTGGATGCAGAGAATGGTGGCCTGGCCAACGTTGGATGCATGGGGATGGCACATGTCACAATACCCACACAGTCATTGACTACATGCACAATACACAGTCTAATCCCACACAAACAGCTTGCATCTTGCTACTCGACACATAGACACATAGCCACTATCACCAGGGACATCTTAAGGATCTTGGGGGCCCTGGGCCAAACGAATTTTGGGGGCCCCTGTTCAGAACAACTTTTAATTTAAGATCCAATTTCAGATTTTTCATGACCTCTTTGGCCAGGTCACTGACAGCGCAGAAGCACACTCGTGCAAATTTTAAATGTGTTTACATCTAATATTTGGGATTAGTGACTTGTGTTTTCAATCTTTAACACAGCAGCAGCTCACTAATATAACTGCAAATAATCTCTGTGACGCCCTCTCATTTGGAATATGTGAGCTCCTGTTTTGAGCTAAAATAACTTTATTATGGATGTTGCACAAAAGGTAAACACAGCCTTTCTCTTCAAAATGTCCCTTATACACTCTCTCACATCACCCACATTAAAAATAAGTTAAAGTAAAACAGTATTTGAAAGAATTTGTTTAAAAATTACCCAGTTCACCAGGGCAATGCTCTCTGCAGAACATAGCTGGCTCCATAAGGGGGCCCCCCTGAAAGGCTGGGGCCTGGGGCCAGAGCCCACTTTGCCCATGCCTTAAAACGTCTCTGACTATCACGGAAAACCATGCCAGACATGCCGGAAGCACCGTGGCAACACACCAGCATTGACTGAGAAAAGGCACCTTGGAGGCATAGGGACACCTTTATTAGTCATGTATTCGGGATTGCAGAGGCAACTAGGAGTACACATGAACGTGTCATGTGGAGTAACATGTGTGTCCAACACTGGAACCCCCCTTCTGCAGCACAAATGCGTGATAGCCATGGAACTGGCACACAAGTGTCGGGTAACAGCTAAACACCCCTGCTGCTCACGGAGAGACTGCCATACACCATTGATCCGCTGATGTGGAAGTCCCACAGCATGTCAAGCCAAGGCAAACCGTATGTGTCCGAGGGCAGTGTAACACACAATGATGCCATCATCACATTCCACAATCCCATCACTGATGACTGTCAACAAGTCTGACCATCTATTCAGGTGTACCCAGCTGCATGTAATGTGTACCATGGTGATGCGACATGTCTGCAGAGGAACCAAACATCGACAGGGGCAATGTGTATACATCGTGAACAACTGCCAAACCCAATACACCCCTGAGGCATCCCTTACCCTAAGGATACTTCCAAACTTGTCCGTGCGTGTAACGCTGAGTCAGCACACGATGACGTGTCCATGAGGAATAGCAGTGCCACAACAATGCAACCAGCAGACAGCATGCGCAAGTACCTGGGGATGAGAGACACACAAGAAGTCAGCCACAAAAAGCACAGCCACTTGCATGTGCATGTACTCGACACATGTAAGGATGACAACATGCCAGGTCACAATTATGACTGGGGAAATACACTCATCACTGGCACCATCACTCCAGTGACACATCCACACACACCTCTGACTCACGTGGCATACATGCAGATGGACACACACATCGCAACACATGCCACACGGGGACCAATGCATGCACACACAGACACTGGTACTCACCACTAAGCAAAGAAGTCGCGTATGAGCCGAGTCCGGACGTCCTCTTGCGGAACCACATCCTCCACATCACTAGCCCCATTGCCAAGACCTTCGTCCTCCACGGATGGATGGTCCTGATCATCTTGATCCAGGATGAGTGGCACAGCTTTCTCAACTGCCATGTTGTGCAGCATGCAGCAGACCATGAAGATTTTGCAGACCTTCGCCGGGGCATATGGGAGCGCGCCGCCGGTCTTGTGGAGGCATCGGAATCGGCTCTTCAGGAGGCCAAACGTCCTCTCTATCACTCGCCTTGTCCAGCCATGGGCGGTGTTGTAGCGGAGCTGGGCCGGCGTGATGGGGTTGCGGAGAGGTGTGATCAGCCATGGCATGTTGGGATAGCCAGCGTCCCCTACATGGAAAGCACATGGACATCAGTAGGACAGGAGAAGCGGCCGTGCTGGAAGTCTACGCAAAATACAGGACAGACAGACTGTACCCACCAACAACACATGCTCGTTCGTTGCGCAGCTGCGTCATCATTTCAGGCATCCTGCTACGCCTCATGATGTAGGCATCGTGTGCTGATCCTGGAAAACGAGCACAGACATGTGAAATCACCATGTTGGACAGACACACCACAAGGGCATTGATGGAGTGGTAGTGCTTGCGATTCCTGTACGCTACCTCCTGTGCCTGTGGTGGTACCAAAGCCACATGTGTCCCATCTATGGACCCAATGACATGGGGCATCCCTCCCAGGGCATAGAATCCACGCTTGACCCCAGTCAACATTTCAGGGGTTGGGAAATGGATGAAGTCATCCAGGTGAATCAACATGGCCTCTAAGAAATCATGCAGCACACGGCAGAACATGCTCTGGGACATGCCACCAACATGAGCTATGGTATTTTGAAAGGTACCCGTGGCAAGAAAATGTAGGGCTGCCATTACCTTCAGCTTGGGTGTCAGTGCCGTAGGATACCTGTGCAGCGGTTGCAGGTGTGGTGCCAGTCTCGCCGTCAACTCCAAAATCAACCGTTGGGGGAAGCGGTAGCACCGGATACAGTCATTCTCCCGCATGGCAGCCAAGTCCGGAATTGGTCGTGGAAGAGGCGGCGCTCTGCAGTAATTTGGAAGTGACAAGGAAGAGTGAGTGCACCACAACAACAATTTATTTGTACTGAGCACATGTTAATCTGTCAATACACATATGCAACATACGGAGTCAGGTATGTGCCACATGCCCTGGAGACGTATGGCTGCCAGGTGACACTCCTACCAAGACCCAGCTACACACGGAGATTGTGAACCTCCACATGCCATGGCATGGGATTAGCTGTGTCCCAGTGTAAGTCAACAGCCAGACGCAACACAGGAGTGACATACATCCACACATCAGCAGAAGTAGGATGTCGATTGCAGAGACTGGTAGCGGTACACTAGAGCCACAGGTCACATGACATTACACTAGGACAGCCCACACACCTTGCCATGAAGGTGTACATGTGATGACTCACCACACATTCATAGAAAGGATGCAGACATGTCCTTGTTACGCTACTCCGTGTCCCATGCATACATACGCACCTCACATCCGATACCACATGTGGCATGGTGTGCGGAACAGTGTGCCATGTCCATCTACACACAGACACATGTTGGTTGCTGCAACAGCTGCAGCTTTTGAGGGAGCTCCAACATCAAGCTAATGGAAATCCCCCACATATACATGACATAGTCACATCGTGCACCGTGGGTAGTCACATGTCAGGTGTGGTAACCCCTGTACCGGGCCTCAGGGGACACTTCCGTGTGTTGTTGTCCGTGCCATGCCAGTGACGCTCATCCCAAGTGTGCAGTACGACATGCACACATGTCAAAGGAGTCAAGGGCATGCCTGGCACACATTGCACCGTCACACATTACATGTGTACACATCTCATCATACATCTGGTGCCTTCTCGACTCTGGAGTAATGTGCCACATCACAGCCTTTCACACCTGTGCCCCACACATGTAGTACTGCCCAGACAATGCCTTGATGTGCATCCATGGACAAGTATGTCAGCCCTATTCCTTCCTGTGTGCTGCCTGTCACCACTGTAATGTGTGAAAACCACCGTACTTTCGCAAAGAGGGCCTGTGTACGTTCCCATATCACTATGGGAGTGCTGCCGTATGTGTACCCATAGTGATGGTGAGCGTACAGGTATGTGTACGGTCCGTACCACCATGAGTACGCATACGCAAGAAGACCCATAGTGGTACGGCCCGTACACGCGTGCGTACGCCCACTATCACTATGGGTGTCCTCGCGTATGCGTACTCGTAGTGGTACGGCCCGTACACATGCCTGTACGTTCACTATCACTATGGGTGTCCTCGCGTATGCATACTCATAGTGATAGTGAGCGTACACGCGTGTGTACGGTCCGTACCACTATGGGTGTCCTCGCGTATGCGTACTCATAGTGATAGTGAGCGTACACGCGTGTGTACGGTCCGTACCACTATGGGCACGCATCCACGAGCATACCCATAGTGATACGGGCCATGCACACGCGCGTACGGGCCGTTGCCATGCATTTGGGGTACCCTAGGGCACCGGTACGCACCGTACCTGTGTGTGAAACTCCATATTACATAGGGGACACATGAGGGACAAGTATAAATGCCTACATGCATGCTGGTTGTCATGGAGACCAATTTAAACGTTTGAATTTCTTCTGGAAGGTGCACAGCAGAAGTCAGTTTGAATGAATCTACTTTGTTGCAATGTGGTTCTGGAGTTGACATCATGCTGAAGAAAAAAAGTATGAAAAACAAATGAGTGTGCTAGGTTTGAAGGGATTGGAGGAAACATAGGATGCAAATGTGAGTGACCAATCACTCAGTACTCCTCTGCATGAAACAGGCCAGCAATGCAGATATAAGGCAGCCAGGTCCCATGAGGGATCACTTGCCTGCACATATTTCGATTCTACCACACTGCTGCTGCTCCTGATTCCCTGGAACCATGTCAAGGTCTGTAGAGAGGTCACAGCCATTCACCCTGGAGGAGAACCTGGCATTGCTGGATGTGATCCTCCCACAGTACCCCCTGCTGTATGGGCGACCAGGGTATCAGGTGAGTGCAGAGGCTACTAGCACAGACTGTGTCCTTTTTTTGTGACTGTGACTTCTGCCATTGTGTCCAGGTGTGACACACATGCTATGTACTGTAGGGGGGGTGCCAGGGGGGGGGGAATGCCTGATGTCTCCCAGCCAGTGCCCAGAGTCAGGAGGGGTGGGTGCAGAGTCCTCCCAGCAGTGCCCAGAGTCAGGAGGGGTGGGTGCAGAGTCCTCCCAGCAGTGCCCAGATGCAGGAGGGGTGGGTGCAGAGTCCTCCCAGCAGTGCCCAGAGACAGGCGGGGTGGGTGCAGAGTCCTCCCAGCAGTGCCCAGAGTCAGGAGGGGTGGGTGCAGAGCCCTCCCAGCAGTGCCCAGAGTCAGGAGGGGTGGGTGCAGAGTCCTCCCAGCAGTGCCCAGAGTCAGGAGGGGTGGGTGCAGAGTCCTCCCAGCAGTGCCCAGAGACAGGAGGGGTGGGTGCAGAGTCCTCCCAGCAGTGCCCAGAGTCAGGAGGGGTGGGTGCAGAGTCCTCCCAGCAGTGCCCAGACGCAGGAGGGGTGGGTGTGATGCACAGTGTGAGCCTTGATAATTGATTGTGTCTTTGCCCTCATTCCACCTGTGTACTTTCACTGGCACGTACTGCTTTTGCCCTTCCCCAGAGGAGTATGTCCCTATGGCAAAGGTGCAATGCGTTGGCTGCATGACATGCCTTGTTGTAACCAGCTAATTTGTTCTCATATGTGTCTCTGTGACACAGGTAGGCGCCTCTGCCAAGGAGCAGATCTGGCTGACCACCGTCAGTGCCGTGAGGCGTGCGGATGGTCGCAAGCGGCGCCTGTTCCAGGTGAGGAAACGCTGGCAGGATATCCGGTGCTGGACGCGGAGGATCGCACGGGTCCTGCTGGGGGACTCACCTGAGAGCCATAAGAACCGCGGGTGCCGCCGTCTCTCCCACATCCACAAGCGTGTGCTGGCGGTGGTATTTCCAGACTTGGAGAGGCGCTTACAGGAGATGCAGCAGCAGGAAGGGGGTAGGTACATGTGTGTTTGTTGTGTTTCACCAGCATTTGTAAGTGCACTGTTCCATGGATACACTGCCAGGGTTTAATGGTGCTGTGCAGATCCTGTTACCCACAGTATTGCAGTGCTCTCCTGCCTCCCTTCCCCTCCTTGCAATGTGTTCCCTGGTCTGTGTGTAGTCACTCCGTCACAAGGTTATGTAGCCTGGCACCTTCTCCACGTGTACAATGCCTGCAGCATCATGTGTGGGGGTGGTGTGTAACAGGTTTTGGGACCTTGCCTGTGCCCTGTCCAGTTCTGGTCTTGTGGGTTCCTTGTCAGTTGGCACTAATGCTGAGTCCAGACATGGGAGTTAGTCTCTCAAGTGTGAGGCCTTACAGCACGCATGTCCTATGTGGTGGCCTGTGACATGATGTGCATGAGTGTGCGGTACGCATAGTGCGGGGATGGTAGCGTGTGTTGCAGTCATTCCCATTCAGGAGCATGGAGTTGTGTGGCCACTATTGTCCCCAGGGGCATATTTTCCTAGGTATCATGTGTGTAATCCGAATATGTCGACAATCTCTGTGTCTACAGCATAGGTTGTGCTCTGTGCCATTGTCCCCTGGCCAAATGTATATTGACGTGAAATGTAGTACAAGTGTCCACTGTACAGCCTGACCTGATTTTCCTTGTTCATACTCACGGTGGACATTGCCTGTGTGTCTTGTTACAATCATCTGATGATGCCCATTTGTACATGATTATTTGGACAGGCGCACCTTGGGTATTTTGTGTGCAATCTTGAATTGTTGCATCCCATGTGTATTTCACCCAGACAAAGAGATGTAAGTGCTTCCTGTGTCTCCAAATAATTGTCTCATGTAGGGGGTGGGTGGTGCGGGCATGGCCTTCATGTCACAACCTGATATCTCCTTGCTAGGACTGGCCAGTGTGTGATGTTTGTCTGGACATGCACTCAAGGTGCAGTGAGCCAGTCATGGTGGGCATGTTTTCAGTATAACCTATGCTATGCTGCATGTGCCTCTTGTTCCTGGATATGGTCCCTGCTCATCCCTATTTCCTGCCACGCTGTCTGGTGCAGATGCAGTGCTGGATTGTCCCCAGGGCCTTGCTCCTCAGTCAAAATTCCATTCCATCTCATTTGCTATTGTGTCATGCTCTCCATAGTTATTCAGTGGCATGGTGGGTCAAACAACTGTATCTTGCATGCCCTACATATGTACCTTGTTTTGTAGATGTAACTCTTCTTTTGTTTCAGGCTATGCACTGTAACCTATGTAGATTGGACTCATGTGACATATGTATACAGGTGTATGATTAATTTCTGTCTCTTCACCCTGCCCACAGCATCGTCGGGGGACACGGAGGGAGACATGGGCACAGACGGAGCAGAGGGACCGAGCACCAGTGCCAGCGGTGACATCGGGGCTGGCACATCAAGTGGGACTGAGGCGGAGGAGAGTGAAGCCGGGGACCTGTCGACTGGCACAACAGAGTATGAAGCTGACGGGTCCGAGGCTGATCTCTTCGAGTGGGCGGAGGCTGCACCAGCAGCGGACAGCGGCACTACATCTCGCCCGCCCCCTCCATTGCCATCAGCCGCCTCCCACTTGCTCGTGTCCCTTCCCAACGTGCCCGGTCACCACATGTCTCCTTCTTGCCAGGCACTGCACCCCCTGCCCCTGTCTCCACTGCTGCCGCCAATGCCGAGTCTGTGGACATCCAGCGGCAGTTGCAGATTGGTCAGGCTGCGATCCTTAATGTCCTCCATGGCCACAGCCAGGTCCTCAACAACATGGAGGCATAGTTGGAGGGCATTCATTCATCGCAGGCTAACCAACGCAGCTTGCTGAGGTCGATAGACTCGACACTGACTGCAGCAGTGGGTCTCCTGCAGCGCTACGTCCCAACCCCTACCCCTGCCCCATCCACACTTCCCACTCCCATGCCTGTCCCACGTACACCCAGACGTCAGCATGCACCCACCACAACACACAGGCACCACACCAGCAGGGAAGGTCCGCCGCACACCTCCTGACACGCACACACAGGGTGAAGTAGGCACACCCACTGGGTCGGGGGGCAAACGTGTGACACGCAGCCAGCGTGGGAGTCCACATTCCACCAAATCCACTCCCTCCAAATCCCCTCCCCTCAGCTCTCCTGGCCACATCTCCCCCAAAGACTCCTTCATGGCCGCTCTGTCCCTGAGCCCCACAGTGACACCACCACGCAAGCGGTCAAGGAAGTCCCCGGTCAGGGTGGTTGAGTCCCCCCCCCGTCCACAGCCTCCCCCAGTGGCGCTGCGACCCATCCCTCTGACCCCCCCCCTCCTTGGGGCCTGTGGTTCCTTCGGGTGCAGGGGATTCGCTGGAGGACCTTGCTAAGGTGTGCAGCGAGATCCTGGCCTCCGCCTTTGGCCCTGCCCCACCCCCTGTGGTGGAGTCCTCCATCCCTGCACCCACGTTGCCTACCCTTCGCCCTCATGTCCATGCGGTGCCTGGTCCTTCCCCCCCACATGATGCCCTCACCCCTGTGGAAGACGACGGAATCTAACTGTGCAGGCAAGCTAGGGGACACGCATCCCACTGTGTCCCCCATCCAGCTGTGACTTCTGGACTGCCCTATGGGCTTTGTAAATATTGACCTTCCTACATACAAGCTTTTTTTCATCATGCTGAATAAAGCAATTTATTATTTTCCCTTGGAACACTCCTGCTTTGCTGGTATTGCTGTTGGTGGAGCTGCTACATGGTTTTGGGTGGTGTTCATGTGTTGGGTGTGTGGGAAATGTAGTAGTGTGCTGCTCATTGGGGAGACCCTGGGATCTGTGTGCCATCACAAGGTGTTAGCTAACTTTCTTTGTTCATGTAAGCAGTTACTGCATGGTGAAATTGTCCCAAGGTGTATTCCTTCCTCTGTGTACCCTGATATCTTCCCTGCAGGGTGTTCCCAATATTTAGCGCAGAGCTGTGTCTACATTGGCTGGGTGAGTGACGGACCACTTCAACTTTGGCCATGCATGCAGGGCGATGTCTCCACCTGCATCATTCGTGGCATCCTTGGTGATCACTGTACTTGTGTATGTAGTCCCTCGACATGACTTCATGTGGACATGTTCCCTTTTCGGCTGTATGCATGTGTGTACTCCCAGCATCGCACACATGTGTTACATGTACTGCAGGGTCTTTGTGCACCTGCCTGACAATTGTGTCAATTGGATCTGTGGGTACTCCAGCCTTTTTCTGTCTCTGGGCACTGCTGGGGGGACTCTGCACACACCCCTCTCATGTCTGGGCACTGCTGGGAGGACTCTGCACCCACCCTCCTGTGTCTGGGCACTGCTGGAAGGACTCTGCACACACCCCTCTCATGTCTGGGCACTGCTGGGAGGACTCTGCACCCACCCCTCCTGTGTCTGGGCACTGCTGGGAGTGATAGGCACCCACCCCTCCTGTGTCTGGGCACTGCTGGGAGGACTCTGCACACACCCCTCTCATGTCTGGGCACTGCTGGGAGTGATAGGCACCCACCCCTCCTGTGTCTGGGCACTGCTGGGGGGACTCTGCACACACCCCTCTCATGTCTGGGCACTGCTGGGAGGACTCTGCACCCACCCCTCCTGTGTCTGGGCACTGCTGGGAGGACTCTGCACACACCCCTCTCATGTCTGGGCACTGCTGGGAGGACTCTGCACCCACCCCTCCTGTGTCTGGGCACTTCTGGGAGGACTCTGCACACACCCCTCTCATGTCTGGGCACTGCTGGGAGGACTCTGCACACACCCCTCTCATGTCTGGGCACTGCTGGGAGGACTCTGCACAAACCCCTCTCATGTCTGGGCACTGCTGGGAGGACTCTGCACCCACCCCTCCTGTGTCTGGGCACTGCTGGGAGGACTCTGCACACACCCCTCTCATGTCTGGGCACTGCTGGGAGTGATAGGCACCCACCCCTCCTGTGTCTGTGCACTGCTGGGGGGACTCTGCACACACCCCTCTCATGTCTGGGCACTGCTGGGAGGACTCTGCACCCACCCCTCCTGCGTCTGGGCACTGCTGGGAGGACTCTGCACACACCCCTCTCATGTCTGGGCACTGCTGGGAGGACTCTGCACCCACCCCTCCTGTGTCTGGGCACTGCTGGGGGGACTCTGCACACACCCCTCTCATGTCTGGGCACTGCTGGGAGGACTCTGCACCCACCCCTCCTGTGTCTGGGCACTGCTGGGAGGACTCTGCACACACCCCTCTCATGTCTGGGCACTGCTGGGAGGACTCTGCACCCACCCCTCCTGTGTCTGGGCACTGCTGGGAGGACTCTGCACACACCCCTCTCATGTCTGGGCACTGCTGGGAGGACTCTGCACACACCCCTCTCATGTCTGGGCACTGCTGGGAGGACTCTGCACACACACCTCATATTTCAGGATATGTACGCTTGGAACATACACAGGTGGGGGTACGCTCCATGCGTCCGCGGGTGAGGGTACATGTCGTACTTACATTGTTGGTGTGGGGGTACACTCCATACGACCGCGGGTGGGGGTACGTGTCGTACTTACACTGTTGGGGTGGGTGTACGCTCCATACATACGCGGGTGAGGGTACGGGGCATACATCCACGGTTGGGGTGGGGGGTATGCTCCATGCATACGCGGGTGAGGGTACGTGTCGTACATACATGGTTGGGGTGGGGGTACGGTGCGTACATACACGGTTGGGGTGGGGGTACGCTCCATACATACGCGGGTGAGGGTACGGGTCGTACATCCACGGTTGGGGTGGGGGTACGCTCCATGCATACGCGGGTGAGGGTACGTGTCGTACATACACGGTTGGGGTGGGGGTACGGTGCATACATACACGGTTGGGGTGGGGGTACGCTCCATACATACGCGGGTGAGGGTACGGGTCGTACATACACGGTTGGGGTGGGGGTACACTCCATACGTCCGCGGGTGGGGGTACGGGTCGTACTTACACTGTTGGGGTGGGGGGTACACTCCATACGTACGCGGGTGTGGGTACGGGTCGTACATACACGGTTGGGGTGGGGGTACGCTCCATATGTCCGCGGGTGTGGGTACGGGTCGTACATACACGGTTGGGGTGGGGGTACGCTCCATACGTCCGCGGGTGGGGGTACAGGTCGTACTTACACTGTTGGGGTGGGGTTACGCTCCATGCATACGGGGTGGGGGTACGGTCCGTACATATCCGTACCCACGCTATGGAATGCTTGTGCGGGCCGTACCCAGGCCTTTGCCACATGGGTACAGCCGTCCCGCCATTGTTGGGATGACGTAGGTGTGGGCGTGGTACGACTCGTACCCACGCTCTTAAGGCGTGGGTACGGGACATACCTGTATTGTTGTGTTGCCGGTTCGCGTCGTCAAGCACTTCCGTTGTGGCGGACGCTGGCTTTGCTGGACACGCCCCCACCCCCTCGTAGTGACCAGGGCCTGGGGGTCAGGTATGTCCAGGGCATGTGTGCTATGTGACTTTGGTGGGGGTTTTGTGGCCTGCCCCTGGTCCTGCCCCCCCCTTTCCCCCCTCCCTTTGTTGTTCTGACCTTCTGCGGCGTCTGCGTCCGAACCTGTAGAGGAGGTCGACTGCTATGAGGGCCGGGATGACACGTAGGTTCGGGTCCATGTCTGTCCGTCGCGTACAGGTACTCCTTGTTCGCGTCGTCCTGATTTCCTGGCAGTTTTTGGCAGCCGGAAAATATTGTCCGTGCGGGATGACGTCGGTGCGAATCGTAATTCCTGGTTTGTGAATGGCAGGCTGCCTGCGTCCCGACGTCACGTCGGCGCTTTCCCGGATCGCATTTGTATGTTTATTTTCGTCGGTCGGGGTTTTGTACGAATGGTACGGAAATTGAGTTTCCGTGCGAATCGTAATTCCATGTTTGTATATTGTTACGACCGGGTACGCGTCGGATGGAGAATATGCTCCGTCCGACGGTTCGTACCCGGTTTTTACAGGATCGTGATCGGCACCAATGTGTCTCTCCAATGTATCACCTATTTTCATCGCTACTGATTAGAGCGTCATGGATCCGGAGAGGGGGCGGTGCCTATAGTCACACCCTGTGGGAAAGAAAAATGCACTGTCATTTTGTGTCCCCCACCATGTCCTCCTCAATTAATTGCCCAACAACCTGAATTGTTCCGCTCCAGAATCACATCAGGCTCGTCATAAAGGTGTGGTCCCCTTCCTCCCGAAAACATACTAAAACAAGGCAGGCTTCCCTGCCTAGTACCTACTACCATCCTTCATCATATCTGGATGTTACTGTAAACCCGTTATGCAAGAACTAAGTAGTCGTGCTAGCATCTTGACAACCTGCGTGCTCATGTGTGGACATAGGCTCGCTTCATGCATCTGAGAAGGCTTAGAATTAAGTGGAACTGCCCTCCCACCACAACGTTCAAACCCCCAGGGACAGTTCATCCTAAAAGGGACCCAGTAGTCGAGTGCAGTGTATGGGACGGGAACCCCCTCGTTGTTATCAGAAATAACCCTGATTACTGTTCAGTGTGCCCCTTTGGCCATTAACATTGAACAGGTCCAAAATAAAATACAAACAGAACAGGAAAGAAATGACTTGCTCAATCATGGGCCAATTTATTTTTTCTATGCACAGTTTCTTTTTTGGCTTGTATATTGTACTCGGTTGAATCATTAGCTCTATGTTAGTAGGAATCAGTGGTGTTCTCCCATATTTCAATTCCAGAGGTATTCTGACCGGGGTACTGGATGATATAAAACATCCTCCCAAGGGGTCAATGGGTTCATTGGTAGCTACAAACCCAGTGGTATTTGCCCTAGCTCCTGAAAACCTCAACATCCATAATTTGGTGTCTTAGATGACCAGTGGTAGCCTAAAAAGGATGGGTGTGCAGTCCCATGAGGGTACAGGAGTGTCACATTCTGAAGGGGGTCTGGAGATGTCCTATCTTATTGCATATGAAGGGCATAGACATATAGCCATTTCTCCAACGGACGTTACTCCGCTGTGCTGTCAGATAAGTTTGCTATGTCTGTGACAGAGTAGTCACTGCAGTAGCTCAACTTAATGGCCTCCCTCATCTAAATCGGGTGTGCAGACCTTTAACTTGATTGTATGCATACTCTGTCACCTTTGCAATGAAATATACATACTACCAAGATTTAAATCAGCCTTCAAGTCTGAATTTTGAGGCCATGCCCAACGCTTGAGCTAAGAGCAGAGAACAGGTAAAATACAGGTAAAAGGTAATTGGTTTGGTGGAATGAGTTATGACTGAGCCTTATGAATTGTGTCTCTTATTGTTCTGGTAGTACAGCTCTGATGCTATGCTGATGTCATTCTGATGCTGTACCTCTGTGTTTTAGCTTGCACCAGCAAATCTCAAAGGAGGTCACTAAGGATATCTTGCAGAACTGAGAGATTTCTAACTATAGACAATGTAGGCTTTTAGGACGCACTGTCATATATTTGTATGAGTTCTTCATGTCCCTAATGTGCTGTGTGGCCAACCACTTTGCTCACTATTAGTTAACAATTACTGATTAGTACTAAATTATGTAGGGGAGGAGGTCCACAGATAGCACAAAACAATGCCAGGAAGCAATAGAATGGTGATGAGTCAAAATGCCCTCCATAATAATGAAAAGACAATGATTGACTCTCTGTCCAAACCTGACTGTTGTACTAGAGACAAAAGCAATGATTGCACTCATCACTCCCTGTCCCCTAAATCCTCTTTACTTCATTATTTTACTGATCCAAAAGGTCCAATAAATACTCACAAATGGCTTATGTCCTATCTTAAGATCATTGCCCAAAGCAGAATCCATGGTATTGCTTTCTGGGCTACAAGAACTATTGCCTTTGACAATCTTACATCTGCTCACTTTTGATGTTCCAAAGGAGGGTGAAGTGGAACTAGCAGTTGTGGAGGGTGTTATATCGCCAACAAATGCACTGACAAACTGGGGACTGACAAACTGGATTTAAGTTTTCTAATAAGAAAGTGGGGCTCATAAACATTTAATTGCCATATTAGCACTACATGCAACTAAACATCAGAAGAGTGAAGCAGTAGTGGGATTAGAAAAAGAGACAGTGGAGGACCAGCCAACAGAGACAGAAACAGATGGGTTGATGGGAGATGTTGAGCTAGACACACAAATGGCTTCAGATAAAAAGCTATTTGCACAACTTATTGTGGCAAATGAGGATATACCTTTGAATATAGAAGCTGAGAACGACCCTGAAAAAGAAGAGCCACCTATGGTCAGTTGTAGTGATGATGTTGTTAGTAAATCTTAGGATTCAGAATCCTAAGGTGGCCAAAGGTTGTCCAAAATAATTGCATCCATTTTCTAGTGATGTATTTCATCGAAGAAAGGGAATTGTGAGAAACAAAAACAAGAGAAGGTGAAAAAGATCCTACTCTGCTGTTAGAAAATATTGCTGGGGGGTCTAATTCATACAGATTCATGGAGTAATAGGAACAGTGAATCAGGATACACAGATTGATACTCATTATAAAATGAAGGAAAAATAGGGATTTGTTACCTAAAGAGGCTTACAAAGGTAATCCTGATGATACTGCTAGGCTCCTGCCTAGGAGTATGCTGAAAATATAGTAAGTAGTACCTATGCCACAAGGAAGATGCCTATGTAAAGAAGACAAGGAAGCAGAATAGAATTATGATTCAGGTAGGAACGTAAACATATAACAAGATAGTTACCTAATAATTCAAGCATTCAAGCCAGCCTATAACTACAAACAAGAAACAGATTGATACATGAGAAGCAATGAGTTGGACGAATAGTACACAGAAAGGTTATGTTAATGGTACCAAAACCAAGTTTCTCAGTCCAAATCCAGACAAATTTGATTAGGCATGGCCTTAGAACTATTCAATTTAATTTGTGGACGTGTTCATGGTGACTATGCCAGGAAATAGATGTTTTACTTCTATTAATATCAGATTGTGCCCATGACAGCTTGAAAAAAAGTAACCTTTGTCAATTAACTCACTACTGCCAAAACAAGGGATCTCAATGGTGGATACTAAAGAGGTGAAATTTGTTGCCAAAGAGGGTCCACAAAATTATAGTACAAGAGTAACAATTTAATCCATAGAACTTGGCAGCAAATGTTTTTCCATTTATGAGACTACTGCTGCAGCTGGCCAGCCATACTACTTATCTGCAACTCTTGCGATCTATATCCAGTCCAAGGATTTTTATGTAAGATGCTTGGGCAGAGGTAAAATATAATTCATGCCAGATCAGAAGACATTAAGATCCAGCAAATTGAATGAATACAAAACAAAATGAAAACCTCCACAATATTAATCTAGTAAAATAGTAATTGCTCTATTGTAATAAAGGTATTTTATTATGGAGCACTAAGGTAGAATTAGAAATTTCTATGAGGACAGGGAACCGAGAATTGATGTAATGAGAATTGGAGTGAGAGAAATAGTTCCAAAAGAAATTAAGTAATTTAATGATCTAAATACCAACACCAACCAGGAGTAAGAATTTGCCTTGATTAGACAATTACTAAACCAAAAATCTAAGAAAAAACAATATTCACCATAGGGACAAGTGGGTGCTTCCTAAGTACACTAAAATATAGGACAAATGCTGCTCTCCTCACTAATGTTATAGGTCTTGCAACTCGGATGAAGGAGGAGGGGTTGATACAGTTGGTCATTCGGATTATGGTTTACAAGGGACGAACCATCCGTATAGCAATGGCTGTACTGGCACTAAGGTTCAATTTACCACCCTAAGAAAGTAAAATACAGACCTAAATTGTATTTAACATCCATTGACCTCCCACACTTGGTGCTAAAGATTCAGCTCCCTACATTCTGATTCAATCTTTGGGCTTATTATGGGCGCTTACTTATATGAACCAATAATTCTCACTGGTAAATTAAATCTCTTTTACTTTGACATAGAGGATGATTTCTTTACATTATGAGATGAAGCATGGGGTATTTCCCTTTGATTTACACAGTACAAAATCTGTTAGAAGATGAAGGATAGTAGGACATTTGTATGCCTCCTAATTTAGAATGTTAAATTGCTGCAGTCACACTGATAAACCTGCCTAAAACACTTTCAGCTACTGGAATAAATGCTACTTTTGGGCTATACATTTATCAATGCCCCCTTTCTTTAACTGAGTGGAAGATCTTGAAATTGCATGCCAATGCAATAGTGATCATCCTCCTAAGTTGGTAAATGTGGAATTTCAATTAAACAATAAACAGGTTTCGCCAAGTGTTGGCCATCTCCCAGACGTTAGAAAATAACATACACTTAATTGAGCAATGGCAACTATGGATGCACTAGTTAAATGATGCTCAAGTTAATAGGTAAAAGATGCATATGGGTCAGCATTGGAGGAATTTGGTATATGGATGTCAAGTTACAGGATAGGTGTTGATCCATTTGGTAAGAATCCTCTTAGAAACAATCTATTAGCAGTTATAGTACTGCAGAATTATCAAATAGCTCATCCATTTGTTGACACTGTAAGTAAAACAATACATGTGCAATTTATGAAAAAACCTAGGCCATGTAATACAACAAGAAATCATAGGTATCAATGGTAATTGAACAATATGAATAAACAATTTTAGAAAGTTGCTAAACTGGTAAATATGAATTATTGGGGAATAGATGGTGTATTATATTGAACACCTGCGAAAAATAGGACTTCAGATGATTTTGGTCTTTGGTGGCTGTAGGTGATGCTTACCTCAGGCCTAATCCGGATTTACCAATCACTGAAGAAAAGTGGAAATTGCATATTGATGAACTATATGGGCAGACCAGGCTTGCAGATCAGATTTCAAAACGTAGGTGGCTCCAAGATCAATGGAAGCCCTGACTGGAAAGAATCAAAAATCTAATGAACAGACTAAAGTCTCCATGGGTACCCAGAGCGATTGAAATACCCACAATTGCCCTGAAGATATCCATTTTTGGGCATAAGCATGGCTCCCTGTTAATTGCTCAATCTTCCAAACATGAATAATTCGAGAACCCTGGTGTAGGATATTTAAATATTTAAAAAGAGAGATGTAGCAGATCCGGGTAATTGCAAAGAACATTCGGACCAATGGCAAAACATGGTTAACTCCAAGAAATGGTTTCAAAGATAATATGATGGCATTGACTATGTTAGCTTTAATCAAGCTAGCAGATGTAAATGTGAGTATTTACTGCTGTATTTTTATCGCAATACTGCATCCCATAAAATTCACAGGAATTACCTATGGGATAAGATTCTGGTATGGAAAAGCACAGAATCAGTCCTAAAATATGTTGCCTAATTAAAGTCTTCATCGAGAATACCTGTGTGCAAGTACAGCTCAGTAAAAATTGAGTTGTCACTAAGAAATGCCCTACAGAAAATAGCTTAAAACATGTTTGTATTCCGGCACCTTGCCTGTTTAATTTAAATATCACCCTCATTTAACTATTAAAAGTAAATTGTTTTGCTTCTAAACTATTCAAGTGCAAGTGTCTCTATAATAGTGCATGCTGACGACTGATTTCAATTGATAGTAACCCAGTTTGATAGCACACTTTAGACAGTTAAAACAAAGACAACTATCTTGTAATGAATCTAAAGAAAGCAAAAATCATCACTTTGGAGAAAACTATCAATAGTGCGAAGGGGTCATTGAACGGGACAATAAAGTGTCTAATTATGTCGATGTAGGAATCGACTTGAATACTAAAATGTCATGGATCCCCCAACTGACTGTTCAAGAGTACATTCTATAGAACATACGGGAGCCATTCTGTTTATGGAGTGTTTGCTCCAGAGATGATTTGTATGTTGATGTATGGGATACTCTATAGAGCGAAATGTAGTATGAGATTGACTACCATCGAGGCAAGTTCTCTAAGAAAGAGAAAAAAGAAGCAGCCAACAAAGAGTAATTAGGCTTGAATTAGTCATTTAGCACCAGATAGATGAAGGAGCCCTAAATTATAATAATAGCTGTTGGCCAAAATATCTGGACATGTGCCTTATCAAGCCACAAATGGAAGAGGACCAATACTGATAGATGTGTACACATCTTGCATCCTTTCATAGACCCTTGATTCTACTGACAACTTGACCAATTTAAACAGCCGGAAACTTCCAATGAAAAAGAGCCTAAACTTCCAATGAAAAATAGCCTAAACTGAAAGTAGGAGGATCTCTACTGTTAAGGTGCATTAGTTATAGTCTTCAGTGCTACCTGGCTGATTTTTATGGGACCCTCCATCCAAAAGAAATTTGTAGGATTTAGACTGCAATACACAAATGTGTGGGCAATTATGAGGAGCTGGTGCAAAGATGCAGAAAACGATAGGAGTATAAAATGTGGGCAATGTGGCCTAGATTCTGAAAGAGTTGAGCACATCCTCTGCCTCTGCCCTGCCCTATAATGTCACCTAGTAAGATTTTCAATATAGCCTTGTAGTATACCGGCTATTAAAGGCCCGCTCCAGCGCTAAAGGCCCGAGACAAAGGCGAGGGAATTTAACAAGTGAGCGGGACTTTCATAGCCGGTATAGCCCAGCTACAAAGGGCTATAAGGCTATTAGAACATTCTGCCACTAGAGGGCAGAATGATCCAACAAATAAAACTAAGGCCTCTCAGAGTTTGAGGGGTTTAAATTTCCTCGGGCTCCAAGAGGCCTTTGAAAACAACATTGGAATGTTGCTTTGCGGGCCTTTACTGGCCCGTAAAAGCATGGAGCACTCCATTGTCTTCAATGGAGTGCTCCACATTCCAATGTTCTCAATATATATTCAATGATACTAAAATCTGCCTGGAACAGGAGGCAATCCAATTATGCAAGGTACAACACATAAAATCAGACCTATGTAGTGATCATTTTAATGATAATATTCGCAGAGATATTTACTGTGCATCACTGCTGTTTCATTATTGGCAATAAATAAGTACCACATAGAGCGGTGACTAATGCATTTTTATTTCTCGCCTACTTGACAGGTCATGCGCTGTCTGTTGCAAGACATACTGCCAGTTTACAATGGGCTTAGAGCCCGCCTATTGCTTCTTATTTGTTTGCTTGTGTGGGCTTTAATTCCATTTGTCGATCCCCTGGAGCATTGACACATTAATTGTATCTTTCACTGCTCACTTTTTTATGTTCTACTTTTTATTTTTTGTTTAAGCACCCTACCACATTTTTGTTGCAGTAATATATTACTTCTGCTATACCAAGGGTCTTCCGCCCGCCAAATTCAGAGATATCAGCCGGCACAGTGGACATCTCCTAACATTGGCAGATGGCTCTGTCAACATAATGATACAGTCCTTCAAACTTTTAACATGTCTTTTTATTTTCAAAAACAAAATCCAAAAGCAGGATTTTGTTTTTGAAAATACAAAAGTGAATGGCCCCCATTAGAAACTGTACAAACTTGAAAACAAGGTAAACCATTATATAATTTCTACTAAAGTTAGTCACATACAGAAATAGGATGTAGATGGTCCAAAATAATCACAGTGAATGTGATTGGTGACAAGAGTGAACCATGAGTGCACTCTTTTTTAAGACAATACACACATAATATTGACTAAATGGTCATTCAGGGTACAAAACCCAGAATCAGTATGGGAGTGCGGGTTTGAGGACCAAAGAATACATCAATTGAAATCAATATATAATTGTGTTGAAGTTTTGACCTCTTAAACAAATGATTTCCAACAGAGTCTTCATCAAGACAAATGATCAAAGTGTCATGGCTTGATTACAGTGATGTGTTGTACCTGGGGGTTGCTCAGCGTTGGATCAAGAGACTTCAAAGAATGCTGCTGCACTTCTTCTTTTGAATCTTCCAAGGCGTGTATTGATGGTGGGCGTACTGTTAGTCGTAGGTCCTCTTTTAAGGCCTTGTGCTATTGTCACAAGGCACTTGCAAAAAAAGGATCATGGTAACTTCAATCTCTGGTCGGACCATATATACTAGCTAGAAATTTGAGATCAGCTGGGGAAAGGTTGGTGACTGTTCCTAACATGTAAAGAGCACGCTCAGGTGGGAGTTCCTTTAGCTACCTGGCACTGAAACTTTGGAATTCCCTGCCTCCAATTCAGTTAGAGTGTGTTTTTAGGAAACACATTAAAACCTGGCTGTTAGAAATGGGGTTTCTGGTTGGCTAGGGTATGCACCTAAGCCAGCCAGAACCCACCACTCTAGTCAGTGCAAAGGAGATACCCACCTAAGATAACCCCTGCTCATCCCTTTGGTAGCTTGGCAGAGCAGTCAGGCTTATCCCAGAGGCAATGTAAACACACTCACACACTAGTGGCACAATAGGTACACCAAAAAAAGAGACTCCACACAAGGTTATATAAAAATATCCTTTGTATTGTCCATAAAACACGTTAGACCATAGTTAAATGAATCACGGTGCACTAGGCACTTGCCATAACATCCTATAGATCATAGAATCACTTTGCCAATTGGCCAGTTGTCATTACATTATGAGGCAGTGAAACCAAGTAAATGCTGGTCAGTTGCACACATTATAAAAACACAATTCCTGTGCATAATATGTAGACCCTGTAAGGATACCCGTTATGTCATAGCAAGGCATAACATGACATAGACTTCAATATCAGGGCATAAGACCACATGGACCATAACTGCTGGGCCTATTATGCAATGCTAGCAATGTAAAACAATCTGCATCTGAACACCAAAGCAGGTGAGTAAGACCAGAACAGGTAAATCATAAACACTATGCAGAAGTTACTAAGAAGTTACTCGCTATCCTGATAATGCAGCACCAAGAACAAAATGCATTATGTCATTCAGAGACTGACATGCAGTAGTAACCTTCCTCAGTAAGCATCACAGTTGGCAACACAAGCCACACAGGGAGCCTTCATCAAGGCTTCCCCCATGAACTAGCAACAGGAAACTGATGCCCCCATAATGGGCCCCACCAGAGGACACCCACAAGGCCAGGAGAAGCGGGGAGACCTCATTGGGTTCCCAGCACCAGGAGCTACCAAAGGCAGTGGCCTATGTGCGGGCCGTACACTGCCAATCACTCTGTGCAGCCCGTCCCGAGCCCGGGCGCCCCTGAGGTCCTCCTTTGAACTGGGCCATGGTCGCAAAATGAGAGCTTCATTGAAGGGTGTCTGGGAGTGAGCAACACCGTCCCTGCCCTCCCCACGCCCCTCTGCCTCTAGTTACCGAGGTGGTTACTGGTGGCCAGGGATGTGGGTGGGACGGCTTGTGACGGAGCACCGCCACAACCGACAAGACCCTGAGAACAATGGCCCGCCTCTCACCAGGTGGAACGGGCCGAGTGATTACACGCTGCACTTCGCAAACTGGTGACTAGAAAACATGGTCTACCAGTACTCGCTCGCCAGGGGGCACCGGCCATGTTCAGACATCAGACCCAAAAAGAACAATTGACGGACAGAATGCTGATCAATGTCGAACATTCACCCCAGTACAGAGATCTGGGCCTAAATCCATCATTTTTTTGCTCCCCATGTCATTCCAGTTTAGACCCAGCCATATGCAAATCAGTCTTGACCCTGTTCCCCATGGGAACAGTCCAGCCTGAACTGCCAGGCCAGGTCCTCCCTGGACCAGAATCAAGCATCCTGGGACTGGTTTTGGGCATCACCCCATATCAGCCAGGCTAGTTTGACTCCAGTGGCATGGAGAGCACAGGACCCACTTCTGGGCAAACCCGTCGCACTCGGGGTGACAAATGCAAAAAGAACCAGCCTTCTCAGGGCTGCCCCCACCACAAAAGCGCTCAACACGCGCTTAGTGAATACAGAGAACTGGGAATATAAAGCGCTCACTAGACGCTAGGTTGAGGCAGACACAGGAGCAGACAACAGCACCTAACCCGTGCTGGAGCCACTTTAAAGAAAACTTGGGCACAAAGAAGGGTAGTACATGAGTCCTTCTTGTAAGGCGGCAGTCACTCCAGCAACCCAACAGTTGGGCAGGCCAGCACCCATCAGACAAGGGATTCAAATGGCGGTTCCTCTTGGAAGCCCAAGTCAGGGAGTAGCTGACAGCAGGGCAAAACACAAGAAAGCAATCCAATCCTTTAGGCCACCTAGCCAGTAGCAGGTAGCACGGCAACAACAGAAGAGCAGTCAAGATGAGTCCTTTGTGCTGCGCAGTGCTCCCCGATTTGGAGTCAGAGCCCTAGTACTTATACCCAGATGCCTGGCTTCTAGAAGGAAAAAGAAGGTTCCATCAAGGTCTGGTCAGTCCCAGAAGTTTCCCTCTACCCTAGCAATGGCTCCAGACATCAGCAGGGGGTAAACGAGCCCTCTGTGTGAGTGCAGGACACAACCTATGCAAATGTAAAGTATCAACGCCTCCCACTCTCCCAGCCCAGGAAGACCATTCAACATGCAGATGAATGAAGATGTAACCCTGTTACACCCAGCCCTCCCTGTGTGATGGCTTTCTGGAAAGTATGCACAAGCTGAGCTGTCACACTGCCCTAGACGTGGATTGGAGTCAGGCTGCAAAACATATAAGAGTTATGACCACAGAGAAATGTCCACTTCTGAAAGTGGCATTTCTAAAATAGTAATAAAATTCCACCAACAGTAGTAAGCTTGATTTTTCACTACCATTCCAAACATACCAAACATGGCAGCACTACTCTCTTCAGATCAGAAATTATCACTTAAAGATATATCAGGGAATTCCCAATGCAAACCTATGAGAGGAGCAGGCATCACAGCAGTGAGAAACCAAATAGGCTGTTTCTCACTACCAGGACATGCTACACAGCTAAGACACATGTCCTACCATTTACCTACACAGCACCCTGCCAGTAGGGCTAGCCAGGGCCTACCTTAGAAGTGATTTATGTGTAGTAAAAGGGGAGTTTCAGGTGTGGCAATTACTTTAAATGTCACGTCATTGTGACAGTAAACTGAACAGGCAGGCCCTGCAGAGCAGAGGCCTGAGACAGGTTTGAAAGGCTACTTCTGTGGGTGGCAAAGCAGCGCTGCAGGCCTGCTAGTAGCATTTAATTTACAATCCCTGGGTGTTGGGGCTACCACTGTACAAGGGACTTACATGTAAATTAAATATGCCAAACAGGTGCAGCCAATTATACCAAGTTTACAAGAGAGAGCAAATGCACTTTAGTACTGATTAGCAGTGATAAAGCGCCCAGAGTCAGAAAACCTATTAAAACAGGTCAGAAAGAATACAGGAGGAAGGCAAAAGGTTTGGAGATAACCATGCAGAAAGGGCCAGGACCAACACTGGTTCTATAAGGGTGGGAGTTAGGGGAGTTTAATTGCTGCATTTGGTGCTATGGATACCTCTGCCTAGTGCTGGGACACCTCTTTGAGGTAGCTATGTGCTTTACAACATGTGTTATTATTATTATTATTATTATTAGAGATAGAAATCTACAAGAGTCAGATGATCTTGATTACCCTACGGAGATGAAAGGAAAAGTATTTGTTCAGAAAATTGGGTCCATAAGTTCATGGCTGTATCTTATCTTTCTCAGGACATTAACCGAGGAAGAAAACCTCTGGTCATGAGTACTATACAAGCAGGGAACGTTTCTTCCACATATGGGCACAAGTAAATGAGAATCTTCTAAGTCAGGGTGAGTCTGCTGATGGGCAGAAACAATTTGTCTAGAAAAAAGTGAAAGGTGTCATACAATCGATTAAGAATAGGGACCCAATACATTGAAACTGTATAACGAAAGGGGCAGGGTGTGCAAAGAGAAAGCATTGCATAATATTTACTGTGTAAACAAGAAGATGAAGATTGAGCAAACTTATGCCCTAAAACACCATGCGTGGCCGATTACAGAGGGGCTCCTAGCATAACCTCATGGTAGTGTCTCAAAGATGTGAAAGGAGGCCATTCTGCATAAGATAAATACTACTCCTGTGGTAAACGGAGGGAAAGTAGATGTGGGTTAAAAATCCATAGTGAGCCATTCTCATTATGCAACTTTAATGAAGATATCATTAAAATCTGTCAATCACATCGGTGTGTGCAGACAGGGGTGGGAAAATGTGATATAAACTCACTGCATGAAAATCAATAATTCATTGTCTAGGGAAAAAAGCATTATTTGTAGTGTAAACAAATAACAACATTGTACAATCATGGACTGTATTGGTACTCACTCGCATTGGCGATTCTGGACATCATCTGATCACAAGCAGACTAAGGGGCATATTATCAAGCATGGAGTTAAAATTATCGCCGCTTTAGCGGCAGAAAACTGCCGCTAAAGCGGCGATAATGGCCTTGATAATATGCACTTGAGAATTCCCATAGAAGCCCATGTTGACACCAGAACATGGGCTTCTATTGAAATTCTCAAGGGCATATTATCAAGCCCATTATCGCCGCTTTAGCGGCAGTTTTCTGCCGCTAAAGTGGCGATAATTTTAACTCTATGTCTTGTTAATATGCCCCCTAGTGCGAATGCGCTGGTGCTTCCACTAATGAGGTTTGAGCGCTGGCAGCGTACACAGTGCTGGCTACTTCAAAAACTAAAATAAGGATAATACAAATAATCTTAAGGCATGCATCTGTTGTCCAATACCAACATGCCCTCTAAGAATATTTTTTACAAATGTATGGTCGTTTGTATCAGGATTGACAGAGAATTCCAATAGAAGCCCATGTTCACACCAGAACATGGGCTTCTATGGGAATGCTCAAGGGCATATTATCAAGCCCATTATCGTCGCTTTAGCGGTAGTTTTCTGCCGCTAAAGCGGCGATAATTTTAACGCCGTTTCTTGATAATATGCCCCAGAATGTTAAAGATTCATGGACTTGAGGGGGTTCGAAAAAACCTCAATGTACTTCATTGATTGGAGAATGCTTACAATTAGATAAATTATTAGGTTGATATTTATGGGCGATTGATAAAGGCGATGATGGGCTGACCTCAACAGATACTCTCTCACAATATGAGCAATGTAAATGACATGAAAATAAATCTGAGTAGGTTTTGAAAAGCAAACAGTTCTCTTCTCATGAGATAAGGGGTCATCTGAGGTCATATGGTAACATATAAAATAGTAGTGAAAGGCATCATGTCACATTTCGGATGTCACCCTCTAGATAGATGACCATGTGAAAAAATGTCCATCAGTTAAAGACAGGCATTTTCTAATAAGTCCATATTAATGTAGAATACAATCAACAGATTTTGCATAAGTCAGAGTACATTCTATCATAATGCAGCAAAGAATGCAGGATACGCCTAAAACAATGCATCTTGTCTCCAGTCCTCCTATAATGTTCAGTTGTGTGATATGGTGCCAACATGACCTATCCAAAGTTGGAAAGCTGGAACGTTATTCAGAAAGTATGCTTTTTGTAATTTGGTATAAAACTGTTCAGCCATTTTGGAGAAATTCATGCTTAGATTGGTGCTCATGGTGGGCATGAAAGGGTTCAACAACATAGGTATAGCTGGGCGGTTGGTCACACAAGAGTCCCACAGGAGTCCTGCGGTACCTTAAATATAACAAATAAGGGTTTCTGATTGACCAAAAGAGCTTTTGTCTCCTGTCAGCCTTTTTGATCCTGTGGAAAGGGTACCAATCCTCATTGTCTGGCTGCAACCTGAAGAAAAATGATATGTCCAGCCACTACAGGACATGGGGACTTGCTCATCGTGTTCTGAACAACTGAAAAAAATATTTAAGGGGATAGAGTAGGGACACCCAATCCCATGGCACTCTTGGATGGTACAAACAGGGAAAAATAAATTAAAGGAAATTGTACTGCAGGTTGTGCACCCATGGGGGAGGGTGTTGGACATCCTAGGGCAACACCCTGAAGGCCTTGCACAGGGAGTTAGCCGCCCACAGGGGGGTGTCCAGCCACACTAAGGGCCATGCATGGCGTGGGGTTAGCCACCAGAGTGGGGAATGCCTGCATGACAAACCCTGCAACCAGCCCTCCACCTTACATTGCTAATGGGCGTGTGTGGCTGGGCTTGACCTGCCAAGGCTGTGTTAAGTGCAGGGCTGCACCTGAGGCTAGGTCCTACGGCCAACACACCACTGCGACTACCCACAAACTGTCCTCGATTATGGAATTTGGTAAATATGTTGAAAAATAAAACCAGAAATTCACTTATAAAGAACAAAGGTTAAAATAATGTCAGAGATAGGGATCATAATAAGATCTTCATTTATGTTAAAAAAAACTCAGAAATGCAGTGAAAAAGGTTAAAGTGGCTTTATAGTTAGGTAAGGTAATACGATTTTAGCATATATTTGCTAAAAAGCATCCATGAAATTTACTAACAATCCAAAGGTAATGTGACATTATATTTAGGTATTGAAATAATACAAAAACGAAAGTTTAAAACGAAAAAGACACAAAGGGGCTGATTCCGATCCGGGTCGGAAGGGTACCGAACGCGATCCGGCCGGAAAAACTACGAGCCGTACGCTTGTTTTCCGCCCGACTCGTACAGCTGTACGAGCGAGCCAGTACGATGCGAGCTACATGAAATTCACTGACCAAGTCGTTTCCGGGTCCGAACTGCTCCGTACGTCTTGGTCATAAGCTAACCGTGGCGTGAAATGGATGCGATTCACGACCGAGCCAGTACGATGCACGCGTCGGACAGCCTGTGTGAGCCGGAGTGTCCGGCTTGCAAAAGCTCCCGGAGTCGGACTTCGGGGGTCCGCGTCGGACCCCCCGACACCCGCAGCCGTACGACTTGCACACAGGGGGAGACACATGGGTCTCTCCCACACAGGCATATACGGCACGGATGGCACCGACACGTACCCACTGTAGGGGGCGCACTTGTTCGAGACATACCCATTCAGTCAATGGGAGCGCATGTACGCGTCGTACAACTGGCTCCCATTGACTTCTATGGGAGTCCGACCGAACCGAGTCCGACAGCATACTTGCGCATCGTACTCGCTCGGTCGGACTGTAGGGGTCCGGCTCGGTCAGAAAACACTCTGGATCCGACTCGGTCCCCTAAGATTCACCAGCTATAGTTTACTGAGCTAACTATAGCTTGTGCCCTCACCACGCTCTGCTTATAACCTCACATATTACATTACTCATAGCATGGGTACTCACAAACATTTGCCAAGGGGCCACAAAGTACGGGCTGTGGTGTGACCTAGGGCCTCTCTGATGCCAGCAGGGTGGCAATAGGAGGTCTGGGAGGGTTAGAGATTGTGCAAGGAGGCCTAAAAAAATGTGAAATAAACAGGAAAGCATTTCTTTGCAGGTTAATAAATGCTTCCCCATTTTTAATATTTTTTCTTCTGAATTTTAGTGCTCAGCGACTAAACAGCGGCATTGTGCTGCTTATCACCAGGGGGTCTGCTAGTAAAGGTCAAGAGGGACGCAAGTGGCCCCCGGGCCGTACTTTGACTATCACTGACTCAAAGATTATTAAATGACATCCTAGATGACATCTCAAATAATATCATTGATGCCATCGCTAAAAGGTGTCACTTCCTGATGGTGCAACTCACCCAGTTCTACAGAGCTATATCTCCCACCTGCAATAATGTACGAAGTAGTTAAACACATATATTAGACCAATACACTTCATGCATGCAGTGAGAAAGAGTAAATATGAAACAATTTACATACAACTGTACAGCAATCAATTGGAGTGTAGATCAAAGAGGAGGAATAAAGCAATACAGTGCAGGCTTGAATTTACAAGTGTACATACATCTCTTCTTCTTCTGTAATCAGACTCTGGAAAACCTTTGTTTCCAAATCTATTATACATACAACCCCAGCCTTCTCAATTAGAGCTGCCTATGACCCCTTTGTCTATCCTGTATCACTCTGTCAATGGTACCATATCTCAAAAACCTTGTATTACCATAGTGCATCTCCTACAAGTGACCACCACAGGGTAATAGCTGTAATTTCTATTGATGGCTCCCATGTGCTCAAGTACTCTCCTTCTCAATGGATGGAAGGAACTTTCCACATATTGTTAATCACATGGACATATCAGAACATACACGCAGTAATCAGATCCGCATATCATCAGTTTCATTAGATATGTCCAGTCTTGTCACAGTGATGTATAATATTGTATTGTACATTCATTGCATGCTTACATTCCTTACATTCTCAACAGAACAATGCTTTCATATGATTTATCATTGTAATTTCAAATTTAATAATAAACAATGTAAAAAAAGAATTAACCTTTGTAAAAAAAATGGTTTATTAGGCTAGAGGTCCACCACAAGTAATGCATTAACTATCTTTTTACGTCCAGGTAAAAGTTTCAGTAATTTAACTTGAACTCAACCTTTGGTATCTATGGGACAGAGCAGGGTAGTTCAATGTGTCGGAATTTGTAAAGCATTTTGAAATACCAAAATAGTTAAATAGTCAAAAACAAAGCACATTAAAAGTCCACTCCAATGTATAAAAAGAGAGTAGAATTTAATTAACAAAATGACATACAAATGACAAAAATACAATAAGGGAACCAGGAATATGACTTGTTAAATGATTTAAGCAGAAATAGCGTCAACATGTGCAAAGCGCCAAGGGTAGTCAGTGGTCACAGTAGACCAGGACCTAGGAGCGATTTCACGGTGACTGCAATGGAGCACAGGTCTGATACATAAACCAGGTTTGGCTCCATTGGAGGTTTTACCTTAGGATTTAGTCTTGTTTTCTTGAAGTCAAAATTGTTCAGCAGGGCAAGGCAGCAAGCTGTTCAGAATACTGATACCACTCCTTAGGGTGTTTGAAATCGGTTAGTTATGCTTTGTTAAGGCTTGGTTGAAATTGAGTTATTGGTTAAGAGGGGTGGACGTCCTACTCAAGCAACAACCACATTCTTTGTCAGGGTGAACTACAAAAAATCACAAAATTAAAATGTGCTTAAACCTCTGGTAACTTGGCACAAAAACAGTCAGGCTTAACTTAGAAGCAATGTTTAAAGTCTTTATGCAGCGCACACACAGTGAAAAAGTGAAAACAATAAAAAATGTATTCCATACCAACTGAGTACATTATAATAAATAAAATTACACCAAAACAAATCTAATCAGTAGAACCGGAGTTATGCATTTTTAAATTAGTGAAAAATAGCTCCAAAAAGAAGAAATCACCAATCACAGTCATTTATTTGCATAGGACCAGGACAAAGTCACAGATTAAGGCCAACTGTGATGGAGCACAGGTCAGATACATTCACCAAGTTCACCCTATCAAGAGGTACCTTCTGACTTTGAAGAAGTTCTGAAGATTTGCTGGGGAAGGTAGTGTCCTCAGCGGGGCCAGACAGAAGGTTGTAGCCGAGAGTTAGTTGTCAACAATGGGGAGCTACTGGAGAAGTCTACGTGAAGTCAACGACAATGGTGGGAAAAGCTCAGAGCAGGAAAAGCTGAATTTTGATGCAGATAATGTTGTTGTTGTTGTCAATGGGGTGCTGGTTGTTGTCAAACCCGGAGAAGATCTCTACCTTCGGACTTAAAAAAAGAATCTGAAGCTTGAAATACCTCAGCGAGGGCTCCATCAGGCCAGATACTGACATCCAGCAGTCCATCTGAAGGGATTTGCTGCTGCAGAGAAGAAGAAAGATGGAGCAGTGGCAAAGTCAATCCCTCAGGCAATGCATCTTCAGTGGATCGGCTTGCAAGTAGGTCTCAGTATCCTTTTGGTTCTCAGAGTAGATTTTATTTTTTTGCAAAACGATTAAGGCCAGTTTTTTGGTAGGAGGGGGTGACCTTGGCACCTCACCAAGAAACCTGGGCAGGTGGATGGAACCACTTGGCTCACCCTAGCAGGGACCAACAGGCAGGTAAGTTACAGGGTCTCTGGAGCATGTTGTGTCCCTGTAGCTCACACAGGGGTCCGGCGAACTATCCCTTAGAGTCACTCTAATGGTGTCAAGTTCATGGAGCTGGTCCAGTCTTCCTTCCTCAGGCAGGAGGGAAGTTCTAACAGCAGCAGAACAGCAGGGCTGTCCTTCTTCTGAGTGTTCCAGTGGTGATCTGATTTGTGGCGTGAGAGTGCTACATTTTATCCCCAGTGCCAGCCTCTGCGTTGGTGCAACATCTGGCCCACGTCCTCCACCTTCCTGGACTTGGCTCCCAATGTCTGGAGTGACAAAAGGCTGGTGTCATGTTCCTTTGTGTGTGCTGCAGGTATGGTGTTTGAAGTGTAATTCAGGGCTGGTTACAACTCCTCTCTCAGCCATCCTGCTAGAATGGCACACCTTGTCACACCTAAGCCCCTTGGGTCCCCCTCTCTGGCAGGAATCAACAACCCATTACAGAGAGGACAGTCACAGTCATGTGACCCTGTTTACTGGCAGAAAGAGACTGTAGGTTTGGGCATAGAAATGCCAACATTCTAAAAGTGGCTTTTCTAGAATTTTGACTTAAAATCCAACTTTACCAATAAAAAGTTTTTAAAATCACAATTCAAAATAGACAAGGGAGTATTCTTCTATCTGTTCCCACTCTAACATTAGAAATTATTACATGTAACAAAGCAGCCCAGTGTTATCCTATGGAAGAAATAGGGCTAACAATAATATAAAACAACTTTAGGAATTTTTCACCGCCAGCACAAGTAAAATTTAAACCTACATTTCCAAATTTTAAATACCAAGCAAGCGCCCTGCTCTTAGAGCTTTTAGGGCCTACCTTAGAAGTGACTTATAAGTATTAAAAAGGAAGGTTTAGGATTTGCAAAAGGTTTATTTTTTCAAGTAAATTTGACAGTTTAACACTGTACTACAGGATGCAATTGCAGGGCTGAGACATGTTTTAAAGGGCTACTATACTGGGTGGCACAATGAGTGCAGCAGCCACTAGTAGAATTTCATTTACGCAGCCTGGTTACATTTAGGACCATTTGCTAGGGAGTTACAAGTGCATTAAATTTGTAAATTAGGTGCAGGCCAAATGTACCATATTTTAGTGAGCGAGCACAAGCACTTTAACACAGATTAGCAATGGTAAAGTGCACCGTGTCCTAAAACCAACATCCAACCTACAACCAACAAAAACAATTTCAGCAAAATGGATGGGCTAAGGCAAGACATTTGAGGATGACACTACGAAGATGGCCAGGTCCAACAGTGATGACCCATAAGTTACCTCACTTTATATCATCGAACCATACATTATCATAGATGTTAAAGTCAGAAGCATAGAAGGAGTGGATGTTTCTTGCCATTTTTCTGTGTACAATTTGGGAAAACTTTGTTACTTGCATTTTAGAATATGTTGGCTTACCATTGCTGCTACTTGTGCTAGGTTCAGGGCTTTTGACTGCTCATCCAGAGCCCAATTTTGTATTGGAGAGTGTCTGACATCTTTGTTTTCAACTATTAACACATCCCTGCCCTTTGTATGCGCCTCGTATTCATGGAAGTTGGCCAGAATTTGTTTTAGCCATGTGAAATAAACAATTTTCTCTAAGCTACCAAATTCTACTATAAGTGGCCACTTAAGCCTACACAGTTTTAATACTGGCATATTTCCTCTGCATTCAAAGCGGCTTGAATGATAATGACAACTCAGAAAATTCAGTTCTGAATGTCAAATGCTGTGAATCATCCATTTATTTTCTGGCCTGTTTTTATTCTTTTTAAAATACAAGTGTTCAAGGCATTCTGCATGGTACACTGAATCCTTAGCAACTAGAGACCAGATTTATTAAGGGCTTGCATTGCCATTTAGTTATGCAAGCCCTTAAGTCAGATTTGCTATGCAATGCAGAGCCACCAAGGGTGGTTCTGCATGACGTAGTATATCTGGAGTAATGCAAGGCAGCGCATGTTGCTGCCTTGTGTTACTTTGCATTGGAAAGGTGTTACGTGGGTGGCGTGATGGCGTTCCCACGCATCCACCCACGGTTTTTGGTGTGTTCCCAGATTTACTGAGACTAGTAAACCTGGAAATGTGCTGAAATGCTATGTCGTCTCAACAGAGGCATAAAAAGGAGAAATATATTTCTGCAGCCCACATAGAAAGAGGAAAATGCCTCAGAGGAGTGTTTTTGTGCAGGATGGTGACTCTTCCTGCACAAAAACAATCCTGCCTGTAACACTGGCACCCTTGCACCATGGTGCAAGGGTGCCTGCATAGACACTTGGCAGCCACAAGTGCACCAATGCAAGGAAGCATCAGAAATGCTGCATATGTTTTTAAATATGGTGCATTTCTGATATATCCTTTTCATGCAACGCAGCGTGGATTGTTGTTTTACTGCCCTGCGTTGCCTGACGTTTTAGTAAATCTGGGCCATGATGTACCATAGAAAATGCCTTACAACAAATCTTTCATACATGTACAGGTTTCACCAACCTAACTGCCCTTTAACCTTGAGTATTTGAGTTTTGGAGCCTTGATAAGCATGTAAGGGTGACATAACCATTGCTATCATTTGCATTTTACAACTGCTAATATAAAGGTGCAAAAAAGGCATTAACTATCCTCTCACTCACACCACTACTGTTTAGTGCTGTGAGCTGCAATGGTGTATGACCCACAAATCATGGTCCCTTTCAGATATATTTCTTCCTTTAAAAAAATTCGACCAAGGCAGGACAGTAAGTTCCATATACCAGTGGTTTGGCATAATTCTGAGAATCAAAACAGGCTCCTATGGAAAATATTTTTCAAGTGAATTGAATGCTAATCAGATGAAAATTTCTGTTGAACCGTTCTAGATGTATGAGTGACAAACTTGAGGGTGGCCATTTTCCAATATGACAGATTGTGGTGCTCGAGGCCACTGCTTATAATTATGTGAATTACATTTTACATACACACAACACTTATGTCAAGTTTCATTTGTTGTGTAGTTCCTATATTACCTATACAGGATCTGCATATTTGTATAACATAAACTGTGGGATTGGTGGCAGACTGATTCGTGCACCCCCACCGGTTATGTTAACCTATCTGTATTATCTAGCTCACAGTGCCACTTGAATATCCTCTTATCAGGGAGAGAATAGTTCTTGGCAACCTCAGAACAATTACAACCCTGAACCCTCAGAATCGTGGAAACAATATACTACCTTTTGCTCAGTCACTCGTGCTCACTTAGTTTATCTCAGAGATACAGAGCATAAACATACTGGGCGTTTGTCAATAAGCATTTATTGAACAGTTGTTATTCTAGTGTAGAATAGATGAGCTGCAACAACCATTAGACAGTAGCAGAGATATATGGCTAGAATTACTATGAAAGTAAAAGGATGGTACAGTTCTACCATTTTGCAGTAATCATTAATATATTCAAGTACATAAAAATACATGGTAAGAAGTGCGTACTCCTACGATGCCCCCCTAACTAGATGTACAAAAATGTACCTAGCATCTGTGTATGTGTTATGTCAAGAAGCCCTCTAGGATCTAGTCAACCCCATTACCTGAGAATGAGAGAATATGAGACCCCGTCCTGGTCTCGAGTTTCACACCCAGTGAGGGATGTTAGACCACTGCGAGCTGGAGTGTCTGCATGCAGGAACCTCAGCGTCCCTGGTCAGTGTGTCAGCCGGGAAGTCTCGGTCACCTCTGTTCTTCTATGCAAGATGTGATGTATTTATACCCATAGCTCTCCCCAGGGGTCCTACCTTGCTGCATTACTGTGTCGGCCTAAAGGATGACGTCGGGCCTGAACTTTATACAGAGATATTATACAGGAGATGGTAGTCCTGCTGTGCTTCCAAGAAACCTCATGCATAATGTATGAAATTTGAACTAGGAAAAAACCCATGTTCTGAATGCAGTGTTGTATCTAGGTAAAAGGTCAGTCCCTAAGAACCATTATGTATGTAATGTAGTGAAGAATATAGGTGAAAGGTTGCAGTGTTACCTGTGCCTATATAGAATACCTATATGGAATATAACACATTCTTTTACCTAGGAAAACACGATTCCGAACATTTACTTGGGTGTATATTTCTCATATTTCTCAGATGTACATTTACAACTGTGCAGGCCAGCAACCCATTCTGTTCCCTTTTTATTTGTTTTTATGGCATTTTGGAGTGGAGACACTTTTATAACATCAGAGAGCAAATCATGCAGCAATTTAGTGAACAATCCCTCTTCAGATCAGCATGTTCCATGCCCCGAAGATCTGGCATTAGTGAGGGTAGCACTCAATTTGATTCTGGACTGTGCTCCCTACTGGCACCACTAATCTGAGTACCCCACTGGGTTTCCAGTTTTGATCCACTTTAAAACATGTTTTTAATCAGGAATGTTTTAAGTAGAGCAAAATAGGAAACCAGCAGGATGGGAGAGGTTGTTGGGTGTAGGGAGACATAGTACTGGAGCAGGACGAGTGCTTATAGATATTTCTGACTTGCACCCACAGTCAGAAGGTGACACCCTATAAGCAAGCCATTACAGGAGTAAAACTTGTCTAATAAAAGATGGACTTGAAGGGTAAGCTGACAATAACATTTGCTAGTGTGTGTAGCACAAGAGCTGTTTGTATTCAACTTCTTTCTGACTCAGTTGTGGTGAAAATGTATTTGTGTAATTGGTGGCTACATATCAACAGCCTATAAAACGAGTTAGAGTTTCTGTAGCATATTAATAATTCTCATTATTTACATGTAAGAAGGATGACAGCTACGCATGCTGGTATCAAATTACACGCAAACAAATGATGGGCGGAATGCTGAATAATTCATACATTCACCCCCAGTCAAGAGATCTAGGTTAAATCCATTGTTCTTTTGCTCACCATGCCACCACAGTTTAGACCCAGCCATATGCAAATCAGTCTTGACCCCGTGCCTCATGGGAACAGTCCAGACAAACTGCCAAGCCAGGTCCTCCCTGGACAGGAAACAAGCATCCTGGGACTGGTTTCTGGGTATGACCCTTCATCAGCCAGGCTAGCTTGAATCTAGTGGCAGTGAGCAAGGGACCCACGTCTGGGCATACCCATCCCATTTAAAGTGAAAAGTGCTATGCAAACAAATGATGGGCAGAATGCTGAATAAATCATACATTCACCCCCAGTCAAGAGATCTGGGTTAAATCCAGATCTCTGTACTGGGGTGAATGCATGAAATTGTTCTGTATTCTGTTCATGAATTGTTCTTTTTGCATTTGTCACCCCGAGTGGGACGGGTATGCCCAGACGTGGGTCCCGTGCTCTCCGTGCCACTGAAGTCATGCTAACCTGGCTGATGAGGGCTGAAATCCCAAAACCGGTCCCAGGATGCTTGGTCCAGTCTAGGGAGGACCTGGTCTGGCAGTTTGGGCTGAACTGTTCCCATTGGGTGCAGGGTCAAGACTGATTTGCATATGGCTGGGTCCAAACTGGAATGGCATGGTGAGCAAAAAAACGATGGGTTTAGGCCCAGATTCCGGTACTGGGGTGAATGTATGACATTGTTCTGCATTCTGTCCATCAATTGTTCTTTTTGCATTTGTCACCCCGAGTGGGACGGATATGTCCAGATGTGGGCCCCGTGCTCTCCATGCCACTGGAGTCAAGCTATCCTGGCTGATGACGGTTGAAAGCCCGAAACCGGTCCTACGATGCTTGTTTCCAGTCCAGGGAGGACCTGGCAGTTCCGGCCGGACTGTTCCCATTGGGCACAGGGTCAAGACTGATTTGCATATGGCTGGGTCCAAACTGGAATGACATGGTGAGTAAAAAAAACGATGGATCTAGGCCCAGATCTCTGTACTGGGGTGAATGTATAACATTGTTCTGCATTCTGTCCATCAATTGTTCTTTTTGCAGGTATCAAATTACAAGCTGCATGTCATGCTGAAAAAAGAATGGATTTTGTTATCATATGAAATATATATTTCTATGCCTGTGTATTTTTCAGAAAAAATGTCTATGCATCTAGGATAGTTTGCTACTTTAGAGTTCAGGCAACTGTAAGTGCATTTGGGACTGTGGGAGCGTGTGCAATCCAAGATGGCGGACGCGATTTAAGCTCCGTCAAAACCTGCAAATTTCACTGATCAAAGACGTTAAATTGCAGCATAAATCTTCACTGGCTACATTTCTTATTCATTTTCATTACCCCTGACGGATACCTAATGAACCCCTCAGTGCCCTCTTTCCTTCTCCTTCAATGTTCCCGGCATTTCAAAAGACTGCCTGAGGGAAACTAAGTGGAAAAGGGTGGTCTCATTCAGACTGGCTGCTGCTTCTTAAAGGTACTGTTCATGCCTTCTACTCAACCTCTTAAAGGCAGCGTCTGTTATTATTGAAGCCTGGCACCTGCTAAACTTTGCTTTCTGTGCACCATATTTTCAATCGTTTTTCTCCTATTTTCTCAGTTTATCTTCCGTCAAGTGGAAGATTTTGTTCCACCCTTCCATATTTTACTCAAAGTTTCCAACTTCAGAGAGATGTGTCTTTACAATTACTTAAAATATAGATAAAAAACACACAAACTCTCTCTCTCTCTAAGAAACGAAAATTAGTATCTTCCAAACCTCCGGCAAAAACCAAAATGGTGGATTTACATGCAGAATCAATGGGAAAAATATTGGAAGAAATACAAGCCATACATCATAATACAGACGCCATCTGATGAGATGTTAAACATTTACAGAGAGATATGGCTGACGATACCATTAAAATGAGAGATAATGGGCCACATGTATCAATATTTCAAACAGCGATTACCTAAATGCGATCTTCTACGGAGCGCAGTTAGGTAATCGCTCTTTGAATGTATGAACACATGAGTTTCATTTAGCGATTCCTAGGGGGTCGCAAATCGAGCTACCTTATGAATATTAATGAGGTAGGTCACTATTTGCGACCCATTAGGAATCGCTAAAATCACGGTGTTGGTGGCATGCTGTGGTGAGCAGACCACCGTGTCCCTGATTGCTTTTACATAAAGCAACAATTATTTTTAAATGCAGCCCGTTTTCCTTAAAGGAAAACGCAGTGCATTTAAAAAAGAAAAATGAAAAGTTTTCGTTTCATTTTTTCATAGCAGGCAGTGGTCCGTGGGACCACTGCCTGCTCGGATAAAAATGTTTGGACCCCTTTCCATTTGTGAATGGGTTATCTCCTACTTGAAGTAGGTGGTAAATTGCGAATGTTTTGCGACCAGTATTTGGTCACAAAATATTCATACATATTGCTGCAGTTTGGTATTTGGAAGGGATGCCCTAAACACACCCCTTCCAAATACCGAATCGCAAACCCATTTTGCAATTCGGTAACAGGTTACCAAATTGCCAAAATCGAGGTTGGTACATTGTAAAAGCATTTTTTGCATTCACAAGCGGGCCGATTCTGCGAATTGTCCTGTTTGCAAACACAAAATAGCTTGATAAAAGTGGCCCAATAAGACTGTGATTGACTAAATGACCCCTCAAGTTAATCCTATATTGCCTATGAAGAAACAGCTTCTGTATCATGAAAACAGAAGCCACTCATACAATTTGTGTATTTTCAAACTACAAGAGAATATTGAGGGACAAAATTGCAGATCTTTTTTGGAGAATCCCATACCTTAACTGCTGAAAATACAATTCTCTGAAAAATTGGAAATTGCCAAGGCTCATCAACTTTCCTTGTATCGCAAACCAAGTCAATCCAAACCTAGACAAGTATTGAGACATCATCACCTCATACCTATTCGGACAGATATTAGAGAAATTCCAAACCTTTTAGTTGAAGGACATAAAGTATATATCCATCAAGATGTTACAAAAGAGACTGTAGTCATGCACAATCAATTCTCTGACCTACAGCCTAGACAGAGAGAAGCTGGATATATATATATGGTATATTTGACCCTGCAGTGATGCGATTATGGAAAAATAACATCACCAAGTCCGTCACCTCACTTTCTGACTTAATTGCATATCTTGATCTTCCTGCTCCAGTGGCAATGGAATCTCAGTCTTCTACAAATAATACTTGATGGTTTCTGCTGCATAAATAATATTATTCTTTTCTCCTATTAGCAGGCAGTATGTGGTCCACCAGATTCCTGGATCATGCCTTCTTAGTGTCAGTATTTCATTCCATGTGTTTTGTTTCTCGACATTATAAATGTTTGTTTGCCCAGTTCATGTGTCTGTCCTTATTTATGGGCTACTTTCTTGTTATATTCCTTTCTTGTTTTTCCTACATCCTATATATCCCAATTGTTGCTATACTTCTCTGTCCTCTTTAACTGGTTATGGCAAACAGTTGTAAGTTAAAAAATGCTTCTCTCAGTGTTAAGGGTCTACGACATCCAGTAAAACAATGGAAAATTCTAGATTATTTATGCAGATTATTTATGCAAATGTAAAAATGACATCTGTTTTATACAAGAAACCCATATTTATGATAACATCCTAAATCATGGCTGGGAGTTATAATTTCTTTACCAGCTAATGGTCACAAAAAATGGAGGAGCTGTTCTTTTCTCACTCAAACTACAATTTACCATTTTGAACAATGAAGCTGATTCAGATGGCCATTACATTTATGTTCCTATACAAACATACAAAGTACTTGCTATATGCCATGCATCTTTTATTATGGGAAGTTACTTTAATATGATTTCTGAATAACTCTTAGTTAGAATGTCCACAGATATCTTCTGCCCAACAAAAACATATGCATTATTCAAAACCACTAAAGTGCTAGCTCATTGGTGACACACACACCTACCTGAAAAAGACTTTTCATTCTTTTCCAATGCTCATTCCACATATTCACTATTTATTATCTTGTAGACATTTAACTCATGTGATTCCCAACTCTAAAATAGAACCTATCACCATATCTCCTTTTCATTAACCTTAACTGATGTTCCTAAAAATACATTTAAGTGGAGAATGAATACTGAAGCTTTTCTTTCTGACCAAAAGCAACTCAAACTAGTAGCAGCTATAAGAGATTATTTTCAAAACAACAAAATTAAAGATACCTCAAAGGTTACTCATTGGGCCGTTTTGAAATCATAAATACTAGGCATTTCTATTTCCATATTGACATATGAGAACTAGTTATTTAATAACAAATTATCATAACTAAAGGAACAAATTGCTATAGCTGAACAACATTTTATATTTTCTGCAGATATGCAATTAGAGCGAAAATTGCAAACCCTTCGAAGTTAATACAATACAATACTTAGTAAAAGAGTGAATCCTTATATTTGTAAACAAAAAGTTAATTTCCAGTTTAATGCCAATAAAACAGGTCTTATTTTTGCTAACTATTTATGTATTAAAGGAGATAAGATACAATTTCCTGCCATTTGTTGCTCAACTGGACACCTACTATTATCCAATACAGAAATAGCTCAGGAATTCCAAACATTTTACTCAAACCTATACAGCAAACCCCACAATGCTCCTGACACTACAATAGATCAACTCTTTTCTCATTGTAACTTACCAGCATTATTCTTCACAGATAGAAATGTTCTTGATACCCCTTTCACTAGAATAGGTATACTCTGCAATTAAGTCTTCAAAGTTTAAAAGCGTGCCTAGTCTTGATGGAATTCCAACATAATTCTACAAAGCTTTCTCTACTCAAATAGCCCTAGTTCTCTTATTATTATATCAGGATTTTGCTTCCAATGCTTCTTTTGAGGAAACGTTTAATGATCCACAATCATTGTGGTCCACAGACTAGACAAAGACTCATTACTCTCATACTTTCACCCCATCTCACTCATTCATCAAGACTGTAAAATATATGCCAAAATCATTTTACTTAAAGTATCCCAGGTACTAACTCATATTATACACCCAGACCAAACTGGTTCTATGAAGGGACAATTATCAGCATACAATACCAGACTTGTCTGTCATATTATTGCTTCCATATCTAAAATAAAGCATCCTATGGGTCTTCTAGCTCTAGATGCGGAAAAAACAATTGATAAAAGTAATAGGATTTTTTGATCAAAACTATTTGGCACAACATTTCTTTCAATGGTTCAGGCTTCGTATTCCTTGCCTCAGGCAACTATATATGTTAATGGTACTACCTGCACATCCTTTGCTTTATATAGAGGAACAAGACAAGAATGCCCTCTCTCTTCTCTATTATTTTTACTGGCGATTGAACCTTTAATGTGTCTTCTCCCTAGTTTGCCAGACAGCACAAGGATTACTGTTAATAACATAATTCTAGAAACCTCTCCTTACACTGATGATGTCCTACTCTAAATATGTGACCCATCAATACTATACCCAGTATACTATGATTTATGCAGGATTATGCTTCACTCTCAGGCTACACCTTACAAATCAGTAACACAGTTGTTTCCCACTGAATGTGTATTGTACAACAGATATGCTTAATAGTATCAATATTATTTGGAATTCATCTTCTCTAAACTATTTAGGAATATATTTAAAAATTTCGCTTAAGGGCACTGTCAACATGAATTGCAAAAATGTAATTTCCTATATGACAGAGAAATTAGAAAAATGTTCATCTTTAAACCTATCCTGGTGGGAACAATTGAAAGCTATTAAGATGTTAATTACACCACAAATATGATACATATTATCTATGCTACCTCTGTCATTTACCACATCTTTTTATAAGATCCTCAATACATTTCTCACTAAATTCATATGGAATAACAAGCCTGCAAGGATTAAATATAAACCCTTACAACTCTCAAAACTGGAGGGTGGTTTTGGTCTTCCTGATTTTCATTGATCATCCACCAAATTAGATTCTGATTAAGAGGAATATTGCTGCTCCTTTTCCTCTACCTGCAATCCTTATTATGGACCTTCGTAAACTAGGGCTCAATTAGCAATCTGAAATGCAACAAAACATGCTCTAACTAAGGTTGATGCACTGTTTCATAATAAAATTCTCCTTTCTAAAAAAGCATTGTTATGGCATACTTCTAAGATCAAATTACAGACACTTGTCTGTTGTTGGTCTACATTGAGTGATGCTGGTATATTTTTTATATTTCTGATATCTGTCATAACAAAATGTTTTTGTCCATCTCTGATCTGCAATCCAAACATCATATATTCCATCATCTGCTTAACGTCATTATGTGGACATATGCAACACAATCCTCAATGCCTGTAATTGCTCTATTCCTCACAGTAAATGTTCAGAAATGGAGCTTTTCTTTAATAATCATTGATTCACCTGCTATATTGCCTCTATAGTATATAAAAAGTTTAAAAAATGACCACTCCCTCCATCCTTACACAAATGAGTCAATTTTAGAATCCTATTCTTAATACCAATTGTATCCTACTCAACATGAAGAAGATTTGGCTCTGCAATATTTCTAGTTGGTTAAATTAATCTATCTGCCAATCCAATTAATTTATTTTAAACAATTGTTATAGGACTCCTGTCAAATTATATGATTCACATTTTTCTGATAAACCAGATTGTTGGCACTGTAACTCAGAACCTGGTACTCTGAAACATATGTTTTTGACTGTCTGCTTCTTTTATGATTTTGGTATAATGTTTGGAACAGAATTACTCACATCTTTAAATTTTATATTCCCCTAACCTTTCAGATTACTATAAACAAATATTTTTAACTTGCTACTCGGTAATCATATATGTATATGAAATTGTTCGATCTTCTTATTTTATGTGCAATCAAATCCATTACTTTGAACTGGAAATCTGCAAACATTTTGGTGCCGATTCCAATCCTGTAAAACCCAGGTACGAATGGTCGTACGGAGCGTATTCTCCGTACGACTCGTACCTGGGAAATCCACCTTACAAACCAGCAAGTACGATTCATACAGAAATACCATTTCCGTACGATTCGAACAAAACTACGTACGGCTAAAAAAGTACCAACTATTCTGATTCGGGACAGCGCGTACGTGACGTCCGTACGGAGTCAGGCAGCGTTTTACGGACCAGCAAGTACGATTCGTGCCAACGTCACTCCGCACGGCTTATTTTTTACGGCAGCCAAAAACTCCCGGGAAATTGAGTACGACGCGGATAAGGAGCCCCGGTACGCGATGGACAGCCATGGACCCCATCCTACGTGTCATCCCGGCCCTCCTAGCCTACGACCTGGTGCACCGAAACCCCCGCGCACGCCGCAGAAGGTCAGAACAACACCCAGGGGCAAAGGGGGGGCGAGGGGCAGGAAACATAACCCCTACCCAATTGAAAAACTACTATATTCTGTACATACATTACCTCCAGGGTCTGGTCACTTTGGGGGGGCGTGTCCAACAATCCCTGCGTCTGGCAACAATGGAAGTGGACGTGGACGCGTACCCCTACGTCACCACTAGATTATTGATACGCACCGTACCCACACATCCATTGCGCGGGTACGGTCCGTATCACTATTGTAGTGGTGACGTAGGAGTACTCATGGTACGGGCCGCACACACGCTCTCAGAGCGGGTGAACAGCCCATACCACGCGTAATCCTAGTCACCACTACAATAGTGGTACGCACCGTACCCACACATCCATAGCGTGGGTACGGTCCGTATCACTATTGTAGTGGTGACTTAGGAGTACACGTGGTACGGGCCCTACACACGCTCTGAGAGCGTGTGTACGGCCCGTACCACGCGTACTCCTACGTCACCACTACAATAGTGATACGCACTGTACCCACACATCCATAGCGTGGGTACGGTCCGTATCACTATTGTAGTGGTGACTTAGGAGTACGCGTGGTACAGGCCGTACACACGCTCTCAGAGCGGGTGTACCACTATTGGATTGGGGCCTTAGGGGTACGCGTGGTACGGTCCGTACACACCCTCTGAATGCGGGGGTACGGTCCGTATCACACGTAGCCCTACGGCACCAGTACACTTGGGATACAAGGCGTACACACGCCACAAATGGTGTTGTATGGCCTGGTGCAGCATATCACCATTATATTGGTGTGTGGAGGTCAAGTAGAGCAGTGTACAGCACCAAGGGGGTTGGTGGGTGGGTGTGTGGCGGCATAGGATTCCCAGCAGTGGCCAGAGACATGGGGGTGGGTGCACATCACTACCAGCAGTGGACAGACATATATGGGTGGGTGCACCTCACTCCCAGCAGTGGACAAACATATATGGGTGAGTGCAGAGGACTCCCAGCAGTGGACAGACATATATGGGTGGGTACAGAGGACTCCCAGCAGTGGACAGACATATATGGGTGGGTGTATATGACTACCAACTGTGGCCTGCAATATGAGGGGTGGGTGCAGAGGACATCCAGCAGTGGACAGACATATGTGGGTGGGTGTATATGACTCCCAGCAGTGGCCTGCAATATGAGGGGTGGGTGCAGAGGACATCCAGCAGTGCCCAGACATATATGGGGTGGGTGCACAGGACTCCCAGCAGTGCCCAGACATATGAGGGGTGGGTGCAGAGGACTCCCAGCAGTGCCCAGACATATGAGGGGTGGGTGCCCAGGACTCCCAGCAGTGCCCAGACATATGAGGGGTGGGTGCACAGGACTCCCAGCAGTGCCCAGACATATGAGGGGTTGGTGCACAGGACTCCCAGCAGTGCCCAGACATATGAGGGGTGGTTGCATAGGACTTCCAGCAGTGGACAGGCATATATGAGTGGGTGTATATGACTCCCAGCAGTGGCCTGCAATATGAGGGGTGGGTGCAGAGGACTTCCAGCAGGGGACCGACATATGTGGGTGGGTGTATATGACTACCAGCAGTGGCCTGAAATATGAGGGGTGGGTGCAGAGGACTTCCAGCAGTGGGCCGACATATGTGGGTGGGTGTATATGACTCCCAGCAGTGGCCTGCAATATGAGGGGTGAGTGCAGAGGACATCCAGCAGTGGACAGACATATGTGGGTGGGTGTATATGACTACCAGCAGTGGCCTGCAATATGAGGGGTGGGTGCAGAGGACATCCAGCAGTGCCCAGACATATGAGGGGTGGGTGCACAGGACTCCCAGAAGTGCCCAGACATATGAGGGGTGGGTTCAGAGGACCCCCAGCAGTGCCCAGACATATGAGGGTGGGTGCACAGGACTCCCAGCAGTGCTCATACATATGAGGGGTGGGTGCACAGGACTCCCAGCAGTGCCCAGACATATGAGGGGTGTGTGCAGAGGATTCCCAGCAGTGCCCAGACATATGAGGGGTGGGTGCACAGGACTCCCAGCAGTGCCCAGACATATGAGGGGTGGGTGCACAGGACTCCCAACAGTGCCCAGACATATGAGGGGTGGATGCAGAGGACTCCCAGCAGTGGACAGACATATATGGGTGGGTGTATATGACTCCCAGCAGTGGCCTGCAATATGAGGAGTGGGTGCAGAGGACATCCAGCAGTGACCAGACATATGAGGGGTGGGTGCACAGGACTCCCAGCAGTGCCCAGACAGATGAGGGGTGGGTGCACAGGACTCCCAGCAGTCCCCAGACATATGAGGGGTGGGAGCACAGGACTCCCAGCAGTGCCCAGACATATGAGGGGTGGGTGCCAAGGACTCCCAGCAATGCCCAGACATATGAGGGGTGGGTGCACAGGGCTCCCAGCAGTGCCCAGACATATGAGGGGTGGGTGCACAGGACTCCCAGCAGTGCCCAGACATATGAGGGGTGGGTGCAGAGGACTCCCAGCAGGGCCCAGACATATGAGGGGTGGGTGCAAAGGACTCCCAGCAGTGCCCAGACATATGAGGGGTGGGTTCACAGGACTCCCAGCAGTGCCCAGACATATGAGGGGTGGGTGCAGAGGACATCCAGCAGTGGACAGACATATGTGGGTGGGTGTATATGACCCCCAGCAGTGGCATGCAATATGAGGGGTGGGTGCAGAGGACTACCAGCAGTGCCCAGACATATGAGGGGTGGGTGCAGAGGACTCCCAGCATTGGACAGACATATGTGGGTGGGTGCACATCACTACCAGCAATGGACAGAGACGTGGGGGTGTGTACATCATTAGCATATGCCCACAACTCCATGGGTGTATGTACGCATCCCTGAGTTTTGACTATGATGATAGTGCCATAACAACACATCACTGACAGCAGTGTCCCACTCCCAGGAGGGTGGCTGTCTTTCTCCGACTGCATGACACACCACATGTGGGTGTGAGGACAAATGACACATGCATACCCACCCCTTCCAGATGCAGCACAATACACACACTGAGATCATGCCACAAGACTGAATAGTCATGTCACTGCCTACTAAAGTAACAGAGACAAAGGGAACACACATTGTCATGCACATCCCAGGAATGATAGGAATGTACAGGTGCTGGGCCAGCCACCAAGATGTTGTCTCTCATGGAAGGAATAGGGTGGAGTTTCCACAGATACAATGCCCACAATTGTGAGTCACGTGCCCAAATAGCCAGCAGAACAAGTACCAGATGTGTGCTAGGCCTGGAATGTGTGGGTACTGCTCCTGTGCATGTTGTGTTCCCATGCATACATGTCGACTCACCATGGGGCACATAACATGTAGCATAACTCCCATGAATTGATAGACACCCTTCCTGACAGTCATCTGTAATGGGTGTAGGATTCAGGTGAAGGCATCAATGTGTGTAAAAGATTCCCTCTGAAACCTATGGGATGCTACGGGTGGACATAGTGTGGGACATCCCCATGACAGGCTCAATGGGGAATTGTGCAGCAGGAGGTGTTTGGCTCATCCCCTTAACTTGTGTGCCAGTTCATTTGGATTTACAACATCCGTGTTGTGAAGGGGATATCCAGCGTAGGTCCCATATGTTCAGTCAATTGACCTGTGAGTCAGTGCACATAGATGCATTTCCCTTAGTGTGAGTGTGAGTAATAAAGGTGTTCCTCACACTCATAAGTGCCTCATCTCTGTCAATGCAGGTCTCTTGCCACTTTGCATGCGTCATCTCTGGCATAGTTGTCAAAGATTGTGCCTAGGAGTGTATGTGTATTTCGTCAACATGCATGCATTTCTTCATGGATAATGATCTGTATTGTGCATGAGGTCCATGGGTGTGTATGTTTTTGTCCAGGTTGCTCACCCCAACGGCCGGACACGCCTGCTGAGGGTGAGTCTCCTGTGCGCAGATCGGCATTCTGTTCCCTTATCCTGTGTCAGTCATCTTTGGTGATTGTTCAGCCATTTTCTCTGGGTGACCCATGACTAACCTGACACTCCTTCCTTTACGTACGCCTGTTGCAATTGTTGTCCTTTCTGACCTCCTTGTCTTTGTGTGCTACTTTCGGCCTAGTTTCCAGTACATGCCGCCTGCTGCTGCGGGCCCTGCGGCAAAGGCCCACCAAGTTCCCGGATTCTGCAACCCACACGCCTCCAAGATGCTCCTCCATTCCTCCCTCCACCCATTCATTGGGCTGTCATCAGCGTGTCTGTGCCACTGTTGCCGCCACGCGGTGCCAAAGACAGGACCATCAGCACATGCAACGTGCACATTGCACGACACTCATGTCCTTGCATGACCCACATCACACAACAGTCTCATATTGCAGCCACCCCCAAGCAATGTGCAACCAAAATTCAACCACATGCTCTCAGCGATGCCCTAAGCGCGCACACGACCCCTTCGCATGCTGAGTGTGCAACTCCAACTGCCTACACAGCGCTGCCCCGCCTTCCAGGCCCGGGCACACCAACCAGGTCATGTCCCTCCCACACCGGCTCCGTCCAACAACAAGCCATTGGACTCTGTTACCTCCTCAACACACCAGGATCACACATCACCTTCATGACAGTGACGTGGATAAAAACATCCGCAGCACACAACTTCTTAATTGCCATCTCAGACGGCTACAAGAGCAACCGCAGGGACAACACTAACAATCCCGGCGGATGAATTGATATCTTTTCCCAAGTGCGCACTCAGGGTCACTAATCAGGTTTGGCACAAACCCCCTGCAAACCCTCAGAGTAACACTCATCTACAGATCTCCAAGCCTACATCCACAATTCAACAAAGCCATCAACACGTCCATCTTCACGCACGCACTCACATCCACAGGATACATGTGGCTGTGGGCCCAGAACTTCTGGCTGGATGAGAACCACACCAGCAACCATCATTGGTCCATCCACATTGTCATCCACGTTTCTGACAAGCAACACACTGCCACACACCCCGCTACCAAGCCCCCTCAGATGCATGATGTCAACACAGACATGCTGTGTGGACCACTGGAACCAACACCGCCACACCCTGCAACCTCACACACTGGATCAGCAACTGATCCAACAATCTAGCCACGTTGACAGACTTTCCTGTGATGCACATAAATAATTACACCACCTGTGACCAGGCACAGCTAGTGGACTCATACACGTCTAGCAGGACTATTGTGCACAGCTTGCAACACAAATAACCATCAGTGGCCTTACAAGCAGGGCAAACGGCACACACAGCCATCACCATGTCATCATCAAGGACTATTGGAGATCCTTCAGAAGGTGCAGAGGCAAACACAGCGCACAACATCAAGGAGCTCTTCTGCATTGTGAGTGCACTGACATCAGCTCTCCATCCACAAGACAGCCCACCCTTGCAAGGCTGAGCCAATCCCTTTCTACTTTCTAACACTGCAAGCAAATGGACATACACGCAAGCCTTGGCACACAGAGGCAGAACGCACTATTATACGCGGGACCAACCCCCCTCAGGTTTAGCACTTCCATCATCAGGAGATACAACACCGGCTCATGTGCAACATCCACTGGGGATCTCCATCAGGCCCCTTCCCACACAACATCTCAACCACATCATTCCCCATCCTTGTAGCCCCCGTCCAGCACGTCATGTATGTATCATTGGAGTTAGGCACATTCCATGGTAGATAGATGCATGCAGTGACCCAGGCCCTTCTAAGACAACGGACGGCAGGAACTCAGGCTTTCAAGGAACATCACCGTGCTTCCCTAGCCTGCAAATGTCATCAGGAAGACAGACAACGAGCAACTGACAAACTTCCTCCACGCAAAGAGCTCCAGGCAACCTGCACAAGGCCATCTTCCACTGTAATCACCCCACTGCAAACGTCATCATTACCAACAACAACGACAACTTTGCCCTGCTCCACAATGGTGAGGCCACCCCCCTTGACCACTCCACAGCATTAGCCATGATGTGCTCACACACTGTCAGCTCAACATCTCCAACACTGGTATCCCGGGTATGGACCCTGATGAAATCACCTAGTTGCTCACCAGCAAGGCCATGGGAGTGGGACTCAAGCCTTAAGCATGCAGTACAGTGGCCTCATCTGGAACATGGCCAAGGGCTCATCTCTCAGCCTGTCAATCTTCAATGTGTCCATGACCCCCCTCTCCACCATCACATGAGCACACAACCTCATCATCATCTCGTATGCCATTGACAGCCAGCTGCTCCTCACCCTCACCACAGACACAGCCATTGCAGGTTCCAATCTTCAAGTAGGCACGAGGTCCGTTGATAAATGTGTGAGCATCAGCCACATGAGGCTGGACTTGGCCAGGACTGAGGTTATAATCTGAGGATTGTCCCCTTACAGCTGGGTGAACTCCTTCTGTCCCACCCGCCAGGGCACTGCACCAGCACCCAGTGACCACGCACACAAGATGGTGTGCATCCTGTAGTCGACGCTCACAACTGCCATGCTACTCACCAGCATCTGTACCTCATGCTGCAACACCCTTTGCATGATGCACATGATCCACAGATAGATCCACTCCAAGGCAAGACAGACCATCCCTAAGGTCCACGACACCAACTGTGTCAACTACAGCCCCGCACCCTACAGAGCAAGTACAGCCAAACTCCCGGAAACTTGTCCACATCGAGGGTGCATCTGCAAACCTCAGCTTCAACATCCCGTGCACCAGCCACATCAAAGTCCACCTGAGATAGCTGCAAGGGATCACTGTGTGCTGCAGGATGACCTTCACACTCCTCACACACACTCAGGAGGCAGTCAACAACCACAGACCCCAAAATCAACCTTGTACGTCTGTCATCCAAGACCCCGTTGGGCCAACTCTATGCATCCAAACTTGCCCTGGCCACCATTCTTCCCATCCACCAAACTCCAGCATAAAGGAGATGGTTCTCCCACCTGGCCAAACATACCTGGGACTCCCTCCCCGGGAACATCCACATGAGCCATCACCTCTAGGCCTTCATCATCCTCTTCCTGATTGGCCTGTCCGCACAGTATTGCAAGCCCCCACTCAGCAGCTTGAGGCCATCACGGGTGAGTATTGGGCTCCCAGTCTGTATCGGATGATACATTGTGACCCATGTGTGTCCTGTACCGGACTCAGAGCCCAGGGTATGGATGGCTGGAGTTAGTTCAACACTCAGACATAGTTTGACATTAACCCACACGTATGTTGTGGACTAATGCAAAATTACTGCAACATCTAATTATAACAAATTAGTTTTATTCTCGTTGGGTTGCGTGTTGTGTTAGAAATAAATAGGGTGCTCTACCGGGTGCATAGAATCCAAAGTTCACAGGGGGAGACGGGATCCTTGGCATTTGAAGTCATCAGAGTCCAGACCACAGTGTTGGTCATCATTGGTCAGACTGTGACCACCAAGTTCATGTGGCAGAGAATGTCAGTGAATGAGGTGATGCTGTTGCGCATGAAGGCCAGGTGCCAGGCCAGGTGACCTGGGAGATGTGGATGGTCCGCTGCCTCTCACGGTCTTTTCCGTGGATGACCCATCTTCTTCCGGGACCCTCAGACGCAGGCCTTGACGATGCTTGGGGCGCTCCGTCAGACGAATCCTCCTCCTCCCTCCCTGTGGCTGGTGTTGGTCTTCGGCTGGTGGCACAGGGAGGGTTGCCCATGTTGTCGGCGATCCGACGGAGTGAACGGCTTATGTCCGTTTGCCCCGCCAGGAGCTCAGCCAGTCTTGCCTCCATCCGCCCTTGGTGTTGTTGTTGACTGGCGTGTTGCTCGGCCTGCTGATTCTTAATGTCTGTGAGGGTCGCCACTACCTGACTGATGGCCCTGGTGTCACGCCGGTATGCCTCCATGAAGTTGAGTACGTGTGACATAACGGTCCCTTTAGCTGGCTGGTCAGGTTCTCACCTCCGCCTGCCTCCACTCCCACCACCCCTGCCCACACGAGCCTGGCCTGCCGTTGTGGGCACATCGGGTCTACGGGACCCCTTAGGGATGGCAGTTGCAGGGTTATCTGCCTCCTCCTGGGTGCCCGGCGAACCTTGGCCCTCCAGGTCAGACTGGCTCAGTTGTTCAGTGTGGGCAGGGCTCCTGGGTATCTCCTGGGATGTGGCAGGAATGGGGGTGTTGGTTGGCAAAGATGTACCTGAAGCAGGTGCTGCAGGTGCTTGGACACCAGAGGGGCCAGGTGGGTTGGGGTCATCCGCGGAGTGTTGTGAGGTGTCGCTGCCGGTGGGATCAGGTTGCTCCCGAGCCTGGGACTGTGGTACTTCCCCCCCATTGTTGGGGGGAGATCCATGACGTTGCCCTGTGTGTGAGAGAGAGACAATGTTAATGCTGTTTAATGCGACATCCATGTTTCATACATATTCTAGTTGCCACAGTTCCTCCAGGTAGTTGTATGTGCCTGGGATTCACATCAATGTTTACTTGTGGATGGGTATGTTGCAGGGGACTGATTGAAATGTTCTCCAGAATGTTTGACATGGCAAATTTGGGCTTGGATGCTTCTTTGGCTGTGGCTTGATCTTGTTGTGTCACATGTCCATTGTGAGAGTGGGTAACTCCATTGGCTGCCCCGGGGGTGTGTGCTTGTGTAAGGGTTGTGTGATCATCCCTCAGCCCGACGCTGTTCAACATCCACACGGCCCCCTCACACAAGTGGCCCGCCACCACAACCTCAACATCATCTCCTACGCCGACGACACCCAGCTCATCCTCTCCCTCACCATGGACCCTCACACTGCCAAAACAAACATCCACGAGAGTATGAAGGCCATCGCCGACTGGATGAGGAGCAGCCGTCTGAAACTGAACTCGGACAAGACGGAGGTCCTCATCCTCGGACCCACACCCTCAGCCTGGGACGACTCCTGGTGGCCGACCGCTCTGGGGACAGCACCGACACCCACCGACCACACACGCAACCTAGGATTGATCCTCGCATCCTCCCTCTCCATGTCCAAGCAGGTCAACGCCGTCTCCTCCTCCTGCTACAAAAACCTATGCACGCTCCGCCGGATCTACAGGTGGATCCCGACCGAAACAAGTAGAACAGTGACACAGGCCCTCGTCAGCAGCAGACTGGACTACGGCAACGCACTCTACGCAGGACTCCCATCCAAACAACAATGGCGGCTATAACGCTTCCAAAACGCCTCCGCACGACTGATTGTCAACGCCCCCCGCCACAGCCACATCACCCCCCTCCTGAGAGACCTGCACTGGCTCCCCATCGACAAGAGGATCACCTTCAAGCTCCTCACCCACGCACACAATGCACTCCACAACACCAGACCAGCCTACCTGAACATCAGACTCAGCTTCTACACCCCCACCCGCCAGCTCCGCTCCGGCAGCCTCACCCTCGCAGCTGTTCCCCGCATCCAACGTACGACCAGATCCTTCTCCTACCTCGCCTCCAAGACCTGGAACACCCTCCCAAGCCACCTACGACTGACCCAAGACATACTTGTCTTCAGAAGACTCCGCAAGACCTGGCTCTTCGAGCAGTAGTGAAACCCCCCCCCCCCCCCTCAGCGCCTTGAGACCCTCACGGGTAAGTAGCGTGCCTTACAAGTACCCTGATCGATTGATTGATTGATTGACGGTGCCTGCTGGTGGGTGTAGTGTGATTTGGCAGTGGGTCTCCAAGGTGATGTATCTGTCCCCCCATGGAGCATGCTGCCATGTCAGTGAGTGTGAGTTCCTGTCCTAGATATCTGAGCTTGTTGTGTTTGTGTTTGAGTTAGCAGTGGTCACAGGAGGGCCTTGTGCTGCCTACAGCAGGGCCAAGTGTCAGCTACCTTGTCAGTACTTTGCCAGTCCCTGTGCATGGTGCATGGGTATGTACCTGGGCCATATGGGCTGAGGGCAATGGTGTCTGTTTCTGAGTTGTAGAATGTGTTTTGTGATCCCCACCCTCCCAGCATACCGGACATCAGTCTTGGGTTTGTGGTTTGTGTAGCCTGGGACATGGCATGGCCTTGCTTTGTGAATGGGGCATACACATGTTAGTGGCATGAGCGTTGTTTTTGAGTGTGGTTGTGTCCGGTGAGGGCTTGGGGGTAGGTGAGTGCATTTGTTGTAGTTGGGGTGTGGATGCCATTACCCCCATGTTACGTAAGTTGTTTGTGTACTCACCAGGCTCGGCAACTCCTTCGACTCCGTGTACTCCCGCCGGCGGAAGCAGGGCCATCACCTTCTCCTCCCAGGGATGGTAATGTACCGGTCTGCGGGGCAGCCCACCTCCAGTGATGTTGCTCTGGGCGTAGTCCTCGTTCATTTTGCGCTTGACTGCCCTCCGCAGATCGTACCACCTGGCTTGGCATTCATTCCTGGTCCTTCTGATGGGCGCAACAGCATTCACCCGATCGACGATCCTCTGCCACATGCGTGTTTTTTCGGCTATGCTGGTCTGTCTGACCAATGTTCCAAAGAGCTGTGACTTCGTTGACAAGGATGTCCAGCTCCTCCCTTGTGAACTTTGGATTCTTGTCTGTGGGCATGGTGTGGGGTGAGGGTGTGGATGGTTGTGGGTGTGAATGTGAAGGTGTGTGTGGGAATGTGGAGAGGGGGTATGTGTGAAGGAGTGTGTTTGAAGGTGAATATGTAAAGGTGTATGGGTGCAGTTGTTGTGGTGTGGTCTGTATCTGCAGTGAGTCTGTTGGTAAGGCTCATGGTTTGTGTGTGAGGGCCCTTTTTATTGGTCCATTTGTGGGTGTGCCTGAGTTTGAAATTTGGGTGGGTGTGTTATAAGAGGTGGTTGTGAGTTTGGGCCTCTGTTTCCCTGTTTGGATGTGCCAGGTCAGTCATTTTGAAGTATTTTCTCCTGTAGACGTGTTTTGTGGTGTTGTGCGAGTCGAATTGACCCTCCTTGTGCTGTTTTACAGTGTCCTGGTTCACTACGAGTCGTTTTAGCGTATGTACGGTGCGTACAAACGCGATGCTGGTGTACGGGGCTAGGGTACGGTGCGTCCAAGTACGGAGCTGGGGTACGGCACGTCCAAGTACAGGGCTGGGGTACAGGGCTGGGGTACGGCACGTACAAGTAGGGGGCTGGGGTACGGGGCTGGGGTACGGCGCGTACAAGTACAGGGCTGGGGTACGGCGCGTCCAAGTACGGGGCTGGGGTACGCCGCGTCCAAGTACGGGGCTGGGGTATGGGGCTGGGGTACGGCGCATACAAGTAGGGGGCTGGGGTACGGGGCTGGGGTACGGCGCATACAAGTAGGGGGCTGGGGTATGGGGCTGGGGTACGGCGCGTACAAGTAGGGGGCTGGGGCTGGGGTATGGCACGTACAAGTACGGGGTTGGGGTACGGTGCCTACAAGTAGGGGGCTGGTGTACGGGGCTGGGGTACGGGGCTGGGGTACGGCGCGTCCAAGTACGGGTCTGGGGTACGGGGCTGAGGTACGGGGCTGGGGTACGGGGCTGGGGTATGGCGCGTACAAGTAGGGGGCTGGGGTACGGGGCTGGGGTACGGCGCATACAAGTAGGGGGCTGGGGTACGGGGCTGGGGTACTGCGTGTCCAAGTACGGGGCTGGGGTACGGCGCGTCCAAGTACGGGGCTGGTGTACGGGGCTGGGGTACGGCACGTACAAGTAGGGGGCTGGGGTACAGGGCTGGGGTATGGCACGTACAAGTAGGGGGCTGGGGTAGGGGGCTGGGGTATGGCACGTACAAGTACAGGGTTGGGGTACGGTGCGTACAAGTAGGGGCTGGTTTACGGGGCTGGGGTACCGGGCTGGGGTACGGCGCGTCCAACTACGGGGCTGGGGTATGGCGTGTACAAGTAGGGGGCTGGTGTATGGGGCTGGGGTACGGCTCGTCCATGTACGGGGCTGGGGTCCGGTGCCATAATGGGGGGGTACGGTGCTGACATACGGGGGGTACGGTGCAGACATACGGAGTATGTGCAACCATACGTGGGGGAGGGGGGCTGTACGACTCGTATCCCGGGCACAGGTTTACCCGGGATACGAGTGGTACGGAGTTCGCTCCGCACGGGACTTTTTACATACACTTGTGTATTGGGAAGGGCAGTACGGATCGTACTTGTGCGCTCGGACTTCATTTTTATGAGTTGTACGTAAAACATTACGAGGACGTCTCGTAGACATTTTCCCGATACGAGTCGTATGTATTTTACACGTACGAATCGTACTTCACCGGTGGGATGGCACTTGTACGATTCATACGTAAAAAAATATGGATACGAGTCGTACGGTAATTTTTTTTAACGGATCGGAATCGGCACCTTTTTCTGTACAATTTGGTGGGTATTGGTTCTTTATCTAAGGAAAGTAATTTTCTTTTTTTTTAACAAAACTATATATTCTCCTTTAGTCCGATCTTTTATGGAAAACATCGGATGACTATATTTTCACTTGCTAAGATATGAATGAGCATTTTTAATATTCTTCAACCAGTATTCCATATTTAGCCCTATGTATGTGTTTTTTTATAATTTATATTTCTTTTTAATTCCAATACCTTTCTTACTGATATTTGTTGTATGTTTTCTTGTACATGTCTTCATGAAATTCAATAAAATATTTTGAACGATAAGTGCAGTTTGGCTTTGAGCTTCAGGAAAAGTCATGATGGATGAGTTCAAAATTCTAGCATGTTACACAGTTCTGAGGTTGTAACTCGTGTTTGGCCTCAGGTATTACCTAGCTAAGGTGAGGAAACGCTTATGTCTATAATGTGTTTTTTGATTCAAGAATGACCTATGCCACAAGAATTACTGCTTTCTGATGCCATGCAGATGCATCTTGGTGTGCCATAAGTGCACTGGATTTTTACCTTGCCCCTAGGACCATAAACTGGGAATAAAACTGTTCCTAACAAATTAGACCATCTACATCTAAAGGTTAAAATCATTGTGTGGCAGTCGATGCATTCATTTTCTAAATCAACAACAGAATTTCAGGGTAAGCATGGAAATCTGCAGATGTCTCTGGATTTCAGCCTTAAACATGTTTGTGAATTCCTATTTCTAGCAATATGCATAGGGAAATATCATCAGCAATGTGCAGTGGCATAATTTTTGCAATATGTATTTTCTACCTGTTGAAACCACCTTCCTTATATCATTAAGTTGAAAGTGAACAATTATTCTGTTCTGAAAGAACCATATATATTGGTTTTTACTTCTGCAGATATCAAGTTGTCAAAGTTGTGGCTGTTCCTGACGAAGGCACACTCTGGGCCGAAACACATGTAGAAATCATCAGAAATCATCAGAGTTTACGCCACACTGTCTGTCCTTATGCAAAAAATCTTTATTAGGGCATGTTCAATTTTTATGTACATTTGTAATCAACTATTCAGTCAGTGTTGGAGCAAAATAGATTAGCTCCTGTCAAAAAATACATTAAACGTTTTTTGTGATTGCTTTGTATATTGTAATTTTTTTCTTAAAGCAATGTTATGATGTGAGGTATGCATGTGAACACGAGTGAGACTGTATGAGTGAGTTTCTTAGTGTAATATATATCGACCGTTATGAATAAAAGTAAGTTTTATATTTGTGGATAAAAAAGTATTCTTTGGTTCTTTCATAGTATTTGGCAAATACAGTACTGTTACATAAGAAGTTAGTTGCTTAAGTCTTGCACACTGATTTATTGATCCCTGCCTTAAGGAAAGCTCATCCGAATAGCAAGGGGCCTCACGCTTCTTACACTATATTATCCGCAGCCTGTCTGCATGTGGCTGTCCCTTTAAGTACAGGGAGATTTGTCTACCAAGATATTTGTTTCACAATTTGTTTGCAGTGTATTGTCTACCTTAGTCAGCTGTCTGAGTATCATTGGTGTGTTTTCTCTGATCTATCATTTGTGGGCCCCTTTCTGGATTTTGTTCATAATCACCTCTAAGTTCTTGCTTCACCATGGAAGCCCTACAGTCATTTGGCTTCACGGACGAACAATAAGCTGTTCTAGTAGGTAATCAGTCTTCACTTAAAAATCAAGCCAATAATAGCAATCCTGCTATTAATGAAGATTAACATACATTAGCCCTACTTAAAAAGAAAATTCAAAGAATAGAATTACAAGGGCAATTCATGCTTGACTACCTGAAGGCAGAAATTATCCCACAGGGGCTTAGAGTGAGAAATATCCCAGGCCTTTTTGTTCAAGTACGTATGTTTTTAGAAAAATGGTCTCTCATTGCGAATCGCTGTTTTATGATGTTTATAACAGAGACGGCCAAGGAACTAGTGCAAACTCTAATTGCGGAATTATTGGTGCTAGAAGATAAAATCAAACAGAGCAATGCCCTGGAAGAAAAATTGAGAAGCTAAAAAAAGACATCAGATTCACTACTAAAGAGAGAACTTATCGTTACTTACATGAACATTTTTATAATCAAGGAGAATACTGTACTTTGAATCAGAGTCAGGAGGATATCAACAATCTACACATAAGGTGACAACCTTTTGAGATACCTCCGGCTCAGACAATGAAGGTAGTTCCCACCATTTGAGCTCTGAAGGAGACGGAGTAACTTACCCATTAAATCAACACTCAGGTCAGCCTTTGTTAGGCAGACGACAAGTACGACGAGGCCCCTGGAGACCGATATATCAGCCAAAGTATCAGGACAATTTCAATTGGGACAACTATCAACAGAACAGGCAACAATTCCTAGTGACACGGAAAGCTCAATATTGGAGATCGTAAAAGAGATACCTATTTTCAATTTGTCAGATCAACCCTTAGAGCAATCCACCGTTGCCCTTCTATCTAAAGGGTTATCCTCTGTACCACACACAGGCATTAGTACCTTTGAATTATATCAAGATATTATGGCCTTTTTCCGTAAAATACGCCTGAATAAATATTTTTCAGAAATGATAGAAAATGATCAATACTCTGATAATTGCTCAGGTTTACTACCTACTTCCAGCTTTACACCAACACTGGACCAACTCGGTCCAGAAGTAAGTATTTTTGAAAATACTGTCTGGAGGGGCCTCAAAACATCCATCCCCAACATACCCCATCCACCAGCTAATCTTGGCAAAGATGAACTTCAAGCTTTAAAATCTCAGAAGCAATGCTGAAGTAACAATCAAAAATTGCGACAAAGGTGGTGGAATAGTAGTATTAGATATGGACAAATACATTCTTAAAATGCAGGCCTTACTAAATGACTCAGAGTATTTCCTACCTGTTAAAATAGATCCCACATCTAGAGTGAAAAGGAAGATTTACAACTCCACTAAAAAAGCGCTAGAACAAGGTAAAATTTGTCAGAAAGAATTTGACTTTCCCAATATTGAGTGCCCGAGAATGGCTAGCATATATACGGAGTACCAAAGATTCACAAACAAAGTCTTGACCATCCGTATCGCCCCATTGTCACAACAATAGGTTGTGTCACAGAACCTATTTCTAAGTACATTGATTGTATTTTGCGTCCACATATACCTCAGACGACATCACATATTAGGCACACCAAAGCTATGATACAAACAGTGGAAGGCATACCGTTTGATGCTTTGAGAGAAATAATTGTAACAATGGACATTGAGTCCCTTTACAGCAATATACCAGAAGCTGGTATACTAAAGGCAGTACTTTGGTTTAAAGAACATTTCCAAATAGACTGCTGCCTAGTTTTTCTGAGTGAGATTCTCCAATTAGAGGTATTAGAAGAGAACACCTTCAAATTTAATGGGAACCTTTACAAACAAGTAAAAGGAGTAAGCATGGGAGCCTCCTGTGCTCCCACAGTGGCGAATAGATACATGGTATAGCCCCTTTTTTTTAATCTATCCATTACTGGGCACGTTATATAGATGATATTTTTTTTATTTGGAGCGGTGAGCCAGACCTGCTGTCAGAATTGTTATCTTGAATTAATTTATGTGACCCTAGTCTGTAAGCAACAAAAGTATCAAATTTCTCAACATTGAAATCAAAGAACAAAACCACAATCTGGCAGTTGACCTTTACATCAAGCAGACAGCAAGAAACACATTACTGCATTTTACCAGCTACCACCTGAAAAGCCAAAAGGAAAGTATCCCATTCGGGCAGTTCCTTCGCCTACTGCAAAATTGTACCAATCTAGTGGACTACGATACCCAATCTATAATGATGAAATCCAAATTTATATTCAGAGGGTACCCAAGACGGTTGCTCCGAGAGGCATATTAACGGGCACGTTTCTATGATAGAGATCACTTACTAGGCAATCACCCTACCAAAACCGCACCTAATTTGGTATGTGTCACAAGGCATTCCACACTTAATGAGAAAGTTCACCAGATAATACGTGCAAACTGGCACATATTAAATGCCAACACAGAGGAAAACCATAAGCTACCACACCCAATGTTCACACATAGGCGCAACAAGAACCTGAAAGACCAGATAGTACATGTGTGTAATAATAACATGAAACCCCTGATTCCAACAACTCTAGAGTGTGCACATCCCTTAGTGGGTAATAACAAATGTTCACAATGCAAAGCATGTGACAAGGCTATTATAACTAAACCATTTGAGTACAATTCCCAGAAGATAATCATTAAATATTTTGAAAATTGCAAGACCAAAAACATCATTTATTTGTTACTATGCCCATGTCAATTAGGATACCTAGGAGAAACATCCAGATCCCTCGCGACACGACTAACTGAACATCGTTCGGCCATTCGTACCAGAAAATCACTAGCCCCTTTGGTTAAACATTACTTAGAATTAGGACATGGCCCTGAAGAGATTGAGTGGTTGATTTTAGAAAAAATAAATCAAAAACCCGGCTCTGATCTGGAAAGGATTAGGAAAAGGAGGTGTAATGAATTTTTACCCTCAATACAGTATCACGAGATTTAAATCAAGAAATACCGTGGGATCAAGCAATATGTTATAACACAAGCTCAACCCTATTGTATACCCTGCACAACCTTGTCACCTCCGAATTTTTCCACTACATATCATTATGAAAACTAACAGAGTAATGAATCGGTAGATGTGCATTCACTCTGACATAGGGCTCTATGCCAGAGTGATGGATATACTTTACTATCCATTCTTTATGAGACATATCCAATACCTATCACGTAAGACACATAAATCCAAATAAAGGATTGTTGAGATCTCTTCTGTCCATAAATAACACACGGATGCTGGATGGCTATATGCAAGATCCTTTATTTCAGAGGGAGGGCGCGGGGCATATGCAACTCACAGTTGCCCTGTACACACTGGCACGTGCCTGTCCCATAAGGCATCGCGCTGCCTCACTTGTGGTTGGAAGGCTAGACCGCTACACCACATATCTTCTGCCTTAACAACACCCAAATACGTAACCCAGCAATGCGTATACACTTACATAATATAGGTGGCGCCCCAACAAGCGCTGCGCACGAACAGCAAATATATATTCTCACAGAGGCTTACGAGGGGTGGGGAAGGGAGAGGAGGAGGAAGGTAAGGGAGAGAGAGAGAGGTTATAACATCACAGTGGCCTAAGTGTCAAGAGGTCTGCAAATAGTTACATCTCAAATTCTTTGAATATCTTAGGTAATTCCACAATTCTGCCCGTGCGAGTGCATGTGAGGGGTACCTGTGACTCATGTACTTCTCTTGTATGGAGACTGACCTCCCCGGTACTCCCCTCTGGGTCCCTGCCATGAACAGTGGAAGTCCCTTGCGTGGTGACTGGATTGCAATGGTTGTTTGTATCTTGGGGTGTCTAGTGGTGTGTGGTCCCAGAATTATTCATCTCCCCTGTGGTCCCAGCATCACCCCCAGTCTCTCTCATCGTTCCATTTCTAGGTGTGTTTGTGGCCCTCCCGTCTACATCATTGTCGGGCTCCCATCCAGTATATCCGGTGCTTGTAGCAGAATCATCCTTGTTCCATCTGATAATTTTGTTGCACTTGGCCATTCTACTTTGTGACCATACTTTGCTGTCGCTCAGCAAGGCGGAACGCGAGTAGGTTTCTCTGACTTGTAAAGGCCTGCTGAACTTGCTGTCTCCTTTCTTGCCTAGGTGGCCAAGTTTCACCCTGACCCAATTCCACATTGCTAATGAGACCTCTTGCACTCCGTGCTTCTTGTTATAGTTGTCCGTGAACATTTTCTGTGCCTTCACTAAGTTGCTTCTGACTACTGCTGGGGACCATTTGCTCTGTAGCTTGAGGTTCATCCAAACGCTGTTGTCTTGTGTGAACGGTTCCCGTCCTCATAGGATCTTGAATGGGCTGTAGCCCATCAGAGTGGGTGTGATACGTTATGCCCATACCGTGTTTCTGATTTCCATCTCCCAGTTCTTGCCCGCACTGATGGCTGCTTGAACGGAACCCATGAGTACCCGGTTGAACGGTTCTGCTAAGCCGTTACCTGCGGGGTGGTACACTGGAGTGTGTTTGGTCGTGACACCATTTCTCCTGATGAAGGCATTCCACTTCTCCGAAGTAAATTGGGGACCATTGTCGCATGTGATGATTTTGGGAATCCCTTCTCTCAAGAATGCATTGGTGACAAAGGCAATGACGGCATCCAAGTCTGCTTTCTTGCACACTTCTACTACTGGCCACTTGGAGTATGTGTCGACCAGGATGATGGTGTATTTGGGTATACCCCACGAGTTTAGTATAGGGCCCAAAATGTCAATCGACAACTCCTCCCAGGGGTTGTTGGGCGTGGTGAACTTTCCCAGAAGCGTTCCTAGTAGGGTCATGGAGTTGTCTGCATTGCTGCAATGCTCGCATGCTCTCACGTACTTCTCCACCTGGTTGTCAATGGTGGGCCACCAGTACGAATGTTTAATTCTCCTTTTCAACTTCACAATCCCCAAGTGACCTTCATGCATTATGTTGAGGAGGCGATCTGTGAGCAGTCTTGGGGGAATTACTTTGTCTCCACGTAGCAAAAATATGGCATTGTCGATAACGGATAGCTCGTCTCGCACCTCCCAAAACTTCCTGAGGTCGTCGCTCACATGCCTCGTCTCGGCCATCCTTGTGTAACCAGCCTTCTGATGCACGAGAGTCGAGGATCATTTTCGTAGGCTGTCTCCCAATGCTGTGCGCTGATAACGTTCTCCTGGTCCGTCGTGAAAGCTACAGTGTACTCATCCCATTCCGTGGGCGTTGGTGCTCCTTCCATGGCAGCTGACCGGCTGAGGTAATCCTCCACCTTGTTCTTCTTTCCAGGTAGGTACTCAACACCGTAGACAAAATCCAACAGTCTGAGGGTCACCTTGGCGATGCGCGGAGTAGCACTGGCATGACCGCTAGATGTGAGGACTTTAACCAACGGTTTGTGATCTGTTCAGAGGGAAAACCAGGAGCCCCATAGATACTGGCAACATTTCTTCATGGCCCAAATTGATGCTAGCATCTTCTTCTCTATGACGCTGAACTTCTCCTCGTTGGGGGCGAGAGAACGGGAGGCGAAACTTATAGTGGTTTCCGTGCCATCTGGGGACATCTGGGACAGGACAGCCCCTAAGCCCTTCTCACTGGCGTCCGTGGTCAATATGCTGGGAGCAGAGCAGTCGAATCCATGCAGAGGAATGGCATCGCAAATGTCCCTCTTGACACTCTCGAATTCCTCGTTGGATTCGGACGTCCAGCTGAGAGCATTCTTCTCCTTCAAGATTTGACGTAAGTGGTGCATTTTAGTGGCAAAGTTAGGTACAAATTTGCTGTAGAATCCCGCCAATCCAAGGAATGAGCGGACCTCGTCCTTGTTTCCAGGCGTGGGTGCAGACTTGATGGCCTCTACATTGGCTTTCTTCAGAGAAATTCCTCTGCATTTCTCCAGTTCCGCCGTGAGGCAGTTGGTCTCCAGTGTCCGTAGTACCGCTGCCAGTTTTTTGTCGTGCTCCACTTTAGTTTTCCCCATGATGAGGATGTCGTCTTGGAAATATAAGACTTCACAAATGTCTTTGAACAATTTGTGCATTAACTTTTGAAAGACCACGCCCGCTGATGCCAGGCCGAATGGCATTCACCAAAATCGGTAGCATCGGAAAAGAGTGATGAATGACGTTAACTACCTGCAGGAAGGGTGGAGTGAGATTTGGTGGTACACTGCTGTGAGGGCTATCGTGGAGAACCAGTGAACTCCATTGGTTTGAGCTAACATTTTGTTGATTCTTGGTAACGGAAATTTATTCACGATTATGTTTTTGTTCAGTTCCCTGAGGTCTATGCAGAGACACACCTTCCCACTTGGTTTCCACGCCACGACCAAGGACATTAGCCATTCTGCGCTTTCGATGATGCCGTTGTCTTCAAGGCGCTTCAGTGCCATCTGTACCGCTTCCCTGCAGTTGAACAAAATATTCCAGACTTTATGGCAGACTGATACAGCTCCGTCCTTCAGTAGTATTCTGTGCGTGAATTTGGAAAGCTTCCCAATGGTCCCGCCAAACACTGATGGGAATTCTTCTTTCAGTTTGACCTCTACAGATGCGGGTGGGTTGTCGGTCATAAGTACTTGTGCCCCTCCCCTAGGGTTGAGCTGGATGCCTAACGCCCCTTGGTCGGCCCACCCGAGGACAGAAGGTCCTTTTTCCGCAACGTACAATTTGCCTAAGGGGTTCCTCCCTTTGAAGTCAAATGTAAGTTGGCGGAAGTCTACTATGGGAATTTTCTCTCCCGTGAAGGTGACCAGGTGTACATCGCTGGGGTGTAGGTGACTCCCAATAGTGTGAACAAAGTCTCTTTCCCAGACACTCCATTGAATTATGGTGTATGGGGACCCTGAGTCCACTACCATGGATGCATGGATACCCCCAATGGTCAAAATAAAGGAGGGCTTTCTCTTGGTGTTGAAGTCAATACCCCTGAGTTGGTCGTCTATACATAAAATACAGTCCTCTTCACCAGCACACTCCACCCCCTCATTTTCTGACTCATACATAACACATTTGACAGTGGCAGTGCTGGGTTTCCTTCTGCAGACTTTCCCAAACTGCCGCATCACCCCACAAAATGAACATTTAACTCGGAAAGCAGGGCACCGTCTATCATTTGCCATGTGCGTTTGGTCACCAGGGGATTTGTTATGCCCTGCATATTTCTTCACCGGCTTCCTACTATTTCTGGTCCCAACGCTGGGAGGGGTTTGTCACTTGGCGCTTTCATGTCACCCACTTTGCACACGGTAGGTTTGCTTTCACTGTCTCTCTTAGTGGCCACAGAGCATCTTTTGGACAGTTCTGCTTTCCTTACAATTGCTATGATTACGTTCAGGGGTGCATCCCCACTAACCCACAAATACGCCTGTACTCTGGTATTGATTAACGGTGTGCATTATGATCTGATCTCGTACTAGATCGTCATGAATGTGGCCAAATTTGCAATTCACTGCCAGTCTTTTGAGCGCAACCACATAGTCTTCCACTGACTCTGTGTCATTTTGCTTTCTCTGAAAAAATTGTATCTGTCTATGGCGGTGCAGACGACTGGTTGGTAATGACTGTCCAAGTCTTCCAATGCGTGCTGGAATACATCTGTATCATTGGGACCCCTAGGCTTTTTTACCATGTTCTCGTACACCCTTAAGCTTTCCAGCCCTAGATTGTGCAAAAGAATATTTTTTCTGCGCCTACTTGAAAAGGCCTCTTACCCTTCATCCTCCAGGGCAGACAGGTAATTAAGGAGTAGACCTTCCAATCAGCCCATTTCATGGCTGGCTCACCTAGCTTCGGCAGGAAGGGGACGGGGTTTGTAAGCGAGAAGGTCTGGGCACAGATCGTAGCTGACAGATGGATGTAGCGATAGGAAACACCTGAAAAGAGGAGGAGGAGCAGAGGGTCAATTGCCCCCATGGGCAGGGGTGGCACTGTATGCAGGGGCAATGTCTCACACTACACCCATGTTAAATGGTAGCGACAGTTTCAGTTGATAACCCTTTAAGTATTGCCCGGCGGTAATCGCCTCTCATACCATTCGATAATTTACCAATGAAAGAGGCAGGTGCCGGAGACTGGAAGGCAGGAAACAAAGTTTTATTCCGTCGGAGCAGAACACATCAGATCAGACAGCAAGGTATCGTCACGAGGTGCTCTAACTGCATCTCTGAGGCCTGGCCTCTTATACACAGGTTTATGACTTTATTGCAGGTTTTATTGTACATGGCACATTCTTGAGATTACTTTGATGTATTAAAGAACGTCTTCGGAATCCCCACTTCGAACTCGTTCCCACACATATCTACAGTGGAAGTCCCCACCCCATCTACAGTAGGAGATGGCTATCACGCAGCTGGACATTCCGCCAATTCCCGGGGGTGTGTGCAACCAGCCGGGTCTCAGGGGTTAGGGGCTTTGATCCACTGTATCCCTTTGATGTGGGGTGTTTCCCTTACAGTAGGGGCAATAAACTGCATCCGCAGGGCTAGGTGATGGCCTGGGATCAGTTCGGACAATGGGGCGCAGAGGAAGGGGGTTATCAAAGAGATGCGTGACCATATATGGGATGTCGGTCAGGCGTAGGATGTGGTTCCATGGCAGGGTCGCACAGAAGGAGAGGGTTTATGGCCTGTGTATGAGAGAGCGGGGGTGGCCGGCGCGCGGGGGATGCTTGCAGCGCCAGGGGAACGCGCTGGCGATCGACAATGAGCGGGGGAGAGAGTGGGGTGCCTAAAATGGCGGCCGTGCGTTCGCTGTGCGTGGCGCTGGGGAGAGGCAAGATGGCGCAGATAATGTTCAGTTACAAGCTAAATTTCCACAGTCCTCCCTTTTAACATATCTCGCCAGCTTGCCTGGCCGACATTTCACCTTCTTTAACCCTCCAGCTATAATATCGTTAATGTTTTCCATACATTCCTTAAAGATACAGAGTTTTTAGGGCAGGCAGGAGTAATCTGACACATTTTTACATAGTTACATACAGTTGATAAAGTAGGCGAGGAGGTAGTACATACAAAATTACATCAGCTGCGCCGCATGTCAGGCCCAGGGATAGGAGGAAGGGAGCTCGTTGGGGCACAAATAGGATACTGTAAAGCAAAAATGTTTCTGGCAAAACAAGGGATATTTCGTACATTACTTAAGGCCCAGACTTCGTGTGGAAAAAATAGTCAGTACAGTCGTGTGCATGGCTGGTGTTGTATGAATGTCATTATACAAAGTTAGATTTTCTTAACTTCTCAGTGTACAGTCGGAAGTGATTGATGCAACATCATGAAAACTCGATAGGAAGATGGTTAATATAAAAAGGTGGTTGGGAGAGGATTTTCAACTTAACATGGGTTCTTCTTTCCAGTGTCCTATTATAAAGAGCCATCACTGGTAAGCTCTTATTGTTGTTCTTCTTTTGTTGGCACTGTTGAGCACCGGCGGTGGAGCTAAGGTCCAGCTCAAATCCAATTTCTCACGTGGCAGGATGTGACCATTCGCTGTTCTCCGATCACAGTCCTGTTCCCTAACACAGTTCATCATAGGTACTTTGAGACAGGGTACCCGCTTTTTGTTCTTCTGTAGTTAGGTCAAATTCATAATCCGTATAAAAGAGGGAGAGAGAGAGAAGGGTGTGACGTGCTTCGGGATGCCGAGGGAAGAGGGGGTGGAGTGGGATCGGATCAAAAATGCGGACCAAGGGGAGCAGAATCTTCCAGCACTGGGCCCATCAATCGGGCCCGACGGGTTGGGACTTCAGGCACACTGGTCAGTGAGTAGGGGGCCTCGATGTAGCCCTTCGTTCTATCGCTTATCATCCTGATAATGGTGCCTCGTCTCACGCCCTTTTTGCTTCGTTGCTTCCCCCTTGGTCGATGCCATAGATGTTCCATGGTCTGCAGCCAGGCTGTGTGTCACGTCCAACCCCTCTCTTCCGATGGCCGCAGGTTATATTTGAATGGGTACAAGAAACAAAAATCTTAGAGAGTTGGCAGGGAAGACATTTACATACTTCATCCTCTCTCCCAACCACCGAGTAGTTGCGGAAATGCTTTTATCGGTTGCTGTATGATCGATGTCTATTAACTCTGATGTTAGTGTGCGTGTTACTAATCTATTAATTATTGCTGTGGTGCAGGCTTCTGTGGGTGTCCCTGTCCATCGTCTGGCCTTCTAGGTGTCGATTCCTGCGCCCTAGAATCGTCGCAGGAAGCCTGACATCTGTCAACCTTCTGGTCTATTAAAAATTCGAACCGGCTTCTCCGGTAGATGCTCGTTCATTTCAACACAAGTTTTGTTAATACACATTTTCCTCCGAGGACTGCTAAGTTTATGGAAGAGTGCGAGGTGCTACTGTCATGGGTTCACGAGTATCCTATTTCGGGGAGGAACATAAGCTAAACATTATTCTTGCTGGAGACAATAGGTAACCCTTATCAGTTTAGGCGATGTATTTTTTTTAGAGAATAAGGTCATCAGCTGTTTCGTTCGAAATACTCTGAGACGGCTAGTATAGGGCTGGGGTTATTTTGGGAGAACTGGGTGCTTTAGACATTCTATTTCGGGGCAATTGGTCGGGGGTAATTCTAGGTGGTGGAGATGGTGTCTTCTAAAAACAAAAACCACTGACATATAGCCCCCGCGATGAGGGCCAGATTGGGAGACATCAGTCGTCTTACCTGTCCTTTCTTTCCCAGCCATTAAGCTCAACATTTGCAGAAAGGAGAGGTAGTAACGTGGTAAAGTATGGTCGTTTTGTTTCTGTCAATTTGTTCGAACACCACCGTGTTTTCAGGCCAATTATACACTTATCGAAGAGGTATGTGTCGTTAATTTATTCAAAAAGAAAAAGGGCAAGAGAGCCTTTAGTGAGGGAGGGGAGAGAGAGAGAGAGAGAGAGAGATAGAGAGAGAGAGAGAGAGAGAGAGAGAGAGAGAGAGAGAGATAGATGTGCATCAAGTAGGCTATTTGGCATACGTACGGTACAAAACGAGAGAGAGAGAGAGACATGGGTATGATAGTAGGCCACTTGGTGCACACACAACATGGAGTAGCATGGGTCTGTTCTATGTAGGAAAACACAAGCGGGGAAAAGACATAAATTCGGTGATCACGCACACACAAATGCCGGATAGGGTGTGACAGTACATGCATCAAGCGCAGAGACTTAAGACGGAGACTCAGGGCTACGTTGAGTATGGGGACCTCTCCTTTCCTGTCCTCTTTCCTAAGCATGCTGCGTATTTTCAGTATTTTTGTAGTTTTTCTTGGGGGGGGTGTTGGACCTTTTACTCTCCTCCCTTTGATCGAGGGACGAGCACTTCAATCATACGGTGACGCTCTCTTCAAGTGACCCAAGCATGGAATGCATACACAGTCATACCGTATAATCGTAGCACATACGCACAGTCATATCATACAGTTTTTCATGTTCCCAATGGTGGTCTGCACTTTACGCACCTATGTTTTTCCTGATATCGAACGCGGTGCGGTCCATGTCCACTCCATTCTTCAGTCGGAACTTCGTCGTGACCTATAGAGGGGAGAAAAGAGGGGAGGGGATGTGCAGGATTCAAAGTACCTTAGCGCGCGTAGACACGAAAAAGTTTTACTTACCACGTACCAGGCTGGCCGCAGGAGTGGGTAATACCACAGACCTATTATTCTTTTTTGTCCGAGGCAAAGATGCTCTATTTCATTCATCTCCTAAATTCGGGTTCCCTGGTCGCGCATGCCTTTCTCAATCGGTCGTGTATTATGGTGTAAGATATCATACCTTGCGTTCGGCCTACACCTTAAGCTACAGCTGACCATCGATTTGACAACTCTTGGAAAAGGACAGGTGTGATGGGTACAAATTCTGTTAATCAAAAGGATTCAGGCAAATGGGGTCTGCATTATCTATATTCTTTTGCTTGGGAGTAACAATCATTTATTCAAAAGAAAAACCTTTGCCAATTTAGATGATTTGTCATGACATTGATTCCGTAATTCCTTTTTAGAAGCCCTTTATTTAACCCCTTCCATGCTGGGCGGATTCCCCTGCTGTGCTGATCTTTTCCTGCGCGGGCGTGGTCATGACGGAACGGTTCCGTCATGAGCACAGCTCAACCGTGGCTCATGACGGAACCGTTCCGTCATGAGCACCGAAGGGGTTAAAACAATGTCAGTATACAAATACGGGCCTACAACCGTTACAGGCCGGCCACGACGTGAGAGGCGTCGAGTATCATGAGCAATACTACTTCAGCATAAAATCGGTTCCCTCCCCGCCCCCCCCCGACCATCATGTGTGGAGGCATCGCATACATATCTCTTTTTAACACAAATGCCACGTGACTGGAACGCCACAAGGAGTTGTAGGCCTCTCCTACATCGGCACCATTTTGGGGCGAGGTCGGGCCAGTGTACAGTCTGAGTCTTTCCATGAATTAGCTGTTGGACCAGAATTCCTTTCGGTAGTTCGAGAACTTTCGTTAGCGTCAGCTTTGCGTCAGCATGGCGTCACCGCGATCTTGTAGCAATGCCGTGGTTCGTTCTTGGGGCGGGGCAGCAGGCGGGTTCTTCCGCCGACAGCTTGAATCAGTCTTTCTCACTGCACCAAGCAGAGGCAAGGTGGCTGCCGTCCGGTGCAAAGAATGATGGCGGCGGTTTGTCCTTACCGGAAGTCCGCGGGAGTCGAGTGCCAATGACTCCAGCAGATTCTGCAAAGCTGAGGGGAGCGTTTTGTCAAGGGTGGGGCCCACGCCCAAGCAGACAAGCTTTCGAGTCCAGAATTGTCTCACGGTGGGCTAGGCCTGGATCCGAAGAACCGACCGCCGGAGTCCAAAGGCAGCAGTAGCAGCAGCTCTTCGGTACAGTCACCGGAGAGGGGCCAGCAGCAGCAACGACAGCAGTTCGGATGGTATCGCCACCGGGGTTGGTCCAGTAGCAGCGACAGCAGCAGTTTGGATGGTATCGCCACCGAGGTGGGTCCCCGATTACTCAGCTGCGGGGGCCCACTCCTCGCGTCGGGCGCTAGTGGCAATCCTGGTGAACCCGTGCTTGGGTGGTTGTCCGGCGGTCGAGTGCAGGGGCGCCAACTCAGCCGAACGGCGAATGAAGTGGTTGGGGTGCCCTCATCTGCTGGTGAGCCTCCACCTGGGGAGGCGGGGGAAGCCCGTCCGCGTCGCTTCCCCCCGCCAGGGCACCCTTCGTTATTGAAGGAAGAAGAAAATGGGAAGATCCGCACGGCGTGGCAGACTCCGCCTTGGCGCTGCCAGAGCTTCGGCGCTTCGTGCAGCCTCCGGCCTATTCGCACAGTCGTCCGCCACTGATGTCAATGGATTTTTGCATGGCTTTTATAGCCCAAAACCGACTAAAAGGACCGCCCAAAACAGGCCAATGTTGCAACTTCGAGGAAGGAGAGGCGAGGACGGTGTCACGTGGACGTGGATGCTTTGGGATGCAGGTTGCAGCAGACCGTCATGTAAATAGTTGTTTAAAACGTGTTTTAACCTGTTTATCCTGTTGGTGTGTTTGTTATACCTATAAGTTATTAAAATGTTATAACTATACCACTTCGTTGGAGTGTTCGTACATATTTGCAATCTGGCGACGAGCACAAGGATGCTACTGCGTAATTAGGAGAAATAACATAGCCCAATTGTGCGCGATCTAGCCCTAGTTCGGTGACGTCGATGGTGGGTATCAGCAGGCTTCCGTTTGTGCAGGATTTGGTCATGCTTATTGGGCGGGGTGGGTAGTAGGGCAGACATGTTTAGGTAGCGAGAGCGATGGAGTCGGGCTACCTCGTGGCCGTCTCGACCGTGAGCTTGGCTCCTTCCCTTAGTTCCATATATCCCACAAAGGGCTATTTCCTAGCATTACTTTAGTTTTGTAGGGTCAAAAAGGATTCTACCAGTGGCCACTGACTCTCGGGGTCCCCCTTTGTATATTTTATGCCATAGCTTGCTATAAACTACGGCGATTAGTTTGTATTTTAGTGAACATGTCCTTATTAGGGGTGCCTTCCAGAGGAGCCGGATGGTTCACCTCTAATAAGCGGTCCGGGCAGAACCAACTACCAATCAGTGGGGAGAAGATAGGCATGACGGGTGTCAATGGGGACAAAAGTCAGCACTACCTATCTTTTCACTGCTTCCAAAGACTAGACAGAATATCTCTATTCCTCGTTATTTGTAAGCAGAGAATACCTCCAAAGAACCAATATCGAACAACTAGTGTTCGGACAATCAATCAATCAATCAATGGGGAGATAAAGATAGGCACGACGGGTTACAACGGGGACAAAAGTCTGCGTTACCTACCCTTCACTATTTGCAAAGACTAGACAGAATATTTCTATTCTACGTTATTTGCAAACAGAGAATATCTCAGAGAGCACTATTCTTCAAAACAATCAATGTTCGGACAATCAATCAGTGGGGAGATAAAGATAGGCACGACGGGTTTCAACGGGGACAAAAGTCTGCGTTACCTACCCTTCACTATCTGCAAAGGGAGAGAGAGAGAGTATTTCTACTCCTCCCCGTTTGTAGACAGCGAATATCTCAAAGAGAACAATCAATGAGCAATACTAGTATTTCAAAACTTCAAACAATCAATCAATTATTTCGCAATTTGTCGTGTATCACGACCTTACCCGGACCGCGTGGGCAGTTGCTCGTCTTCCGCCTCCAGCGCCCGATCGTCCTCTACTCTCCGTATTTGCCGCGGCACTCCTGATGGTTCCCAGTCAGGACCGTAGATCACTCGAGAGAGGTCTGCTCGGAACCAGTGAAGTTCGGATGATCGGCTGCCAGACGAGGGTCTATTGGGCAGGAGCTCTCCCGATCGTTGCAGTCGTTCACTCTGTCGTCAGGACCTCTCCCACTGGATCCACGTGTCTCTGATGGGCCCCACGCTTGGGACGCCAATTGTTAAATGGTAGCGGCAGTTTCAGTTGATAACCCTTTAAGTATTGCCCGGCGGTAATCGCCTCTCATACCATTCGATAATTTACCAATGAAAGAGGCAGGCGCCGGAGACTGGAAGGCAGGAAACAAAGTTTTATTCCGTCGGAGCAGAACACATCAGATCAGACAGCAAGGTATCGTCACGAGGTGCTCTAACTGCATCTCTGAGGCCTGGCCTCTTATACACAGGTTTATGACTTTATTGCAGGTTTTATTGTACATGGCACATTCTTGAGATTACTTTGATGTATAAAAGAACGTCTTCGGAATCCCCGAAGCGGGGGTGGCCGGCGCGCGGGGGATGCTTGCAGCGCCAGGGGAACGCGCTGGCGATCGACAATGAGCGGGGGAGAGAGTGGGGTGCCTAAAATGGCGGCCGTCGTTCGCTGTGCGTGGCGCTGGGGAGAGGCAAGATGGCGCAGATAATGTTCAGTTACAAGCTAAATTTCCACACCCAAGCGTGGTGTTGCAAGGAGAACCACTTGTGTGCCCAAGGATGCCTCACACAACAAGCCGGGCCAACCTTGTCTCGAGGGCCTTGTAGATGCAGGAAGTGTGTGCTGCTCAGGAAGGACTACCAGCCACCTTGCCACAAGCCTGTACAGGGAGCTGCAGCTTGAAGAAGCAAGGCGGGGTTGCACAGGCGTGTGATGCATCCACTTGTAAGGTGATTGGGGCACTTGATTACTGCCCCTGCCTGGATGCACTGCCGGCACTCCAATTCTGGCTGCTGACACATGGCCCTTTGCGTGGTGCGGGGAAGATGGGCGCACTCCTGCACTGGAGCGCGAAACCTTCTCAGAATGCGGCGGACCGTGGGGCTGGTATGCGCGAGCAGGAGGGATAAAAGACGTCCCCCGCAGCTGGCTGTCTTGCACTGCACTCCCCCTCCGACTGACCTGACTGATGTCCATGACGAGCGTAGGCGCTGTGCCCCGTATACAGCTTTGAAGCGTAGGTGGCAGCCAGTCGAGGTTCTTCCACCTTGTCGCCAATTTGTAGAGATCTCTTCTGTCCATAAATAACACACGGATGCTGGATGGCTGTATGCAAGATCCTTTATTTTGGAGGGAGAGCGCAGGGCATACGCAACTCACAGTTGCCCCGTACACACTGGCGCTCGCCTGTCCCATAAGGCATCGCGCTGCCTTACGTGTGGTTGGAAGGCTAGACCGCGACGCGCCAAGGATCAGTTAGGAGAAGTGTCCTGATGTCTTTATTGTTGGACATAGACTTAATATAAAGTTCATGAGAATCTGCCCTGATTGAGGCAATTGGGCTATTAGCCAAATATAAGTATAAACATAGTACAAATGTTTTTGTTTTGGAACAATAAAGTTTCATTCATGCTGAGTCCATACACAGGATAGGACACGTAGTATCACGTGATTTTCACGCACGGATACGTTTTAAAATCGGTCGGTGAGCGCGATTCCAGCTACGCGAAGGATGCCAATGCAGCAGGAGAACTCTATACGGGGCCGATTCACATTCATCAGAAGTCGGCTTTTTAGATTGTCCAAGTTCGTGTCTTGCATTAGATTAGCCGTACTATAAAGATTAAATTATCAATGTGACTTACAGTGCCCTTCTTTATGTTTTAGATACCAGACAATTTTCCTTAAGTCTAATATAGACCTTGCCCCATAAGCCTAGTAGCGTGTAAGTATGGCTCTGCCAATACCAAGCTTTTGACCCACGCAGACGTCCATGTAACATAGAGATAAAAACCTTTCTGTAGCATATCACATCAGCTATCCTTAAGTCACACAGATTAATTTTCACTGACTCCCCCAAAAATCCTTTTTAAATACCTCAAAGAATATGCACTAAATTGTTATTTTAAGTGTCACAGAAGGTATTACCATGCGCTCATTTACCCAAATACCACTTAAATGTGCCATCATTAAGCATTTGTGATTGCGTCTTTATCTACATGATTAGACGCCATAACAGTCTGGGTTTTCTTTCACTATTTCACATCCAACAAATTATTGGAACGATATACATCCTTTTGTCCCGGCATGCGCGCCTTGTTTAAGCCAGAATAATCAGACTACGGTTTGTATCAACAGACTCTTTATTCATCCATGCGCCCGTGATTACGAACGAAATGTGTAAGTTATAGCTCAACAAAAATAAAGCGCAGTATCTTCACTTTATGCCACCCACGCTGAAGATAATAGGTATTTTTTGCTTTTTTTCAGTACCGTCACACCATGTTCTATCTAAGCCTTTCCTTGTACTTATCTGAAGGCACCAGATTAGTGAAGCATATGTGCTGCATCCTTCAAATCCATCACCAGAAGCTTACGAGCTAAGGTATTTAGATCTCCCTACCTTATATTTGGCTGAATGTCCCTCAAGCCCTATTTTTCATTGGACATGGGGCATTCCATCTTACAGCTATCATTAGTTTTTTCTTAGAGTACAGACACCGGACGAACTACCTGACATCAAGCAACGCTTGTATTGTTGCAGAACAGAAGGTAATCTTTTATCCTTCTACCCTGATCATTAGCATGGAATCACTATTATTGGGGCAACATGTAGGTCGACATTTGGTCACCTTTTGACCTAATTGCATGTCATCCATCTCTGAGTTAACATTACTGAATTACAACTATTAGAGACAAAGTAATAATGGTGACACTTGATCCTTCTATTTCATCAGCATGTCTACTAAAGCACCCCTTTCTTCACTTTTGTTTGCTCTATACTGCAGTGACAGCATGTGACTTTGGATACCTCGTTCTGGCCTACTTTTCTTGCATGGGAAAGGTGAACCCATTTTCACTTTTTACTTCTCACTTTTTCATGGACCCATTTTCACTTTTTACTTCTCTTTTTCACTGCAAATAAATATAAACAAGTTTTTCATCTCCTTATATCATTAAGTTGAAAGTGAACAATTATTCTGTTCTGAAAGAACCATATATATTGGTTTTTACTTCCGCAGATATCAAGTTGTCAAAGTTGTGGTGGTTCCTGATGAAGGCACACTCTGTGCTGAAACACGCATAGAAATCATCAGAAATCATCAGATATTATGCCACACTGTGTGTCCTTATGCAAAAAAAACTTTATTAGGGAATGTAAAATTTTTATGCACATTTGTAATCAATTATTCAATCTCTGTTGGAGCAAAATAGATTAGCTCCTGTCAAAAAAATACATCAAACGTTTTTTGTGATTGCTTTTGTATAATGTGATTTTTAAGAAAAACAATGTTATGATGTGAGGTATGCATGTGGACACAAATGAGACTGTATGTGTGAGTTTCCTAGTGTAATATGTATTGACCGTTATGAATAAAAGTACGTTTTATATTTGTGGATAAAAAAGTATTCTTTGGTTCTTTCATTGAATTTGGGAAATACAGTACTGTTATATAAGAAGTTAGTTGCCTTAAGTCTTGTACACTGATTTATTGATCCCTGACTTTAGGAACGCTCATCCGAATAGCAGGGGGCCTCTTGCTCTTTACACTAGAAACCACCCTCCTATACACTGCCTAAAATTTGTTACGTGCTTCCTCTCATTTCGAACGGACCCCTTGTAATTAGTACATTTGTGAACATTTCCAAAGTTAGATGGGATCAAAGAGAAGTTTGTGACTAACAAGAAACTTTTACGTTTTTGGTTGCTCACAATCTATGAGGTATTGCACCCTTGGAACCCCCAGTCCCCACTGCAGGCAGTAGATTTTCTCACATGAAAGTCTTTGAGTGAGTACATCCTTGCACAAGTTTAAAACCAACATTTTGCTAATTCAAAAAATTGCTTTGCTGTTATAAAAAGGCTATCTGTGTGTTGAGCCAAACTCACATATGTAAATAGCTCTGTGAATATGGCTCACTGAGACCAATCAGCAAAGTTGTACCTTGAACTGAACGCTCTTGTTTCTGTTCTTTCCTGCAAAAATAACATTTTTTATAGGAATAATTATTTCTTCTTCAAACAGCTCGTAAATTAATTGGACATCTCCCTCCTCAGTGTTCAGTTAAGAACAATTTATGATGTGTGCGGAAAAAGGAGACAAAAACAAAATACATCATTGTAATTACATCTTATTTATAATGTAATGCATGGCTTAGATGTTTTTTCACTTGTGATTGTTAGTTAACAGCCACCACCAGGAGAGGTGTTATAATTCCTGTTTCGAGATACTGTTCTTTTTAAACACCCTTTGTTTTTATCTTTTTAATATTTAAGTCAAGTAGAACGTATTGTTCAAAGTTGTTTCCCAATAATGTCTTAAAACTGCAGACAGACAAAAAGATTGTTTATCTTAATTTTGCTTAAATCAAACACAAATCCATCGCTTAGAACGAAAGATTTTAAACAACGGGAGGAAGAACGCAGGCCCTAGAAAATGCACAGAATAATAAATCAGAATAAGTTACATTCAAATGTTCTGTACACAATGTAATGTAAGATGGATTTGTAGAGGGCTGCTTGTCAACCATGAGGGTATCCAGGCTCTGAGCATGTGATGAGGCTGGCCTGAATACAGGCAGTCTTGATGTTCCCGCAAGAAGAGTATTTAAATAGCTAGGTCTTCAGCTTCTTGGGGAACTCAAGAAGTAAGAAGGAGGTCCTGGTGTGTTGGCAGAGTTCATGCCAGGATTTGGTGGCTTGGTCGGAGACTGATCAACTTCCCAGTTTGCTTCTGTGGATGCTGGGTGTGTGTGCGAGTGAGAGTGATGCTGAGTTAAGTCTGTTGGGTTGGTGGAAGTAAAGCTGGTGATTGAGGTATGCAGGTCCCGAGTTGTGTAGTGACTTGAATGTGTGTGTGAGAAGCTTGAACTGGCATCGCTCCTAGATGGGAAGCCAGTAGAGCTCTCCGAGAAGTGGTGTGGGTTTGGTAAAGGGTGAGTCTGGCGGTGACATTTTGTATAGTTTGAAGTCTGTGAAGGAGAAGGGTTGGGATGCCAGCGTAGAGCGCATTGAAATAATCTGCTTGTGATTAGGGCCTGTGTGATGGTACGTCCGGTGTCCAGTGGGAGCCGCTTGAAGATTTTACGTATTATGTGGAGGATGTGGAAGCATGAGTAGGTGATGGCATTGACCTGGGACTTCATGGTGAAGTTGGTGTTCAAGCTGGGGTCTAGACTCCTAGCATGGTTGGTTGGTGTGGGTGAGGGCCCAAGATCGGCAGGCCACCTGTTGGAGTATCAAGGTGAGCTCCTATTCCTGAAGATAAGCTTCTGTATTGAGCTTGAGGTAGGTTTCTTTCATCCAAATTGGCCATGCTAGTCATACATTGTTAGAAATTTGTCTTGGCAATGACAGTGTTGTCTGTGAGGGGAAAAACACAGCTGGGTGTTGTTGGCATAGAGGATGATGTTGATTCCATGGGATCTGATGTTGTTTGCCAGAGGACTCATGCACATGTTGAAGAGTGTGGGGCCTAATGATGATGCCTGTGGGAGTCCTCAGATGTGGTCCTTGCAAGTTGGGTAACCGTTGATTATAAGTGACCTTCATTTATCATTTTGCTTCAGAACGTGGGTGTCGAGAAAGGATACTGGTAGATCTTCGATACCACAGTATTACAGTCATAGTGGAACAGGCTGACAATATATGCATTTAAAGTAGGTAAATAAATACATGGTATCCTTACATTAATTGTACAAACAATTATTTCATAAAGTGTATCATTTTCACAATTGTAATGGTCTCATACCTTAAGTCTGTTGACATTCCAGGTCCATCAAGGGCAACTATATAGTACTGTAAAGAAAGATCATGTATAAGTGCTTACTTCATGTCAGGGTACCTGTTCATGTGACCTTAAGATGCCTTAAACTACCGACATATGGATAGCAAGAGATGATAAAAGCAACAAAGAGTTGGGGTGTATAAGCCTCTGAAGATCAACGTAGGTGTCAATGAGGACAAAGTCATAAGTGTGCATTGCCACCTTATAGAGTAAGTAACAGACACAAATGTTGAGTAGAGGTCAGAAAAATGTTAATGTTTACTCCTTGTTAGCAAGGTCTTATGTGAGGAGGTGGCCATGCCCAAATCATCTCTATCATCCAAGAATTTTGTTAGGGCAAGATCATCAATAAAAATGTGTGAAATGTCCTGTATTGTCACTCGATATTTGGCAGAACTTTCAAAGGAAAATTGGCAGTTCATTACTTTCAATCTGCAACGTAGAGCATGGAAGCCTTTCCTAGTTTCAACAGTGGATTTAGAGTAGTCTTGCGAGATGAAGACCTAACAGCCCTTCCGTAGTATATGATTATGCTTCTTCATATAGTATAGGATTTTTTCCACATGTTGGTATCAAAGTGGTTTACATACAATAGGGCTCAGATGAGTTTGGTTCAGAGATCTTCAAGTTGGGTCTCTGTGCCCTCTTCCGAACTCCTGCCCTTTTTCAAATATTATGTCAGTATTTTGTGAGAACCACTACTCTAGGATAAGATATTTGATCCAGATGAGTCTTCTCCTTCTGGTATACAGAAGATTCAGAGGTTCCCCTGTCTGTTTCTGTCCTCTAAGGCAGATATGTTTGCAGGTTTTGGTTTCTTAATCTTCCAGATTACTGATCATACTTTTGGTTTCAGTAATTCTAATATTTATTTTTCTTTGATGTCTGAGCGGATAGCGCAGATTTCATTCAGCATTGTATCTGTGTTGTCTTTAGTAGATTTGACCAAGTCGTGGATATTAGCCAGTTTCTTGAGAATCATTTCCATTGTGGAGTTTATATTTTTGACAGGTGATTTTGGATTTAGTGGATCCTCTTTGACCCTTTGCAGGCTCGTTTTGGTTTCCTTCTCTGACATATTGTGTAGAAGGGTTGCACTGATGGAGTGATGTCCTGAAGGGTTCAGGATAACTTGCTATAAAGGTTACTGGTATCCCTTAATGTAAATATGGCAAGTAGAGTTGCAGATCAGAAGGCTGCTTTTGATGTTTACCTGCAATCTATTGTATTAGATCAGGTATGTATTGACTTAAGCACACACACAAAGTATCACATAGAGAGGGCCTTACTTTTAGACCCATGCCTGGGAATGTCCAAGAGTGCTTAGATCTGTATTTGATTACTCAAGGTGCCAGGCCAGTTGCTTCAGAACAGCAAGGTTTTAGAAAGCCATTAATGTCCTTAATTAGTCCTATAACAATCTTCTTTTAGGACCTCACATATGTGATTATGATGAGCATGGCATGTGTCGTGGAATTGGGCAAGTTATGCAAGATGCGGTGCTGGTTGCGCTGTGGTCAAGTCAAATAATTATCGGGTAAGCTGTGGTACAAGCTGCGGTGAATAGAGCATAGCACCTGTGTTATATGGAATTTTGTGAGCAGGTATTGGGATCAGACATGATTGAATACATGTTGTGAGCACATACTGAGTCAGCATTGAGCGCATCTCCCACTATGTAGATGGGTGCAGCATCTCTGATGTAGAGATTCATTGCATGGGTTTCACAGTGAACACGGAGGTCGCTGCACCCGGCTGAAATGGATGGGCTGCCGCAATATAACTAGTGGTGGGATCTGTTGATTACCACATATGCGGTAAAGGAGCTGCCAGATTTACTGTGTTTAAGGATTAGTACGGCAATGTGAGAAGCAGGTAGGGGTTGCAGTTTTAACTGTGGGTTCAATCACATAAAAGTTCTTAACACGGTTGATAGTCAGCACATAATTATTGCTGAGTGCATGTTGTGCATTTTTCACCCCTGAAATGTTTGGTAAAAGTTCAGCAGGGGGTATATGAAGCACAGATGGGGTGTCAGACATGAATAGAAAGCATTGCCATGCTGTCGGATATTGGGGCCACCATTTTGTTTATTAAAAGAACTGCAAATGTCTCACTTCAGCAGACTTCTGAAGTCAGTTTTGCATGCAAATATTTGGATTGCGATCACAGCATAATTTGGAACTTCTTACTTAGGTATGTTCGATGATGTTTCCCATGTTTCCGGTGCAGATATCGGCTTAGGTAGAGGCTGTTCTGAAGGGTCTCCGCCTTGGTAGGAGATGTGCGGCATTAATATGGCCTGATCTGAGGCCGCCAGCAGCGCCCTTTGGTGGAGGATTAGAAAGGTGGCTCAGGGTGTCTCTGGGTGTGCAGCGTTATGAGGCATCCATTTCAGTCTCTTCTCTTAGAAAATTACACCATGAGGCAGGATTTTCGCCAAATAGTTGGTTCCTGAAGTGGAGCTGCAGACTCACACCGCCATGTTCTTCCACGTCCAAGCCTGCCCCCTGGGACATTTGTACTCTCTTTGCCCATTTTAGAGAACCTACCTGAAAGCCAAATATACTCATTGTGATTTGTCAATTACCCACCAAGTGTTGTGTTAGAACACATTCAATGGGATATTTTGGCAGCTTTCCAATACCCCTGATGTCGACATACACAAACAGTAATGTTGCAGTGGAGGGAGGGGGGTTTACACACCATTGTTTGAACGTACAAGAAATTATGTAACTAATGTGAATCACAACTTTCATTGATTATTGATTGTTTAATTATATTACTGAGAAATCTCTGATTGAATTTGGTCATCTTTTAAAACTTTAGTCTTATGTCCTTAAAATTATTTCTCCAAAACATCTTCGAACTGTAAAACACAGTTGACTCAAAATGACAGTTTGGAGCTGCCATGCTCTAAATTAGAAAAAAAAAAAAAACAATGACACTTTGCACAACATCATTTGAATATTAAAGTCCCATTAAAGGAGCAATTTAATGATTATACCTTGCCAGGCAGTGCTATGGACAAATGAAGCACACCTGTGAACAATAGTCTTTTAGATCAGAACGACTTTTGTGAAAAAGCATAAATGTGTAAGATGATTACTCTTACATCACTGTACTCTGGAGATCAATGCTCCAGGTAAAAAAAAGAAACTTGCCTAACCCGGGAAACCCAAGGGAGTGTCACCCTGTTGTCACTCTGTTGTATCCTGCCTATGTACTAATGTCACTCATATCTTAACCAGCTCCTAGCTGCTCAGCCAGTGTGAGTGTTCGGAGTGGAATGTTGGTGTGCTAGAGATGCATGGAATGTTTGAGTGCCTGTATGGTGAGGTATGATAGTTGAAGATGGGCTGAGAAGCAGTCAGGCTGCTTCTGGTGGGGCTGCTTAACATGGAAATCAACCCGGAACTAAGATATAATAAAGAAACTACAAAGATACAACTCGGCTACGTCTGGTACATCACACCACATATTGGGTTTTAGCATTTATTTCCTCTCTCCCTTTCATGTTTAATGATATGTTTTCTATTTCACCATAAAAGGTGAGTTATTACTTTTTATTCCTGAAGTGCCCTTGCATTGTGACTGGAAGTGTAACTTTTGATCTCCATTACGTGCTGACGATAGTTGCCTTATCCTATATGTCTGTTTGGTCTTTTAATCTCCTTGCTAAGATATATCATCTTTGTTACATGCAGACTCTGGAGTCAGGCTCATTTTACTCTTATTTATTATGTTAAAGTAGACACACTCCTTAAGTATGTAATGAACAAGAGAACCTATTCTATAATCCAAACAAATGTACTGCTTTATTATTAAATTACTCTCAAATGGACAGAGTTTCTGTTATTCTCTGTGGGTCTTTTTTGCACTTCAATCAAAATGCATAAAGAATGATTTGTCAACATGTGACACCAGAACTGATTATTCTGTGATAAACAGAACACAAACAGGTCCCTGTTGCAGAATTATGACATTTTCTTTAACATATGTATGAGGGTAACAACACATATTTTAATAAATGTATGAATTATTTAAGAGTATTGGAAAGTGACACATGTTTTCTTACTGACATTTCACATAGCTCTAGGTTTGCAAACATGTAGAATCCAATTGGAAGGGACCTTAGATCACATTTACAGTATTCCCCAGACAATAGTCTTGAAGATATTTGACCTCTGAAAAAGACCTGTCTGAAACACTAAATACTGAGAAGCCTTCTAAAGGACATATCGTGAGAGATTTACTAGCATTTGTGCTGGCACTAGCGGGCCTATATAATGTATAGTGAATAGGCCCTATTTTTACATCACATGAGCTCCCAGTGTAAAACAATACTTTTGGGTATAATTTCATAAAGTCTTACTTCTGATGGTCTGATTTTTAGGTTTTGTGAGCCTACTGTGAGATGTTTGAGGAACCATGAGAAGATTACATTATAACATGCATATATGCTGGACCAAGGCTATTGCCAACTCCACCTGATGAACACTTTAAAAAGTCTAGGAGAATGTCCCAAACCAAGAATTGCTCTAACTTGATACCCTTTACCGCAGCATTGATTTAGGTTACATTAATAGGTCTTTGGTTCATTTCAGCTTTTTGCTTTTTGCAGCTGAACTTGGAAGTGGCCTCTAGATTGTGGTCCAGTAGAAGCAGTGTCAGTTTTAGCTCCATTCAGGCAAAGAATGTTCTGTTTGACCAAGTTGAATACCTAGTCTAGCAATAGACAATATTTATCTGGCCCCTAGGGCATTCACGAATCTTCAATGCAATGTGAATCTGTAACACAAATGCGGCACATGTCCCTCTTCTGCGCCTCTATACAGACGCAAAAGGGAATCATGTATATGAGCCACAGTATGCAAAGTTGAGACAGTGACGCTCATCAATGTGGTGTTGGTAGGGTCTACTCTGCAGGAAAATCCCCTGAAATTATTCCATATAGTGCACACCCAGTGAGGCAGCGGAACAGCAGAACTAGTAGTGCATTACCCATGAAGCAAATCGAATCTGCTGAAGGTTGCTATGGTTCATATAATTTATGTATATATACTGCATAGTCTACACCACAACTGGGGGACTTCCAATATTTCCATGCTTTGAGGTGTTCTGCTCTCCTGGCCTCCACGAAACATCTCCATACACAGTATAGCGACCAATAGGGCTGCAACTCTCTGGTGATGCCCCCCCTACGCCCACCTTGCAATAATAAGTGCTCTAAGAGCTACTGTCCACTATAATACATTTCCTACTTTTGTTGGCTGTCCCTTGGTTTGGGCCCCCCACCACAGAGGTTCATCAGCCCTATCAATCGTGGACTGGGCCTCCAATTTGGACATCAATTCTACACATTCAAGTCACAAAGGACACTTTTACTGCAGGATCACCTTGTGGGTAAAGGTAAGAGGCATTCCCTTTTCTAGTCATTAAACGGACATCCCTTGCTTGTGAGATGACCTAGAACCTTCTAAAAGAATCAGGTTCTTGTTTCATCAGAAGAGAGTCGTTATTCTTAAACAGGTAGGAAGACTGTAGGCCTAATAAGTGACTGTGGAAATTGAACTAATTTGAACAAACCAATTGTAACTAGGTTGATTTTTGTGATGTGGGTAAGTACTGTATTTGGACCTATTGTCAACTGGCTCACGGGCAAAGCTACAAACTCTAGACTGTTCTTCTAAACAATACACCCGTGGAAGTCCTCGGTGGTGGGGGTGGCTTGTGTGAATACCAGCACTTTTGTTTTACCTGAATGACCTGCAAATCTCAAAATTTGGCTTAAAAAACAGAATTCCCTCCAATTTCTGTAGCAGAAAGTTCTGGAATTTGGGCTGTCTGATGAACAGAAAGAGACCCACCATCAGGTATTCCCACATGGCTTCTGTTAAAAATAGTACCTCGTGTATGGGTAGTACATGCTAGAAATGAAACTCTGAAATAGGAAAGCGAGCAGTCAGTGAGTTCTTCTCACGTTAAAGTTTCAGACTATACCTGTCCCTCGTATTACGTGCAACAGGGCCACCCACATTGGGTACTGGTGTCAGAAGTGTGGGAGCATTGAATTACACCTTTGCTTATTTTTCACGAAAGTCATGCACTCATGCAGCTTCTCTCACTCTAATATACACACTTCACACGTGCAACACGCAAACATACACAGTGGTTTAGTCATCAATAGTACAGCAGGTGCAGTTGCACTGGGACTCAAGGGAGAGATTGGTTCACTTTACCCCATTTCATGGCTGCTTTGTACAACAATTCCACTGAGTCGGGAGCAGATTTCCCTGTTTCCATTAAGGTAGCCCTTGCAACGCCACAGGACATATGCAAGAAAATAGGCACAGCAGGCGTCCATATTCCACCAGGAAATGACAGAATTAGACAGAATACCTCACTTGCAATGAAGTTTACATTTTTCAGCTATGTCCCAACTTACTGTGAATCAATTGGAATCATTTAATAGCCATGTACAAAAGTATCCTATTAGGCCACTTATGATCGCCTTTTACTAAACGTACTGCTTTTCAGAAGTTGAGTCATTCCTTCATAAAAAGATGACTTCACTTCCAATTTACGAATCCGCACTGAGGTCAGCGAGAGTCCATAATCGCCCATTAACATCTGAATGTGCTTGTTATACTACCCTCTCTTGGGCACATTTGCACTGCAGTGGAATCATTCACTGCAATTGGCAACTTGAAACACTGATCAGTTTTACCGCAATACTGAAAATGACTGCCCCGAGGGCTCCGGCTTCCTTAGCAGCTCTGCTTTCCGTCCTTCCTGAAAATGACAACTCCTGCCTGTGGAACGGACCAGCAAGCAGCTGGTGGCTGAAAAGCATCCTTCCCCGACCACATCAACCTTTCCACTGCATCAAAAATTGGAGCGCTCATTGCAGATGTAGAGTAGATCAGAAATAGCAAAATCCATCCACTGTGGCCTGAAACTGATTAAAAAGTGAGCTGCGGTTCATGGTGCCTGAAATTAATTGGAGAGTGTGCCATGTTTTAGTATAGCAGCAGTGAATAAATAACTTTGCAGTTCATAAATGACCGAAAACATCACAGAAGAGCACTTGGGGACATTCTGCCAATAAGAGATCTAAGGTACATAAACGTTATATTCTGAGTGGAATGGTGCATTCAAGGAATGCAAAAAAGCAATCGATATTCCATTATGTAGGTGCAAGTAGAAGTGGGTGGTCATAAGCAGCACCGTGTTATATAGTAATCTATTTACAAGTTGTGTAAAGTGCTACAAAGCCTTCCTATCTCAGGGAGGACTCCCCTGTCAACCTAATAATCTCCTGCCCTAGTGATGGACTCCCTAGCCATCACTATCCAGCAGACGGAGTACTTTGTTGGCATTCCTTTTGGTGGGTGTGCTCATAAATTGAGTATGTTCATAGAAAACACAAGGAGATGATGGACGAAGTGCTGAAACTTTTCAGACACTCAGCCCCAGTCACAGAGCTTGGTTGAATCCATCATCGTTCTTTAGCTCACTTTGCCACCCCAGTTCAGACACAGCCATATGCAAATCAGTCTTGACCCTGTGCCTCATGGGAACAGTCCAGCCCGAACTGCCAAGTCATGTCTTCCCTGGACTGGAAACAAGCATCCTAGGACCGGTTTTGGGCTAAGAGCCCTCATCAGCCAGGACAGCTTGAATCCAGTGTCAAAGTGAGCAAGGGACCCACGTTGCCCAGCTAAAGAATGATGATAGATTCAACCCAGATATGTGACTGGGGGTGAGTGTCTGAAAAGTTTCAGCACTCCGTCCATCATCTCCTTGTGTTTGCATAGACAACCTATTGCTCACGCTCACCCGGCCAGCAACATCTCTCCCTGCGGTAGTTCATGCTCTGATTGACTTTGAACGGGTCTCCGGTTTTAAGGTTAATATGTCCAAGTCACAAGCCCTAAATCTCATGAAACAAAAACTGGACCTTTACGCCGTAGTCTATGGCACCCTTTCAATGGGCTCCACATACCATCCATTATCTGGGTCTCAATTTGACCTCCATGAAGAGGTGGGTTTCCTTTGAAGAAAGCAGGCTAGGAAGCAGTTTAATATTTCAGGAGATTGCAGTTTGCTTTGTTAAGTATAAGGATTCCACATCCTGACGATCCTCTCTCCATCAGTTCCCAACTTCAACTGGCCGAGTTGGAGTTGGCAACCATGGAGAAGGAATGCAGAGCATGGATCTATGTGCAAAAACAAATCCAGTGTGCATTCTAGGTAACAGCTAGCATGCACATGCATGTGAATAATAGATGTGAACAAAAGACTAATCAACACTGCACTCCACCTTATCGACTTGGAAAAGAGCTAATTGGGCATCCTATCACAAATCTATCTTAGATGACTTTCGTTGCTGGCAGCCCCTGCATGTGTCCTAGCTGGGATGACTTAACACTCTTAAGTTGTCCATCCTCCCTAAGATCCTGTACCTCTAACACTGCCAACCTCTTTCCCACAGGATGACATCCTACATCTTCAGCAAGACATCCGTGTCTTCTTCATCTGGGAGGGGGGAAGTGACCCAGATGCTCAAACTCTGTTTAGATGCTCCCTAGGGATCAGGGGTGGGGGGGGACTCTCTTTTCCCAATCGCCTTGAGTACTATTGGGCATCACATCTCAGTTTCATATATGAATGGGTATCACAGGAGAGTGAGAGGCACTGGTTCCACATGGATGGGGCTGTCACCTGTAGACCCCTTTGGAATCTTGCTTGGCACCCTATGCATGCACAACCGCATAGTGCCTATATTGCGACCCCACCTAGACAGTCCTTGAGATTTGGGATAAGATTGTGCTTAAGCGGGGACTCACTTTGTTTCCCTCCCCAAATACTCCCCTGGCCCGAAACCCGGACTCAGATCTGGCCCTGGAACCTCACTCATTACCCAGTTGGGAGAAGGGAGATTGTCCCATCTTACATGATCTGTTCACAGTAACCTCTATTAAAGAATGAAAACAGGAATCCTAAATACCGGAAACAGCTTGGCTGCAATATTGTCAGCTGCACCACTGTGAAATATACCCCATGAATATTCAAGGGGCGACAAGACAATGTACTCCTTTTCAAACATTGGTCAGGGCTTATGATGACATGAGAGGTTTAATATCCTGTACCTACCACGTCCTTCCACACTCTCCTAGCACGTCTGTATACATATCAATTACAATGGCTTGCTGATACCACTGAGGGTATCTGCCAGAGCAGTGGGAGATGCTCTAGTGAGATATCCTCAATATTTATCACAGTGTACAACTGTGCGAGTAAGCATACAAAGTGGCGACACAGTGGTGTTACATACCGACATGCCTTTGAACAGTTGATCGCGCCACTTCTGATCTTTTCTTTTGCAGTAACTCGGCCCCTGGCGATTTTCAACACACATTGTTGTCATGCTCTGTCATTTTCATTTATGGAACGGAAATCCTATGCCACATTAAAGGCGTATTGGTCTTCCCCCTTCCTGCCTCCTATCTCAGAGTGGTTTTGGCATCCGCCCCATAGAACTAGAGGCCATGATGCACACAGATTGGTGTTTTGCAGCCCACATGCTGGGTTCTGCCAGGCACCTTATAGCTCTTCATTGGAAGCAACCCTCTGCCCCTCCTGTGGCCTCATGGTTTACATGCCTTTGATAGTTCAGGCCATAGGGCTTTTGCCACATGGAATTGCACAATCCAATACTAAATCTACTCACATCTGCAGCCTTTGCTATTTCACATTCCTGTAATACACCTGTGTAAGACTTGGCTTTTTCAGCAGGTTCACCCCCACACTGTTTGCTTTTTGGCCTCCTATTTCTGGACTTGTTTTTGTTGCCTTTAGGACTCTGGGCACTTTACTACTGCTATTCAGTGCTTAGGTTCATATGCTCTCCATGCAAATTGTGTTTCTAGATTTGTGTTTCCGTGATTGCCTTATATGATTTACTACTAAGTCCCTAGTACAGTGCACTGTGTGTGACCAGGGCCTGTAAATCAAATGCTGCTAGTGGGCCTGCAGCACTGATTGTGCCACCCACATAGGCAGCCTTTCAAAGGGGTCTCAGACCAGCCACTGCAGTCTCTGTGTGTGGATTTTACTGCCATGTCTTCCTGACAAGTGCACCCACTTGCCAGTTCCAAACCTTCCCTTTTCTTACATGCTCAAGGCACCTCCCATGGGCAGGGTGCAGTGTATGGGAAAGGTAGGACATTTCCTGGTGTGTGTGCCATGTACTGATAGTGAAATACTGCCAATTTTGTTTTTCACTATTGAAAGGCTATCTGTCTCATAGGCTAACATGGGAGTTGCTTAGTAACATCTTACAAGTCTAACTTTCCATTGTGACAAGATAGAGAAATGGAGTTTAGGCTCTTTTTTTTTTTTTTTTTTTTTTGAAACCGTTTATTGCATTTTGAAAAAGTTACAGGTATGGGCCTACAACCACCCGGCCGGCCGCTAGAGTGACAAAAGCATATGACATACATACAGTAAGAGTCTCTTGGCGGTGCAGATTGGTAAAGCAGGAGACATCAATAGCGCAGGCCGCATAACCCCAAGCCCACAATACGGTTTCCTTTTATCAAAACAGAACAACACAAAAAACCACACCCGCAAGGCAACCCGCAATCCAAAGTGACGGCACGTGCTCCGTGAGTGGGGGATCCCAACCAGCAGCAAAACTCTGAAGAGGGGAATGGGAGTAGATCAGGGACTGGGGAACCACGTGCCCACGGCTGAGAGAGGGGGGTCGGCTAGGGGGACGGAGCTGGCGAGGCAGCCGGTAGCAGTGGCGGCTCACAAATATCCCCACGGTAGGCGTTCCAGGGGCCCCAGATTTTCACCCACGCCCCAGGCTTACCCCTCGCCACATACATCACCTTTTCACGAAACATGCACCAATCCATATGTTCTTTCCAGGCCAACACCGCCGGGGGCCTCTGGGATCCCCACAATTGAGCAATGTCACGCTTAGCTATCATGTATCCCAGAGTCACCCACCGCGTCTGCGGGACCGAATAGTCATTTGGTTCCCACACATTCAGCAAGCATCTCCTCGCTTCAGGCAACAGCGCGACACGCGTAACCACACGCAGAACCTCATGCACACCACGCCAGAATCGCTCCACCTTTGGGCACTCCCACAGTATATGCATGAAGGTTGCCAAAGCACCACAGCCACGCTTACACAATCCGTCACCAGCAAAGCCCATACGTAGAAGCCTTGGCCCCGTCACGTAGACCCGGTGAAGGATCTTAAGCTGGACGAAGCGAAGGCGAGCCGGGATGGCCACCTCCTTCGGAGAGGCCACCGCGGAAATCCAATCCTCGTCGTCCAGTTCCAGCCCGTCGGCCACCCAGGCCTCGCGGAGACTAGTCAGCAGGCACGATCTGTCGTTGATCAGTTTTTTATATATCAGGGAGATTGTGCTGTCTGGGACATGGCCATCCAGCACTCTGTCCTCCAGGGGGGAAGACTCCGGAATGGACGCGACATCCGGAAAGACGGAGCCCAGCGCGTGGCGGACTTGTAGGTACCGAAAGTACTCACTGCCTTGCAGCTGAAACTCCGTCTGCAGCGTCTCAAAAGTTTTGAATCCCCCCCTCGTCCAGAGATCTCCCACCGTGCTGATTCCGATCGTGTCCCACTTCTCGAAGCCCTTCGATGTCCACAGGGAGCCCAACCTCTCAGACGCATATAGCGGTGACGCCCGGGTCAAACGGTCCTTCCACCCCATAGCTGCATTAGCCGCGTGCCAGACACGCACCATGACACGCGTCGGTCCCGTCAGACGGGAGTCGGGCGCGCCAGAGTAGAGCGCTCGATTGTAATCGCCACCGGGCAGGAGCATCTTGTCCATTTCAAATGCCGGGTTCAAGGCGGGCCCGTAAAGGCCATGATTAATTGCAGCTAGTTGGGAGGCCCAGTAATACCGTTTAACGTCCGGGAGGGCGACCCCCCCCATCGTACCACGGGAGCGTCAATTTAGCCAGAGCAATGCGCGGCCTCCCGTCCCAGAACAGGCGCCGCTGGAGGCTCTCCACCTCACGGAAGTAGCGCGCCGGAACCAAGTCCATAGTGTTCTGGAGGGCGTACAGAAAGCGCGGCAAGGACATCATCTTAAACAAGGCCGCTCGGCCAAGCGGCGAAAGCGGAAGACGCCGCCAACGCGCAACGTCCTCCTTCAAGCGCTGGAGGGGGGGTAGCAAGTTCCGCTCATAGCGGGCCTCCGGGTCTAGAGTAATATATATACCCAGGTACCGGAACCCCTGGGAGGCAATCTGGATCGGGCAGTCCCGTGGTAGGGCCGGAGCCTCCCCGGAAAGCACATATACGCAGGATTTCGCCCAGTTGATGACGAGGCCTGAGTTACGACCGAAGGAGCGCAAAACATCAACCAGGACAATCAGCGATTTACGCGGGGAGGCGAGATACAAAAGGATATCATCGGCGTAGAGGGACACGCGGTCCTCATGCTCGGGGGTCCAGCGGAGACCACGGATAGAAGGGTGCCACCGTAGCCACTCCTCCAAGGGCTCCAAGGCCAGTGCAAACAGGAGCGGCGACAAGGGGCAACCCTGACGCGTGCCCCGCCCCAGCGCGAATGGGGCCGAGACTCGCCCATTCACCACCACCTGCGCCAATGGGCCCGAATACAACAATTTGACCCAGCTAATGAATCCCGGTCCAAATCCAAATTTCGCCAGCATCGCCCAGATGTATGGCCACTCCAGCGTGTCAAACGCCATGGTGGCGTCTAAGGACGCCAAGATGGCCGGCTCCCGCACAAACGGGACACGCGCAAGCACCCCGTGCAAGCGTCGCAGATTAAGAGCCGTGTTGCGGTGGGGTATAAAGCCAGATTGGTCTTGGTGGACCAGATCGCCCACCACGCCGACCAACCGGTTGGCCAACACCTTGGCAAGGATTTTGGGCTCCGCGTTCAAGAGCGAGATCGGCCTATAGGATGTGACCCGCTCACGGGGTCTCCCCTCCTTGTGGATCACCACGATTGTAGCCAGACGCTGGTCCGGCGGGAGGGAATCCTGCGAGTGGGCCGCCAGGAACATCGCGCGCAGGTGGGGCGCTAGTACATCCGGGCGTAGCTTGTAAAGCTCGATGGGGATACCATTGGGGCCCATGGCCTTGCCGGATGCAACCGAGCGAATAGCCAGGGCTATTTCGTCCGAGGTGGGAGGAGCGTCCAGCAAATCCCTGTCCTCCACCGTAAGGGAGGGCAGCGCGATGTCTCGAAGCAGGGCATGGGAATCTTCCTCCGAGCAGGGGGAAACCGGGGAATACACCTCGCGGAAGTAATCCGCGAAGCAGGAGACAATGGCTTCCGGCTCGGTGACACACGCACCATCCATCCTCTCAATCAAAGGAACCACACGACTCGCTCTCTCCCTCTTATCCAACCACGCAATCAATTTGCCAGCCTTATCACCCACATCATACAATCGCCCCTGCTGCTCTCTACTGAGGCCCCTGGCCGCCTCCGTGACGAGGGCCCTATAGGCCGCCTGCTTGAGGTGTAGAACATGCAGCTTGGCCTCCGTTACCCCGCTCCCCAGGTCACTCTCCAGTTCCGCAATCTCGGCCTCCACCCGGGTCACTTCCTCCCGCTCGCGCCTCCGGGCATGGGAGATAAAGGAGAGGGCCTCCCCTCTGAGAACTACCTTAAAAGCCTCCCACAGGGAGATGGCCGAAGGGACAGACCCCATATTCTCGTCAAAATATCGCTGTAAGGATTTGATCAAGTCGGCCCGAATGGTGGGGTCGCGCAAATACCATGCATTGATTGGAGCCACCCTGCCCTCCCCCCTCGGGAAGACATCGAAATGTAACAGCAATGGGGAGTGATCTGAAATACCCCGCGCCAGATGGCACACCTCCCCCACCCTCCCAGCATAGGCCGCCGGGACAAGGATATAATCAAGCCGCGAGAGGCTACCATGGGCACCCGAGTGGAAGGTGTATTGCAGCTGTGCGGGATGCTTTAGTCGCCAGCAATCCACCAGGCCCAGTGTGTCTAAAAGGCCGGGCAGCCACGCCTGTGCCCGGGGGAGGTCCCTAGGGGGATGACGATCCATAGACCCAGAAGCTACCGCATTAAAGTCCCCCCCAACCACCAGCAGGCCACCCGGAAGGTCCAGGAGAAGGCGCCCCAGGTCCGCAAATGTAGTGGCTTGTAACCCAGGCGGGACGTACACTGATATAAAAATAAACACTCTACCCTCCATTCTACCCACCAGGACAGTGTAGCGTCCCCTCTCATCATGGCGCACCTCATCGATCTCCAACGGGAGCGAGTTCTTGATCATGATACCCACCCCCCGCGAGCCCGAAGTGAAGCCCGAATGGGCCACCAAACGATAGCCCCGCCGATTCATAGCCTGAAAGGAGTTACCTATAAGGTGTGTCTCCTGCAGGAAGACAACATCTGGTGAAATACGTTTCAAGAACTGCAGGACCACCCCACGCTTAATCCTATCCCCCAGGCCGTTAACATTCCATGACAACACAGTCAAATCCCTACCCCCCATCGTACGTAGAAACAATCAGTCGTCCCCCACAGAGCATCTTGAAAGCAACAATACAGTAGCGGGTTTGCCTTGCGGTGCAAACAAACAACACACCCCCCCATCCCAACAGAACTCCCCCCTCCCTGCACCCCTGCATGAGCCCAGACAGCCCCCCCAAAGTGCAGTGTGCCTGTCGCCCCATAGATGAAAACTAACTAGTCCCCCAGAGGAGGAGGGAAGCCCCCAACAGACCCCGATCGACCTCCATAGGAGGGGAACATATACGATCAATAAATGGTAAAGGAGTGTTGTCCAGAGCAAGGCCTAATATTCACCCCTCAATTCTGATCCGGCGGGCCCTCCCCGCTGACCGCACCCCCCCCACCCCCTCGGCCCCGATCTCCAGGCAGAGTGTCCAACCAGTCCCCAGCCGCCTCGGGCCGGTCAAAGAAGTGCGTGCGACCATCGACCTCCACCCTCATCTTAGCTGGAAAAAGCATTGAGTACTTAAGGTTCAGGTCCCGTAAGCGACGTTTAACACCGAGAAAACTCAGTCTCTGCTTTTGGACCGCCGGAGTAAAGTCTGGGTAGAAATGCACATCCATGTTATCAAGCTTGACCGGTCCCTGTTGCCTGGAGGTCTGCAGGATAGCGTCTCTGTCCCGAAAGTTAAAAAACCGGGCAATGAGAGGCCGTGGTGGGGCACCGGCCTTAGGTCTGCCTCCAGGGACCCGGTGAGCACGTTCCACCGCAAAAAGCTTACTCAGCCCCCGGGGCTGGAGATGGGTAAGGATCAATTCTTCCACAAAAAGATCTGCCGCCTCCGCCTCTCGTCCCTCCGGCACCCCCACAATACGAACATTATTCCTCCGGGCCCGACCCTCGGAATCCTCCAGTCACCGGTCCATCAGGGCGCTCGCCTGGCCGAGCCGGCGCACCTCCTTCTGGAGGGCCACCACATCCGTCGTGAGGCTCGTTGTGGTGTGGGTCAGGGAATCGACCCGGTCGTTCGTTTTGGACAAGTCAGCCCTCACGAGGCTCACATCCACAAGGACCGAGTCTATTTTTTGCGCTAGGGTGTCGAAGCGCTGGTCCACCGAGGCCTTCATCTCTGCGATGGCGCCCATGACGTCCCGGAGGGTCAGATCCACCGGCTGAGCAGATGCCTCCGTCGGGCCCGCCGGGGATGTGCGCGATGTCTCCGGAGATCCCTTCTGGAGAGTGTAGCGGTCCATACTGTTGGATTGGTGCGCCGGGCCACGGCGGGTCGTCTTCACCTTCGCCCGGTCGCCATTTTGTTTGGTGGACATGCTTGCTCTCCCACCGTCGTGCCAATCTCCTCGAACGGGCCGATAAACCAGTTCACGGGTTCCGGGGGGGGGGAGGGCGACCACTGGACCGCAGGACGACCCACAGCCGGCGGGTCAGCCGGGCACCTGGACAAGGCCACACCACCGCACCCCGCTCCGCAACCCTACCTCGCTTGAGGGCAAGGAGGGCGCGAAAGCGAAAGTGAAAGCGCGGGGTACAGGAGTCGCCCAGCCTTGCCCGCCGCTGTTGTTCACTTTGTCCCCGGATCGCCCCACTACTCCAATCCGGGGGGCCGGCGCGGAGAAGGCCGCAACCGTCGATCGGTGCTCCCACCGGTGTCCGGGGTCCAATTCGAACCCGAAAAACGGGTGGCGCCTCAGCTCGGGTTCCCCAACACAGTCCCCTCAACAAGGACAGGATATCGCCAGGATTAATTCAGGAGGTCGCGGAGGTCCTCGGGAGCCTCGCACCTACGCGGCCATCTTGGTTGCGCGCTAGGCTCCTCCTCGAGTTTAGGCTCTTTGAACTCAGAATTTAATAACACAGACTGTTAGGGAGATGGTTTTTAAATTGTGTGTTTGAAAATGCCACTTTCAGAAAGTATGAAGAAACAAGAGACCTTGCTACCAATTTTAGATGCTGCTATTTATTTCAGCAGACAATAAGTGCACATACATTTAGTCTTTGGGCCTGGCTTAATCATTTAGCCATGATTTACAAGTTTAGAAAGCACTTTTTTGAAAAAATCTTATCTGAGACATTCAAAGATACACTACTCAATAAAGAATGAAATTGCAAATATACATTGAACAAACACTTGTAATTGTGAAAAAAGGAAAACAGTGAAACATAAATTCAATACATTATAACCAAGTGTGAGAAATTACACCAGCATGTCTTTGACACATTAATTAGACACTGAGCACTCTCATAAAGCTTCTTCTGGAGAGATGCTCTCCATGGGGAAGGACATAACTGTCTGTGGGGATATGTCTGTATGCGAAATCCCTCTCCAGAATGCGTAATTGATTTAATTAAACACCCTCATGGATAAAAAAAATGCCCACGTGTTTCCAATCCCCTGCAAAGTCAAGGGATTTTCATCAGTGCTGAGACACGGTGTAATCTGAGGGTATGAAAGCGGTCTTCCTAACTGCGCGTTAGTTTTTCTTCAATGAGCCATTTGAAGTTAAGAATAGGACTTGTTTTGGGACTGCAAGTCCATTCGAAAGAAGAAGGAAGTGAGTGAGCCTGCTTTTTCGGCTTGGGACTTAATGAAGTGTGAACTGCCACCGTTCAATTTCCATGTTTATTTAGAAAGCTCATATTTTTAATCGTGTTTGTTCGTGTTTAGAGTTGATCGCGGTCGCTTTACTTGTGCAGTCACTATAAGTACATGTCACACACACCAGGACATGTCCTACTCATCCTTCTGGCTACCAGAAGGACAAGTCGCCAGCATGAGCCCACCAGAGAGGAGTAACTACCCTTTCAACTCTGCACAAGTAAAGCAACCGTGATCAGCTCTAAACACAAACAAACATGAGTACTAGTGGGTCCGTCTGATCTACTACTTTTGAAATGGGTGTAAAATCGGAGTAGAATGGATAACTAAACAGAGTGTAATACATAAATGAATAATAAATAAATAAATAAACGTTAGACTGTTGCTTTTTTAATAAATCCAGTCTTCTCTAATCCAAATGTTCAAAAATTTAATTTAAATCTTGAATTTTATTCTAGATGTTAGGGATTATGTAAAGTCAGATCTTCCTGCGTGTGAAGCTAGTGACATCAGCTGTGTGTACATTTTGGAGCTAAATGGGAAGAACGTGCCTTTGATTTCTGGAACAAGTAAAGATTCAAGAACAAGCAATTTGGGTTGAATTGCTTCCATTAATTTGATGACTTACTGGTACACAAGTGGCTGGCTCTCATATTGCGGTGGTGCTCTAAGCAATTTCACTGCACTTTTATTCAATGGCTGGCAGTGACTTTGACTTTAACGTTCATTTCATGGCAATTAATTCTTTTGAAAGAGGTCAGTTATCTTTGGAGGTACTTCTGATGAAGATAATAGCCACAGTTTAGAAAGAATGACTTTATTCTTTCAACATTGTTATACCCTTCTGTGAGGAAATGGGGTGTATTATATGGTATGGTTGTGTAAACTCACTGCGTAATACACTTACCAACCCCTTTAGGACTAGAAGGTTTCATCTGTAAAACCCTCCGCTCAACCTTAGGTAAATGTGGCACTGAGCAACAAGGCTTACACAGAGGAGCAAGTGTTAAGCATTTAAACAGCACCAAAACAATTGAAGACAAAATCAACACGACACACAAGAAAACTAACACTAATTTATAAAAATAGACTGTATTTATATAAGAATTTTGATACTAGAACAAAAAAGATCCATAAGAGGGTTCCAGAGATGTAGGTTTTACCTGCAATAATAAATGAAAGCAATTTCACTGAACAGTGAACAAGTATTGGCAAGGAGAACCAGGCAGGTCCCCGATAACAGTTACCTTCACAGGAAAACCAGTTCCAGGCACTTTATCCATGTTGCAATAGATTCCTATGGAGTGGTCCTGCTGCTAAGAATAAAGGATGCTGAAGATGTGCTAAGCATGCTGTGAATGTGAGGCGATTGACTGGGTTTTCCTGCAGGGATTTCACAGTCCACGAAGATGGTGAGAAGCTTCTGTATTCAGGGTCCATGTCCCAATGGGCTACCAGGTTTCTTCCCACTTGGTGACCACTTCCTGTGGAGAGTGTCATCTGGCTATCCCAGGATGCACCATTCTGCCCACTCCCAATCTGGTGAAATCCCTCTCTCGATATTCAGACCTTCCTATCCCACCCACAGGGTGTGTTTGCCGGATTGGCAACTGATTTCCCTTTCTGCTTCCTGGCTACTTTACCAATGTGGCAGCCACCACAACCCTGGTGTTACACATCTGACCTTGAAAGGCAGCTTCACCTTTGAAGCCTTCCTTTTAGGGCTAACACCCAAGTGGCTTCCTGCAGGAGGGCGTTAACACCTCCTAGCATGCAAACCCTCATTGCTCCCCTTTCTGAGAGTCATTGCATGTCTCTCCAGGAGGGCAGAAAGCTATCTTCTGAAGCAGGCTTCATGTGTGCCAGGGAAGGCATAGGAGTTTTAAAGGCAACAGAGTGGCAGTTTTGGTAAAGCTGCACACTGCAACAAGTTACATTAATTTTGACTTGAGATACAAGTTGGGCTTAATGTAACAAGTTGTTTGATAGTTCGGAAGTCCTACTTTGGTCTCACCTTTCAAGAGTTAACACAGCTGAGGGGTCACCTTGTAACCCTGTACAAGCCAATTGTACGACTGAGCTTTTCCACAGTAAAATGGGTGTTTAGCATGTTTTACTGTAAGGACATGTAAAGTGCATGTCCTACCTGTGTCATATGTTGCATCCTGCCTTTGGGCTCGATAGGCCTGCCATAGGGCTGACTTACACACATGTCCAGGGAAAGTGGTGTCTTTACAGTGGATTCAATTGCATAGTCATGCTGGCAGTGTACAATTGCTCTGTTAGTCTACAGTGGTGGACTGGGGGGCTTGTTTTACTCTAGGGACCTCCACGGTAGCACAATCACTGCTGCAAGCCCAGGGGTACTAGAAACTTACAGGTAATTTAGCCATTTCCATTTGGGTACAGCCAATTTGACATACACTTTAGAGTCAGATCACTGGCACTGAGGTCTGGTTAGCAGGCCTCAGCACACTCTTAGAGTCAGGAAACCAGCAGCATCATTCGAACGACTTGGGGGTGACCATACAAACAGAGGCACTTGCTTACATGGGCCCCTCCCAGATGAAAGGTGATGAGTAACTAACCTTTTTCTTGGTGATTCCCATCAGCTAAGTGGAAGAACCTGAAAAAGCCATCTGGATTGGCATGGTCAGTCCTAGGTCGGTGCTCTTCGTGAAGTTCATACCCTGTAGGAAAATAGACCTCCTTAACAACTTGCAGTTCTTTCCTCTCATCTGCATCAGCCTTTGAGGGGTCTGTGGTCGGTTTGAAATTTGAAGTGAGTCCCAAACTAGTAGGGTCACAGCTTCTTCAAGGATCAGACCACAGCAAAAAATGCCCTCTCAATGGTACTCCAATGCTGCTCCTTAAGAAGGAGTCGCCTGTTGATGAAGGCAACTGGCTGATCCTGGTCCAAATCATTCACTTGAAACAGCACTGCACCTATCCCATGTTCAGAGGCATTTTTCTGCCCAATAAACACTTTATTGAAGTTGGGGAGCTTCAAGACAGGTGCTGAGCACAGTTATTCCCTGAGAGTCTCAAATGCCTTTTGATATTGTTCAGTCCAGATAGCCTTTCTGGGCTCCTTTTTGGAGATTACGTTGGTTAGTGGTGCAACTATGTTACCATAATCTTTCACGAATCTCCTGTAATATCCAGTCAGGCCGAAGAAGGCTCTGACCTGGGCCTGAGTCTTTGGAGGCATCCAAGCCAGGATGGTCTGGATCTTGGGCTGGAGATGCTGTACATGGCGTCCACAAAATTGGTGGCCCAGATACCCAACAGAGCCCTGCCCTATCTGGCACTTACTTGTCTTGATAGTCAGGCATGCCTGCTGAAAGGCCTGAAGCAATTCCTTGAGGTGGACAAGGTGATCTTCCCAGGTAGAACTAAATACAGCTATATCATCAAGAAAAGCTGCACTAAAACTCTCCAATCTTGACAGTGCATGATTCACTAACCTCTGGAAGGTGGCAGGGGCAATTTCCCAATCCAAAGGTCATACCTTTGAATTGAAAGTGGGCTTCAGTTATGGAGACAGCAGACCTCTACTTGGCTCTTTGAGTGAGGGCAATCTGCCAATAACCTGATGTCGGGTCAAAGGTGATCAGATACCTAGCTGCCTCCAACTTATCAATGATCTTGTCAGCTCTTGGAATAGGATGGGCAACAGTCTAAGTTACTGCATTGTGGCCCCTGTAGTCCACACAGAACCTCATTTTAGAATTCCCCCCCCTTGGGATTAGGATTGGATACTATGACCACTGGGCTGGCCCATGGACTATTGGAAGACCCAATTATCCCCAGCGCCAACCTCAGCCTTGATGCTGACCTTGACCTGGTCAGACAGTCTTTGAATTTTACTCTTGACAGACAAGCTGTCACTGATGCCCACATCATGGGTACACCACGTTGTCAGACCTGGAGATCTGAAAAACATTCAGTAAACTGCTTCAGCAAGGGATTATAGGGCCTGTTGTTGCTGGTCTATTAGTGTGGGGGAGAAGACTGCTCCTTCCAAAGTTCCATCTTGGGCATTAGTAGCTAGGTGGCCTGGGAGAGGGTCATTCTCTTCTTCCTCACCGCCATCTGTTACCATCGACCAGATGTTGGTCCTTTCATGTTGTAGCTTGACACTATATACATGGATCACCCTATGAAGGTTTCTGGGAGTATGCAAGTCCACCAAGTAGCAAACGTCCCCCTTCTTCTTCACTAACATGGGCTAGGGCCCAGTCCCTGAATGCTACAGGCTCTAGGGCCCACACCAATCGTTCTGATTGGTATTCCATCATGGAGGACCATTGGCCATACCAGTGCTTGATAAACTCCTGGCTGGCTACCAAATTCTTGTTTGGCTTCTTCATGTATTTAGACATTCTGGAGTAAAGGCCAAGCACATAATCCACTATGTCTGCTTGGGTTCTTTGAGTGGCCTCTCTCACCATTCCTTAACCAGGTTGGGTGGACCACTCACAGGGTATCCAAAGAGTAGCTCAAAGAGACTGCAGCCAACTCCTTTTTGAGGGACCTCCCTGTAGGTAACACTAGGCAAAGGAATGAGAATGTCTCATCTCCTCCTGATATTTTCAGGCAAGATCATGAACATGTCTTTTATGTTTTTGTTGACTCTCTCAATTAAACCATTACATTGGGATGATATGAGGTGGTGACTTTCTATGTCACACTACATTCTTCCCACATTACCATCAGATAGGTGAACATGAAATTCATGCCCCTAGCTGAGATAAGCTCCTTAGGGAACCCAAACCTGGTGAAGATTCCAAGAAGGGCTATAGCTGCTTCAGGGGTAGTGACTGTCCTAATGGAATTACCTTGGGGTGCCTGGTGGCAATGCATGTGCCACTACCACCAGTATGAACCTGTTCCCTAAAGCTGTGAGTGGGTCTGGGGGACAACAATGTTTGTTCCACCCTTTCAAAGGGTATCGCCGCCACTGGTAGTGATATCAGGGTAGTCTTTGGCTTACCTACTGCCTTTCTACTGCCTTATCAAGTCAGACAGGATGAACAAAACTCCATGACCTTCTCAGATATTCAGGGGAAGTAGAAGTGGTTGGTCAGGCTTTTCCTAGGTCTTGGTCTGCAACAGGTACCCTCCCAAGTGGATTTTGTTGGCCAGGTTAAGGAGAAACACTCTTTACTGTTAGGGAACCATCAGCCTTGTTTACAAAACTGACCCCCTACAAATTTCTAAATTCCAATGCAGGTCAGGACCGGGGTAAAAACACAAAAGACAGTCAATGAAAGAGTCCAACAAGCCTGAAGTTACTATCTCAAAGGACTAAATCCTTCTAAAACAAATCCAGACCAGACTAAACTTTGTTTAACATATTTCTTCTTATTTATTTTTTTATATTTTATGTTCTTTTCAACAATTTATTTCATACCACTTTTCACAATTTAAATCACATCACTTACATATGTTTATTTATATTTTCACATTAACATGATTCATTTGTCACAAATGTCATCTGTTGTTGAGCTATGTACCTATATTTTCATCATTAAAAAAAAAAAATCCACAAACAAAATACATACCCATCTATCCCTTCTACTTTGCACTCTCCTCTGACATACCATTCATACCACATATCACACACTTCTCATACAACAGTTCGGAAGGGACAACATCTTCCATAGACCGTCAGGGTCTATTTTCTTCTCTCCTTCTGGTGTGGTGGCCCAGACTGGACACTCCAGCAGTTGACGCATGTTTCGATGGTTCTATATTTACTCCAGCACCTTCTTCAGGACCATATCAAATGGTGAATGATATTCCGTAATTTCACTTTTTCATATGCATGCCACATCAAAACTTGCCAAACCAACTGGATGAATACCAATCCGCTGTTTCATATCCAGATTATCAATATTTTCCCTAGTATTTAATATATTGACCCCGTAAGCGAGGCCCTCATATCACCTGTACGTGCCTGTGGATTTTAAGCATCTCTTAGGTTTTAGCTACTACCTGCACCTTCTTACACAACATACATGAACCAACTTCCACCTGGATGCCCTGGTTTTGGGTTCCTTTGCTCACTGTACAGAATCTCCTTCTCCCACTATACCCTATCTGTACCACTGGTATTCCCTTGTGCCTGTTTGACAGCTAGCTGTCCCAGGTCATCTAGAGTTGAACAGACCCTTTATCCATTGCTCAGGATCTCCCTAGAGGGACCCCCTGCTCCATGGACTTCTGCCAGATCTGGCAAGTTTTCAGGAATTGGTTATTCGTTAGGTGCCAGGCCTTCCGCTTGAAGGTTGGGCTTCTTCTCTGCCTGTGGATCTTTGGAGGCTGGGCTCTCTTCCTGCCCCTCCTTTTGGTTTAGGAACCTGGTCCATAGTTTCAGGCTCCATGATTCCTTTACTCTCTATACAGGCTTTATGTGCTCTAGTAGTAACAAACCCATTGAGGGAGGTCTAGCATGGCTGAGTGGGTCTTCCTCTCTAGTTCTGCCCAGGCAGACGTTTCTAAGTCATTGCACTGCAAACACTCCACAAGGATAGCAGGGGACACAGCTACCTTCTTTGGGACAGTAACTTCTCCCTACTGAAAGTCAACCACAGGCACAGGGTATGACCTTGTGACATTGTTAGTGTTGACAATTTCACGCACCTTCTCAGGTAGGATGTGGTCTGGAGAAACCAGTTTAACCATAACCATGTTTACACTGGCACCTGTATCACCCCCACCCTATTGAGTTTTAGCCACTGCCTATGCTTCTCCATGCTAAGATGCCAGTGGGCCAAAGGTTTAAGGTTCTCACCACCCAGGGGCACTAAGGTGGCCTTTGTGTGCCTTTCAGGATCTCTAGGGGTAATTTCCCATTCAATCCCTACACTCGCCAACCCTTCGGACTAGTCACCAGTGGGTGCCTTTTGGGGGAAAATCGCATCCCCTCTTTTGTGCTTAGGAAGGTTACAGTCAAAGCACTCTCCTGTCTTCAAGAGGTCAAACATCTTCTCCTGATGCCCCTTCCCCTTTGACTGGGATGTGGCTCAGGACTCCCTCCCTTGGACTACTTTGGGGACTTTGTGGGACTATCTTTCCTTTAATCATTTTCCCTCTCTTTTCCCTGAAATGGGGCCTGACTACCTTTCTTCTGGTTACCACCCAGGGTCTTTTAAGGGACCCTAGTTCTTACTGACTCATCAGCTATCTTGTCCAGTTCCCTAGGGCTAGACAGCTTTGAGTACACCAGATGCTGGTGTAACTTCTCTGAATGACAATATGCTAAAATGTGCTCCTTAACCAAAAGTTTGTTGATCGCTTTAAATGTATGCTGCCTTTAATACACCCATTTGTAGCTTAACTGAGGTGTCAATGAAATCTACCCACTTTTGGGTGTTACCTTCCTGGAGCTAAGCTAAGCTTCAGCATATACTCTTCAAGAGTTATCCCAAAAAGCTCAACAAGGGCTGCCTTCATGTGTGTGTGGGACTCTGCTTCCTCCTCCTCTAGTGTAAGTAGCCCTGGTACTAACTCCCACAGAAATGGTCCCCAATGTTGTCTCTACACCTTTCTCATCTTGAGAACTGTGATATGAGGCTAGCCACTTGTGAATGTAATTCCCTGGAACGTATCTAGGGACAACCCTCTTGGGCAACTTTGCACCAAGGTCACCCCCATCAGCAGCATCATATCTGCTGCTACCATCTTCTCTGGGCTCCAAGCCCAGCCTCTTTTCCTCTAGAGCTATTCTTCTCTCAGCTATAGCTATGGCCCTCTCCTTTGAGACCAGTACTGCCTTGCTCTCCTCCATGGACCTCTGGCTCTTTTCAGAGTCAGCTAGGCTGTGCTCTCTGGGGATCCTCCTGGGCCCTCCGGGGGGGAAGAATGGGGTAGGTTTCTGCTTGCCCCCGTGGCTCCATTCAAAGGGCTGTGATTGTCCTCCAGCTCCTCTTCGTCTCAACTACCTTTGGGTAATTCTTTCTTTAGGCTTGGAGGTGCCATGTGATTCTCCTCCCAGGTTCTCAGGAACTTAATCAATGCAGGTTTCTGGGTTTTATCTTCCATGATAATTTTTTTCTCTGCACAAATTGCCCTCAGGTCATCCATCTTGTATGAGGACAGACTTTCCAAGTCGAGATCCATATCTTCTATGTCGAAGAGTGGCTGCTCAGCTTTGTTAAAAAATGTGTGGAAACTTTATTCACCCTCTATTTGACCTTGAAGGAAAATTTTCCAAGTTTTTTAAAACTTTTCTTCTCTCCATAGGAATGTTTTTGCAGCACATTGTAGACAGTAGTCTAGAGTTTAACAATGACCACAGAAAATATTTGTGGGAGCAAGAAGCTCTTTTGTAGGTGTCTACCGTCGTGGATTCTCAGAGGTTTTAACTTCAACAACTCTTTGGTACTGTTAAAGACAAGTTCTGGATCCCACTGCTTGGCACCAATGTGTGGAAATGTGGTGTATTATGTAGTGTGGTTGTGGGCCCACACCATGTAATATAATTGTCAACCTCTTCAGGACCAGTAGCTTTTGTCTGTAAAACTCTCAGCCCCTTAGTTCAATCCTGGGTAACAGTGACACTGAGCAGCAAGGCTTACACAGAGAAACAAGTGTTAAGCATTTAAACAGCATCAAAAGAATTAAAGACAAAATCAACATGCTACTCAAGAAATCCGACACCATTTCTAAAACTAGGCTGTAGTTTAATAAGAATTTAGGGTCACATGTACAAAGCTTAGAAATTACGGTTAACTATTTGCGAAGTTTTGCGAATCGCAAATAGGGAATCGCAATTAGTGATGTACGTAGGCTTCGTCAAAAGAAATTTTGACTCACACAGCACGCAAGTTATAATTTTAGAAATTGCAATGTGCGATCTATTTAGCAAATGCATTCATCAATTGCAAATGCAATTAAAACAATATGAGAAACACTTCCTTGTACAAGTGCCACACTCTGAGGCCCAAACACATGAACCAGGAAGTGCATCTCAGTGGCTGCTAGTGAAAGAGAAAGACAGAGAGTCAGAGAGAAGGTGTGGCAAACTGCCTTTGACTTCAGAAATCTTTGAGTCTTTCAAAATCACCACCCCTCCCCCAACCAACATGGCAAGCCAGGAAGGAGAGAAGGAGACAGGGGACAGGGAGAAAAAATCCTCACAGATGAATGCTGCACTCACTCAACTGTCCCTAAGAAATAAAATGGAAAATATTGACTGACGTGCAGGCCAAAACTAATGCTGTTGGGGGTCACTGCTCTGTGGAGGAAATAAATAGGAGGTGGGACAAGCTCAAGTTGAGGACCAAGGAAAATGTCACACGCCTGGCAGAGAGCCATGCAGCAGTGGATGAACCCTCCACAGTACCTCCACCTATGGCCATAGAAGGAGTGGTTAAAGGCACCCTTGAGCCTGAGGCAGTTGTTGGATTTGGACAATTAGCCACCTCGATTCCAGGACCCAGACCAAGTAATTGCAGCATGTGCATTGTACTGTTTAATGCAAATTGTACATTCACAGAGACATGTTAAGGTAACACTTACTGCAGACATACCAGTGCATCATGGGGCATTTAGTACGTGAAACATAGTGACGTTTTTCAAAGTTTATTGTAATTAAATGACAAAGGTATGTTAGATGTCTCATAAACATAGACAAAAGTAGTAAACTAGATTATTTTGTATACCACAGGTGTATCCGGACAGCATACAGAAGTGGCAGAGTCCGAGGTAGGTGAAGCAACTCACATGGATGAAGAGGAAGACCCAAATCCCAACCAAAGTGGAACCTCCACATCACAAAGTTTTACTGCCAGTGCTGTCTTTTCACTACAGCCTGCATCACAAAAGGAGGATGAGGGCCATCCACAACAAGGTCTGCAATGACGCCCATAATGAGACCAAGCCAGCAGCCTCTCTTGGGACATGGTCTACAATGATGTAGGGCACGACCTGTGCCACAAACACTTCTGGCAATCTCATAGTCATCAGAGGAAACACAGGTATTTGGAGGGCTGGAAAAGTCAATGTTACACATTCAATGCCTGCAACATAAGTAAATATAGATCAGGAATAGGAACTTTCAGAGCATGCATGACAGTATGGCAGTGGAATTTGACAATGTTGCCAGACAAATGGCAGAGAACCAAACCCAAATGGACCACAAGATGGAGACATTGACTCTGGTCAAACATGGAGGGATAGCCACACTGCAGCCAGGATGGACACCCTAATCCGGTAATCGGCAACTGGCACATGCTACAGCAACCTTGTGCAGAAGAACTGTTAATGTACAGGTTGAAATGGGCCACTTTAGTGGCAATGTAACAAGTGGTCTGCAACAAATAACATCTGCTGTTGAGGCTATGCAGACTGACTATATTGCAGGGGTCACCGGCAGAAAAGGTGCAGAAAGTGAGGACTGATCGAGCATCAGCAGTGTGTTCACCACAGATGCAAGGTCTTTGAGACATGGCAGCAGTCAAGCACGTGCTGCGATACAACAAGGAGGTAACCCGTCTGCCCATAGGGGCATGTTGGGTCATAGTCTCGTGCAGAGTGTTGATGGGGTTCTGGAATGGAAGAGTGGACGGTTGGCAGAGGGAGAAAGAGATGGAGGCTGTGCCGCTCCTTCTGGTTAAATAAAAGAAGTTTCTTCTCCTTACCTGTGGAGCTCTGTCTTTTCATTGGCAACGAGCTGCTGCCAGCAGGAGTCCCACACGTGTCCTGCACACAGTTCCTGGATATGACTTCGAGCGTTTCAACGACCGATGAACTATCTTCCTTCCGACAGCCCAGCCACCCTCCCAAGTTCAGGTCTCGCCGCAGCGCTTTTGCCGAGCGCAGCACCGGACCTGTCCTGTGTTTCCTAGCAGCACCGGTGTTGTGGCCCTTTTTCCTCGAGCCCTTGCCGTGACCGGTTCCACACGCACTGCACACACATCGGCGGCCATTTTAGAACCAGGCATTCCCAGTTTCAGCCCTGCTACTGACACACACACTTCAAATTCAAACGTGTGTCACTCGAAAAGCAATCGGTGATACACACACCAGCTTAAACACACATCAGTGATACACACTTGCTCAAAACGTGTGTCACTTCTTCAAGAATGGAAAATATATATAGGAAAATAAAACTTACGCTCTCATTAAAGGTGACACATTTTTGTCCTTTCCCTCATCAAAAATGTGGTATTTGCAATTTCTGGAGAACTTATATATGAAAACAATAGTGACATTAACACAAGCTATCTTGTTCTCAAGTGTGCCATATCTACTCCAGTCAAATTTTATTTTCTGTGTATTTTAGATCTTTGTTCTTCATTTCTTTCAAATATGCAAAAATCTATAATCCCACCTGCGGCATTCATAACTAATCCAGTGTCTCCAGAAACGGATTGGGAAAGATGGAAGGAAGGATTCGAGGCATGCCTTGATGCTCTTGAAGGCAATTCTTTTACACATAAAAAGAAGTACGCAATTTTAAGACACTGTTTGGGCTCAGAAGGGCGCCCCATTCTCAAATACATTCCTAAGGTGATTGTCTTATTAACTGAAGGTGAAGGTGATGGTGTGGAGGATGAATATGCCACAGCGATCAAGTCCTTAGATGCAAGATTTAAAGCATGCAAAAATGTTACATTAGAGAGACAAACATTTTACAAAAGGGCACAATTACCCGGAGAATCAGCAGCTACTTATGTTGGCGCACTACAAATTTTGGCTGTTCCTTGCGAGTATAAAACATTTGAAGAAGAAATGATAAGAGATCAATTGGTGGAGAAAACTAGCAGTAAAAAGGTTCAGGAAGTTTTGCTATCCAAGCCTGATCTTACTTTCAAAAAGCTTTGGAAATAGCAAAAAGGATAGAAAGCACTACAGCGTATTTAGAACATATGACGATTTCTGATCCTAAAACTCATTCTGATGGTGTTTTAGTCGTCAAGAGTAAGTACAAAAGGCCAAAAGATAAACTGCATCAAGTAAAGAACAATGGAAATGAGAGATCCTTTTCAAAACCAACATATAAACGTTGGGAGTGTTACCGTTGTGGCAGTTCATCCCATCTCGGTACTGCCAAGGTGTGTCCTGCCATGGACGTAACATGCGCGAAGTGTTTAAAAAAAGGGCATTTTGCAAGAGTTTGCAGATCCACTGGAAAATACTTTTTAATGCAGGACGTTCAAGGAAGCACCGCTGGGGAGTCACATGTTGTGAGCACATGTAGTGCCACCCCACAAGGAATTAAGCGCCCTTTGTGCATTGTGAACATCAATGGTGTGGATTTTAAAGTATTGGCAGACTCTGGTTCTCCTTTTAGATTAACAAGTGAAAAGGCCTGGGAAGTTTTATTAAATAATCAAGGGTTTCCTTTAATATTTTCCTCCAGAAAGCCCATTGGTTATGGGGGAAAAGCCATTGATGTTGTAGGTGAATTTGATGCTGATCCATGCTTCAAGGACAGTAAGTCCCAAGGAATAATCTATGTTACCAAAGAGGATACAAGCTTGTTGGGGTGGCAAGATCAAGGAAATCTAGGAATCATACTTGATCCCAACAACTCCCATCAAGTCATATTAAAAAATTATTTATCTGTATCCAAACAATCAAAGAAGAATCATGGGAGACCAAGTATTCGGATGTTTTCAAAAGGTATTTAGGTCTGTTCAGGTGGTTTAAGCACAAAATAAAATTGGTCAATGGGGCAGAGCCTGTTGTACATAAGGTTTGCAGGGTACCTTTGGTTTTACGCGACAAATTGAAGAAAGAATTGGATAAGCTATGTGCCAGCGATGTAATTGAACACATTTAATCTTTGATTTGGGATTCCCCGATTGTTCTAGCCAAGAAAGCCAATGGTACTCTTCGCATGTGTGTTGATTTATGAGATTTAAACCAACACATATGGGTAGACCAACACCCTTTACCCAATATTGTTGAAATTACATCCACTCTCAAGGGTGGAAAGTGGTTCAGTTTACTGGACATGACTTCTGCCTATCACCAAATCGATTTGCACCCTGATTCTAGGCATTACACAGCCTTTATCACTCCAGATGGTTTGTTCCAGTTCAAACTCATGCCCTTGGACCTGCTTCCACTTCCGCAGTGTTTCAAAGAATTGTGGAGAGCATGTTCAAGGGTATGTCCGGGGTGATGTCCTTTCAGGATGAAGTTTTGGTTTTTGGCACCAGTCAGGAACAACACAATGAAAGGTTGCACTCTGTATTGTCAATTTTAGATAGTAGAGGAGTCACTGTGAGCCTCGACAAATGCAAATTGAATAGGCCCACTGTAGAGTATTTGGGTTACAAATTGTCTGCTGAAGGGGTGGAGCCCAAGTCCAGTTTAGTCCAAGCGATACAAAATTTCAGCACTCCTGCGGACAAGGATTAACTGAGGTCCTTCATGAGACTCATTGAATTTTGGCTAGATTTGTGCCTTATTGCGCTGCAAAAACTTACCACATGAAGGGTCTCTGTTGTACTCTTACATGAAGTAGACGCTGTTAGCCATGTAAGATCTTTTTGTACCTTTATTCCAGTTGTACAGCAAGATGGTTCACAGGTGCATTACATCAAACAGGTAGTACAGGTAACAGGATAAGGTAATGTAGGTTAGCCCTGTAGTCAGTCCTTGGTAACATGTCACAGCAAACACCTTTGTAGTATCAAACCCCCTTGGTAGTATCTAACCCCACCAGGAGCAGCCTGCCTGCTGCTCAGCCCATCTGTAACTGTCATCTGTCACCCAGTCAGACTCCCAACGTTCTATGCATCACAGCATCCTCAACATTCTACTCCAAACACACACTGTGGCTGAACAGCAGGAGAACTGGGAAACAGCAAGATATGAAATTACTATGCAGGGCATAACATATCCCCCTTCTTTTAAAATGAAAAACAAAAGTGACATTTGTACTATGGAAATGCAACAATGCAATTAGAGCAAGCCATACACAAAAGAGAATACACTTGTAATTAAATAAATACAATAGATTGTGACAATAGGTAGCGTATAGCAAAAGGGGAACAAACCCGCATAAAGCACATATTGCCAAGTCTCAAACATAGCAAAATTTCCCCAAGAAAAGAATGAATCAAAACCAGGGATGTGCAAATAAGAACATCACGAGAGATAAAGAACCATTCAAAGTAGAGAACAGATAAAATACAACAATTATAAAAATTGAGTACAACAACCCATCCTCTCCCAAAAACAAAAATGAGAAAGTGTCATCGCGTTAGACAAAAGGTAACCACCTTGCCACTGTATTTGAGTCTAACTCCCATGCATGCACATCCTGAGTAGGAATGACCTAGAAAAGCATGGGACCCATCCGACACATACCAACTCTATAGTACAATCCCTAAAGAAAGGGAACAAATAAAAAACACAGTTCCTAGCATAAGGAAACTCACCTACGTTGTGAAGATGACTAAAAGCAAACCTTCACTCCTCTTGTGAGGTACAAAAACTCGGGATTATGACCCTAAAGTCCACCCTAATGCAAGGGCCTAAGACTTTAACAATGAATATGGGACCACACAACAAAAAGATACACCCTGTGTAGGGGAACCGTACCCATAAATCAAAACCAACCCAGAGAGGGTAAAATATTATGTTAACTGGTGAGAACCAAGAAAACATGACCCGCGTCCGGGTTACCGTAAGAAACTAATCTCTAAACCTTTAATGGGAACAATACCCATAACTCACCTTAGTAAAGGCTGCGTGTTACGCACTATGGAAAGGGGCTCGTACCCAGACCATGACCATCCCTATAAAATGGGAACTGTGAGTAGAAATCTCACTCACCAACTCGCCTCAATAAACAGGCCGCGTGTACCGCTTAATGAGTAACATGACCAGATACCCACCCCAGAGCAGGGGTTCCAATAACTCTAAATGGGAAAGAACTAGAACCAAACCCATACCCATCCCTAAAATAAGGGAACGTGTAACCACTGCCCATTAACAACTCTAATAGGGCATCCCTTGCGTAAGGGCACTAAACCTGTGGTAATTGAACCACTGAGGACAAAACACCTCAAACTTACTCTCACTAACCAAACCAGGCATAGAAAGCACTGACTGTAAACACATCCATTATGAAAACACTTTGAGGAACAAGACATGTTCAAAACACAAGACATGTTATAATTTTGACATTGCCCCCAACACATTGCACAGAAAAAGAAGGCACACTGCTGGAAGAAATTACCTAAAAAAACTACAAAATCAACACATGGCATGCTTGAAGAAAAATTAGAAACAGCACGTAAATAAACAAGACCTAGAATCCAGAAGACCACCCTAAGTTTACACCAGAGTGAAAAGCATCGTCGCGCAACGGTGGTCCAGTCAGCATGACTCCTTCAATAAATTTTAGCGAAAATAATCCAACAGACAGCGACGTGGTTGGAGATATGCGTGGTTGGCAATCGATGATCACAAACTGAGGAAAAGTTCCTATCTCAAAATGGCGGCACGTTTTTTCACGCCACACCGGGTGGCTCCCGGCTTCAGCATGCACCAAAACATGTCGAGCTAACATTCAGGCTGGAGCAGGCGTCACAGAGGATCGCGCAGAGCAGGAGTCGTCACGAAGCAGGTAAATGGCAGTTACGCGCTGAAAGAGGCTCGCGCAAACATGTTTAAACCGTACCATGTTTTAACTGACAATGTCCAAAGTAGGGCCTCACACGACGAATAAAATAATAAATTAAAATGTCTCACCGCCCCAAGCCAAAGCGATGCCTCCGTCCAAGAAAAGTGGATGGCTGGAAACACAATAAATGTCAATATAGCCCCCACACGCAGCAACCTCCATTTGAAATGCCCAAATACAAAATGTTGACCGCAGAACTGGGACATGAACCTCCAAGGAACCATTCTTGTGAGAGTCCCAAAGCTCCAGAGAAAGAGACACGCATCTCTTTGTGGCTGTGCAGACGCCACGAAAAACCTTGTGCAAACTCCTAACTTAGAGTCACTGTGCCATGCTCACCTTCGTGAGGAGTTACAACGTTGACAACAGCCCCAGCTGACCGTTTGCTGCATAGAGACCAAGTTGTGCCAAACCATATGTAAAGTCAGCGCACGTTGTATAAACCTGTTGCCTTCACGGTCATACTTCAGACACCTCCAAATTAGCGCTAAACAGCTGTCCAAGTGAATCTTGACGTTAGCTGCGCCAATGTAGCATGTAGACCAATAGAAAATCATTTTCAAGACGTAAACTTTACATGCAGGTGCAGTACATGTGGGTGTACACACAACCAGATGGTACAGCACTCTGTTGTTGGGGCTGTCCGATGTACAGGACACTGGTGGGGTTGCGAAGAGTGCTGTGCCACTTTCTTCTGTTGCTAGAGACATCTTGAGTTACTTCTTTAGTTGCGCTGTTAGAAATTTCTTCTTCTTTCTTCTTCTTGTTACTGTACCATCTCCCAGGGCAGTGAGTACGTTTCCAACTCTCGCTCGTCGCCAAAAATATGTTGTACTCTTACATGAAGTAGACGCTGTTAGCCATGTAAGATCTTTTTGTACCTTTATTCCAGTTGTACAGCAAGATGGTTCACAGGTACATCAAACAGGTAGTACAGGTAACAGGATAAGGTAATGTAGGTTAGCCCTGTAGCCAGTCCTTGGTAACATGTCACAGCAAACACCTTTGTAGTATCAAACCCCCTTGGTAGTATCTAACCCCACCAGGAGCAGCCTGCCTGCTGCTCAGCCCATCTGTAACTGTCATCTGTCACCCAGTCAGACTCCCAACGTTCTATGCATCACAGCATCCTCAACATTCTACTCCAAACACACACTGTGGCTGAACAGCAGGAGAACTGGGAAACAGCAAGATATGAAATTACTATGCAGGGCATAACAGTCTCCTTAAGAAAAACCCTGTTTTCAAGTGGAATAATGAATGTACGGAAGAATTCAATCTAATTAAAAGAGAGATTGCACATGCCATTCCCTTAAAACCTTTTGATACTAAACATCAGATGCCAGTCAGAGAAGTTTGGATGCTGTGCTTACGGAGCACAGAGAGGGAAGAGATGAGGTAATAGCCTTTGTGTCCAGAGGATTGAGAGGTGCAGAGGCCACATACTCTGATGTAGAGCGCGAAGCATTAGCTTGCTGGTGGGTCATTGTCTATTTCAAACATTATTTATGGGGTTCAAAATTCACAGTAAGGGCGGATCACAAGCCTTTAGTTCATCTTTTCACCACAAAAGGTTGTAGCAAGGCAACCCTCAGGATTGCCAAGTGGCAATATAGACTGTTGGAACACAACTTCATGGTTGAATACGTTCCTGGCAAGAAAAATCTGTTAGCAGTTCGCCTTTCTAGATTACCCAGTTGTGATGAAACAGGGTGTGTTGAAGATGAAAGTGACGCTGATACAGAGATGATCTGTCATACGTGTGTAATTCCAATGGCGTTTTAACTGAACAGGAGTGGAGGAGTGCTTATGATACAGATGAGCAAATCAAGGAAGTCATGAACCTGGTACATGTAGGTTGGTTTAGGAGTTACTCAAGGGACAATTCTCTCAGTAAATTCAAGCATGTTTTTGATGAGTTAATGGATTAATGTATCAAACTTCTTTGCTTATGGTTCCTGGGGCCATGGTTAATAAAGTTCTTGCATTAGCTCACGAGGCTCACATTGGCATGTATGCCATGAAAAGGAGAATCAGGGAGAACTTCTGGTGGCCTGGTTTAGAGTGGGAGGTAGAACTCTTTGTGAGGGATTGCATGCCATGAGCCATCAGTGACAAATCACAATTGACTGTCCCCAGTCCTGTAGAAGCAATTGAGGTGCCCTCTAAATCTTGGTCCAAGCTTGCCATCAACATCGTAGGTCTCATGTCTTTGTCTGCAAATGGTATTTTTGAGTATGGCAGTGTCCTTGTTGACTTCTACAGTTGTTGGCCCGAAGTCAAGTTTGTCAAGTGACCTACGGCCGTTTGTATCATTGAATTCCTGGAATCATTGTTCGATTGGGAAGGGATTCCTGATGAGATAATTTCCGAGAATGGTTGTCAGTTTACTTTTACACAATTTAAGGAGTTTATGGAATTTATGGGCATAAAACACTCTAGAACTTTGCTTTATCACCATGGGAGTAATGGACTTGTGGGAAGGTTAAATAGGGTGATCAAGGACAATGTACAACTCTCAAAGGCCCGTGGTTTGAATTGCAAGAAAGAGTTGAAGAATATACTATGGGCAGTGTGCACTACTTCAAATGCTGATATTGCAGTTTCTTCTTTCATTTTGCTGAGAGGACACGTTCCCACTTCCAAAATGTTGATGAGGTGGATGGGAGAGTTTAAACTGCCTGAAAAAAAAATAAAGGAGGTGGTTTGTAAGACGGTTGAAGCTCAGGACAAATATATTCAACCTAGGACCAAGAGTTGAGAGTATGTATTGGTGACAGAGTGAGAGTAAAATGTCCTAGGATTCTTCCCAAGGGAGAGTCTAAATTCTCTGAACTCAAGACTGTAGAGAGAACCGATAAAGGTGCTGTATAATTGGATGATGGCAGATGGTGGAACAAGAGTAAGATCTCGGTTCCTAAGTCTCGTCATACTAATGTGTCCAGGGAAGATTGGTCTCAGGGGACTTATGAGGCTCAGAGGGTCTATGGCTCATGAAGTTAAGGGGTCACTGGAAGCTCGAGAGTCTCCTGCCCGTGCACCTTCTTCCAGAATTTCTAAGTAGCCTTCAAAAATTCCAAGAGTACATCATGCATTAATTTACTTTCCATTTTCCATGCTGCCATTCTGAAGATTTGTTTTGTGTTGACACTGTAATGTTATCGGTGTACATTGTTTTAACTTTATGATTTCTTTTTATTTATTTATTTAACATTTATATGGTGCAACAAATCATCCCCAGGGGGATCTCTCTGTGCTTGGCAGCACACTAGCAGGACCCTCGCCCTCACCAACCCCCTAAAACAACCAGGTTTTTAGGATTTTCTTAAAGTGTCCCAGAGAGGTGCAGCGACGTATCTCTTCCGGCAACATGTTCCAGTGAGAGGGGGCCAAATGGGAGAAAGCATGCCCTCCCATTCTTGATTTATTGATCTTACACGGAACTAATAGGTTTTGATTGCTAGATCTCAACTGGTGACCCGGGACATAAGCCCTTACCTTCTTCCTTAGGTATACTGGTCCCAGGCCTCGTCTAGCCTTGAACACCAATGTAAGAAGTTTAAAGACTGCTCTCTTTCTGACTGGCAACCAGTGTAAGGCTTGCAGCAAGGGGCCAAGACGGAGAGCGTCTAGGCTTGTTCAAAGCCATTCTTGCAGCAGTATTTTGCAGTACCTGGAGCTTGGAGAAGAGCTCTTCCCTGGCTCCTACCAGTAGTGCGTTGCCATAATCCAGCCTGCTCACAAGCGCCTGAATAAGGGTCTTTCTTGCATCCAAAGGGATCCAAGGAAATACTTTCCGTAGCATTCTCAATATCCCAAAACAGGTGCTAGAAAGTGCCTTTACATGATCTTCAGATGATAATTTATTGTCCCGCAGGACTCCCAAATTCCTGACCTGTTTTGTGGGGGAATGCGGCTCCCCCAATTCCAAGGGCCACCAATCTGTCGTCCACAGTTCCTCCGCCTTCCCGAAAAGGAGAATCTCCGTTTTGTTGGAGTTGAGCTGGAGGAAGTTGTCCCCCATCCAGGCAGCTATGTTCAACGTACAGGTCTTAAATTTGGCCTTGGTGACAGCAGGATCTGATTCGAATGGGATAATCAACTGCGTATCATCTGCATACGAAATCGTCTCAGAGCCGCAAGCTCTTATAATGGTGGACAAAGGGGCCACATATATGTTGAACAGAGTAGGGCTTAGGATGGAACCCTGAGGTACCCCCTTGTCAAGAGGGGTGGTTACTGAAGCAAATGAGTCTAATTTGACACATTGTGATCTATTAGACAGGAGGCTTTGCAGCCAGGCCAGTGCTAGTCCTCCGACACCAATCTCCTGCAGTCTGCAAAGCAGAATGTTATGCGAGATGGTGTTGAAGGCTGCTGACAGATCAAGGAGCACCAGCATAGTCGGAGTCCCTCTGTCTAAGAACATCCTAATGCTGTCAGTAACTTCCATCAGGGCCGCCTCTGTTCTGTGACCTGCTCGAAAACCCGATTGAGCTGGGTCCAGCAATTGATTCTGTTCCAAATAATCTGTCAATTGCTGATTAATCATCTTCTCCATGACTTTCGAGCAGCATGGGAGGAGGGAGATTGGCCTATAATTTTTCATCTCTGCCGGATCTGCTGACGGTTTCTTCAGGAGAGGTTTGATCAATGCTTTCTTTCATTTGTTCGGAAAAATGGCAGTGTGCAAGAAGATGTTACAGACTGCCGAGAGCGAGGCTGCTAAGACCGTGGCCAATTCTGCCATGATGAAAGGGGAGTGCAGTCTGACTCTGACCCTGACTTTGTGGCTGCGAGTGCCAACCTTACCTGCTCTGAGGTGATGGTGGAAAATGAGTCGAGCTTAGGTGATGAGGGATCCCTGACCAGCATGTTCGGTGCCCATGAGGGCTCGCCTCTTCCCAGAGAGTTGTAGATGTTATCTATCTTATCTCTGAAGTGGGTGGCCAAATTATCACAAAACTCTTGCGTTTGGGGGGCCGCTGCGCTACTTACTATGGGATTGGTAAATTCTTTTAGTATCTTAAAAAGTTCATGTGAGGAATTATTTGCCTCCCTTATCCCCAAGCTCAGATGTTCTCTTTTGGCCATTTTACATTGACCTAGGTAAGCTCTGTGTGCCGTATTATAAGCCAGCTTGTCCTCAGGACATTTGGTTCTCCTCCATTTTCTTTCCCGACCTCTGCAGCGACCCCTCTCCGCTTTAAGCTCTTCTGTGTACCAAGGCGCAGGTGCTCGTTTTTCTTTTACTCTTTTACTCTGCAATTCCCAATTTTTGTTAACCATGCATATGTTTTGCAAATGTTAACTTGTACAGTTTTGTTTTATATTTTTGTAATTGTATGGAAGTAAGATGAGCTCGAGCAGAGTGTTGATGCGGTTCTGGAATGGGAGTGTGGACTGTTGGCAGAGGGAGAAAGAGATGGAGGCTGTGCCGCTCCTGCTAGTTAAGTAAAAGAAGTTACTTCTCCTTATCTGTGGAGCTTCGTCTTTTCAGGGCACGATACATTGATCTGACTTTTATGATTTGCTTTTGATTACTGAGTTCACTCATATCTGATTGCATACCCAGCAGAGTGGTATTTTCACTTACAGCTGTATGTTTTGTTTCACTCCGGACTACGTACCCGACATTAAAGGGTATTTTGTTTACAAAGGTCTTGTGTTCCTTCAACATGCAAAATACATTTTTATTCTCAACTTACTTCTTAAAGTAATGTGCGGCAAAGTGGTCTCTTCACCTTCTCCCCTCCACTATTCTGATGCCATATCTTGGCTGGTAGACTAGTGGCACACAATCTTCATCCTCTGAACCTGATTCTGACACATTGATGCATCGGCCTTTCCTAGTGGCAATATTGTGTAGGATGGCACATACTGATACTATCTTACAAACTATTTTGGCTGCACATTGTGAAGCACCCCCACTCTTGTGCAGGCATCAGAAATAAGATTTCAGAAGGCCAAATATCTGCTCATTCGCACTCCTGTTGTGACAATGTGCACTGTTATATTATCCCTCATTTTGGGAGGTGGGAGAAAGATATGGTGTGAGAATCCATGTACTTACGCACTGTCACCTGCAAAATAGACATAGTTGTGAGGCTACGTGACAGATGAACAGGTGGCAACAAACATATCTGTTTGTAAATTGCCATTCTGTACCTATTAAGTATCCATCATCAAACTCCCCTTTTTCCAGACGTCTGTATATTCTTCTGTGTCTGAACATGAAGAAGTCATGGGTGCTTCCTGGATCTTGCAACACAATATCATTCATGATGTTGTGGGCATTGCATACCACCTGAATGTTGAGGCAGTATGTATTTTTCCTGTTTCCGAATATATATTCCAGATGGGATTGGGGACATATAGGCACATGTGTCCCATTTAAACACCCTATGTCATAGTGAAAAATGGCTATCATTTAAAATTGCAATTTGGTACTATGCATTTCCTGGGCATTCCTGGATAGGTGTATGTGTTGGTGGATGTAGATCAGGCTCCTGCAACAGAAGTGTTCCTGTGCTGTGAACAGGAGGCCAGTCAGTTGGCCCTTGGAATTCTCTTGGCTTGGTTCGGCTCTAGAGATAGCTTCGTCTTGAGTAGGACACATCAGACACAGACCCTCTCTTCCTTAGCCACGGGGTGCAGTCTTCATTGGTGCAGTCTCTCTTTGCTGGCCTCTCAGTGCGGCAGGACAGTATTTATTCCAGGGTGGTTGAGATATGAGGTGTGGGGGCCAGGGGTGCCCCCTTTACGCTTGAAATGTTCTCTCAGGGCAGGATGTGGCTAGTAGCCAATAGGCTGCCCAGTTCCCACCCACATGGTAACCACTTCTTGTGGAGTGTGGCATCTTACTATCCCAGGATGCACCATTCTGCCCACTCCCAAGATGGCAAGACGCCACTCTTGGTGTTCAGACCTCCCTAGCCTACCAACGGGATGTAGCTACCTGAGGGCTGCATGCCCCTGGGGAAACCGATTTGGCATCTGTATTCCTCTCTGTGGGCCCGATTCACAGAACTAACTTAAGACAAAATCCTAAAGTTACTACCATTTTGGTATTCACAGAAGGCACTTACTCATTTTGGTATTCACAGAAGTTAGGAGTCCTAACTTTAGGACTCCTAAATGCCTTCTGTGAATACCGAAAGTCTTAAAATTAGGATTTTTCTCAGTTTAGTAGTAGTATAGTTAGGACTCCTAACTTTAGGACTCCTAAATGCCTTCTGTGAATACCGAAAGTCTTAAAATTAGGATTTTTCTCAATTTAGTAGTCCTAAATCTAAATTTAGGACTACTAAATTGAGAAAAATCCTAATTTTAAGACTTTCGGTATTCACAGAAGGCATTTAGGAGTCCTAAAGTTACGAGTCCTAACTATACTACTACTAAACAGAGAAAAATCCTAATTTTAAGGCTTTCGGTATTCACAGAAGGCATTTAGGAGTCCTAAAGTTAGGAGTCCTAAACTTAGGACTACTAAATTGAGAAAAATCCTAATTTTAAGGCTTTCGGTATTCACAGAAGGCATTTAGGAGTCCTAAAGTTAGGAGTCCTAAACTTAGGACTACTAAATTGAGAAAAATCCTAATTTTAAGACTTTCGGTATTCACAGAAGGCATTTAGGAGTCCTAAAGTTAGGACTCCTAACTTCTGTGAATACCGAAATGAGTAAGTGCCTTCTGTGAATACCAAAATGAATAAGTGCCTTCTGTGAATACCAAAATGGTAGTAAGTTTAGGATTTTGTCTTAAGTTAGTTCTGTGAATCGGGCCCTCATTGTTTAGTGGCAGCCTGTCTTCTTCATCAATCAAGCAGTCCTCCCCCCTCCCGGATTTACACATCTGCCCTCCAATGGTTACTTCACCTTTGAAGTCCAACTTTTGGGGCTAACACCCAAGTGGCCTCCTGCAGGAGGGAAAAAAACCGAACAGTGGTATGCTATTTAGGTATACTGGCGCCATTAAGGAGAATAGCACATAACACTATCTTGAAGTTGCTTATCTCAGTGACGGTGCTGCAAGGTGAGAACCACCAACCTCCCCAAAATTAGGCCTGAGCCAACTGAATGCAATGACACTCCCCAGCACACGTCGAGGGTGTGTAAAAATTGTATCACAGTGCACAATATAAGCACAAATTGTACAGCATGATTAAGAAACTCTTTCTCTTCTTTTCTCCTTTTTTTTTTTTTGATCTTCAGACAGCCAACACGTGTTTCGTCTCTAACAGGGGAAATAGTCCCGCAAGTTTTTCAAGGCTGTATAGGTACAAACAAATAAACAAACCAATGTACTACCTTAAGACCAGGAGTACAAACACTTGAACAAAAGCGGGGCAGGTTTAGAATCACTCGTGTTCCGAACTCGGTAATGCACGAATGGCGGCACGTACTGTGGCAAGAAGTCAGATTTACGGTAAGGGAAGCAGTAGATTAGATAATTAATGCAATGAGCTGTTTTAATTCCTACAGGATGGAGGTGACAACTTCCTAGCCTGAAATACTTCACTGTTCTCTTTCCTGGGAGTTGTTGGCCCATCTCTTCAGGAGGGAGGAAAGCAGTCTTATGGAGCAGGCTCCATGTGTGCCCGGCAATGCACAGGAGTTTTGAAGGCAACAAAGTGGCAGCTTTAGTAAAGCTGCACACGGCAACAAGTTACATTAATTTTACTTGATATACAAGTTGGGCTTAATGTAACGAGTCATTTGATACCTTGGAGTTCCTACTTTGGTCACAACATTCAAGAGACAGCACAGCTGAAGGGTCAGCTCGTAACCGTGTATTTGCCAATTGGGTGACAAAGCCTTTCCACAATAAAATGTTTGTTTCTCGCGTGTTTTACTGCCAGGGCATGTAAAGTACATGTCCTGCCTGTGTCATATGTTGCACCCTGACTTTAGGGCTCGGTAGGCATGCCAGAAGGGAGACCTATACACACGTTCAGGGGAAGTGGTAGCTTTGCCATTGCTTTCAATGGCAAAGTTGGGTTAGCAGTGCACAACAGCACTATACGTCTTCAGTGGCGGACTGGGGAACTTTTATTGCTTGGGGAATCTCTAGGGTGGCACAATGGAGGGTACTCTCCAACTTACATGCCCTGGGTCCCAGGGTACCATTTACTAGGGACGTAGTGATAAATTAGCCTTTTTCAATTGGGTAAAGCCAATTTTATATACACTTTAGGATCAAGGCGCTGGCTCTAAATTCTGTTTAGCAGGGCTCAGTGCAGTCTCAGAGTCGGGAAACCATACACAATAGTTGAACAATTTGGGGGTGATAATACAAAAAGAGGCATTTCCTTGCACATTCCAAAATAGCCAACATGTGTCTAGACATAGCCTGATGGCCATCTTGGAATTATTTCAAATAGCACTCAAGGTATCGACCATCCACTATTGGCTTTATCAAAGCTTGCACTGCAATTCTACAAGCAAGTTAGTAGCCATGGCGGCAGGTGGCTGGTGCATCCTGGACTGAGCTGGAGAGCACATATGGTGGGATGTGAAAGCTTTGATGAGGCATTGGTGGGGAGAAAGATGGATGAAGGGTGCAGGAGAATACAAGGGAGTCATGTGTGATGTAAAAAAATGGTTTGTTACTTGAAAGGGGTGGAAGACCCACTCAGGCAACAACCACAATCCTTGTCAAGGTTAAACACAAACATCACTAAATTAAATTAACCTGTGCTAAATGACCTGGTATCTTGGCACAAAGCAGTCAAGTCTAACTTAGAGGCATTGTGTAAAGTTTTTTATGCAGCAATCAAACAGCAGAAAAGTGAAAACACAACAGAAGAGAAATCCAACACTAATTAAGGAAAATAGAGTCATTTTTAACTATTAAAACATACAAAATGATCAAAATATAATCAGTAGAACTAAATATGTTTTTAAACGTTTTAGGTAAAAATAGAAACAAAAACCTCACAGTGTCTACTATGGGTATCTGGTCATGCTGGGCATCCACAAAGGGGTAGATTTAAGTCTGAAGGATGGAGCAATAACTGTTTACTCCTCCCGCAAAAGGTACTCGACCCGCCATATTTAGAGATGTCTGCTGCCCCTGCAGACATCACTTGCATTTCCAGGAACTGCAGTGATGGCAGTTCAAAAAAATGCATTGTTAGTTGCACAGACAGCTCCATCAACATGAAGGTGCCGTACATCAAACTTACAATTTTATGTATATTTTCAATAGAAAAATACCAAAGTGGGATTTTCTTTTTCAAAATAAAAAACAATGACCTCCTTGCCAAGGTAGCATTCTCCCACGGTGTTGGGGACATTTAACATTTTCAGTGCCTCTTACCAAGATGTTTTGCATACCAGTGATGGGCAGTGAAAACTGGCTATTCCCCCCCCCCCCACTATAACTAGGGTGGGCAGACAGATGCCCAAATGTCTGATGGCCTTTACTCTGTCTGGCCATCATAGGTGTAGGCGGAGGAGACCGAGTAGTCTCCACTGTCTATAAATTGAAAGTCCTCCCTGAGGTAGAAGGACCTTCAGGTAGGCAGAATGGGTACTTTGTTGATGTTGCGATGGAGTGCCCTTTCATCCAACATATATATCAGGCTTAAAGTCACAAGTTCAGGCTGATCATGACGGAGTGCAGGCGAAGCACAAAAACTAATTCAGCCAACTGGAAGTATGCCCTTAACGCGAGGTCTGTGCAGCTCTGCTTTGTGGGTCTTCACATTGCTCGGTGTCAGTACTGATAAATCTTTCAGCTTTGTGATGATGCTTTGTGAGCCTTTGCATTGCTTGGCATTGGATCCGATGAAACCTTTAGCTGGGCACTGGGGCTTAGCTGGGCTTTGCATTGCTCTCTATTGGATCTGATAAAGATTTCAGGTGGCCTTTCTGTGACTTTGCGGGGTACTGCTTCATTTCGCTCTGGATCTGATGGCACCTTCAGTTAGGCAAGGAGAAGCTTTCTTGGATGTCAGTCAAGGGTCCAGGACCTGGGGGTAGTTCTTGGAGATCAGAACTACTTCCAGCAGAACCCAGCAGCAGGATTCAGACAGGTCCAGGCAGTTGCAGGATAGGCCTCTGGAAGCTTGTTGTGTCCCTGTAGCTCAAACTGGAGGTCAGCCAACTGACCTTTGGAGTCACTCTGGGAAGCATGGGATTGAGGCAACCAGGTCCAATCTTCGTTCTCCAGACAGCAAGGCAGTCCTTCAAGTAGCAGGGCAGTCCTTCTTCCAGATCTTCCAGCAGTGTTCTGGTGTGGGGTCTGAGAGTGACACTTTATCCCTAAAGCCAGCGTTTGTGTGGAGGACAACCCCTAGCCCACTCTGAAATCAGTCCTGACCAGTTTTCCTGTCATTTCTGGGTTTGCCTCAAAACCGTCTAGGGGACAAAAACAAGGGCAGATCTTGTGTCATGTTACTTTGTGAGTGCTGTCAGCAAAGCATTTTGAAATGTAAGTGGGGCTGGGCACAGCTCCTCTCCAGCCATTCTGTCAGGAAGGCCCATTCTGTCCACACTTAAGCCCCCTTTGTTCCAGTCTCTGGAAAGAATCAACAACCCACTGCAGGGGAGATAGCCACAGTCATGTGGCATTGTTTACTAGCTTTATATAAGCGTCATTTGTGACTTAAAGTCTGACTATACCATTAAAGATACTTTTAAATTACAATTAATTTCGTGCAAACAACATATCTCTTTTTCCTCCCAATATTAAATTAGCACTTTTTAAATGTAATAGGGCAAACTAGTGTTAGTCAATAGGAGAAATGGACCTTACACCAGTGAAAGTTGACTTTTGGAGATTTTCCCTGTTAAGGCATGTACATCAGTACATGGCCTATTTTTAGGTCTCGCCTAGGCAGCACATGCGCTATCTCTTCGAGACATGTTGTATGCAGAATATGAGGTTTGAGCCCCGCCCATCTGCCGCCCATGTATTTAATTGGCTCCGTTGACTGTCTTATGGAAATGCTTCTTTTGCATTGGTTAATTTATTTAATATTCCTCCTTAGTACCTCCTTTTCTCCTGTTGTATCCTCCCATGAGGAGGGTCCCCATTACATGTGTTCTTACTCTGTATGTTTCATTTACAGTTTGTGAGCACTCTTTTGTTAAGTACTTTTTCGTAGCTGGTGTTGCAGGTATGACACACTCTCCTGCTTCCACAGCCTTCCCTCTGGTCTAACTGCACCGTCACACTACACAGGAGCTAAGATTTGTTACAAGCGCTTCAGTTAGCAGCGTGTTTTATTTCAGCAACACAGCGCCCACCGCGTTTCATCTTTTAACATGATGGCTCTGCTTTTTATATCATTACCACAGCTCTTGCTAGCATGTTGTTTGCTACTGGCATGGAGGGAGCATGCCGGCGCGTAAGGAGGCACGCGACGTGTTTTATTTCATCAACATGGCAACCAGCGCATTTTATCTTTTAACATGGCGGACGCACTTTTTATTTCATTACCACAGCTTTTGCCAGCGTGCTGTTTGTTACTTTCATGGTGGCAGCATGCAGGCACTTCAGGAAATGAACGGTGTGTTTTCTGTCATCAACACAGCGCCTGCCGTGTGTTGTCTCCACACAGGGGATCGATTGGGATAGGAAAGCACAGAAGCGAACTAATCCCTAATCATCAAAAAATTGACAATGTGTACGTCTGGGTGTCAAAAGGAACAGGACAGACAGATCTCATGTATCTAAGTTGTGTCCTGTGCACTCACTTGTATATATATGTGATGAAGCTGCCAGGGAAGGGATCCTTTTAGGACAAGAATTCTCACTCCCCCGAGGATGCATGCTTCATCATTGGGTTCCCTCCTAACAACCGAACTGCAAAGTCCATGGTGTGGGCTACAACTCCCCAATGGGGAGAAGCTCTGAGGTGTTTTCCAAAGATGAGCGATGAAAAGGATTTAAATCTTTTAACATGGCAGCTACGCTTTTTTTTCATCATCACAGCTCTTGCCAGAGCAGGATTGTTAAATGCTTGCCAACACAAAAACAGAAGTAAAAAACGTTGTCATTAACAACGCCAATAGCTTGAACTTTCACCAAAGCGAGACTGAGTGCATTGAAAATGCTAGTTAAATACAATGCACCTTGCCCTATGATTCTTAAGAGGTGAATTAGAAGTATCAAAAAGGAAGGTTTAGGCCTGGCAAAAGGTTTATTTAAACTGGAATTGCGATACTGTGCACTCAGGAATCTGCATGTAAACAAATTAATCACAATTGGACTTGCGATGTGTGCTGTCCTCAAAACGGACCTTCCTGTGTCCGTGTAAATATAACTATAGATTAGAGATCCAATGGTTAACTAGATTCAGAATGCATGACGAAGAGCAGTACGTGGGCTGAGTTCATACATAGCAATCTAAAATTAATAAATTGAAACTATTGTGAAACATCATATGTTACATTATTTATTAATAACATAACCCAATTGGTTTTGGTTAATACAAGTCAAACAATTGTTAATCAGCATATGATACTCTCACAGTGAGTGACAAAATGAATGTTGAATTCTACATAAACAGTTGTGTTGATATAACCCAATACATTTTGGGTGGTAGCACCCTTCATCAGGGCATACCTGTAAAAGGATAAACGTAACATCAAGTTTGTAACAGTTGTTTGGTACAAGGATCATATACTGAAAACACATCAAGAGGGGTGGTGCTTACACGTCAAAAAATAAACGAGGAATCAACCTCTGCAGGATAATTGTATGAGGTTGAAACATGTAAGATTAAAACCATGCAACCAGTGCCACGAAGAACCCAACTTAAATTCAGATGGGCTCAACATGCTGACTTACTGGATAGCGTTGAGGAATCTGTGATGCCAGAACAAATGCTGTGGTGTAAAATATGTGTGGCCTCAAATGAATTTGTGGAATACAGGAATCCAAAGTATACAGTGAATGTCAAACAAGAAACAATTGCTTGTGTCACCACAATTCAAAGCATGCAATTAAGAGGCTATTTTCTAACAGAAATAAGAACTCAGCTGATATATATGTATCACATTGAAAAACAGTCTACAGTGACCAGCATGCACCATTGTGAAAGAAATGAATGATGCTACTCACTAAAAGTATGTGCTGAAATGTCCAATCAAGATTGCCTCTAAATTCAGCCAAGTATCGATTTGCAAAACAATTATTCTGGAAATATAAAGTTGAAGGGTAAATGACACTGGAAATATGAGGTGACACTGTTAAGTTAAAGAAGAAATGGTATGTACGCATACCTACTACAAAATACTGAATGGGGTCAACTGAAATGACCACACACTGTTCAAAATGAATATAAGCAGCCTCAGTAAATGCTGAGGGAAATACTGCAAAATCCTATGGTATGCAGGGTAAAGGGAGGGAAATTAATTCTAGACACACACCCATAATCAGGATAAAAGAACAGATTTAGGCAACAATGGTAACCTTACCTGTGCCAATCCTACCACGAGGCCTCGTGATGAACACCAAGGTGTCAGTGATGGAGAAATCCACCAGAGGATGCACCATGCTTGTTTATAAGCGCAATGTGCGTGCCACGTGATACCAACTGACATGAAGGTCAGACTATCATTAGGCTTATAAAGTGAGGTGAATATTGTAATGTTTAGGGCCCTAGGCCCTCATGCAGCCCTACAACGGACACATGCACATAGCTGGGGTAACTAGAACTGTCCCAGTGCACGTGCACCCAGCCTCTTTTAATGACAGGGAAACCTGACCGGTGACATCTGTGATGGATGGGTGAGTGTAGAGTCCAGCCCTCTGGGAGTGGCTGCTTACATCATGCATACGCTGGAACACACGAACATGCCCAGCAGATCACTACATCCATCCCAAAACAGATAAACAAGGTTCAACTTATGGGAAAGAACAAACATCAAAACAAAACACCACAGAGTCAGCTGCAGCCCGTGCAGCTAAGAGCGGTGGGAGGGGGATTCCAACAGACGAGGCTGAGGGAAAATTAAATAAATAATTAATTTTCCCTCGTCCTCGTCTGTCGAAATTCTCCCCACCTGTCCCCACCACCATACCTGCACGGGCTGAGGCTGCACTGAGTCTCTTCAGGCAGTCCACATAGGCACTGCTGCTCTGTCCCACCTAGTCTCACAGTGTTGGCATCTACTTACACAGTTCACCTGGATAGTGCCTCAGGAGCTATGGTGGAGTCTGCTGTAGAGATATCTTTGAAAATGCCCTCTCTCCATGGAAAGCCAATCTATAAAGACAGAGTTTGACACTGATGGATGGGAGTGTTCCCTGAAGGCCATGGTGCTTCCCATTGCCCATTGGTGGAACTGCTTCAGACTTCCCTCTCGTCCCAGGACTCCTCTCTCACAGGAACTTCCTTGAGGCCCTTTCTGCCGGGCTGCCACATGACTGAGTGAATGCCTCTCGTAGGCTGCGCGAAAGGGTCCCTGAGGAACTGCCAACAGGACCACATCCAAGTTGTGTGTGCAGCCACCAAGCGTGGTTGTCTCAGGGTTTGTGTGCTCTGACTTTCAGGACTCCGGTGCACGTGCCTTCATTAGATAGTGTTTGGGTGACCAGTCTCTGTCTACGACCTTAGTGCTTTCTGGTGCCTGTCGTGGAGCTACTGCAGATGTATCTCTCGTGTCGGGATTCCCCTCTTACCGGAATTCACTTTAGGTCCTTGCCCCTTGATAGCCATGGTCTGTGTGCATTGTTCGGAACCTCTTTTAGGCCGCACGACCAAAGTCACTGACGAAGTCTGAACAGGACCACGACCAAGTCTCTTGTTCAACCCCAAGGGTGGATAATATAAATGGTTGAGTATGCTCTCTATGGCAGACTTCAGGTTCCCTGGGTATAACAGATGGTTTCTGGGTGGCCAGCCTCCCACTACAGCAGGGACGCCTTGTCAACTTCTGGTTGTTTTGCAGGTGTATAGCTCCACTTGGGTGGTGCAATTCTCCTTAGGTGACTTATATGATGCACTTGATACTAATGACAATTACCGATGACTGTCAGTGGCCTTCCATGTGACAAGTCTGTCGCAGTCTTTTCTCTCCTCTGCTTCCATGTTCTTCTTTGTGATGTGATACTATAGCCTTGTTCCACATTCTTCTGCTCATCGCTATTACGTGTGAAATGGCATCATGCCACTCTTCTTCTATTCGTTCGTCTTTTTCTTCCAGATGTGGCATTATGACTTATTGCCATGCTCTTCTTCCTTTAGCTCTACCATGATGTGGCATTATGCCATGCTCTTCTCCCTTTTGACCAGGCCTCTCGTGTGATGTGTGTTTCACACGGACCTCCCTGGTAATTTCCTACTCCTAGGACTGATTCTCTTCTCCCCTGTCTCCTGACCGGCATCGTGCTTTGACCTTCTCTTCACAGGGACTTCCCTGGTCATGTCCTGTCCTCTCCATCGAACCTGGCTCTTGTCCTGTTGGTAGGACATGGCACTTCTCCTCGTGGGTCTCTCACAGGTCTTCTTTAACCTCTTGGACCTCTCACAAGTCCTGTCCCTTCCCTTAGGGATCTTCTTGGTGCTCCACTGCATGACCTGAGAGTCACCCTTCTTCCTTTGCCTCTTCTTCACTCGAGGATGCACTGCCTTGTGGCTAAGCCATTGCAGCTCTTAGTCCTGCCCAAGTGGGGCATGCTTGTCAAGGTCAGTCACTCCGTGAGCCATGCTCGATGTGCCAACATGGGCCATTCTCTGCAGGAGTGGCCAACTGATGTGGCTTCTTCCATGTGCCACTCCTTCTTGTTCTCCGAGGGCCGTCTCTGTCTCCTCGGCTCCTGCTCGTGCTGCAAGGATTCTGGATCCAGCCCTATGTGCACCTCTAACTTCGCGCTCTTGGTCCTTCTTCATGGGTGTTCTCTTCTGGAGCTTAGCATGACCATTCTCCTGGTTTGTGGTGGTGGATGTTCAAAACTGGGGGTGGCATCAGACAGCCACTGGGGAAAGTGTGCACAGAAAACGTTCTCCTCATGCCTTTTGTGGAGCTTGCTGCTATGCCTTTGCTGTGCTTCCTGGGACATAGCTGTCTTTGATTCCATTCCCTCCGCTGAACCTTTCCATTCCCAGGGCTACTCCTCCCAGGCTCTACAGTCTTTTGTTTGTATGCTCCTTTCAGCCCTGCGGTTGCAGTTTCATTGCACACACAGGCCGCATGGAGGCTGAAACTGCAATCAGACAGAGCTGGTACATTACCTTCATGCAGGTGCACTTCCCACATTAACTGTAGGCCACAGCAGCCTTCCCTGTGCTGCGGGCTCTTTCTCTAGTCACTGTTCCCTTTACACTGCACGGCCTCTAGTTGGTGCTGTCAAAACTTCTCTTACCCTGCAAGCACCTCTCACACGACACAGTGGCTTTGAGCAGGCTGCGCCGCTCTCACCTTCTGAGCGGACGACTATCTTCCATGCTTTTTCTCTCCTGCTGGTGGTGTCCTCCTACCTACTACAGGCATAGCAAGGTTGCGCTTCACTCAGGCCCCAAGCACGCCTCTTCTGCACCGCTTAGCACCTATCATGTGGGTGGCAGCCGCTTTACTTGCACTCCCTTACCGGGGCAGCCTGTCAAATGTCATGCAGTCTTTCTCTCTTCTCTGCAGGGCACTGTGTGCCTCGGTAAGCAGCCAGCGATTTCTCTTGCAGGCCACTGCACTGCTTTCATCCCAGTGAGCTGCAGGGGCTGCTTTTGCTGGTGCTTGGGCCAGGTGCATGGGTGCAATGTTCTCACCCCCCGCGGGCATTTCAGATGGGGGTGTGCAGGTCAGGATTCCGAGACGCTTCTAGCTTGGTGCTCGCAACAACGCTTTACCCCCCTTTACAGAAGTCTTTCTCACCTGTTGCACATCAGTCTACCTGGGGCTCACCTCATGCCTGCGGGTGACCCGACACTGGTCAGGACTGGTGGCAGAGTTTGCTTTAGACACAAGATACACTCTGTCCCTATGGACACCTTCCAAGCGGTCATACCCGCTTATTGCCATTGTAATGTTCAGGGCCATAGATCCTCATGCAGCCATACAAAGGACATGTAGTTGGGGTAACAAGAACGGGCCCAGGGCACGTGTGCCTGATCCCTTTTATTGGCAGGGTCATCTGACCGGTGTCACCTGTGATGTATGGGCGTGGGGTGAGTGTAGATGCCAGCCCTCTGCGAGTGGTTTGTTACATAGGGCATATGCTGGAACACTAAAACGTGTTCAGCAGGTCACTACAAATATATGACAAACACACCGTGAGCAAAGGAAAAAAAGACCCAAATGCCGTACTACTAGAAATTGTAAATATAAAAAATAATGAAACCTATTTTTGTAATTCAATCCTTTAATTGTGAACAATGTAACCCACTGGAACTGCACCGGGTACACACATTGCATCATGTTGTTTTCATTATTTTTTATATTTACAATTTCTAGCAGTACGGCATTTGGGTCTTTTTTTCCTTTGCTCACGGTGTGTTTGTCATATATTTTATATCAGGAATGAAGGCTTACGATTATGCTTCTCTTTATTTGATAGAAATACACAGCAGCCAATCAAACTTTCAACTACATAACCCATGAGGCCCCATGGCTCCTTTCCCCCGCCAATCATATGGGGCCATAATTGTCAATAAATGCCCATCAGACAGTTGTCCTTCCTTTTTCTTTGCTGCTGCAGCAGCTCAGCTAGGTGCATTATTTACTCTGGTTATGTCATAATATTCATTTACATAATTGTTTTATTGCTGCAAGTGTGGACGTTTTCTTTGCCATTTATTTATTTAAAATTAATTGTTAGTTTGTGACGATCAAGCGCTCATGCTCATGGGGTTGTCGAGTCCCCAATCGTCAGACCGCCTGTGGAGCAGGACTGAGGCGCTCTGCATGTTCAAGAGAGAGAGAGACCTTTTTTTCTCTCTATGGACCTCGCGCACGCTGCCAGTGGTAAAGCAGAAAAAATCTCAAGGGAACATATCGTAGTACAGAAGAACAAAGAGCAGAAAGCTCCTTTGGAGGTAAGATTTATAACCACGTACAACAGTGAATCGAATGCTGTGATAAAGATCCTTAACAAACACTGGCATTTGATTAAAACTAATCCTGTGATAGAGAAAATTGTGCCTACATATCGGAAATCTAAATCCCTTAAGGACTTTCTGGTTCACAGTTATGGCAAAAATTCTTCCAGCAGAAGGGGTTGGCTACAAGGACAGGAAGGTTTCCACAAGTGTGGGCATTGCAAGGCCTGTCGAGGCAGCAAGAGTAGAAGGGAATACGTGCTACCCACTGGACAAACCAGGCCTAGCAATAAATCAATAACATTTGGGAATGATTATGTAGTGTATGTGCTGGAATGTCCTTGTGGTTATCAATATGTTGGCAGCACTATTTGCCCAGTGAAAAAGAGGGGCTTAGAGCATTATCGAGCAATCAAAAATTGTGATGTCAATTATCCCGTAGTGAGACACTGGAAGAGATTCCATGAGCATAATGCTGATTTATTGTTCTATTTTGGCATTGACAGTGTCCCGTAGAATGTCCGTGGTGGACACAGGGAGAGAAAACTGAGAAGTCTGGGGTCGGAGTACATAATCCTGCTTGGGAGCAAATCCCCGGGAGGCCTTAATGAGGATGAGGAATTTTATGTGCATATTGGCTTACTCGAGGACAAGACAAGAACACTAGAACTGATACTACAGCTGTCGAATAAGATGACAGACTAATACTCTGGATTTATATCACATTTGGGACGTATTACTGTACTGCCCTCACCTGCATACTGTGTGGGTTGGAATTATCACCACATTAGAACATTTTACCAACATTGGACTCAGGAGCCTTGAAAAAGTTGCGGGGTTAATCTCCATGTTGGTGACGAAACACGTGTTGGCATGTAAATCTGTATGTAAAGACCAAAAAGGAGAGAAAAAAAGAAGCAAAAAAGAATAAAAGAACCTAAGAAATGTGTTCAATATATTTGTTGCACTGTCTTGACTTACTGTGGCTACAGCCGTCAAACCCTTATATTTGTTGTGTGCTGGGGCTATTGTTTTTCTTGTATTACAAGTGTAGCACAGGCTGCACGAGTTTGGGGGAAGCTGGTGGTTCTCCAACTCCTTACAGCACCATTTACTGATATATACGCACAGATAGTGGGTTACATCACCTTTGTAGCGCCGTTCCCCTAAAAAAGTATACCACTGTCCTTTCAATTTTGGCTGATATGACATTAACTAGATGACAATTATAATATCTCAGTGAAGTTCTCTTTCCTGTATTTCGTTTTCTCCATCATAGTTTTTCTACACTTGTTCTATCTTTCAGATCTCATCTGCGACATAAAAGTTATTTTCTCGTTTGTGTTTTTTATACTCCCCCACCCGGCCCCCACCGCCCTTTCTCTTCATGTCTTTACATGTGTGCTATTTCGTTATTCACGAAGTAAATATGCAGCTACAATGTTCACTTTTTTGCTATGGCTTTTTGGAACTTTATGAATAGTGGTGGCAATTTTTGTTCTCGAGTTTTGTTAACTTGGTGCTAGCCTTTCATAAAATTGGATTGTTCCATGGGGTGGACATGGTGAATGAAAATTTCACTTATCTGATTCTGGTTCTCTTTGATTACTCATGTTTAACTAGGTGGCGGGCTTAAAGTAAACCTTTCTGACTATTTAGACAGTGTGAATTGTTTTTCTGCCACTTGGCAGGTTTGTCATTTTGTAAATAGTGCTACTTGGCTAATATTTGTGGCTAAAGCCACTTGGCGTGACTATCGAGACATTGCATATGCGCAAATGCTTGTAAATAAGATGGAATCGTTTTAAAAGTGAATTTAAAATGTGACCTGCTACTGAGTGTTCTCAAATGCATTTGTTAAATTAATGAGCCAGATAGTGGCCATTAATACATAAGTATATATATATTCACTGAAAAAACCATAGGTTTCAGGGGTGTTATAGTCAGCTGGACTTTTCACTTGTACAAAACCATTGAAATTCCCCCGTTATCGTTAGTTCAGCTAACTATAAATCGCGCGCCCGCAATGCACTGCTGATGACGTCACATATTACATCACTCATGACATGGTCAGTGACATCACTCATGACATCACTGATGACATCTCAAATGACATCACTGATGACTTCATCCAGTGAATGTGTGTTTTTCTGAAAATTAAATATGTTTTATATATGTATATCTCAAGGTCGATGGAAGAATAAATGGGTATATAAGTGTCTAAATGGATGATTTGTTTTTGAAAAATTGATTGTGTAACTGACTGATTAAGTGTATCATAGTGAATACATGGCTTAGTGAGTAATGTTTAAATATGTAAATATCTGTATCAGTCTCTCACTTTGTGTATTAGTGGCTGCATGGGTTGGTGAGTAGCTACATGGGTGTCTATATAGGTTATTAGTTGGTTTTTTGAGTATCAGTCTGAGTGTCTGCATGGTTCGGTGGGGGGTATTACGTAGTGCATAGGTGCATGAATGAGTGACTCACTGTTTGTATGTGTTGAAGACAGCATGTGTGCAGGACTGTATGGGTGGATGAGTGTGTGTATGGGTGTGTTAGTGAGTGAATGACTGTCTCAATAGTGTCTTTATGAGTAACTACATATGTTTTAAATTAGTATATGTGACTATTGGTGTATATAAGTGAGTATATGTGAGAGTGAGAGATTGAAAGAGTTCCTGTATGAATAAGTATGTGTTTCTATAAGTGATTGTTTAAAAGACTAAGTATGTGTAAGTTTCCGTAGAAGTAAGTGTGGTGGTGTGTGTATAACTGTATATGCAAGTAAATGTATGTTTGATTCTTTATTAGCATGAGTGACTATGTGTGTGAGTAACTCTATGGATGAGTGGCATTGTGTAACAGGATTATAGGTGTATGAGTACATATGATGAGTGAGTACATGTATGAGAGACTGTATAGGACTGTTGGTGAATGAGTGGATGTGGATGTGGATCTTAGAATTACTGAAGAGGTTGTTGTAACTGGTATTGGTATGTCCATTGTTTTGAAAATTCTAGTCTCTATTTTTGAATGTGTGTATCAAAGGTTATATTAGGGTGAGAGGAGGTCTGCCACTCTATCACAAGGATGATGTCATCAGTGATGTCATTTGAGATGTCATCAGTGATGTCATGAATGATGTCACTGACCATGTCATGAGTGATGTAATATGTGACGTCATCAGCAGTGCATTGCGGGCGTGCGAGTTATAGTTAGCTGAACTAACTATAACGGGGGAATTTCAATGGTTTTGTACAAGTGAAAAGTCCTGCTAACTATAACACCCCTGAAACCTATGTTTTTTTCAGTGAATTTCTGAGGTTTTTTAAATGCTAATTCCTAACTATAACGTGCCTGAAACCTATGGTTTTTTCTGTGAATTTCAAAGGTTTCTTAAATGCTAATTTCTAACTATGCCTACAGAGATAGGACATGTGAAGAAAGAAGAAAAAATGCACAGAAAGAAAAAAAAGAAGTGCAGAAAGAAGCAACAGAAGTCCTCAAAGTCGAAGAAAAGTGCAGGAAGAAGGATAACGTGCAGAAAGAACAAAAAGAAGAGCAGAAAGAAGCCTTGTTGCAAAATCATCCTGTACCCTCAACTTTTTCAGACGGATTCTGGTAGTAACTGAGTCTGACTAACCAGTCCTAGAGCCAGTACTATGTTAAAAGACACTTAGAATACAGTGAAAACACCTACATACACTAGGGAACATTATGCGTTGGTGTCCCCCTGTGATTAGCATGACCTCCTCTGTAAGCCCCTAGTATATAATAGGGCAGGGGGATTAAAACTACCTCTTAAAACAGGCCACAGGGCGTTTTTGCACACGTTAACTCAGGCCCCGTCCCCTCCCTTCACCACTGTGTAAACACGCCCTCTGTCCGTTTTTAGTTGGGAGATTAAGTTCATTTGAATCCTGAGGGTCCCTAGGGTCCAACTAGCCTACTAGGTACCTCCAGTAAGTGCCACAGAGCTGCGTTGCAGAGAGGTGTAAAAAGTGGCACGGCCTGGACCACCTCTCTGCAATGCAGCTCAGTGGCGCTTACTGGAAGCACTTGGTGGGCTAGTTAGCCCCCAGGGGCCCTCAGTATTGAAGGGAAATTATATCCCCAATTTAAAACGTGCCATAGTGCTGTTTGCACACGTCACCTCAGGCCCCGTCCCCTCCCTTCACCACTGTGTAAACGCGCCCTGTGGCTGTTCTAAGTTGAGAGATTAAGTACCCTTGAATCCTAAGGGTCCCTAGGGTCAAACTAGACCACTAGGTACCTCCAGTAAGCGCCACAGAGCTGCGTTGCAGAGAGGTGTAAAAAGGGGCTTGGCCCCAGAACACCTGTCTGCAGCGCAGCTCCCTGGCGCATACTGGAGATGCCTGTTGAGCTAGTTGGCCCTCAGGGACCCTCAGTATTGAAGAGGAATTAATTCCCCAACTTAGAACTCGCCAGGGGGCGCGTTTGCAGAGTGCTGCAAGGAGGGGGCGTGGCCTCCGGCACGATGCCAGTCTTTTATTTATTTTAATTTTTTAAGAAGGGGGGCTGTGTGGTTCCCCTTCTTATTCTAATTTATTGGCCCTGATGACCCCATCCCCCAGGGCCTGTCTCCTAATTATATTTTTTTTACCCCAATCCCCAGGGCCGGCCACTGTTTTTTATTATTTTTAAAAAATATATATTTATAGACACACCTAGGACACGCTGGACAAACCGTACGTACCTATCACCATGACGATTTGCGTGATATTCATTAAAAGGCGACTATGCATACAATGAATCCACGTGGAATGTATTTACACTACTAGTGAAGCTCTGACATGTCTGATGCCCTACCGTGCCTAATCCCGGTAGACACCCTTGTCGTTTATTTTTACAAACATGGGTAGCTATTGACGGGCACATTTAATACACATGCACACCAAGCCATTCAAAGGGGATTCGACAAAAATTCGATCAAAACTATGCAAGAAACCCCCCTCACGGTTAATAAAACACACATCCACTGCCGGATGTGTAATACTTTTTATTTTACTCTCTGGAAAGGGGACGAACATCACTTGAGAGACACAGCGTGCTCCTGGCAGAGCCCAATGCTGTGTTACACCCACCATTGCCTGCTAAGTGCCACACACCTCTGTGTTGTATTCCACTAGCTAGTGCATATGCTATGACACTCTCTAGCCCATGTGCACTGTAACACCACCCCGTTAATATGTCATGCCACACTTGTCTTCGCACGGGTTATATTGCCCCATCTAACGTGCCTTCCTCGATGCCTATGTTATAACGCACAGTGCTATGCCATACATATTACAATCTGGGATCCATATCTTTGTCACAGTGCATATGCAACGTTACACTCCCCAGCACATATTTTATATTACAACTTTAGAGACTAGTTAGGTTACACAACACTGCCCTGTGCATATTACACTCCAAGGCGCATATCGCATAGCACGCGCTAGTGCCTGTGCTATCTCGCGCTCTCCAATGAATCTGTCATTGCGCACAATGTATTGCATATTATATTTCACGCCCGGTTCATCTTATATCACACTTTTTGGTGCATAGTTTATACCATACACTATATCTAGTTTTCATTTTCGATCGTGCTCTCAGGACTATGTTCTATATAACACTGTGTTCACCTACCCTTTTCACGGGCATTACATTTTGCGATATGGGGTGGAGGGTCAGGGGGTGTTTCTGCCAAGTGAGTCACAGTCACAAACGTCCTCTTCTTCCTGAATAAAAGTGAGATTATGCTGCATACTTGTTCATATTTTAAGTAGTTCGCACAGACACACATTTTAAAAACAATAAAGTTCCTAATACCCGCCTTCTCTGAACAGTTAGCTTGCTGCCCCATCCCCCTCCTCCTTATCCTCTGTTGTGTGAATCCATGGACTAGCCTCCTCCCTCCTGCCATGCATGGTCTGATGTGCTGCCACTGCCCTCAATTTAGTATGATGTACCAGTCCACTCCTCCTGCCCTCCATTGCCCAATTCTATGCCCCATCATTGACCTCCTGCTTAAACTCTGTGCTTAGCTTGCTGCCCCTATTCTCCTTCCCCCTGCCCTCCGATGTCTTTGTGCATGCCCGTGCTCCATCCTTTTTGCCCACCATGTTCCATGGAACTGCCACTCCTATCTACTCTGAGTGTTCTGTTGAGCTTTTTTTCACACAAGGAGAGTGAGAGAATAAACAATCCAGTTGCGTTCTCCCAAGCAAACTTTTTATCACTATGAGCAACTGTTGTCAAACTGTAAACCCACGAGGACTACAGTTGTGCTGAGAAATTGCTACGATGTTTTCTGTTCTTTTTCCTTTGTCGGGTGGAATATCAAAGATATTGAAGAAGACGCCTCACTCACATAATAGTGACATGCTTCATCATAGGCGTTTTCTCCACACCCAGATAAGGTGGTACTATCCGGGCGGACTCAACCAAGGATGTATTGGGAGTTCTTATATAAGCTGATAACTGGTTAAGCAGGGAATCAGATATTTTAATAAAGTAAAAATACCTACGAGTATACCCCGGTCGATCCTTTATTCTGGGGTACTTGTGTTACCATTAAAATCATGTGTTTGGGTTCTTTTGAACATAATTTTATTCAAATGTACCCTCATATAAGTGCCAACATGTTTCGGCCCACGTTGATAGCCCTATCGGGTCTGGGGCCTTCGTCAGGGCGTTGTATTTCTGATCCTTAATTTAAGGTCCCTGCCTTGTCTTTACGCATATACTGCATGCATACCACTCATGAGGCCTAATGCACTCACCTATAATTCTTGTACTCGAACTCCAGTAGATTTTCTATAAGAGTAGAGACGAGAAAAAAGGATATACACGTATGTCCATAGTTATATGCATCTTTATGCTAATGTGCCTTTATCATACTATTATTCACTTTTGTAGTGTTGAGTGTATGTGTACACCACCCGACTAAGTGCTCACTATTTCGGTGCGGGTAAACATTTGTTTACCTATTCAAATTAAATTACCACTTTCTATATTTCTTCCACCACACTCTGTGATTCGTTAAAAAACTTTTTATAAAAAACTATTCATTGTGAAACAAGTTTCCCACGTGAATCTGTGCAACTTTATCTTACAAATCACACGTGTGCTATTGTGTTTTCGTTTCTACAATTTGCTGTAGGTTATTGTGCTCCGTGAGTTGTTAACGAACTCTCATGATGTCCTAATTTGTTTTGTTTTTATGTCTGCCATTTTAAAACATACTGTGTTTCTTTGAATTTTCGTAATGTTTCTCACCTACTGGTGGATGCTTGATAGCACCACGCAGGAATCGTATGTCCTGTAGTCACACACTGCATGAAACAGATAGTAATTATAAAAAGCCCCTATCTGTTAGATTTAGGAGATACGTTTCACACTATATAATCGTGTTCTCAACTTCTCAATATTTCGACTTACTTAGACTGTGCTTCTTTTATCTTTTATTTTTTTCTGACTTCAGTTTAAATGGTACATGGTTAACACAATGGCCTCTATACGAATCACGAGACGCTTGGTTTTGGATCGTTTAAAGAACCCTAGTGCAACCCTTTCGGCAGCGCATCAGTTACTTGTGTTATTGCCTGTGTCTGTTTTTCCTGCAACTTCTTGCTGTCAGTCTCATGAATACGGGACAGCAAGTTGGGTTTATTTTATGGGCCGACCGGTTACTAAACGAGAACTTTGAATACAATTAGATTCACCGTGCCTCGCTTGCATCCTTAGGTGTTCAATTTAGCGTATTTCGAAGTATTGATGCAAAAGTCACGGGGTTGTGTTAACATAAAGTATCTACGGTATACTGGATAAGGTTGCGTTAAGTAATCTAAATCACTCATTTCTACAACATCGTGACTTACTTCGTCAAGGATTCGCCACCGCTTGTCCACCTACTAGGCACACCTCCTGCCGTCGAGTACATCACGGTTATGGTGGGCATCTTAAATAGTGGTTGCATTTCAAACGGCGTGTTCTTCTATCCAAAAGATCGTTCTCTCTATGGTTGTTTTGGGGAATTCTGGTCTGTAAGGTGACGCATACGTTCCGTTCTCTAGAGACTTCTGGGTGTTGCAGTCCTCTGTTTTTCCGAGTTTTTTAAATTGTTTTATTTTTATCGATACCAGACTTTATTTTTCTTCGTTAATGTCTACAAACTCTCTGCCTTAAATATAAATATGGCGAATTTGGTATAAGCGTGACGAATTCAGTTTGATACTTAATTTTTTCTTCTTTCGTGTTGTATGGTATTATTGCATTTGCCCACGTTTATATGTTACGGGATTTTTTAAAATATTAGATTTTACTAATCTTACATTTTTCTTCATGGATGTATAATTTTTTTGAGTGTACATATGCCCCAGAATTTTGTCGTTTTTATTTCTATTTTCATTCTTTAAATTTTTACAAAAACCGACTTGAGGCTTGCATTTATTCATGTGTAGAGCTTGCTACCGCCCTTATATGTTATAATACCCAATTCTTGTGTTTATTGTTTCCCAGACCACTTTATGCTTACTGGCATTCTCTCCAAAAAAATGTTGTACAGGCCATAGTTTGCAATATAATTAATTATGTCAGTGAAGTCCACTGGATTTCCTCGTTCAGACCTTGTGTTGCACTTGAAAGGCGGTAAATCCACCTTTGTTCCAGTTTAAATAATTGTTTTTCGGTGCAGCTGCTTGGTAGATTTTCGATCACTGTCCATGTAAAATCGTTCTCATTGTGGTTGTTGGTTTGGAAATGGCGCATCATTTTGGTGATTGTCTTTCCACATCTGAATGTACTTCGATGTTCATTAATTCTGATTTTTACTTTTCGGGTGGTCATTCCTATATACATCTTCCTACAGGTGCATGTCATCAAATAGACCACATTTTGACTGTTGCAATTACTAAAACTTCGCTGTTCCCAGGGAGTTTTTAGGCCCACGTCAATCTCTTTGCTTTTTTTTGTCAGACTTCATACATTACAGGAGCCACATGGAAAGTGTCCAACTACCTCCGGTAGGTTCCATAAGGTATTTTGTTTGCATTCTTTTCTTTTTAGGGCGGGTATGGACCACAGAGTCCTTTATTGATTTCCCTCTTTTGAAGGCGAACATCGTTTTTTCAAAAATGTTCTGTTGAGCTGCCACTCCCCTCCCACCTGCCTAGCATTGTCAGATGACTGTAACCTGTCCCTGCCACCTCCACCCTGCCTGTCCACATGCCATGCCCCTATCCTCTTCCTCCTGTCCTACATGGTCCATTGTACTGCCACACCCTTCTGCCCTCCCTGGTCTGTTGTGCTGCAACTGCTCCTCCTGCCTGCCCTGTGCGGTCTGTTGTGAGGCCCCTTCCCCTGAACTTTCTTGTCTGTGCACAGGTCCTGACCCTCCTTTCTATCCTCCATCGTCCTTTGTGCATGCCCCTGCACCCTCCTTCTTGCCCATCATAGCCATTGTGCTGCCACTAACCCTCCCACTTGCCATGCATGGTCTTCTGTGCTGCCATGGCCCCTCCCACCTTCCCTGTGTGGTCAGTTAGCTGCCCCTGACCCCCTCCCACCTTCCCTCCATGGTCTGTGTGTATGCCATCACAGTCTCACTGTTGCTCTTCATGGTGTGTCTTGCTTCTAGTGCCCATCCTGCCTGACATCCATGGCTATCTTGCTGCTCCTGCTCCTGCCCTGCCCCCTTGCCCCCAGTCCTCCGTTTACATGTGCAGACCCCTACTCCCTCCCTCCTGGCTTGTCTGTTCCATTGTAATGCCCCTGATCCGTCCCTCCTCCCCTGTATGGTCTGTTATGCTGCAGCTTTCTCTCCTGTCTGTCCATTATGGTCAGCTAGCTACCATTGCCTCTTGCCCCTCTGTTCTCTGTTGTCCATGTGCATGGTCCTGTCCCCTCCCTCTTGCTTTCTATGGATTGTTGTGCTGCACTCCCGTCCCGCATGCCCTGTGTGGTGTATTGTGCTGCTGCAAACCCTGATGCCTGCCCTGCAGGGTCAGTTTGGTGCACCTCTCCATGTCCCTCCTGTCCTCTGTTATCCAAGTCCATGTCCCTACCCCATTTCCTTCCATGATCCAATGTGCCATACTTGCGAACATTTTGAACTTGGTAAGAGGGAGATTTTGAAAAAAAACTGGGGTATTGATTTTCCCCTTTGAGCCACATTGAAAAAGAGGAGATTGTAGACAGGAGACAGATCAAATAAAGCCCATTTGAGCTTAAAAACATTGGACGTTTCCTGGCTGAATCGGGTCTGTTGGCATGTATGGTTGTACTACCATTGCCTCTTCCTTCTGCCCACAATGGTCTATTACATTGCCACAGCCTCTCTTGCAAGTCCTGTATTGTTGGTTTGTTGCCCCTGCCCCCCTTTCCACTGCCCTCCATAGTCTGTTGTGCTGCCACGGCCCTTCCTGCCTGCTCAGTGTGGTTAAATTGTTGCCTTTGCACCCTCCTACCTGCCTTCAATTTTCAGAGTCTGTGCCCCTGGCCTCTGCCTCTCAACAATATCCTAATAAACAACTAGATTGCTAACATTCTATATTTATTACAAAAGTGTGGAACGCCTGACGTCATCTTGATGTAATCAAAACTGTAATAACTAGAGCATTTCCTTTAGAAATTACATATATGAGAGGGTCTTATTGGCATCAAAATTATGGTTAGTGCTCTAAAAGACTAAAACTACTGTTCACCGTGGAAGTCTGCTCCTGGTATTAAAAGTGCATGTTTCAGTCTGCATGTCAGAATTTTTTAATGAAATAGAAGAGGATTTGAGAAGTCACTCAAAATGGGTTCTCATTTTCTTTCTTCAGCATTAATCATAATTTCTATGGCAAAATGAACCCCCTCATTGTGTTCCGTTTTAAATTAAATGTTTTAAGTGTTACCAGTTTATTCCAATCAAGATGGCTTCAGGTGTGCCATACTTTTGTCATAATGAAGACAGTAAGCGCTCTAGTTGTTTTTAAGAACACTCTGGGACATTCTGTCATTGGGCTATACTTGGGCTACATCTGGGTGATATTTGGACTACATTTGGGCTCTTTTGTCTCTGGTGGCCATGAACCCCCTCATTTTGTTCCTTTTTAAATTAAATGTTTTAAGAGTTACCACTTTAATCCAAGCAAGATGGCTTCAGGTGTGCCATACGTTTATCATAAGTAGGACTGTTAGCGCTCTAGTTGTTCTTTGGAACACTCTGGGAAGCTGCAGTAGAACACAAAGGAATCAACTGACAGTCTCTGCCCTTGTTGGATGTACATGTTTTACTGAGAATGTCAGACTTCATTCTCACATGACCGAGAAAGATAATGTGAATTTACAGAAAATAAGCTCTCAGTTTAGCTTATAGATCACCTTCCAAACCTCTGTGGGAAAAGCATGAGAAAATATTTTTCTCTCAATCATGATATCCCAGCAGAAGGCTTTTTCACATGGTGAAATCACCTTAGAACATACCACAATTCCTAAAATGAATATGGTACCATCAACAAATGATTTATAATGTAACTAAAGTCTTAAAACCTTCTATTAACTGCAATGCTTTTTAATGAGGTGCTATCATGTATATTGGTCCCAAGATGGCTGCCAACACTTCTTGGATGAAGTGCTGACAGCCAATCAGATCTCAGGATGAGATGTGTGGTTAGGCTCCGCCCACATATATATATGATTTTACTTTTGGTTTTCTCAGGAACTACTGAACAGATTGACACCAGACCTGCAAAAGGCACTTCCCTGACCTGAGGACTACCTCTCTGCCAAATTTCAAGTAATTCTGTTCAGCCGTTCGGGCTGTACCTTCGACTAAAGGTCCTATGGAAAAATGCATGGGGAAAATGCGTTTTGGGACCCCCTTTTTTCTCGGCCCCCGCTTGACGAATCACTCTGCGACTTTCAGGGGAGGAGCGGAGCGGAGCGCCCCACCTATTTTGAAAATTTTGCGAGGATTCGTCAACGGGCCCCAAAGTTATTCCAAATAGAATGTTGCGGATTTCCTATGGAAACACGGTCCTAACTATAACTATCTACTGGCGACCACCAGTAGATAATATACATATATATATATATATATATATATATATATATATATATAAATTAACCATAGGCTTCAGGAACGTTATATTTAGTTGGACATTTCACTTGTAAAATACCATAGACGTTCCGGTGTTATAGTTAGTTCAGCTAACTATAACTCGCGCCCCCGCAATGCACTGCTGATGATGTCACGTAATACATCATTCATGACATGGTCAGTGACATCACTGATGACATCACTGATGACATCTCAAATAAATTTGAACAAATTACTATAGAAAGTTTGAATATGATATTAGACTGAATATTTTTGCTAATATACTTATTAAAAGTTCATAGAATTTTTTATTTATAGTGTATAATGATATATATGATTTTCGCGGGTGCGCGAAGCATACGTGACGAGTGCGTGCACCCTACGCGACTTCATGTCAGCAAAAGAAAAAAGTAATCTGATTGGTTGAAATCAATTTCATTATGAAAGATCCTTCTGATATTTCCCTTACTTTTTGTCTTTGATAGAGAGAAGACCTGTTTCTTGCTTCTCTTTATATTGATATACCTTTTTTGTCTGTTGTTTATTTTTCATACAACTATGGCTTCTAGTTTTGCCTAAGTTGATCCACTTGCAGTAGAGGAGGAAGAACAGATGGTGCAGCAGAAGAAAAGAAAGGAAAGCATTGTTTGGTCCTTTTTTAGTGCACAAAAGGACATGCAATGGATGCTGCTTCTGCCTCCTGTAACCTAGAACGGCACAGTACGGTCAAACTGCGGTGGGACACACACTCGTTGACCTCTCATGGCACTACTCCACACTTCGGGGAGGACGCTTTCCATTAGCTGTGTATTCTGATGACGTGTCGCACTGGCCCCGTCCAACAACAGAACTCCTTTAGATCGAAACTGACTCTTCCACTCTCTCACCGGAAGTGAAACCAGGCCACGCGGACACTTTCACAATACAACAGCACTTTTCGGTAAAACAAACACATTCCTTCCTCCTAATCAAATAAAAGACTGACTGAAGAACAGGGGCCAGCTTCAGTCGGTAAGCAGCTGTTACAACGACTTTTTTACTTCGCAATGCCATTACAACGTATGCATTACCATGCATACGTTGTACATCATGGTCATTACTACGCATTTTTTTTTAGAACGCATGGTCATTTACCACGCATGCCTTTACAATGAATTTCGTTGTAAATTTATGTATGGTAAATGATCATGCGTTCTAAAAAATATGCAGACGATCTACGTTGTTGTAAGGAAACATAGGCTGTTCCGTTTCCTCACGACGACATGCACCGCCCCTTAGAGACGACGTGAAGCAGGAACCACGAGGAGTGACAGGTAAGGGGGATTGGGCATGGGGTTGAAGGACTGGGTTTTCTTAAGACCCAGCGGTGCCAGGGGACAACACCTGAAACCTTCGTGGGTTACCTGTTCTGGCGTACAAGACACAGAGACACGGGACACTTCCAGTGACGTCAGAGATCAGCGTTTATTTACTGCAGGGATACAGAAGTCACAAGAAGTACACAGCGTGTAGGTTCTCGGAGACTGCTTCAAATTCATAGAAGTGGGTCGCTCCTTTTATACACGTTTTTGCCATAGCACAACATAGTGAACAAAGATTCAACTCAGTTCCCACAATAAACTTCAAAAGGGTTGCATTCATGTTTCAGGAGGCCGGAACATAATTACAACAGTCTTGCCGGTTCCCAACTGTAAAAACATATCCCCTCCGCAATAAACACATTCCCTCTTAACCATAAACACATTAAGGAAAGACGAAAAACAGAATGCGAGGAAAGGGCAAGGATGCACAACAGGTTAGAAAAGAGTGTTAGGGTAATAAAGGAAACTCGATAGAGGGATCAAAGACCTCGTATCTAATGTATGCGTGACTGAAACAATAGACCGGAGCGGCAAGACGGGCCTCGAGCGGGGCCATCTGCCTTACTCGTGTCATTCCCCTCGTCATAAAAGTCACCTCAAAGAAACACGTGTCCTTCATACTATCTTGACAGTCCCAGGGTCACGAAGCGGACAAAAGCCCGTTCGCTGGCTACTTGAGGGCAAGAAACAAAATGGACGCTGTATCTAAAATGGAACCCGAGGGTTCGAATGAACGAACACAAAAATGAGACGAACCGTACAAGGCTGCATAGCGAAACTTCGCACACCCACTGTACTCGTCATTTGCGGTTCATAGATACCACACTCGTCCATATTCGTCACCACTCAAAAAGTGCCGTCCCGTCTCACACGGAACCTCAGACGCTCCTTTTGCCCTCATGTAGGCAAGCACTAGTCTAGATCAGAATCTATATCGATATTCATCAGATCGTTCAGATGCTGCTGAAACATCATTCTATCCATCAATGTCTCCTTGGTAACAGATGGCCGCCTTATACACGTCGCAGCACATTGGCCACATAAAGCAGGACCACACTGAACACAAAGACAACACGTGAACAGAAACGCTACAACAGCCCCTACAATCATCAGAATATTCCAACCCCAAGTCGACATCAGGCCCCAAAACCATCCTAGAAGCGTCCAATTACCTTCGTCCACGTGTATGGACTCGGAAATCTTATGCAACTGTGAGATGGCTTGATACACAGTCGGAGCATTGTCAGGGATGAAAATGCAACAACTCGAATGGATAATTTTACACACACCCCCTCGATCTGCAAGAACAACGTCTAGAACCATACGGTTCTGCAACGTCATGAGTCTATCCGCCTGTAGTTCCGCTGTTAGATTACCAAGGGCGTTTGCCGTAATATTAGCGGTCGATTCCACTACACGGGTCAACTGTCTTAGGTTCCTACTATTAACCATAGGTCCCCAAAACGGCAGGAAACCCTTAAAGAAGTCTCCTGCTTCTTGACCAGCAGTATCCTCTTTGCTGATTACGCCTCTCACGACTCTGGTTTTGTGATAGTCAGAAGCAACTGTGAAGGTCGGAGGTAAGAGATTCGCAATATAACAGGTACCCGAGAAGTCGCGGGGTAACCATGTATATGCGCGCTCATAACACACAAAATAGGTGCCCTTGGCGGTCAGAAAAACAGGGGAAGAGAGCATCGGTAGGACATACGTCTCAGTGCAAGCACTGTTCCCAAGTTGTGCTCTCGGATTTCGACCCAAACCTTGCAAACAGAAATTACCAAGGTGCGGTACAATCCATATAGGGGACGAGCTCTTCAACTGTCTATCCCCCACTGACGTACCATACTCAGCCTCACTCAGATCCTTATAAGCCTGTACTTCTTCGTCTGGAATGAGTGATCCATCGAAAATATCTCTGTCCAGATCTGCTATGGCTATCGCCAGAGGCTTGTGGTACGGACCAGGACCGGACTTGACAGATCGTGGCTCTCGACTAGGGTAAGAGTCTAGTGCACTGCGAAACATGGTTTGGAATGCTCGAGCTGAACCCTGGGAACTGTATGGAAGGACCAAGTACGGAATACCCCTATCCATGGTGTGTGGCATTAAACCACATACCCAACAATTTGTAGTATTCACCACTAACTGATGCTGATGTAGGAGTTGGACAAAAGAATTATTCCTAAATTCCGCACGTCTAACCTGTTCGTGTTGAGGCAAAGGATGAAAAGAATGTGGGGAAACAGTAGTGCGGGAACTTAGGTTAGGAGAGGAGGTAGGCGAAACAGAAAGCAAGAATTTCGATACCCCAAAATACTCTCCGCCCACCAATAACATAGATACAGTTAGGAATAACAAAAACACCTGAAACAGAAAACATTTTGTTCGCACGACCCTCCATAACTCTGATCTCTGTACCAACACCCTTTCTTCTTCCACCAGCTTAAAGAATGCCATCCTCTACAAACCGTCCGTGACGTTCTTGACGCACTTTGTTCTGAGCAGCGATTATCAATTCCCAGGAGTTCCAAGGAATCGACAAAAGTAACCAACCTAGCGTCAGAAACCTGCTAAACAGAAAGAAGTACTCGCACGGCCCTACGGTAACCCGGATGGAGAGGTTCAAATTTATTACAAGTCTCTTAGCAGTGGAAAACACGAAAAACTTAAAAAGAAAGGATGTAATTGTTCATAACATTCGTAACGTCAAAACCACTATACTATCAATGTTTATTAGTCCTTGAAGTCCTTAAACGAAGAAAGTATCGACTTCTTCCAGGTTGAGTTTGTTCTACGAACAATTGTTCAGATGGCGCAGCAGTGTTCAATGAAGCAGATGACGAGTCGGACCTTGGGTTTTCTGCTACTGATGACTCCACTTGTGGATAGGGCAATGACGAATCCTCCACAAGTTGAGCGTCGCTGAATGGCACGAAACGCGAGGGAGTCTCAGTCTCTTCGGCCGAAATCCCAGTTCTCACCCAACCGTCAGTTGGTAAGGGGATCGGTACCTTCTTTGTATGACTGGCGTGGACCCAATGTTTCCGGCCCTCCAGTCGAACCGCTGTCCTCGTCGTCAACAAGACTAAGTGGGGTCCAACAAATCTTGGCTCCAAATTACGCTTCCGACCGAAATTTCGGGTGACTACCCAGTCACCTGGCCGGAGCTGATGTCCAGGACCCTCTGTCTGCGCCGGTAGAGCTTCAAAGACCTGTTGATGAATTAATCGTAGTTTAGTGGTCAAATCATACAAATAATCGATCAACATTGGATATTCAAGACTATCAAAAGCCCTAGGTCTCGGGACTCCCCAAATATTTGCAGGGCGACCGAACACAATCTCATATGGGCTGAGCCCTACTCGAGAGTGTACAGTTGCTCTGGTCGATAGGAGAGCCAGAGGCAAGGCATCAGGCCATGACAGACCAGTCGAAGCCTGGATCTTAGCGAGTTTCAGCTTCAGGGTACCATTGTACCCTTCAACCAAACCCGCTGCCTGAGGATGGTTGGCACTGTGGAATTTCTGCTTTATTCCAAGGCCCTTACACACACTCTGCATTACACTTCCCACAAACTCACTTCCATTATCCGACCACACAATCCGCGGCATTCCATACCTAGGGAAGTATTCCTTCAGCAAGATTTTCGCTGTGGACATGGCAGTATTATCCTTAAGAGGATAGGCCTCGATCCATCTGGAGAACGCACAAACCACAACCAAAACATACTTCAGGTTATTGCATCTCTCCATATGGATGAAGTCTAACTGGATAACCTCAAAGGGACAGGTAGGAGGAGCGAAATGACCAGGTGGAGTGGGGGTGCCTTTTCCAGGATTGTGCATCAAACACACCATACAATTCTTAACCACTCGTTCGGCACACTTAGCAATACCATCATTCCTCCACACAGGGGACAAGAACTTGCATATTCCTTTCGCACTGATATGTGATAACCCATGAGCCATCGTCACAACAGCTAACACGTATGCATCTGGAAGCATCCATCTCTGACATTCCGTCAGATCAACCCAACATCCATGCATATCCAATTTCCCTGCACTTTCTTTCCACTTGGTCTTTTCAGCTTCAGTAGCTCCATTCTGAATTTCTTTCACACTCTCGACAGTATTTTCACACATACCAGTCTCCGATGGCCATCTCACTGAATTCGTAACATACATTCGAGTCGCAAGATTCTTAGCCGTTTCTTTAGCAATCTCATCCGCAAATGCATTACCACGACCAACATCATCCGTCACTTTCCGGTGCGCACTACATTTGACGATCGCCACTTGTTTAGGCAATGTAAGTGCATCCAAAAGATCATTCACTAGTTGTCCGTGTTGAATCTTCGTACCATGCGATGTCATAAATCCTCTCTCTCTCCACAATCTTCCAAAGTTGTGCGCAACACCAAACGCATACTGACTATCGGTAAACACATTCACACGCTTTCCTTTCGACAGAACACACGCTCTCGTTAATGCAATTAATTCTGCCGCTTGTGCTGAATTCTGGTTCAATCTCGCAGTTTCCACAACCGTGCTCAATGTCACCACAGCATACGCAGTCGTCACATCACCATTCGGCAACTTAAAGCAGGAGCCATCCACATACAAAGTACCATCGGGATTTAACAAGGGAGTGTTTTTCAGGTCCACACGACCTTTTGTTTCTTCCTCAGTTCGTAAATAACAATCATGGGGCAGCACATTATCTGCTTCTATATTAATCGGCAACAATGTCGCCGGATTCAGTACATTACAGCGCTTAATCTGAATGTGACTTGCCAAAAGGGTAAGCTCATACCCAGACAACCGTGCACTCGTTAGATGTTGAGTCTTTGTCCGATTCAAGAGCGTATCGACTGCATGCGGAACCATTACTATGAGCATATTGTCCATGACCAAACCTGCGGACTGCCGAATAGACGCCGCAGCTGCCGCCGTCGCCCTCAAGCAACTTGGCAACGCTCTAGCTACCGGGTCTAAGGTCGAGGAAAAATATGCACACGGACGCTGCTTATCACCAAATTGTTGCGTTAGGACACTCAACGCACAACCATCTCTCTCATGGACGTATAATGTGAAAGGCTTACTGTAATCAGGAGTACCTAACACAGGAGCCGAACACAGTGCATCACGTAGTTCAGAAAAACTTTTCTGACATTCCTCCGTCCAAGGCAAAGGAGTCGAAACGTCCTTGCACGTGAGAGCTACCAATGGTTTCGCTAACAGTGAAAAATTCGGGATCCACTGTCTACAGTACGATGTGATCCCTAAAAAGGCACGCACATCTCTCTGAGTTGTCGGCACAGTCATTCGAGCAATTGCTGCAATTCTTTCAGGGGTCAACCTTCTTCCCGCCTTTGACAATAAGTGACCGAGGTAGGTTACTTCTTGACAACAATATTGTAGTTTGGAAGGTGACACTTTATGATGCAAGTCGCAAAGGTGCTGTAACAAAGACACTGTAGCGACTTTACAGAGCTGTTCAGTGTCAGCAGCAATTAACAGATCATCAACGTACTGAATCAAGGCTGCACCAGCCGGTAACACAAACGCATCAAGTTGACTTTTAAGAGCTTGGCTGTAGATTGATGGACTCTCACAGTAGCCCTGTGGAGCGCGTTTGAATCTGAAGCTACGCCCACCTAATGAGAAACCAAACAAATCTCTGCTTTCTACAGCAATCGGAATACTGAAGAACGCATTTTTCAGATCGATGACCGAGAACCATGATGCAGTGGCTGGAATCAGAGTCAGTAAAGCTGTAATGTCTGGTACCACAGGAAACTGTGGAACAACAACTTTGTTTACCTCTCGCAAATCGATAACTAAACGATACACGGGAGGCTTGGAGGGATCCGTTCGTTTCAGAATAGGCAACACGGGACTATTGCACACATTACCTCGTGTCTCCTCGATAACATCTTTGCCGATCAGATCGTAAATGATCGCTAACAGTGCCCGTTCACCATCAAGGGAGATACGATACTGAGGTATACGTGGCAAACGCGCACCCACTTTTAGTTGGACAACATAAGGTGGTATATCCAACAGGCCCACATCATTGGGACCTGTTGCCCACAAGGAATCTGGAAGAGACCTCAATTCCGGGGGGAGTTTGTCGATCGACAAATACATAGGGGAAATCACGTTCTTACCCAACGTAAGCTCCACACCCGTAGGAGAACAGTACAGAGTCGCATGTAGCCTCTTCAACAGATCTAAGCCCAAAAGATTCTCACCACAACCAGTAGTCAAAATCAAAGGAGCTTCCAGCTCATGAGACCCAATTGTAAGGGGCAAAGGGCTGGAGACCGGATTGCTAACAGGGGCGCCAGAAAATCCAACGGAGATATTCGTTAAGCCAGACAAAGGCGCGCCAGGGAGTTTAGAATGCATGATGGAACTTTTCGCTGCACCAGTGTCCAACAGAAAAGGCTCAACAACGCCCAAAGTGGCTACCGCAACATAGGGCCCTTTCTGATCAACCGGAACTGATACTTCTCCCCTCCTTTGTCTACGGCTGTCCTAGTAGATACCATCCGCATCAACATCACACTCAACATAATGATCGTCCACATGATACTGTGCAGACCGATCAGACGATGATTCGCGTCGATCGAAACAATTCTGCGAATCCGAAAACGTCGAAAAACGTTCAGTCTGGTTCTGGGTAACTCCGCGACCTCTACCACGAGAAGTCTGTTGAGGACCACCACGTCCTCCCCGAGCCGACACACCATTAGTCCTATCACGTAAAACCGGACAATCGAACTTAAAATGACCTTCCCCACGACAATATGCGCACTGATTATATCTCAGCACAGTGCGGGGCGCAGGCGAAGCATTGCGCTGCTGTGGTTTAGAAAACTGTGGTTGCGATCTGTTGGGCTGCTGCGCATCACTAAAATTCGAACGCGGAGGATAAGCTTGCTGCAACAAGACCTTAGTTTTGAGATCCTTAGTTTTCTTTTCTGCACGCTCACTTTCCTCTTTTTCTCTATTCTCATAATATTGGGCCGTAGCCAATATTTGGGCAGTGGTAGAAACAGCCCACGCACTCTCAGAATTCTTCAACTTGTTGCTCAAGTCGGGCAACAAATTCGATACAAATTTGTCAACGAACAACCGTTGACCACCCTCAGAACCCATATCCTGACCACTATGATCAAGGAACGCCTCTTCGAACCTAGTAAAGAAGTCGGACACACTTTCATCCTTCTTTTGCCTGCATGCTGATAGTTTGTCCCAATTGACGCGCATCGCTGGCATAAGCGTCTTCATGAGGGTAATAATCCTCTGAGGCAAGGCCGCAATAACCTGTTCAGGTTTAGCCCCACCGACCTGCCGGGCATCTGCCGCTGTAAAGGCAGCCCAGTCACCGCCTAACTCGGCTACATGATTTTCATGACGGATTTTCGCCCAAACCGGCTGAGGCACCACATTACCGAACAACATATCGATATCGGCTAGGTTCATAACTGTAGCATCCACCAGTTGGGACAGCTCCTTATAATAACCCGCAGGGTTCTTACGAGGATCGGGTAGGGATTGCTTCACTTGCAAAACTTCCTATCGCTTCCAAGGGAGGTGTATCCACACTCTCTGGAAATGCGGTTGGACAGGAGGGTTAGCAGCAGCATCGCCTGGCATCCATACTGGGGGAACTTCTCGCATTGGATATTGACCAGGTTGTACCATCCATTCCGTGGTCGCGTCCTTAAACAGTGCGCGTGGTTGCACTGTACATCGAAAGGATAACAAACGTTCTAAAGCCTCGCGGACTTTATCACCTACAATGACACCCGTGGCAAACCGGAGCTGTAGCTCGGAAACCTCAGGTGGCATATCATCAGCCATATCATCATCCCACTCCTCCTTTAATGACTTACACAATTCTTCGAACACGAATCGTTGCGTGGGCGCATTGAACTGAGAAAATGTTTCGAACACTATACGTGGGGTGTATCTAACAGGGTTGTGAATCCATCTGCGCGCCGTTTTTACCAATGATTCACGTTCCCTATCATCAGGAAGCTGACTACGTCTTTGAGCAACATCCGAAAGAGTCGAGCCAAGTATCGGCCCAAAGAACGGAGAATAAAGAGAAGCAACAGCAGTCAAGAGACGGCTACGAACAGAAGGGGAGGAGGAAGAAGACGAAGGTGTAACAGCCATAGGGGCAGCAACAGTAGAGGTAGATGCAACAGCAGGAGTAGCGGGAACAACAGGCTGAGGAGGGACTGGGAAAGGCGCAATAGGGAGAGAAACCGGACCAAGGGGATGTACGATCTGTGGCCCAAGGGGATTCGGGAGTACAGGAGGAACGGCGGGCTGACCAGCAGCCGCCAAAACAGCAGGTTGAGGAAGAGGGGGATTAACAAGACCCATAACATCAGGAGCATAAGGAGGTGGCGATTTCATCAGATAAGACAAAAGCGAATCTTCCACCGATTCTTCTCCTGTCTTATCGATCGTAGAAGGTAGCGTCGGGTAACATTTGTCCACCGACATATGGTGAAGCCTAGCACTAACTTCTTGCTCCTTCTCATTCTTATCTAACTGATACTGTTCTGCATTACGTATCACCGTAATGGCACCTTCTCGTTTATTTTTCTTGTTCTGTTTGATTTCTTTCTGCTTGGCCTCTTTCCGCCATAACCGGAAGGAATCAAACATGGCCGGCCTAGCTTTCTTTTTAAACAATTTCGCTTCCAAGTTATCTAAAATGGCAGTCTCAAAACTGCCATGAGGTGGCCAACTAAGGACACCATCCTTTTTAGTATAGCGAACCCAATATTCATTATATACGATAGGACCCACGCCATGGCGACTATAGAGCTCATAAAGCGGAGTTCCAACCGGAGGTATCGGGCAGGAATCCTCCAGCCGGGAATCCATGCTGCAACATTTGAGAAACCCAAACAAAGTACTACGGCCAGGCATCGTGCACACTAACCGAGTATACAAACTTCAAGGGCTATCGAATTACGATGTCCTCGCAAAAAATGCAAGACCCTCGGTTTTTGGCAATTGCAATCGTCAAATAAACCCAACAACTAAGAGCCAACAACTAAGAACCACAAATGCAATGGAACCATGCAACCAACAAAGCAACACTGGGAGCGACCCACAAATACTTAACTGAGAAAGAGCAATGGCGTCACCAGGAAGGCCCGTCTATCGTCTCGCCGTACAAAGGACTACGCCAGGCACCAAACAGGTCGACAGTCAGGGCATCGGTCCGTCGCAGCCGTCAGGAGGCGGGGATCTTCGCGGAAAGGACGTCGGGCCACTTATTTCGACAACTGGATCGATGAAGCGGGGTGCACCTTCCCTCGGAGATTTCACACGAAGTTCCTCACGATCGTCGGGCTTTGGACCGGTACCGTTGATGTCGCCCCACGTTGGGCGCCAACTGAAGGACTGGGTTTTCTTAAGACCCAGCGGTGCCAGGGGACAACACCTGAAACCTTCGTGGGTTACCTGTTCTGGCGTACAAGACACAGAGACACGGGACACTTCCAGTGACGTCAGAGATCAGCGTTTATTTACTGCAGGGATACAGAAGTCACAAGAAGTACACAGCGTGTAGGTTCTCGGAGACTGCTTCAAATTCATAGAAGTGGGTCGCTCCTTTTATACACGTTTTTGCCATAGCACAACATAGTGAACAAAGATTCAACTCAGTTCCCACAATAAACTTCAAAAGGGTTGCATTCATGTTTCAGGAGGCCGGAACATAATTACAACAGTCTTGCCGGTTCCCAACTGTAAAAACATATCCCCTCCGCAATAAACACATTCCCTCTTAACCATAAACACATTAAGGAAAGACGAAAAACAGAATGCGAGGAAAGGGCAAGGATGCACAACAGGTTAGAAAAGAGTGTTAGGGTAATAAAGGAAACTCGATAGAGGGATCAAAGACCTCGTATCTAATGTATGCGTGACTGAAACAATAGACCGGAGCGGCAAGACGGGCCTCGAGCGGGGCCATCTGCCTTACTCGTGTCATTCCCCTCGTCATAAAAGTCACCTCAAAGAAACACGTGTCCTTCATACTATCTTGACAGTCCCAGGGTCACGAAGCGGACAAAAGCCCGTTCGCTGGCTACTTGAGGGCAAGAAACAAAATGGACGCTGTATCTAAAATGGAACCCGAGGGTTCGAATGAACGAACACAAAAATGAGACGAACCGTACAAGGCTGCATAGCGAAACTTCGCACACCCACTGTACTCGTCATTTGCGGTTCATAGATACCACACTCGTCCATATTCGTCACCACTCAAAAAGTGCCGTCCCGTCTCACACGGAACCTCAGGGTGGGGGTTACTTTTCTAGGGTTTAGGGTAGTGCAGTGGTGTTTGGGTAGTGTAGGGGGTCGTGCTGGGGGTAGTGTTTTAGGGTTTAGGGTAGTGCAGTGGTGTTTGGGTACTGTAGGAGGTCATGCTGAGGGTAGTGTTTTAGGGTTTAGGCTAGTGCAGTGGTGTTTTGGTAGTGTAGGGGGTCGTGCTGGGGGTAGATTTAGGGTTTAGGGTAGTGCAGTGGGGTTTGGGTAGTGTAGGTGGTCGTGCTGTGGTAGTGTTTTAGGGTTTAGGGTAGTGCGGTGGTGTTTGGGTAGTGTAGGGGGTCGTGCTGGGGGTTGTGTTTTAGGGTTTAGGGTAGTGCGGTGGTGTTTGGGTAGCATAGGGGATCATACTGGGGATAGTGTTTTAGGGTTTAGGGTAGTGCGGTGGTGTTTGGGTAGCGTTAGGGGTCATGCTGGGTAGTGTTTTAGGGTTTAGGGTAGTGTGGTGTTGTTTGTGTTGTGTAGGTTGTCGAGCTGGGGGCAGTGTTTTAGGGTTTAGGTTAGTGCAGTGGTGTTTGTGTAGTGTAGGGGGTTGTGCTGGGGTAGTGTTTTAGGGTTTAGGGTAGTGCAGTGGTGTTTGGGTAGTGTAGGGGGTCGTGCTGGGGGTAGTTATTTAGGGTTTAGTTTAGTGATGTGGTGTTTTTGTAGTGTAGGGGGCCATGCTGGGGGCAGTGTTTTAGGGTTTAGGGTAGCGCAGTGATGTTTGTGTAGTGTAGGGGGTCATGCTGGGGGCAGTGTTTTAGGGTTTAGGGTAGTGCAGTGGTGTTTGTGTAGTGTAGGGGGTCTTTCTGGGGGTAGTGTTTTAGGGTGTAGGGTAGAGCAGTGGTGTTTGGGTAGTGTAGGGGTCATGCTGGGGGTAGTGTTTTAGGGTTTAGGATAGGCCAGTGGTGTTTGGGTTGTGTAGGGGGTCATGCTGGGGGTAGATGTAGGGGTTAGGGTAGTGAAGTGGTGTTTGGGTAGTGTAGGGGGTCGTGCTGGGGTAGTGTTGTAGGGTTTAGGGTAGTGCAGTGGTGTTTGGGTAGTATAGGGGGTCATGCTGGGGTAGTGTTTTAGGGTTTAAGATAGTGCAGTGGTGTTTGGGTAGTATAGGCGGTCATGCTGGGGTAGTGTTTTAGGGTTTAGGGTAGCGCAGTGGTTTTTGTGCAGTGTATGGGGTCATGTTGGGGATAGTGTTTTAGAGTTTAGGGTAGTGCTGTGGTGTTTGGGTAGTGTAGGGTGTCATGCTGGTGGTAGTGTTTTAGGGTTTAGGGTAGCGCAGTGGTGTTTGGGTAGTGTAGGGGGTCATGCTGTGGGTAGTGTTTTAGGGTTTAGGGTACCGCAGTGATGTTTGCATAGTGTAGGGGGTCGTGCTGGGGGTAGTGGTTTAGGGTACGGTAGCGATGTTTGGGTAGTGCAGGGTGTCGTGGTGGGGTAGTGTTTTAGGGTTTAGGGTAGCGCAGTGGTGTTTGGGTACTGTAGGGGTCGTGCTGGGAATAGAGTTTTAGGGTTTAGGGTACCACAGTGGTGTTTGGGTAGTGTTGGGGGTAATGCTGGGGGTAGTGTTTTAGGGTTTAGAGTACCGCAGTGATGTTTGGGTAGTGTAGGGTGTTGTGCTGTGGTCAGTGTTTTAGGGTTTAGGGTAGCCCACTTGTGTTTGGGTAGTACAGGGTGTCGTGCTGGGGGTAGTGTTTTAGGGTTTAGGGTAGTGCAGTGGTGTTTGGGAAGTGTAGGGGGTCGTGCTTGGGTAGATTTAGGGTTTAGGGTAGTGCAGTGGTGTCTGTGTAGTGTAGGGGTAGTGTTTTAGGGTTTAGGGTAGTGCAGTGGTGTTTGTGTAGTGTAGGGGGTTGAGTTGGGGGTAGTGTTTTAGGGTTAAGGGTAGTGGAGTGGTGGTTGTGTAGTCTAGGGGGTCGTGTTTTAGGGTTTAGGGCTGTGCAGTGGTGTTTGGGTAGTGTAGGGGGTGTGCGGGGTGTAGATCTATTGTTTAGGGTAGTGCAGTGGTGTTTGGGTAGTGTAGGGGGTCTTGCTCGTGTAGTGTTTTTGGGTTTAGGGTAGTGCAGTGGTGTTTGGGTAATGTAGGGGGTCGTGCTGGGGTAGTGTTTTTGGGTTTAGGGTAGTGCAGTGGTGTTTGGGTAGTGTAGGGGGGCAGGCTGGGGGTGGTGTTTTAGGGTTTTGGGTAGAGCAGTGGTGTTTGGGTAGTGTAGGGGGTCGTGCTGGGGGTAGTGTTTTAGGGTTTAGGGTAGTGCAGTGGTGTCTGTGTAGTGTAGGGGGTAGTGTCTTAGGGTTTGGGGTAGTGCAGTGGTGTTTGTGTAGTATAGGGGTTTGTGTTTTAGGGTTTAGGGTAGTGCAGTGGTGTTTGGGTAGTGTAGAGGGTTGCGCTGCGGGTAGATTTATTGTTTAGGGTAGTGCAGTGGTGTTTGGGTCGTGTAGGGGTCATGCTGGTGTAGTGTTTTAGGGTTAAGGGTAGTGCAGTGGTGTTTGGGTAGAGTAGGTGGTCGTGCTGGGGTAGTGTTTTTGGGTTTAGGGTAGTGCAGTGGTGTTTGGGTAATGTACAGGGTTGTGCTGGGGTAGTGTTTAAGGGTTGGGCAGTGGTGTTTGGGTAGTTTAGGGGGGCATGCTGGGGGTGGTGTTTTAGGGTTTTGGGTAGCGCAGTGGTGTTTGGGTAGTGTAGGGGGTCGTCCTGGGGGTGGTGTTTTCGGGTTTTGGGTAGCGCAGTGGTGTTTGGGTAGTGTAGGGGGTTGTGCTGGTGGTAGTGTTTTAGGGTTCAGGGTAGAGCATTGGTGTTTGGGTAGTGTAGGGGGTCGTGCTGGGGGTAGTGTTTTAGGGTTTAGGGTAGCGCAGTGGTGTTTGGGTAATGTAGGGGGTCATGCTTGGGTAGTGTTTTAGGGTTTAGTGTAGTGCAGTGGTGGTTTTGTAGTGTCGGGGTCGTGTTTTAGGGTTTAGGGTAGTGCAGTGGTGTTTTGGTAGTGTAGGGGTCATGCTGGGGGTAGTGTTTTAGGGTTTAGGGTAGTGCAGTGGTGTTTGGGTAGTGTAGGGTGTTGTGCTGGGGGTAGTGTTTTAGGGTTTAGGGTAGAGCAGCCGTGTTTGTGTAGTGTAGGGGGCATGCTGGGGGAAGTGTTTAAGGGTTTAGGGTAGTGCAGTGGTGTTTGGGTAGTGTAGGGGGTCGTGCTGGGGGTAGTGTTTTAGGATTTAGGGTAGTGCAGCGGTGTTTGGGTAGTGTAGGGGGTCGTGCTGGGGTAGATTTAGGGTTTAGGGTAGTGCAGTGGTGTTTGTGTAGTGTAGGCGGTAGTGCTGGCGGTAGTGTATTAGGGTTTAGGGTAGTGCAGTGGTGTTTGTGTAGTGTAGGGGGTCATGTTTTAGGGTTTAGGGTAGTGCAGTGGTGTTTGGTAGTGTAGGGGGTCGTGCTGGGGGTAGATTTAGGTTTTAGGGTAGTGCAGTGGTGTTTGTGTAGTGTAGGGGTAGTGCTGGGGATAGTGTTTTAGGGTTTAGGGTAGTGCAGTGGTGTTTGTGTAGTGCAGGGAGTCATGTTTTAGGGTTTAGGGTAGTGCAGTGGTGTTTGGGTAGTGTAGGGGGTCTTGCTGGGGGTAGTGTTTTACGGTTTAGGGTAGCGCAGTGGTGTTTGTGTAGTGTAGGGGGTTGTGCTGTGGGCAGTGTTTTAGAGTTTAGGGTTGCGCAGTGGTGTTTGTGTAGTGTAGGGGGTCGTGCTGGGGGTAGTGTTTTAAGGTTTAGAGTAGTGCAGTGGTGTTTGGGTAGTGTAGGGGGTCGTGCTAGGGCTAGTGTTTTGGGGTTTAGGGTTGCGCAGTGCTGTTTGGGTAGTGTAGGGGTCGTGCGGGGGGTAGATTTAGGGTTTAGGGTAGTGCAGTGGTGTTTGGGTAGTGTAGGGGGTCGTGCTGGGGGTAGTGTTTTAGGGTTTAGGGTAGAGCAGCCGTGTTTGTGTAGTGTAGGGGGCATGCTGGGGGAAGTGTTTAAGGGTTTAGGGTAGTGCAGTGGTGTTTGGGTAGTGTAGGGGGTCGTGCTGGGGGTAGTGTTTTAGGATTTAGGGTAGTGCAGCGGTGTTTGGGTAGTGTAGGGGGTCGTGCTGGGGTAGATTTAGGGTTTAGGGTAGTGCAGTGGTGTTTGTGTAGTGTAGGCGGTAGTGCTGGCGGTAGTGTATTAGGGTTTAGGGTAGTGCAGTGGTGTTTGTGTAGTGTAGGGGGTCATGTTTTAGGGTTTAGGGTAGTGCAGTGGTGTTTGGTAGTGTAGGGGGTCGTGCTGGGGGTAGATTTAGGTTTTAGGGTAGTGCAGTGGTGTTTGTGTAGTGTAGGGGTAGTGCTGGGGATAGTGTTTTAGGGTTTAGGGTAGTGCAGTGGTGTTTGGGTAGTGTAGGGTGTTGTGCTGGGGGTAGTGTTTTAGGGTTTAGGGTAGAGCAGCCGTGTTTGTGTAGTGTAGGGGGCATGCTGGGGGAAGTGTTTAAGGGTTTAGGGTAGTGCAGTGGTGTTTGGGTAGTGTAGGGGGTCGTGCTGGGGGTAGTGTTTTAGGATTTAGGGTAGTGCAGCGGTGTTTGGGTAGTGTAGGGGGTCGTGCTGGGGTAGATTTAGGGTTTAGGGTAGTGCAGTGGTGTTTGTGTAGTGTAGGCGGTAGTGCTGGCGGTAGTGTATTAGGGTTTAGGGTAGTGCAGTGGTGTTTGTGTAGTGTAGGGGGTCATGTTTTAGGGTTTAGGGTAGTGCAGTGGTGTTTGGTAGTGTAGGGGGTCGTGCTGGGGGTAGATTTAGGTTTTAGGGTAGTGCAGTGGTGTTTGTGTAGTGTAGGGGTAGTGCTGGGGATAGTGTTTTAGGGTTTAGGGTAGTGCAGTGGTGTTTGTGTAGTGCAGGGAGTCATGTTTTAGGGTTTAGGGTAGTGCAGTGGTGTTTGGGTAGTGTAGGGGGTCTTGCTGGGGGTAGTGTTTTACGGTTTAGGGTAGCGCAGTGGTATTTGTGTAGTGTAGGGGGTTGTGCTGTGGGCAGTGTTTTAGAGTTTAGGGTTGCGCAGTGGTGTTTGTGTAGTGTAGGGGGTCGTGCTGGGGGTAGTGTTTTAAGGTTTAGAGTAGCGCAGTGGTGTTTGGGTAGTGTAGGGGGTCGTGCTAGGGCTAGTGTTTTGGGGTTTAGGGTTGCGCAGTGCTGTTTGGGTAGTGTAGGGGTCGTGCGGGGGGTAGATTTAGGGTTTAGGGTAGTGCAGTGGTGTTTGGGTAGTGTAGGGGGTCGTGCTGGGGGTAGAGTTTTAGGGTTTAGGGTAGTGCAGTGGTGTTTGGGTAGTGTAGGGGGTCATGCGGGTGGTAGTGTTTTGGGGTTTAGGGTAGTTTAGTAGTGTTTGTGTAGTCTAGGGGATCATGCTGGGGGTAGATTTAGGGTTGAGGGTAGTGCAGTTGGATTTGGGTAGTGTAGGGGTCATGCTGGGGGTAGTGTGTTAGGGTTTAGGGTAGTGCAGTGGTGTTTGGTTAGTGTAGGGGCCATGCTCTGGGTAGTGTTTTACGGTTTAGGACAGTGCAGTGGTGTTTGGGTAGTGTAGGGGATCGTCATGCTGGGAGTAGTTTTTTAGGGTTTAGGGTATTGCAGTGATTGTTGGGTAGTGCAGGGGGTCGTGCTGGGGTAGTGTTTTAGGGTTTAGGGAGGTACAGTAGTGTTTGGGTAGTGTAGGGGGTCATGCTTGGGTATTGTTTTAGTGTTTAGGGTAGTGCAGTGGTGTTTGTGTAGTGGGCAGCGCATGTGCTGCGTCGCTAGGCGAGATCTAAAAAGCATTGCACCAAGATGGCTGCCAACACTTCCTGGATTGAAGTGTTGGCAGCCAACTAGAGCCAAGCTTGTGCTGGTGTAGTTAGGTCCCACCCAGATATATAAAGATTATTTTCCTTTAATAGCTCAGGAACTACTGAACAGATTTACACCATTTAACAAAAAGGTCTCTTTCTGTACCAAGGGCTACCTTTTTGCCAAATTTGGTGTAATTCCGTTCAGCAGTTCGAGCTGTAGCCGTGTCTAAATTTTCCTATGGAAAATAACATGGAAAAAACACGTTTTGGGACCCCCCTTTTTTCTCGGCCCCTGCTCGGCAATTCACCTCGAAACTTTCAGGATAGGAGGTGACCGGAGCAGGCCATAAGTTTTGAAACGTTCGGGAAGATTCGTCAACCGACACCAAAGTTATTGGGAAAAGAAAAAACGCTTTTCCTATGGAAACTAGGTCCTAACTATAACTATCTACTGGCAAACGCCAGTAGATAATATATATATATATATATATATATATATATATATATATATATATATATATACGCGCTCATTCCCAGTCGCTTTCAGGAACTCGGGAAAGCACTAACGGGACTCTCCTGCAGTTATTTAGTCATTTATTGCATAGCGAGCATAGAAAACATGACGCGTTTCGGCTATGCCTTAGTCTGATGTTTTACAAAATTCGCGCCAGAGAAGCAGCATATTTCAAAGAGGCGTTACGTGGGTCACATGACATCAAATTACATAGACATCGTAGAAGGACAAACACTTTAGGAGAATCACTTTAGGCAAATCATCGCCATTTTGGAGTGTGATTTCTAAGGCAATCTTATAACAATTTCATTTCATTACATATTGCGCCGTATATCGGCTTTCAAAATCAGTCCCAAATTTGAAATAAAGTTATAAAACCTCACACATAACGCCATATATTGGCATGTGACATCCCTCAAAGATGACATGAATAAAGCCGTGTATCGGCACACTATTGTCACATGAGAAATCTCGAAGCAACATAAAGGTCGTGTATCGGCCGATACACGGCGTTATTTTTCTTAAGTTTTACTTGAATGTAGGACATTAGATATAAGACAGAATGTTATTTTGACATATTGAATGTAATTTAACATGTTTATAAATTTATAACGACCTTTATGTTGCTTCGAGATTTCTCATGTGACAATGGTGTGCCGATACACGGCTTTATTCATGTCATCTTTGAGGGATATCACATGCCAATATATGGCGTTATGTGTGAGGTTTTATAACTTTATTTCAAATTTGGGACTGATTTTGAAAGCCGATATACGGCGCAATATGCAATGAAATGAAATTGTTATAAGATTGCCTTAGAAATCACACTCCAAAATGGCGATGATTTGCCTAAAGTGATTCTCCTAAAGTGTTTGTCCTTCTACGATGTCTATGTAATTTGATGTCATGTGACCCACGTAACGCCTCTTTGAAATATGCTGCTTCTCTGGCGCGAATTTTGTAAAACATCAGACTAAGGCATAGCCGAAACGCGTCATGTTTTCTATGCTTGCAATGCAATAAATGACTAAATAACTGCAGGAGAGTCCCGTGAGTGCTTTCCCGAGTTCCTGAAAGCGACTGGGAATGAGCGCGTATTTATGAACGCGAATGCACCTTCGCGTTTTAAAGCACCCGTCTTTTGAGTGCGCTGGTCTGGAGGTGCAGAGGGAGTGATGATATATATATTGTTTCTACATGCTACCAAAGGTTCACAAGAGTCAAACCACCCCCCCCCCCGGGTAGACCCATTGTGTCTGCCAAAGGCAGCCGTCTTGAGAACACATCCATTTTTTTAGACTCCTACCTTGCACCTTATGTTTTGACTCTCCCGTCATACTGTAGGGACAGTACAGATTTTATTAACAAAATTGAAGGTATACTGTGGCACGAGAATTTTTGGCTTGTAACGATAGATGTGGTGTCATTGTACACCTGTATAAAACATTCTGATGGGATACAAGCATGTAAACACTTTTTCAGAGACAGGTCCATCTTATTGCATGATCAAACCAATATGCTTTTGGACATGTTGACATTTTGTCTAGAAAATAACTTTTTTCTTTTTGAGGATCAATGGTTTAAGCAAGAGGTTGGCACGGCGATGGGAAGTTGCTTTGCGCCGAGCTATGCTTGCATGATGATGGGATGGTGGGAGGAGCAACTTTTGTGGACAGATGAGAATGAATTTTTAACAAAAAATATTGTTTTTTACACAAGGTTTATTGACGATATTTTTCTGATCTGGGGTGGTTCCAAATCAGATCTTGAAAGGTTATTTGTGACCTTTAAAAGTAATGATGTGAACCTTCGTTTTACACACAAAGTTGCTCAGGATGAGATGGACTTCCTTGATGTACGAGTCAGGGCTGAGGAGGGGGTTTTAACAACTAGCCTGTTCAGAAAGTCCACAGCTGGGAATAGCATTCTCCATGCTAGAAGTCACCATCCCCCAAAACTAAAGTGGAGTATCCCCTACGGAGAATTACTACGGGCGAAACGGAACTGTAGTTCCGAAAGTAGTTTTTTGAAAGAACAAGAAAAAATGTTTTGTAGATTCCGTATGAGGGGTTACCCTGAAGATGTCCTCATAAGTGCAAAAGAAAAAGCATCCAAACTCAGGAGAACTTCATTGTTGATGAAGAGGCCTGCCCCTGATAAAGTGGGGAACAATGTCAGGATGATCACTACATTTAATGTGGCAGCAAAGGCTGTCAGTGACACTCTCAACAAACACTGGCATCTGATTAAGAATGATCCAGTTGTGGGTACTAGTGTTAATCTGTATCCACAAATAACCTACCGCAAAGCACGTTCCTTGCAGGATATGCTTGTGAGAAGTTATTTTGGAGTGAGCAAGAAAATGACATGGATCCAACAACAGAAGGGTTTTTTTAAATGTGGGAAATGTAAAGCCTGTAATACCAGTAAAAATGTCAAAACTTATCCCTTACCCACAGGGAAGACTGGTATTATCAAGAAATTCATGAATTGCCAATCTGATTTTTGTGTGTATGTGATAAGATGTCCATGTGCGAAATTGTATGTTGGGAGTACGATCTTTCCTGTGAAGAAGCGCATTCTTGAACATCTTAGAGCAATTAAGAATGTTGATTTGAACTACTCAACTGCTAGACACTGGTTGAAATACCATAACAAGGATGTTAATTGTTTTTCATTCTTTGGAATTGACAGGGTGCCGGCAAACCCCAGAGGGGGTGACCGTGAGAAACAATTAAGAATTCTGGAGTCACAGTATATCATCCTCCTTGAGTCCAAGAACCCCTTTGGCCTGAATGAAGATGAAGAACTTTTTGTTCATATTGGATGAGCTATTCTTTGGTGTCAATACCTACTCCGCATTGATCTGAAAAAAATGTGAAAAAAATTTGAATTTCTCCATGCTGGCGGTTGTCGGTTGGGTGCCCTCTGCCGTCTCTTGCTGCATCGGTAACCTTATTTTGGATATTTTTGAACTGGTCATATCACTTTGATTTCTGTTTTGATACGTGGCCATTTAAATTTGATTTTTGAGGGTGTTTTTGATATATTGCCACTGGGCAACACTATATCTAGTCAATCATAATCCAAATTAAATTTTGTAAATACTCCCTCGTTAAAATGTCAAAACAAGAAAAATTGCACTTGCGTTTGAAAGTTTTTGAGAAATATCTTTGTTTGCTTTACTTATGACGAATTATCTGTAAGTCCTATTTCTGTTACCATGTTTTGACTTTGCAGACACCATGGTCCTTTCTTTATGTTTGGCAAATACACTAGAAATGGTGGATTAGTGATTTGATTCCATGGCTAGTGAAGAAGAGCGTCTGCTCGAAACGCGTCGCCATTAAACTTTCTTTAAAAAACGAGCCTTGGAGTGCGAGTTTTCCTTCTCTGGAAGCAGTTTGTGGAGTTTTCCGTGAATATATATATATATATATATATATATATATATATATATATATATATATATTCACTGAAAAAACCATAGGTTTCACACATGTTATAGTTAGCGGAAATTTTACTGATAAAAAACCAATGAAATTCCCCCGTTATAGTTAGTGCAGGCAACTATAACTCACGCGACCGCAATCCTCTGCTGATGCTAATACTGTATTTAGACACTTATTTGCCCATGTCTTCTTCCATACATTTTTAGCTATACATATATTACAAATATTTTTTTTTCATAAAGACACATATGTCATCAGCAGAAGATTGCGGTCGCGTGAGTTATAGTTGCCTGCACTAACTATAACGGGGGAATTTCATTGGTTTTTTATCAGTAAAATTTCCGCTAACTATAACATGTGTGAAACCTATGGTTTTTTCAGTGAATTTGCAAGGTTTTTTAAATGCTAATTCCTAACTATAACGTGTGTGAAACCTATGGTTTTTTCAGTGAATTTGTACGGTTTTTTAAATGCTAAGTTACTTTACGCCATTCGTGGCGTGCGCGCCCACTTAACGCAGTTCGTTCCGTGCGCTCACGGTGCGCTTCGCGCACCGTGCGCGCACAGTGAGCACGCGGTGCGCTTCGCGCACCGCGCGCCCACTTTACGCAGTTAGTGCCGTGCACGCACGGTGGGCACGCGGTGCGATGACAAAGCAAGAAAGCACGTCAACAAATCTGTTTCTGCTTTCCTCCATGACTATGGTATGGGTGCCATTTACCACAACAACTTGCGTTATGACATGCAAGACATTTATAGAGGAGATGGTGTGCACTTCAATGATGAAGGGAACAGAGTCTTCCTCTTGAACCTTAGACTCTGCATCGGTACTTACTTGTAGGTACCACTAAAAAATCTTTTCATAAACACAACGGCTCTTTTTAGAGCCCCCTAATATCTAAACACTTAAATCTGATTTTCATTTTTTTTTTTTTTTTTTTCCTACCGTACGCTTACCGTAAGCTTACCGTACGCGTACCCCGTGATTTTTTTTAAAATCAATAAATGTTTTCTTTGTACTTTTCTGTCCTTCTTTGACCCCCTTACAAATGTTAGGGGGTCTGTAACTCTCCTCATTGCCCCCTTTCCTTGTTTTCACTCTTTTTTTTCAGAGTGAAATACACAAAATGGCGGCCGCCGCTTCCTGGTTTCGACCGATTCGAATGTTTACTAAGATCTAAGAGCCAATCAGAATCGCGCTCGCGCACGCCACCGTACGCTTACCGTAAGCGTACGGTAAGCGTACCGTAAGCGGGCTCAGATATATATATTGATTTAAAGGCTATTTTCTCAGAATCTACTGAACAGATTTACACCAAACCTACAAAAGGCACTTCCTTGACCTGAGGACTACCTCTCTGCCAAATTTTGAGTAATTCTGTTCAGCCGTTCGGGCTGTAGCTCGTTCTAAAGGTCCTATGGAAAAATGCATGGGAAAAACGCGTTTTGGGACCCCCCTTTTATCTCAGCCCCCGCTTGACGGATCCCCCCGAGACTTTCAGGGTAGGAGCGGAGCGTAGCGCCCCACCTATTTTGAGAAATTTGCGAGGATTCGTCGACCGGCGCCAAAGTTATTCAAAATAGAATGTTGAGGTTTTCCTATGGAAACGTGGTCCTAACTATAACTACCTACTGGCGACCGCCAGTAGGTAATATATATATATATATATATATATATATTAACAATCCATACATTTTCTCTATGTCTATGATTACCGTCCACCCTGTGTGTAATTCCTTTAAAAAGGCGATAGGGCGCCATGTGTTCTTTGTGTAGGGCCCTGAGGAAGCCCGGGATCGGGTGAAACGCGTTGCCAATAAAGTTTCTTTTGAAAAACCTTACCTGTGGAGTGCGAGCCTTCCTGTGATTATATTCTGTCAGGAACTTTGTTCTATAATTATTACGGGTCCTGCACCTGTGAGCCCGCACCAGCTCCACCAGCGTGGACATGACGGATTTTGCAGGATCTTTCTCTTGATATATATATGTATATCACGTTCTTCCGTACGTGGCAGAATTGTCTTCAAAGACGGACACGGACCCAAATTTGGTGCTTACGGTGAAATTTTAATGTTCCTCACCAGTTGCCATTACGCGTTTCGGCTCTCTTGAGCCTTGATCACATGACAGATATATATATATGTGTGTGCGTTTATTGTTGTGATGTTTATTCACATATAAACATCAACAAAACTCAATATTTTTCTCCATTTGCCTTACTCATGGGTTACAAGATTACGTTCAATAGCATTCTATATAAGTGAGTTTCCCACAAAAAAAAAACCAGGACTAACTGGGTATTCATATTTTAGTTTTTGCGTAGTGCAGCCAGTTCTGAACTGGCTGCACTACACAAAAACTAAAATATGCAAAGTAGGTGCTCTCCCATAAAATCTTTCATAAAACGAATGCAGTGATATTTAATGGTTTTTGTCAATGAGTGACGCATCATCTGCAAGTGGCACGCAGAGCCTGAAATGGGTCGAAATTCCTGTGCATCAGCAACCCAGGCATGGGAAATTACGCATGGGCTGTGGAACATAAAGACAAGGCACACAAAACAGTTTGTCAAGCTCAAATATGCCACAGAGTTGCTCATTCTGCAGCTGGGGGTTTCCAGGTAGACCCCCACCACAGAGGCAGGGCAGGAGAAGGAAGCGTGTATTTAACCAGTGGATTGCCTTCATCTACCTCAGGGAGGATGAGGTCATCCGATACTACAGACTCAGGAGGGAGTCCATAATAGAACTGCTGAATCAGACAGTGACAAGTACCAGCCACCAACTGCCAGACCCACCAACATCCCTCGGCAGGTCAAGCTGATGGCAGTCCTACACATGTTGGCATGTGGATCATTCCAAATCACAATGTTTGGTGAAAGCTCAGGACTGTGATGTATAGTGTAATTTCTGTACCCTACTGCCCCTTCTCAGTGATGCAGTGCAGTCCAGAAAGGTGACTTTCTGCACTGCACAGTGCCACTTTCCAAATATATGGGATCCTTATGTCATGTGCACAAAGTGGGAACAACGCCCTGCAAAGTGTAGACAATGATGTACCACATTGACATGTACTCATTAACCTGTCAATGGCAATAGAAACAGAATGTCAGTGAGCAACAATGAGTCATTTCACTCTGTGTGGATGGATAGAACCAAATCAACTGCACTGTTTGACGAATCACAAATTAAACCATGTGGCATATCAGACAAGCCAATATGAGTACAAAGGAAACACAAGCATTACGTGTGAGATGAGTGTCTTCTCAGTGGTGTACCTATTCTTTGTATTAGTCAAAGGTCAACAAGGTCAGTGCTGTGAGAACGAGTACTCTGGAAATGAGCAAGTGTGTCACACATGGCAGTATACTTGTATGTTGACTAAAGTTTCAGGAGCAACACAGGAAGAAATATGTGGAAAGACCATGTGTGGCATGTCATGTTTGTGTAGGCCCCAGACATGTGTAAATGTCCTACTGTGACACTAACAGTACTAAACACACATGTCTGAGCAATACTGACAGTCAACATACGCACATACTTGTGGGTTAACAGCCACATTCACTGATGTAACCAATATGATGGCTCACCTATTCTGTGGAGTAAGTATCCCAAATGAAAAGAATCAAATCCAGCAATGTGAAACTCACAAAGCCAAACACAATTCTTGCAAACATGTCATACAGCAGTCATCAAAATAGATTAAAATCAAACCCAGACCAGGCACCACAGTGTACTCAGAATACCTATGTCAACATTCACGTGCCACTTCAATGAGTAAAGACGTCAAGCCATAGATGTACACAATTCGCTACAAGTTAGAGTCATATGCATACATGTTAAAAACAATGCACTGTGTCTACTTTGTAGTAGACAGCAACTGGTAAATACATCAGTGTGTCCCACATTAAGAAGCCCCACATTGTAATACAGTTATGTCGATCAAAGTGCACCATGACAACTTTTCTGGCCAATACAATAGTTGAAGCCTGACAATAAATAGCATAACAATCCATGTGACACGTTTGAACTGCTCCACATGTATACACCTAAAATGCATGGTAAAGTAAGTGAACTATGAAACGACTGTGCCAATGTCATATAGGCCACCAACAACATTAGTGGTTTAACGTGGAATATGTATGTGTGAGTGTAAAACATGTCAGCAATGTTACTACCTACCTAGGGAGGACCAACTAGTCAGAGATCTGATCAATAATTTATCACTTCACACATGTAGTGGTTGCACATAACATAGAGGGATCTGGAACATCTTTAAATACCCATCACAATAACCTACAGGATAGACATGAAAGTCAGTATGTAGAAGTGTCCAATGTATCAAGCCCTGCTCATCATTTTCCGATACAAAGAGAATTGGAAAAGACATCTGTAAACCTGTGGCCAACTGTATAAGTAACACATATTGTGAAATAACGTAAGAAATTAGTATGTGTAAATCAGTACAAATAACACAAATGGACAGGAATGTAGCTGTAACAGAGAGGAAAATCACTGATAGTTGTGATTTCTTTGTAACTTTAAGCTGAAGAAGGATATGGTCTCCAGCCCTGGGTCATGACCCCAATTACACATCCCCACACTGAGCCGGAATGACAGTACAACTACGCACTGGTCAAGACCAGAAACATCGTGCAGAGAACTTTTGGTGTGTTGATGTCCACGTTCAGATGCCTGGACATGTCAGGGAGGAGATTTCTATACTCGTCCCCTGTGGTCTGCAACATCATCCTAGTATGTGCCATTCTCCACAACATCTGTTTACGGACAAATGTCCTGTGGGATCTGGACCATGATGAGCATGACCCAATGGAGTATGAGGAGGATGTAGGAGAGATCCAACACACAGCGGCTGGTAGTCGACGATGCAGCCACATTGTGCAAAATTTCTTTGCTTAAGATACATGCACTTAAATGGACAGAACATAAGAGAAAGGTGCAACATGGAAACGCGCTCTGATATTTACTTACTTGCGAAGGTTCCTGTGCTCTGCGCTGCCAAAAGGGAATTGGCTGCTTTTGAAGGGGTAATCCCCCCCCAAGAGGTTCTGTCCACCAGCATTTGGTGAGAGGTACGAGGCTCCGACGGACTCCATTACCCAGAATCCCCAGCCCCGGGCGCCTTGCAGCAGTGTCATCAAACGGCGCCGGGGAGGGGATTTAAGCTCCTCGCCAGAACCGCAGCGCGGGACGCGCTCTGATATTTACTTACTTGCGAAGGTTCCTGTGCTCTGCGCTGCCAAAAGGGAATTGGCTGCTTTTGAAGGGGTAATCCCCCCCAAGAGGTTCTGTCCACCAGCATTTGGTGAGAGGTACGAGGCTCCGACGGACTCCATTACCCAGAATCCCCAGCCCCGGGCGCCTTGCAGCAGTGTCATCAAACGGCGCCGGGGAGGGGATTTAAGCTCCTCGCCAGAACCGCAGCGCGGGACGCGCGCGGGCCGCGCCCGGGCGAAGCCCGGGCCAAGGGCGGGCCCGTCTCGCGCCCGTCATCGCCAGGAAGAGGCTGGGCTGGGCCCCCCCTCTTTGACCTGATTTTCATCCTTAAAGGTACTGTGACTGTTTGCCGACCCCGAGGTCCTGCTGTTGCTGCCTGTAAGCCCTACCTGCTTGCCACTTGCTCCTAAAGCCCCGTAGTCCTCCCGCTGCCGCACTACCATCGGACCGGCAGCCGAGGGGAAGACTACTACTCCCAGGAGGCTTAGCGGCGCGCACGTCGCATTACGCGCCCGGAGGCGCCATAAATCCAGTTTGATATCCACGTCGTGGGATCGCCCGGGGCTAAGCCCGGGCAAAGGGTGGGCCCTCTGTGGCCCTCAGTGGCTGAGGTAGGCTGGGCTGGGCCCTGTTACTTTCATTGTCCTTGCCGTTATACATATTATATACGTCTGGCAGTTAGAGGAAGGAACATTCTGTGAAATTTTTAAGTCGCTTCCTTGCTTTCTACTCCGGTTAGTTACTGCTGCATCTCCAGAACTATATTTATTCTCTTAGGTACATCGTACTATTTTGTGACTTTTTATTCTGGAGGTAAATCACTTGTATAACATCGATTTGTGGGAAAAGTCTGCAGAAAATGTCTAAAAAACTTCGTTCAGGAAGGTTAGTGGGAGGAAAACCTGGTGCTAAAATAGATACCATCCGCACAAGAAATAAATCTGTGAATAATCCCCCGTTGAAGGGTCAATGCCAACTCTTTGAGCTATGGGACATTCCTATGGATAAGAAGTCTAATTCTGCTGTAAAGGAAGCTCTCCGCTCCGCAGTTCAGGAGGATCTTACTCAAGCTGTTACAAACTCTTTGTCCTCATCCTTGTTGACCGCGCCACCGCAAACAGCAGCAGCGGTGAATGCCTGCCCTGTACATCCTGAAGGGGAGGGGGAGAGTAATCTCGGAGTTCTTGTATCTGAAGGAAAACTAGAGAATCAACCACCTATGCCTCAAGCTCTTACTTTGAATGACAGGTTAGGTGGGGATTCCTCACCGTTATCCATTGATCTTGAACTTTACGGCCGCTATGTAAATACAGCTAATTTGGAGACTCTGGATCCTATTAAGCCTTCTGGGGGTGCCACTCCCTCTGGGCTAATGTTATATAGTAGTACCCCTTCGTTAAACGGACATGACATGTCTGATCTGTTAAATGTTTCCAGGAGCTCGGGTCTCAATCTTTCTGGTATTTGTCGGCCAGCTGAAGCTAGTGATAAACCGATATCAGAATCCATGATTGCTTTGGAACAATTATTAGCCTCCATTCTATCTCTCCTGGGGAAATTTGTAGGCAGCTCGGATTGTATCCTGGATTCAGTTACCCAAATACTGAAGACATTGTTACAAAAATCACCAGATACGAGGAGTGTTTCCCCCTCCAAGGCTGAACCCAGTTCTCCAAAGGGGAAAATAAATGCGCCCATAGTGGATACTGGCATAAAGGCTGCAGCAATAGCTCATGAAATTCATACTACAGTTCAGCCTTTAACCGCAGTGCCCAATTGTGTTAAGAACTCTGTTCTAGAGATTGAGGAAGAAAACAAATCTATTCCCGGTTCTAAAGTGGTTCAAGATTTATTCCCAATCTTCATGTCTGAAAATAAAAAAGAACTTTCTGAAGATAAACAAGAGGTAATGGTAAAAAACGGTAAACATAGAAAGAATAAAGGGAATAAAAGGAAATCAATCCGAAAATACAGGAAGAAAAGACAACGACGGATAATCTTCCAAAACTCCCTAGTTGCATCGGAGAACGAAGAAATAGACTTGGATCCAACTTCAACGTCTTTAAAGGTGGAAAGTGAATTTTGCCCACCAATGTCTTTGGAAGTTTTGCCGCAAATGGAGGGCCCTCTTCCGAGTTCTTCTCCATCGACTGCGACAAGAGCCCCAATCCTATATCAACGTGGGCCCCTTAACCCTTTGGCCTCTTCTTTCTCTCCTGCCCCAGAGATTGGAGACCGCTCTCTTCCTGCGCGCCATCCAAAAAACTCAATGGCTCATGTGGACACTCTTGTGTTAGACTTTTTACCTTTATTCGATGCAGATATACCCCTAAACAGAGCATGGCTACTTAAGCGTTTTAGCCAGATTGAAAGTCTTCACCCTATTCAATCTAGGGACATTGAGCTAGTCTCTTTGTCTGGCGGAGACAGGGTTTTGAGTATAAGGGTTAAATTTTATTCATCTATCATTGTAAATTTGATATTACAGCAAGCTGAGAATTTTCAACGTACAGGTATTGATGTTCTCCCTATTTTTAACCTTGGTAATACCAACCCTTCCCTTGGGATGGCACTAAAGGGCGATAAACAAAATGGGGTAGCCTCCCCTCTTAGAGACCTGAAGATTTGGGTCTCTAAGGGGAAACGTTCGGTCTCTCAGGTAAAGCCACTCCCTCTGCCTCAGAATTCCTCCTTCATAGAGGATAATAATCGGTGGAATTGGCTGCATAGTGCTTTATCTACTAAGACCACAGATAACCCCAAATTGTTTCACCATCTTTAACACCCCATTGAAAATTATTTCTTGGAATGCGGCAGGGATTCATAGTAGCCCAGAGAAATTTGACCTTTTATTCTCTTTAGGAGCAAATGTGATTTGTATACAGGAAACCTGGTGTACTAATATGCTGGACGTTTCGAAGGATTTCTATGTTTTGGAAGTGCCAGATGCCCCTTCCAAGAAAGGTCACGCTAGGGGGGGAATCGCTTGTTTATTATCAAATAAATTGCAGTGGAGTTTTTCCCATTACACCGACCCAAGTAAATTTTTTCACGCTATAACAATAGCAAATCTGTTTAGTAATTTTAAAAAGTCACCCATTGTTATTCTTAATGTGTATATTCCTCCAGAAGAGCGTTTTAATCTCATATTGAAGCAGGTATTTCGATATATTGATCAAATTAAAAATGTCCCATCCCCTCCGGAAATTATTCTCGTAGGAGATCTGAACTGCAAAATTTCCAATGCTAGTCTGAAACTGTTTAGAAATAAATCTAAAGAAGAGGCGCATTTTGTTCCCCAACCCCTATTCCCAGATAAGTTAGTGACTAACAAAAGAGGGAAGATTCTGCTAAAAGAACTAGCGGCCGTTGAGGGACTTATATTAAATGGGAGATTCCCGTCCGATGTCCCTGCCAAATTTACACATAAGTCTCCTTTTGGGTCTTCTATCTTGGATTATGCAATCTCGGATTATGGCTTGTTTCCGTGTATTCAGGATTTTAAGATTATTTCTACATCTCTGAGCGACCATAGTGTAATGCTCATAACTATTTCTTTAAATCCCATGTCCACTGCGCCATGGTCCCTTAACGGCAGTGACGTTGCTTTCCACGCTTCCACGGGAAGGTGTTTTTGGAATCCTTCTGCCATTAATGGGGTCCAGGATATATTATGTGAAACTTTAATAGAATTAAATGAGTGGCGTGGTCTAGAAATAGTTAATTTTGAAAAACTCATGCGAAACATTATTTTACATGTAAAAAAGACTTCCCGCCCTAGAAAAGGGGTAGTGGTGCCTAGTTTACTACGCATCCTGAACAAGGAAATAAATAAACTAGTCCGAGAGCAATATCTAGATAGAGTTATGGAACGAGGAAAAGAAATCTCTAGACTAAAAAGAAAGAGATGCAGACTAAAGGCGAAAATAAAAAAGGAGAAGGAAGATACAGTTTGGATCAACTTGAGGGAATCAGTTGTTCATGGTAGGATTAGAGAATTTTGGGCAATAATTGGGAAGGGATGTGGTACTAGAATAAGCCCTTGCCCCATCCCTATAGCTGAAGAGGTATGGATCACTTATATTCGGGACCTCTATGCAGGGAATGGTATTACAGGTGAAGATATTGTCCTAGATGCAACGCCCGAAGGACTCATTAATTTTCCCACAGAGGAAGCAATTGGGATGGCTATAAAAAATATGCGTGCCTCTGGGGCAATGGGTCCTGACGAACTCCCTATGACAGTCCTGAAGCAGGATCCTTTAAGGTGGAGTAAAATCCTGTATCCATTGTTTAAAGCCTGTTTCTTGTCTAAAATGGTACCCGCCTCCTGGAGGGGAAGTATCTTGGTCCCTATTTTTAAGAAGGGAACCAGGGATAGCCCCAGCAATTATCGTTTGATAGCCCTCCTCGACTCTATCGGAAAGGTCTTTGCAAAATGTCTTTTAAATTTCCTCTCCGACTGGGTCGAGGAGAATAATATCTTGCCTCTTGAACAAACTGGCTTCCGTAGGGGGCATGGTACTTTAGATAACCTCACCGCTCTCCATGTGGTTACTGATAAATACGTGCAGGTGAGAGGGGGGGTGGTGTATACGGCTTTTATTGATTTCTCCACAGCGTTCGATAAAGTAGATCGTAGAACGCTGTGGAGAAAATTGGCAGCTCTTGGTGTTCCAGCTTATCTATTGGAGCTTGTTCGGACTCTCCATACAGAGACTTGGTGTAGTGTCTTGCAAGGGGGCGAAAGGGGGCTCTCCCACCAAATTCCGTCCTTGAATGGCCTTAAACAAGGCTGTTTATTGGCTCCCCTTTTGTTCTCCTTATATACTGTAGACCTACCCGCCGCCTTGTCTGCCAGTGAGGGTATTGCTCCGGTGATGGGGGGGACTCCAATATCCTGCTTGATGTATGCCGATGACGTCCTTATTTTAGACTTGACTCCTAAAGGACTTACAAATCGGCTACATGCCCTTCATGTTTTTTCTGCTGCCCACTGCATGAAGATTAATATATCTAAAAGTAAAGTTATGTGCATAGCCGGTAAGAAGAAGTGCCGATCGGTAAATTTTGGATGGTATATCGGCGGCCAAAAACTGGAGGTTGTTAACTCCTATACCTTCCTGGGGAAAATTATCACGGCTAACTTGAGTGAGAGGCCCCATATTGAGCATAGTTCACGCAAAGCCCTCGCCCATGGCAAAGGTTTAAACTCCCTCTATCAGGCTACGGGGAAAAGGCACTTTTCGTGTTTACTGGAGGTGTACAGGTCTAAAATCCCCGCAACGATACTGTATGGTATAGAACTTATAGAGGTGAAATATTGGGACTTTTGCCATAAGATTGAGGGGAAACTCTTAAGATCCCTATCTTCTTTAAATACTGCGTGCTCTTTGGCCGCTTGTAGGCTCGATTTCGGTCTTAGGAGCAGTTGGGTACAGGGACTATGTGCCCTAGTAAAATGGGTGGCCTGCTTGGCTAGCGCTGAACTAGGGACGATGAGAGCTCTCCTCAGAAGTGAATTACTGGGTAATTTTAAAGAGTTTTCACAACTTGTAAGGAATTTTAGAAAAGCCGTAACCCTTCTAAAATTAGATGAAAACACCTTGTTTTTGTATTCTCCCTTACAGTTAAAACTCGTATTAAAACAGGCCTCGTGGGAACTATGTTTTCAGTTTGATAAGAAGTTAATCTGTGAAAAAAGGGATGTAGACCTTCTCCTTAATTCTTATGTGATGAAGTTGGCCCAACCCTATGTCACATGGAACTTGCCGCATGGTATTCGTAGATTCTGGTTTCTTTTACGTTACGACCTAGTACCTTTAAATCTACTCTTATCCAAATGGTACGGTTCTTCTCCTATGTGCAATTTATGTAAATTGAGTACCCAGGATTGTATGCATGTTTTATTGATCTGCCCGGCGCTCCGTATATTGCGTCTCAGATGGTTAAAACCTATTTGTAGCCGTCTGGGCATTTCCACTTTGAATGGCTTTCTCCAAGCACTTTATTGGCCTCCTAATGAAATGTTCTGTTTCTATATTTTTAACTTTTTTAAAGGTTTTTTAGCTATTTATTAACATGCCTCTGGAGATGTTTGGCATTGCTTCCTGCTGTAGATTTGTCATTGTATGTTATTTTTGTACTTAATTATGTTTTTTAAATGTCATAATCTTGAGTTGTATTTGTCTCCTGTTTTTATTATTGTAAACTTCTATGTGGCCCTCTTTTGAGAGCCAAAACATAATAAAATAAAAATTGAATTGAATTGTGCAACATGGAAATATTTGTTTGGCTTCTATGTCACCGTCCCAGTAAACATTAACTCACCCAGACCTCATCAACTAGAAGTATGCCTCATAAGATAATAATCATGTCATCAGACCTGTTGAAAAACATGGGACCATGCCTCTCATCTATCAATTCCACACATACAGAAATGCAATGTGTAGCAGTGTAGTACATTAAAGGGACTGTCCAGGCATCCCACAATTCCAATTCCAAATAGATCATTACTTAACCCTTGCACTTGAGCAGTGCTGAGCTGTTTTGATATGTTGTGCAGCAGTAAACGTTATAACAGATGGCACTTAGTAAAGTGTGGTACATAAACCACCAGCTACCATACCTGAGAAAAACCTCACATTGTAGTGAGTCTTACCAATGTGTCAGCATGCAGAATAACTGTGTTTTGCTGGAACTAATGTTGTTGTAGACACTATCACAGATAATGAGTGACAGTAGTCAAGGACAAAGGCCTAGTGTCATGTGAATATGAAAAATCTGTGACTCTTAAAGAATGCATACATGCATGTGTGCCTTTCCACCAAACACAGCACATGAGATCTATGTCCTGCCAGATTGTCACATATACCACATCATGCTACAGTACATAAAGGACACACAAACCATGCATCGCACAGCATTGCAATGTGGAACAAAGGTTTGTAAAAATACAATATGAGCAGATGACATTTTAAAATGAGAAGTATGACATTCGATATGTTATATGCAAATATCTGAACACCTGAAGAATACTGAGATGTCAAGAGTGTTATTTCTATTGGACCAAACATCAGTAAAAACTGTATGTGCATACACACTTTACTAATTGCACATGGTCAGATCGAGGGTGTTTTGATATGAACTTACCTTTGCATGGAAAGAGGTTTTTTTTACCTCAGACCTGCGTGTACCAGTACATAGCTGAGCAAATTACAAATCTTGTAACATCTGAAAGGGGAAATGTAAGTTGAGTGTGTGCCATTACATACATATGCCAGTGTCAGGGAATGCAGTATCCTTAGACCAGGAAGCAAACACAAAGTCCTGCCCTCAGAGTAGATGCACTGCTACTAATGTTGACAGGAGTAGGATAGAGATCATTTGTGTATGGCAGCATTATGTTAATTGAACATCACTAGTTAAATTAACTATTTAACCATGTTTCACTGCAGTGATGCATAATGGCTCACTCACCTATTCCAAAGGTTTGTTGCTGTGTGACAAGCTCACCCCAGACCTCCATCATGTTTACAGAAATATGTATGCATGATAACATCATGTGCAGAGCACGTGTCCTGTGCAAAGCATACACAACATGAAATTTGCAATGTGTAATGGTGTGCACCTGCTGAGATTGCGTGTGCTGCTACAGTGGATGCAGCTATGGATTGTCTGCCATATTCCAAAGTGAGTGTAGTACCAAACAGTGTGCAATGACTTAGTGTGTTCCACACTTTATGATGTTTGTTATCGTACTACATATGTGGATCATAGTATACTCTCCATAATGTCCTGTGAGTGTACACAGGGGGGCATGGCCACACAGTGCAGCACAGATAGTTTCCCTATGACACAATTACATTTGCAAGCACATTGCAAGAAAGGTACTGTATCTGACAAAACACTTGAAAATGTTGCCTCTTGCCCTGCGCTGGTGCTTGATTGGCTACCTAGGATCAATGCAGGCACACTTGCACCCTGAGGCAAGGATGCAAATGTTACATGCAAGAACGAATGTGACCATGATGGTGCATCTTACTGATAACCAATATATGCTGTGAGCAGATAACTACAAAGCAGCTAGCACTTCCAGCGCCTTGAGACCTTCACAGGTGATTTGCAGTGCTTTATAAATTCTTGATTGATTGATTAAGTCTTTGTGCACATCTAAGTGTGCTGCTGTATACAGAACACAAAGAAAAACGTAACACATCTTATGCCAGGAATCAAGACAGATAGTCTGAATGTAGATATTGTGCATAATAGGGAATAGAATAGTGTTACTCATAGGCATAGTAACACTAAATGTTAGCGCTAAAATATGCAGACTCTGCCGCTACCTACGTTCACCTACGCATACTACAAACCGCCAAAGGAACTAAACATTGGGACTGTCTCTACATATCACAATATTAATGTATCTTACAAGTAAATTTGTTGTCACACATTATGACACAACTGAGAAGGCAATAACACACACATAGGCAGAATATGACCACTGAAAATTCACACTTCTGAAAATATTTAACCTGCCAGATAAAAAAAGAGGAGCAAGGAATGTGAGCCCTTGGTGTGTTTCCCTGCAATGCACAATTCATTACAGTGTATCCTAGACAATAGGCTAGTTGTGAGGGTGAATGCATTGACCCATTAGCACGTCGCATTGCACCTGTTGCTCAGAAGCAATGCATGGTAAGTCACGCATCAATGCCAATGCATTGAAAACAATTCCTTGTGGCTAACGCATTGTGCGTTAATCATGCATTGGCTATTTCAGTACAGATGCATCAAAAAACCATCACATGTGTAAAAAGTGGGCTGGATATACCCAGGCAGTGGTGCAATGGGTGTGGCATGGTGCAAACTAGGACCTGCGAACTTACTTTCAGTTTCACTCTCTGTTCGTCTGTCTTGGTGTTGGAGGTGTTTGTAGATTGTGTGAGGGTTTTATTGAGCGTTGTGGTCTTGTCATTGTGTGTGTGTCTCCATATTTTGTATCCGTTTCATACATATTTGGTCCTGTGTCATTGTTTTGTCTAAATGTTTGTCACTGTACTGTTGGGTGTAAGTCATTTTAGAGATTGTCTGTGGAGTAGGTAGAGTATGTAGGGGTCAAATGGTTTTTTTTTTTGGGAGGGTTTGTAAAATGTCTGAGAGGGTTCATATGACAAATTGTACACTTCCCAGTAAGCCAGGGCTACCCTCCCAAGGAGAATAAGGACGGATGGGAGCGGGTGCGCAGGAACAATGAGCAGACATTTAAGTTAGCCCGAACCACATTCCAGTTGAAGCACCGATGGGTGGACGCCATCTCATGGGAGCCCGATGTCATCAACTTCCTGGGGCTTGAGATTGGTGGACTTGTCAGTATGTATGTATGTTCTGTCTACATTTTGTGATGTACCTTTATCAGTAATGCCAAACATAAACATGGATTGTAATTCATTTGTGATTTTTACAATATTGCAATGGGCAAGATGTATATCAGGATAATTTAAGATAAGGAAATTATGTAAAGTGAGGGAACTTAGGGCCACATTTATGGGGGTTTGGTGTATGGCACCACACCAGGACAACTTGCATCCTTGCCCTATGCAAAAGTGTGAGTGCAGGAATACACTGTATTGATCCAATATGGTACATTCTGTCCTTTCACCCTACTTTGGCGCTGTTTAGGCAGCCTAACGCCAATGCAGGCACACTCGCACTATGGTGCAAGGGTGTCTGTGTTGTTGGCAGGATTGCATTAGTACCGGAAGGGGCACATTCCTGCACAAAAACATTCCTGGGAACCTTTTACCATCTAAAAAGATGAGGAGAAATACATTTATTTTTCCTCCTCCTAGCGCCTCCCCCTGGGGAGCTGTAAGGTTTAGGTGCATCTCCGGGTTTACATGTTTTTTTGTATCTGGGAAAGTGTCAAAATCCATGGAAGTTGCGTGGGAACAACCATCGCAAGGCCCATGGAATGGCTCCCTAGTGCAGAGTAAGGCAACGCTGCAATTTTAGCTGCCTTGCGTATATCCAAATCTATGAGTCCATTCAAAGCCACGCAAAGTGGCTTTGCATGACCTCATAAATATGATTGTGTAAAATGCGCCGCTGGAGCATCACAAAAAGTGATGCTACAGTGGCACAAGGGGCTCATGAATATGACTGTTAGCTACACCTGCGGACGCAGATACCTTAAGGGGTTTAGGAATAACACTCGCTCTGATTTTACACTGCCGATTTGCACATTATTTCTGTTGCTGCTCTAACTCTAGCCTAGCGCTGTAATATTTTAGGCTGCCTCTTTTAGAAATATAATTTTAAAACTAACGTGTGATCCAATTCTGCGGTGAATACAGTGGGGAACTTGAATCTTTACCAGGGGGGTTTTACTCACTTCCTGCTTGCCGGTCAGCCTCTGAGAGACGCCATTTTTTTGGGAGTGCGCTCTCTAGCTTTTCTGGCTGCCGGCCTATAAAGAAGCACGCAGCGCGGACGCAGATGCCTTGAGGGGTTTGGGAACAATGCTCGCTCTGATTTTAAACTGCCGATTTGCACATTATTTCTGTTGCTGCTCCAACTCTAGCCTAGCGCTGTGCTATTTTAGGCTGCCTCTTTTAGAAATATAATTTTAAAACTAACGTGTGATCCAATACTGCGGGGAATACTGTGGGGAACTTGAATCTTTATCAGGGGAGCTTTACTCACTTCCTGCTTGCCGGTCAGCCACTGAGAGACGCCATTTTTTTGGGAGTGAGCTCTATAGCTTTTCTGGCTGCTGGCCTATAAAGATGTACGCTGCGCCCGTCAGCGTCCCGGAGGCGGCGAGGGCCAGTCACTCTGCCCGGTGGTTTACTGACTTCCCGGAGAGGCCTTGCTTCTCTAGGAATACATATGGGCACTTCGTTTGCCAGCTTATCACCCCCAATCTCAGTTTGACTTGCGGGCTGCCCAGACAATATCTATGCCGGATGTGGTTTTAGTTTATGGTCAGACCTTGTCTTATATCCACTAGCCCTAGCCTCTCTATCTAGGCCCTCTAGACTGCTGTCTATTTCAGCGGCTCTAATTAATGTGCGCTCCTTAAGAAAGCACCATTCTGAGGTGTTTGAGCTCCTCTCGGACAGACCAGTGGACTTACTGTTCATTACAAACGTGGTTGGACAACACATCGGACCCGTTTGTTGCTCTTGCCACCCCTAAGGGCTTTAAAATCGCCAGGGCGGATCGCCTGGTAGGGAGAGGGGGTGGAGCAGTGATCATATACAGGGACACATGGGACCTCATCAGGGGTGACGCTCACGCCTGGGGGGACTGCAAAGCTTTGGATTTTAGTATCAGGTTCTCCCCCCATTCTTTGTTGGGAGGTTCTCTGATCTATCGTCCCCCGGGCCCGGCTAGGTCCTTCCTGCAATCATGGGGTTATGCAGTGATCTCCAGGGCTCTTCGATTCCCACAATACTTGGTATTGGGGGATCTGAATATTCATCTTGACCAGGCCGAATTAAGTGACTCACTTGTTTTTGGTGACATCCTCCAGCTGGCCCAATTGTCTCAATGGGTCAGCCACCCTACTCATCAAGGAGGTCATAATCTTGACCCCATCTGTTCCGATTTCGCTATCATGGATGAAGATCCTCTTCCAGTCGCTTGGCCAGACCATTGTCTCATCTATTTTTCCTGGGAGCTAGCCTCAGCTTGCCCTTCGGGCCCCTGCTACCAGAAACCAGCTTTCAAAAAAATTGAACCGTCCAAACTGGCCACGGTTCTGGTGGCTTCTAGACCCGCACTTACCCCGGATCTTGACGGGAGGCTTGCGGGCTTCTCTAATTGGTTATCCAATTCTACAAACATGCTTGCCACACCGACCTCATCCAGGTTCTCCAGAGAATCGCCGTCTAAACCCTGGTTTACCCCGGACCTGTCTGTGCTTAAGCAGGAGTGTAAAAAAACTGGAACGTGCTTGGCGCCTCAGTGAGTACTGTCCCCTGGCTAAGGCCACTCTCAGGGGCAGACAAAAAATCTATTATACTACGATAACACAGGCTAAGAGGCAGTACTTTGCCACCCGCATTAAACAGGCACAAAATAACTTCAAGGAGATTTTCTCTATTGTACAGAGTTTTACGTCCCCTGCAGCACAATCGTGCCCTCTCCCAGCCATTGAGGGCTGGTGTAACACTTTATCAAATTTTGTTATGGATTAAATACGCACGATTCAGGCTGCCTTCACCTCCTGTTCCGGACCTTCGCCTGTCGCTGTGCCTATTGCCATCTTGCCTGTTGCTCCCAGGAACTCTCTGCTGGCCTTTTCATCCGTGAATCTGTATAGCTCTCTTAAAATCCTGAAGGGCTTGAAATCGGGCTTGCCCACAGTCCCCTGTATGGCGAGACTACTTGCTGCAGTCGCGGAGATCATCAACCCCAAAGTTAATTTGATCATAAATGCCTCCCTTCGTGAGGCCTGGATACCAGAGGCCTGGAAACAGGCTAAAATCCTTCCCCTATTGAAGAAGCCCACTCTTGATCCCTTGATCCCTGGGAATTATCGCCCTATCTCCCTCCTGCCCAGCTTAGCAAAAGTCTGTGAAAAGGTGGTGACCAGACAACTTACAGTTTGTTGAGGGGTCTGATGTTATACATCCAGCACAGTCTGGGTTTCGCTCCTCTTACAGCACAGAGTCAGCGCTGGTGGAAATATCCGAAGCCATCCGCGAGTGCTTAGACGCCGATGGGAGAGCAGCACTGGTAATGCTTGACCTATAGGCGGCATTTGACACAGTACCACACTCCCTGCTGCTCACCCGACTCACTGAGATAGGTATCTCAGGCGCTGCCTGGGGCTGGCTGAGGTCCTTTCTTGAAGAGCGGGCCCACCAGGTCTGGCTGCCACCGGCCACCTCAATACCGCAGCCGGTCACCACTGGGGTCCCACAGGGGTCTTCCCTTAGCCCCCTTCTTTTTAACATCTACGTCACTCCTCTGGTCTATCTAGCCGAGGGGTTGGGGGCTAAGGTGATGGCCTACGCTGATGACACCCAGCTTCTCTTTACCTGGGTAAAGGATGAGGACTCTGTATCCTTCGTTCAGCATTGCTTGTCTTCGGTCTTCGAGTGGCTTGCGTCGGCCCAACTCAAATGTAACGAAGACAAGTCAGAGATCCTTCTCTATGGCAAATTCCCCCCTGGATTCACAGACTCGATCTGGCCTCATGGGTTCCCCCTACCAACCTCTAATGGCAAACCTGCAAAAAACCTATGAGTGTGGTCCGAGGATAACCTCTCCTTTTCCGTCCAGGTGAAAAAGCTCTCAGGCAGCTGCTTCAGCCTTCTTAAAACACTAAGGAGTTTTTTACCCCTCCTCCCTAGGCCGGCCAAAGAGATGGTCATCCGTGCCTTGATCCTCTCCCGATTAAACTACGCTAACGCGTTGTACATAGGCATCCCTGGATATTCTTTGAATAGACTTTAGGTCATTCAGAATGCGGCTGCCAGGTTTCTCGTGGGAATTGCTAAGATGTGCAGCGTGAGGGAACATCTCCGCGTTCTCCACTGGCTTCCCATGGCGGACCGGGTTAAATTCAAATCCCTGGTTATTGCGCATCGTGCCTCTATGGTCACGGGCCAGCCTACTTACAGAAGCGGTTCTACTTCTATGTCCCGCTGAGACAACTGCGCTCTTCAGCCCTCCTTCAAGCTAGGGTGCCCCGCTTCATCCGGCATAAGATGGACAGTTGCTCCCTGGCTGTTAAGGCTGCCCAGGCTTGGAATGCCCTTCCATTTTCACTGCGCAATACTCATGATCCATTAGCCTTCAAGAAACTTTTAAAAACCTATATGTTTCCGTAATTGAGGGTGGTGTAGTTCAGGGACTTCTCTTCGATTCGAGCCGGGACACTCATTGGAGTAGCTGCTGTGCGTTATAAGAGCACTTAACATAACATAACATAACATAACACCTAGGATCAATCATGTCACCCATGAGTTATGCTACAATGGAGTCTGTCATTATGCTGCCCAGCATTACTCAATCCATCACCTCCTTGACTAATGATTCAGGCATGTCATGATGGTACATCTGAAGTTCAGCATCCAGCCAGGTCAGGCCTGCAAGCAGACTAGATGTATGCAATAAGCTGGGCATTTAGCCATATGTCGGTTTCAGCTGGTGTGCACTTAAATAAATAAAACGAATTCCGTAGCCCCCCATGCATCGCAAATTGCGATGCAGTGCGCGCTACGAAATTCGTTTTATTTATTTAATTGTTCACTTACCTCCAATTATCCATATTCCGGTTTTTAGTGCCCCCCACGCTGCCCCTCCCCCGCCCCGCCTTTCTGCCCCACGGAACTCCCTCCACGGGCCGCGGCTGTGCACTGTTGAAATCCTAGGTTCTCATAGGTTGTATTCTAAAAATGTACATTTGTGAAAGCAATAATTACAAATATATTTCTCCATTCATGTCTCCTAGGTGGACATCTGCCACCACAATGAGAGAGGTGGAATCCATCTAGGACCCAATGCTACCAGTAAGTGTTATAAGTACATGTATTTGCAATTTTGATGACTGTGTGTGACGTATGTGGAAATGTTTAATTGTAATGCATGGTGGGAGGCAACACTCAGCTATAAATTAATGAGCTGTCAGTCTCTGAACCAGAGCAGAACCTGCCCACAGATTTGTTTAGGACTGATCACGGAGCAAAATCTTTGAGACTGTAAGGTGTATGTAAGCAGGGCCACAGGTACTAAACATCTTTGCCTATGTTCTTATAGTGGCACATCTGTAATCATGTTGATTTGAGAACAGTGAGCATAATTTTTGCACATACTCTGCATATGTTCCACACAAACAGATTATCTCATACAACAAATGGTGCAAACAAAACAATCTGGAGTCAACGTATATTGTAGCACAATGATTTCTGTATTGCTAAGCAAGTGTGGGCATGGATCAGTTGTAAATGCCCAAATTTGTGCATGACACAGGGACAGAAGATGAGCAATATTTATACACAGGCACTGTTACCATGCATGGACAGGATAGGTATCATGGAATCAGATTCACACACTGTGTGATTATACAATATATGGTCACAATTCAGCATAAGGGGTCCAGGCAGGCTGAATGCTTGAGCACTCTCCAAATAAGACATTTCAGTTTCACTGACCATAAGAGTGGGCAAACATACCTGCTGTGTTGCACATTTAGGGGCATATTATCAAGCACGGCATTAAAATTATTGCCGCTTTAGCGGCAGAAAACTGCCGCTAAAGTGGCGATAATGGGCTTGATAATATTTCGCAGAGAATTCCCATAGAAACCCATGTTCACACCAGAACATGGGCTTCTATGGGAATTCTCAAGGGCATATTATCAAGCTCATTATCAACGCTTTAGCGGCAGTTTTCTGCCGCTAAAGCGGCGATAATCTTAACGCCATTTGTTATGTTATGTTATGTTAGGTTAATTTATTATGCGCGCAGCTACTCCAGCCAAGGAGCGTCCCGGCGCAAAGACAAGGAGGAACACAACACAGCAAACAATGACGCCCAAAATAAACAGCTAAAAGAGCAAAGTCTTAATCGCTCTACGGAAGGAAAGCAGATCGTCTAACTGTCGGATTTCAACTGGGAGGGTGTTCCAAATTAGTGCAGCTTTCACGCTGAAGGAACAACCCCCCATCCGACAGAGTCTAAATCTAGGGACCACAGCAAGGGCCTGGCCCTGAGAACGGAGGCTACGAGTGGGAACATAAAAGGAGATAAGATTGGACAAAATTTCAGGGCCGATACCTCTAAGTATCTTGAAAGCCAAGCAGAGGACCTTGAAAAGAATACGCTTCCTTACAGGGAGCCAATGCAAGGATCGGAGGACATTCGCCACCGGGCAAAATCTGGGCAGGCCGACAATGGCTCTAGCCGCAGCATTTTGAACCCGCTGAAGGCGAGTTAGCTCAGCCTGATTCGCACCAACCAGAAGAGAGCTAGCGTAGTCCAGGCGAGAGATGATAGTAGCCTGGACTACAAGCTGTCTGGTAGGGGCATCGAAGTATTTGAGGACTGGTCTAAGACCTCTTAATAGGCCGAAACAACAAGCTGCTGTTTTTTTTGTATGTCCTGCGAAGGAAAGGCCGGCGTCCAACCAGACCCCCAGATTTTTCACCTCCGACACAGGGGTCGGAGTGGGGCCCAGCTCAGAAGGCCACCACTGATCCCCCCAAAGCTCTACTCCCTTCCCAACAACCATCACCTCTGTTTTTGTGGCATTAAGCTGGAGACAGTTTTCTGTCAACCAGCAGGCCACCGCCTTCAGTCCGGACTGAAACCTAGGGGCGTCTAGATGGACATCTCCGCTAAGAGTAACCGCCAGCTGAGTGTCATCGGCATATGAGACCAAAGTAAGGCCCCACTGCCTCGCGACCTCAGCCAGCGGTCTCACGTAAAGATTGAACAACGTGGGGCTTAGCGAAGACCCTTGCGGGACCCCCATGGCCAGAGGCTGAGAACTGGACGAGAAGGGAGGAATGGCCACACAGAAGGAGCGATTGTCCAGGAAGGAGCGGAACCACTGCAACGCCAGACCCCGAACACCAATCTCCTCTAGCCGATGCAGGAGGATGCCATGGGATACAGTGTCGAAGGCGGCGCTGAGATCTAACAATATCAGCGCCGCCGTCTGACCCGCATCCAACCTAGCACGCAGATATTCCACCATTGCGAGGAGAGCGGTCTCCGTGCTGTGCCCAGCACGAAAACCGTTCTGTGTGGGATCAAGGGCATTGGTCCGGGCTAGATGATCCGACAGGGCCAGATTGACATGGGCCTCTGTCAACTTCGCCGGCCACGGTAGCAGCGAGATGGGGCGGAAGCTTTCAGGCTTAGACGGGTCTAAGGAGGGTTTTTTAATATTCGGAGACACTACCGCCTGCTTCCATTTAGTTGGAACTACCCCCGACTCCAGGGAGAGGTTGACAAGGGAGCGCACCACAGGGCGCCCCAAAAAGGTCTGGTCTCGAAAGAGAGCAGGCTTTACCGGATCAGATGGAGATCCTGATTTAACTTGCAAAGCAAGTTTGTCAAACCCATCAGAGGTGAGGGGGGGGAATGAAGGCAGGATGAGCTGACATGATGTCTCGATAGAACTTTCCAGCGGAGCCCCAATACTAGGGAAGGCCCGATAGATGGCTTGGACCTTTCCCAGGAAATAAGAGGCTAGGGCTTCGCAATGGGAGACCGAGCTCTCAGCTAAAGGAATAGTACGTTTGGCCATAAGATCTTTAACCGCTTTGAAGATAGCCTTCGACGGGTTGATGCTCTTCCGAAATTCTTCAGCATAGAAGGCCGCACGAGCCCGACATATGGCCCGGTGATAAAGTTTAACCGAAGCAGCATATGCGGCTTTTAAGTCGGCCCCGTAGGTCTTCCGCCATGCCCTCTCTGCCCGTCTACAGGCTCCCTTCAAGGCACGTAAGGCCCCGCCATACCAGGGGCTAAACTCACGGGGGTTGATCTTAATTGATACAATAGGTATCAGAGCGTCCAGCGCCCTAGTAAGCCAAGAGCAGAAGAGATCGTATCCTTCCTCCACATTGTCCAATGTGCCCAAGGGTTCCACCAACAAAAGATGGTGAAAATCTTCCAGCCTGAATTTGTTCCAAGGCCTCCTAAGCACCCGTCTAGCTGAAGAAGTGGGAAAAGTCACTGATACGGGACACTGAATAGACACCAGGAAATGGTCAGACCATTCTACCGGTGTAACTGCATTGACTTTGGCCTCAATCAAGTTGGTAAAGAAAGGATCCAAAGTATGTCCCCCGATATGCGTAGGCAATGAGACCAGCTGGAATAATTGAAAGGCCTCTAAATCCAAAGAGATGGCACGAACTGTCAAACTGGACAATGTGTCGAAATGCAGATTTAAATCGCCCAGTATGGAAAAATTGGCGCAATCAGTGGCCAGAGTGCCAACAGTATCCACAAAAGCATTTCTAAACGACACGTCACTGCCAGGCGGACGATATACCACCATCCCAGACAGTGTAAACTCAGGATTGACAGAAACTTTGATAATATGCCCCTAAGTTTGTAGAAAACAGAAGTTTCCCTGATATAGTATTTCAATATTTAAACAGACATATGTTAACATGTATGCCAATGGCTTCTGGATTGCCATCACAATCTAAACACATTTGAATATGGTAGCTGAGGTATATGTTTTTTGTGATGGACTTAAATCTTCATTAGTAATATATTAGGGCCATGACAGACAGAAAATGACATGCCTACATGTGTGTCTGTTCATGTGTTAGTTCATTATTGTATGCACATATAGATCTTCCATATGTTAGCCTACCATTCTGCCTCAGTGATACTTGAACCTCCTTCAGAGTTATGGTGCATCACATAAAATATATTTTTAGGCCAGATAAGTAGTCCGACAAGCATACATTCATTACTGAGATGCTATTTTCAATTTGTGATCAATGGCTCCGAAAGCAGCCTTGGGATAATGTCTGCACATACTGATGTTTAAGTATGACTCCTCATGATTGTCCTTAGTCTGAAGCAAGAGATCATTCTTACATTTCCATTCAATTGCCACAGATGGCACCTGACTCACTTTTCCTCGTTCAAGTAGGGTATGTCTATCTAGTCTAGTCTAGTATGTCTATCTAGTAACAACATATAGTCCAGATATCCATCTCTAATGCTCGTATTGCTCTGGTCAGGGACATATGACTGTGTTACAATGTCAGACTATTTCTCAGCAGACATCATGTACATGTACTGCATGTGCTAACTTTTTTCCATTATCACGCTATACATCATGACAGCTGATGAAACGCATACTGTCATGCACTCACCTGGTCCCAACCACTGAGACGATACTGGAACTGATGCTGGACCTCTTATCCCTCCCCAAGGACAGCAAATGCCAAGGAACCGAAACCTTAGAACACACTCTGTCCCCAGGAGGAAGAGGGGTTGGGATAAAATAAGAAAAGAATGACTTGTGGTATTGGATCTGCTCTGCAGCTGTGCAACACTGCGTAACAGGATCTGTCAATACGTTTGTGAGGTAGATGTGCAATGCACTGGAAATATCAGTAAGCAGTTACCATCAGTACACTAACAGGCCTCTATATACAGTGGCCGTACATTGACTTCAGTGAGATACAGTTACAGGTCTCATCAGCAGCACGACATGAGAGCAGAATAACCAATATAACAGATTGGAGTTTGGGACATTCCCAAGCATTAAACTCAGAACAAAGTATTCAGTATAATGTTCATTCATATTTCAATGCCTCTGCTTCCTCTAGGCACTACTATTCATCAGAGAAACACGGAGCTCAAGTCTTTAATCCATACACTGTCACAGATCTAGCACCACAGTTGCAGGTATGGCCCAGAGGATAAACACACAAGAAGCACTCAAGTAAATCACTAAAGAGAGCATGGAAGAATAGTCTATAGTCTGAAGACATGGCAACACTGTCCTGGTTACTACTATAGGAGGATTAGTGAACAATAACCTGATGTCAAATATTTAGCCTAGTTTTCTCTTGACTAAAGTTCAAAGAAGATCTTGACACTTTGAATCAGTAAGTCGCAGGGGGTCCAGGGTAGCTGTGCAGGAGCGAGAGGGGAGGAAGACGTCAAGGGAGCTGGAGCCACAGGATCCAAAGATTCAGATGGACGTGAAGGAGACTGGAGTGTTTCTCTGTTCCGGCCGAATTTCTTCAGGTGAGTGGGAAGGGTGAAGTTTGTTCCGCAGGGAACGAGGCAAAACCATGATTCGGCCCACATGGGGTTTATATACCCTCTCAAAGACTGAAATGATGTAGCTAGAGCCTGTCGGCACATGGGGAATATGGCCGTCTGGAAGAATCTCCAACCTTGGAGAAAACACTTGTTAGTAGATTCTCTTTGTCCTTACAGAATGGGCAGGTGCAACTTGATGATCGAAACCCTATAACATTTAACAAATGTATTGTTTTCGCTCCAACATGCGTAATGGAAAACAATACCAAGGCCCCAGTAAGGCAGGAGCAAGTCTTGTCATTGGCTCACTGGATTCTGGGGAAGCTTCCAGGGATTCAAGCACAATGGAATTATGAATTCTGAGGACGCTTGCAAATACTCAATCGCAATCGAATCATGGGTTTCGATGAACGCTTACAAATACTCGAACACAATGTAATCACGCATTTTGGGGAATCCTTGCAAATGCCCAAGAGCAATGGATTCACGGGTTTTGGGGAAAATCAATCATGGTATCATAGCATGCTATAAAGCGCCACAGGGGTAAAACAACATGAGCCCTGTGTGCAAGGCTGAGGGTGCATAAGGGGGTCATGACACATACATATGAAATCAACATGATTGTTACCAGCACATGAAGAACGTCTCCAAGGTATCCCAAAAAATTCACTAGTTGTATGAATGTGCAACTGCAGCTGGGTCCTGGAATGCCCCTCGACCAACCACTTCTGCAATTGCAACATCAGCCACTAGCCAGGACAGAGCAGGCCGAAGCCACCCACAGTCACCCCAAAGACCATTCACACAGCTACCGCTGCAGCCACACCGTGTACACCCTCATGGCCCAGGAGTCCCAGGAGAAGGGAATCCATGTTCCACTACACCGTCATTAAAGAAATGAGGAAGGCCAACCAGGAACTTGAGGCTATTTTTTGGGGAGCAGACCAGCTTACATGCCAGCATGACAAACATGGAGGAGGTCATGGAGCAGCTCTCTCAACTTGTTTAGACTTTTTTACTTAGAATTTATTATTCTTTTTTTCAGACTGTAGTAATTTTATAGTTAAGGTCATAGTTAGTGAATCGGATAAGTGTAGATTAGTTAGGTTCTGGAATTTAACAGTCTTTTATAGGTACATGTGTTTCTATCTTTTTCTCTCAGGTTTTAGTGGGTGGGGGTTAATGTTTAGGCCTTTAAAAATACAAATGTATATAAATAAATAAATATATATATATTTGTTTAGGTTAACATGTGTAGTTAGTTTAATGGATAAGTGTAGCTCATGGTTCTATGTGTGTTAAGGGGGTGGGGGAGTTGCTGTTTAGCATGCCATTTGTTTCAAATGTATAGGATTGAAATAGCTAAGTTAAGTTAGGTTAAGCTAGTGTTAAGATAAGTTAGTGTAGGATAGGTAGGCTAATTTAGCTTGGGCTTAGTTAAACAGTGTACGTTAGTGTAGGATAGGTATGCTAAATAACTTTAGGCTCAGTTTAGATAGTGTAAGTTAGTGTAGGATAGGTAGTTTTAGTTTGTGAGGATTACATTTTTATAGATAAATACTTTTTCCACTTTCACAACTCCATAATAATTACCTGCGTAAGAGTTGTCATCATTGCTTAGGTTGAGTTGAGTACATGATGTAGCAATCCCCTGCAGTGATTGTAGATAGTTAAGTTAGGTTAAGCTAGTGTTAAGATAAGTTAGTGTAGGAAAGGTAGGTTAATTTAGCTTGGGCTTAGTTAAACAGTGTACGTTAGTGTAGGATAGGTATGCTAAATAACTTTAGGCTCAGTTTAGATAGTGTAAGTTAGTGTAGGATAGGTAGTTTTAGTTTGTGAGGATTACATTTTTATAGATAAATAATTTTTCCACTTTCACAACTCCATAATAATTACCTGCGTAAGAGTTGTCATCATTGCTTAGGTTGAGTTGAGTACATGATGTAGCAATCCCCTGCAGTGTTTGTAGATATGAGTTACTTCATAAGAGGCCTACAGACAAGAGTCAGTCTATGTTGCAATTGAGTAACTTCAGTACTCTGCACCATTCTTTGGGCACTGTGAGTGGACCACTCTGTGCAAATTGACTCACAGCCCAACACAGATAGTCACCTACTGTAGCACTGTGTGTGTAAGAGATACTACATGTATAGTAGGGGTGGTTCTATCACCCCAGAGTACCCATTCCTGACTGTGCTTCGACACACACTGGTGCCTGTCACTTGAGCACTCACCCTAGCACCATTGTACTACTAGGTCATTGTTATTAGCTGGTTAGTAGTCATGAATGTGGCCGACACCTGCCTTGGAAACATCAGTTATCCAGTGCTTACTAAGTGTGAGGCTTCATGTTACTTTGTGCACATACTTGCTAAGTTAGAAAACCTAAGTCTCATGCTTACTCTTAGCCTAAAGATGTATATGTTGGTTCTTGGATCTGTGCTCTGACTTCTATTTATTGTTATTAATGTATATTGTACAGTTGATATAATGTGTGGTTACACTCACCCTCAATGCATGGGAGAGCTCTCAAGGGCAGATGAACGTATAGACCCTACGTATCCCAGTGTGTCTTACAACACCATTTATCAGTTGACACAGGACACCAAATACTTAGTAGTTGCAGTTAATGCTTACTGACTTCCAAGGTGTAGACTGAGCTTCTACATCCTTAAGTGGCATAGGTATGATGCTAAATCAGGAGTTGGAACATTAGTACCTGCATATTTTCAGTACATGCATTATAATGGTACTTATAGGATATCTTCAATGTAAGTATTGAGGCAGACATATGTGCATGATCACGTTAATAACTGAGCAAGATATCTGTGGGTGGGTGAAAATGTGTTAGTGGCTCACATGCCTCATAGGACCCATTGTTGCAGCTAGAGTTTTGTGTGATTTGTTTGGCTTTGTCACTGTGGACCAGTCAAGTTACTGATGCCTATTGTCACCCCATAGTGTTCAATAGTACAATGAGGGGGATATTCTCAAGAACGTGTGATAACTACCGCAAAAGTAGCTTAACGCAACTCTTCACATCGCAGTCTATTGCGGGAAAATGACACCCTGGTAACGTGGTATTCCCAAGCCCAACCTCCATGCGATAGGCCTACGATAAAGCGTCAAATGTCTGCGCTTAAATCAATGCAATTCCGCAGAAATGCGAAACACCAACGTGAAAAAAGTTGCGATGCGATACAAAAATCAGTGACAACAAGCCACAGGCCTGCAATTCGCACGCGCCATGTGGGAAAATGCACTATAAAAGCAACAAAAAAAACCACACCAACACCAAATCAAACTGTGTAGCACCATGGATGCACCCGGATCGAGTGCAGAGGACAACCCGAACCCCACGAGCCCCACGGAGGACCAGCCAGGAACCCCGGGGTGGGGAAGGGCAAGGAGAAGAGGAAGACTGGGTTCATGCTGCAGGAAGGCCGGATCATCTTCACGGAGATGATAGAACACTACCAACAACTGTTCGTCACCTCCACTGCGTCATTGACAACACAAACAAAAATATGGCAGTCCATCATCACCAACGTGAATGTCGGAGTATCGAGGAGGTCAATGGAAGAGGTCAAGAGGTGCTGGCATGAAGTCCACAGCCAAAGCAAGGAGAAACTCGATGCCAACAGGAAGGCAGCAAAGGTGACTGGAGGTGGGACTCCTGCGCAACAGGAGGAGCTGGATGAGCTGGAGGAAATGGTGGCCACAGTCATCAGTGTGGAGACAGTGCAAGGAGTAGGTGTCCTGGACACAGCTCGATATGACCTGACCCATCAGCAACAGGGTGAGTAACGACCAGGGACGGGGGGACGGAAGGAGAAGGGCACAATGGCACACATGCACAATGAAGAGCAGCACACTGCATAGGCACAATGAGTGTGGAACATGTTCCTGATACCCTTGGCACACTGCAGCACACATAGAAACACAAAGTAGGCCCCCGTCCACAATGTGCACAAATGGTCCCCCCTCCATATTACCAATTTCCCAACCTACCAATGCACATGTGCGGAATACAGACAAGCAGCTGCTCTGTGAGCCACATGGACAATGCAAGTGACATTGTATGACAGATAGCATGGCTGCAGTCACAATACATGCCATGGTGCATGAGACGACTTTGAGGTGGCTGAGTGTGGACCACATCCGTAAAGGAGCAGGCCACACTCTGACGCATCCACATGCACCTACAACCCATGACGTCAAGAACACATCGCCAGACAAACAATGCACAAGAGTACAAAAACCGTATAAGAGCACAAATGACCCAAGACGCAAACATCCCAGCACCCAAAAAGCACTCAAGTCAAAGGCACACTGACTCAAAGGGATAAGGGGCTGCAAAATCAGAGCTGTAGGGGAGACTCACCAACAATGCAGCACACACACTTAGCAAGCACAGTACACCAACATTGACGACAATGTGGTACAAAATGCAACCCTTACACCATCTGTCAAACCTTCACTCACCTGAAGTCCAGGGAGTTCACCTTGAGAGACGTGAAGATTTTTCTCAACTGCCCCCAAGAATCTACCTCCAGCAAACCGAATTATAAATGCAGTTTACTAGATGCAAACACTTAAGGGAAGGGGGAAGTGGGACAAAATAATAAAGAGAGAGAAACACTCCACTCTTCTACTCTGTTGTAGTTATTCAGTCACCTCTGGTGTTGTATCTCTGGTTATCAGAAAAAAAACATAAATAAACAATTATAAAACACTTACATCAAATAATTCAAAGAGTTAATTTCCTTGTATCTATTAGTCGCCTTCATAAACCATTGTACCTCTTGATTCTGGTCTTACATCTACCAGAACGTCTTATGTTCAATGTGCTGATTTTCTAATCTGAAGTTAAGCACTGTTTTTCTGCAATTAAGTAAACACACTTGAACATTACCCTTAATAAACATAAAATTATTCTATAAGCCTTTTGTGTTTAGACCGCATTACAAACATTACAAAATAAAAAGATGACTCAATAGCATCAAATAAATGTCTTTCTCCTTGAGCCTTAAAGTTCTCCTGTTATTTCTTTCAGGTTCAAAACATGTTCTTGCCAGGGCAGACGAAGGATTTTTTGAAAGATAAGTACTGTTCTTTCTTTCACTGTTTATAAAAACAAATTTGTTGTAAATGTCTTTTCTTTTCCGTTTTTTTTTAAATACACAAAGACTTACTTGCTTTCTTCCTATAGTGCTGCGCGCAAACACCAACTCACTCTGCTTTTTTCCTTTAGGTCGAGGCTCCTTTAAGAACTGGATTCGGAACGAAGAAACAGGATTCCTGCTTACTGCCGGTAGGGAAGATGAACTGAAGGGAACCGGAAACCCGAGCCGAGTGTCCGGAAGCAGGAAGACCGACTGGTTTGCAGGATTTCTGAGAAGGAAGGTCCGGAGGAAGACTACGAACTTCAGGTAAGCGGGGAACTTCAGGTAAGCGGGGAAACAACGAGCGCAAGCAAATTCTTGAGCTCGCTTAGGGTTTAAATAGTAATGGTAAAAGGGTGGGGTTACTTGAACACGCACAGGGGAAATACACGTGCCGTAACGGTTTCAAAGCAACGTGCTTCACAAGTAAGTTCCAGCAATGTGCCAACTGTCTGATTGCAACGTGACTCATGGGTGTGTTCAAAGCCATGTGCAAACAAATGTCTTATGCCTCAAAAACGTGCATATGAATAGGAACGAGGAGCGATCAATGCATTTGGAAACATGTGATTTACTTTTATGAGCATGATTACAGAAGCGCCTGAGCAATTACTAAAAGTAGGGCGTTCTTGACTTAAATCTTCATCTTTAAAACAAAGGCAGTAATGTTGCACGTGATCAGTAAAATAAAGGGTTAACATAAAACATACGAACAAATATTACATAGTTACATGGGGTTTGGCATGATTCTGAAGACAGACCCTAACAGTCGCTCCCCTCAAAGGCCCCCCTACTGGACGTGGTTTGTGTGGGAATCTTTCATAAAATTGTCTTAACAACCTTGGAGCATGAACAAATGATGCTGGCTCCCAAGAGTTCTCAGAAGCATCATAACCCTTCCAGGCTATTAAATAATACAGTTTCCTCTGTATTCGTTTGGCATCCAATATCTTTCGGACTTCATATTCCAAATGTCCATCAATAGGAATCGGTGGGGGTGGGGGTTCTGACCTAGTTTCAGGGTTATATGGTTTCAACAAGGAAACATGAAATGTAGGATGGATTGAATATTCTGGAGGTAATTCCAGTTGCACAGTCACAGGATTAACTACCTTGATTACCGAAAATGGCCCTATGTACTTTGGTAATAATTTCCTAGTTCCCAGTAATTTTAAATTTCTGGTTGAAAGCCATACTTTCTGTCCGATTTGATACTCCTGAACATCAGTTCTATGTTTGTCTGCTTGCTTCTTCATCACCTCTTTGTACTTATTTAGATGTTTTGTTGCTTTTTCTTGAATTCTTAACAAAGAGGTGAGTCTTTCTGTGACTCCTGGATTTGAAGAAGGACTAATTGTTATTGGCAGAACTCTAGGATGGTAACCATTTAGAAAGTAAAATGGTGTACACTGTGTTGCTGAATGTACATTATTATTATAAATAAATTCAGCGATAGGTAGTGCTTTATCCCATTCAGAAGTAAAGTCTGCCATTAAGCATCGTAAGGTTTGTAGTAAAGTTTGATTCACCCTTTCAGTTTGGCCATCAGTTTCCGGGTGAAAGGCTGTAGAAAGAGCGATTTCCATTTTCAGAGTTTTGCATAAATTTGTCCAAAATTTAGAAGTAAATTGACTCCCTCTGTCCGAAATAATTTTCGTGGGCAAGCCATGCAATTTTACTATTTCTTTGAGAAATATGTCTGTCAATTCTGCAGCAGCTGGAAGTTTACTCAATGGTACAAAATGTGCCATTTTAGATAAATAATCTACCACTACTAAAATGGTTGTGTAAGACTTAGTTTCTAGTAAATTAGTTATAAAATCCAAACTAATTGTATGCCAAGGATGTGGTGGAGTAGATAATGGTTGTAACAAACCCATAGGAGCCTTGTGCAATGATTTATTCCTAGCACAGATAGCACAAGCACTAACATAGTCTTTAATATCTGCAATCATGGAAGACCACCAGAAATGTTTCTTACAATTATCCAGAGTTTTTTGGTACCCTGGGTGACCAGCCAACAAAGAATCATGATGCCATGCCATAACCTTTTCTTGTAACTCTTTAGTAGGCACTAACAACAATGTTTTATGATAAAGTAAACCATCCTGTATCGAATGATAAGGATCTTTCAGCCACTTCTGTGCATTTATTTGTAAATGTTCGACCCTCAATTTTGTCAAAAACTCTTGATGAACCATCAGCGCCACTATCTTTTGTGGAGGAATTATGGGAGGTCCAGTCAAATCTTTTTTAGAGTCCTGTGTATATCCATACCGAGATAAAACATCTGACTGTACTTGCTGAGTTCCTGGTCTATAAGTGATCACAAAATCAAAAGCACTAAAAAAATTTAACCATCGCATTTGTCGTGGTGTTAATGCTTTTACAGAGCTAAAAAACTGTAAGTTTTTATGATCACTAAAGATAGTGACTGGGAATCTTGTCCCCATCAAATGATGTCTCCATTCTGTGAATGCCAACTTTATAGCCAAAAGCTCCCTTTCGGCTACTGTATAATTCTGTTCAGCAGGAAGCAACTTTTTTGAATAAAAAGCTACAGGATGTAACTGACCATCTTGGGCATCTCTTTGAGAAAGAACTCCTCCGACAGCCATCTGTGAAGCATCTGCTTCTACGAAAAATGGAAAATCTGGATCTGGATGTTTTAACAGAGGAGCAGTGGTGAACTTTTGTTTAAGGGACTCAAACGCTAGAGCTGCTTGTTCAGACCAAGAGAATACCTGACCTTTGTGCAATAGCTTAGTAAGAGGCAAGACTGTTTCCGCAAACTGAGGGATAAAGCGCCTATAAAAATTAGCAAACCCCAACACTTTCTGTACTTCTTTCACAGTCATGGGTTCTGGCCAATCTCTAATGGCGCTCACCTTTTTGGGATCCATCATAATTCCAGCAGGTGACAAGCAATATCCAAGAAAGTCAACTGTATCAGCATTAAAAATACATTTTTCCAACTTTGCAAACAAGTGATTTTCCAACAATTTGTTTAATACAGCTCTGACATGGTGAATATGTTGCTCTTTATCTTTTGAATAAATCAAGATATCGTCATTATACACAATTACACATACATCAAGAAATTCATGCAACACTTCATTAATAAAATATTGAAATGCTGCAGGTGCATTACACAAACCAAAAGGCATCACTGTGTATTTAAACAAACCAAATTTAGTTTTAAAAGCTGTTTTCCATTCATCATTTTCCTTTACTCTAACAAGATGATATGCCCCTCTCAGATCCAATTTTGTATAAATAGTTGAATGATGTAGCTGATCTAATAGGACTGGTATAAGAGGCAAAGGATACTTGTTTTTAATAGTAGCTTTATTTAATCCGCGATAGTCTATAAAGGTGCGAAGACTACCGTCAGGTTTTGGAATGAAAAATAGTGGCGAAGACACAGGAGATGTTGAATGCCTTATAAAGCCTGATGCCAAGAGCTCGTCCAAATATGTTCTTAGGTATTTAGTTTCTTCCTCAGTAAGAGCACATACTCTACTACTGGGCAAGGGAGCTCCAGGTATTAAATCTATGCGACAGTCGTATGACCTGTGTGGAGGTAAAAAGGCTGCCTTTACAGGATCAAAAACATCCTTAAAGTCCTGATATTCTGTTGGAATGGTAGGAACAGAAGTTACTGTATTTGCGCAATGCAATATAGTCATAAAGTCGTTTGATACTTCTTGATAACATAATTCCCGACAATGTGAGGAATCTAAAGTTACTGTTCGGGAAGACCAATTTATTTTAGGGTTATGCAAAGTCAACCAAGGTACTCCTAAAATAAGGCCAAAAGTAGGTGTATCAATTAAATGAAAAGATATTTTTTCAGTGTGACCATTTTGACAAACCATGATAAGAGGAGTTGTTCTTTTAGTTATCATGCCTGAGGATAGTGCAGAACCATCAACTGCACACACTGATTCGGGGTGGGTTTTCCACTCCGTAGGTATTTGTAAGTCTTGAGCCAACTTAATATCCATAAAATTTCCAGTGGCTCCACAATCTAACAATACTTGGATCGGATGACGCATATGAGTGCTAATTATTAGCACCACTTGAATAACAAAATGTCGTGGTATTTTTGGTACCATATTGGTCATGTTGGAGATCTGTAAACCTTTCCTACTCGTGCAAGTGACCTCCCTTCTTGACGAGTTTTCTAGTTTTCCTGTTCTATTGTATTCTGTGTAAGTGCGTTCGCCTTTTTAGAGCCCTTAGGTTTGATAGGACACTCTTTTGCAAAATGTCCAGACCTAGCACAATACAGACATAAATTTAATTTCCTTCTTCTATCCTTTTCTTCTATGGACAGAGGTCCTTTGATGGTCCCTATTTGCATTGGTTCAGAGTCTACCATCTTGGATTCTGACTCTTTTTTGTCTTGCTTTATTATTGTGAATTTTGCCTCATATTGTGGTTTATCTCCTTTTCATTCACCCAAACGATGATCTAGTTTTACAACTAGATCCACAAACTCGGAATAGTCATCAGGAAGGTCTACAATGTGCGCTAATGCATCCTTTAATTCGTCGCGCAAACCTCTATAAAATAAAGAGGTGCGCTTTTCTTCAGGCCACTGAGTCTCAGTCAACGACCTATTGAAAGCTGGGACAAAGGTTAACAAATCTTGTTTACCTTGTTTTAAATTTAGTAGCTCATTATCACTAGCTTGAATGTAAGTATGTCGTGCAAATAATTTAGTCATTGTTCCCTTAAACTGAGGCCAGTTATGCAAAATTGGATCATTTCTGTCGATATAGGGTATAGACCAGTTGGCTGCCGTACCTCCTAAATAAGAAAGTACAAATGCCACCTTTGTTGCGTCAGTAGGAAATAACTGTGGTTTACAAATAAAATGCAATTGGCATTGACTGATAAATACATTAAACTTATTACTATCCCTAAAAAAGCGTTCTGGAGCAGATAGTGGAACTACATTAGGTACTGAGGTTCCGTGAGAATCGTAATGACATTTTGGGTTTGTTCGAATATGGACGAGTTTGGTATCTACGAACCGCAAATGACGAGTTTAGTGGGTGTACGCGTTTTCGCTACGCTACTCTGTATGGTTCGTCTCATTTGTGGGTGTGTCCATCTGAACCCTCGGGTTCCATTTTAGATACGGCATCCATTTTGTCCCTTGCCCTCAAGTAGCCAGCGAACGGACGCTGTCCGCTTCGTGACCCTGGGATTCCCAAACTCTTGCGGAGGACACGTGTTCCTTTGAGGGTGTTTTTATGACGAGGGGGATGACACTGCAAGGGCAGATGGCTCCACTCGAGGCTCATCTTGCCGTGCTAGTCTATTGTTTCAGTCATGCATGCATTAGGCACGAATCCTTTGATCCTGCAATCATGCTTCCGATATTGCTCCCTACACTCTTTTCCAATCTGTTGTTCATCCTTGTTTTTCCTTTGCACCTGTTTCTGTCCCTTCTCCTAATTCGTTTACAGTCAGAATGGAATGTGCTTAATGTGGGGATAACGTGCTTTCACAGTTGGGAACCGGCAATGCTGCTGTAATCATGTTCCGGGTTTCTGAAAACATGAATGTGACCCTTTTTGAAGTTTACTGTGGGAACTGAGTTGTAACCTTTTGTTCGCCATGTTGTTCAATGACGAAAATGTGTATAAAAGGAGCGATCCACTTTTGCAATTTGAAGCAGTCTCGCAGAACCTACACATTGTGTACTTCTTGCGATTTCTGTATCCCTGCAGTAAATAAACACTGATCTTTGACGCCGCAGGAAGTGTCCCGTGTCTCTGTGTTTTGTACGCCGGAACAGGTAACCCACAAAGGTTTCAGGTGTTGTCCCATGGCACCGCTGGGCCTTAGAATAGCCCAGTCCTTCAGTTGGCGCCCAATGTGGGGAGACATCAGCGGTACCGGTCCAAAGCCCGACGATCGTGGGGAACTTCGTGTGAAATCTCCGAGGGAAGGTGCACCCCGCTTCATCGATCCAGTTGTCGAAATAAGTGGTCCGAAGACTTTTCCCGCGAAGATTCCCGCCTCCTGACGGCTGCGACGGACTGATGCCCTGACTGTCGACCTGTTTTGGCGCCTGGCGTAGTCCTTTGTGCGGCGAGACGATAGACGGGCCTTCCTGGTGACGCCATTGTTCTTTCAGTTAAGTATTTGTGGGTCGCTCCCAGAGTCCTTGGTTTTGTAGTTCCTTTTTGGGACGGTTACTTTGTATTTTTGTAACTTGGTTAAACTTGGTTGTTTGCATGGTTCCATTGCATTTGTGGTTCTTAGTTGTTGGTTCTTAGTTGTTGGGTTTTATTTGACGATTGCAATCGCCAAAAACCGAGGGTCTTGCATTTTTTGCGAGGACATCGTAATTCGATAGCCCTTGAAGTTTGTAAACTCGGTTAGTGTGCACGATGCCTGGCCGTAGTACTTTGTTTGGTTTCCTTAAATGTTGCAGTACGGATTCCCGGTTGGAGGATTCATGTCCGATACTTCCAGTTGGAACTCCAATTTATGAGCTCTATAGTCGCCACGGAGTAGGTCCTATCGTATATAATGAATATTGGATTCGTTACACTAAAAATGATGGTGTTCTTAGTTGGCCACCACATGGTAGTTTCGCAACTGCAATATTAGATAATCTTGAAGCTAAATTGTTTAAAAAGAAGGCTAGGCCGGCCATGTTTGATTCCTTTCGGTTATAGCGTAAAGAGGCCAAGCAGAAAGAAATCAAACAGATTAAGAAAAATAAGAGAGACGGTATTATTACGGTAATGCGAAATGCAGAACAGTATCAGCGAGACAAAGACGAGAAGGAACAGGAAGTTTTTGTTAGACTGCATCATATGGCGGTGGATAAATGTTATCCGGTTCTACCGTCTAGTTCTGATAGGAAGGGAGAAGAAGCGGTAGAGGATCCATTATTGTCTTCTCTATTGAAATCACCACCTCCCTATGCACAGGATACTATGGTTCCTGTGATTCCTCCTGTTCCTCAACCTGTTGTTCTGGCGGCTGCTGGTCAGCCTGTCGTTCCTCCTGTTCTTCCGAATCCCCTTGTGCCCCAAATTGTCCCTACTCCTTTACCCGCTCTTCTTCCTACTGCTCCTTTGCCTGTACCTCATCAGCCTATTGTTACTACTACTCCTGCTATCTCGACTACTGCTACTGTTTCTACGTTTACTCCTAATGTTGTTGCTCCTGTACTTCTTTCTTCTTCCCCTTCTGTTCGTAGTCGTATACCTAATGCTGTTGCTAATCTCTATTCTCCACTTCTTGGACCAACATTTGGGTCCGATCTTTCTGATGTCTCTCAGAGGCGCAGTCAAATTCCTGGTGGTAGAGAATGTGAGACGTTAGTGAAAATGACGCGTAAATGGATTAGGCATCCTGTTAAGTACACTTCGCGTATAGTTTTCGATACGTTTTCTCAGTTTAATGAGCCCACACAAAGATTCGTGTTCGAGGAAATGTGTAAATCCTTGAGTGAAGAGTGGGATAATGATGAGGTAGACAATGTACCGCCCGAGATGACTGAACTTCAGAATCAGTTTTCGAATGGTATGATTGTGGGTGGTAATGTTCGACGTGCTTTAGAGCGTCTGTTATCTTTTCGATCTACAGTACAACCTCGAGCATTGTTTAAGGACGAAACTGAGGAGTGGATGGCACAACCTGGTCAGTATCCTATGCGAGAAGTTCCCCCAGTGTGGATGCCAGGTGATCCTGCTGCTAATCCTGTTATTCCACCACACTTTCAGAGAGTTTGGATACACCTCCCATGGAAGCGATCGGAAGTTTTGCAGGTGAAGCAAACTTTGCCTGACCCCCGTAAAAATCCGGCAGGTAATTATAAGGAGTTATCCCAATTAGTGGATGCTACTGTTATGAACCTCGCCGATATCGACATGTTGTTCGGTAACGTAGTACCTCAACCGATTTGGGCGAAAATCCGTCAAGAGAATCACGTAGCTGAGTTAGGCGGTGATTGGGCTGCTCTTGCGGCGGCCGACGGACGACAAGTTGGTGGGTCTAAACCTGAACAGATCATTGAGAATCTGCCCCAGAGGATAATTACACTTATGAAGACGCTTATGCCAGCAATCAGAGTTAACTGGGATAAACTGTCTGCGTGCAAACAAAAGAAGGGCGAGAGTGTCTCCGATTTCTTTACGAGATTTGAGGAGGCATTCATCGATCACAGTGGTCAGGATATGAGCACTGGGGGAGGTCAGCGACTGTTTGTTGATAAATTTGTATTGAATTTGTTGCCTGAACTAAGCAACAAATTGAAGAATTCTGAAAGTTCATGGGCCGTTTCTACCACTGCTCAAATATTAGCCACGGCTCAATACTACGAAAATAGAGAAAAAGAAGAAAGCGAACGTGCAGATAAGAAAACGAAGGATCTTAAAACTAAGGTCTTATTGCAGCAAGCGTATCCTCCGCGCTCGAATCAACATGACTCGCAACAGCAAAATCGATTACAATCACAGTTTTCTAGGTCGCAGTCGCGTACTGACTCCTCTACACCACGATCTATGCTGGGGTATAATCAATGCGCATATTGTAGGGGTGAGGGCCATCTGAAGTTTAATTGTCCAGTTTTGCGTGACCGAAACAATGGTGTTTCGGCTCGGGGAGGTCGTAGTGGTCCTCAACAAGCATCACGTGGTAGAGGTCGCGGTGTTACTCAGAATCAGAATGAGCGTTCTGCCACTTCATCAGACTCGCAAAATTGCTTTGATCTGCGCGATTCATCGTCTGGTAGATCTGCACAGTATCATGTGGACGACTATTATGTTGAGCATGATGTTGATGCTGATGGTAATTACTAGGACAGCCATAGACAAAGAGAGGGAGTAGTATCAGTTCCCGTTGATCAGAGAGGGCCTTACGTCGCAGTTGCCACATTGGGCGTAGTTGAGCCTTTTCTGTTGGACACTGGTGCAGCGAAAAGTTCCATCATGCATTCGAAACTCCCTGGCGCACCTTTGTCTGGCTTAACGAATGTTTCCGTTGGATTCTCTGGCGCCCCCGTTAGCAATCCAGTTTCTAGTCCTTTGCCCCTTACAATTGGGTCTCGTGAGTTAGAAGCTCCTTTGATTTTCACTACTGGTTGTGGTGAGAATCTTTTGGGCCTGGATTTGTTGAAGCGGTTATGTGCGACTTTGTACTGTTCTCCTGCGGGAGTGGAGCTTACGTTGGGTCAGAGAGTGATCTCTCCTATGTATTTGTCAACTGATAAGCTCTCACCGGAATTGAGTTCTCTTCCTGAGTCTTTGTGGGCAACAGGTCCCAATGACGTGGGCCTGCTGGATATACCACCTTATGTTGTTCAATTGAAATCAAACGTGCAATTACCACGCATTCCGCAGTATCGTATCTCTCTTGATGGAGAACGAGCACTATTAGCGATCATTTACGATTTGATCGATAAAGATGTCATCGAAGAAACTCGGGGTAACGTGTGTAATAGTCCTGTGTTACCTATTTTGAAACGAACTGATCCATCCAAGCCTCCTGTGTATCGTTTTGTTATTGATTTAAGAGAGGTAAATAAAATTGTAATTCCACAGTTTCCCGTGGTGCCTGACATTACAGCTTTGCTGACCCTGATTCCAGCTTCTGCATCATGGTTCTCAGTAATCGATCTGAAGAATGCTTTCTTTAGCATTCCGATTGCTGAGGAAAGTAGAGATCTATTTGGTTTCTCATTAGGTGGTCGCAGCTTCAGGTTTAAACGCGCACCTCAGGGCTACTGTGAGATCTACAGCCAAGCTCTTAAGAGTCAACTTGATGCGTTTGTGTTACCGGCTGGTGCGGCCTTGATTCAATACGTTGATGATCTGTTGGTAGCTGCTGACACTGAACAGATTTGCAAAACTGCTACAGTATCACTGTTACAGCATCTATGTGACTTACATCACAAGGTGTCACCTTCTAAACTGCAATATTTTTGTCAAGAAGTAACCTATCTAGGTCACTTATTGTCAAAGGAGGGAAGAAGGTTGACCCCAGAAAGAATTGCAGCGATCGCTCGAATGACTGTGCCAACAACTAGGGGTGGGCGGAATTTGCGGAATTAACCTTCGCAAATTATCGCGAGAATGTTTAAAATTATCGCAAACAAGCAGAAATATCGCGAAGATGCGGAAGTTTTTTTCCGGCATGTTCGCGAGATTTTCTGCATGGTTGCGGGTCGCCAACTTACCCATGTGGTTGCTTGCGGGCGCGGCCATCTTGTTTTGAGTTTTTCTCGCGGTGCATGATCGCGAGAAGAAAGACGTGATCGCGCGACGCATGACGTCACTGCGGGCGCGAACTGTCGCGAGACAGCGCAAATGGCTAAAAACAATACAACATCTCATGGAGAACGCGACCGGATCAAGAAAACTTGTCGGCGAACGCAGGGATTCAGGTAAGGCGATCGCGCGCGCGCGAGAATGTATCATTTTACAGCGCGAGCAAGAAACAAATTATCGCCAAGCTGCGGAAACCGGAATTTTTGACATTTTCGCGCTCTCCGCGGAACGCAAAAATGTCAAATTATCGCAATTTCCGCGAACGGAACGAAATTTTTGCCCAGGCCTACCAACAACTCAGAGAGATGTGCGTGCCTTTTTAGGTATCACGTCATACTGCAGACAGTGGATTCCGAACTTTTCACTGTTAGCGAAGCCATTGATAGCTCTCACGTGCAAGGATGTTTCAACTCCTTTGCCATGGACGGAAGAATGTCAGAAAAGTTTTTCTGAACTGCGTGATGCGTTGTGTTCGGCTCCTGTGTTAGGTACTCCTGATTACAGTAAACCGTTTACACTATACGTTCACGAGAGAGAAGGTTGTGCATTGAGTGTTTTGACGCAACAATTTGGTGGTAAGCAGCGTCCATGTGCATATTTTTCTTCGACCTTAGACCCGGTAGCTAGAGCGTTGCCGAGTTGCTTGAGAGCGACAGCGGCAGCTGCGGTGTCTATTCGACAATCCGCAGGTCTGGTCATGGATAATATGCTCACAGTGATGGTTCCGCATGCAGTTGACACTCTCCTGAATCGTACAAAAACTCAACATCTGACGAGTGCAAGGTTGTCCGGTTATGAGTTGACACTTTTGGCAAGTCATATACAGATCAAGCATTGTAATGTGCTGAATCCGGCGACATTGTTGCCGACTAATATGGAATCAAATGATGTACCACCACATGATTGCTATTTACGAACTGAGGAAGAAACGAAGGGTCGTGTTGACCTGAAAAACACTCCATTGATAGACCCCGATGGCACTTTGTATGTTGATGGTTCATGTTTTAAGTTGCCGAATGGTGATGTGACGACTGCGTATGCTGTAGTGACGTTGAGTACGGTTGTGGAAACTGCGAGATTGAGTCAGAATTCAGCGCAAGCGGCAGAGTTGATTGCGTTGACGAGAGAGTGTGTTTTGTCTAAGGGAAAGCGAGTGAATGTGTTTACTGATAGTCAATATGCGTTTGGCGTTGTACATAGCTTTGGTCGACTGTGGAGAGAAAGAGGATTTATGACATCGCATGGTACGAAGATCCAACACGGACAGCTCGTGAACGATCTTTTGGACGCACTTACATTGCCTAAACAGGTGGCAATCATTAAATGTAGTGCGCATCGAAAGGTTACGGATGATGTTGGTCGTGGTAATGCATTTAAGGATGAGATTGCTAAGGAAACGGCTAAGAATCTTGCAACCCGAATGTATGTTACGAGTTCAGTGAGGTGGCCGACGGAGATTGGTATGTGTGAAGACACTGTTGAGAGCGTGAAAGCAATTCAGAATGAGGCCACTGAGACTGAAAAGACTAAGTGGAAAGAAAGCACGGGAAAGTTAGACACGCATGGATGTTGGGTTGACTTGTCGGAATGTCAGAGGTGGATGTTACCGGATGCATATGTGCTAGCCGTTGTGACTATGGCTCACGGCTTGTCACATATTAGCGCGAAAGGTATATGTAAGTTGTTGTCCCCTGTATGGAAGAATGATGGTATTGCTAAATGTGCTGAGAGAGTGGTTAAGAATTGTATGGTGTGTTTGATGTATAATCCTGGCAAGGGCACCCCCACTCCACCCGGCCATTTTGCTCCTCCTACATGTCCCTTTGAGGTTATCCAACTGGACTTCATCCATATGGAGAGATGCAATAACCTGAAGTACGTTTTAGTTGTGGTTTGTGCGTTCTCCAGATGGATCGAGGCTTATCCTCTTAAGGATAATACTGCCCTGTCCACAGCGAAAGTCCTACTGAAGGAATACTTTCCTCGGTATGGAATGCCACGGATTGTGTGGTCAGATAACGGAAGTGAGTTTGTGGGAAGCGTGATGCAGCGTGTGTGTAAGGGCCTTGGAATTCGACAAAAATTCCATAGCGCCAAACATCCCCAGTCAGCGGGTTTGGGAAGGGTACAATGGTACTCTGAAACTGAAACTTGCGAAGATACAAGCTACGACTGGTTTGTCATGGCCTGATGCCTTGCCTCTGGCTGTCTTATCGACCAGGGCGACTGTGCACTCTCGAGTAGGGCTTAGCCCATATGAGATTGTGTTCGGCCGCCCTGCAAACATTTGGGGAGTCCCGAGGCCTAAGGCCTTTGATAGTCTTGAGTATCCAATGTTAATTGATTATCTTCATGATCTGACTGCTAAACTGAGGTTAATTCATCAACAGGTCTTTGAAGCTCTACCGGCACAGACAGAGGGTCCTGGACATCGGCTCCAACCGGGTGACTGGGTTGTCACCCGCAATTTTGGCAGAAAACGCAACTTGGAGCCGAGATTTGTGGGTCCCTTCCAAGTATTGCTGGCTACAAGGACTGCAGTTCGGTTGGAAGGCAGAAAGAACTGGGTGCATGCCACCCATACCAAAAAGGTTCCGATCCCTTCACCAGCAGATAATTGGGTGAGAACTGGTATTGCGGCAACGGAAACCGAGACCCCTCTATGTTTCGTGCCATTTAGTGATGCTCAACCTGTAGGAAACAATTCATTGCAGCTAGGCACATCTGTTGAGCCATCAGTTTTGGAAAACTCAAAGTCTGAATTGTCATCTGATCGATTGAACACTGTTTCACAATTTGAACAATTATTTGAAGAGCAGACTCGACCTGGAAGAAGTCGATATTTTCTTCGTTCACGTGACAAAGACTAATAAAAAAAATTTGAACTTATATTGTCCTTTACTGTTGCCACGAACATTATGAACAATTGCATCCTTTACTGATTTTCGAGTTCCTTTTCATGTGTACTTTTTACAGCTAAGAGACTTTTTATTAAATTGGATGTTTATTTAAGAAAACCTATCATCCGGGTTGACCGTAGGGCCGTGCGGGTACTTTCTTCTGTTTAGCAGGTCCCTGACACTAGGTCGGTTACTTTTGTCGATTCCTGGGAACTCCTGGGAATTGATAATCGCTACTCAGAACGAAGTGCGTCAAGGACGTTACGGACGGTTTTTAGAGGATGGCGTTCTCTAAGCTGTTGGAAGTAGAAAGGATGTTGGCGCAAAGATCAAAATTGCATAAGATTGTACGAACGAAATGCTTTCTGTTTCAGGTATTCCTGCTGTTTTTGACTGTTTCTATGCTATTGGTGGGTGGAGTGTATTTTGGAATACAGTTGTTATTGCCTTCCATTTCACCTACTTTTTCTCCTAAACTAAGTTCTATTACCACTGTTTCTCCACATTCCTTTCATCCTCTGCCCCAACATGAACAGGTTAAACGTGCGGAATTCATGAATAACTCCTTCGTTCAACTTCGCTGAAGAGCAGGGCAGCCCAGCTGCATCGTGGTGACACCACACCCTGCACAGACCACACAGCAGGAAGCACACACCACCACGGCTGGCTCCCAGGACCCCCACGAGCAACACATGGAATTCCAACGCCGTGCGTTAGGGTGCCAGGAGAAGATGGCTGATCAGCTGTGGGTGGGGTTCAACCTCATGGCAGCCAAGCTCGATGCCATAAGTGGGTGTCTGAGTCCCATCAGGGACTACTTACAGTACCTAACGGACACCTACTGTCCGCACCATGCTCACCAACAATCCTTGGCTGACCTCGCTGGGGCCATTATTTGGATACAAAAACTGTCTAGTCGGACAGGCTCCAGCGATGACAGCACAGAGTTGGCACAGATGCGGAGGACAATGGAGACCATGGAGCCGATGAAGCCTGGAAGTAGGGCTGCCACGGCTGAACACCAGCGAAATGTAGCTGGGATCTTCCATGCCTCGCAGATCCTCATCTTGCCATTGCTGCCACAGAGCATGTCACAGATCACTGCTGCTGGAACTTTGACACACACACATCTCCGCCCCCTGATTTGTCAGTGGCACACAGTGATGCAGTTCTACTACCTCCGCCCCCTGATATGTCAGTGGCACACGGTGATTCAGCCATAACACCACCCCACACACCTGACACACCAGACAGAGAAGACATCTCAGAGGAGTAAGATGTGGAGGGTAATGACTGTGTGAGGAAGGAGGCAGTAGTATCCGCAGCCGCCGCATGGCCTGTCCCTGCCTGGTTCAGCCCTATGCATTATGCCCTGGAACAACACCTCCCGCTGTCCCCCGAAACACTCTGCAACATTCACCTGGACCCCGACATGGACTGCTATATCTGCCTTTGTACCAATGACACAGCAATGCGGCTGAGGACTGGACTCTTCCTCTCCAAATTAACTTTGCATTCCCCCAAGGACTCTGGTTGGCCCACCACTGGGCAACCACGTAATGTGGGCTTGAACTGGCCATGTACCCTTCCAGCTCCGACACTCCCCAGGATGTGAATAAAACATTCCAAATCACACAGATGTGTCATGTCTATGTTCACTCACGTGTATGAGAATGGATGAATGTAGAGACATTGATTGCACAAAAAAGGTACACCCTGGTAAATGTAACCAGTGCGCATGTTTGACCCAGACCCACATGGACCTTTAGATGAATGTGAAGGTGTGAACTAGCTTTGGTTTCAGTGCACATGAACAACAATCTCGCATCACACAACGTAGCCCCACGTCCATGTATTAAATGGAGCTGTGTGTGTAAATGTCAGGATCGGTAGCCCGCCTGTAGTATTGTCCCCCATCCCATGTGGCTACAGAACATGTCTTCGCATGACCTACTCACACACATCAGTGTGGACACGGTCAGTCATAAAGGATAATATTGATCCACATGGCAAGAATGTGCATGATCGACAGTGGAACAAAGGCTGGACGCATGCACGGGTATCCCGGTTGCACTCCTGTTTGTGGGCCAACAGGGGGCGCACACACAAGTCATAATCCAGTTTGGCTACTGTTGTGTTGGATAGGCAGACCTCCATGGGCCACTCAAATGTGCATGATCGACAGTGGAACAAAGGCTGGACGCATGTGATGTACGCAAGCTGGAAACTCAGACGGTAACTAATTCGCAAAACTGCCATTGGCAGAGCTCCCAACAGATTTAGCATTCGTACACAGTACAGTTCCACATGACAGGGGTTGTGCATGTGCTCGGGATTGCATACCATTGCGTTTGTTGGTCTCGTACCGCCGGCACTCCTCAGACCGGCGGCAGTTCTGTGGATGACATGCCACAGCTCGGGAAAAGAGTTGTATGTGTGTTCAACATTTGGACGTATGGATTGTTTTTTGGCAATGTGTTCAGGGCATGAAATGCAGGTGTACCTCGAGCAGGGATAGCGTGTGTGGGTGTGGACACGTTGCTCTTTCATTGGCGCAGTTCGTGGTGTGGGAGTCGTAGGAGTCATGTATGGTATCTCACTCAGGGGGTGCTGGGCGGAATGGAGACCAAGGTCGGAGGTTCGGATGTCCTTCCGCCTTGTGTATTGAGACAAAGGAGCTCTCATGCCTACTTTTTTGTCTGACTGATGCTGGCATTTATGAAATGTGATGTGGCCTTTGCGCTGAAATCGTTGCCAGGCCTTTAGATTTAGGGTGCACCAATTGCGACACACACGCAGCAGTTGGCATGTATGGGCCAAGGGCCCGATTGTCCTTGCGCTCCTTGTTCTGCCTCACTCTCTCTCTCTCTCTCTCGCTCTCTCTCTCTCTCTCTCTCTCTCTCTCTCTCTCTCTCTTTCTCTCTCTCTCTCTCTCTCTCTCTCTCTCTCTCTCTCTGTCCTTTAATGAGTGCCTGACACACCTTCTCATCTTGGATGTTGCCTTGCAGGCTGTCACTTACAGATTGTCCAGGGATGACCTGCCATGACTCTTCCAAATAGTTGTTTGGAGAGAAATTTGATTGTGATATTTTGTTAGTACTTTCAATGGTGAATGATTCATAATGCTTTTTCTGTACTCACATGACTGTTAGTTGTTGTTATTCTGTGGCATCGGGCAGATGGTTTTGTTCATGATTTCGTGCCATTGATGTGCAGTCTCTTGGTCCGGGGGAGATGGGGGTTGCCCGGGGTGGGGCCCCGGAGGGCAGGGGGTCCGGGATGGGTGGCGGTGGGTGTTGTGGCCCTGTTTGGGCTCCAAGCTGCATGATCGTTGCCTCCATGGCATCTGTTGTTTTTCAGGTGTGGCTCTGGGCTGTGCTCCCTTGTCTGCTGCCGGTTGTCGTCCGACTTTACAGCAGGTAAGAGCAGGTGTTGATTTCCTGCTGCTAACGTGCCTTATCGCATGTTTTGTGTTCTTATCACAGATCTGGCTGGTCGTTCAGAATGTTGCAGAGTGGTGTTGTCGCGGCTTTTTGCTCGGGAACGCCTACTTTGCATCTCATTAGCGATAGTTGCCGGTGTCATCCGTGGCGATGTTTTTTGAGGATGCTTTCGCCGGAAAAATGGTGATTTGGGCTGTTAGCACCAGCTTGTGAATGGGACGATATATTTATCGTGATTTTGGCTGCGCTAAAGTGCCGATAACTTGGCGATAGCTCCTTGAGAATATGCCCATGAGTCTTTCCACATAATGGTAAGGCAGGGGATGGACATAATGCTTCTCCATGTCCAACCAGAGCATGTGATAGGGGCTGTAGCGCAATTACCTTGAGATGTTAAGAAGAGTCTTTTGTATATACACATCCACCATGGTCTAGTTAGTCCTATCTGCAACAGACATATAGCACGCTGGTTCGCAGTAGTGCCTTTATTTACAGGTGTGTACGTAGGCAATTTCTAAGTAGAGGTTCTTGTGACAATAACCCCAACCTTGTTTGAGGCCAAAGGATTCCCAGACAGAGTCCATAGGGAATACATGTCATGTGGCATGTCGAGGTGAGGAGTATTCCAGTGAGTATGAGGTCCAAACTGCCATTAGGGATGGCAGGCCTCATTAACAGTCCACAAATGGATCAGAATAACAGATGGGCCCACAAAAAGGGGACAGTACTAGGTGACAAGGGCGGTGGTATGATGATAAATATAGGTCCAATGAGAAACTGGCCAAGAGGCACAGACACATTTTATAGGGCAGTTTTCCACCGGAAATTGGTGAAGTCCACATCTTCCTCCTTGATGTCAGTTGTGCCTCCCATCTGGGTGATGGTGTTTGTGTGGGAGGCATCTGTTGCACAGACACATCAGGAGCTGAAGGTGTGGCTCCCCTGTCCCCAGCAGCATTTGTCTGTGCCAGCAAGGAAGTAAGTACAGCACTGACTTATCAACAAGGCAATAACATCACCGTGAAAGGAACCCATTGTTGCAATTGAGAAGTCTTCCTTGCACTCTATAGATTGGAGGATGGTGCGGATGGTCACCAGCTGGGTTGCTACCTCACTGGTGCTGCATTGGCGGGGCTGCTGTTCTTGCCTCTGCTTCACGACACCAGTAATATCTGCCAGGGACTGTTCCAGTCAATGGAACAAAGGGTAGGAGCCTTTGATCACCTCAGAGGTGTCCTTTTTGGGACTGACGCACCTACAGACTCCCTCTATGGTGACGGCGATGGTCGCCATCCCTGCCCACACCTCATCTACCAGCTGCTGCTGGACTCCTACCACTAGCAGTTGAAAGTTGGGGCTCCTTTGAGTGCAGAGCTGGGCTGGGGCAGGCAGATGGGCATGCCCTGTGGTCGGCGGTTCCTCTGGAGACCCAGGAATTCTGTCATCCCTTGCCATGACCGGAGAAGTTGTTCCTATGGAGTCCAGGAATTTCTGGAAGGTGTCATTGTCCATGGGGGCAGGAAGTCATCGCCAACATGTTGGTCATCAAGGAGAGGCTGGTTGTCAGGAGGTGTTATTTCTCCATCTACAATGAAAATGTAATATGTTAATGGAGATCTATGCTAGATGGTGACATACAGACACTTTATTATCATTCACTTTCTGTTCAACATTGATGTGTATGACATATGTTACTTGTGGTAATTGAGGACAAGTTGCACTGGAGTTGCCTTTGAGATGGCAAAATCTCTACATTGTTCACACAACCATTGAGTGACAAGGGTGACTTTTCCTGTCATACAACACATTGCAATGCAGTTACACAGCTTGCTGGCCTGTCCTGCCTGTGAGGGTAAGTTGAGGTAAGGTCCACATCTGCTTTGGTGATTGGTTTTCTTTTTCATGATGGCTATACTGAATGGAGTTTCACTTATTGACACCACTACTTTGCACATTGCTCCAAGTCACCAGGGTACCTGCATTCACTCAGCCCACATCTCCCAGGAAAGTGTTGTGTGTATGGTCATGTATCTGATTTGATCCTGCAGTCTGCCTTTCACACAGTACACTATGACAGTCTGCAGTGTTGTGCTGTCTTGCATGAAAATTGTGCATTCATGTGGTCAAGGGCTCATATTTCACATGCATCCACACAACTCTACACAGCTCGGAACCATGCTATACTGCAGGAAAGTGTAAGGGCATGTACTTACCTGGTTTTCCTATTTGTGTATACTCAAGATTTCATTATCATGTCTCCATAGTTTACTACAGTAGGCACTGTGTACCAACTCTGAGGGGATAGACCCAGTTAAACATGGAAGATTGCTACTACTGATGCCCACCCTATTTCATCATTGCCAGAGTTGGTTATCAGCAGAGTATCACACATTGCATAAGGCAGCATCGCTCACTTGTACCTGTACATGACTCCTTTGGCTATCCTCATTTAGACCCAGGAACTCAACTTACTGTCAAACACTGATGGCACGCAGATCATACATTGACTGTCATGTGACCCCAACAGCACCATTTAAGCCACCATCTGCAACTGACCGACACGGCTGCTTGTATTTGAGGGCTATGGCTCAAGCTTTGGCCCACATGCCAGTAGTAATGATATTCTGTGGCATGTACCTACCCAGGTTGGTGACACAACTAGGCCTGTAGACCTCACCCTCCAACCATCCCTAAAACCTGCCTATCTTCTTGGAAACCTATCTCATACTGTCACTTCATTATTCCCTATTGGACATCCTCCTGCTTTGACATATTTGGCATAGACAGGCATTTGCGTTTAGGACTCCCATCCTCCCACCTACTACATCTTCATCCTGATCCACATTGCATGTAGAATGTTGTACATCAATGCCCTCTTCTATGGAATCCCTTCACAGCTTCCAGACAATTGTGACACTGTGAGACACAAAAGTGTGTTACTAACACTCTGGCTACCCTGCAGTACACACATCACAACTCACCTCCTTGCTATGCAATGACTCCCTATTCAGACACAGTGCCAGATCAATGCACTCTGCCACATCTACATTGCACTACACTACCAGGGGCCCACCAGGCACACACACCATCTATTCGGCCAACTAACAATTACAGTCCTCTGCTTTGCATCCTTTGCAATCACAGCCACCCCTAGTACACATTTGTACATGACAGGAGGTAGAGTAGTGTCTGACATGGCATTCCACACGTGTGCTCTCACCTCGCACATCAGGTCAGCTACATGCAAAGTAGTTTCATACTAGTGACCATACATGTGTCTGTTTTCAAGATCCTACTTGGTGATAATTCACATTCTCCAAACCTGAACCCCCTCTCAGATGAGGAGTTGATCTTCTGGCAATCCCATTCCATTCCATTGGTTTACCGTCCAGATTTGCCTGCATGGGCCCGAGTGGGACACACTATCCTCATCGTGCAAGGGGGCCTGGATTGGCACAAAGCTGTCAAAACAGTGCCAGGGTAGGGGGAAAGGACAGGAATGCACTATATAACATAAATTCAGTTAATATGTGCCCTTTCACTTTGGCATAGAGCAGCGCAGCTACACCAAATCCACATTAATGAGGACTTCATGTTTTACACTCCACTACAAGTCCCACAATACAAAGGTGAACCTGGACTGGTGGTGCTCATCACCCATTGACTGAACATAATTGACGGAGGTGGACTGGCCTGTACAACATTGGACTGGACAATATGACTTACAGTTATGTGATGTATGAATTAACAAGTGGGAGAATCCTGCCCTTTCCCTTGCATACAGCAGCTTGAAGCTCCGGAATGTAGGTTGATGCTTTGCACAGCATGACAATTTTAACCATATTGTCTCTTGTTGCCACTACTGTAGATATCCCATGTCATATAACCCAGCATATTCCAGTCTGGCAGCTCCTGCCACAATTTCTGCAGGTATGACTGATGACACCTGCCCCTCCAAGGGGTCCAGCTCCTCCTGGTCCTCGGGTCCTCCTCCTTAAGTCCGCATGGATGCCTTCAGGTTGTTGGCCAATTTCTCCTTGGTCCTGCACTTATAGTAATGCCAGTGCTTCTTGCACACTGACACTGTCCTTTTTAGTTTGCCGTACACTTTTAATATTTTCCACTATGGACTGCCAAATGGCCTCATTCTACCCTGATGGCAATTTGGAGGTGATAAAGAGTTGATGTTCATGCTTTGTCACCTCTGCTACTAAAATGCCATTCTCCTCCTCACTAAAATTACTCTTCCTCTTCCCTTGGGGTTCTGTCTGGACATTCTTGCTGGTGTTGGGATTGTTGCCCTGACTGCTGCTGCCTGCTCCATATCTCCTTTGTGATATAGAAAAGCTTTTTTTCCAATGCACCACATTTTTTTTTTTTTTTTGAAAAAGTTTTTATTGAGCAATAATTCGGTTACAAGTACGGGCCTACAACCACCCGGGCCGGCCGCTAGGTACAGAAGGAAATCTACACATATCAAGGCTACAATCAGTTCCCAGGGCACTGCCCCGCAGTGGCACCAGATAGTTCTCAAGGAACAGGAAGCGTGAGTCCAACAATCACCAAAACAAAAGGACAAACAATAAAAAACATAAGGCGAGTTATGAGGGAAACCAGTGCGGGTCAGGCTCCCCCCGGGAAACTCCAGTCAGGACAATTGAGCAAACCGCTAAAGAGAGGAGTACCGGGAGGCCGGGGACGGAGGGGGGGGGGGAGGGGGTCAAGGGAGACGAACGTCCATATGTAGTTGTTCCAAAAGGCGCCAGGAGCCATCAAGGGTCAGGGGGATATGGCGATATCAGTATCTACCAGGGGGGGCGTACAGATGCCTCCGCGATACGCGTTCCATTGCCCCCAAATTCTACCCCATGCCCCCGGCTTGCCACGGGCCACATACACAGTCTTCTCCCTAAACATACACCAGTCCATATTCTCCTTCCATACTGACACGGTGGGCGGCCGTTGAGCGCCCCAAAGTTGCGCTATGTCCCTCTTGGCAATCATGTTCCCTAGGGCCGCCCACCGAGTCTGAGCCGCGCTGTAGTCATTGGGCTCCCACACATTCAGGACACAGCGACGCACCTCCGGCAGCAGCACAACCCCAGTGACCTGTCCCATAACCGTGTGGACCCGGCGCCAGTAGTCCGCCACCTCGCGGCACTCCCAAAGGATATGAAGAAAGGTGGCGCTGAGCCCACAGCCTCGCTTACAGAGCCCGTCGCCGGAAAATCCCATCGAGACCAAGCGCGGACCCGTCACATACACCCGATGGAGAATCTTGAGCTGTACCAACCGGAGACGAGCCGGAATGGCAACCTCCCTGGGGGACGACAGTGCAGACTGCCAATCTTCGTCGTCCAATTCCACCCCATCCCCAGTCCAAGCCTCCCGAAGGCGCACAAAAAGGTCCGCCCGGTGATTAATTAATTTTTTATAAATTAAAGAAATAGTACTATCAGGGACATGTCCGTCAAGTATGCGGTCCTCGAGGGGCGAGGAAACAGGGATCTTGGTCCCCTCCCCGAAGACCGAGAGCAGGGCGTGTCGAACCTGGGCGTAGCGGAAGAACTCCCTGTCGGTCAGCTCGTATTCGGCCTGGAGCACCGCGAAAGTCTTTACCGCGCCCTTGTGCCACAGGTCTCCCACTTTGCTGATACCAATCGTGTCCCACTGGTCAAACCCCTTCGTGGTCCACAAGCTGCCCAGGCGGTCGGAGGCAAACAAGGGAGTAGCACATGTTAATCGCTCACTCCAGCCCATGGCCGCAGTGGCAGCCCTCCAGGTCCGCACCGCAATCTTAGTAGGACCCGTAAGGGTCCGGCCAGCCAGGCGGGAATAAAGTGCCCTGTTGTAGTTCCCGCCGGGAAGCAGGAACTTGTCCATCTCATACGCCGGATTCAAGCCGGGCGCATACGTGGCGTGGTTAATGGCAGATAGCTGCGAGGCCCAATAGTACCTGCGAATGTCGGGAAGCGCGATGCCCCCGTCATACCAGGGGAGAGTGAGCTTGGCAAGAGCAATACGCGCCCGCCCGTCCCACACCAGTCTCCTCTGCAGGCTCTCCACCTCCCGAAAGTAGGCCACTGGGATAACGTCGAAGGAGTTCTGGAGTGCATAGAGGAACCTGGGAAGGGACATCATTTTAAACAGCGCGGCCCGACCCAGCGGGGACAGGGGGAGCCTGCACCACCGGGCCGTGTCCTCCCGCAGTCGCCGAAGTGGACGCAGGAGATTCTGCTCATAGCGAGCCACCGGGTCCAGCGAAACGTATATCCCCAGGTACTTAAAGCCGCTCAGAGATATCTGAATCGGGAGCCGAGGCGGCAGGAGAGGAGGACCACCAGAGATGGGATAAACGCAGGATTTAGACCAATTGATCGTGAGACCCGAATTGTTCCCAAAGGAGGTCAGAACGTCAAAGAGGACGTTGAGTGACTGCCGCGGTGAGGTGAGATACAGGAGAATGTCGTCCGCATACAGCGAGACCCGATCTTCGAAGCCCGGGCCCCACCGGATCCCTCTAAGCGAGGGCTCCCAACGGAGCCAGGCAGCGAGCGGCTCCAGGGCGAGAGCAAAAAGCAACGGGGACAACGGGCACCCCTGCCTCGTGCCCCTGCCGAGGGCAAAGGACCGAGAGACCCGCCCATTCACCACCACTTGAGCCATGGGTCCCGTGTAAAGGAGCCTCACCCAGCCAATAAATCCCGCTCCAAAGCCGAATTTATCCAAGACGGCCCAGAGGAATGGCCACTCAATAGTATCAAAGGCCATCGTGGCATCCAAAGAAACCAGCACGGCCGGTTCGGAGAGGAACTCCGCCCTGGCAAGGGCACCGTGAAGACGCCGCAAGTTAAGAGCGGTGTTGCGGTGCGGGATAAAGCCGCATTGGTCCGGGTGAATAAGGTCGCACACGACACTCAACAATTGATTGGCCAGGACTTTCGCCAGGATTTTAGGCTCCGCATTGAGCAGTGAAATGGGCCGGTAAGAAGTACAGCGGTCTCGCGGCTTGCCCTCCTTGGGGATAACGACTATAGTGGCCAAGCGCTGGTCGGCCGGAAGGGAACCCGCCGCAAGAGAGTCGCGGAACATGCGGCTGAGGAAGGGCGCAAGCTTATCAGGACGCAATTTGTATAGTTCAATGGGCAGACCGTTAGGACCCATAGCCTTGCCCGAGCGAAGGGAACGGATCGCGGTCGCTATTTCATCCGACGACAAGGGAGCGTCAAGCCGCTCCCGGTCCTCAACGGACAGGCCGGGCAGAGCAATATCTCTCAGTAGGAGGCGAGAGTCGTCTTCATCCCTGTCGGTCACCGGGGAGTACACCGCCCGGAGGTGGTCAGCGAAACATTCCACAATCTCATCCGGCTCAGTCACACACTCACCGTCAGCAGCACGCAACTCGGGGACCACACGATTCACTCTCTCTTTTTTGTCCAGCCACGCAATCAACTTTCCCGCCTTGTCCCCCGCGTCATACAATCGGCCCTGCTGCTCCCTATACATAGTTTTGGCCGCGTCAGTGACCAGGGACCTATATTCGAACTGTTTCAGGCTAAGGGCATGTAGCCCGTCCGGAGTAACATTAGCCTCCAAGGCAGACTCCAACCCCGAGATGTCAGTCTCCAGCTTCACCACCGCCTCGCTCCTAACCTTCTTGGCCACCACTATCTGGGCGAGGGCGTGTCCGCGTATCACAGTTTTAAAGGCTTCCCAAAGGGACAACGCAGACGACACCGACCCCTCGTTTTCACTGAAGTATTGGTCCATGACCTTAACCAGGCTGTCACGAGTCGCAGGGTCACGCAGGTACCAGGGGTTAATAGGAGCTATCCGCCCTGCGGACCGCGACCCAGTGTCAAAGAGAAGCCACAGCGGAGAATGGTCGGAGATACCACGCGCCAAGTGTCTGACCTCTCGAATCCGACCAGTCTGCGCCGCGGGCATAAGAAAGTAGTCCAGCCTGGAGAGACTCCCATGCGCCCCCGAATGAAAGGTGAACTGACACTGGGTCGGATGCATTAGTCTCCAACTATCCACCAAGCCGAAGGTCTCCAACATCCCACCCAGCCATGACTGGGCAGCGGGGAGGGTCCTCGGTGGGTGACGATCCAGTTCACCCGAAACCACAGAATTAAAGTCCCCGCCCATGAGCAGGAGGCCGTCCGGAAGGTCAAGCAGCATTCGACCCAAGTCAGTAAAGGTGGAGTTCTGGAGGCCCGGGGGGACGTAGACTGAAACCAGGGTAAGGGGCTGCCCCTCCCACCTCCCAATCAAACACACATAGCGCCCTCTGTCATCCGAGACTATCCTCGTGATCTCCACCGGAAGGGAGGTTCGCAGGAGAATGCCCACCCCCCTGGAGCCCGTTGTGAAACCAGAATGGGCTACGAGGCGGTATCCCCCCCTGTTCATCGCATGGCAGACATTGCCGACCAAGTGCGTCTCCTGGAGAAACACCACATCAGGAGTCACACGACGCAAATATTGCAGTACAACACCCCGCTTAATACGATCCCCCAACCCATTGACGTTCCATGACATAAGCCTCAACCCGTCTCCCCCCATCCCCTCCAATAGATCAAGAAACCCCCAGCCCGCAGCACGGTTCCCAAATATGGACAAAAATCAATACCTCGCCCTGTAAACAAAAAACACACAACAAAACAACCCCTCTTCCCCCCCAACCCCACCCCAAGTCCAACTCCCCCCACCCTGCACCCCTGCGGGCCAATGACCCCCCCCAACTTGCAGTGTGCCTGTCGCCCCCCTAACCCCATTCTACAAAAAGACCCCGGAGGAGGAAAGGGACCCGAACCCGCCCGCACCTCTCACGGGTCCTGGTAAGACACAGTATGCAAAAGAAGTAAGACCCAACTGTACAGTGCAAAACCGCAAAAGCAAGGACCAAATGTCAGTCTAAGGGGACCCGTCACCTGCGGTGCCCCCAGAGGGCCCGGGCCGGCCACCCCCGTCCGGCAGCGAGTCCAGCCAGTCACTTGCGGCCACAGGAGAGTCAAAAAAGGCTGTCCGCTCTCCATGCTCCACTCGGAGTTTCGCCGGGTAGATCATCGAATACTTCAGGCCCAGCTCGCGGAGACGGCGCTTCACCCCTTGGAATCCCATCCGCTGTTTCTGGACCAGTTGCGTGAAGTCCGGATAAAAATTGATGGTCGAGTTCTCGTAGTGGACCGGGCCACGGGTCCGTGAAGCCTGCAGGATAGCGTCGCGGTCCCTGTAGTGGAACAGTTTAGCCACGATAGGTCTCGGGGGGGCCCCCGGCCGCGGCCGGCCGCCCGGGACTCGATGGGCCCGCTCCACGGCGAAGAATTTGCTTAGGCCCACCGGGGACAGCTGTTGCAGGATAAGTTCCTCGACCACGAGGTCCACCGGGCGGCCGTCGGAGGACTCCGGTACACCAATGATGCGGATGTTGTTGCGTCGGGCCCGTCCCTCGAAGTCCTCAAGCCGCCGGGCCATATGGTCGTTGACCACTCTAATGTCCCCAAGCGCGGCCCGCAGATCCGACACCTCCGCACCCAGGGTGGAGGTCCGTGTATCAAGGGCCTGGACCTTCTCGTTGGTTTTGGAGAGGTCGGCCCGAATCAGGGTGACATCGATTGCGACAGTGTCGATCTTACGGGCCAGGGCCTCATATTGCGTCGCGATGGTTTCCCTGATGCCCTCGATGGCGCCCATAATGTCCTGCAGGGAAAGTTCCGCAGAGACGGTCGTGCCTCCCCCCGCAGCATCCGGGGAGAGGCCAGTAGCGCCAGGGGACCCCCTGCCCTGGGTGTAGCGGTCCATGTTGTTGCTCTGGACCGCTCCCCCGCGCAGAGAAGCCTTGGTCTTGCGCCCCTCCGGACCCCCTTTGCCCGCCATGCGAGCGCAGTCTCTCAATGGGACCTCCGATCAAGAGGTGTGCGGGCGCCCGCAAAAGGACCGCAAACTGTCGATGTGGGGGTCGGAGGCGTTAGGCCCACCAGTAGCAGATGGAAGCAAGCCTCGGGCAGAGGCCCAGGAGGCACCTCGCCACCTTGAGCACGCACGCCAGTCGATCTCCTGAAGGCCAAAATCGAAACCGAAAGTGCTGACTCGGCAACTGGCACCGCGCTGAGGCCGCTGTTGTTCAATTGCAGCCCGGCCCCACGGGTCACCTTCACCCCGGCCACCTCCGTCGGGTGGGTCCCAAAAGTTCCGACGACGACAACTCCGGATTCCCAGGTCCGATTAGAGTTTTAAAAAGAGATATATGATCAGCTGGTCTTCATCTCCCAGATTCCATAAACCAAATCAGGATAATCTCAGGATATATTCCGAGGAGCAGAAAGGGTCCGGGGAGCCCTGTGCTCACGCGACCATCTTAGATGCGCGCTAGGCTCCTCCTCTCTGCACCACATTTTTTGAGGTGTTTTGGATGCTTGGCGCACTCGAATGTGGTGCAAAGCTCGTTTCCAGCACATAATTTTTGCTGTACGACCCGCAAAGCAGCTTAGCATTACGTTGGCTGCACATGCATCAAATTTCTCTGCGCCATCCGTCCAACGGATGCATAATGTTTGACATACCTTGGCACCTTACAACATGGGGCACTGTACCTGAAATAAGGTTCATCCATTGCATTTAGAACTGTTGCACTGCAGCACAACTTTTTCTGATGCATCACTGCCTCGCAGCAGTGATGTGTCAATTTTCATAAATCGCCCTAGTTTGTTCTAGCATCTCCGGACGACATTTGTGTAGAGGTATGCATTTATGTAGTGAAATGGTTCTTAGGTGATAAGGTAGCATGACGTTTATTTTTTATGTTCTCTGATTTGCTGTTGAAATTATACATTTGCTCACACCACAGTGAATATATAATTTCTGTCATTTCATATGCAAAAATAATGTATAAAACCCTTCAATTCTGGTGGGGAGCTAAAACACTTTCCTGTTCTACTAGATGTCTGCTATTTTCCTGATTTAGTTTGGACTTAGAATAGTTTCTGATTTTGCACTACTCTCTATTACCTTTCCATTGAGAGCCTTCATGACAGTGACTCTTGTTGGACCTGTCACCCTTGGGGTGGTCTTCCCCCAGAAATTTTACTTTCACACTCCTATGTGGCTGAATTCATTTTTGCTGGTTGTAGGACTCTGTGCATTTTACCTCTGCTAGCCAGTGCTAAAGTGCTATTGCCCTCCCCTCCAATCATGATAAAATTTGCTTAGACCTGATTGGTAAATTTAATGTATTTATAAGTCCCTAGGTAAATATGTGTACCATATACCAGGGCCTGTACATTTTATTACTACTAGTTGACCTGCAGCACTCATTGTGCCAACCCACTTAAGTAGCCCCTTAAAACATGTTGAAGAAAAGCCATTGCAGCCTGAATGCAATATGAAACTGTCAATTCAACTTCACAATATAACCCCTTTATAAACCTTAAACTCCCTTTTAAATGCATATGTGTCACCGCTAAGGTAGGCCCCAAGAAGCCCATATTGAAGGGTGCATTGTAATTAAAGGTTTGGACACATGCTTCTACGTTTTACATGTCCTGGTAGTGAAAAACTCCTTTAAATTAATGTTTCACTACTGTGAGGACTACCTGTCCATTATGTTGTCTATAATGGTAAAGTCTGATTTTAGGCTGCAATTTAGAAAATGACACTTTTAGCAAGTTGGAATGTTCCTGTCCTAACTATCTGGTGCCTGCAGCCTGCTTCTGGGTCACATGACTGAGTGTACCTGTCAGTTGAACATTGTTTATTCCTAACAGACAGCAACAAAATAGAAGGATTAGGTGGGGTTGGGCCTGGATGGGCTATCAACTAGCAGGAAGGTGGGCAGAGCTGAGCACAGACCCACTTGAAACTGAATAGGCTGTGCGCTGTTGTCACACAAATGACTTGTCAATTCTGCATTATTTATGCAACTAGCCTGAAGCCAGGACAGGGGAGTCAGGAATCTTAAAGCAAAGGAATTGTTTAGAAACTAGAAGGCACCAGGAATAAAAAGTGGTCTCTCAGACCCACTCTTCAGTACAAACCTGGACCTGTGAAAGGCTCAGAAGGACTGCTGTGCTGATATGCAAGAAGGACTGCTACTCTATTGCCCTGCTGCCCTGTTGCCCTGTTGCCTGAGTGAATGACTGGACTCGTATCTTGAACCAAGGACCACAAGAGTGACTTTAAGGGCTAATTGGCTGGTTTCCTGATCAGAATCCTCGGGGATGGAAAAGGCTCCAACCCTCTTGAATTCAGCACCTGGACTCTACCTGCTGTGAGCTTTACTCACCAAGTGGTGCTACCCTAGTCCTGGACCCTTGGAAGTGGGCCTGGAGGTGCTATGCCAGCCTAGCTGTGGTCCTGTGAGCACAATCGATGCAGCATGATTCATCTACTTGCAGCCGCATCAGCATCGTCGCAGCGCAATTCATCCCTGACATCGGATGTTGCATCGCAGCCTGTAGTCTCATCGGAACCGCTGCTGCACAATGCATCCTCAATACAGACCTTCGTATCACAAGCCCCTCTTCGACTGCATCCTCGACATAGGGGCTGGACACCACATCGCAGTCCTGCAGCTTCTCCAGAACCGCTAGGACACAACGGGGGACATAACATCACACACCCCTCATCGATGGCTTCCTCAATGATGGCGCAGAACTCCACATTTCAGCCTCGCAGCTCCTTGGAACTGCTGGCTGAGGTTGTGACTTTGTACAGGTCTGGCGCAATCAAATAACCACAGTTAGCTCTTTGTGCTTCTAGACACTATTTTTACTTAAATCTTCAAAATTGCATACCTCCAGTTCTACTGTTTGGATGTTTGTAGTTTTGGTGTTAAATGATGTATTAAAATGTACCTTATTTTTCTAACTTAGTGTTGGATTTTTTTTTGTGTTGTGTTTTTGCTTTATCACTGATTGAAGTGTGCATAAATAATTTGCACATTGCCTCTAAGCTTAGAGTGACTGTTTTATGCCAAGCCACCAGTAGGTTAAGCACAGATTAATTTAGGATTCTTTTGTGGTTCACCCTGTGAGATTATGGCTGTTGCTTGAATAGGGGTCAATCCCCCTCCAATGAACAACCCAATTTCTCACAACTCTGTACTGTTTTATTTTTTAATTTTGAAATAAAACCTTTTAACTTTTTATTAATCTCGAATTCAAGTATTGAGTGGGACCACTGCCTCATTAAATTGAGGCTTAACACTGTCTCTGATTCAGTGAATGTGGGCATTCTGATTGAGCAGCTGCGGTCCGTGCAGGTAACAGCGGTGTGATGGTCAGGCTGAGTGGCGGGGGATTTCGAGGGACAATGCCGATGCAGCTGTGACTGAGGTAACATTTGGGGGGGGATTCCAAAATATCAGGATAGCAGCAGTGGTTTTCACAGAGAAGTTCTATTAAAGAGGCCATTTAACTACTCATTTTTTGTTTCAAACTACTGGACTTTAATTGCTGCAAGAATCAAGCAACCAAGCAGTAGATTCAAATGTTATGTTTGGCTCTGGTAGAGAGCCACTGGCGTGAATTACTGAATTGAAATCTAGTAGCTCACAGTCATGATGTAGCAATAGTTGTTAAGAAAAACTGTTACCCACTGTTGCTATGTCATAAAGGAATTCCATGCTGCTCTGGCTGGGTTCTCGTTGAGCCAGTCAGAACAGTGCTGGGAACCAGGAGCATAGCTTCTGGAGAAGAGGGCACACACAGTGGTGGGGTGGGTGGCAGGAGGCCAGGTATTTATTTTTTATTTTGGACACATTAGGAAAGCCATGTTATGTATCTCGCCCCATTACTATGCTGCATCTATGTAGTATATGAATACAGGGGCAGACGATGTTGGGTGCCAGGTACACCACATCATTTTAAATTGGGTCTGAGTGATATTATAGATAGCTCGAGCTTCGCTGTCATTGTCTATTTGATGTCACTCAGAACCCTTTGGTGAAATATATCCCTGTATTTCACTGTTAACTTTTCTAATTCTTCATGTTATCAACGGCTTTCTTGGAGAACCATTAATCCAGTAATTAACTCCTATGATGAAGCTCAAGAGATAGGAGATAAGGCACAGATGGTGGCCCGGATGGGTGGCAGGAGGCCTTGTTTTTTTCTTTATTTGGGACAGGGAGGAGAGGCCTGTTAGGTGTGGCTCCCCCATTACTGCATTGACCCTGCATAGCAGTTGAAAGCAGGGGCAGATGATATTGGTTCCCAGACAAACATAAAATTATAGATGGGTAAAGATGAGTTACATAAAGAGTTTTCACCTTGCGTTTCTGAGTGATATCATAGACAACTCAAGCTTCGCTCTCATTGTCTATCTGATGTCACACAGAACCTGCGGTGAAACACATCCCCAGTATCTCACTCAGTGGCTTAGCTAGGCAACTGGCCGCCGTGGCATCTGAGTTTGCTTCCCATGTGAGAGCGGGGGGTGCTGGTGAAACCGTGATGGGCACAGGTAAGAGCGGGGGTGGGGCAGCGGGGTGCTGGCGATTCCACCACCGCTGCCCCCCCTTGCTACGCCACTGATATCACTGTTGACCATTTATAGTTCTACATGTTGTACATAGCTTTATTGTAAAAAAACAAAATTCTGTATTCACTGTTTTAACATAACAACAGACAGAAACAAAAGTGATTACCCACTTTTATTATGCCATTAATGGAAGTGCTTGTCTCTCCTTTGTTCTGCAATAGACCATTGCTGGCAGGAGAAAACAACCTGTGTTGATTAATGGCAACTGACAGTGTGGACCTGGCTCCTTTGGGCACAAAAGGGGTGGGAAGGCATAGAGCTCGCTGCGGGAGAGTGGCAAGAGGGCAGACAGTTATTTTTATATTTGGATATGGGCGGAGGGATAGTTATTTTCTGAGGGTGGTAAGGGTGGGTGGCAGTAGACCAGGTATTTATTTTTGAATCTGGAAGGAAAGTGGGAACATATGTGTTGATGGAAGGTGCCCAGTTTATTTTTAGTGCAGGTAATGGTATGTATGGATCCCTAAATACTCTTTTGCCCCTGTGTATAAGCTGGAAGCAGGGGCAGATGGTTGTAAGGCCCATGAACCATATAAAAATATAGATGTTTTACCCCAGGGGTTCTGAGTGACAAAATAAGCAATCTGAGTTTCACCCTCGACACCTATCTGCTGCCACTAAATGAAAACATCCCCTTTATTCACAGTTACCCATCAAAAAGTCTATGTTTTACTACCTGCTTGACTATATATCTGAATGTCAGCACCATCACATGAAGTCTTGAGTTCTCCATACCAACAGAGAAGTGCCTGCTAACAAATATTGGCATAACCTATTAATGGGTGTAGTTGGATTTGTAATGGCTGTTTTCAAATCTTTGTTACTGTAACTCAGGTGTGTCACTGGCAGCACAAGCTGATTTGAGGTTCTCTACGCACTCCACACACTGATCTCGCAGAGTGACCTGCATGATTGTACTCTGTCACTATATTATTGATGACAAAGAGGATTTCACATGGTCATTCCTAAATAGCACATATGCTCACAACATATTGACATTCAATAGTACACCAACCTGTGAGAGGATAGGTTCTGTGACTGTGCAGGTGGGGTGACAACTACTCCAAAGATTAAAGGCAATGCTGTATGCCATACACTTATTTACCATATTCTATGCACACCATCCACTGCCTTTTGCATACAGAAAACAGTTCATGGCATGGCCAACAGAGACATGAGTACAAATAGAAATAAGGTTTAGCTAAAGGTAGCAGGTGCAATAATCAATGGATGAAAACAACAAGAACATCATTCCTATGACATGCTTTGAGCAACATGGCTGCATTGCCACATCTGCTTTAGCAGAAACGAACAGTCTCAAATAAGATGGTACCTACATTTGCAGAAGTCATTTGTGTCAAGCAAAATTAAACTGTATGAAGTACAAGTAGCAGCATTCATCTCACCTCCATGTGTTCAGGGGAGTACCCAGCCTTGTCCTCTGGCTTGCCCTCCAAGCAACCTCAGGCCATTATCTACTTATCTGTGCTTTGGGAGGCTCTTGAAATGCTGCTCAGGTTGGTATTCATTGAGGACCTGCAGGGAAAATGTTAACAGCTGTGAATTCCTGGACAGCAGGCCACATCTGGTTCGATTCAAACTACCCTCATACTTTTTCCCAATTACGTTTTTTTGTGATTTCCAGTGTATCAAAGTGGTGTAGTGTGACGTGTAACATTATAAAACATTTCTCAATAGCAACATAAATTGATTACTGTTCTTAGGAACATAGTTAACAGCGTTTGATTTCAAAAAGGGTAAGGGCATAATTCACAGAGCCAGAGTGCCATACAGTGCCAGGCTCAGTAGTATTAAAAAGCCGCCGATGAGCATCAGGTTCAAAGGTTCAAAAAAACATAAGTCATCAGCCTCTCAGGTTGCCCCCCAGCTTAAATAAAGAGTTATGACGAAACACTGCTTCTTATAAAGTGTGAAAGTGCATGTGTGATCTGAAAAAATAACATGGCTTAGTAGGGTTAAATTGGTCGCCAAACATATATCAAGATTTTGATAACCGTCTGAATATCTGACACAGAAGCTGATTGCCTTGTTTCTCTCAGTCTGTCCCCAGATAAAACAAACATCCAAGTAGCTAAATTAAACATGCAACCATAAAAAAGGAGCAAAGAGCAAAATCATCAAAAAGCCCTTTGACTAATTTCAGTCCTCGTGATCCAACTGTCCACCTATAAATTAAAGATGGGGCTACATATTTCAAGCAGATGATTAACATAATTCGGATTTATGTTGATTTTTTCCTCTGTGAAAATAAATCCAACAGTTCTGGATTCAGTGTAGCTAGAATTACTGCCCAATAGTCATACTATAAAGATCAATGGATCAACGTCTTTTTTTAGTTTCAACCACATCCGGTATTATGGTCTGACTGTTGGTTCCGATTACTTTCTTCTAATGGCTAATTGTGGAATAATCGACCCCCCAGTATTTCTGAATATCAGCATGAAAAGAAGTGGCATGCTTTTTAAATATATCTCTGATGACTGCACATTCAGTAGAATATAAAGCTAATTTCCCCACAGCTCTGATGATCCTTCTCAGGGATTTGCAAGGCCTCAAATCAATTTAATACGGCTGAATTCGGTAGCCGGAAGCTATCAGTAACAGCCGAAGTGATTTTCATAGTTATTTAAACAATGAAAGTTGCTTCCTCTATTACTGAAAGCAGAGAATCGAGCGTTTGTTTCTCACTTATCATGTTTACAAGTCAAAATATCAATTTCTGGGTACATTTAGTGAAATCATGCTGAACATTTAGGTAAATGACAATATCGCCCAATAATATCTCTAATGTGATAATGCTTTATTTAGTGTCAAGAACTAGACAACATGCTGTAGGACAAGTCTGGTCTTTTGTACCATTTGCCTTCAGCTTGAGGTTTAAGTTTTCCATTGTGAGAAATTTTTTTGTTTTCAATTCCATGCAACCCTAAACGATTAGCGGAAGTTGTAGAGTCATTTTACCCTTTGCAATGTTGGGATATTTTTACATATGCAAATGATGCTTCTTAAAACTTTTCATTTTGTGCAAAGGGCCTTAAGTTTAACTTTAAAAAATACTTTACCTGGCCAAAAACTAGGACATGTTCTCCTGTGCTCGCAGGAATGATAACTTCACATAATCTTTGTTGAGCATGTCAGTAAACATGTATGTGTATACAGTACTGTTGTAAAGGAAGATACAGAGTACATCTGTACATGTAGGATACTTCTTTATCAGTAGCTTGGTTCCAGTGCAGGAGATCAGGATAGTAGGAGAAGATAGATGGTAGAAAGACAGCCCCACCAGGAGCAGGCTCCCAACAGCTCAGCCTGAGTTGACTAACTGACACTCTAACACAGAGAGGCACTCAGGCATTCTATGATGTCTTGGAACATTCTAGCAGAGCGGCACAGTGGAGAATAGTAGACAAGTAATTTACTACACATCCTCCTTCCTTAGGGAACAACAGCAGAAGTAAAGATAAAGACAAGTAAGATACCTCCAATATATCATTAACAAGAAAGTGCAACAATGAGATGCACATATCCAAAGGTGTATTACATTCTTAGGAGTATCAAGTTAGGCACCCAGCAGGGCCTGTTGGCTCGAAACTGTGGCCCCCGACCTTGACCTCCTAGAGTCTCAGATGACGAAGCTCCGCCAGGAAGGGTGGGCTGATGGACTCTAAACTCCTGCTAGGCAATGAGCAAACTATCTGAGGAGGTTTTTCCAACATTCTTTCAGAGCGTCTAGTGGCTTGCTGTTCCTTATGAACGGACTGAGCATCTCCCGTTAGTTGTTGAGTATTACATGAGGTATCAGGAATTTCACTGGCATGAACAGAAATGTGTTAAGATGCAAAAATAAGAGAAACATTAAGATTGCAAATAACACTACTACACACCCCATCCCCCTCCCTTAGGGAAAAAAACAAAGCATGGCTTAGATGAAAAAAACCAATGCAACAGAGAAGGGTGGTCACCCACACAACCTCCCCATAAGCGGGTACACCACAGGGTAGACACCCTGTTAAACAAAGGTGGGTGCAGACACTGACCCTTGGGAGAAAACAACATCCCCAATAGAAAGGTACAAAAGGGGTTGGATTCACAAGTTCCCCTGGTAGAAGGCATGCTGACACTTAAAATCCGTTAAGAGTAACGGAAGAGGTCTAAACACTAGAGAGAAGCTTCTCACTCAAAGTCGTACAAGCGTGAAACCCTTGGCCACGAGTTCCATGCAGGTGGACTTCGACCGGAGCATACTGTCAACATGAAAGGAAGACCCATGATAACGCTAGGAACCAACTAAAGAACCTCCACCAAAATAGGGAACCACACAGGGTACTAACCCATGGAAATAAAACAACCTCCCCTAGATAGGGTACACCCTAGAAAACAACATAACCTCCCCTAAATAGGGTACACCACAGAGAACTAACGCTGGAAAAAAAAAAATAACACAACCTCCCCTAGGTAGGGTACACCACAGGGTACTAACCGTGGAAAACTACACAACCTCCACTACATAGGGTACACCACAGGGTACTAACCCTGGAAAACTAATATTGGGCATTGACTACCCACATACCACACAGCCTCCCCTAAGTAGGGTAAACCTATAAGGGTACACTACAGGGTGCTCTCCCTGGTAACTGATATGGGGCATTGACTACCCACTAACGACAGAACCTCCTCTAGTAAGGGTACACCACGGGGTACACACCCAGGAAACAACACAATCTGTCCTAAGTAGAGAACACTACAGGGTACTCATCCTGGAAAAATTGCAGAACTTCCCTTAGGTGAGGTACATTCTAGATAAACAACCAAAACTAAGGTAAGATACTATGTTGTACACTGACCCCTTCCCTACACGATGAGAGCACAGACCTATAAAGGACATGCGTAATAAGTACACACTCTATAATCACAAAGCATTTGTTAAGCACCGATGAACGGTTTCTCACCCGAAGTGTCTACACACAGTTCCACGCAGTCATCAGCATCGAATGCGGTGTAGTAAAGACTTGATAAGGCCTGAATACTTGTAGTGTGCAGACGCTGAATTTCGCCCAAAAACATAAAGTGTCACGCAGTCTGTGGGATGCAACATCTGAAGGAGAATTCTGGTACTCCATTCTCTCTTGAACCGATATGTCTCGCCTTCCGCTTGTCGCTCAAGCTGTTTACCACCGGAAGGAATTGTGAGACTGAAGATGCAGGCCAAACTGGGGCAGACCGGGAGGCAGACAGTAACATCTTTGCTGAAGCCTGTGATCGCCAGGGCGAAAGAAGCGCAACGAACATGGCTTGCAATCTGAGGCGCTGTTTAACCTATAGCGTGAATCCGGCCCAAACCCAAAATGGCGGCATGCTTCCAGACGGCGCGCCGGGTGGCTCACGGCACGTTTGTGCAGTAGAGTGTCGGTTAGCAGCTATGAGAATGTGAAAATATTGGAGCGTCACTGGAGATGCCACGAAGAATCTGTGACGAAGGTAAGGGCGCGCGCTATAGCAGGCATGGGAATATTAAAAAAATGTGGCTCGCGCTAAGATCAAAAGTCTAACCGCCACGGAGCAACAAAACTCTGTGTGGTGTGGGCAATGCACTAAAAAAACAAAATTACCTCATTGACACTGTCCAGCCACAGAATCCACTCAAATCCCTGAAGGCTGGCAATAGGAGAGGCGGAAAGCCGCAATCCGACTAGGCTGGTAAATGGCTCTTCCGAAGAGTCCCCCAAGCTCCAGGTCCTACTAGCAAGTTCACTCAAAGTACTCCAACTGTCATAGACTATGGAGGAAAGAAGCAACACCCTTGGTTCCACTGCAACACTGGAGATGCCTCTAGAGCAAGCGCCCATTTCCACACACAGGGCATACACAGGCAGGGTACCATGAAGCGTCAGAGACTGTTGAGGGGTCTCATTTCACACACAAAGCTTCACACTGGTAGACACTTTGCTCACAAAACTTGCTGTTGGGCCACGACAATTCTCACACAGTTTGAAGAATGTTGCTGGAATTTTCCAGGTGACCGCAAAGTCTTGGGAGATGGCACAACAAACCCAGGTTGCAGGCTCTAGATAGTACAGGACACTGGTGGGGAAAGCAAGATAACACTGCAGGCTTGTTGGCAGAGAGACTGTTCACTGTTGAAGTCTTACAGGTGACAGCAGGCTCCTCAGTAATGTGAAGACAAATGCCCAGGCTGCAGGCTGTCCAGATGGTACAGGACACTGGTGGGGCTGGCCAGGGCGTTACCTTTGAGTTTCAATTGACGCTTTGAAAGTCTTGAATGTCCTTGATTCTTTTCCTTTTAGTTCCTTGGATCCTTAGTTGTCTTTACTCCTTACTCCACGCGTCAGTTCTTAAGATCGTCGCCAAGATTGTTGTAAAGGAAGATACAGGGGTCTATCTGTGCATGTAGGATACTTCTTTATTAGTAGCTTGGTTCCAGTGTAGGAGATCAGGATAGTAGGAGAAGATAGATGGTAGAAAGACAGCCCCACCAGGAGCAGGCTCCCAACAGCTCAGCCTGAGTTGACTAACTGACACTCTAACACAGAGAGGCACTCAGGCATTCTATGATGTCATGGAACATTCTAGCAGAGCAGCACCGTGGAGAATAGTAGACAAGTAATTTACTACAAGTACACATATAAATTAAGCTTGCATCCGAAGGGGAAAATGGATTAATAAAAGGAAAAAAGGCTCCCCTTGGAAAATATTTTAAATACTGTTGTTGAGGCTACGGTCAGAGCATTAGACTAATGGAGTAGGCAGGGACATTTCCCTTTGTAAAGTATGATATTTATATGGTGTTTTAAAATTCGACAATAGTATGTCATACATAATTTACAGTTGGTTCAAACCTTTGTATAATTCATACAGACTACAAAAAAGTTCTGCATGAGTGGCAGTACTTTATAGAAAAAATCACAATAAATGTATATTTCAGAAGAGCCCCTACTGGGTGTTATGCTTACTAATGTCAATTGTGTCATCCTTAGGCACAGTTATGTGCTCTTCATCATCATAGTCAAAATAAAATTCATGGCACACGCACTTTATATTACTGCATAACGTTTGGGGACAGTCCATGGAGATAATAAATGTTAAGGAGGTGGTCGGACTGGAGGGACAATGTCAGATCTGTACCCTATTCTGTTCTCAGTGTTACCCCAGAAGCACAATGTATACAGTGGCAAGGTTTAGAATAAGGACTAATTGTAAACATATACAGCAAAAATATAATGATGCCACATTAAAATGTCCTATCGTTGAGCACAGAACAAGGGTGATGAGGGCATCACACTGGACTGTTTACTAACTACAAATTGACCTAATTTTGTCAGTGGTTATGCTGTTCATGTATTTACTTCTAATCATTATTTCCCAAAGGCTGTAGGCTACATTCCAACCAACCTGAATAAATCTTTGGTTGAGAGAGTGGATAGAGTCTGATGTAAGGACTGTACCTCAATATTTCTGGCTCATGCTGACCTAATATGAATAAGCAGGTATGTTTTCTTCAAGTATGCTTCTAGGGCTGTATCTAATGTCTTAAACTGCCTGAAATGAGGATAGGAGAGGTTGAATTGTATGTATGTCATTACACAGAATACTGCTCTAGAGGCATAGTCTACTCATCTCCAAATGCCCCATTTTGATTTATTCATGGCATCTCCCCATGCCCTTCTTGATGGGCATGGCAGAAATCTTACACTGAGTTATGGCTTTCAGAGCAATATCTTTCCGTTTTAATCCAATTACCGTCCCTATAGTATTCAAGGTAAATATGGAATAATGATGTATAACTGTAAATTGATGAATTCTAATTTTCCTAGAGTCAACCTTTATTACATTCAGGATTTGGAATATCTTGCTGGGCCAAGCTAATTACTCAGCTAGCTAGCCAGCAGTTCAAAGCCTCCCCTTGAACAATAGGACAATTTGTAGGAATAACTTTCTACTGTGATAAGTGATTCGCTGACTCTCTTTGAAGTCTCGACATCTTCTTGTCATGGAGACAAAGGTATGGCAGTCACAATTCTCTCGCCAGTCACCCCTCAGGTTCCCTTTGAAATATTAGAGGGAAGAAACCACTTTGACTGGGAGGAATCAGACTCAGAGGAAAGGTATTTCTAAATCTTTGTTAAAATTACAATTTGGAATCTTCCCAGTATGCTCTGCAGGGAGTTGGCCTGCAAGTGGGCTGATCCCAGTAAGTGTCAGACAGAGGAGGAGGGCTGAAATTGCATCTACAGATTTGGTCAGAATTCACGCATTGTAGAACTCTCTTCCTTCATTTTTAAACACTGAGATAAGAGTGGAGAAAATAAAGAAGAAGGCTGGGCCCACTTGCTGCTAAACCCTTAACTGGAGTGAATTGACAGTGTGGTCATTCTTTGGGTTCTGTTCGGCACTCCCTCCAGAGCCAATGGCACTGGATTCCCACTTTTTCAGTGAGACAGTAGAGGGTGGACTTTCCAGTGAACCTGATGAAAGAGGGGTCCCTTTGACTCCTATATACTGGCCCTGACTGTGGGACCTCTAGGAGTGTACACCAAGTGCCTGTCGGTCAAGCAAGCACCCTGAAAGTGGCAGAAAGTCCATGGTGCTGGGAGGCTCTGGCAGGATGAGTGGCCCACCTTGAGGACAGTGGGGTGAGGCTGCAGGAAATCTCCAAGACCCTCAAAGGGCAGTGCTGGAAGGCATGTCCAGAATGTTCTGGCCCACTACAATTGGAAAGAAGGACGCATTAGAGCCCAGTAACTGGGGAAAAACATTTTTGCATTAACCTTAAAATCATCAAAAATGTAAATGCAAGGATCCCCTAAACTCACACTTCCGGTGGCTGGAGCATGCCACCAGAGCTAGAAACAGGAAGCCTCATCACAAATGACCTATCTGGGCCCCGTATATGTCTTAATTTCGAATTGCCACTCATATGCAGTCTATCTTGTTCTCTTTGTAGGTCCCCTAAGCGCTGGGGGCTGCTGGGTCAAAAATATCTCTACACCATTCAGTGATTTTCATAATATCTCCCCAGGCTGCCTGCGTCTTGTGTATTGTGGGTCCACAAAGGTGACCAGAATCATCAAAGCAATCCCACACTAGATTTTTTCAGTACCCCCCATTAGTGGTGGGCCTACTGACATTGTCATCTTAGTCTGTGGAGCATCTGGGTCTGGACATTTTGAGCCCCAGATGAGTGGTGGGCTTTCTATGGCTGTAGAGTACCATGCACTACCTCTCCGCTCACCTCCATGTGGGAAAGCAGCAAGTTGGAGAGCAGGAGACAGCCCACTTAGCCACTGTAGAGGAGAAGGAAAAGAAGTTGGCTCCACAATGCAGCTCAGGAGGCAGTGTGCCTGGCAATATGAAGAGTCGGACAATATCTGCATGGTGCCCAGAAGAAAAGAAAATCCTGCAGGAACCTTTTACAGTTGGGCAGGAGCTTTGACAAAACAGACAAAAGGCAAAAAAAGTAAAAATGTACCTGCTTGCAATGGCTACATGAAAGGACCTGCCGCAGGCCAAAAAGAGAGCCCCTTTTCCCAATTATCTAAATTACACTTTGTCACTCTACGTTGCTGAGCCACAGAATGTGTGACACTGGCAACACTTTTTGTGTGGCTTAAAACACTACCACAGCTTGAAATTAGGGCCAGATGTATGACCCTTTTTAGTGGTAGCAAATGGGGAATCGGCCCCTTTTACAACCGCTAAAATGTGTGATGGTTTGTACAAACCCTATTTTGCGAGTCGGTAACCAATTACTGACTCGCAAAATAGGGTTTACGAGTCGCAATTAGGAAGGGACGTGCCAAGGGAGTCCCTTCCTAAAAGTGAGCCACACTTGTAGGTACGATTGTTTTGTGACTGCAATTGCGGTCGCAAACCGCTCGCAGTTTACCATCTACTTCAAGTAGGTGGTAAGCCACTCGCAAACAGGAAGGGGTTCACTTGCCCTTTGTGAATGGATGAGAAAATATTTTTTAAGACCAGGCAGTGGTCATACTGACCACTGCCTACTCTGAAAAAATGAAACAGAAACATTTAATTTTTCTTTTTAAAATGCATCCTGTTTTCATTTATGGAAAATGGGCTGTATTTTTTTTAAAAAATTGCTTTATTGAAAAAGCAGTCACAAACATGGTGGTCTACAGGCCCCAGCAGGCCACCATCCCTGCAAGTGCTGGCCATTGCCAATGGGTCACAAATTGCAACCTGCCTCATGAATATGGATGAGGTAGGTCATTCGCGACCCCATTAGGAATCGCAAACAGTGTCTGAGACACTGTTGTACATTCCATTTTGCGAAAATGGAATGGTCGTACATCTGGCCCATATTGATCTTTGGGGTCCTCGAAGGCATAGACCGTTTGTTTTTAAGTTCTTGGTGGTTTAATGGAAGCAATGTGCTTTTGAATGATCTGTTTATTATTTTGTGTTGCATATCATTGCAGGCTGGTCAGAACCCATAGGAATGTTCTGGTAATTATGAGAGCCAAAACAAATGTATATTTGTGCTACCATTCTGAAAAATATTTAATTTTGCTGATATGTATTTTTCATTGAAGGTCAAGGTTATACTAATTCAATAGTGATAACTTTGACAATGCCAGCACAACTGACTGTTCAGAATGGCATATCATGTTGGCATTAAACACATACGGCGATACTGTGATTTAAGGATAACTGCCCAAGGGTGCACCAACTGTTAAAGTTGTCTCTGGCATAAGTGATTCAGTCTGCATTCAAGACATTAGTTGTGACTGTAACCTTTCTTTATGTTGCGCCAGGTGCTGTTGAGATTGTTCTACTTATTCTTGCCTTGTTGTTAATAATTTCCTTTGGACAGGTGGACACAATGTTGTCCCTGGCCATTTCTATGACCTGACCTTTGTGGTTGCCTTTGTCATTAAGTGGTCGATCTCCCTCACCTTCGCTTTCATAACTTCCTTCACTAGGACCCCTAACTCCTGGTCCAAAAGTCTAAGGGGAATATTTATGAGCCCTGTTGGGTCGCCCTAGCACCATGCAATGTGGTGCAAGAGTGATGCAAATTAACAATTAAAATTATGAAGCCACGCATGACCACCTTTCATGGCCCTGATGGATTCATAAATCTCGAGTAATGCAATGCAGCACAAATCACTGCATTGAATTACTCTGCGCCAGGGAGGCATTTCCATGGCGTTGCGTTGGTGTTACCCTGCAACATCCATGGATGTTGATGCATTCCCAGATTTACTAGAAATGGTAGACCTGGGAATTTACCAAAACCTATGCCTCACCAAGTCAAGTGCAATGAGGAGAAATACGTTTATTTCTCCTCGTTTTTCCTCTTTCAATGTGTGCTACATTATGCAGCACACATTTAAAGAGGAAAAAGTCTCAGGGGATGTTTTGCGCAGGAAGGTGCCCCTTCATGCAAAACAACAATCCTCATTATAATGCAGGCACCCTTGCACCATGATGCAAGGCAGTAGCGGCTGGTGTGCAGGCAGAGTGGCAGGGCAGCAGGGAGGACGATAGACGATGGATCACTGCAAAAAGAAAAATTAACTCTTCTGCCACCGGCCGCTCTTCTGCTCTGAATCTTCACTGCAGCACAGGCTCCCAGACTACCCTACAGCCGATCTTGACGCTACTCTCATGCTGCTGGCAGCATAAAAACAGCATCAGGATTGGCCTGAGCGCCCAAATTTGCACTCCCAGAGAGACTGGGAGCCTGTGCTTGCTGTCTCCATCCCTGCAACGCAGCTCAGTGCGCATGTCGGTTTGGATGTCCTAAGATGGCCGGCTAAACAGACATGCACACTGATAGCAGTGCCCACCACTCACCCTCGTGACTGCCCCCACAACGGCCACACTCCCAAGACTCAGCCCGGCCTTTAGGGCCTGAAAAATCAATCAATCAATCACTGCATTTATAAAGCATGCTACATACCCAAGAGGGTCTCAAGGCGCTGTCGTAGGATGGTGGGGAGAGTGTTCCAGGTCTCGGCGGCGAGGTAGGAGAAGGATATGCCACCGACGGTGGTTTTCTGGCTGCGGGGGACTGTGGCGAGGGCGAGGTTGGCTGAGCGGAGGCTTCGGGTGGGGGTGTGGAAGCTGAGTCGGTTGTTGAGGTAAGTGGGTCTGGTGTTGTGTAGTGCTTTGTATTCGTGGATGAGGAGTTTGAAGGTGATCCTTTTGTTGATGGGGAGCCAGTGCAGGCCTCTCAGGTGGGGTGTGATGTGGCTGCGGTGGGGGACGTCGAGGACGAGTCGGGCCCAGGCGTTCTGGATGCGTTGGAGTCGTCTCAGGAGCTTGTTTGTTGTTCCTGAGTAGAGGGCGTTCCCGTAGTCGAGTCTGTTGGTGATGAGGGCCTGGGTGATGGTTTTTCTCGTGTCAAAGGGGATCCATTTGAAGATCCTGTGGAGCATACGGAGGGTGTTGAAGCAGGACGCGGAGATGGCGTTGACTTGCCTGGTCATGGAGAGAGTGGATTCGAGGATGACCCCCAGGTTGCGTGCGTGGTCCGTGGGTTCCGGGGCTGTGCCTAGCGATGTGGGCCACCAAGAGTCATCCCAGTCTGATGTGGTGGGTCCGAGAATGAGGACCTCCGTCTTGTCTGAGTTCAGCTTCAGTCTGCTGTCCTTCATCCAGTAGGCTACGGCCTTCATTTCTCTGTGGAGGTTAGCTTTGGCGGTGTGGGGATCTTCGGAGAGGGATATGATCAGCTGGGTGTCGTCGGCGTAGGAGATGATGTTGAGGTTGTGTTGTCATGCGACATGGGCGAGAGGTGCCATGTAGATATTGAACAGCGTCGGGCTGAGGGAGGATCCCTGTGGGACGCCACAGATGATCTTGGTGGTTTTGGAGCAAAAGGGTGGCAGGCGGACGCTCTGGGTTCTGCCGGAGAGGAAGGATGTGGTCCAGGCCAGGGCCTTCTCTTGGATACCGGCGTCATGGAGGCGTGCTGATAGGGTGCGGTGGCAGACCGTGTCAAAGGCTACTGATAGGTCCAGGAGGATGAGGGCGGCTGTTTCTCCTTTGTCCATCAGGGACCAGATGTCGTCAGTGGCGGCGATGAGGGCGGTCTCGGTGCTGTGGTTGCTGCGAAGACCGGATTGGGAAGGGTCCAGGATGTTGTTAACTTCGAGGTAGCGGGTCAGCTGTTTGTTGACAATCTTCTCAGTCACTTTTGCCGGGAATGGGAGCAGGGAGATGGGCCGGAAGTTCTTGAGTTCCTTGGGGTCCGCCTTGGGCTTCTTCAGAAGGGCGTTGATCTCGGCGTGCTTCCAGCTTTCTGGGAAGGTTGCTGTCTCGAAGGAACAGTTGATTGTTTTCCGGAGGTGGGGCGCGATGGTTGTGCTGGCTTTGTTGAAGACGTGGTGAGGGCAGGGGTCCGATGGGGATCCGGAGTGGATGGAGTTCATGGTTTTGATGGTGTCTTCTTCGCTGACGCTGGACCAGATGGTCAGGCGACTGGTGCGAGTGGTAGTTGCAGGGGAGGTGGACTCGGTGTTGGGTGCGGGGGGGTCGGAGTTGAAGCTGTCGTGGATGTCGGTGATCTTGTGGTGGAAGAAGGTGGCCAGGGAGTCGCACAGGTCTTGAGATGGCGGGATGTCGTTGGTGTTGGAGCTGGGGTTGGAGAGTTCGTTCACAATGCTGAAGAGCTCTTTGGTGTTGTGTGTGTTGTTGTCTAGGCGGTCCTTGAAGGCGGTCTTCTTGGTGGTCCTGATGAGTTGGTGGTGTCTGCAGGTGGCACTCTTGAGGGCTGTGTGGTTGTCTGGTGTTCGGTCGTGGAGCCATTTCTTCTCCAGCTTCCGACAGGTGTGCTTAAAGATCCGGAGGTCCTCGGTGAACCAGGCGGCTTTCTTGTTGGTGTGGTTGGTTGTAGAGGGGCGAGGGTGTTGGCGCAGTCGTTGATTCACTGTGTGAGGTTGGTCGCGGCAGTGTCGGGGTCGGTGGGTGGTCTCAGGGCGAGGGCGGTAGTCAGTTGATCCTCGGTGACCTTGCCCCAGCAGCGGCGTGGTAGCTGTTGGGTGCGGTGATGTGTGGTGGGTTTTCTGAAGGTGAAGTGGACGCATCTGTGGTCGGTCAAGTGTGGTTCGGTGGTGTGGTTGAAGGAGACGTGGGGGCTTGTGGAGAAGATGGGGTCGAGCGTGTGTCCAGCGGCGTGAGTAGGAGTCGTTACGAGCTGTTTGAGTCCGAGGTTGGCGAGATTGTTGATCAGGGCGGTGCAGTTGGCGTCGTTGTTGTTCTCGAGGTGGAAGTTCAGGTCTCCGAGGAGGATGTAGTCCATGGAAGCGAGGGCGTGGGTGCTGATGAGGTCGGCGATGGTGTCGCTGAACTGTGGGCGGGGTCCGGGAGGTCTGTAGATGAGAGTTCCTCTGAGGGTGGTGTTGGGGTCGGTGTGGATCTGGAAGTGCATGTGCTCGGCAGTGGTGAGGGTGTCGTCGGTGTTCGTTGAGATTTTGATGGAGTCTTTGTGGATGATGGCGATTCCTCCTCCCACTCCATTGGTGCGGTCTCTGCGAGAGATCTTGTAGCCCTGTGGGATGGCTATGGCGATGTCTGGTGCTGAGTTGGCGTTCAGCCAGGTCTCTGTCAGGAAGGCGACGTCGGGGCGGTGGAGTCTAGGAGGTCCCAGAGTTCGATGGCGTGCTTGTGAGCGGAGCGGGTGTTGAGGAGGATGCAGCGGAGGTGGTTGGGTTCTCTGGCTGGTGGCGTGGAGGGTTGGATGCTGGTGAATCTGCAGTTCCGGCCGGTGAAAGGCCCCTGGGTGCGCTTCGGGGTGGCCCGGTAGCAGGGGTGGTCTTGTCTGGTGTTGAGTGCGTGGAGGGTGCTTGCGTCGTAGTGCAGTCTGGCATTGCGGGGGTGCGGGGTCCAGGGGTTCTGGTGCTGGGTGCGGTCCGGGTGTGGACGGGCACAGACGGGCTTGCCTTAGGCGTGCCTTTGGCGCGCCAGTGGCGCGCCCGCTGTGCGCGTCCGCTGCGCGGCCGCTTCGCGGCCTCCATATGAGGGGCAGAGGGAAGGAGGAGCAGCTGGGAGGTGGGAGCGGGGCGGCCAATGGGAGTGAAGGGGGCAGGGCCGATAATAAACCCATTTTATTATCATTTTATGTTTCAAGTTTTGAGGCTGGCGGGGGGCAAAGCTAACCTGCCATAGCGGAGGAGACATTGCTGATCCGAGGTTGTCTGTGTTGGTGCTAGGCAGCCAAAAGGGTGCCAGCACAGGGGAAAAGGCAGGAACGCACTGTATTGAGTTAAATACAGTGCATTCCTGCCCTTTCCCTGTCACGCACTGCAGCGAAGCAAGGTGACTTGCCGTGCTGCGCTGTGTTGCACTGCTTGACTTGGCCATAAAAAAGCCCCTAACATTTGACTGATTCACAGTCGACATGGCTGCTCTGGTGACTAGGGGGGTACCGCCGATGTGTACATGGATGCCTGGGTGCCTGCATGAGGATGATATCGGACAGTGATCCCACAAAGTCACCATGTTATAAACACAAGCAGGCTTCAAGGTTTTCAATGCTCTGACAAATTACAGCGTGGCACTAAAAGGAGACTCTTCAACTATCTCTGGATCTAGGGCCCTGCAGCCCCTGTGAGGCCGAGGTGCCTCAACCTTTCAGGAAACCCCTCAAACCTGCAAAGGGCCCGATTCAGCCCACAGTCAATGAATATATATCTGTAAAATATGTGAGACTCAGGGGCCCCTCATCACACTCCCGCACGTGCCCCCCATCATTTTTCGTTACACCATTGTCTGGGTCTCTGACAGTGGTCTGAACGTCCACCCACAACCAGGCACACACATACCACTATGCTACTGGAAATATGTTTATAGCCTTAGCGGTGCAAAAGTTGATGTGTGTGTTTGTACACATGCACAGTAATTGAGCAATTGAGTAAGTGCTAATTATATGGACTTGTATTGTGCTTGCACAGTGATTCCGTACAAGATAAAACCCACACGAAAACAGCATGGCATTATTCAATGCGAAAAAAGCCACAATGCAAAACAGTTCCATGCTTAATCTGGGGTTTCTGTGAGCCTTAGTTGCATTTTCAGGTCCTATACGTTACACGGGCCCTGGAGTGAGGCTGTGTGAATAGGAAAGTGACACAGGGCAAGCGGCAGGACAAGATGGAGGAAATGTGGGGAAGGAAAGAGAAGCAAACACAAGCAGATCATCTTGCTCAATTACTTGGAAAGCACTCTCCCAACTTATAAATAAACATGTGCACTTTGTTATTCTCCCCTAATTGAAGTGTAGCTCACTTCAGAATCTTAATGAGGATCATAAAATGAATTCCTGTGAGAAGATACTGTTCAGCACTGTCTGTAATATATCTCAGGTGCCTGATTTCTCATGCACTTCTGTGATGCACGTTATTGACTTCAGGATATATCGTTCCTTGTTAATATCAACACCTACATTGAATTCCTGAAAAACAGATGATATATATTCTTGGTGCATGCTGCTTTATGTAGCAGTAAATTAGATGAATTAAAGCAAAGTTCCATGATCTTATTCAACTGGTTTCTAACAATGAGAAAGCCCAAATCTGTCAGAATGCATAAGTCATGAGCTATAGACCTGATAATTTAAGAACTGTATAATACATGTGTCAAAACAAGTCCCTTGAAAACGGAATTATAATCATAGTCTTCACAACTCTGCCATGAATAATGCCTTTCTGCATGAACAATAAAACAAAAGAAATATCTGAACTTCATTTTTACTTTAAAGGATTTTGGAAAGACTGCACAGATGACTAGAAGGGATCAAATATTAGAATTTACGGGTTTGGTTTCAAGGTATCTATCTACCTGTCTAAGTTTTAAAGGAGGAAAAAAGGAGCAATCATATTTATATCTATCACACTTCACATGATTCTGAAGTCTGGTCGACAGGCGCTTTTAAAAAGCAATTATTTTTAGTTGCCCATTAAAAATGTTTCTAGGAACCAAGGGGCATATTAGCAACGCTTTGCGATAACTATCGCAAAGCGCGCATAGCGCTCATTTTTATAACGCCGACTATCGCAGGTTTTTATCGCAGAGATATCACGTTATTAGCAACGCATATCTCGAAGGTGATAAAAATTCCTGCGATAGCAGGGAAATCGCGGTTTTGCAGGGAACATCGCTGGTTTTCCAGCGATGTTCCCTGCAAAATGGCGATAACCTTGCTGATACGACCCTGTGGTCGTATCAGCATAATCCACCCCCTATGTTAGGGATAGATAAGTCAGGATTTGAGCAGACGTTAGATTTTAGCGAAAACCGCAGTTTTCGCCAAAATCTAACGTCTGCTGAAATCCTGTGGGCTGCCTTGTAAATATCGCGATGTGAACATCAGCGATATTTTACAAGGTAGTCCAGTGGGGTACGCCCAGTGACGCCCACTTTGCAGCTCATTAAAGATGCAAAGGGAGGCGTCGGGAAAAAGGGTGCTAACATGCGATTATAAAATAGGGCGATTGTTTTTTCTCCGCTTTTTGTCTTTTCAAACCAAAAAAGCGGAAATAAAACCCTTGTTAAAATGCCCCTTAGTATCATGTCACCGATTCCGAGGAAACCCATTCGCCTCAACAAAATCAGAGACTATTGTGAGGTAGAATGACATTTTAATTACTCCGGCCAAACTCTGGAGATTCCCGGATTTCACGAAGTGTGAGATTTCTCCAAATGTCTCATCTGCAATTTTTGGAAGATACTGCGAACCTGGCATTAAAAGTCTTTCAACATACAAGCATCGTATCTGTGTCTCGCAGGATTTTTCTTTACCTGAGGTGCTCGTAAAATTGGGCAACATTCGAGAAAAATAGGTCAATCTGCACACAATAGTGATGGCATCATATTTTTGCCTATATGTTAAACAAACTGTGTTCCAATAAAAAAACTGTAATTAGGAGTTCAGCGCGGATGTTTCTTATTAAAAAACATCAGGCTGCGAAATCAGAAGGGAAAAAATGAAAAACAAATGTAAGACTGCAAAGGAAGAGAGGGAGAGGATAGCTAGACAGACAGATAGACAGATAGACCAACTGACAGATAGATAGGCAGGCAGGCAGACAGACAGACAGACAGACAGAGGGACGGATGGACTGACGGACGGACAGACGGACGGACGGACGGATGGATGGATGGATGGATGGATGGATGGATGGATGGATGGATGGATGGATGGATGGATGGATGGATGGATGACATGGAAGTGTATGGTGATCAGGTAGCCACTCAATTTATAGCTAGGATTCCGAGAGATAGGAATTCCTCAGGTTTTTGCTTGGTAATAACTTTTCCACTGTTAGATGAATCTCCACAAACCTTTTTTTACATTGGCAGATGATGCAAAGTTTCATGGTGATTCATTAACCGCTTAACCGCGGTGTGAATTCTCCCGCAGTGTGGGCGAATTAATGAGTGGGCGGGGCCGCGTCGGCCAACGGACGTGCGCAGCACCAGCGAGGTAGTGCTCGCGACGGCCTTTGGCCGAGGCGAGCACGGAACGGGTTAAGGGGCTTAAAGAAAAAAAAATGGGGGTCTCAAAACACGCTTTTCCACCAAAGCATTTTCCCTATACTACATTTTCCATATACTTTTTCCTCAGATGAAGCGGCAAAACGGCTCAACGAATTCTCATGAAATTTGGCAGAAACACAGATTATGGCCTTATGAAAATCGATCAGTAGTTTTGTAGTAATTAGAAACAAAAACTTTTTGATATATTGGTTTGCGGTATACCACAGTAATTACGCGGTATACAGAGTATATGGCAATGACAGAACACAATATCATTGGTTTATGACTGCCTCTACAAAAGTAAAATGCAGCTTAGATACAGGTAAGTACTATGTTTTACAGTTGTAGGAAGACCTAACCCACTTTACAGAAGTGATAATAGATAGGAAAAAGTATTTATATTGTTCTTTATATTTTTCTTTTAAAATGGAGTACTGTGGTACTTTTTGAACTTTAAAAAAAACATAAAGAGAAACAATAAAATAATGATAAACAACAATAATAAAGTACTGTTTTATTGTTTTCTGTAATCCATTTATTTTTCAATAGGTACAACGGTGCTTCCAAGATACTACCGCAGTACTCTCTCTTACCTTTTTAAAAAATATATACAGCAGTAAAAATACTTTTCCCTAACTATTCATACTTTGATAAAGTGCCTGATTTCTTCCTATAACTTAATAAGCATAGTAATAAGGTATTTCTCTGTGGAAACCAAGAACTCAGCCATTTTCCCACAACTTCAGTCTAAAAAGGTGATGGAAAATGCAAAGACAACCCACGACACACCACACCACTCATCTGTACAACACACCATTTGTCTCTACATCACACTACTTCGCTCACCGAAATGGTACTCCAGTCTAAGGGCCTTATAATGACTACGGTGGTCTTTTGGAATGCCGTAGCCATGGTGGCAGTGCAGGCACGGCCGGTCTGACCGCCCCATTATAACCTGGGCGGTCAGACCAGAATGTCAGCACCGCAACAACCAGGGATCAGAGATCCCTGATGGTGTTGTTGCGATCCTCAGGCCACAATATGCTTGGCGGGGCCACTGCAGCCCCACTAAGCATTTTACGAGTTTCTTTACCGCCACACTTTTCATGGTGCTGTGACCGCCGTTAAAAGTGTGGCACTGAGAAAACAAAGGGGGGCCTACATGGCCCCCTTGTGCCTCTGTGCTATATGGTACATGCATGGGGACACATGTTGTGCCAGACCCTATCCTTGAGACCATCCCTTCCTGGTCTTACCGCTTATCACTCTAAGGTCTCAGGAACAGCTGTGACATCTTACATGTGGGTTGCCATAGAATGCCAAAAAATCCAATGTCTTCCTACACTATAATCTGGTGCTGGTGATCCTGTCTTGATTCCTGCACCTATGGACTCCATTTACCCTCTGTTTGCACCTCCGCCTATGACATTCATTGTGCCACAATGGCCTTCTTCCCCTTTGGTGGCCCCACAATTTTTATGCTCCCGCAGGATCCCTTCAGTTCTACAGAGATCTGCACAGGAATTGAAGTTATTACAGGAGGATAATGGCCATACTGATTGTATGTAAACCACACCAAGGCCATTCTGCTTTGCTTGCCTTCCTGAAGTTTGATGGGAGCAGAACAGAGAGTCCATGCTCCTTACTAACTTAAAAGCTCTTGATTCCCTTAGTACTGTCGACATTGCTTGAGTTCCTGGACACAGAGTCGTTTCTGTTTAGTACTGGTGCTCACAGGGACCAAAAAAAGTGAATCAAGAGATTCATCATTCCTCGTATTGGTTACTACTGTGTTCTTTTTCCGTTATCTTGTGATAAATCCAGCACTCTAAAGGAGAAAAAGTAAATAAGACCTCTTGCCAAACTACAATGAATATTAGAAATGGGGCAATATAGGCTCCTTATTGCCTCCACAAAGCAAACCTGGAATACAGGCTAGTGGTATAGCATTCTAGATTCAGACCTAAAGTCAGGCACACAACTTCAATAATGCCTAAATGACTTGAATCAAGAAACGCAAGCATTCTCTGGCAAATCCTTGGTGAAAATGTAGGCTTAGGTAGCCACTGTCCCTCAAAAGAATAAGGGTTTACACAAAGCTTTAGACAGGACCTGATACAGGGAAGATCCTTTTGGTCCAGCAAGATAGTAGGCCCGGGCGTTGAACTCCGCTCCGTTCGCGGAGTTTTCTGCACTCCGCGGAGCTCACAAGTGCAAGAAAACCCCGCTTCGCGCAGTGCAGCGGAGTTTTTTCTCCGCTGGCGCTCGCGAACGGTAAGTTCCCGAGCACGAGCAGCAGCTCGGGTAGAATTTCTACCCGAGCTGCAGAAAGACCAGCGCAAACTGCAGTTTCCACAACACTCTGCCACTTGCGGAACTTCGCAGAGTTTTTGTGTAACTCCGCGAAGTTCCGTGTAACAAAACTCAGCAAACTACGCCCAGGCTTACAAGATAGTAATCCAAAATTTCCTCCTTACCCACAATTGTTCCTTGAAAGTCAGTTAGTGGTGGTGATAGTGACCATACTTTCACTAGTTCTTTTGATCCAACAGAACAGTTTTATGGAGACAGTAACAAATTGCTGCTTTGTCATGTTGGTAGTTTTTATAAAGTGCCTGGTTACTTCATTCTGAGTGTTCCCGCACTAGGCTTGATAGGCCACAAGGGTTCTGCACTTAATCTCAAGTAATTACATTTATATAAAAAAACAAGTTTTATGTTTTTCTCGGAACATGGTTTCCGAGCATTGTAGTCTAAGCTCAGAAGGGAGGGAGTTCCACAGCTTTGCTGTCAAGTAGCTGAAGGAGTGATTACCCAGACCTGCTTGTTTTATCTTGGGCATCACAGGCTGTGCTGCCCATGAGGACCTAAGGCATCTATTTGGATGGTACCATTTAATCAAGGGTAAGAGGTAATGATGACCTCTCTGATTCAGAATTTTCATGAATCAGTAGTTTTTTTGTGTCATCTGTTTTCATGTTATTTATAAGGTGTCCAAGTTGCATTTGTCTTGTATTATTTAGATGTTTTCATGGCCAATTCAAACATCCTTTAAGTGGACAGAAATGATCATATGTTGTATAATGTTGGGACCTATAAGGGAACAATAAATATATTATTTGCTGTAGAGACATATTCCTGCCCATTAGGATATGATCTCTGAAATTTAAAACAAGAGGAACAGTATTTATTAGCTTATGTTTTGTCTTGTATTCACCTAGAGACTGGAGATGAAAATTACTTCTCTATTTTTAGGGGTGAATTAAAAGACATCTTGTACAAGTGTTATATACCCCCAGTTATTGTCCTGATTAGATCATTCTAGTGTCAGACTGGATCCTCAGCATAGTGAATGCAAAGTCAAAAGTGGAACATCTGACACCAAACTAATCATGGTATAAAAAATTGCATTCCATCCTGAACTAAGAAAGGAGTAGGGCCAAAGCAGGCTGGTGGTTTACGGGTTTCCCGGTCAAAGAAAGAAAAAGTCAATGGAAGATACCTTAACCAATATGTGTTTTTCAGTAAGGATAAGGTCAATTTTCCAAGGCAATCTTAGTATGCATAAATCCAACTCAGGAGGTTCCTGGAAAACCTGAAGCTTGAACAACGACGGAGCACCTCAGATGAAGAATGATCAAATTAGGGTATCAAATATCCGAACCAATGTGTGCAGTCCTTCACAATCACACTACTTGATGCCTGTGACTTTGTATATTCCTCAGCAAAAAAAATATTATTCTTTAGTCTGTTGGATTTGGACATAAGATGGAATGTCTTAGATACTGCTTTTGCCAAATCATAAGAAAAATACATTCTGAGACAGTTTGGGCTGTTGATGGAAGAGAGTTCTCACCAGGATCTATTACTTCACAAACTCAGCTCTCACCTGTTGTTTGTCTTGCTGGCACATTGAACACCTGGTCATTTATCTGTTTGGTGCCCTTCAATTTCATTCCCTATTTGGCATTCCATGGTTGTACTAACAAATCCCTAAAATAGAATGGAAAAAAATAATTGCCTAAGGTTCCCGCATTGTGAATGGGCTTCCTTCTATGAATCTCTGAGATTGATATACCCAGTCACTTGTACTGTGTTGAACCAAGAGCCTAAGGCCATAAATCAACTACAATGCCAGGATTATATTGCTGCATTTGATAAGGTTAAAGTAAGTGTTCTTACCTCTCATTGACAGTATGTCTATTGTACTGACCAGTAACTAAGAGCAAAGCTGCCTTGCAATAAAATCTATGCCAAGACCAAAAAGGGCACAGAAGTAATGAAGACATTTATGGATGAACTGCTACCCAATGATTTCATAATAGAGTCCAAGTCGCCAGTATTCTCTCCAATATCTTTGTACCAGAAAAAGAGACAGCGTTGAGGACATGTATCAGTTACAGGGCCCTTAATAAAATAACAGTGATGAACACCTGCCTGCTGCCAAGTTTCATTGGACCATGTGACAAAATCACCCACGTATACTAAATTGGATTTACATGAGGTATGCCACCTTATCAAAGTCCGAAAGGAGTATTTTAAAATACAGAAGACTGTATTTTACACAAAGTTTGTTCTATAAGAGCACTGCAATGCCTTTCTACTCAACAACACCTAGTCACCTTACAATTGTTTGGCACATAAGGTCTTGTGGGACTTTCTCAATCTAGGTTATTAATGTGCAGCTCAATACATCAAATGCCACTGGACAGGCATGGCTACTGGCCCAACCATGATGAATGAGGCCTTTCACTCTTGCTGTCCCGGGGTTTGCCAAGTCTCCTGAATAGATTGCATTACCTCAACAACGGCTCTGAGAGTGATAAAGGGAGAGGGGTGTCTTCCCAATCATGTAGGCAAATAAATGAAAGAGTACCTGCCATGACCACATAAAGGCTGGTCTTAGATAACCTTTGAGCATTAACAGAAGGTAGAGAGTGATGTGTATGGCGTAGAATGCGGGGTGCTGTGGAAAAGGCTTTTCTTTTGTTTGTTTTTCCTGAACAGCTGGGCCAAATACTACCCCTTGAGCGCTTCACTTTCAATGAAACTGCAGGTCTGAGGCTTCACAAGGGGGAGGGAGATGCAAGATATCAACAGATGCAAGATTCAAAGAACGAATAGTAACCCCTTTAAGTTGAGAGTCCAGTAAAATACTCGTAAAAATAGTACCTACTACAAAAGTAGCACTTAATACAAGTACACAAAGTTTATCTACAGCTCACTAAATAATATCTACAGTCTCTTAAGATCATTGCCCTAGCTTCGCCCTGGGCAGTGTCACTGACTCCCCGCTTTCCTACTAATACGGCATTAATTTGATAAGGAGATTAATCAAATGCTTTTACTTTTGGAGGGGCCTTTTGAGTAGGTGAACGGTGGGCTTGATGCAGGTGGTGTCAATGGAAATATTTAGGGCCTGATTTCAATGTCTTCTGACCCCACACCGTTAGGATCCAGGATCCTGGTGGAGGCGGCGTTGTGGCGTCCGACATGTCAGTCTGACCGCCAACATACAAATATGGCAGTCGGACCAAAGGGCTGTCAGTGGTCGAAGTGCCACCAATGGGATGTCAGTGGTCAGACCGCTAGCATTTCAATGAGGCCCTAAGTGAGGGGGTAGATTAGTTTAGTAAGATATAGGTTTGCAAGTTTTTGAGGGATTCAGGAAGAGGGGTAGGCCTCCTACGGGTGGCGTCAAGGGAACATTTGGGAAAAGGGTTGATTAGTTTAGATTAGTGGGTTTTTGAAGTGTTCAGTGAGGGGATGAGTCTGTTGTCGCTAGAGTGAGTGGGTTTATGTTTTGAACAAATAAACACAATTTGTTGTACTTATGGGTTTTTATTTTATTCTTATTCTTATCATTATTAATAATATTATTGTTGTTGGTGTTGTTATTGATATTAGTTGTACCTGTAGCAGTACTTTTTACTGTAACACCCATAAACAAGGATGGCCTACCTACCTACCATCAGAGTAGGAGCTGAACCCAAAATCTGTCCCATCATAAAGAAATTGTCCAGTTGCCCAATCATGTCATCCTCTCTCTAATTTGCTCTCTACTTGACTAGAGCTCCCTTATGACAAGGTTAACCCCCATTGCAGGCCTCCAGTCCACTCTCAGTGTAAAGGGGGAGTCATTTACTAAAGCAAGCATATTGAACATTCAAGTAACAGAAGGGGTTAAGTTTCGGTAGAATCATCAGGTAGATTGATCCACCTTGGAGCATGGCTTATGAAGAAAAAAAATTCAAACTACCTAACCATGGCTCATCATTGAAAAAATGTATTCTCTACACTATGATGTCCCTTTCTTTCCTAGATAAAGTGCATGTTGTGGATAAATTAACAATTTTGTGTACCCTTCCACTTTAACAGATTAGCATTGCTTGCATCACATTCGCCCTGGTAAGTGCGAGACCTGTTGATGGTGGAAACAGATAACAGAGCAATAGATTTCACAACTTGAGGAAAGAGGGTTAGGGTATTGTTAACTGGATATATGGGGAATTAGGTAATGCATTAGAGAGACAAACACAAAATTCTGTCATGGATGGAAGACGGCAGGTAAATTAACGTACTCAGGCTTTAAAAGCTAACACTTCCCAGTCAATTATAGGTATCCAAGCTGTAGTCCAAAAGGCCAATGATACAAATAGTTTAATAATGTAAGAAAATTAAGAAAAATTATAGTGTATACAATTGGTATATCTGCATTGTTCAGACATAGTCTATCCTGGGATTGGGGTGAACTACAGAGCAACAGTGACACAGAGGCTCCACTTTCTTTTGCAGAAGAGAAGTTCTGAAGAATGAGAAAAGAAATTGACAACATTTGAGAGTCAAATTAAACATGAAAACATGATGCACAAGAAGTCAGAGTGTACAGCATAAGCTAGTATACAATTAACTAAGGGCCAATCTAGTACCATCTATTCCAGTAACTAGCTGCAAGTTTCCCAAATTATCAACCAGCCCAACAATAAAAAAGTTTAGCTGTGCACATCATCATCTCCACCACAATTTTCCAACCGCTTAGGAAGTGCCACTCTAGCCACTAGTCTGCATTATTAGAAATAATTCACCTCTTTCCATTTCTGGCCCACAGGGGTGTGCCTCTTGCTTCTGACAGAAGTAGATAGGCATTGGTCCCTCTTCCCCACATGCTGTTTGTGATGCGTACAGATTTTATTCCTTCCAAAAAATGACAAAGCTTTACAATGAGAAAATAAAAATAATTTTAGTCTAGTCAAGGCAAAATTAGATGGTTCAGAGGAACGAATAGATCCTGGCATACACATTACCAAAATCATGATACAGTAATACTCCCAGCATCCATCCTAAATCAAAGGATCACCCACATAGGAAATAACAAGTTTACCTAAGCTAAATCTGTTACATGCATCACATGAATCACATTTTGGCATTCATTGATGCAAGTTACCTGTTCCAAGTTCAGTGTCCATCTACATATCTATGTGTCTCAGTTTTCACATGGAAGAGTCATACATAAGCTGTGTAGTGCACTCTTTTGCATCTTCAATCACAGCTGAGCTTGGCAATGCAGAAGTAGGCATGAGAGGAAGGCATCTTGTTTGTTTCAGGAAATGGCCTGGAGGAGTCCATTGCTGATTTATATATCAGTAATTACTCACTATGTTGATGTTAAGGTTGAATTTGGTTTGTTGCTTTGTCAATGCACACCACTCAGGCACCATGCCAAATGGCTGCGGCTGCATCTTACATGATTGTTTACATGTGCAATGCACAATGGTCCATTTGAGTTTATTTACATTAACCACATAAAAAATCGAAAAATCTATATTTATTTTTATTTTGAAGTTTATTCTCAGCTTCTGGGAGGTTGTCTAGTGGATGATCACTCGCCACAATTATGATATCTGATAAAATGTTCCTCAACCATGGTTGTGTCTTCTGGAGCGGTATATTTGTTGAGAATTAAATGTTCATTTATTTTATTCATTGTCTTCAATTTCTGATGGGAGAGATTGGTCGTCCTGACAGTGGTAATGTCCCCAGCTGCACTGAACAAACACTCCGATGACACAGTGGCTAAATGACACACACACCTTATTTCTAGCCTGCTAAGTTCTGACCACTGCCCTTTCCTGCCATGTCAATAGGTCAATGTGTCTTGATCTGGTAGATCTTGTAGGGTCATTCACATGGTCCTGTGTCATCTTCTCAAGTGTCATTGTGGTTGACAGTTGTTGTTGTTTATTGCTTTGCTTGCACCTGTGGACCCGATTTAAGTTCTGCCATATCCATAAATCAATATATTGCAGATTTTAGAAGAGAAATTGTTGGTGATGTAGGTCTGGTAGCAGATGATGGTGTTACCACTTGTGGGTGCTGCTGCTAAAGTTGCAGCATGCTTTCTGATTCCTGGTGAGCACTAGACTCTCCAGAGGTTGAAGGTGGCACTATAGTTCTGTTATGGCCTTGAATTTGCAGTTATTGATCTTCTAGGTTACCCACTTTCCGATGTAAGTAAATTGAGACATTCACTGGTGGAAATGGAACAAAAGTGGGCAGCGCTTTTTTATTCCATGGATCAATCATTATGGCATAGATGTGATCTTTGGCGGACACAATCTCTGTTTTCAGCCTTTGATTTGTGTTTGCACAAAGGATTAAGCCAAATTAAATGTTTGTTCCACCTTTTGTACATGTTCCTGCAGTATCTGCATTTACCGTATCACCAGTCTCTTGGGACTGTCCTCCTTGCTGACTTCCCATGTCAAAATGTCTAAAAGCAATAGCACTTGGATTAGGCACTCCATTTGTCAATGTCCATCATCATGGCTTTGGCAGTTGCATTCCTTCTCCTTTGCAATAAGTAATCGTTAGTGATCTAGACTGCTCAAACAGGCATTGTAGCATGTAGAAGGTGGAGCTCCAACTGGCTGACGCCTCTTGTTTGAGAAGTTTTGAAGGAAATCTATCACCAGGCTGAATGATCTTCTACTGTTTCCAGGATTGGAAGGAATGACTGAAATGAGTGAAAATTTTGCAAGAGGTGACCAGTATGTTGTTGACTACTACTTCTTTTCCTGAACAATTAGGTTGATGCATTATGCCAAAGAGAGGACTCTGAAGTATCCATAATCTGTCATGGCTTTGAAAATATTACTGCCATAGCCAGTGGCAAAAGAATCCATTGCTTCGACCTAAGGGCTGAAACCATTTGCAGATTTTGGAACTAAATTCTTCCAAGATGTTGACAGCTGTATGTGATTTCTATATGCAAAATACAACTGTAGCATGCTGCTAAATGCCTTAAAAAGCATCCCCAGTGAGGACAGTGGCTAGCCTTTGCTTAACCCCCTTTACGGGGACCCAGACCTAGATTTTCAAACATTTTGCACTGGTTTTCCATTACAAAAGTAATGCTAAACTGCCCAGAATTTGTTTGGGATTTAATTTCCAGTGCAAAACGTGTTTTCTGCTAGAAAAGTGCCTAAAACAAAAACAGCTCAAAGCAGTATAAAGCACAGCTTTGCATTACTCTGCATCAATAGGGCTTTTCATAAGTGATACATGGCTATTCCAGTGTATCCACACATGCTTTCTTACACCAAACTCTACCCAATAACAATAGTAGACAGGGCTTTGCAACGAAAAATAATGCCAATTTGAGGTAGGCGTAAAAAGGAAATGTAGCTTTTATTTCTCCGCAACATTTCCACTTAGCATGTATGCTGCACTGTACATAACACATCCAAAGCAGGAAAACATTTAAAGTTAGTCTAAGTGTAGTATTTTGTACTGGGTGGGTACCGTTCCAGTCCAAAACCCATGGTAGACAGGATGCAAACACCCTTGCACAATGGTACAAAGGTGCATATGTGTAGAACTAGGTATCATTATTGTGCTGAAGTGCTAGGGAGAGAGCATGACAGTGCTATATCTTAGTACATAGCACACCTTTCAGCTCTCTCCCTTTCACACAAAGCAACAAAGCAACTTTGTTTACTTTGCACCCAGTCCGCAACTACCATCGCTGAGCTTGTCGCACCCCACGCCATCACCTCCACAGACTACATTTTACTCGGGGACCTGACCTTCCACTTCGACAACTGCAGTGATCCTGACTCCACCCCACTGCTTGACAACCTCGCCAACCTCGTACTGAAGCAGGTCATCAACACGCCCACTCACAGAGCTGGACACACCCTCGACCCCATCTTCGCAGAAGGGACAAATATCCACTTAAGCCACACCACCCAGCCCCTCTGGACGGACCACCACTGCGTACACTTCACCTTCTACACCACCACCACACCCAAGCCCACCCAAGCCCGCCACGAAGAACCTGGAGCAAGGTCACAGAGGAACTTCTGAACGCCACTCTCCTCCAAGACCCCCCCCCAGAGCCACGACCGACACCAACTCCGCAGCCAAAGAATTTCACCGCTGGATCTCCTGCTGTGCTGACAAGCTCACTCCCCTCTGCCAGACAGCCAAACAACGCACACTGAAGGCCGCCTGGTTCACCACAGAACTACAAGAAGCCAGGCGCTCCTGCAGACGATTAGAGAAAACCTGGCAAAACCAGAAAACCACGGAAGCACGGAACAACCACAGGAGTGCCCTGAAGGAATACCGCCAGCGCATAAGAGACACCAAACGGACCTTCATCAGGGACAAAGTCCACACCAACGCGACCAACGCCAAAGAACTGTTCAACGTCATACAGCATTTCGCCATACCCCCCAGCGAAACCATGGATGTCACAACTTCCCAGGAACTCTGCAACAAGCTCAGCTCCTGCTTCCATCTGAAGATCAAGGTCCTCTACGACAACTTCAGCGAACAGACGCCGGACACCACCCCCTTCCCCACTGCCGCTGATAAGCCAACCATCATGACCTGGAATCCCGCAACCGCCAAACACATCACCATGAACAGGAAGAAAACCCACTTAGGAGCCCCGACGGACCCCTGCCCACTGCACATTTTTCACACGGCCGCCGCCGCCGCCATGGCCCCCGAACTAGAACGGACCATCATCGCCTCCTTCAGATCCGGCACCTTCCCATACGATTGGAAGCGGGCGGAGGTTAAAACCCTCCTCAAGAAACCCACGGCCGACCCAACGGACCTGAAACACTACCGGCCCATCTCTCTCCTCCCTTCACAGCCAAAGTCACAGAGAGACTCATAAACGCTCAGCTGACTGCCTTCATCGAAGAGAACTCCATCCTACATGCCTCCCAGTCTGGAATCCACAGCAACCATAGCACCGAGACCGCCCTCCTCCCTGCCACCAATGACATATGCATGCCACTCGACCAGGGACACACTGCGGCCCTCATCCTACTAGATCTCTCCGCAGCCTTCGACACCATCTTACATCGCACGCTCGCAGCCATGACACGGGGATACAAGGAGCCGCCCTCAACTGGATCCAATCCTTTCTCTCCGGCAGAACCCAGAGGATCAGACTCCCTCCCTTCCTCTCCAAACCCACAGAGATCAACTGCTGAGTACCCCAAGGATCATCGCTCAGCCCCACGCTCTTCAACATCTACATGGCCCCCCTCGCCGCCATCGTTAGACAGCATGGGCTCAGCATAGTATCCTACGCCGATGACACCCAGCTCATCCTCTCACTCATGAAGAGTCCCAAAGACACCAGACTCTGCTTCCAGGAAGGAACGAAGGACGTCGCAGCCTGGATGAAAGACAGCTGCTTGAAGCTCAACTCACAGAAAACCGAGGTCCTCATCCTCAAACCTTGCACCTCTGCCTGAGACAACACCTGATGGCCCTCCACCCTCGGGAGTCCACCCACCCCTACAGACCACGCACAAAACATTGGCTTCACCCTCGACTCCTCCCTCTCCATGAACCGCAAGATCAATGCCGTCGCTTCCACAGTTTCAACTGCCTGCGCATCCTCCGCAAGACCTTCAAATGGATCCCCCGATTGCAGAAGGATCGTCACCCACGCACTCATAACCAGCATACTGGACCACGGCACTGCCCTCTACGCCGGAATCAACAGAACTCTTCTACACAAACTCCAAACCACCCTCAACACTGTAGCCAGACTTGTCCTCGGGACACCGCGTAACGAAAACATGACCCTACACCTACAAGACCTCCATTGGCTCCCCATCGAGAAGAGGGTTACCTTCAAACTCCTCATCCACGCCTACAAATCCCTCCACAACATCGGACGCAAATACCTCAACGAGAGAGCCTCCTTCCACGTACCCAAGAGGAACTTCCGCTCTGCCAACCTCACCCTGGCAGAGGTCCCCCACATCCGCAGAAACAAAGCAGGCGGGACAGCCTTCTCCTCCATCACAGCCAAGACCTGGAACAAGCTCCCTGTGAACTTCAGATGCTCACCGACCCTGCACATGTTTAGGAAGGAACTCAAGACCTGGCTCTACGACTGATCTGGAGCTGCACCCTCCCCCCCCACCGAGCACCTTGAGACCCTCACGGGTGAGTAGCGTGCTTTATAAACCCCTGATTGATTAATTTTACTGCACTGTATTGTGTGACACTTTGTAAATCCGGGCGACCAGTGGTGTGCAGTGATGCACATTGATAGACCTGTCATCCTTGGTGTGGTCTTCCCCCAAACATTTTGCCTTCACCCCTTCTGTTTTCTGAAGTTTGTTTTGTTGGCATTAGGACTCTGTTTTATTTGTTTGTTTTTTTATTCTTTATTTATTATTTTTATTTTATTATGATTTTGCAAGGAGGGAGAGGGGATTGGAGTTGAGCCCATTGCTCGTTTAAAATGTGAATCCTGACACATGTATGTACTAATTGCTATGCAGGAATAGCTGTAAAGACACAGTGGCATGTTTCTATCCTAGTCATATCTGTACGAACTGCAAGATTGAATATGTAAAGTCAAGTATCCGTATGTTTGGAAATATACTTATCAAAGCATATACTGTACCGCAAGTATAAATGACTTAAAAACAAATAAAATATGCGTAAAAAAAATATATATATATAGGACTCTGTGCACTATACCATAGTGCTAAAGTGTTTGTGCTCTCTCATTAAAACATGGTAATATTGGCCTACACCTGATTGGTAAAGGCCTGTAAATTAAATACCTATTAGGGGCCTACAACACTAGTGCCACTAACTAAAGTAGCACTTTAAAACTTGTCTCAGGCCTGACGCTGCAGCGTGTAGTGCAGTTTTAAACTGACATTTTGACCTAGGCCTTATCCTTCTTTATTAATGCATATGTCACTCCTAAGGTAGGCCCTAAGAACCCCATAGGTTAGGATGCATTGTATTTAAAAAGAAGGACACTACCAGGACATGTAAAAGTTTTACACATCCTGGAAGCGAAAAACTCTTAATTTCGTTTTTCACTACTGTAAGTCCTACCTCTCCCATAGGATAGCATTGGGTTACCTTATTACATTTAATAAGCACTAATGTTTGATTGGGAGCAGGCAGAAATGTCATGTTTACACCCAAATGAATCCTCTTTAACGGTAAAGTCAGATTTTAAGTCATAATTCTGAAAAATTGCATTTTCCTGCCCTATCCTTTTTTGTGACTCTGCCACATGACAGTGAATAGTTCTGATGTTGGGATTTGTGTATTCCTGTCAGATAGTGAGACAAAGGGTCATGGAAGTAGGCATTATGAACCATCCTGCCTAGATTTCTGGGGACATAGCTGTTCCATACCGCACTTATATTTCAATGGGCTGCCTCCAGCACACACACAAAGGAACCTGGCTGTAGTCTTGTGTAACCCCAGACTTCATGGAGCCTAAACGATTCCTCCACTTCAAAGGTTGGCACCAGGCATGTATATGGTCCCTCAGAAAACTTCTTCATTACAGTCCTGGGCCGGTGAAAGATGTCTGATGGACTGCCTTCGACCCCTAGAGGACTGCCCTGCTGCTTGATGCCCACCTTGTGCCTCAGAGGACTGCCCTGCTGCTACCAGAAGACTGTTGCTACCAGAAGACTGTCCCCCAGGGGACTGTCCTGCTACTTGAGGCTTCCCTTTCTGCTTGAATTCTCAACTCCCAGAATGACTCCAAGGGCTAGATGAATGGCCGCTTGTGTGAGATACAGGGACATGACAAGCTCCAGAGACCTTGACCCCTGCACCTGACCTCTGTTGGTGTGAGTATCAACTCTCCATGCGGTGCCCCCCCCAAGTCCTGGACCATGGGTTGTAGTTTTAAAGGTGCTGCTCCTGCATAACTCTAAAAATTGGGACTTGGAAAAAGTTTCACCAATAAGGTGGTCTGAGAACTGACAGAAGACCAGGACCTTCCTGGTCTCCAATCTGCCTAAGGTTTATTGCTGTTCAGCTTGACTCCATAGTAGCTCCTGCTGCATTATTTTCCAAAGCAGCAGCAAATCCTGTTTAGTGGGACCTCTTGGTGAAGGTAAGCAGCCTCATGGATCCCTCATCGGCTACAGCCTGCATCTTCGCTCCACTGGAGATTTTCACTTTATTATTGTTTGAGTACTGCAAAAATACTTTACCCAGCCTCTAAGTTAAGCCGGAATGCTTTTATGCCAGGGTACCAGAGGGTTAAGCACATATTAATTTTGTGACTTTGTGGCTCACCCTGACAAGAAATATGGTTGTTGCCTGAGTGAGGCTTCCAACTCCAACCAATAACCCAATTTCTTATACACATGAACTCTGTTGCTTCAAACTGGTTCACGTCTGTCGTGAGGTGACAGGACTAGATAGCAGTCTTCTTGACTGCTTTGCCAACCAATTTCAACACTTGGTGGTCACCACGGTAGCACAGTAACAGTGGAAAAAATAGGCTCGGCTTAGGGACTTCCATTGTGGACTGAGGATCTCCACAAATTCCAGAACTCCTGGCCCCTTTCCACCAAAGAAAAAATGAAATTACTAAATGTTTGGCCACATTCCCATTGAGCAAGGTAACTCCTTGCTGTACATAAACCTGACAGTGTGTTGTTGTACATACAACAGGAAAGCAGTTTTAATGCAGAGTCTTTTGAAGGACGTTGAGGGCAAGTGCAGAGTTGTCTGTGGGTGGTTGTAGGCAGTCCTTATGCATTGCATCTTGGAATGTGACTTGTCTTGTGCCGCATTGCTCAATGTCATGTCAGTGGCCATCTTTTATTAGGCATCAAGGCCAAAACTGTGCATAACATACCTGCCTTATCAAACATACTATGCCAAGTCATGTTGGTGGCTATTTTTTTAGCTGGGCAGCCTTTCTCTTTCTTCCCATCATATCATGGTCAGCAGTCAGTGTACCGTGAATTACTGATGCACCACTATGAGGAGGAGTGTGTATATCAAACCATTGATCTTCTTTCTTTGTTTTGATGAAGCAAAGATGTTCTGGTGAAGGTAGATTTGATTTATGTTGCAAATTGTAACAACTGATTGCATTTTGGGCATGATGAATACACTGATGTTAGACCTTCCCCCAAACCTTTTGCCTGCTTACCTTCACTTTTTGCTGTATACTTTTCTTGGCCCTAGGATTCTGAGCACTCTAACACTGCTGACCAGTTCTAAAGTGCCCGTGCTTTTCCCCTAAACATGGTTACATTGGTGTATACCCAAATGACAGTTTTAGTTTACTTGTAGGTCCCTTGCAAAGCGGTTTACCATATACCCAGGCCTGAAACCTAAATGCTACTAGTGGGCCTGCAGCACTGATTGTGCCACACACGCAGGTAGTCTTTCAAACCTCTTTCAGGCCTGCCATTGCAAGGCTTGTGTGTGCAGTTTACTGTCACTGTGACTTGGCATTTAAATCCACTTGCCAAGTCGTAAACTACCATTTTATTGCACATAAGTCACCTCTAAGGAAGGCGTTGGGTAGCTCTGAGGGCAGCATGCTGTGTAAGTAAAAGGTAGGACATATACTTTCAAGTTTCACATGTCTTGGTAATGACACACACCCAAATTCATTTTTCACTACTGTGAGGCTTACTCATCTCATAGGATAGCGTTGGGAATTCCTGAACACACTTTTTAGCTGTAATTTCTGAATAGAAAGGAGTAGCTTCATCATGTTTCATATCTTTGAAATGACAATGATCTATCCTCTTTACTGGTAAAGTTAGATTTAAAATTACTATTTAAAAAATGCCACTTTTAGAAAGCCCTGTGGCAACAAATGATGATTTCTGGTCTTGGTTCCTGTCCAGGGTGGATCTGGCTTGGCAGTTCGAGCTCAACTGTTCCCATGCGGAACAGGATCAAGACTGATTTGCATATGACTGGGCCAAACTGGGGTGGTGTGGTGAGCAAAAGAATGATGCATTAAACCCAGATCTTTGTGTCTGGGGTGAATGCTTGCATTGTTCAGCATTCCGTTCATCATTAGTTCTTGTTGCTTCTGTTGCACTAAGTAGGAAGGGTATGCCTAGACGTGGGTCCGATGCTCACTGCACCACTGGCTTGAAGATAGCCTGGCTGATGAGGGGTGATGCCCTGGAACCGGTCGCAGGATGCTTGTTTCCAGTCCAGTTTGGGCTGGACTATTCCCATGAGGATCAGGGTCAAGACTGATTTGCATATGGCTGGGTCCAAACTGGGGTGGCATGGTTAGCAAAAGAACGATGAATTAAACCCAGATCTTTGTGACTGGGGGTGAATGTTCGCATTGTTCAGCATCCCGCCCATCATTTGTTCCTTTTGCTTTTGTCGCCCTAAATGGGAAGCGTATGCCCAGACGTGGGTCCCATGCTCACTGCACCACTGGATTCAAGCTAGACTGGTTGATGAGGGTTGTTGTTCCGAAACCAGTCCCAGGATGCTTGTTTCTGGTCCAGGGAGGATCCAGCTTGGCAGTTCAGGCTGGACTGTTCCTTTGAGGAACAAAGTCGAGACTGATTTGCTTATGGCTGAGTCCAAACTGAGGTGGCGTGGTGAGCAAAAGAAAAATGGATTAAACCCAGATCTTTGTGACTGGGGATGAATGTTTGCATTGTTCAGCACTCTCTCCATCATTTGTTCCTTTACTTTTTTAAAGTGGCCATTTCTCTGCTCTTACTATGTGTCTGCAACCTGTCTCCAATACATGTCTGGGGTGAGTACATTCCCTTTAGACAGCCACAAACACAGGAAGGGTGCATGTAACAGAGAACTCATCTGCATTCATCTGCATTTTGATAGCTCTTCCTGGGCATGAAGAAAGAGGGGGAGCTGACACTTGCACCTGAATAGGCAGTGGCCTGTTTCCCACAAAAAGGACTTATTACCCCCCCCCCCTCCCACAGATAACCTCGCAGACAGGGGTGCAACGAAAGGGGACCTGTGCACTTTAAGGGTTTGCTTTGAAATCACCCCCACTTCAAAGGCACAACTGGCCCTTCCTAGAAAATACACTAATGAACCTGTGAAGAACTCTACCTGGAATAAAGCCTGCTGTGCTACCAGGATTGCCACTCTGCTTGACTGCTGCTCTGGAAGAACGGTTTTGCTGTGCTTCCCTTTTTCCTGCTGATCTCTGCCATGATGAGGATAAAAACTGGACCCATGTCATTTGAACCCAGAGTGACTCCAAGGGCTTGCTGGCTTGCCCCTGTTCTGAAGTTTCGGGCCATCACAGACTTCCTTAAACCCTGCAACAGTACCTTGTCTCTGCCATCTGTGAGTCCTGCCAGCCAAGTGATGCCATTCCGGTCCTGGGCCCTTGAAAGGTGTCTTCTGCTGTTCAGAACCAACAAAAGCGATGCAGTGATGATTTTGCGCTGATCGTAACCGATGCATTGCGCTTCGATGCAGAAGACGATTAATGGCATCGCCTCGATGGACTGTGCTGCTCGATGACGATAGACAGTGCTGCTCGACAACAATGCAGCATTTGCATCGTAAAGGGGGTAATCGACGAAGCCTTTATCGTCTAAGCAGATCGGAACCGACGCATCAAGCCTTCAACATCAACGCTTGCTCCATCCAAGGTACTTTTTCAGCGGGACCCGCGTGAGCCCTGTAGCTGGCCTTCCCTTTATCGTGATCATTCTGAACTTTGGATTTACCCCGGTGCTGCGTGAAACTCAAGTAACCCCTAAGCACTATTTGCTTCTAAATACTACTTTTGATTTATTTTTGAAAAAATCATATGTCCAGTTCTATTTATTGAATCTTTGGAGTATGTTTGTAGTGTTTTCATTGTGTTACTGTGTGTGTATGTGTGTGCCTGTGTGTTGCATTGCTTATTCGGATAAGCCTGACTGTTCTGTGCCAAGCTATCAGAAGCTGAGCACAGGTGATCTTTTAGTGTGTATCTATCTTACCCTGACTAGAGAAGTGGTTCCTGCTTTTACACTTTGCATACTCTGAAAATCAGAAACCTCATTTCTAACAATTGACTAAGCACAGCTCTTTGAATGTTTCGTAGAGGAATGCTTTGATTGTAGTGACATTGTTGGATATTTTACCAATTGCCTAGTCACCAACTTGGGGATTTGTCTTTAGCTACTTAGTTATTTGACATTGCTATTTTGTTTATTAATTTTGCATATTTTCTTGTGTCATGACAGTTACTGGGATGTATCAACTGTCATCATTCTTGAACGATGCTAGGGAACCTCTTCTCCCTTGTAAGAAATGGAGACAACCTTTTGAATCATATTTAGTGCCTATTGGTGGGAACAAATGTTCGCCAACGAGAAAACAAGGTGTTTTATGACATAATTTTGGGTTTGAAGGGTGAAACATACATGAAAGTCTAGAGGAAATCCTTGTGCCTGGGGGGGATGGTGAACCTATTGACATTTTTAACATGTCAATGAAAATGTTGGAGTCACATTTTGGGACACTCATTAATGTAGTTCTAAAGAGACATAAGTTTTTAACTTACCAACAAGCTAAAACGGAATGATTGGACTCTATGTAGCTTCCCTAACGAACCTGGGAAGGATGTGCAAGTTTAGGGATTTCGCAGATTCACTTATTAGGGACCACCTTGTGCAGTGCACAAATAAAACACAAGTTCAGGAGAAGTTACTTGCATAAAATCCTGATTTGAATGAGGTTTTTGCCATAATTGAGGGTATTAAACATATTTTTGAGTGGGTGAAGGAGATAAAGAATTAAATTTGAGTTAAGTCGTATGTCTCCAGTGTGAAAGAGCATTCTGATGTTGAGAATGGCAGAGAGACAAAGTAATCAGGCGATTATTTCAGAGTGGGCACAAATACATTTAGATGTCACAAAGGTGGGAGCAGTGGTCATGGATCCAGTAGTACAAATTGCATGGCAAGGAGCTCAAATTGCAGGATTTGTGGTAAATGGGTCCATTATGCTTATGTCTGTAAGAGCAGTGACGAGAGAGTAAAGAGGGAGAGTTCTTCAATTCGGAAAATAAAAGAAGTTTCTGATAATTTAAAGAAAGTGGTGTTATGTGGTACTAATGAAAGTGCCCTTGTGGCTAAGGGTGAGGGTGATGTTGATCCCATCAGCATACCAGTGTGTAAGATTATGCTAGATGACAGAAAGATAGATGTTCTAGCAGATTAGGATTTACCATTAACACTTGTCAGGGACAAGAACTAGAAAAGTATTTTTGAAATTAACACATTTCTGTAAAGGAACCCAAAATAAATCCAGTGGGTTATAGTAGCATGGTGGTTTATTTGATTGGTTGCATGCCAAGAAGAATTAATTTCAAAGGAAGAAAAACCTCTGGGAAGGTTTATGTAATAAAAAGGGGAGACAACTTGCTTGGCTGGCATCATCAGCATGATCTGGGTATCAAGTTAAACCTGAATTCCTCTGACCAGGTTATAATGGTTGCATACCTCTGTTATGATGATAATGTGGTAGAAACATCTCCTGATGTTTTTGGAGATAAATTGGGTTTGCTGCATGATTTTGAGCTTAAGATTGTTGTTAAAAGAAACGGTGTCAAACCTGTGTTAAATAAAGCTTGTAAGGTACCCTTACGAACGTTGGAGCCTCACAAGAGTGAATAAACCAGATTGGTATCTCTGGGTGTGATAGAAGAGGGAGAATACTCCAAGTGGTTGGTGCCAGTTCTTTTGGTGCTGAAAGATAGCGATAAAAGCATATGCATGTATTTGGACCTGTGTGACTTGCACAAATGTATTCTGCTGGATAGGCAATGTTTGCCAAAATTACTCAAGAACTTTCTGTGTTGAAGCCCATGTTTTCAGTGTGATGTATTTATCCTCAGCGTATCATTATGTGGGAGTGAAAAACTGAAAACCCTTCACATCATTTTTCGTCACACTTGGTGCTAACGGGTTTATGAGGATGCCATTTGGACAGGCATCTGCAGCCGCTTGTTCCTAGCATATTATGAGAAGAATCCTTGGGTGGTTGCCTAGATTTCATTTTTTCCAAGACAACATATTAGTCTGTGGGAGTGACCATTCTGAGCATGATGTGACTATGATGGAAGATCTGAACAAGCTACAGGTTAATGGCCTGATGGTCAAAAGAGAGAAGTGTCAGTTTAGAATAGGGACTGTAAAGTATTTGGGGTGCACAAAACTTTGTGAGGGGATCTTCCGCAAACAAGATTTAGCAGAATCCATCATACAGGCACTTACTGTGAGACAAAGAACAGTCAAAGTTGTTTCTGTGGTAAACGGATTATTATTCCAAGTTCATGAACAATTTTGCTTCTGTGTTTTTCTCCTTGTCACTTCTAAAGAAAGGTTAAAAGTTTGTCTGGTTGGAAGATGGTGCCAGGGCTTTCCAGATTATCATAGACCACGTGTTGTTTTTACCTACTTTAGGATATTCTTAAATGCACAAGAAAGATTTTCCTGACTACCGAAGCTAGTCTTAAAGGTTTGGGTGCAGCCTTACTTGTGCCTAACAAAAATGAATGTGTCCTTCTGAAATGCAACTGGTGCTCATGTAAAGCGCTCTGATACCCGATACCTTCGGGTCAATTTAGAGCTATATAAAACTCAGGAAAAAAAACAGATTGAGAATGTGGTTTCTTTTTCTTTAAGGGCTCTGAGGGGAATGGAGTAAACTATTCGGTAATTGTAGTCAAAGCGCTGGCTTGCACTTGGGCCATACAAAAATTTAAGTTATCCCTCTGAGGTTAACTGTTCATGATAAAGAATGATCTCAAACCTTTACTTTATGTTTTTCTAAGGAGAAAAAATCAGGTTATTAGTCCAAGGACTAAGAGGTGGTTGGAAGGCATCAGTGAATTCAATGTTGAGGTGAAGTATTTATCGAGTTTGAAAAATAAGGTGGAAAATTACCTCTCCAGATTACCATTAGCCAAGGGCATGTTGGAACAGAATTATTGTGAGGATGCTATGGGCAAGGTGACTGTACCAGTTATAATATTGCATTCAGCATGTATAAGCAAGGAGGATGGGCAGCACACAACAGAAGAAGATAGAACATAGGAGGCAGTTATGGATTATGTTGTGAATGGGTGGCCTAAAGCAGAGGATGGAGTCATGGGAAGAGAATATAATGGTGTGAGAGAATACCTGGATTTGTTGGATGGTATGTGTGCAAAGGAAATAGGAGAGTTTCCCCTGTTCCTGTTAGAGAGAAACTAATTAATGTGGTCCATGATGAACATTTAGGGAGCATTTTAACCAAGTTTAGGTTAAAGAAATTTTATTGGTGGCCACAAATGGACAGGATGGTGGGAGAAGTCACCAAGAACTGTTATCCATGTGCACAATCTGATAGATTGAAAGTTGTTTGGGAGGTACATTTGTTTCCAGTGTCAGTACCTGAAGAGCCTTGGTCTAAGTTGGATCCCTATATTCTTAGTTAATTCAATCTTCTACGATCAAAATAGATGTTTATTTTGATGTTCATCAATTATGTGACCAAATGTATACCACTGTGAAATATGTTGCATGAGTGACTACACACGTTGCAATAGATTTCCTTAGGGAGGAATTCTCCAAGGAAAATATATGGGACACTATTGTCAGGGACAATGGAGACAATTTGTGTCTGATGAAGTGTGTAGCTTTATCAAGAAATTTTACATAAAACATTTGTGTACAGCCTTGTATTTACATCAGGCAAATGGATTGGTTGAGTTAATGCACAAACTGGTTAAGGCCAGTGCCCAAAGAGCCCTGCAACTAAGTGTGGCATTGTGTGAACCCTAGAGGGAAATGGTATGGACTCACAGCAGTTCGGGCTGGACTGTTCCCATGAGGCACAGGGTCAGACTGATTTGCATATGGCCATGTCTGAACTGGGGTGGCAGAGTGGGCTAAAGAACGGTGATGGATCAAACCCAGATCTGTTGACTGGGTGTGAGTGTTTGATTGGTTCTGATGCTCCGTCCATCACCACCCCCTTTTGTACCGCTTTGTTCGCCATCAGTTGGCAGGGTATGCTCAGACGTGAGTCCCTTGCTCACTTTGCCACTGGACTCAAGCAAGCCTGGCTGAAGACGGCTGAAATGCCAGAAACCGGTCCTAGGAAGCTTGTTTCCGGTCCAGAGAAGGCATGGCTTGGCAGTTCGGGCTGGACTGTTCCCATGAGGCACAGGGTCAGACTGATTTGCATATGGCCATGTCTGAACTGGGGTGGCAGAGTGGGCTAAAGAACGGTGATGGATCAAACCCAGATCTGTTGACTGGGTGTGAGTGTTTGATTGGTTCTGATGCTCCGTCCATCACCACCCCCTTTTGTACCGCTTTGTTCGCCAGCAGTTGGCAGGGTATGCTCAGACGTGAGTCCCTTGCTCACTTTGCCACTGGATTCAAGCAAGCCTGGCTGAAGACGGCTGAAATGCCCGAAACCGGTCCTAGGAAGCTTGCATGGCTTGGCAGTTCGGGCTGGACTGTTCCCATGAGGCACAGGGTCAGACTGATTTGCATATGGCCATGTCTGAACTGGGGTGGCAGAGTGGGCTAAAGAACGGTGATGGATCAAACCCAGATCTGTTGACTGGGTGTGAGTGTTTGATTGGTTCTGATGCTCCGTCCATCACCACCCCCTTTTGTACCGCTATGGACTCACAGCACTACACCTAATCAGGAGACAGGCGTGGCATCTTTTGAATGAATGAGAGGGAGGAAGGCAGTGTCCAAACTGAACTGCTCATGAATGAGTGGGTTGTCTGGTTGTGACACTGGTTGTGGAACAACATTCACAAGATGAAAGATAGATCGTGGATGGTTTGTGAAAGTGTTCACATGAAACAGGGCCTTTCAAGATAAAAGAAGTTAACAAATGTTGTCTTGCTTGACACTAGAAACATAATGGAGTATGTTTTGTTTACTGAAGTGTTCTGGGAAGGTGTAATGTATTTCATTGACATAAGTCTGAATAGAGGCAAGGTGGGTGGATATTTACCTGCTGTCAATCCTGGTGACAGATGGTCCAACTGGATTAGGAAACCACCTGACTGAAAGAGAGAATATATTTGAGGGTAATATATTGTCTGGTATCTTTACCTTCATGCATGTGGCATATTCAAGATATATGTATCTATATGTGTGTGTGCAGAAACAACATTTGCCACACAGTCTTTATCACGCAGGGCAATTACCACGCAGTCTTTACCATGCATATTACTTTGTAATGCATGCCTTTACCACGCATGCCTTTACCACGCACATTTGGGAAGCATATTAGTAAGTATATGTAAGTAGGAGGAAGTGTTTTTTAATTTAATGTGTATATATTTAGGTGTAGGTGTCCAAATCGATCAAAAGCTCACTCTAGACGCCCATGCCAACTCTACCACCGGCACCTGCTACTATATCTTAGGTCTACTTAGGAGAATTTTCCCTCTACTTCCCACTTCGACGAAAAAAACGCTGATGCAAGCCTTGATACTGAGTAGAATAGACTACTGTAATGCCCTGCTTCTTTCGACCAATGAAGCCTCTCTTAACAAACTACAGGTTGTCCAAAATACGGCTGCCCGCCTAGTTGCGGGAGTCCCGCTGAGAGCTCCCTCCAACGCCCTTCTAGAAAAACTCCACTGGCTCCCAGTAAGGAAACGAGTGAAATTTAAGATAGGCTGTACTGTCTTCAAAGCCTTAAACGACCTAGGCCCGTCCTATCTCTCTAGCAAAATAACTAATTACACCACTCTGCGCTCTCTTAGGCCAGGTTCTAAACGCCTACTTTGCATCCCCAGAATCAAAAAATCACGCAGCGGTGGCAAAGCTTTCTCATATCTGGCCCCTGCACTCTGGAATGAATTACCGCTGCAACTTCGTGACTGTTCGACCATCTCACATTTCAGAAAACTCCTCAAAACTCACCTCTTTTAACTCTGTCGGTCTGACTGTATTAGCATGGCCGTCCAAGTGCAGAGATACCCCCCGGGGTGATTCAGCGCTATACAAACCCATCAAATAAAGTGGCGCAGTGAAATCTATGAGATTTCACTGCGCCACTTTTAGGATGCAAATGCGTCAATATCTTACCCCTGCCTCATGGCAGGCATAAGACTGACGCAGGCACATTTCACATGGGACTTGCCCATGTGTAATGACCCATTGCTGGAGTTGCGTCACTTTTATGATACACTCCAGCGATACTTCATTTTTGCGCCTATAGGTACGTCAGAAATACTGACGTATCTGTAACTCCTTGCGACATGATGCGTCATACTGTAAATATGATGCATCACTGGTGTCGCAAGGAGGGCGCATTGAAAAGTGGCGCATCACTGTTTTCTCACAGCGATGCGTCACTTTTCATAAGTGAGGCCCCCAGTAACTAGACAGAGACTGCGCAGCTAGACTACGGCGATTTGTATGATCCTGTAGCACTGTCTGGTCCTGTGCCTTCCCTTCTATCTGGCAGTCCTGTACTATGTTTATTGAGGTTCCCTCAGTGTACAGGCACCGTATTTTGTATATAGATGGGAATCCAGTCATTTTTATAATAATACAATGTGCTGTGCATATCTCCTAGTGCTGCAGTTCATGCAGTACCCAAGCGCTGTAAATGTGGGCGTTTATTTCCTGGAACTGACCTTCTGTGTGGAGGGAGGCCACCCAGTGGCTGCATGTTCCACTTTTGTCAGTAACATAATCCTGTGTCCTGGTTATGGTGGGGGACGCTTGTAGGCTGCACGCCGGAACTCTCTCATAAGAACCCCCTCCTCATCTCCCTGCCCGGCCCCATATTGCCCATTACCCAGAACTGGCCCTGCATCTCCCTGCCACCATCAAAGCCCAGCCTCCCCTACCTCGATGGCTCCCGTTCTCTCCAGCACCAGCCCCAGCCCAGTCCTCCCCCTCCAACCATCTGCCACTTGCTTCTATCCCATGGCATTGAGTTATAGGAGGGATCTTCACTGCAGGAATGCGGTGAATGTAGGAACAATCGAGTGATTTAGACAACATTATTTTTTTCCTTCTCCTTCTTTCATCTTTAAGACATCAGTGGTGGAGCAGGGGTCAGAGGGCATTCCAGCCCACCCTTGTCATCACCGGGGAGATGGGCAGTGTTGCAGTGTCCCTCAGGGCAACTCTGAAGGGTTTTTATCAGAGAGCAGACACCAAAACACACACCCAGCTAGCATTCTGGGGGCCCTTCGCACCCAGGTAACAAGGGCACGAGCAGGAGGGGAGATTTTGAGCCCTTCTGAGGCCCATCACAGCAGCTGGGGTTGCTACACCCTTTCACCAAGCATCAGGGTAGCGTCTGACAAACAGGGTCTTAAAATCTGCCAAAAGCACCTTCTGCTCGAACGTTAGCGTTCACCTTTTTCAGAATGGAAGTTATGCACTAAGATTACTTTAAAATTAATTCACTTCGGGGCGTGGCTTCGGAGTCGTTGGTGATGGCCGCTGCTTTCGGGAGCTCCGCGGCAACGTAGACAGCGGAGAGTTTCCAGGCTTCTTTTCCTCTGTATTGGGACGCAGAAATCGGCATGTCCTCCGTCGGAATACCTCAGCTATCGGTGTGAGGAATAGTGGAGAGTTTTCATGCCGTTAAGGTGATTTTATATCGGAAAATGCGGTCAGTCAGAACAGCGGCCGCCATTTTGTTTTCTGTGACGATATTTTCCTGATGCATTCGATTTTTATCAGTGCCATTCGCTACAGGATTTCTACTATAACATATGAACAAAGGTTTTTCTTCATTTGCGGTGTAATTTCCTGGTCTTCTTTGTGACAATTATTGGAGTACCTCCTGCAGAATCTTTTTTCTTCATTTTTCTTTTTCTTTTCATCATCGCTTTGTTGCGGATTTCCTCTAACTTTGACAAGTAGTGCTATCCGAATCATCTTTCCTTGTGACCGTATCTTCCATCACCAAAAAGAGACTTTGTCTTCCTTCTCTTCATGGCAATGCCGCGTGGTGCTCGTAGTGGTGCTCGTGCTGGGGCTCACCAAGCTATCTCCCCGCCATTGGCTGATAACAACCCTTTTAATGTCCTACGAGATAATATGGATGAAGCTCCCCCGGAATCCTCTGACCCTAAAACCTCCTCCTCGGCGGATACTCGCCCCAAACAACTCTCCAAACTACCAGCAGCTTCGCCCTCTGGCAAACGGGTAAAAATTAACCCTCCTTCTCCTACTAATCCACCCTCTTCAGTCTCTATGGAGCTTCTCCTTGATGAAATTCGTGCTCTGAAGCCTTATATGGAGGAAACTAATTCGCGCCTACAAAGCCTTGAAGACAATTGGTCTCACACCATCCAGAGAGTTGTGGCCCTTGAACAAAGAGTTGACGCGTCTGAGGATACCATACATCAAGTACCCATTTTACATACAGAAATTGATCGTCTTAAACAGCAAGTCGAACAATTGGAAAACCACAACAGGCGCAACAACCTGCGTATTTATGGTCTGGTTGAAGGCCTTGAAGGTTCTAATCCAATTTCATTTTTCCAGTCATTTTTACCTTCTCTTCTTGGTCTTCCCGAATCCCCTCCTTTGAACATTCAACGCGCTCATCGGTTGGGCCGGATGTCTGCCTCCTCCTCCTCCTCAGCGAGACCTAGAGGTACTATCTTATATTTTCTGGAATATACTGACCTGCTCAAGGTACTCCAAGCTGCCAAACAAAAAGGAAAGATTTCTTGGCATGGCTCCAACCTATTTTTTACTCAGGACTATGCCAAAGTGACTGCAGACCGTCGGAAAAAGTTCCTGGAAATGAGACCTGCTCTTCGAAGTCTTAATGCTAGATATGGCCTTTTTCATCCATGCCTTTTTAAAGTGACATATAACAACAAGACTGTTTCTTATGAAGACCCGGCTGTTCTCCAACAATGTTTGAATACTTGTCGTCATGAGTCTATGGATGTTTCCAGATTGTAACTGTTTTGTTTTCCTCATGTAGAATGTTTGCTGTTTTACTGTATATGGTTCTGTTGTTCCGCATTGTTAACTTTTGTATTTTGTCTTTTTCCCTTTAGTTTTGGATATTTGGGCCCCTGTATGTTATCCTCTTCAATTTTCCTGGATGACGTCCTCCCTGTCGTTGTTGCCCTGTGGTTTCCCGTTCGGCGTTCCATTTCCCTGATGTGGTTCCAACACCCTCATTCTTTCTTGTTTTCCTGTGGTATGTTTTTTGCCATTGTGTTCTTAAGTTTATGGAATTGGTTGTTTTTGCTTTGTTGTTCTCTTCTCTTTATTCTATTCTCTTCTTTTGCTCCTTACTTCTTCTTTCGCTACCGTTATTTCATTCTTTTTCCTTTTACGCTTACCTCCTGCTCTTTTCTTTCTCTTTCTCTCTTTCTCTTTATCCATTTACTTCAATCTGTTTTTTACCTCTTTTTTTTTCACCTGTTGAGATTCCTATTTCATTCTCGTTTTCTCTCTGTACTCTTTGATTTTCTTCCCTTTTCAATGCAATGTGTTTATGGCGGTTCCTTGGTTGTATTTATTAAATTATGTATCTGCTTTTCTTTCTTGTACTTGATATTATTTCTTCTCCTTGCAATGCTTTGTTTTTCCTTCTCTTACTAATGTAAGGATTACTATCCAGTTTTTCTCTACTTATGCTTTTCTGTTTTCCTTTTATTTACATTTTCTTCCTTATCTGTGAATGTCTTTGAATATTTTATCCTGGAACGTTAAAGGTCTTGGGTCACCTATTAAACGCCAAAGAGTTTTGTCTCATGTAGCAAACTTAAAAGGGGATATTGTTTTATTACAAGAAATTCATGTTAAAGATACTGAAATTCCTAAGTTGCGTCGTAATTGGGTTGGTCATGTTTTTGCCTCTCCTGGGTCTGGGAAGCGCAATGGTGTCGCCATTCTATGCCATAAGAGGTTAGATGTTCAGCTTGTCAATCAAGATAATGATGCAGATGGTAGGTGGGTAGCAGTTCCTCTGTTGATTAATAAAATTCCTCTGACTATTATTAATATTTATGCTCCCACTGTTCCAGATAAAGTCTTTTGGCCCCATATTCTTTCCTTGCTCATGCAAGTCACTGATGATTATCTGATTTTGGGTGGTGACTGTAATATGGTTATAGACCCCTTTTTGGACAGAAGATCTGATTCTAGGTTCTCCCCCTCCCACATGCATTCTTTGTTTACCTCCACTATTTCCCAAAGAGCCCTTGTTGATTCGTGGAGGCTTTGCCACCCTACCCTTAGAGAATACACCTTTTACTCACCTCCTCACTCCTCCCAGTCCCGAATAGATTATATTTTCATTTCCAAAGCCCTCACTCAACTTATTACTCACTCAGACATAGGTTCTATCTTAATTTCTGATCACGCTCCAGTCTCCTTAAGTCTGGAATTACTTCCCCCCGTGAAAGGCACTAGGAGATGGAGGTTTAATAACTCTCTTTTATTGGACCCACAATTTACACCAGCTTTTATGGATTTTGCCTCTTCATTTTTTGAAGACAATGACTCGCCCCAGCTAACCCCTTCCCTTATTTGGGATACATTTAAAGCCGCTTCTAGAGATTTCATTATTACATTTGTTGCCCGTAAGCGTCGTAAAGCCTTTCAATCTACTCATTTGCTTAACGCACAAATTAAACAATTAGAACACTCCTTTTACCTCTCTAAGAAACAATCTGACCTAGATAATCTTATTAAGGCTAAGCTCTCCTTTAATAAAATTTCTACTGACTCTGCCAATTTATTTTTACTTAAGTCTAGTGCTAAGTATTACACTGCCCAAAATAAAGCCTTTAATCTTTTAGCTAGATACCTCAAAGTCAAGAAGGAACGTACTAAAATTGAATCCATTGTTACCTCCTCTAATGTTGTGGTTCATAAAGACGAGGATATTTTGGCTGAATTTACGGATTTTTACCAACGTTTATATACTCCGGAATCCTCTCCGGTCTTATCCGAAATTACTCGATATTTATCTTCCATTGCCCCACCTCCCTCTTCAGAGGTTGATTTCTCCCCTTTAGAGGCTGACATTATGCGCAAAGATATTCTGGAGGCTATTCAAGTTCTAAAGAGGGGTAAGGCCCCTGGCCCTGATGGGTTTACTATAGAATTTTATTCCCATTTCTCCTCCTTACTTCTTCCTAGAATTCACCAACTATTCTCATCCTTTATAACATCTCAAAAATCTGACGGTACCTTTCAGGAAGCCCTTATTTGTCTTCTCCCCAAAGATGGTAAAGATCACACCCTCTGTAAAAACTATAGGCCCATTTCTTTAATTAATTTAGATTACAAAATTTTTGCTAAGATCCTTGCACTTCGTTTAGAAAAAATTCTTCCAAAATTAATCGCCAAAGAACAGTGTGGATTTATCAAAGGGCGTCACTTATCTGACAATACCCGTCTTTTCTTTAATGTCCTAAGTAAATCTCACTCTCATAAGACGTCATTGGCAGCTATTGCATTGGACGCTGAGAAAGCTTTTGATAGAGTCAACTGGCAATTTATTTTTTCTTCCCTTTCTTGGTTTGGTTTCGGCCCTAAGTTTCTTTCTTATGTCTCAATGCTCTATTCCTCTCCTAGGTCCTTTATTTTGGCCAACGGCCTTGTCTCTTCTTCCTTTCCTCTACTTCGTGGTGTTCGACAGGGTTGTCCGCTTTCTCCGCTCCTATTTATATTAGCATTAGAACCCTTTTTAACTAAGATTCGTATGAACACTGATATTTCTGGTTTCCCTTATGGTTCCACACAGTTAAAGATCTCTGCATTCGCAGATGATATTTTGTTATTTCTCTCGAATCCTCATACGTCTCTCCCAGCATTTTTATCAGAAGTTTCGAACTATGCATCAGTGTCTGGCTATAAGCTTAATGTAGACAAATGCGAAATCCTTCCTCTTAATAAATTCTGTTTTCATGCCGATTTCTTAACTTCTTCCTTTAATTGGAGCCCAAACAAAATCAAATATCTTGGTCTTTGGTTTACACCTTCTATTAAGGACACAGTGGCCTTGAATTTTAAAAATTTGCTAATAGCTCTCACTGCCTCTACGAAACAATGGCATCCTTTGTTCTTATCTTGGTGGGGTAGATTAGATTCTATCAAGATGATGTTGGTACCTTTAGTCTTATTTCTCTTGTTGAATCTTCCGGTTCACATTCCTAAGTTTTATTACAAGAATATTTATTCCGTATTATGGCAAACAAAACTGCCAGAATGTCTTTTTCTAGACTTAAATCTCCTAAACATTTAGGTGGTGTCAATTTTCCTGACTTTTCCTCATATCATACTTCCTTTTTTCTTACTCATTCTGCTTCTTTCATGTCTGATCATACTCCTGACCCCTCTTCTTGTCCTTTGTGGGTAGAGGTTGAGACTTCCTTTTTTCAGCCCTTTACGTTTGAAGAATTTGTTTCATTGTCACAAATTCCAAAGAAATTTTCTCTTCCTATTCTTCAACATGTTTGCAAGACCTTTCAACCTATTATTTTGCATAACCTGGATGACCGTGCTCGTTTTTTACAATCTCCTATTTGGTATAACTCTCTTATCAAGATTAAAAATAGATCTATTTTTTGGAATGATTGGCTATCTTTAGGCCTTAAATGGACTCATCAACTCTTTCATGATGGTTCTTTTATCTCCTTTTCTGTTCTTCAAGATCGTTTCTCTCTCCCCCTCTCTTCTTATCCCAAATATATTCTATTAAGAACGGCGGCTCAAGCTACTTTTGATGCTCTTACGGGTACATCCATTCAATATAATTCTTCTCTCATTTCCTTACCATTTTTCCATTCTTCTCCATCTGGGTCTCAAATTTACAAAAAATTGCGAGATTCGTCTGCTCATCGAGTGAAATCTGCTGTGGAATGTGCTTGGGAATCAGATTTAGACGACTGTTTTCCGCTTACTACCTGGGATAACATTTGGATCAAAATAAGGAAATCGTCTAGAGCGGCAAATACAACTCAAACTCTATTTTTTATATACAATAGACTTTTAATCACCCCACATAAACTACACCACATTGACCCTTCTATCCCGTCCATCTGTTGGTCCTGTTCGGCTTTAGTGGCTGATCTTAAACACATGTTGTTTACTTGCCCTGCTGTTCACCTTTTTTGGGGCAAGGTTTGGCAACAAATCAATTCCATTTTTTCCACCAGTTTCCCCTTTTCCCTTTCTCATATTTTTCTTGGGAGTCTCTCACAAATGTGGTCCTCCTCCAACACTGATACCTCTATTGTTGATCTCCTTCTTGCTGTGGCATTTCAACAAATCACGAAAGCTTGGAAGGATACCTCCCTTATTTCCTATCAAGCATGGTGGTATGGGGTTTGTTATAATCATAGACTAGATAGAGCTTATGTCCACCCTATTTCCCTTGCGATTAAAAGGGACTTACTATGGTTACCCATTACTTCTTTTCTGAATTTGTCTGCCCAATCCATTCCCTTACATAATCCCTGCAGGGAGGAAGTACCTAAACCTCCTTGATGATCTTGTTTTTATTAATAATTCTGATAGTATTAATGTATGAAATTTGCCAATTTGTTCTATCTCTTGTTGAATACTAATTCCTGTATTATGAAATCATATTTTTTCTTTATACTGTCAATTATTTAATATATTGTTGTAATATGTTTCTGATGATATCCCTTTTTTCTTTCCCTCTTTTCTTCTTTCTCTCCTTCTCCCTACTTCTTTTTATTGTTCTGAAATGTTTTACATTGTATTTTTTACCACAAATGTATATTATTACTGTACTGCAACTTTTTCGTTCTTCAATAAAATCCTCTTTAAACTGAAAAAATTAATTCACTTCAAGGTAACCTAAAAGAGTGCTCTGTCCTTAGGGATATGTTCATTTTCTCTTCTTTATGTTTCCACTCTGTCTCTGCGATGGACTTGCTGTTCGCCTACTGCCATGTTTTCTGTCTTCCTGCACTGCCCTTTAGATCGTAGGGCAGAGTGGAACTCCGTGGAATTCCACTGAGTTTTTATGCAACTCTGCGGAATTCTGCGTAGTGCAATTCTGCGAGCTACGCCCACCACTATTGTTTTGTTGACTTTTGTTGCATGGAGATGTGCATTCTATATATAATTTTAATGCATAAAAATATTGTGAAAAAATATGATAATTGGCAATATAAATAAATTGGGTATGTATGTATATGAATTTACATTTTTCAATCCACATATATTAGAATATGCTTATATAAAAAAATGTTCAGTCGTAAAGGTTTGCGTGGTGAAGGCCTGAGTGGTAACAGTATGAATGATAATGGTTATTTTAATGCTTTTCTATGTAGGTTCGTGGTAAAGACATGAGTGGTGAAGAGGTGCATAGTAATAGTAAATGCATGGTAAAGACTGCTTGGTAAAGGCATACTTAGTAAAGGCATGCGTTGCAATGTCATATAACCATATATGTGAACTATGTATATTAGCTTTCAATTTCTGGTCTTTTTTGCTATTTATTTTGCCTTCCACCTATAATTCTACCATTAAGGAATAACTTCTTTTATTGTGTTTTTGTTTGTGTAATAAGGAAGATGTGTTGTGGTTTGACATCTAGTGGATGTCAGTGATTTGGAATGTACATGGAATAGAATGTTAAGAGAAGGGGATCCATTGGAGTGGAGCCGTTGACCAGTGTGGAGGTACCTAGTTTTGAGGAGATCGTTGCTGCTTCTACTGCAAATTGGTGCTAAAGTTCTATATTAAATGCTGAATTTCATCTTTTGGTGTGGAATTGCAGCATTAGGAAATTTCCCCAAGCAAGATACAGGTGACCATTTGAATATCTTGTTGTTCTAGCAATGTTAGTGTTTGGGGTGACATCAGATCATCCTTTGAGGAAGTGTTAATGTTTTCAGTTCCTGGTACAAATCCCATAAGAATGCAACCTGGGATGGGATCCACTGGTGGGGACCCAGGTATACATTAATTGACAATGGATATTCTGTTGGTTTAATGGCTTATTCTTTGCCCTTTCTGGTGCTCATCCCTCAAACCCATACCACCCAAAATCATCGAATAGCAGTGAAATTATTTCTCTTCATTCATTTTTAGGTCTCGCCTAGCAGTGCAGCGCATGCGCTGCACGCTTTGCGAGGCATGTAGTATACACTATAGGTGAGGGAAGCCCTGCCACCTCTCCCGCCCACTTTTTCATTGGCTTGTGGCTTTGGCCTTTCTAAATGCTGCCTTCTGATTGGTTTGGAGGCTGCTAGTCCCTCCTTAAGACAGCCATGTCTCCTTCCATGGCTATTGGCCCCTTTACTGCATATTTCCTGCACTACTTTGTGTCCGTACCACCCCTCCCGCTGTCCGTGCCTTCTTTCCCGCCCCTCCCACTCCCGTTGTTCGTGCCTTAATCACGCCTGCACTCCCGCATGCATTTCCACATCTGGCAAGCTGCCTTCGTCTGATGCTGTTATTTATATTTATTTACTAATATTTATTCATAATTAAACGATGCAGCCCAGATGCTCAAATGATGCAGCCCGAGGCTCGAACCTAGGGGTGGGCGGAATTTGCGAAATCCACTTTCGCAAATTATCGCGAAAATGTTAAAAATTATCGCAAACATGCGGAAATATCGCGAAGATGCGTAAGTTTTTTTCCCGCATGTTCGCAAGATTTTCTGCATGGTTGCGGCTCGCCAACTTACCCATGTGGTTGCTCGCGGGCACGGCCATCTTGTTTTCAGTTGTCTCGTGGTGCATGATCGCGAGACGAAAGACGTGATCGCGCGATGCATGACGTCACTGCGGGCGCGAACTGTCGCGAGACAGCGCAAATGGCTAAAAACAATACAACATCTCATGGAGAACGCGACCGGATCAAGAAAACTTGTCGGCGAACGCAGGGATTCAGGTAAGGCGATCGCGCGCGCGCGAGAATGTATTATTTTACAGCGCGAGCAAGAACCAAATTATCGCTAAGCTGCGTAATGCGGAAATTATTGACATTTTCGCGCTTTCCGCGGAACGCGAAAATGTCAAATTATCTCAATTTCCGCAAACGGAACGAAATTTTTGCCCAGGCCTACTCGAACTCTGTTCTCCGGCTCCAGAGTCAGCAGCGTTACATGTTGAGCTAACTCCTCGCACCGTTGATTTGCTTAGTTTCAGATTCTACATTTGCCCATCTCAACCGTGTTTTTCAAATTGTATCTGTCTGCCCCTCCACGTGTATTTTAAAAAAAAATTCTCTCCCCACCCCCCCGCCGAGATCGCTGTTTATTGTTTTATAATTAAATTATGCTGCCTATGCCGAGGCGCGAATCCTGTTCTCTACCTCCAAAGTCGGCAGCTTTTAAAGTAGCAGCCTCGCGAGAGCGCCAACCACTTTGTTATGTTAAAGAGGGGAAAGAGTTAGGCTGTTTTTACAGGCAGATCGCCATGCCATTGGGCATCATTGTTATCCTGTGTCACCATGCCGTGTTTTCAGATCGGGGAGTTGCTGCAAAGGAAGCGAGGGGCCTCATGGCGGTATGCGGGTCAGATCTATCGGGGGGTTGCTCTTTTAAATAAATGTCTTCCCCACGTTTGCATTTTGTATACTTAGTACCATTAACATGTAGGTTTTGGGTAACTGCAGGGAGTGGTTGTTACGCTTGATTTTTTTCCATGGATATAGGTGGCTACAGAGCCTTCCAGGCGTTTGAAGGTGAGGTAAAATGTTTTCCAGGTCATCTTGTGAGTTCGGTAGTATTCTGGGACGTGGAGAGGCAGATTAGCATTTTATGGTGCAGATTGGTGGGCCAATCGCACTCTTTGTGTCGCCGCCTCATGGATGGTTCGGACCAGCACATGGCGCCTCTTCCCCCGGCCGCCGCGATCCCAGACCGAGGTAAGGCTTTTGGGGAGAGGATGTGGTCCGCCGGCTGCGCTGCCGACTTTGGTGCAGGAAACCAGGGTTCGAGCCTCGGGGTCGCGTCCACATCCTGTGATTCTGGGCAAATCACTTCATCTCCCCGTGCCTGAATGTGTAATGTAAATATGGTGCTATGTAAAGCGCTCCAATACCTTCGGGTCGAGTACGCGCTATATAAATATGAAGAAAAAAAAAAGCTGGTGTCTATTTCGCACCACTGACTGGGCTGTTCCTGTAAATCGGGCTTTCATAGATGTGCAGGATGAAAGGTGTCGTGGGCAGTTTAGGACACACCAGGCTCTATTATGTGAGCGCGGGTTCGACATAGGAGTAAGTAGTGCCTTGCATCCTGTTTTCCCGGGCCTATTTGAGCCCCTTCCCCATTTGGCTTTGCCCTCGGTGAGCCAGCCAGAGGCTGTTTTCCTTTTTCTTGCCTCCGCAGAACTTAAGGCAAAAGGGGAGGTGAAGGTAGCGGGCAGTGGGCACCGGTTGTGTTCCGAGGAAGCACTGAGCAAGAAAAGATGCCTGGTGTAGGCAAGTGTGAACGGAGACCATGTACCAGTGGTGACGCAGGCAGGTGCTAAGTACGGACCTAAGAAGCAGATTGTAGGCATCTTGGGGGTGGGGGTGAGGTGGAGCAGTCGCTCTTGGTCGCAGCGGCAGAAAACGGGCATAGACGTCCGACAGTCCTGAGACACCTGTGATTTAGTCATGAGTGGTCAGAGAGGTAGGGGGCAGGAGCAGTTTGACAATGCAGTCACTGGTGGTAAGTGGCAGAGAACTGGTGCTAGGGAGCAAAGCAGAGAGAGTTCATAGTCAAAGGGGCAGGGGGGCAACAGTTCTTGGCAGTCAGTGGCGTGGAGGAGACAGCAGTGTTTGCTTATAATCGCGAAGCAGGGCCCACGTTAAGAGCCCTGTTTCCTGTGCCCCATTACCAAGCGCCTTGCTCAGGCTCACACATGGAGTCTGTGGCAGAGCCGCAACAGTAGCTCAGTTATGTTCCTATGTTCTCTCTGTTGCACCGATCTGGTCTCTGCAAGGAGTTTGTTAACGCAGCTTTGTTTGGCATGTTTATTTTCAGGGGACTGTGTTTGTTTCCACTGGGTATCTCCCTTTTAAGATCCCTTTGTTGTGCCAGCAGCATCTAATTGCAGACAAACATACTTACACGAGCGATCCCTAAAAAACACTTTACATATGGAAATTTAGATACAAAATACGTCGTGCCAGCAGAGTGTTTGCGCTATCAAGGCGACCAGCACCAAACTCCAGATGAACAGTGTGTGCTAAACATGAAAACAACAATGCAAACTTCATTTTAAAATAGCCGAGAGGAAATGGGCCAGAGAGGCCGGCCTGTGTTGGCTATTGTGGTGCACTTAGTGCACAAGCACTGGTGGGCACAGATGGCATTTAAGAGAGAAGCCGAAAACAACAAGTTTACTCAAACATCTATTTGGCGCTGAGCAAGACCACTGATTTCCTTCCGCTTTCTAAGCATTTATCTATTCATCCATGTATTCACTCTTCCACCTAGCTATACTTTATCCCCTCCGTCTTTTCAAGCATCCACCCATCCATCCTTCCATTCATCCATCTTTTCACCCAACCATCCATCCACCATTCATTCCTAATCTATCTTCCAACAATTTCAAATCCAGAAGCGTAAACTACACCCCCCGTTCTACTGAGGTCAGTATATTGGGTACGAGTAACAACTTATTATTTACAGTGGCCCAAGGAGCCAAAATTGTCATAAAAAGCGCTACATAATAACAAATTATTGTCTTTAAACCGTGGATTAGCGATTACATTTTGAATGTCTCGGCCCTTCTAGTGCATCTGGTCTGTAATTTATTTAATTTGGCAGTATCAGAACTTTTAAGCAGAGGTGTTGTACTTTTACTAGTGCAATACTGATAGCTGATTGAAGTATCAGTATGCTCATATTTGAATGGGCGTGGAATGTTTATTCCTTGTAAACTTCAGCACCTGTTGATGTGTTATGGTGCTGTGTTCACAAGAGAGCTGACTGCAAGCTTCTCTCATGACAGATCAGTTGCAGCTCAGGTTGCAGCCATGCAAGCTTCTCCGACATACACAAAGCTGCCTGAGCCCACTGTGTTGTAACGAAGCATGGTACTCAATGTATTGGACCTGCTTTGTGTATTTCGGAGAAGCTTGCACGGCTGCTAACTAACCTGCAACTCATCCCTCATGAGAGAAGCATGCTGTATACATGTTGAAGAACAGTATATGTTTCAGCACCCAGGCTAAGGTGCTGCATAGCTAAATACATATAAGGTCCCAGAGGCGAGACCGTTTGCATTGCAAATGCTTGTTTCAGATTCCTCACCCTTCCATTCCGGGGAACAACTCAAAGACTATGCATGGGAAGGTATCTGTAGGAACACAAGGATCCAATCAGTCTTATTAGTTATCTTAACTGTCCACATATGTTTTTTACCAATTAAACAAAAATATGATATAGTTAGTCATATATGGAAGAGATGGATGATTAGCAGAAATGCCTGGGGTACTGAATATCCATTTATTATGAATCCAGATAGTAAGGTTTGTTCGCATTTCACTGTTTTCTTGCATAGACTTTCATGATCTTGCCATGATCCGCATACACCTGATCTTAATTCAGTACTTCTATTCTCCCAGTTCTCTGTGGAGCCATAGACATCCTTTCTTTATTATGACAATGGTTTCAAATAGTTCATAAACTCTAACACATAAAGGCATACTGTTGTTGAATGAGCTGCTGTTTGGGCTGTGTGTGATTTGCCTCTCTTGTTTTTCTATTTTTCGAAAGCATTGTCTGCAGCCTGGTTAACCTTACACCATCTTCCTTGGAGGAAGACCTGAAACATCAAGGTGTGATGACTGACTTGGTAAGAGGAGAGAAGAATTTTGCAGACATCACATTGTTTCCGAGAGATTCCAGTTAGTGTGTGATTGGGTAATAAGGTGGGCACTAAGACAGTTGTGTGAAGCACTTAGAAACAGAACCACTATTCTATTTTTGAGTTGTCAAAATGTTCCAGTACCTTTCTAGAACTAGTTTCTGAATGGGTAAACTGGCTTACACATAAGCCAGCAATGTGCAGGGATGGTGCTCAAGTGCCTTTGTTCCCTCTGAGTAAATGCAGGGATTGCGCTAAACCGTCTTTCCTCCCTCTAAGTGAAACCATGTTGGGAAACCCCAAATGAGATAGCTTACATCGACTTAGCTATCCACCTGTGAGGGACATAGAAGTATTTCCTGCTGTGATAGAGCAGAACATGGAAGGGATCAGAGTGCTATGATTTTGGAGGAGCCTCCAGGCACTAAAGATGATGCAAATAGCTACTCTGTCACTTGTGAGTGATACTGGAAAAAGCTTGTTTCTGAAAAAGTTTCAATTGGGAATCTAGGTCCATCTCTATTTAGGTTTTGTTTTGCACTTGCACCATGCAAGCGGGCGCAGGGTGATGCAAAACCTAGAATAAGATTTACCAAGTCATGCAAGGCCACCTTGGTGACCCTGCATGACTTGGTAAATCTTGAGTAACTAAAGGCAGCACAAGTAACTGCCTAACATTACTGTGTGTGGTGGGGGGTGTTACATAGGTGGAGCGTGAGTGTTCCCACAGAACCACCCTTGTATTTTGAAGCATTCCCAGATTTACCTTCACTTGTAGACCTGGGAATACATCAGATTGTCTTGTAGATCTGGGAATGCGTCAGATTGTATGACTACCTACCAGAGGTGCAAGGAGGAGAAATATATTTCTGGTCTTTGTTTCCTCTTTCCAAATGTGCTGCATTCACATACAAAGAGGAAAATACCTCCAAGTATTGTTTTTGTGCAGGAAGGTGTCTCTTCCTGCACAAAAACAAACCTACCTGTAACACAGGCACCACTACTCCATGGCACAAAGGTGCCTGCATTGGCCCTAGGCTACAGATTGTGCACCAGCGCAGGCAGATGACAGGAATCTGTCATATCTTGACAGGCATGGCACATTACTGCCCTCTTGCTTTCACACAGCACAGTAAGTTGTCTTGCTGTATTGCGCTGCAGGAAAAAAAATGAAAAGTCTTCCCCCTGTATCTTCTGATGCCCAAAGAAAAAGGAGCTACCCACTCCAAACTTATGGGGAACAAATCAGTACAATATAGCTGCACATACCTATCATAAATCACAAAAAACACCAGATCTGAGACAAAAATGTATTGACTGAAGCAAAGAGATTAATACTAGATGTGGGCAATAGTGTCACAGACAAGCATGTTAAAGCCTTGAAGCTTGTAAACTTCCACTCTAATTTTCCAGGGTACATGTGTATGAAATGTGTTTATTGTAAGCGAGTCAATAATGAAATTAAGGTACAGCACAATATGAGCTTCTGGTCACATTGTCACTAACTAGACGCCTGGGATAATGCAGATATGCCAGGTACACACAATTAACCACGGAATGAATAATAAAACGTGTGTTGTTCTTTTATTAACATGGGCAATTATTTTTCGATTATCTTGAAATGTGTTTTGTAATTTCCACTAAGGGCACCCATCACATCAGGCTGAGAGCAACAGGCGCATGAGGAAAATGCGTATACACATGTCAAAAACTAGGTGGAAATAGAGATAGTGAACAAGTAGCGCTTATCACAGACTTCGATTGTGATAGGGAAATGTTTCCTTCTGATTGTTTAGTTGTTTATTCAGAATATTGTTTTTTAATGAGAATCATGTCAAATAAACCAAACCTCTCGAGCATCCACCACATGATTCGTATGTCTGCTCAAAAGTGTTACTCCCTGGGCAGCTGTCTAAAGAAAGTTACCAGTGTTTGTGTGAAATTACAAATATATGGCAATGTAACAGTGGGCGCCATAACATTCGGACATCTAATGAGGAACATCTTATCGTTAACGTGCCGAGTCCCCAATGGTATGCACCGTTGCAGACTTTACAATTGGTCAACAGTTTTCATACAAAACAAAACGACACATTCGCATCTGCTGCACTTAAGAATACATGGTTGAGCTGGGATTGTATCAAAAGATTAAATGGGTAACACATAAGAAAGATTTCATAGAGGCTTTTCAATTCTTCTCCACCACAAGGAAGAAAAAAAACGAGTGCGATCCCCCAAAAAGTGCAAGTAAGGTAGAACCTGAAATAAACAGTTTGTGCAATATATATTTCAGTTTAGCCACAGCGTTGTGTTTCTGCACTTTGAAGCAGCGAGTACCGACAGCTTACTCCCAGGTCCCTCCAGTCCTTGCCCCATTCATTACTAATGGAGATCACCTATCTCCACAAATGCAAACAGAAGTGCTCCGGCCCATTTGGGTATCTCGCAATTATCTACTGGAACCCACTCTGGTCAGATGGACCTTTTTACTTGCCCAATAGCGTGGAGGGAAAAACACACAATTACCAATTACTGTCCGCAATTTGCCATAATCAAGGACTCGAGACTTAATCTCTTGGCTCTCTGGTTTTTATTATCAGCATGAAGATTTGCAGATACAAAGTCCTCAATACGAGGCACAACAAGTACATAGGCACTAACACAAAAGCTACTCTACGGAGAATCCGCATACGGCTAAAAATGACTAAAAGTACAATCTCTAAAAGCATGAGGTAGAACACCACCAAGCAAATGTCGATACTAGGGACACTGAACCATACCATCTCTGTCCCTACTCTGCACTAGATGACATCCCTACTTAGCAATCCCTTGAGACCCTCATCGAATAAAGGTGTCAGAGTGAAGCTTCATAAGAAGACTTCACTTAGAGCTGGTCTAAGTTGCCCCCTCTATCTCTTCGCCTAGCCTTCCTCTGCTCAGGGCTGCTCTGATCTGCCTCCACCCTCGGGGCGCTGTCCCTAATACAGAACCCCAAATCCCAGAACACGCCCTTTGCGCCTCCTCTTCTGCGGGGTCGTCTTTCAGTAAATTTCCACAGAGCGCTGTCCAGTTCCATCGTCCATCGCTTGGCCTTGAGTCCCAGACGCCATCCGCACTAGGAGTTACGATTGGCACATTCCAATACACTCCCATGTCTGGCTTTTACTACATAAGTCAATTTGTGAACAAAGAGCTTCTCTACTAACGAGCAACTGTCCTTGCACCTGGGGTGAGATCATGCAAAGCAGACATTCTTCACATCTTTTAAGTTGCAATTTACTACAGCCTAAAACCTCTACTGGAATAAATCCTTTTTGGCCTATTGCCCTTGGCTAACATAAGAAAATACCAGGCCTTTCGCCTCAACGATATATGCGAATTCTGGCCACTACTTCGGTTACACAAGCAGGTTTCAATCACAGTATTGACATTTACGTCTTTCTTTCATGTGTGGTCAAGCTAAACAAACTACAGACACGGAGTCTAGGGTGCACATTTCTAACACCACATTACATTTCACATAAACTAAACTCTATACATTTCTCCAATACGTTTACAATGGGCTTGTACATAGCTAGCACTTCTATTAAAATCGATATAGGTTATACAATTCGTAATACACTGCACACAAGATACCTGGATACACATTTGATTATATGCGGGTGCCGACTAACAGTGAGTATAATGCACCCCTACAATTTTCAAACTTTTAAGCGCTACATCAGTTCCCCCCTTTGATGACATCCGTCATCACACCATTACATTTCTCTTCTTTAGAACTGATTTAAACCGCGCTAGTCATAACTTTGCCATGTCGAACTCCCTCTAGTTTCTTAAGACTCTCATATTGCTGCTCCTGGAGCTTCGCCATCCTTTTCTCGTTTGCCTTAAGAGCCCTCTCAACCTTGCCTCCTTGATACCACTTCCATGCCTTCACGCATCCCCATAAACAAATCACGCAAACCACAGCAATGATAATTGGCTTCAACACTGATCCCAGAAATCCTCTTCCCAAATTCGCAAACCAGGTTCCCACTCTTCCAAAGCCTAATCCAATCTTCTCCCACACATTCTCCTCCGTCAAATCCATAATCTCCTTGTGAATAGTCGTGATGTTATCTATGTACTTCCCTATCTCCTTCGTGTTGTCTGGAATATATGTGCAGCATTCCTGAACCTTCAATAATTTGCAGACTCCGCCTTCTTTTGCTAATAATACGTCTAAAGCAAGGCGATTCTGCATAACCATATTCCGTATCGACAACATCTCTCCAGCCACCAACAACAAAGATCTCGCCGTGTTCATAGACAACTCATCAACCACAGTCGCCAACCTCCTGATCTTCACATCATTCAACACCACACCCATACTAGGTATCATTGCTCCGTATATATCCCCAATCACTGCACCAGCGTTCGTAGCCCTACGTTTCCTGGACTGTCGCTTCGTCTCTAACAACTCCAAGTCCTCGGTGTGATAGATCTTCGGGAATATAATGGCCAAATAGCATATGCCATACCAATTCGCAGGTAGCCTGACATAAGCATTCTTCCCACATACATAATATACTGTCGGAATTACCTCTACTGGACCTACCATAAAATTCTTAGCAGAAGCTTCCACTGTGAAGGTCTGAGAACAAGTGCTATGTCCTACTGCGACCTTATCCGTATCGGATTGAGGCCGCCCAATACACAAATTCCCTCTCTGTACCTCATCTAACGCTATTGGTCCATAACTTCCCTTGGATCTGTGAGCCCTCTCCTCGTCTGTCCAATCTACTGGGCTATCTCCGGTGTGTCGTGTCTGGGTCAACCGTCTGTATCTGTCCTCTACCTGGTCTATGAATTTCTTCTCTATCTCAGATAACGCACATGTCAGGTTATTCCTGTGAGCATGCGCCGTATCCAACTTCATAGTCGGTCTAAAATACTTCAGGAGTCTATCCTCTTTCTTATTAGAATCATATTTGTTCAAATGCTTGATTGCTGGAACTTCAGGAAGTACCGTGTCAAAATTTGAAAAGAAATACTCGAACTGTCTCCTGTCATAAAATAAACTGAGCAATAAACTACAAGAAATCCCATATGTCAATGGGAGATGATGATACTTGATACCCTCATCCACTGAAGCAGGCAACTGCATACACACATAGCAGTCCTTCACATCCATCGCATCAACATACTCATACAGCAACCTTGCATACGCATTAAGCTTAAAGTCACCCTTTGACAAATCCATGTGGAGTCTGCGATCATCCCTCAACTTCGATATTTCCTGCTCCCTGATACTGACACCACTCTGCCCTGGGGTAATAGGTGTGGGTGCTCCCTGAACCTTCCCCTCTTGCCTGTGAGCCACCATGTACGAACTTATCACTACCGCAAATATGGTGATTATCACAACTCCTACCAACGTGCCTATTATCAATTTAGCCCTACGATGTGGGTTTGCAGGATCTGCCATCTTCGGAATGTACTCAGTGTCCAATACAGTCTCTGAAAGGGTAAGTCTCTTTCTCATCAGTGTCTCTTTCGTGAACTTTTAGGCAAACCTCCCTAACTTTTCTTCGTTCTATAACGGAAAAATCCCTAAATTTGTTCTTCTTCCGCTCGGATCTAGGTTATCTTCTTCTCTGCTTGCAAACTTCTCAAATCAGTCTAACATAAGCGCTGGTCCCAACAGCTCCAAGACTCCCTGCAATATTTCGAGCTTAAGAATGATCAGTTCTTGTGGATCTGGCACAGTCGTGAACGTCGGGAACTCCAAATTGTCCAAGATCATACCTCGAATGACACTTAGGAATGGCGGACTCGGAATATGAATCGTCAAAATTCCTTCGATCTCCAATCCCGGAACCTTCAGCAACACTTCCACCCTCTGGAGCGGGACACTGTTGACCAATGTCATCGACCTCAACCTTCCCGTGCTCGGTAACCCTGGCATCAGTCACTTGATATGCCCACTCGGGTGAAGCGTACTTCCGACTTGGCACTCTTGTTCTCTTTGATCTTCTCACACCTTGAGGATTCTCCTCATCCCCTGATTCTTCTTCTGGTTCTTCCGAAACTGGTGCAAGGTCGGTGTCCGGAGCCAACCTCAGGTTTACCCGGTTCTGTCTTGCGGGCCAAACCCTTTCTGCCTCGGTGGCACCTCCGGTCTTCTCCCCGATACCCTGTGCACTGACTTCCTCTTCTTCGGCAGAACTTGATTCTGTACTACCCACTGCACCTCTTGCTCTTTCGCCGGTTTCTGGGTCAGTACGTCTTTCACGTTCTTCCTCAACTCGATTCAGTGCACCATCAGCCGCTTCAGCAACCCTTACAGCTTGACTGGCCCTCTCAGGAGGCTCTGTCGGCTCACTGGGATCCTTGTTCTCGAGAGGGGCTGTATCTTCCAAGGGTGCTGGGACTCTACGGGTATGAGAAGCATGCACCCAGTTCGGAAACCTCCACACTTGACAGCTGTGTTTGTGACAAGGATCACTTGGAACGGGCCGCGCCACCTAGCATCCAAACAACTCTTCCTCACGTGCTTTCGGACTAGGACCCAATCGCCTGGGTCCAAGTCGTGGCACCGGTCACTCGCAGCTGGAACCGTTGCTGTCTGCACCTGCTGAGACACAGAACGGACCACGTCAGCAAGGCCTTTACAATAGTCCAGGATCATATCATCAGTGATATTTATCAGAGCAGTAGCAGGTATTGCAGGCAAACGCATCGCTCTTCCCATGAGGATTTCATGGGGCGACAACCCAGTCCTTCTATCAGGCACACTTCGGAGGCTCATAAGGACCAAAGGTAATGCGTCAGGCCATTTCAGAGACGTAGACGAACACACTTTCGCCATCCGAGCCTTCAGAGTTCCATTCACCTGCTCCACTATCCCTGAAGCTTCTGGTCTATAGCTACAGTGTAACTTCTGGTCTATATTCAAAGCGGCACAAAGCAACTTCATAACTTCGCTGTGGAAATGAGTTCCTCTGTCCGATTCAAAGGACGTCGGGAACCCGTACCTTGGAATGAGTTCTCTCAATAATAGTTTCGCTACTGTGAGTGTGTCACATCTGCGTGTAGGGTACGCCTCCACCCACCTGGAAAAGACACATACTATCACTAATATGTACCTCAACCCATTACACTTCGGCATTTCGACAAAATCCAACTGCATCCTATAGAAAGGTCCCCCTGACCTCCCTATGTGGCTCAACGTCACAGCGGTTCTTTTCCCCACATTCATCTGTTGACAAGTAACACACCTCTGGCACACAGTTTCAGCCACTGCACGAAACTTCGGATTGTACCAAGTCTGACGAAACACTCTCATCATGGCATCCCTACCCAGATGTACAGCACCATGTATCAACCTCGCCATGGGATTCAACAAACTTTCCGGCAACACCGCTCGTCCATCATTCGAAACCCATATATCCACATCTCCCTTCTCACATCCCGCTCGTATCCAGCTGTCACGTTCCTGCTCCGAGACCCCTTCCTGAAGCTGTTTCAATTCCTCCCATGAGTCTGCCATAGCTAACATCTGACCATACACCACCTCCTCCCCAGTTTCCTCGACGTAGGTCTCAGTGAAGTTGCATCCCTGTTCTGCACAAAATCGGGCTACTTCATCAGCGTAGTTATTTCCCAACGAGACGAAATCATTTCCCTTTGTGTGGGCAGCACATTTAACAACAGCAATTTCATCTGGACCTTGCAATGCTTTTAACAGTTTCCGTACATGATCACCATTTCTTATAGGAGAACCTGAAGACGTCATAAACCCTCTCTGGGACCATAGCTGTCCGAAATCATGAACCACACCAAACCCATACTGGCTGTCCGTGTAAATAGTTACACGGATCTTCTCGGCTGCCAAACAGGCACGAGTCAAGGCAATGAGCTCAGCCACCTGCGCGGAGTGTACTCCTTCTAAACAAGCGGCTTCAACCACACCCGTGATGGTGCATACAGCAAACGCTGCTCTCAGTCGACCGACACTGTCTCTTAAACATGAACCGTCTACAAAGAAAATCTCATCTGACACTGGGAGTGGTTCATCGACAATGTCGGGTCTCGGTTTGGTGCATAGTTCAGTCACATCGAGACAATCATGGTCCTCACAATCTTCATTATCATCTATAAATGGAATAGGTAACAATGTAGCAGGATTTAAAACAGCACACCTCTTCAATGTCACATTATCGGCTGCAAGGATAACTTGCTCATAACGAGTCAGCCTATTATTCGTGAGGTGCTGTGTTTTAGTCCTAGTCATCAACAATTCAACAGAGTGTGGCACATGTACAGTAAGAGGATGACCCATCACAATGCTCTCACATCTCTCGATGCTGACACCTGTTGCCGCAACGGATCTGAGACATCCGGGCAACGCAGAAGCTACTGGATCTAAAGTAGCTGAGAAATAAGCAACTGGTCTACGGACACCTCCATGATTCTGGGTTAACACTGCTAATGCGCAACCTTCTCTTTCGCAGCAGAACAATGCAAATGCCTTGTTGTAATCCGGCATTCCCAACGCAGGAGCGCTACATAAGGCTTCTCTCAGCCTCAGAAATGATTTCAAACAGTCGTCGTCCCATGGTACCGGATCACTTACATCCTTTCGCGTCAGCCGCTGTAAAGGCTTCGCTTCAAAGGAAAAGTTTGGGATCCACTGGCGGCAATAGCCCACCATTCCCAAAAACATTCTAACTTCCCTCTGCGTCGAGGGAACTGGCATTCTCAGAATCGCATCAATGCGATCTGGAGACACCTTCCTTTTACCCTTCTCAATTCTGTGCCCCAAATACTGTACCTCAGGTAAACAGTATTGCAGCTTGTTTGGAGACACCTTGTGACCGTTCTCTCCCAGGAAATTCAACAACGCAATGGTATCGACCCTGCAAGCATCTTCTGTCTCTGATGCGACAAGCAGGTCGTCAATGTATTGCACCAAAACAGAGTTTTTCGGCAACACAAGACCTTCAAGATTCTTCTTTAGGAGCTGATTAAAAATCGACGGGCTCTCCGTATACCCCTGTGGGATACGACACCATGTTAATATCCGATTCTCTAGCCTAAATGCAAAAAGAAATCTACTTTCTTCATGTAGGGGAATCGAAAAGAATGCCTGACACAAGTCAATCACTGTGAACCATCCAGCTTCGCATGGGATCTGGAACAGTATCACAGATGGATTCGGTACCACTGGACAACATGGAACAACTATGTCGTTTATTTTCCGCAGGTCTTGCACTATCCTAAACTTCCCACTTGGTTTCTGCAATCCCATAATGGGTGAGTTACATGGACTACCCATGATCTCTACCAGTATTCCCTGCCTAATCATAGACTCAATCACAGGTTTGATCCCAGCAATCGTTTCAGGCGACAGTTTATACTGGGGTGTTCTCGGGAATTCCGCGTTTGGCTTAACCTGTATCTTCACTGGTTCCACTCCCCTGACTAAACCGATCTCCTCTCCGCTTAGATCCCACACATCGGCCGATACAGACTCCCTCAAATCCGGTGGAAGCTCCTCCACTGTCAAAGCCGGGTACATTTCCACGCACACCCGCTGATTTGCAACCTTAAAGGTCGCGTCATCATCCCTTGTCTGTACCTCTACTCCTTTCGGGGTACAGTAGATTGTGCAATTGAGCTTACACAACAAGTCTCTTCCCAGCAAACAAACAGGACTAGAATCGCACACCACGAACTGGTGACGATCCCTAAAGTTTCCTATCCTGACTGGAATCGGTTCTGTCAAGGGGCTAACTAGCCTCTTGTTCGCCACTCCAACCACTTGTATGCATTCCCCCGAAAGGGCTACCCCCGGAACTACTGCTGATCTTATAGTTGACCTGGTAGCCCCCGTATCTACCAAAAAGGTAGTCGGGCGTCCATCGAGTTCTGCTTCCACAAAGGGTCCTCTCTGATCTACCTCTAGAATAGCCCTAAGTATGCAATCATCATCCTGACCTAAACTTAGCTGCGCCAGCAAATCTGCATCCCTCTCCTCTCCCACTTCGAACATGGGCATCTGCAAATAAGTCCGAGCTCCCTGCTGTATGTTCTGCATCCGGGGTGGCTGGGGAACCTGCACCTGCGAGACGCCGGTCCCCCCTTGCATCATTCTTGGTACAGTCACCGTCTGTACCTGCTCCGCCCCAGGGACCTGACCCATTCCTCCCTCCATCTGCGGCTGATTATAGGGGTTCAAGGGACACTCGCGCCTCCAGTGTCCCACCTGGTGACACTGGTGACAAGCAGTCGTCTTCTTCAAGATCGCTACATCTATGCCTGTCCTAGGGTCAACGGGCCTCGGCCTTCCCTGACCCTGCGCGTTCTGATTCCCTGTCTGATAATTTCCCTGTCTCCGCCCCACCTGACCCCCATTCGGCGGTCCCTGAGCAGCTTGCATCTGAATGAGCAATAAGTTATCCTTCATCTTCTTGTGCTTGGACTCAATCTCATCCGTGCAGTACCTGGCGTACCGCAAGATCTCGTCTACAGGCTTATTCTGCCAACAGATCAAATGCTGCTGTATCATAAGACTGACCTCGGGCTTCAAACCCAGCACGAACTTAGACACAAACTGTCCCATGTCCTTCGTTTCCAGCTCATCTAAACCACTGTACTGCTTAAAAGCCTTCAAAAGTCTCTCATAGAATTCATGTACTGTCTCCTTTGGCTCCTGCACTGTCCTGTCTATCTTCACCCAATCAATGTCTTGGGGTGAAACCTTCGATTTCAACCAGGTAATTACCTTATCGTACAGCCTCATTACCACGGGCGACGGACCATTTGTAACTATGTTCCTATCAGGCTCATAGTCCGGCCAATCAACAGCAATTTTACATGCGTTCCACAGATCTCCCGGAACCACGATATCGAATAAGGTGTTCAGATCTATCCACAACACCTTCGAAATCTTAACGAAACGCTCAACTTGCTTGTACCACTCTGCAGGCTTCTCCCTGAGCCTGGGAAAATCATTCGTAAATGATGCCAAATCCCCCCTGCTCCATGGTACATGCACATATCCTCCATTCGCCACCTCTCTCAAGGGAAGGATCTTTACCTCCTGCAAATCTCCTTCAGAGCTCCCTCCTTTCGCTCCTCTAGAATTCTTTTTCCTAGCCCATTTCTCTTGCCATTTGTCAAGCATCAGCCATATTCTCATAGCTACAATCAGTTCCCTAGTATGTGACCTTAGACCAACCACTCTTTTCTCTTCCAATTCCCGCTCGGTACAATGCATCCTATGGCTCCCTTGCAATGCTCTAGTCTTGGATAGATCCACCCCATATTCTCTAGCCAAACCTGCCAGTTTCTCATGTGCCACTCGTGCTTTACGAGTCACATCCTTTGCTACAAAAAGCAATTCATCTGGAGTATATGTCAATACTCTCTCAAGAGGTAGATTCCCATATATTATTTCATCCGCTTCTGCTTTAAGTCTCACTACATCTATCATTCCTGCCTTCAAGGCCCCTTTCAACACCTGACAACTTGCTCCACGTCCCTCATCATACTCGCATTCTGATTCCTGCTCTCTCCTTTCCTCTGGTGGTTCTATGGGAGCAGAGTGGCTCGTAAAGGCAACTGGGGTTGTCCCCGCTCGGCCCATATTCCAGCTCATTTGCTTCTTTGGCGGTACCCATGACCCTGAATCTGATCTTGACTCCATCAGAGTCCTCGGCCTCACCGGTCTCTCGTCCTCTTCGCCCCTAGATGTGTCTGACACCGCTGCTAATGGTGTACTCCATTGTACAGGGCTTGGAGGTCGGGCCGTTGCCCCTTCCAACTCACTTTCCCCGCTTTCCCTCCTCGTTCTTTCTGCCACTCGTTCTGACCTCTCTCTTTCCTCTGATTCCGGACTGTATATTGACACAATCGGTCCAATGGTGACCGGTACCCTTAAGGCATCCGGTAACCTCATCTCTCTTCCAATCCTTCCACTGGTCTCCGACTGACCCTGAGAACTCGCTGTTTCAAACGAAACCAACCCTTCCACTCGGGTCTCAGGCTGGATTGTTACCCTCCTAGAGTCTCCCCTCTCACCCCACCTATCATCCTCTTCATCTGGATTATAAGGGGGTGGTCTCTCGTCTAGCAATCTTTGCAATACCCCATCATCAGAATCACTATCTTCCTCTTTCTGTGCCTTCCCATGCCTTATCCCAGTCTCCTCCATTAGCGCGGGATACAGTTTCGCTTCCTCAATTGTCTGCACTCTCCATCTTTTCTCCGCTGCGTCCCACTTGGCATCCTGAAATGCCCTAATCGACTTCCTCATCCTCTCCTGACTTCTTCCCTTTTCCTTATCATGCGCTGCTCTAATCCACGCATGTAATGCTTCGAACTGTGCTGGTCTTGGCAAGGGTTTTAAGGACCCCATCACCGTCTTCAGTTGGTACAGCACTGCTAGTCTAAATGAGCCATACCTCGGGAAAGCTAGTTCCCCTTCGCCTTGTGTAACCTTGTGCCAATTCTCGATCCAAACTATAGTATGTAACCCCACATTCTGTGCCATGTAATGTGCCGGGGTATCCTCGGGAGGGGCTTCTTCTCCCCCACGAACAACCACATGCTTATCGCCTCTACACAACTCTCGCAAAGCCCTAAGGCACTTCATAATGAGCAAATTCGATCCCGCGCTCTATTTACTTCTTGTTCTCGAATCCTCCAATAACAGCGCGACTCACACCAACCGGCCTATCACAGCGCGACACTCTCTGACGTCACCTTCCTTCGCTCGCAGCAGTTCCCTTCTCCAAAACTCGTTTCACGCTTACTCACGTCCCATTCACACACTGAAATAACCAATTAAGTTACTTCTCTGGCTGTCCGTCCACAGCCTCTGACTGTTCGTCCACAGTCTCTCGACCTTGTTGACCTCGATTGGCGCCCGTCTGCCCCCGTCCGGCCAGACGGATCGCCTCTGATAGGTTACTAACGCTCCGATCTGCACACCACAACCCACGACCAGCGTTAAGTTGCCATACACACACGCATTCGCTCCCCCTATCTCGGTCCAGGTGATCGATGGTACCTCACGATCTCCTTTGGGTGGTCAACAAAATCTATCTCAGGTGTCTTCTACACCACAATTCCCGGGCTGCGCGCGCTCACAGCCTGATCTCACAATCACACAACATACACAACAACTCCGCAAGACATCACACAACAAATCAACACCGCAATCTACAACATCTCATTTTCATACTCACTCCTGGAACTGCTGCTTTCGGCCGTGCTGCTACTCGCCGTCGATGCTCATCTGCTGCCGTCTGCTGCTCGCCATCTGATGATTCAGCATCGCTTATCGTCTCTTGGGCCTCAAGGGTCACTTATCCTTATCTAATCTTCCCTCGCTATCAGTAAGAAACCATCCTCGTTTGCTACCAACTGCTCCGGCCCATTTGGGTATCTCGCAATTATCTACTGGAACCCACTCTGGTCAGATGGACCTTTTTACTTGCCCAATAGCGTGGAGGGAAAAACACACAATTACCAATTACTGTCCGCAATTTGCCATAATCAAGGACTCGAGACTTAATCTCTTGGCTCTCTGGTTTTTATTATCAGCATGAAGATTTGCAGATACAAAGTCCTCAATACGAGGCACAACAAGTACATAGGCACTAACACAAAAGCTACTCTACGGAGAATCCGCATACGGCTAAAAATGACTAAAAGTACAATCTCTAAAAGCATGAGGTAGAACACCACCAAGCAAATGTCGATACTAGGGACACTGAACCATACCATCTCTGTCCCTACTCTGCACTAGATGACATCCCTACTTAGCAATCCCTTGAGACCCTCATCGAATAAAGGTGTCAGAGTGAAGCTTCATAAGAAGACTTCACTTAGAGCTGGTCTAAGTTGCCCCCTCTATCTCTTCGCCTAGCCTTCCTCTGCTCAGGGCTGCTCTGATCTGCCTCCACCCTCGGGGCGCTGTCCCTAATACAGAACCCCAAATCCCAGAACACGCCCTTTGCGCCTCCTCTTCTGCGGGGTCGTCTTTCAGTAAATTTCCACAGAGCGCTGTCCAGTTCCATCGTCCATCGCTTGGCCTTGAGTCCCAGACGCCATCCGCACTAGGAGTTACGATTGGCACATTCCAATACACTCCCATGTCTGGCTTTTACTACATAAGTCAATTTGTGAACAAAGAGCTTCTCTACTAACGAGCAACTGTCCTTGCACCTGGGGGGAGATCATGCAAAGCAGACATTCTTCACATCTTTTAAGTTGCAATTTACTACAGCCTAAAACCTCTACTGGAATAAATCCTTTTTGGCCTATTGCCCTTGGCTAACATAAGAAAATACCAGGCCTTTCGCCTCAACGATATATGCGAATTCTGGCCACTACTTCGGTTACACAAGCAGGTTTCAATCACAGTATTGACATTTACGTCTTTCTTTCATGTGTGGTCAAGCTAAACAAACTACAGACACGGAGTCTAGGGTGCACATTTCTAACACCACATTACATTTCACATAAACTAAACTCTATACATTTCTCCAATACGTTTACAATGGGCTTGTACATAGCTAGCACTTCTATTAAAATCGATATAGGTTATACAATTCGTAATACACTGCACACAAGATACCTGGATACACATTTGATTATATGCGGGTGCCGACTAACAGTGAGTATAATGCACCCCTACAATTTTCAAACTTTTAAGCGCTACATCAGAAGTTATGATGAACACCTTACCCCACCCCCTCCTCCCAGGAGTCCATAATGTGTGCTTACCCAGCATTCCCTCAGTTTTTTTCTGTGCTGCAGTAGAATGGTCCAAGGAATAAAAGGAGCTGCTCCTGCAGGGCTGGGGTGGTGTCTGTTGTCATCTGAGTGATCCTCCTGTTGGGTGGTAAGGTCAGGGTTCCTGATCACTCCGCCCTGCCTGATGGGCTCTCTGGGAGTCATCTGTTGGGTTTTTCTCCAGACAGCCGCCGGCCGTGTCCGGCCCTGGGGTGCAGCTTTCGGGGTGAAGCTGCCCTGAGCGTCTCTTGGGCTGCAGGCGTCCTGGGGGCTGTGCGCATTGGTCTCTTGTTGTGCCTGACTTCCAGGTGGGACAGGATGCTGCTGCACAGGCGCGAGGTGGGTCAGCTCCGTACACGAAGTGAGTTTACTTAGTTTGCCCTGATGTCTGGTGCTTCATAAGCCCTGGGTTTTCTGCTATTTCTTGCGATTGCCTACATTTGTCCAGCCTGTGCAGATCTGCTTTGGTTCTCTGTGGGGGGGGCTTTATTCTGGCCATGGGGAAGCATGCCCATAAACAGGCATGTGGTGGTATCTTCTTCTGCCTCCACATCTTTTTCATCTCCTCACCTTCACCTCCTCATTCAAAAAAGTATAAGGAAGCTAAAGAGGCATGTATCAAGCAGTTAATCAGAGAGACTTTACTGGAAATGGGGGATGCCAGAAGAAAAAGAGGGCTGCTCCTGCAGTTGCTTCCAGATCTTTGGGGTTCGATGAGTAAGGGCTGGGCCCTGAGGAACAAAAAGGGAAGTATATCTCGAAAGACCTCATTTGGCACATTAAAGCTAACATGGGGTTTCCAGATGAGAGTATGCCGGAGACTTCATCTGGGTCCTTTCTGCATCAGTTTCAGAGTATGACGCCAGTGGATGTACCAGTACACCCCTGTATCAAGGAAGTTTTCAAGTGAGAGTGGAGGGACCTTGCTAAAGTTCTGCTGCCTCGCTTTGTGGCCAAATTATATCCATTGCAGGATATACAAAAGACATTCCTTGATTCGTTTGTGCCCAGTTTGGTGGGGAGGCTATCTTTGGTCGAGGATGAGGTCATCAAGGATCCTGCAGGCAAGAAAGTGGATGTGTTTCTGAAGAAGGTGTATTCGGGGGGTCCATCTATCTCTTAGAGCTTGTATCTATGGCACGGATGTGGACCAGATACTTCTTTTCAATCTTTAAAAAAAAAACGATTCCTTTATTAGAAGTTTTCACATTAGAAACAACTGCTGGAGCATATTGAGTGCCAGGTGGAATATTTTCCTGATGTGTCCTTTGATGTTGTGAGGGCCTCAGCGCTCCCTGTGGGGCTTCTGTGGCAGCTCAGCGTAATCTGGTTTTGAAAGACTGGAAGATGGATGCCTCCTAGGAGCCTTCCACTCTCCGGATGCCTTTCCAGGGGTCTGTGTTGTTTGAGGCCGAGCTTGATGAGAAATTTCACAAGCTCTTCAAAGAGAAGAAACATTCCTCCTCTCTCAAATCAGTTTCTGGTGACAGGCAGCTTTCTAAATGCAAATGCCTTTTGCGGCAACCATCAAGGAGTCAGTTTGTCCGGTCCCAGGGGAAGGTTTCCTGCTGGATGTGGTCGGGAGAGTAAACCTAAATCTCCCCTTACAAAGCTTCGTTCATGACTATATTGTGGTGCAGGACTATGTTTTAGGTAGCTACCTGCAGTTTTTTCCTCCAGGTTTGGCAGGAGACTACTTCTTACTTACTCATACTGTTTGAACAAGTTCCTCCATCTTCGGGGTATGTTCAACTCCTTGATCCCCCCAACCTTGTGAATCAGGACGCTTTAGCCCAAAGAATTCACTCTCTCCTGCAGAAGAGGGCCGTTCTGTATGTTCCTCCCTTGCCTTGTTCGCCCTAAGTTGGCAGGGAATGCCCAGACGTGGGTCCCTTGCTCACTTTGCCACCGGATTCAAGCTAGCCTGGCTGATGATGGCTGATTAGCCAGAAACCGGTCCCAGGATGCTTGTTTTCGGTCCAGGGAAGACATGGCTTGACAGTTCGGGCTGGACTGTTCCTTTGAGGCACAGGGTCAGACTGATTTGCATATGGCCATGTCTGAACTGGGGTGGCGGAGTGAGCTAAAGAATGATGATGGATTAAACCCATATCAGTTGACTGGGGGTGAGTGCTTGCAATGTTCAACACTCCGTCCATCATCCCCTTTGCTTTTGCTTTGTTCGCCCTAAGTTGGCAGGGTATGCTCAGACGTGGGTCCCTTGCTCACTTTGCCACCGGATTTAAGATAGCCTGGCTGATGGCGGCTGATTAGCCAGAAACCGGTCCCAGGATGCTTGTTTCCGATCCAGGGAAGACATGGCTTGGCAGTTCGGGCTGGACTGTTCCCATGAGGCACAGGGTCAGACTGATTTGCATATGGCCATGTCTGAACTTGGGTGGCGGAGTGAGCTAAAGAATGATGATGGATTAAACCCAGATCAGTTGACTCGGGGTGAGTGCCTGCAATGTTCAACACTCCGTCCATCATCCCCTTTGGTTTTTGCCTCCCCCCTTGGAGAAGGGCAAAGGGTTCAACTTCACCATCTTCCTGGTCGTAAAATCAACAGAAGTCTTCCAACTGGTTTTGGACTTGAAAGCTCTGAACATGTTTGTGTGTTATGTCCCCTTCACGATGGAGACATTGCAGTGGCTTATCCCTTTGGTGGTCTAGGATCATCTAATGTGCACTCTGTATATGAAGGACGCATAAAACCATGTCCCAGTCCATCCTTTCTCCACACAGTTTCTGAGGTTCGGTGTCCAGGGAACTTATTATCAATTCAGGGCTCTGCCATTTGGCCTTCAGTCTGCTCCAAGGGTTTTTACCAAGGTGGTGACCTCTCTGGTTGCCTCTCTCCATCTCAGGGGATCCACTTATACCCCTATCTGGATGACTGACAGCTCACACCCCCATGTAGGGAGCATGTTCTTCAGGATCTCAAAGGTGTGTGTGCTTCTCTCAAAGCGCATTCTGATAGACTGGAGAAAGTGTCAGCTGGTTCCTTCTCAATATCTGACCTTTATTGGGGCTCGGTGTTGATACGACCTCAACAGAACCTTTCTTCCAGCTTCAAAGGCAGTGGCCTTGATGTCCTTGGCTCAGGAGGTGATGGGTTTATCATCTGTGCCAGTCCGCAGGTAGCTTCGCCTGTTGGGGTTCATGGAAGCTGCAGTTTTCCTGGTAGCCTGGTCTTGGTTTCACCTCAAGCCTTTGTGGCTCAATCTGCTGTCCTTTGGGATCCACCCTTCAGAGACTTCAAGATGTTAGTCCCACTGTCCCCAGCAGTGATTCCGGAGTTGAGATGGTGGACAGTGCAAGGCAATCTCTCCAGGGCTGTTCCGTTGCAGCAGGCTCTTCTGCTGATCCTGAAGATAGATGCCAGCGCATTTGGTTGGGGGGCGACCCTGGTGGGGCGGTCTCTGCAGGGTTGGGGCACCTTCAGGAGGGGAGACGCTCATCCAATTAGAGAGAACTGATGTCAGTCCTCCAAACTTTCATGGGTTTTTGGCATCTTTTGGTAGGGCACAACTTGATGGTGTGCTCAGAAACCAGGTGACAGCAGTGTATCTCAACCACAAGGGGGGGGTTCTCTCTAAATGTCCAAATGCTGTGGCTCGGCCCTTGTTCCAGTTGGGGGGATGCATATTTAATCTCTTGTTGCAGTTCATGAGAGGGGGGTGGACAATTAAATGGCAGATACCCATGGCAGTCTGTTCTCTCCTCCATCGCAGGAACACCCTCTCTCCCCAGTGCAATGTTTCTTTGGGTTTGCAGGAGGTTTGGTGTGCCTTTCCTGGACCTATTTTCTTCTCACTTCAATTCGCAGGTTTCCAGATTTTGTGCCCGGAACTAACAGGAAGGGGCCTGGGGGGTGGATGCAGTTATGGTTCCTTGGCCTGACTGTCAGTTGTATGCCTTCCCACCAATTACTCTTGTTCCCATGGTTAGGGCTTGATTGATGGAGAAATCCTGGGTAGTGATAATGGTGGTGCCTTCTTGGACTTGGTGATTTGGTTTCCTATGCTCCGGTTGTTGGCTGTTAAGGGGCCGTGGATGATTCACTGCTCCCTGTCTTCTCTCTGATCAGTGCTGTCTCTGGATCTCCTCCAGCTTCAGCTCTCAGTCTGGAGACGAGGTTGTTGCAGCAGACGAGACTCCCTTGCCACTTAGCGGTAGCCATTCAGGTGTCCCATAAGCCTGCAGCGTTAAAGTCTTATGGCAGGCATTGGAGTATTTTATAGCGATGATGTGAGCCTTTTTGGTTGTCTCCTTTGGAGTGTTCTCTGTCGGATTTGTGATGGCTTTGAGAAGCATTTGTTGGTGTTTACCTTGTGGGCTCAGTGGGAAATCATTAAGGCATTCTACCCTCCCTGGGAAAATCTGGAGGATGTGGATGATATGGTGGCTCATTTGTTACAATATTTCTCTCTTAACCATCCTTGGAGAAGCCTTGTTACCCCTTGTGGGATTTGCCTTTGGTCTTGCAGGCTTTGATGGCTGCCTCTTTAGAGCCTACAGAACCGTCTAACATTAAGTTTGTCACATTTTGGGGGGCGTGGCTTGCTGGGCTGCAGAATGGCTGCTCCCTGAGAGAGCTCCGCCAGCCGAGAAATCATCCGAACATAAATCCGGGCAAATGTGGACCTAAACCTACTCCAGATCTTCTGCTCTGCTGTCAGAACAACTGTGGCGCATGGCGGGGACGTCTTGGGCCGAGCCTCTGAGGAGAGGTGCGCACTACCGGTCTGCGTTGTGAGGAGCGGCTCGCGCATGGTGCGCTGTGGCACTCGGAGGCGGCTGGGATCTGCACCTGAGGCCGGGGTCGCGGCTCGGGCCTTTGAGCTGCGCAGCTGCGGAGGACCGGAGGGGGCTCTGCCCTGGACCCGGAGGCAGACTATCCTGCAGTGAATGGTGCCGGCGCCCCTTCGGACGCCGACGGTGCTGTGAGTAGCGCGGGCGCGATGCTGAAGATGCCCGTGCTGTTGCGGCCTACATCTTGCTAGTGGCTCCGGGGCCTGCTGCGTGAGGTGATATTGCTGCGCTCCCTCACCGCGCGGTGAGGTACTGGACGGCGCCCCTGGGGCTTGGAATTGGCGGCGCGATTTGGCTCATCACCTGGCTCTGAGTGGGGAAGTCCTTGCCTCCCATGAAGTTCCGGTGAGGCAGCGTGAGGGTTCCCTCTTCTGTGGTGGCATAGAGGGCCTTGATTAACACTCGGCGTGTGGCTCGAGGTCCGTCCGGCCCCTAGTTGGATCCTGTGAGCGCCTGGTGGAGATCGGAGTCGCCTTACTCAGTCGTGCATGGTCCCACCTGCCGATTTCTTTAAAACTGTGATTTGGGATTCACGGGCCCACCAGGACTCTTTGCCCCTTCATTGCAGTGGGCCTCTCATCGGCTGGCGCCGACAGGGCAGGTGCTGAGGGTGCGGTGGTGCAGAAGGGATAGCCAGTGCCCGCTGCGATTGTTGGCGCCTGACCTAAACTACGCCATGGGCAAACAGGACGCGAAGCAGCCCAGACTCAACTTCGAGCAGCGTAAGTCGTCGCGACAACTGGACCAGGACGCAGACACGGCCTCCGGAGGTGCAATGGGCAGCCGACAAGAAGAACAGGGCGAAGACATGCGATCCATCATGCTAGAAATGCGATCAAGCCTGCTCACCATAGACGCGAAGCTGGATAACCTTACGTCCCAGATGGAAGCGGTCAAGTCTCAGGTGGGAGTGCATGAACATCGTATAGACATCCTCGAGAATAAACAGTCGGACTTCCACGACTTCCAAGTAGAGACGAAAGATCAACTTTCGCACATGGACAGGCTCCTCGGTGTGATTAGGGCAAAGAACGAGGATTTGGAGGCCAGATCGCGACGCAACAACGTACGCGTCACGGGTGATCCAGAGACTACAGCCATCACGAAAATGGAGGTGTATATCTTTGACCTTCTGAGAGATCTATTTGCGATATATCTGTCACCGCAGTTTGCTGTGGAGAGGGCGCACCGCACTCTCGGGCCTCGACCGCCGGTGGGGGCCCCGCCGCGTCCCATATTGGTGCGGCTGTTAAACTATCAAGATCGGGACGCTATACTACGACAGGCTCGCACTATGGGGTCAATACAACATCAAGGGAATCAAGTTGCCTTCTATCCGGATTTCACACCGGCGGACCAGGCGGCCAGAAGAGTGTTTCTACCGGCGAAACAGATCCTCATGCAGTCTCAGATCCTGTACTCCTTGCTCTATCCGGCCAAACTGAAAGTATCACACGATGGCACCGCGCACTTTTTCACCGACGCCAAGTCTGCCCTGAAATTTGCCAAACATGTGGGAGGGAAGCCGAAAAAATCTAGCCCTCGACCTAGCGGTACCAACGAAAATCAGCTAAGTGACAATGACTGAATTCTGGGATGTGACGTACCCACAGTGTCCATGTTTGGGAGGGTCTTGTTGACGGCCTGTTATGTGGGAGGGCTGGGTCGCAAATGGTCTGCTTTTAACATGGGGATTGGTCTTTGAACTCTGCATCTATATAGTCTGTCTAGACCTCGTCACAGGACCAGTATCTAATTCTTGTTAGTTAGTATGTCACTATAGCATCCCATGCATGCTTTGTTAGAGCAGCGGGCTGAGGAGGGTGAAGCTAATATGATTGTAACCGCAAGTGAGGTTGGAAGTTATCACCATGTTCAAGCCACTGAGTTGTCCATGTTCAGTCACAGTACAGGTCTTTCCACTGCAGTTTCTTGGCCACCCTGCACAGGTGGGGGTTGCCATCCGGCATTCTCTCGTCCCCATGGGAAATTTCCCGGCTATTTCTTATTGTATATGTTTTTTAGGGGGGGTATGCTTCAACCGAGTTGGGGGGTTGATGTGGGTGGATGGGTGGGAGTGGGGGTCAAGTTTGTTTGGTTTGGGGTTGTATGGCAGTGTCATGGTGGGTATGATATCCCATATTACGAAGCGCAACAGTCCTTAGAGAGAGAATCTGATGCAACACTTCTAGTTGACACACACTGCACGAAACTAGCATAAATTGTTTATCCTGGAATACACGCGGCCTTAATGATGGTAGGAAGGCCCGCATGGTCCATGCCTATCTCACGAGACATAACATCGACATATGTCTGCTACAGGAGACTCACCTCAGTGCGTCAAAGCGTGGGTTGGATTGGAGAGGTCCACTCAGATACTGAAGGTCGCTATATTATTCTGGTGGGATATTTGGGGGGCACGCTGCTCTCTCTGGCGGCATTATATGGTCCAAACGTTGACTCGCCAGAGTTTTTCCGGGAAGTCTGGGCGAAAGTCGGAGCCACAGGCTGCACCACGACTCTATGGGGGGGGCGATTTTAATGCTATAATTCATGACGACCTGGATAGACAGGGCGCGGCTAGGGCTCACCACACCGCGGCAAGTAAGGTTCTAAATGCGCTGATAGAGGAAGGGGAAATGGTAGACATCTGGCGTATGCGCAATCCTTTGCTTAGGTAGGGTACATGCTTCTCGGAGCATCGCCGCGCGTGGTCTAGACTAGACTACTGGTTGATGTCCAAAGATATGATTGGCTGGGTGGTTGAGGTTGGACACTTGGCGAGAACACTCTCGGACCACTCCCCTTGTCTTCTGAGGTTATCCCTTCCTAACACTCACCGTGGGGAATTCACCTGGAGGCTACCCCCAAAGGCGCTACTTGATGAGGCATTCAAGGAAGAAATACGTGCGGATATATCTGAGTACTTTGGGCTGAACACTGGGTCGGTGGGTACGGAGGCAGTCCTGTGGGAGGCTTTTAAGGTGGTTATCAGGGGGAAGTGTATCTCCAGGCAGGCAGGAGTATTGAAAGCTATAAGAAACACCATGAGGAATATTGAATCTAAAATAAAAGACCTGGAGGCCCGCACTACTTGCTGACCTGAAAGGCGAAGCTAACAGAGAAGTAAAATTCTTAGGGAAATACGCGGAAGCACGACGATATGGCGAAGGGGATAGGCCAGGCCGCACACTTGCGGGCATGCTCAGATCCAGACGGGCTGCGGCCTTCATCCCTGAGCTCACCAACGCAGATGGTACCAAGGTGAGAGGCTCCCCTGCCATTTTGGAGACATTCTCCTTGTTCTATGCTCAGCTGTACAAAGCTAGACTCGTTGAGTGCCCGGAGGACATGCAGGAATTTCTTGACTCCATTGCTCTGGCGTGGTTCAACGATAGGCACCGGGAGTATATGCACCTGCCATTTACGTTAGAAGACGTCAAGAAGGTCATCATGAGCCTGCCCTTGGATAAGGCACCAGACTCGGACGGGCTAACTGTAGCATTTTACAAGACATATGTGGAGGAACTGGCTCCCAAACTTCTGGCAGTCTTTGAGTAAGCATTTGAGAGGGGACTTCTTCCTCCAACTATGCGTGAAGCTATCATGATTACCTTATTGAAGCCGGGCAAACCAGGTGATGAACTGGACTCCTACAGGCCATTATCACTTATCAATGTAGATGTTAAAATATTGGCTAAACTGATAGCTAATAGGCTACAGCCCATGCTCCCTATGATCGCTCTGCCGGATCAATCGGGCTTCATTCCTGGCAGATCCACCTCCAACAACTTACGCACGGTTTTTTCAGTGATGCACTACCTCCATCCAGATGTTCAGGCAGCATTGGCTTTTTTAGACGCTACTAAGGCGTTCGACACGTTGGAATGGCCTTACTGAAGAACCAGAACCTTTTGAGCCTGGCGGCGCTGGGTACGCCTTAATCTCCGGAGTTCTCCTGCTCAGCTACACAGAGACACGGGACACTCTGTCGGCGTTAGAAGATCAGGTTTATTTAGCTGCAGCTAGTACAGTTATCCCAGAAGTACACAAGGTAGGTTCTCAGGAGACTGCCACTTCACTCTGTGGCGCACAAACTTATATACTATATAGAAACATATACATTAACCAAATATACACCCAGAGTATACAAGAAAGAGCCAATAAGGAAATTTGGAAAACAGGACAGAACCAATGGGAGAGTTTGGAAAACAAAGTGTCAGATGACTCGAAGAAACCTCTCCTCCAACTATGTTTGTCACCCCTCCCTCCAACTAATTCATTAACGGATTCGTAACTAACTTGCAGGTGGCGAGATACGTTTGTGTGTGTTGGAGGACAGTTGTGAAACGAGAGAATGCTAGCAGAAGACAGTGAAGGCCAGACGATAAGATAAAGTCAGAAAAGAATAGTGTGAATCAACAGATAGTTGAGACGGGGATTAGAAAAGCCAGACAGGGATTAGTGTACTCGGCCAGTCCTAACATCAGCTTTGCAAACAGAGGCAGAAAGCGTATTTCGACACCAGGCTGCAGAAAAAGCAGAATAGACTTTGTTCGCCGTGCTGCCTGAGTGATGGCAACACAAAATGGCGGTGGAGCACAAAATGGCGGGTCGATTCGATCGCGATCAGAAATCGAAGTTCCTCAGACCCTCCTTTTGCCAGAACTCAGGCAAGATAGACTCATGTTAATCTGAGTCAATGTCGATAGTCATGAGGTCATCGAGCTGTTGCTGTAACATCATTCTTATGTTTTCTGTTACTTGTGGTTTGGGTTTTGGGATGCACATAGTAGCACAAAGGTCACAGATAGCGGGACCACAGTGCATACAAAGGCAACAGGAGAAAATAATGGTCAGAATTATTCCAAGAAATGTCAACGCTTTCCAACCCCATTTGGATAGTAGTTCCCAAAACCACTCCGTAAAAGACCAATCTCCTTCGTCCTGATGAATAAACTCAGAGATTATGTTCAACTTGGAGATAGCTTGGTATACTTTCGGAGCGTCATTAGGTATGAAAATACAGCAACTTGACCCGATCAGTTTGCACACTCCACCACGATCTGCAAGAACAAAATCTAAGGCAACTCGATTTTGTAATGTCATAAGACGGTCCGCCTGTAGTTCTGCCGTGATGTTACTTAAGGCTCCTACAGTGATGTCTATGGTGGTCTCTATGACACGAACCAGTTGCCTTATATTTCTGCTGTTGGCCATTGGACCCCAAAAAGGAAGAAATCCCTTAAAGAAATCTCCTCCCTCTTGTCCTACTGTATCTTTCGAATCAATAATCCCAGAAGCGGTGTATGTAGGGGGAAGAAGGAAAGCCATATAACAAGTACCGGAGAAACCCGTTGGTAACCATGTGTAAGCTCTATTATAACAGATGAAATATGTGCCTTGAGATGGCACTAGAGGAGGCGAGTTTTGAGAGGAATAAATGTATGTATAGGAGCAGTTATTCCTTTGTATGGTGTCAGAAGAGCGATCGTTTATCTGTAAGCAGAAATTGCCCTGATGTGGTATAGTCCAAATTGGTGAAGACTTTCCTTTCTTAACTTTATCACTAAGACTAGACATATATTGGGTGACGTTCCAGTTAGTGTACGCTTTTCTTTCGTCAATGGAGATTTTACTATTTTCCATGATTTTAGCCATAGCTACCATTCCCTTAATCAAAGAACTATGACTAAAATCCGGATCACTAACATGTGAGCTAACGGATTGTCTGAATTCGTTTTGATAAGCATTGGAGAAGATGACAAAATAAGCCCAAGCAGAACCCTCATAAGAAAACGGGAGAACTAAATATGGCATTCCTTTCTCTGTGGTATGTGGCATAAGTCCACACACCCAACAGTCAGTCGTATTGACCACTAACTGGTGTTGGTGTAACAATTGTACAAAGAAATTGTTATAATATTCAGTTCTTCTAATGAGTTCATGTTGAGGAAGGGTATGAAAGAGATGTGGAGAGACAGTAGAAGAAGACGAAGAGGAAGAAGGAGAGACAACTTTTAGCTGCAGAGCATGAATAATCCAACCTATAAACGCCAAAACAATACACAATAATATAATAATACATAAGGTTATACTAAAACGACTGTACATTAATTTACAGGATTCTTTCTTTATTTCATCTTTTCTCTCTCTTTTCCCTAGTGTAGTTTCCATCTTTCTAATGGATGCTCACGGCAATCTTCCTCGATCGCTTAATTACGATTGTCTGCCGTCTTATGACACTGCAGGACTGTTGCCACTACTCAGGTCGTAATTAAGACTCCTACCGTGACCCTGCAACCGGGACAGAATACTACACAAGAGAGAAATTTCAAGAGTTCTTTGTTCTAGGTCTTAGATTGTAGTGTTCCTTTCCAGACGTGGTTTGATCTTGGAACAATGTTCGTGGATTAGTCGTATTCAAGCGACGATGTGATGGTATTGCTTCTTGAAGAATGTCGTCGTCCTCTTTCTCAGACAGGGTCCCATTTAGGTGTGCATCACTAAAGGGCACGAATCGTGGAACCTTCTCACTTTCAGAGTCACCAATACCCCTGCGCACCCATTGATCGTAGGGTAAAGGCAAAGGCACTTTCTTACAATGTACACCGTGAATACAATTTTTCTTTCCTTCGACTTTAACTGCTGTTCTCGTGGTTAGCAAAACCATTCGGGGCTCTCTCCACCTCGGTTCCAAATTTCTCGCCCTTTGGAAATTTTTGGTGCAGACCCAGTCACCTGTTCGGATGGAATGACCTGGGTCTGTGGAGGCCTCCGGCAGAGCACTCTAAACCTGTTGATGGAGAACACGCAATTTAGTCGTAAGATCATGCAGGTAGTCAATCAACATTGGATATGGCAAGTCTGAGTATTTCTTAGGGCGAGGGACTCCCCATACATTAGCCGGGCGTCCAAAAACCACTTCGTAAGGGCTAAGTCCCAAACGAGAGTGTACTGCAGTTCTGGTGGATAGCAGAGCCAATGGCAAAGCATTGGGCCAATTGAGTCCTGTACTAGCCTGAACTTTCAATAGTTTTAACTTTAATGTACCGTTGTAGCATTCTACTAAACCCGCTGACTGTGGATAATTTGCAGCATGGCACTTTTGCTTGATACCAAGACCTGCACAAACTTTTTGCATGACTTGGCCAACAAATTTGCTCCCATTGTCACTCCAGACAATGCGCGGCAAACCAAACCTGGGGAAAAATTATTTTAGTAGAACGTTAGCTGTGGATAAGGCTGTGTTATCCTTTAAAGGGTATGCTTCTATCCATCTCGAAAAGGCGCATACTACCACCAGAACGTATTTGAGGTTGTTGCATCGCTCCATATGAATATAATCGATCTGCAACACCTCAAATGGATATGTTGGAGGAGCAAAGTGACCTGCTAGAGTTGGGGTTCCCTTTCCCGGATTGTACATTATACAAACAATACAATGTTTCACTATATTGTCTGCGCATTTTGGGATTTGTTCATTCTGCCATACTGGAGCCAGAAGTTTACATATACCTTTTGCACTTAAGTGGGCTGGACCATGTGCCATAGTAACCATTGGGAGTACATAGGCATCTGGTAACAGCCAATGTTGATGTTCAGATAATTCTACCCAACAACCCATCTCATCCAACATTCCTGTACTTTCTTTCCACTTGCTTAACTCCCTCTCTGAAGCCTCTTTCTGAATCGCTTTTACATTTTCCACTGTATCCTCATACATTCCTCTCTCTCTGACCCAATTCGCAGGACCCGCCTCATACATTCGACTTGTAACATCTCTCGCTGTCTTTTTCGCTATTTCATCTGCAAATGCATTTCCTCGACCAACATCATCTGTAATCTTTTTGTGTGCACTACACTTCACGATTGCTATTTGGGTGGGTAAGGCAAGTGATTCAAGAAGATCAGTCACTAACTGACCATGTTGTATGGTGCCATGTGAAGTGAGAAAACCCCTTTCCTTCCAGAGACGCCCAAAGTTAAACGCTACGCCAAAGGCATATTGGCTGTCAGTGTACACGTTCACTCTCTTCCCCTTTGACAATACACAAGCTCTTGTTAATGCTATCAATTCTGCTGCTTGCGCTGAATTGTGTCTAATGCGTGCTGTTTCCACAACTGTATGTAAAGGAGTTACAGCATAGGCTGAAACTGTATCTCCATTAGGCATTTTAAAACAAGAACCGTCTACCCATAGAGTTCCATCCGGATTCTCTAGTGGTGTGTCTTTCAAGTCAATTCTTCCTTTTGTCTCTTCCTCAGTACGGAAGAAACAGTCATGTTGCTCCTCCACACTTTTCTCATCTGGAAGGGGCAACAGAGTAGCTGGATTTAGGGTATTACATCGTTTAATGTGTACGTGACTAGACAAAAGCGTCAGCTCGTATCCAGTTAGACGAGCACTCGTAAGATGCTGCGTTTTTGTTCTGTTTAGTAAGATATCCACTGCATGTGGTACCATGACAATGAGAGCGTTATTCAACACTATTCCAGCAGACTGTCGAATAGAAATTGCTGCTGCTGCTGTCGCTTTGAGACAACTGGGCAATGCTTTAGCTACAGGATCTAATGTAGCTGAAAAATAGGCACATGGCCGCTGTTTGTCTCCAAATTGCTGTGTTAAAACTGACAATGCACAACCTTCTCTCTCGTGAACATAGAGCGAAAAAGGCTTAATGTAATCAGGGGTGCCTAGTACAGGAGCAGAACACAGAGCAGTATGTAAATCAGTGAAACTCTTTTGGCACTCATCAGTCCAAGGAAGGGGCTGAGGCGTATCTTTTAAAGTGAGTGCCAACAAAGGTTTGCTTATTAAAGAGAAGTTAGGGATCCACTGCCTACAATAAGAGGTGATACCCAGAAAGGTACGTACCTCTCTTTGTGTGGATGGCACAGACATTTGCGCTATCGCCTGAATTCGTTCTGGTGTTAATCGCCGTCCCTCCTTTGATAGGAGATGACCCAAGTAGGTAACCTCTCGACAAACATATTGTAATTTGGAAGGTGAAACCTTATGATTCAGATTAAACAAATGGCGTAACAATGCAACAGTGACATTTTTGCAAATATCTTCTGAATCAGCAGCGACTAACAAGTCGTCCATGTAATGGATAAGAGCAGCACCAAACGGCAAATGAAAAGTATCAAGATGACATTTTAAAGCTTGGCTGTAAATGGAGGGACTTTCACAATAGCCCTGAGGTGCACGCTTAAACCGGAAGCTTCGGCCTCCAAGAGAGAAGCCAAAAATGTCCCTACTCTCTTCTGCAATGGGAATACTAAAGAAGGCATTCTTTAGATCGATAACAGAGAACCAAGTCGCTGTGGAAGGTATCATCGTTAACAGTGCAGTGATATCTGGAACAACAGGAAATTGTGGTACAACAATTTTGTTTACCTCCCGCAGATCAATTACGAAACGATATACAGGTGGCTGAGAAGGATCAGTGCGTTTAAGAACAGGAAGAATAGGACTATTGCATGTGTTACCTCTTGTTTCTTCAACCACACCCTTCTGGATCAAATCATGAATGATTTCTAAAAGCGCTTTTTCACCTTCAGTGGAAATCCTATACTGCAGGATGCGCGGTGTTGGACCCGGCCTCGTAGAATGGCCCTCCGTGCCCCCGCACCACCGAAACCTGGTACCTACGGCCCAAGCACGCGGCCCAGCCGAGCCTCCCCACCAGGACACACGCACCGACCCGGACATCCCCGTCCCTGGCCTCTCTCCTTTCGGCCACCCCGGGCCCGCATGCCCACTTCATGCACCAAGATGGCCGCCCGGCCCCAGCGCGACCCGGGCCTAGAGGCGCCACTCCGGCTGGAGGACATCACGCTTCCAGGGGATGATAGAGGGAGGAGCAGTTTCTATCGCACCTCTGAGCTCCCCCGGGACGATGGGTTTCGATCGGCCCTCCGGCCTCCCTGAGGGCTGGCTCCATGCCTGCTGGGTCTCTGGGACTCCTCCCGACCCGGCCCTGAAAGGATCAAAAGACAATAGCAGGAAATCCCGACAAGCGACCCCCAGGTGACAAGACCCCTGCCTGCACAGACTCCGGACATCAAAGAGGGGTCGACCTATAACAAGGGGTGCTCTGGGTCTGTCCGGGAGATTCGACGCTGGAACAACGAGAGCCTGCCGACGTGGTCGCGGCTCCTGGAACTTGAACCCACCTGAGCCCTGCTGAGTGACTCGCGGCTCCCTGAAGATCGTAAGACCTCCGAACTTGTACCTGAGCCCTGCTGAGTGACTCGCGGCTCCCTGAAGATCGTAAGACCTCCAAACTTGTACCTGAGCCCTGCTGAGTGACTCGCGGCTCCCTGAAGATCGTAAGACCTCCGAACTTGTACCTGAGCCCTGCTGAGTGACTCGCGGCTCCCTGAAGATCGTAAGACCTCCGAACTTGTACCTGAGCCCTGCTGAGTGACTCGCGGCTCCCTGAAGATCGTAAGACCTCCGAACCTGTACCTGAGCCCGCTGAGTGACTCGCGGCTCCAACCGACTCTCACGGTCCCGCCGGACCCCGACTACAACCTCGTATCCCCCAGCTCGAGGATTGTGAGCTGTGCGCCGGATGCGTCCCTGCTTGAACCTTTACCAGAGACTGTCCCGCTACCCCCTACCCCTTCCGAGACTCTTGAGCCCGTGCTCACCCTGTACATATTTGCAGTGATAACCTACTTGATAAAGATTGTTTCTCAGAATACCCGGTGTGTTCACTCTGTGTCGGGTGGTGCCAGAAGTACGATCCTAGATACGAGATTCCTCCCCCTGGGGAGTCTCCCGCCAGTGCCCGGCTACGATACCTTGAGGGTGGGACTCAGGGTAGTCAGGACCCCTTCCAGGCTCCTCTGAGGTCGCCGTCTAACATTGGTGGCAAGCGACGGGATTCAGGCCCATCACCTAGAGATCGTACCGTGAACAACGGAAGCACTACCGACAAAGATGGCAGAAGGAAGCGCCGTGAGCCCCGCAGAAACCAGCGCCAACAGGGTGTTCCAGGTGGAACAGCTAGAAGAATATACACACAAGGAGCTAAAGCAATTTTGCAAAGAACTTAAAATCGCTACCACTGGTCTCAACACTAAAGAGGATTTGCAGAAAGCACTGAAAACTTGGGTGGAGACCGGGGCCTCCCGCCCGGAAGGCACGGGGGAGCGCCCCGACGAAGCCGAACCCCCCCAAAGTGGAAGCAGTAGCAATCAGGTGCGAGGCATCGTACCAGACGGGGGCCTATCCCCGGAAGAGCTCGCGGACAGAGAGAGAAGCCGCAATCATGAACTCGAGTTAGCCAAACTAAAAATCGAGGGCGAATTGAAGTTAGCGGAAAAAAAGCTAGCAGTAGAGCAAATGCGTGTACAAGGCGAACTAGAAGAAAAGAAGCTCCAACGGGAGCACGAAGGAAGGAAGCTCCAACGGGAGCACGAAGGAAGGAAGCTCCAACTAGAGCACGAACGCAGCTTGAAAGAAATCGAGCTCAAGGCCAGAAGCGAGGAAGGAAGGCCCCCGGGAAACCGAGAGACGGCCTCCCCAGCGGAACAGAAGGTCCACATCCCCAAGGATGTGGTCAAGGAATATTATAAAAACGATGACATTCAGCAATGGTTCCGGGCCTACGAGGTCGCCATGACCTCCCATCGGATCCCGCAGAAGGACTGGGGGGCGGGGTTGTGGGGGCGGTTTCTGAGCGAAGGAAGGGACACCCTGCTTGACCTACCCCTCTCCCTGCAGACCTCCTACAGCCACATGAAGGAGGCCCTACTCACAAGATACGGCCTCACCCCAGAAATGTACCGTCAGCGATTCCGGGACTGCAGGAAGATCCCAGGCACCACCTGGGTGGAGTATGTAAACTTTTTCAGCCGGGCCTTCGATGGGTGGATCAAGGGCAGCAAAGTCACCACCCTGGCCGAACTTACTGACCTCATGTTGTGGGAACATCTGGCTGCGAACTGCTTCATAGAACTACGTCAGCATCTGCTTGACAGCAAGCTCACAGATCCCCGGAAGCTGGCTGTGGAGGCCGACCGCTGGACCAACACCCGGGTCTCCCGGGGCATGGTAGGAGAGTACCCCCGAGCCAGTCAGGGACCACCCCGCCAGAGAGGGGGAGGGAACCAGGGAGGGCCGAGAGAGTCCCAGCCTAGCCCCCCGAAGACACAACCTCCACCTTTCCCGGCGCCCCCCCCACCGGTGACAGGGCCCCCTGGGAGACGGGGACACCGGGTGACCGTCACATGTTTCCGTTGCCAGAAACCCGGGCACTACGCCAATGACCCAGAGTGCCCCATGGCCACCCAAGTCTCCCCTACCACCCCTGCGAGACAGATAGCCAACGTAGCTCTGGGGGAGGAGGTTGAGGAAGCCGAAGAGTGGGAACCCGCAGCAATGGCCCTAGTATCCCTGGGAGATAGAGAGATGGTCCCTGGTAGCCTCCTACCCTCCAACACACAGAAATACGGGCAGCTCGTCAAGATCAATGGCCACCAGGTAGAGGCCCTACGGGACACCGGGGCCAGTATCACCGGTGTCCTCAAGCACCTAGTCCCCGAGGAGCAGATCCTCCCCAACGTCTTTTGCCCCGTAATATCCGCAGACAATAGAGAAAGTATGTGTCAGGTAGCCCTGGTGCCGTTTGAGTGGGGAGGGGTGATAGGGAAACTCAAGGTGGCCGTGAGAACCTCCCAGCCGGTCGACTGCCTCTTAGGGAACGACCTAGAGAGCTCTCCCTGGAAGCACGTCGAGCGCAAGGCCCACCTAGGAATGATGGGACTCCCCGAGTGGGTGTGCGCCACCACCCGATCTATGACAGCCCGGCTCACTCCCCGGAGAGAAGTCGAGAACACCCCAATCGAAGAGACCAGTACAGTTCCCGCCGAGGGTCCTCCCGTCCCCCCACCAGAAGGGTCCGTCGCCCACGACGAACCCGCCCCATCCGACCCCGCCCCGGTCCCCGAGTTGGGAGATCTACCCGAGTTGGCCCATTGGCACCACGAGGGCGGGCCCACTCGGGAAGAGTTTTGCCGGGAGCAAGCCACTTGTCCTTCCCTGGTCGGACTGCGGCGCCAGGCCGAGGGCCAAGCCGCAGGTGACCAGACCGGGACCCACCGAATCTATTGGGATAATAGCATCTTGTACAGTGAGCAGAAGTCGGTGGAGCTGGGATCCGGACGGGTACTGGTGGTACCCCTCCGCTTCCGAGATTTCCTCCTGGGCTTAGCCCACGACGTCCCCCTCGCCGGCCACCTGGGTCAGGACAAGACCTACAGCCGACTCGTGACCCATTTTTACTGGCCTAGAATGAGAGCGGCGGTAGAAGCCCACTGCAAGTCCTGCCCCACGTGCCAGGCTAGTGGTAAGAGTGGGGGGAAGTGCAAGGCTATCCTCCAACCCTTCCCGGTCGTCAGCACCCCTTTTGAATGAGTCGGAATCGACATCGTGGGACCACTGGACCCCCCCACCTCCCAAGGCCACCGTTTCATCTTGGTCCTCGTGGACCACGCCTCCCGCTATCCTGAGGCTATTCCCCTACGCACCATTACGGCCCCCGTGGTGGGCCGGGCCCTGATGGGGATCTTTTCCAGGGTGGGTTTTCCCCGCGAGGTCGTGAGCGATCGCGGCACTAATTTTATCTCAAAGTATATGACGTCCCTGTGGCAACAATGTGGGGTGTCCTATAAATTCACCACCCCGTACCATCCCCAAGGGAACGGCCTAGTAGAAAGGTTTAATAGGAATTTAAAAGGGATGATCGCTGGCCTAGAAGAGCCCCTCCGGCGTAAGTGGGACGTCCTGCTTCCCTGCCTCTTGTTCGCTTACCGGGAGGTCCCCCAGAAGTCCTTAGGATTCAGCCCATTTGAATTACTCTATGGCCACCCCGTCATAGGTCCCCTCAGTTTGGTTAAGGAAGGGTGGGAGGCAGCACCCCAGACCACCCCCCGAGATGTGTTCCAATACGTCCTGGCCCTCCGAAACCAGACCAGGAAGTTCCGAGAACTGGCCGAGGCCAACCTGGAGGCAAGTCAAGAGGAGATGAAGCGCTGGTACGACCAGAATGCCACTCTGGTCGAGTTCCAGCCGGGCCAGCAGGTGTGGGTCATGGCCCCCGTGAAGCCTGGCACCCTCCAGGACCGATGGACTGGGCCCTACAAGGTGGTTGAGCGAAAGAGTGAAGTCACATACTTGGTGGACGTCCAGTCACCTCGGGATCCCCTCCGGGTCCTGCACGTGAACCGCCTCAAGCCTCACTTCCAGCGGACAGAACTGAGCCTCCTGCTGGCCACCGATGACGGGGCCGAAGATGAGTCTGATCCCCTCCCGGACCTCCTGTGTGTCAAGGAGCAGGATGGCTCCGTGGAAGGAGTGAACCTCTCCCCAGCCCTCACTGCCCAGCAACAAGCGGACTGCCGCCAGCTCCTAAGACCATTTTCCGACCTCTTCTCCCTGACCCCCCGGGTCACCAACTGGTGTGTTCATGACGTGGACACCGGGGACAGCCGCCGGTGAGACACCGAGCCTACCGGGTTCCGGACCGGGTCCGGTCCTGCATTCAAGCGGAAGTCTCGAAGATGTTGACCCTGGGGGTGATCGAGCCCTCTGACAGTCCCTGGGCCAGCCCCGTGGTCCTGGTCCCAAAGGCAGCAGCCCCCGGTGTCGCCCCCGAGCTCCGATTCTGCGTGGACTACCGGGGGCTCAATGACGTTACCCGAGCCGACGCCCACCCCATTCCACGAGCCGACGAACTCATTGACCGACTAGGGGCAGCCCGATTCCTCAGCACATTCGACCTCACCTGCGGATACTGGCAGATTGCGCTCACCGAAGGGGCCAAGGAGCGGTCCGCTTTCTCCACCCCGATGGGCACTACCGCTTCCGCGTAATGCCCTTCGGGATGAAAAATGCCCCGGCCACTTTCCAGCGACTGGTGAATAGGGTCCTGGCCGGGCTAGAACAGTTCAGCGCGGCATATCTGGACGACATCGCTGTCTTCAGTTCAGAGTGGAGTGAGCACCTCCAGCACCTCCGGAGGGTGCTAACCGCCCTGCGCCAGGCAGGCCTCACAGTAAAAGCCAGCAAGTGCCAGATCGGGCAAGGATCCGTGGTCTACTTGGGGCACCAGGTCGGGAGTGGCCAGGTCGCCCCTCTACAGCCAAAGATCGACGCCATCCTGGCCTGGGAACCACCCATCACCCAGACGGAGGTCCGAGCCTTTCTGGGACTCACGGGCTACTACCGAAGATTCATTCGGGGGTATGGCAGCCTTGTCGGCCCTCTCACAGAACTCACGTCTAAAAGACAGCCAAAGAAAGTGCAGTGGACGGCTGCCTGCCAGGAAGCTTTCGATGCCCTAAAAAAGGCCATGTGTACTGCCCCCGTCCTCCAGGCTCCCGACTACACCAAGGAGTTCATCGTCCAGACCGATGCCTCCGAGCATGGCATTGGGGCCGTCCTGTCCCAAGTAAATGACCAAGGCCTAGACCAGCCCGTCGCCTTCCTCAGTCGGCGGCTGTTGCCCCGAGAGCAGAGATGGAGCACCATAGAGCGCGAAGCCTTTGCCGTGGTCTGGGCACTCAAAAAGCTACGACCCTACTTGTTCGGCACCCATTTCCGAGTCCAAACTGACCATCGGCCCTTGCGATGGCTCATGCAGATGCGAGGAGAAAACCCCAAGCTACTGCGGTGGTCAATCTCCCTCCAGGGGATGGATTTCACCGTGGAACACCGCCCTGGTACGGACCACGCCAATGCTGACGGCCTCTCCCGGTTCTTCCGCCTCAGCGAAGAGAACCCCCCAAGCTGATGGGCAGTTCTCTCCGGCTTTCAGCTGGGGGGGACGCGTGTTGGACCCGGCCTCGTAGAATGGCCCTCCGTGCCCTCGCACCACCGAAACCTGGTACCTACGGCCCAAGCACGCGGCCCAGCCGAGCCTCCCCACCAGGACACACGCACTGACCCGGACATCCCCGTCCCTGGCCTCTCTCCTTTCGGCCACCCCGGGCCCGCGTGCCCACTTCATGCACCAAGATGGCCGCCCGGCCCCAGCGCGACCCGGGCCTAGAGGCGCCACTCCGGCTGGAGGACATCACGCTTCCAGGGGATGAGAGAGGGAGGAGCAGTTTCTATCGCACCTCTGAGCTCCCCCGGGACGATGGGTTTCGATCGGCCCTCCGGCCTCCCTGAGGGCTGGCTCCATGCCTGCTGGGTGTCTGGGACTCCTCCCGACCCGGCCCTGAAAGGATCAAAAGACAATAGCAGGAAATCCCGACAAGCGACCCCCAGGTGACAAGACCCCTGCCTGCACAGACTCCGGACATCAAAGAGGGGTCGACCTATAACAAGGGGTGCTCTGGGTCTGTCCGGGAGATTCGACGCTGGAACAACGAGAGCCTGCCGACGTGGTCGCGGCTCTTGGAACTTGAACCCACCTGAGCCCTGCTGAGTGACTCGCTGCTCCCTGAAGATCGTAAGACCTCCGAACTTGTACCAGAGCCCTGCTGAGTGACTCGCGGCTCCCTGAAGATCGTAAGACCTCCGAACTTGTACCTGAGCCCTGCTGAGTGACTCGCGGCTCCCTGAAGATCGTAAGACCTCCGAACTTGTACCTGAGCCCTGCTGAGTGACTCGCGGCTCCCTGAAGATCGTAAGACCTCCGAACTTGTACCTGAGCCCTGCTGAGTGACTCGCGGCTCCCTGAAGATCGTAAGACCTCCGAACCTGTACCTGACCCGCTGAGTGACTCGCGGCTCCAACCGACTCTCACGGTCCCGCCGGACCCCGACTACAACCTCGTATCCCCCAGCTCGAGGATTGTGAGCTGTGCGCCGGATGCGTCCCTGCTTGAACCTTTACCAGAGACTGTCCCGCTACCCCCTACCCCTTCCGAGACTCTTGAGCCCGTGCTCACCCTGTACATATTTGCAGTGATAACCTACTTGATAAAGATTGTTTCTCAGAATACCCGGTGTGTTCACTCTGTGTCGGGTGGTGCCAGAAGTACGATCCTAGATACGAGATTCCTCCCCCTGGGGAGTCTCCCGCCAGTGCCCGGCTACGATACCTTGAGGGTGGGACTCAGGGTAGTCAGGACCCCTTCCAGGCTCCTCTGAGGTCGCCGTCTAACACGCGGCAATTCAACATTGGGCTTGAGAGTGACAACATAAGGTGGAATCTCAAGACAACCCACATCATTCAGACCCGTGGCCCAAAGTGCTGCTGGAAGAGAAAGCAATTCAGGTGGAAACTGATCTTTGGACAAATACATTGGAGAAGTCAATTTCTGCCCTAAAGTAAGGTGTACACCAGAAGGAGATCAATATATTGTAGCATGCATTCTTTTCAATAGGTCTAGACCCAACAGATTCTCACTGCAACCATTCGTCAACAGAAGTGGAGCTTCCAAATCATAAGGACCAACTGAAATAGGCAAAGGGTAAGAAACTGGATTACGAACAGGGGCGCCACAAAATCCTACAGAAACATTTGTTAAGCCAGACAAAGGTGCCCCAGGGAGTTTAGAATGAATGATAGAACTTCTCATTGCCCCAGTATCTAGAGAAATGGCTCTGAAACACCCATTGTAGTGACGTTAACATAAGGTCCATTCTGATCTACTGGGATCGACACAACTCCCTTACTTTGTCCATGGCTGTCCTAGTTAGCATGAAGACTTTCATTCTCGCCTTCAATATAATGTTCTTCATTGTAATACTGTGTAGACCTAACATTTTGCTGATCAAAGTAGTTCACGGAATTGGGAGGAGGAAGGGCACGTTGTTCTTGAGTCAACACACCCCAACCTCTACCTCTGTTTGCTGACTGGAGGCCAGCACGACCTCGTGGAGCAGATAATGCCCCGTTGCGTTGCAATAAAACCGGACAACTATTCTTAAAATGACCTTCCTCTCTACAATAGGCACATTGATTAGGTCCTAACAAAGGTCGCGGAATGTATGGCTCAGACTTTTGATACAACCTCTGAAACTGCGGAGGCTGTTGAAATTGAGGCTGAGTATAACGTGGAGGATAAGCTTGTTGCAAGAGAACCTTCGTTTTTAATTCTTTCGTCTTTTTCTCTTGCTTTTCTTTTTCTTCTTTATCTCTGTTTTCATAATATTGTGCAGTAGCCAATATCTGGGCAGAAGAAGAAACAGCCCATGAACTTTCTGAATCTTTCAATTTGTGTGACAGCTCGGGAAGCAAAGTAAATACAAATTTGTCCACAAATAATCGCTGTCCACCCTCTGTAGCCATATCTTGACCACTGTGATCAATAAATGTCTCTTCAAAACGAGTAAAGAAATCAGAGACACTCTCATCTTTCTTTTGTTTGCATGCTGCTAGTTTATCCCAATTTACTCTCAATGCAGGCATCATAGTTTTCATCAATGTAATGATTCTACCAGGGAGTTCCGAAATCAAAGCGTCAGGCTTTGCAGTTTGCACCACCCACTTGATCTCTGTCTGTGGTAGTTATAAGATCCCAAGTAGCACCTAGTTCCTGGGCATGATCCTCTTTACGAATCTTAGCCCATATTGTCTGTGGAACTACATTTCCCATCAACATGTCGATGTCTGCTAGGTTCATAATGCAAGCATCAACTGTCTGTGATAATTCTTTATAATAACCTGCAGAGTTTTTACGAGGATCCGGTAGAGTCTGTTTAAGGGCCAAGACATCAGATCTCTTCCAGGGGACATGTACCCATATACGTTGGAAATGAGCAGGGATAGGTGCATTACCACCTACTCCCGCTTCCTCTTCCTTCCATACTGGAGGAACCTCTCTCATGGGATAATTTTTCAGTGTCAGTTTAACCGACGGATCAGAATCAAGGAAAGCTTGAGAGGACAATAAGGATCTATAAGAAATAAGTGTCCTTACAGCTTTCTCAACCTTAGAACCCACAATAAGTCCTTTATCAAAATCAGTCTGAACCTCTAATAGATCTTGTGGGATCGGACTCGAACTCACATCTTCCCACTCTTTAATGAGTGTGTCGCACATTGTATTAAAAACATATCTTTGCGTAGGCGCATTCCATTGTGAAAAGGTAGACATAATATCGGGCACACTGTATTGAGGACCCTTTTTGATCCATCTACGTGCAAGAGAGTCCAACCTTTCTCGTTCTTCAAAATCTGGGAACTGACTACGAGACTGTCTTCGAGCAAAAGCCGGAGACACATTTAAATATTCAAAGAAAGGAGATAGGATACCAGTGACTGTGTCCGTAAGACGCTTACGCACAGACGGAGAATTAGACATAAGAATTGGAGACAAAGTATTAGGAGAACTGACAGAAGGAGAATCGATAACTGCAGGAGGAGCAGAAGGCAAGAGAAATCTAAGATCAGGAGATGAGGGCAAAGAAGTTGAAGTAAACGGTAAAACCGGCAAAGGTGGTAATACTGGAGGAGGGAAATGCGGAAGAGCCGGAACAGGCGGAGGTACCGCTGGTGGCTGAACAGGCTGTAATGGCTGAGGTGCATTGGCACTTTGTGCATAGGGCGGAGGCAACCTTAATAAGTGGGACATTAGGGATCTTCTTCTATATCTTTCCTATTATCAGAAGGGGAAACAGGCAACACCGGATAGCATTTATCTATCGCCATACGATGCTGTCTTTCTGAGATTTCAGTCGCATTATCAATTTCATCGTTTTTAAATTGTTGGGCAGCCTGTATAATTGTCATACCCTGTGCTTTTCTATCTCGTTTTGCTTGTTTAATTTCTTTCTGTTTGGCTTCCTTACGCCAAAGGCGGAAAGAGTCAAACATTGCCGGCCGGGCTTTTCTTTTGAATAAAACTGCTTCTAAATTGTCTAGCACATCAGGATCAAAACTACCATTTTCTGGCCATTTTAGAACACCATCTTTCTTTGTGTATTGGGTCCATGCCTCGCTAAAGGCAATGGGGCCAATACCATGTTTTGAATAGAGCTCATATGTGGGAGTTCCAACCGAAGGAATCGGACAAGAGTCCTCAAGTCGGGAATCCCTATTACAACCAAAGCAACAAATTCTTCCAAACTTAGTCAGACCAGGCATCTCGTGATTTCACCGGACTGTTCACAAACTTCAAGGGGGTAAAACTCAGTTTACGCAGCACAAATGCACTTACCCTCGGCTTCGGCTATTGCAATAGTCGAATCTAAAGACCACAAATACTAAGAAAACAAAGGACAAAAATTGTGGGCGCGACCCACGAAGATACTTACCTAAGGACGTCTTCTCACACCAACAGAGGCCCGTCTATCGTCTCGCCTTACCATACATCATCAAAGGAAGGGCCAAGGCAGGGCGGCAGTCAGGGCAGCAGTCGTTAGTAGCCGTCAGGAAGGAGTAACCGCGCTGCAAAAGACCTTCGGACCACTTTCGACATACAGGGGTCGCTTAATTTTCTTGCGGGGTTCCTCGCGACCTTCGGGCAGAACCGGTACCACTGAAGCCGCCCAACGTTGGGCGCCAGTTGAAGAACCAGAACCTTTTGGGCCTGGCGGTGCAGGGTACGCCTTAATCTCCAGAGTTCTCCTGCTCAGCTACACAGAGACACGGGACACTCTGTCGGCGTTAGAAGATCAGGTTTATTTAGCTGCAGCTAGTACAGTTATCCCAGAAGTACACAAGGTAGGTTCTCAGGAGACTGCCGCTTCACTCTGTGGCGCACAAACTTATATACTATATAGAAACATATACATTAACCAAATATACACCCAGAGTATACAAGAAAGAGCCAATAAGGAAAGTTGGAAAACAGGACAGAACCAATAGGTGAGTTTGGAAAACAAAGTGTCAGATGACTCGAAGAAACCTCTCCTCCAACTATGTTTGTCACCCCTCCCTCCAACTAATTCATTAACGGATTCGTAACTAACTTGCAGGTGGCGAGATACGTTTGTGTGTGTTGGAGGACAGTTGTGAAACGAGAGAATGCTAGCAGAAGACAGTGAAGGCCAGACGATAAGATAAAGTCAGAAAAGAATAGTGTGAATCAACAGATAGTTGAGACGGGATTAGAAAAGCCAGACAGGGATTAGTGTACTCGGCCAGTCCTAACATCAGCTTTGCAAACAGAGGCAGAAAGCATATTTCGACACCAGGCTGCAGAAAAAGCAGAATAGACTTTGTTCGCCGTGCTGCCTGAGTGATGGCAACACAAAATGGAGGTGGAGCACAAAATGGTGGGTCGATTCGATCGCGATCAGAAATCGAAGTTCCTCATTACCTCTTTAAAATTTTGGAGAGGATGGGGTTTGGCCCGCTGTTTCTCAGGTGGATAAAGCTGCTATATGCTGGACCGGCAGCCCGGGTGCGTGTCAACGATCTTCTCTCAGACCCTTTCCCAATCACACGTGGCACGCGCCAGGGATGCCCGCTATCCCCGCTGCTTTTCGCGATCGCGACGGAGCCTCTTGCTGCGCGAATCAGGCAGCACCACACGGACAAAGGGATCAGTTTTAGCGCTCGCAGTTTGCTAATCTCTCTTTACGCAGATGATGTCACGCTCTACATCGCAGAACCGAAACGTAACCTAGACGTGGTGCTGAGGGAATTTGTTAAGTTTGGCGGCTTGTCCGGTATATCTATTAATTGGAAAAAGTCGGTGCTCTTCCCCCTTACAGACAATACCAGGGCGGTCGCCTCGGAATTTCCGCTTCACTGGGAGAACGATTCGGTAAAGTACCTGGGTGTCTGGATACACAGGGATGTGCAGGAGCTTTGGAACCTCAACTTTGGTAGGGCAGTGAATTGGCTGGAAGACAAAGTGGCATTGTGGAGGGGGCTTCCGTTGTCACTGGCGGGTAGAATCGCACTGACCAAAATGGTTATCTTGCCTAAATTCCTATATCTCTTTGTTAACCTGCCACTCATACTCACTCAGTCCTTTTTTAACACACTGAGGTCATTGCTACTTTCGTTGGTATGGGCAGGAGGGCAGGCTAGGGTGTCGTGGGACCTTCTGACGCTTCCGACCAGGCAGGGCGGGCTGGGTGCCCCAGACATGCAACTATATGCTCTGTGTGCGCAGGCACAGTTCTTACAATATTGGGTACACCCGACACCTTTTCAGCCGCATGTAGCGGTAGAGGAGGCTGTGGTCGCCCCGGTGCCGCTGCGTGTTGCTGTATATCAAAAATACAGACGCCCACTAGATGGATTAGATACGGCTGAAACGCTCAGATGGGCATGGGAGGGGCTGCATAGACGGGCGAAGATTCCGGTATTATATGCTCCTTCGATCCCGCTTGCGCAAAATCCACTTCTGCCCAACATTCGAGATGAGATAAACGGGAAACTCGCACAGGCAATGAAACTCCACACTTTTGCAGACTTATACCCAGAGGGTAGGTTCAGGAATTACCCAACAGCCGCGGAAGGTGAAAGGGTACCATTTGGCGAATTGTTCTTGCACCACAAGCTCCGAGCGGCTTGTCGAGACTTGCATACTAGCTTTCTGTCCCAGCCACCAATGCTGAATGCTCTGGAGAACATGCTGGTTACGCCGTCACCACGAAAATTGATAACCCGCTTATATACACGTATGCAGACGGACGCCCCTGTGGTGATCTCCGGAACCCGTCCCAAATGGGACGCTGAATTGCCCACACCTTTGTCGGACGCTGAATGGGACTACTGCTGTGCCCAAATGACTGAGATTTCACCCAACTATAAGCTCCAACTGATTCATTTTAAATGTTTGCATTGTTATTACAGGACACCCATCAGCTTACAGAGAATGGGATTGAGGGACGACGACTGTTGCTGGCGCTGTGGAGCGCCTGCTGCCACGTTCCTACACATGGCGTGGTCATGCCCGGACATTGCCGGGTACTGGACGAAAATCTTTGACACCATAAATAAGATCCTCGACGTCCAGGTACCTCCTACCCCGCTATTGGGCCTCTTGGGTTTTGTCAAATACGCTCACTTTAAAAAGCGTAGGCTACATGCGCTACTTTTACTATTTGCAAAGAGACAAATTGCTGTAGGTTGGGGGAGGCGCAGGAAACCAACAGTCAAAGAATGGCTGAGACAGGTCACGTATAGCCAGACCCAGTTGGCGCTATTTTGTGAACTTATGCCGCAAGCATCTAGACCCCGAGATATTTGGGAGCTGTTTCTGGACTGGGCTCGGGCTCAGCCCACTGATTCTGCTCAGACTGAGGGGGCCGAAGCGGCCGCGATGCCTGAGGATCCAAGGAACTGAGGTGTTTAGTTGTGGTCTATTTTGTGGTTTGTTGTGATACACAGTTGACTATGTGGGGGGGGAGCTACCCTCTCGCTGGGCTGGTTGGGATTAACTACGCCGGAGTAAAAGCGAAACAAAATGGGTGTTGTCCGCCTGCCAGAATTGGGCAAGTTGTGCATCATGTGGATACTATATTGCCAAAATGCTTATGTTTCGTATCTCAATCATTTGTATGGTTATCTCTCGCCAATGTGATGCTATGTTGTATGCCCCTATTGCATATGTTTTGTGAAAATTGAAAATAAAAAAAATACAAAAAAATAAAAAAGGTTTGTCACATTTCAAGGCTGTTTTCTTGGTGGCTGTCACTTCTTCCAGGTGCATTCGTGAACTAGCGGTGCTTATGGCGCGTGAACCCTTCCTGCCTTTTTTAGATGTATGAGCTGGTTTTACATCTAGATTCCACTATTTGTTCCCAGGGGGGCTTCCCAGTTTCATCATTTCCTTGAGGTGGTTTTGTCAGAGCCTGCAGGGGACGGAGAGAGGAACTTGGATTGGTCTTTGCTAGATGTGAAGCAGGCTTTGCAACTCTATTTAGATCACACCAAGTCAGTCCAGAAGTCTTATTCTTTGTCTGTGTCTTTTGGGGCCTCATCTAAAGGGGAAAAATACTCCTCTGTGGATGGTTCAAGCAAGTGAATGGGCTGGCCTATTTTAGGGCAGGGTTTTCTCTTTCCGGCAGGGGGCGATCAACCATGGGGAGGCAGCTTCCTGGGCTGAATTTCTGGGGTGTCCATTTCAGCTCCAAATTATTTGGGGAGGACACACATTCTGGGAGTTCTGCATGCTGCTTACTCCTATTCTGACTGTGTGGTGCCAGTTTTTCTGTTATTAAATCATGTTTGGGTAGTCAATCAGTCTTTATTCGATTTAAAAATACAATCATAAAAGACACGAACATATAAAACATACATTTCAATAAATACCTTAAAATAGCTTTTTAAAAGAGACTTGTTAAAAAACCATTAAACATTACAACAGACTGAGATATAGTAATTAAAAAATTTTTTAGAATAAAATTGTCCCTGGTACAGCTTAAAAGTGGGGAAGACCTAAACACTGAATTCATTAGGGACCATCAAGGGAGCGCTTAATTAATTTTCTCCTCAATGCCCATGCCCAGCCCAGGTATTTTGCCAGAGCAACAGAAACAAATGTCAAAGAGCTAGTGCGCAAAATGCGTAAAGCTACAGTGCTGCTCCTTGTCCCGAGCAATCTACACATTGGTCTAAGCCAAACACGCCTTGGAATGGCAAGTGCCGGGCAAACAAACAAAAAGTGGGGAGATGTTTCCATCGCAGCCCCACATGCAGGACATTGCAGATCCGAGTTCGTGGCCCACCTTCCAGTCAAAGATCTAAGGGGCAAAGAACCAGCTCTAAACTGTAAATAAAGTTTCCTGTCACCCACATTAGTCACCACATCCCAGTATAGTTCCAAATAGGGGGAATCTTTGAACTCCAAAAATTTCTCAGACATCCCAGTTGCTTTGTTCAGTACCTGGGAATCTATTCTTTCCCAGTATGCTATTTTTAGAGAACTTTTGGATGGAAACTGGGCAGAGGCTGGGTCGATCCACAACCCTTCCATACCCATGTCCTTTAAAGACGCATGTAAGTTCTTCAGCCACCCAATTTTGTGAAAAACATCAGATTTTATAATGTCTTTCAGGCCCTTGGCGTAGTGGGAAAGTTCAGGAGTAGTCCACAGCCTCCGCCAGTATAGAACCGGGCGGAGTCTTGCAATATCCTTAATGGACCTCCTGCCCAGATCATACCTAAGTGGGATCAGAGGGGTGCTCTGAGGAAGACCAGTAATTTTACGCAGGAATTTATGCTCCACATTTACTAAATTTGCTAGCTGTTCAAAGCCCCAGAGTTCCGCCCCATAAAGGACGGAGTTTAGGGCCTTTGCTTCGTATACTTGCAAAACCGGGCTTATTGGTTTCGTTAATGACCTACTAAATTCCCTGGTCAAAGCACCAGTTATCTGCTTAAATCTTAGGGAGGCCATTTCCAGATGTCTACGCCAATTATTATTATTTGAGATTTGCAACCCAAGATATGTAAAATTGGTCACTAATTCTAAGGGTTGCCCATTCATAGACACTCTTTTCCCTTGAAAGCTGCTATGAGGGTTAAAGGCCATAAACTTCGTTTTTGCCACATTAACCTCTAAACCATGGTCAAGGCAAAACTCATCAAACAGGCGAAGGGCTTTTTGCAGACCATTAGATGTTCTGGATACGATAAGCGTGTCGTCTGCAAACAATAGTATGGGGATGGAAACACCAGCCAACCTTGGAGCGTCGGTATTAGCAGAGAGCATGAGTTCAACTATCCCATTGATATAAAGTGAGAAGAGCGTGGGAGCCATAGTACAACCTTGTCTCACACCACGCTCGACCGGGAACTCAGATGTGACCTCTCCCGCCCCTCCCCACTGAATCCTAGCATAGTTAGACTCATGCAGACGCATCACCATAGTTAGAATTTCATTAGGGAGACCTAGCCTCTCTAGAACTGCCCACAGCCGGTGTCGTGGTACAAGATCGAAGGCAGCCCTTAAGTCTACAAAAGCTACATAAAGACTGCCGTTCCCCAATGTCACCACTTTCCAGTGGAGCTGGACAAAGTAAAAGACTTGGTCCACCGTGCTGGTTAGTTTCCGAAAACCAGCTTGGAAGGGAGACAGAATGTTATTATCATCCATCCATTCTTGGATTTGGTTCAAGACCATCCTCCCTACCACCTTCTGAATAGAATCGATGAGGCTAATTGGCCTATAGTTACCCGGGAGCGTCCTGTCGCCTTTCTTAAATACAGGTATAATAACTGCCCCCCTCCAAGATTTTGGGACTGGCGCGCCTTCAGCCACAGCGTTAGCCAATAGGGTTATATACTTGCTCCAGTTACCCTTATTATGAATAAAGACGTCCGAAGGAACCTTGTCCTGACCAGGGGCACGTCCACTGGTAACTGAGCACAAAGCCCTACTGGCATCTTGGATACAAAAGGGACCCTGGGAATAGAAAACATGATTTGGCACCCATGCAAAATTAAACAAAATGTTACAAGCATATTGAGGTTCGAAATATTGTACCCAATCTGCCTGTGAAACATAGTTGGAGGGGTTATCAGGGCGCCCACCATGGCCCCACTTGAGAATGTTCCAAAAAAGCCGGGAATCTCGGGTATGGCATGCGCTTTTTAGATCCAGCCAGTGTTGCTCATCCCAGTTTTTTTTGGCCATCCTTAATGCTTTTTTGTATGCTAGTCTGGCGGAACGGATACCCTCCAGTACACCACTAGACAGGGCTTTCACTAGGTTAGACCTGGATTCCCTACAAGCACCGTCATACCATCTATTTTTCTTAGTTGGAGCCTTATTCTTGTTCCTCAAGGGCTTCGTAAAATAGGAACCTATTTCGGCAAACAACTTCTCATGGCATGCAGTGACTTTATTATTGCCTGAATCTTGGAATAGCAAACCCTCAAGCTCAACAATAGAATCAACTAATTTGTTATCTATATCGGCAATGGCCAGGGTGTTATGCTCGAGCTCCCCCCACTTGAGTCTACGCATATCATTTGTTAGAGTTACCTCAGGCACGCACGTAACCATTCCAACAGGTATTAAACGATTACTAGACCACCATCTATGCGCAACACAGATAGGGTTATGGTCACTCTCAACTCTAACCACGACCACCATATCTAGAGCTGGTTGCCATAATTGCAAACTACATAGGACGTAATCAATCCTGCTAGAATGTCGACCATTGTCAAAAGTCTTCGCCCCTTGTTTATCACCTGGCGTCCGCCCATTCAGGGCCCTCAGACCATGCTCAAAACAGAGAGCATTGGTCTGAACAATAATCTCAGACCACCTTTTAATTGGACTGAGGTCAAGAGTAGGTACCCCCCACAATTGGTCTTCCACAGCTTCACTGCCCCACCCAGAATCGGGGTCTAGGAGCGGTTCAAAGGTGACATTAAAATCCCCGGCTACCACTATTTGCCTCCCACCTGAATGCTGGTCGATAATGGAGACCAGGAGAGCCAAAACCTGGGAACCTGTCCTATTAGGGTCCCTCAAATACAAGTTGTAGATGTCCAAATCACCAAGGGTTCCAAGTGACACCCTCACTAGTTGAATATCTTCGGACCCAGTAGGTATTGCAAACGCCTTTGGAAATGTGTCCTGTCGGACCCACATTGTCAGTCCTCCCTTTGGACGACCCCTTATACCCTGGATTGCGGGGACATAAAAATTCAAAAATCCCTGTAGAAACTGAGGCTCACAGGTCCAGGTTTCCTGGAAAAGGCAGAGATCAAAGTTGCCTATGTAGCCTAGCCAATCCGGTGAGTCCATTTTTGATTTTAAGCCTGCAATATTCCAAGAAACCATAGACCCCCCCACCCTTCCTTGGCCTTGGACATGGGCAGAGTTCGCACACCGCTGCTCAAGTCCACATTCTGGTCTTACAGACAAATCAGGGGTTGCTACATCTACATCTATTGTCTTGTCCACCCCAGTTGCAGGGGAGTAACGTAGATGTTTGTTAAACTTAGGCTCTCCAACAAGTATACTCGGACTAAGGGGTGTAATAAATAACTGCGGCCCGGATATCGGTCAGGCAAAAGCTACTGGGGAGCACAAATCATCAGCTTCCCAATTTTCCAGATGTGGACTAAGTCCTGCAGGGTAAGGATTATAAAAAAACCCTAGATCATGCACCCTAATTTTTGACTGGTCGCGAGCCAGTCGGGGGTCACAAATATGTTGCACTATACGTCTATCTGCAAAGTTGACTAGAATTGAGTCCCCTGGGACATCTTTGGGTCTTGGACCTACCCAACTAACCCTTCTAGTGAAGAGGATCTTTCCATCTAGGTGGTTAGGAAGCGGTCTGTTCCTATTTAGCCAGAACGTAACTTTGTTCTTTAGTTGCTGGTACGATTCCGGAACACCTTCCTGTAGTACTGGGACTCCAGTTAAAACAGCAACATAGGGTGTACAGGCAGGGGGCAGATGGATATGAGCCCTAGGCGATATACTGTTTTTGACCCCAGGTTCCCAGGACCCTTTTTGGTTCATAGGCTTTTTTCCAACATAAGTACTAGGCACTCTCAGAGGATTGTCACCCAAATTATCAATACATTGGCTAGTACTATTGGAATTATCAATGACCTGCACCTTGGGGGGAGCGACCTCGGGTAAAACCCCATGCACTACTCCGTTGTTAAAGGATGTCTGCGGAGGAGTAGGAAGGGTAGAGGACACCCCTACAGAATTATCCCGTGCCTTGGTAGCTAGTTTAATAACATTTTTCAGTGAGCAGAAATTATCCAGAACAGTTTGTTCTAGTCTATCTACCTTCTCACTAACTTGCTTAACCCTTTCCAGCACGGGAAGTATCAGAGAACGGAAATTTTTTTCTATTTCGAGGACCATATTACTCGGTTGGGGCTGGTCTATATGACAAGAAATATTCTCACTAGGAGATGTGAGGACTTCGCCCTGTGTAACCCCCATTGGAGATTTTTCCGTAACATTAGGGTGTTTGGCCTTCCTCCCTCCCTGGGACACCCCTACTCGTTTCCTCTTGGCATTAGGGGGATTTGCAATTCTTTTGCTAGCCCTAGTCTGCGGGTGGGTTATAACTAATTTATTAGAGATAGGGGGGTTGCGAGTTATTATCGCAGAGTCACCAGAGTCCCCAGGAGCATCACACACGGCACTGCAGGGGAGCGATGTGGAAGGACTTGTCCCAACATTCTCCTGCAGTACTAATTCACCCCCATTATGGACCGCTGACTTCAAAGGAGATTTTGCCCCAGCCAAAATACCCAAAGAAGAGCGTCTAGCTTGCGCTAACTCAACAGACAAGCGACGCTCAGTAATAGCCAGTTCGTGCTCAAGACATGATACAGCTCTTGTAATGAAATGGTCGAGTGTACCAGTCACAGACCCACCCCCGCATGCACGTTTACCTTTAGACGCCATTTGTACTGGGCGTGCAATACTAGGGCCAATATATTTGTTAGCCTAAAAGAAACAATAACATGAGAGTAAAATACAACTCCACTAGAACACAATACTCGCTGTGCAGGATGGGAGGCTATGAAGCTAAACAAGGGGATGCAACAATCACAATCGAGACTGGACGAAGATGAGTACGCCCTTCTACCTTGGATTTAGTGTCACGGCAGCGTTAGAGATGTTGCCCAGTCCAGTCAGGATCGGTCAGAGACGGGCAAGGACGGGCCCGCCCTTGGCCCGGGCTTCGCCCGGGCGCTGCCCGCGCGCGTCCCGCGCTGCGGGTTCAGAGGCAGCCTTTTGACCCCCCGGGCGCAGCCTGATGATGCAGGCGGCGGCGCCCGAAACAGAGGATCCTGGGGGATGTAGTTCTTGTTCCTCTCCCGAGTCGGGTCGAGTGACAGCCCACGAGCCAGGTAGGAGCTTCACAGAGAGCCGTTCCCCTCACGGCAGGTCAGCAACCTTTGAAAGCGGCATTCAGCAAGAAACAATAGCGCGTCCCGCGCTGCGGGTTCAGAGGCAGCCTTTTGACCCCCCGGGCGCAGCCTGATGATGCAGGCGGCGGCGCCCGAAACAGAGGATCCTGGGGGATGTAGTTCTTGTTCCTCTCCCGAGTCGGGTCGAGTGACAGCCCACGAGCCAGGTAGGAGCTTCACAGAGAGCCGTTCCCCTCACGGCAGGTCAGCAACCTTTGAAAGCGGCATTCAGCAAGAAACAATAGCGCGTCCCCTGAGGATCCAAGGAACTGAGGTGTTTAGTTGTGGTCTATTTTGTGGTTTGTTGTGATACACAGTTGACTATGTGGGGGGGGAGCTACCCTCTCGCTGGGCTGGTTGGGATTAACTACGCCGGAGTAAAAGCGAAACAAAATGGGTGTTGTCCGCCTGCCAGAATTGGGCAAGTTGTGCATCATGTGGATACTATATTGCCAAAATGCTTATGTTTCGTATCTCAATCATTTGTATGGTTATCTCTCGCCAATGTGATGCTATGTTGTATGCCCCTATTGCATATGTTTTGTGAAAATTGAAAATAAAAAAAATACAAAAAAATAAAAAAGGTTTGTCACATTTCAAGGCTGTTTTCTTGGTGGCTGTCACTTCTTCCAGGTGCATTCGTGAACTAGCGGTGCTTATGGCGCGTGAACCCTTCCTGCCTTTTTTAGATGTATGAGCTGGTTTTACATCTAGATTCCACTATTTGTTCCCAGGGGGGCTTCCCAGTTTCATCATTTCCTTGAGGTGGTTTTGTCAGAGCCTGCAGGGGACGGAGAGAGGAACTTGGATTGGTCTTTGCTAGATGTGAAGCAGGCTTTGCAACTCTATTTAGATCACACCAAGTCAGTCCAGAAGTCTTATTCTTTGTCTGTGTCTTTTGGGGCCTCATCTAAAGGGGAAAAATACTCCTCTGTGGATGGTTCAAGCAAGTGAATGGGCTGGCCTATTTTAGGGCAGGGTTTTCTCTTTCCGGCAGGGGGCGATCAACCATGGGGAGGCAGCTTCCTGGGCTGAATTTCTGGGGTGTCCATTTCAGCTCCAAATTATTTGGGGAGGACACACATTCTGGGAGTTCTGCATGCTGCTTACTCCTATTCTGACTGTGTGGTGCCAGTTTTTCTGTTATTAAATCATGTTTGGGTAGTGCTTTTAGGTATTGTGTCCTTTTATGATTTCCTGTTTCTGTTCTTTTTAGTAGGCCGGGTTTTCTGGATTGGGTATTCGCCATTAGTAATGAATTTGACAAGGACTGGATGTACCTGGGGTACTCTCCTATTACTTACCAGTAATTTTCATTATTCCTGGTCCTGTAGTCCTTATCCCATTCATTATGCCCGCTCTCCATCCCAAACACCCTGCCTTCCTTTTCTGGGTTTTGTAGTTTAGAGAGAATGCTGCGTAAGTACACATTATGCACTCCTGGTCGGAGGGGTTGGGGTAAGGGATTAGTCCTGGAGTTATGGACACGGCAAGTCCGAATTAATGATTGAAAATGAAACTAACACAGACAATAAAATATGGAATATCTTTCATGAAAAGAGACATGTAGACGTATAATTTCCAAGCTTCTCAAACTGTTTCACAGGGCAATGCAAAGAATTGCAGCAAGGTTCGAGTCATATGGGTAGGAATAACTACTAGATAAAGGATTGCTATAATCAATTGTTTTTATCAAGCGAAACTTTCCATAAAAGTGCTGCTTTTTTACTAGTTTGTTCTGGGAACGTTTTGGGGTGATCCATCAAGTGGGGGAGCTGAGGAAAAAGGAGGGGTCCCAAAACGCGTTTATCCCGTTAATTTTTTCATAGGAACTCTAGACACAGCTACAGCCTAAACCCCTAAATGGATTTACACCAAATTAGGCAGAAAGCTAGATCTTGGTCCAGAAAGAGCGTTTTTTTTGGGTGTAAATCCATTTGGCTGTTTTTGAGCAATTAATTCTCAAACCTTTGTATATCTAATAGTGCAGAGCCTCTGCTGATCCAACAAATCTACTGCTGAGTGAATGGCTCCCACCACCTCAACCAGAAATTGATGGCAGCCAGTCCAAAGTCCTAATTTTTTTTTTTAAAGAAGAGCCCCTAGGCCCGTTTGGGAGGCTCCTATGGGACCCCGACTGGGGCCAAAAATATTTATTTTTTAAATGTTTCTGAAAATTCAGAGAGGATCTGAGAATCCCTTCAAAGTAAAAAAAATAGCTTGTTTATTACCCCCTCGGGGGCATTCTGTTTTTATTTGGGGAGAGGGGCATCTGACCCCGCTCCCCAAGCCTCTGAGAGGCCCCGGGATCCCATCCTCTGGGGTAAGACAAAATAATAGGGGAGGATGCAAGCAGCTCCCCTCCAGGAACATAATTTGACCCAGGGACCCATTCACTAGGGCTGAAACATAAGTTAAAAGGAAAGGGGGCCTTGAAAGATTTGCATTAACCCAAAGGTCCAGATATACACATATTTTAGAATTTTCATTACTCAAAAACTACTGAACAGATTCACATCAAATCACAAAAAGCTCACTTTCTGGACCAGGGTCTAACTTTCTGCCAAATTAAGTTTATTTCCATTCAGCAGTTCTGTGGTAGTGCTGTATAAAAATGGTTATGGGACCCCCCTTTTTTCTCGGCCCCCGATTGACGGATCATCTCAAAACTTTCCAGTAAGGAGCTGAGGTGGATGAAGTATAGTTAGGATTCAGAGAGATAGGAAAACCTTGGAATTTTTTATGGGTAATAACTTGGTCAAACCACTAGATTTTAACCCAGGCATTTGGACCCTAAACAGTTAGGGGAAGACCACTGCCTGTCAGGATCAGTGATCCATTGGGGCAGAGGTTGGAATTGCAATCCCGAATTGAGGCGATGTTACGACATCCCTTTCCGACCGCCTCATCATGTCGAAAGACTACCATGAAAAGGCTGTCGGAAACAGATTTTGGGGCCCCAAATAGGGTCCTGTTACGTTGTGGGCCACTGTAAATTGGAGCAGGGGGTCAATGTAGTATCCCCATGCACCTCAATGCACTGAGTGCAATGGAACGGTCATGGCACACGGTGCATGGACATGCAGAAATTGTTCCTTTACACAGTGGCTTGTGCTGCAGCTCTTTTCCTGGGCTGCAGCAGATGCCGCCATGTAAAAGAGCTTTTTGTGACCACCAGCCAGGAGGTCGCATTCTAATCTGGTGGTTGGAGAACCGACCAACCACTGTCATAATAAGGCCCTCAGTCACCTTTTGACAAAACTCTTCAAATCTTTGCAGGCCTATTAATATTTTTACATTGCCTTTTGATGCAAATGTTTATGATGATTAGTTTATGAGGTGAAACGAAAGTAGGGTGTCTCAAAACACATTTTTCCACCAATCAATTTTTCATCTAATTTTTACTCAGACGTAGTGATAAAATGGCAGAATGGATTTATATGAAATTTGGCAAAATGTAGATTATGGTATGAAAATGATCCTTTTTAGTATTGATCTCAATTGGTTCAGTAGTTTTTAAGTGAAAAAAACTTCATTTTATATTGGGTCACGGTATACTGCGGTACCTTCACGGTATATCGCAGTATATGGTAATGACGAAAGAAAATATTACTGCTTAATAATAGCCACTTCGAAATTAGATGGCATCCATCTTGTTTAGACCACACTTTCTGTTTGTTCTGTGTTTCTACGTACAATGTGGCTTAGTACTCTTTGTGTAATGCATAGAAAGAAATGAGGCCGTGTCGAAAAGTCAGGTCAGTTAGAAATACTTCTTGTTATTAATCTGTATATCTTTAAAAAAAAGTGTAAGTACTGTGTTTCTGTCATTAAAGTATCTAGAAAGTATATATACTAACACTCCAAACAGAGTTCTACCAGGATTCTCTGGATATCCCATCAAACCTATGACACAATTTGAGTATTATTATCAACTCACAAATACTCATTGGGGCACTAGACCCGTTATTTCATGACAATTGTAAAAACAATGACCAACTTCAGTGGCACCAAGAAACATTGAATCTTAACCATGCATACATATCATAATTAACATGCAACACATAGTAATCATGGCTCTAACTTCAGATCCAAAAACAAATCAGTCCATACTATGATGCAATATTTGCTCATCTGCTTAGCATGTAGTTTGCCCATTTATCACTATTATAATTTATATATGCATTAACATTTAGTATTTTCTTTATGTTCATAAGTATGTCACCTATCTGTACCTTTAAATATCACTGTTTTGGAGGTGGGGGTCATGTGACCAAGACCACAGATGTGGTCGAAACGCATCGTCCTTGTCTGTAATTTGAAAAATAAAAATACCTGCAAAACTTAATCGTGTGAGCTGGAGTGATCTTCAATTTTGGATTCCTTTCTCTTTCGAAATGTTCCGGCGGCAGCTAATGAAGCCCCAATTCAAGTGGAATGGTATTCCAATTTCCTCCACAAATTCGATTGAATTCCTTGTCACAAGAAAAACCCGCCGGTTGGACAACTGATGTATGCAGCAAAACACGGAGAAATCGATGAAAGTATCGCAACCCTTGAAAAGTTCAAGCCAACGGGAATTCATGTGAGGCAGGCACGCGCCCGGGCGTGCAGTTTTCCTCCCGGTCCCCGAGTGGCCAACAGATACAGCAAGGGAGAAGCGGAGGGCGCCAGCACTTTCGCGTGACTCTGTCCCTGCAGATGATCTCCCCCGCAACACAACCAACCAGAGTGCGCGTGAGCCAGTCGGCTCGAAACGTGAGATCAAGGACTCGAGCAGGGGAGCAAACAGAGCTTCTTTCAAAACGCAATAACGAAACATGACAGATGAGATAATGAAGGGGCGTGAGGCTTCCGCCAAGGCGATTTTTGGCAGAACACAACCAAACACCAACTCACTGGGAAACCTGACGTGTGAAACGACAACAACCCTGCGACAAAAAGGCAACACACTAGAGCGCTTGATGTGTAAAGAAACAAGTAGATGGTGGGAAGCTACCTCATTACAGAACTACCTTGAAGCCAACCGTATACCAAGGGGTCTCCGGATTTTCATCACCCCCACATTGGCAACACGCAAACCTCAGGTACTGATAGACTGGTTTGAAAATACCACAGCATGCTCAAGAAGAATGCTAGAGATTCTAATTGCAAATGCGTGGGATGAACAACGGAGCCTTCTGATTCAAATAGAGGATCTGATGGATGATCTAAAGAAAGAAACTGACCAGAAGGAGGTGGGGAATATAATCAAGTCAGTTGATGACAGAATGAGAACTTTTGAAAAGGATGTTGTAGCCAGGAAACAGCGCAAATATGTGCAGGATGAAGCAGACTACACATCAGGGTGCATCATTTGCAAAGAAATACGACAGAGTGAGATCAGAACTAACTAGAAGTAAAGCGTTGGAACACTTGGAAACCAGTAAAAAGGGCTCAATAACGGATTTAACTTCAGACCAAGAATCAGTGGACAGTATAGCATCGAGCAGCATGAAACAACATTCTTTTTCCAAAGAACTTCGCCTCCTGCAGTTTGAAAAAGAACAATCAACTAGGGGTAGGCCAAGGGGTGGAAAAAGACAAGGAAACGCTGGCAAAACTTCAAAAGAAACATCTGGCGCAGAAAATTTAAGAACGACTGGCAAGGGAACAAGAGGCCAGAAGACAAAAATCCAATAATGGAGGACACTGCACCGAAACTCACGGTAATGAATCTAACTAATAAGGTTCTTACTACTGAAAAAAAAAGTGTTTTAGAATTAGGGCTGTCTTTTTGCGCAGAGATGGGACTAAATTATGCACAGGCATGGGTGGACTTATACAAATTCGAGAGAAAACTCAAGTTATGTAAAATGCATGCCAACAGGAAAGATCCCACAGGCTTGATATCTAGACCTGAGGGAGAGAATGACATAGGATTAGCTATTGATGACATTTCCACATCACAAACCATGACAACCCTTGGCCATCAGGGATCACAAGTTTCCAACAGTGATCCCCTGGACCCCTTCAATCCTTCACATACCACTGACACATCAGTCCTATTGGGGATTAATACAGGCAAAGCCACCCAAACATCTTTCAGAGCCAAATCCTTCTATGTCCCCACACTCGCTAAAGACAATATCAATGTTTTTAGCGATCTAGTAGCCCAAAACCACCTTAGACTCATGAAAGACACCACTGTAAGCAAGAATCTGTCCAAAGCCCAATGGCAGGCATCCAGTTACCTTCAAAATGGCATTGATCTGGTCATCAAACCCTCTGATAAAGGGGGTAATGGGGTCCTCATGACCAGGACCATGTACACAACAGAGGCACTGCGCCAGCTTAGTGACCAGACATGCTAAGGGAGGGTGGATAAAACATACCTCATTGACCTTAAGAATATATACCACAATAAATTAGAGGCATGGCATAAACAAGGTTTGCTGACATGGGATGAGAAACAGTTTCTTAAAAATGACACCCCAACAACACCTACACTATACTTTCTTCCGAAGGCTCACAAAAATGCCACTAACCCACCTGGCAGACCCATAGTGTCATCAAAGGGCAGTCTCATGGAAAAACAAGCACATATGTTGATCACTTCCTTTTTCCCTTTGTTACAAACCTCACATCATACCTGAGGGATATGACTGATTTTTTAAAGAAAATCAAAAATGTCATCTTGGGAGATAATGACTGGTTGGTCTGTTTAGATGTAGAGGCATTATACACCAGTTTCAGGAAACGAAGATGGTGTGAAGGCCTTCCAGCTTTTTCTCAAAACACGGGAGGCAGAATATTTGGAACATACACTAATGCTTATAGACATGATTACCACATGCCTTACAGAAAATGTGTTTCTATTTGAAAATGTTTTTTACAGACAATTGCAAGGGACTTCTATGGGCACCTGTTTCGCCCCAAGCTATGCCAATCTCATGGTAAGCAGGTGGGAGAAGCAGGTGCTCTGAAACGACCGCACGGAACATTGGATTTACAATGTCTCAAAATGGCTCAGATATATCGACAAAATTTTTTTCATTTGGAAAGGCACGGAAAATGATTTTAATTTGTTTATTGACTGTTTGAATTTGAACAATGTGAATCTGAAATTTACATGACAATACAGTCAGAAATGTATTGATTTCCTAGATCTTAAACTCACAATTGAAAACAAGAGGATAAGTACCAACTTGTTTAGGAAAGAAACAGCAGGAAATTCTATCCTGCATGCTGCCAGTTCTCACCCTTCCTGCTTCAGGTGGGGAATTCCGTACAGCGAATTCCTCAGTACAAAGCGAATTTGCAGTACCTCCCTATCGTATGAACATACCAAACAAGAGATGATAAACAGATTTAGGGAGAGAGGGTATTCAAAGAAATCACTACTCCAGGCAGAGAAACAAATTGAGAAACACATGAGAGATGAGATTCTAGGGAAAACCAAAACAAAACCAATACGAACTTATGAAAAACACATGAAGGAACCCATACGGTTCGTCACCAGATTCTGCAGTCAATCTCATCAAATACGCAGAATTCTGAGAATCAGATGGGATATTCTCAGACAAGATCTGATCTTGAGAAATTAAATAGGTGTGTTACCATCTGTCACGTTCAAAAGGAGCACATATCTAAGAGACTTGTTGGTACACAGTCACCTTCAGCCAAAGGAAAACAATTCTGGAGAGAACACATATGCAATGAAGAATCCCAAAACTCATTATATGCAATACTAACTTTGTGGTATACGCAATCACATGCCCTTGTGACCTCTGGTATATCAGGTCAACCTTCCCCATAAAAAAAACACATATTAGAACACTGCTTTGCTATCACAAATCGTGACCAAGGCTATAGTACTGAAAGACACTTTGCCAAAGAACACGAGGCTGACTGGACGAAAGCCACATTTTTGGGTTTAGATACAGTCACCCCTAACCCCAGAGGAGGTAACAGAACAAAAGCACTAAATAAGCGTGAATCATGCCTCATCCTCATGGCAGAAACCAAATTCCCCGATGGTCTTGATCAAGATGAGGAACTTTATTCTCACTTATAGAACTTTAATTAGCCATCTCGCCATACGGCTGGAGTACCTCTCACACCTCACCTCTATCCTTGAATAGATTTTAAAACACACTCCTTTGAATATTTATCTTCACTTATACACAGCAGATAACTGCAAACTGTAATTTGCCATGATTAAACAATTGTGTCTTGCTGGGAGGGAAAAAGGCGATATAACAAGTATAAAATGATTTTATCTTTATAATGTTTCACAGATGTCACAGGTCTTGACCCTGTTTTATTTTTATTTTCACAGATAAGTGTAGCCGTGAGCCAACATCCAACATCACGTTCGTGTTACAAATAAGCGCACTGGAGACAATGGTGGACTTCCGCACCATACTCCATAACTCACTTAAACACAAGGGTAATATACCCTTACTAACACTCCAAACAGAGTTCTACCAGGATTCTCTGGATATCCCATCAAAACCTATGACACAATCTAAGTATTATTATTAACTCACAAATACTCATTGGGGTACTAGACCCGTTATTTCATGACAATTGTAAAAACAATGACCAACTTCAGTGGCACCAAGAAACATTGAATCTTAACCATGCATACTTATCCTTATTAAAACGCAACACATAGTAATCATGGCACTAACTTCAGATCCAAAAACAAATCAGTCCATACTATGATGCAATATTTGCTCATCTGCCTAGCATGTATTTTAACCATTTATCACTATTATAATTTACATGTGCATTAACATTTGGTATTTTCTTTATGTTCATAAGTGTGTCACCTATCTGCACCTTTAAATATCACTGTTTTGGAGGCGAAGGTCATGTGACCAAGACCACAGATGTGGTCAAAACGTGTCATCCTTGTCAGCAATTCGAAGAATAAAAATTCCTGCAAAACTTGATTGAGTGGGCTCGAGTGATTTTCAATTTTGGATTCCTTTCTCTTGGAAATATATACATTTATATATATATATTTATATGTATATATATATATATATATATATATATATATATATATATATATATATATATATATATATATATATTGACCGGACGGAAACAGAGACGCCCTTCCACTCGAGTTGGGGCTTCGCTGGCGGTTGCCGCCGCCTGTATATTCCACACGAAACAGGATGCCTGGGTAGGAAATCCACAAGCCCCCTCCAACAAGTATGTAAAGTTTGCTTTATTTTAGATTGACAAGAGAACGCGTTTCGACCATGTCCGTGGTCTTGGTCACCTGATCCTTGTGCTGGTCAGAGCCCATTTATAGCTGCATGAGTGGTCAGACATACCACATGACAGTCTTAGTAAACATAAACAAAATACTCATGTTTTTTTAAAGACACATGTGTTTAAAAGAATGTTGCAACTAGAAGTCTTAGAATAAGTCCTTGTCTCACTTTGTTGCTTGTAACAGCCCCAACTATGCGGTCTGTGCCTGTCATATAATAGGTTATCTGTGCTCCCCCTCCATATTTGCAATTCCACTTCTTGTGTGCTCATAACAGCGATATGGCTATCATTGCGTAAGTGAGTCTGTCGTGGACCTAATCCAGTATGACATACTCTATCTTAATATACCAATCAATCTGGTATCGTACATCTCTTATTCTTGATGAATGTGTCACATTGGACAAGTCCTGCGACTATCCTAATGAAGACAGGAAAAGGCCTATGTGAGGTGCAAAAGAACGAACGGGACTGTGGTGAGTGAATGTCCCCTAACAGTAGTGACTATTAAGTGGGATATAGTATGGGAATGCTTTCCTGTCAATGAGGTACCTATCAAAAATAAGGTTCCTGAGTGGTAGGTCACAAATGTGGCTTAGTACTACACTTAGATGCCATAATAGGAATCGGGAAATGACCAGCCGCAACCCCAACCTGTCCATCCAGATTAAAATTGTGCTGTGACACTAACTAAGGACATAAAAATAAAATAAAACAAATTAAATTAGTGGGAAAAGCAGCCTGCTATTGAGAAATGGGGTTTAATGGCTTATATGTGTGGCAAGTGCCTCGCCCTCGTTTAATCCTTTTGGTATTTTGCAATCCAGGTCAATGATATATTTTGTTTTGAGAATCCTAAGATTTTTTTCTCTGTCTCCCCTTCGTATTTGAGGTGGAATTCTGTCAATTCCATAAAATTGGAGGCAGCTGTTATTGCTCCTATGTTTGTTGGCAAAATGCCGGGCCACCAGATAATTATAGTTGCGATTAGTTATAGCGCTAAGGTGCTGCAGTATGCTCAATTTCAGTGGGAGTTTTGTGCTGCCTATGTACCAGAGACCACAAGGGCACTTCAATACATAGACAGCAAAGTCACTGTTACAATTAATGATTTGTGTGATCTTTTTGTTTTTGCCTGCGCCTGTTAGATAGTCTTTACAGTTCTTGCCATTGCGACAGGCTTTGCATGTTCCACATGTGGTGAAGCCATTCGATTCCTTTAACTACTGCGTGGCTGTGGTATCCTGGAAATAACTATGTACTGGATAATCCCTTAAGGACTTTGCTCATTTGTCCGTTATTTGTGGATTGCCACCTACATGTTTACCTATCATAGGATCAGCCACTAGGAGGTTCCAATGTGCCCTCATTGCTTTTTTCAGTGCCCATGCCCCTCTACTAAAGGTGGTTATCATTCTAGGTACTTCCCTTCCTTCTTGGGAGTGTTATCGAACTCTGCTAGTAGATGAATTAAATAATAGATCAGACAAAACAGACATAAGCTAAGATGCACCACAAATTCATAAACAGTGTCACTTTGTTTGTATTCAAATTAATTTCAGAGGACAAGGTAATCCTTAATTTCAGTTTCTTTATTCCAAATTCATTGGACAATGCAAAGCGATACAGCCGACGCGTTTCGTCCTAACACAGGACTTCTTCAGGGCTGTTTAGAAAAAATAACATAGATACAATACAATTACACACAAATCATATGTTTAAAAAATATCCTACAATGGATATTGGTCTAACAAACTCAAGCTTACATACTGACAGACATATTTACATAAATACTATTAAGTAGAAAATGGTCATTTAAAAAGTCAATACAAACATAACGAAAAATGTCATGTTATATCTCATTTCCATATTTTCTCAATACCCCCCACATTAAGAACACAGCTAAACAAATCTGCAATATGTATATAAGGTACTTTCTATTTGAAGTTCTCCTATATATATGTGTAGAGACACTTGATAAGGAAAAAGAGGAAAGGGAGAGGTGAGAGTCGGTGGACACAGAGAGAGGGGAATCTGGAAAGTCATACTGCCATTCACTAGGTTTATTCGAATTAGATCATGATTATCTGCATATAAAAGTGAGAAATTCCTATGTATAAGGTTTATGTGTATAGATAACGTTGGTCAGAACTGGGCATGCTCCATAATGAATATTTAATGTACCTACCAAGAATAGGCAGGTAAGTTGCTTCAGACTTGATTAGTTTGAGACTGTCCAATATAGGCTGAGAATCTTCTGTCCAGAATTGTTTATATATGAACCATATATTTAATCTGCAATATGAGATAGATGGTCTTTTTATTAGAACAAAAATATTTGTAAAATAAATTGAATCTAATAAAAAACGTAATTGGGCACAACCTCCATAATAAAAAGTTGTTTATATATAACCCAATGGAATCTATTTGGTAGGGCATTTAGATGTTGAACTATAAGCTATAAACCCATGTAAGGTCCATGTGATACGTACCTACATATGGAAAAAGGAGGTTCAGAAACATATTCGTTGTAATGTCACTTTCGGGGATTGTTTCTCCTTGTCTGCATCTACTGGGTTAGACTGAAGAGCCGTGGTCCACTCACAAATACGGAGGGAGCCCTAGTACCGATCTAAGGGAAGGGAGGTAAACATAATAAGGTGTGAGCATATGGAGTAATTTGGGTCCTGACCCTACTATAGAAGTTACAAAAATGAAAGAAAATTTCTTTATATCTAAAAGTCAGGGACAGGAACCAATCCATCCAACATTCCCCCATTGTACAGTCTATATATTCGTATTGCACCTCTTCTTATTACTAAAGGAACTAGGAATAAACTACAGTAAGGGGCAATCAGAATCCCTAATATGATCCGTTGCGTGCTGGACTTGGTTGGGCATATGCGCCCTTTTCACGTTATACGTCCCTCTAGGTATTAAGTGCATACCCATTCTATCATCATATTGTAAACACAGATCCTAAGGTCAAAACTAAAGAGAAAAAATATTTTCTAATTCTGGGTCATATTTACGTCATGCACGCCTCTTCGAGCCATGAGCACGGTTAGAAGCCAAGAGAAAGTGCCACCTCTAAATTACCGATCTCACTGTTTCATAGACAAAGCCTACTCAACTATTCTAATACTTCCGAAATGGCTAGTCTAACATGCGCTTACCATAATCTGTTAGTCATGAAAGGCGGGCCACAGGAAAATCCACTGCAACAGGAAGCGGTCCCTCGATCAGGAATCCCATATGTCGAAGAACCACTCGCGTTATATGTTTTGAATGGCCCGGCAAAGTCAAAACACCTGTGTTAGGTTATGGAGCAACACCCCTTCCAGATCACATGATTTATAGCATGAACGAAGTGGCCATCTTTGAGTGGTGGGTCAACACCCATTTGGATTAATGGATAACCAATTAGAGTTTAAAAACGATATATGTTAGACATTAAAACCTTACTTAATCTAGGATTAATATTTATTAAGTAGTGCCAGAAGTGTTAGTAATCAAGCGGCGGGAGAAAGACTTCCTATCTCCAAGTTGTAGTCTAAACGAAGTATCGGCTTCGAAAGCCCCTGTAGGTCATGTGACAACCGGCACGGATTATGCGGCCATCTTGGAATGTACGAAATCCCTAACCCGGAGTTAGGATCCACCAGGTTGTATCTGATGAGAGAGCCGATCATCTGCGCGACAACTGCAAATAATTGCAAGCGCAGTGCACGGACTACGACTAGGTGATTCAATATTTTGAATGAATATTGAAGCCAAACTTAGACGCTAAGAGTATTAGACCTAAAGCCTGAATCAGCACAGGATATGACGGTCTCCCTGTAGAGTACTTATGAGCTATTTAGAATCTTTACCTAGGATTATTTGTTAGGTTAGAAATGCGAGTCTGCATACGAAGAATTATTTTGAACATAGAGGAAAAGTAGTCAAAGCGTGATAATCCAGGCGCATGTAGTGGTGAATTTCAATATGTGGCAGCCATCTTAGCATGGACTTATATCAATGATCCTATAGGTAAACTCAAATGTGCCAAATTTTAAAGGCAACATAATAATCTTAGTCACATGACCTATATTCTCTCTTTCTTCAATATATCGTTTGAAAATCCAGACGCATGTAGTGGTGAATTTCAATATGTGGTAGCCATCTTAGCATGGACTTATATCAATGATCCTATAGGTAAAGTCAAATGTGCCAAATTTTAAAGGAAACATAATAATCTTAGTCACATGACCTATATTCTCTCTTTCTTCAATATGTCGTTTGAATAGATCATTTGTACACAAACTCTATCGTAACGGATATCCCTAGTGAACTGGCAGTATAATGACGGGTGCTCCATATAGTTTCAGTACTTAAAATCATATACAGAGCGGATTTTATAAAGAGTCTTAGGAAAAGATTTGAAGCGACAGTAAGGACTAAGGACAGCAGAATTACATGATTTACTACATATGTTGTGTTTCCAATGATTAATATACGTCCTACCGAAGTAGGGGCAGACTTTCATGAATGAAGACATATGTCATGTTACCAGTGATTAGTATCAGGCATATCCTAGTTATGGCAGGTTTTTATAAAAAATAATGCATCTCATTGTCACTATTATGTCCCATCTCAACACTTCGTAGTCTACATATCCATTCTGCTTCCTTCTTTCTGAGTGCGAGTTCTCTATTTCCACCCCTAGGGTGTGCTGGGACCTGATCTATACCCATGAACCGGAGATTGTCTGTCCTTGAATGTTTTTCCTGCATATGGAAAGTCAGCGGGTACCTCATATCCCCATTACGAACAGCCCGGACATGTTCCTGGATTCTCAACTTCAGGGGCCTTTTTGTACTGCCCACGTATATTTTATTGCATGGGCAGCATATTATGTACACTATGTAAGTTGAATTACAATTGATGAGATATTCAATTGTGTGTTTGCGTCTGGTGTTGAAACTAAAGATTTTGGTCTTATTCATCCCTAGATTACAAACATTACATTTGTTACATGTAAAGAAACCTACAGTTTTTGTAGTGAGCCAGGTTTGTTTCTTGGTTGTAGTGACATAGCTGGGACAGAGCATATCTCGAAGGTTTTGTCCCCTTCTGTATGTCACCATAGGCTTTTTGTCCAAATACTCATTAAGGCCCGGTACGTCAGTGAGTAAATGCCAGTGCTTTCTGAGGGTGTTATACACCCTACTACTCTGTTCATTAAATTGGGTGTTAAATGAAATGTAACTCTTATTGGGCACTTTCTTGTTCTTATTGACTAACATAGTTGTTCTATTGATCTTTTTTACTTTGTTTTGTGCTTCACTGAGGATGTCTTTGGGATATCCTCTTTCCAAGAACAGTCTTTCTGTCTCTCTTATGTTGGAAATGAAATCCTCTTCCATGCTGCAATTCCGGCGCATGCGGATCATTTCCCCATAGGGGATATTATTGATCACATGTTGTGGATGAGAACTTCTATAATGAAGTGTGCTGTTGCAGGCCGTTGTCTTTCTATGTGTCCGGCTATGGACATGATTGTTTTGGATAAAGAAGGTGATATCCAAGAAGTCAATTTCCTTAGGGCTATGGTTAATGGTAAATTTGACATTAAAAGGATTGTCATTGAGATAGTCATAGTATGACATTAAGTCCTCTACCTGTCCATCCCAAATTATGATGACGTCATCAATATATCTGCCCCAGAATATTACATGGTGCATCCATGATGACGCATGTTTGCCCCAGGCATGCCCCCGCTCGAACCAGCCCATGAAGAGCCCGGCGTAGGCAGGAGCAAACCTGGAACCCATAGCAGTGCCCTGGATTTGATGGTACCAGTCGGAATCATGGAGGAAGTAGTTCTTAGACAAAATAATGTCAGTCATTTCTAATAACATCTCATTATGTTGGTAGTGGTCCGCTGTTCTCTGTCCCAAGAAGGACTGTAAAGCTATGATCCCAAACTCTTTTTTGATACAGGTATATAAGCTTGTCACATCCAAGGTGACAAAAATTAGAGTGTCTGACCAAGTGAAGCCCTCAAATTTACCCAAGATGTCTTTTGTATCTTTTATGTATGCTGGTAAATTTTGTACCAACGGTTGGATATATTTGTCCACATACTCCGATAGTTTTTCTGTTGGTGAATTCACCCCTGAGATAATTGGGCGGCCAGGTGGAAAAGGGCCGCCCTTGTGTATTTTGGGTAGTATATAGATGCAAGGAAAGGAAGGTGTTGTGACTTTTAAGTATCTAAATTCGTCCTCACTAATCAAACCATCCTCCCGCCATTTCAATAGTCTTGTGTTGATGTGATCTCCCAGTGTCTTCATGGGGTTAGTTGTGATTTTTCTATAGCAATTACTGTCCATGAGTTGTCGTTCTATTTCCTGCATGTAGCAATCTTTTTCCATCAGAACCACATTCCCCCCTTTATCCGCTTCGCGAATAACGATTGTGTTATCAATTCTCAGATCTTTAAGAGCCGCCTTTTCCCCTGATGTCAAGTTATGGGCTCGTGTATTCGCGCGGATTGGATTATCTGATAATTTGTAAAAACCTTGTGTAACTCTTTCAAAGAATGTGTCTATGTTGGGATGGGTGCCAATAGGAACAAACTTAGATTTTAGTTTCAAACCGCTATCAATACTTGTATCCTCAACAACATTGAGTTCATCACATACTGAATCCATCCCAATTGAAGTTTCCAACTCGATGGACATCATTGTTTGAATAGTTTTTATTTCTTGTACAGTATACGTGGTTAATGTCATTTCATTAGACGATTGGTTACAAGTAGGTGGGTTGCGTATGAAGTGGTCTTTAAGTTTAAGCAATCTAACAAACTTGAAAAGGTCCACAAAAATATCAACATCCCCACCCAATTGGTTGGGGCAAAATCCCAGACCTTTGTTTAGGACAGATATCTCATTTCCAGACAATTCTCTATTTGAAAGGTTTACAATTAGTGTTTTCTGTATCCCCTCCTCGTTGTTTCCCATTACTTCCCTGTTTTCTTGGATCTCGTGATTCTGCCCCCTGGTTCTAGTCTCGATTTCTTGTTGTCGTTTTTGTTTGGATTTCTGCCATTTCCTCCCTCCCCTTCTTGTCTTTGATCTCTTGGTGTCGTTTTTGCACTTAGTTTTAGTCTCTCCATCTGGGATGGGATGGTGGCTAGCTGCGTGCAATACGGTATTCCCAGCTATATCCAAGAACTCACAGTAGTTTGAACTGATTTTATGGGAAAATTTAAGATTTAAATTATTCACCCCCAACTCCTGGATAAATTATTTGGCCTGGGATTCCGGTCCATCCCAAATCAGAAACAAATCGTCGATACATCTGATCCATATAGGTATATGGTCAGTATATTGCTCAAATTGTTCAGTCCAGACAATTTGTTCCTCCCACCAGCCTAGGAACAAGTTCACTAGGCCGGGGGCGAAACATTTGCCCATCGCGGTACCAGACCACTGTCGGTCGACAGATTTTTCAAAGAGAAAATAATTCTGCTGCAAACAAAAAAGCATCATTTCTTCCAACATTTAACGTAATGTTGCCAATAACTCATGTGTCGGCTTTTAGGGAAATAAATGCATGATGCTACCCCCACTGTTCGCTCAATGCATGTATAGAGAGAACAGACATCTAACGCTTTCATGTACTAACCATCTTCCCACTGGATATCATGTCTTCTACATAAGAAGTCTGAGCTGTCTTTACAGTATGATCTTATATTCAAGACATATTTTAAGAGAAATACAACAAGGAAAATAGAGGTATTCTCTAATTGTCCCCCATTCGAGGAGACTATTGGGCGCCCTGGTGGATTAGTGGCGTCTTTATGTATTTTCGGCAGAAAACGCAAACATGACATCCGTGGATTTTCATTTCTCAAAAAATTATATTCATCAATGTCCAACAATCTTTTACGGTGCCAACTTTCAAAATAACCATGATATTCCTTTATTGTTCGTTTATACGTTTCCCAATTAATCTATTCATAACATGCCTCTTTCGATAGCTGTCTCATTGCCTCAGCTCTGTAACTGGTTAAGTCCATGATGACAACATTGCCCTCCTTGTCGGAGGGCTTGATAACAATGCTTGAGTCTTTCTCCAAACCATTGATTACTCTTCTTTGGCTTTTAGATAGGTTGTCCCGTTTGGTCCTGGCAGTATTCGTACGCATCTTCATCAATTCAGCTAATACTGCTGAGCTATATGCCTCAATGTTATCACAAGGGACATTCAGATTAAACCTCGATTTTATCTTCAATCCACTGTGGCTGGCTTGACTAGTGGCGACACCACATGATTCCAACACAAAGTGGATGTCTTCTCCTTGGCTTCGTTGATTATCAGTTTCTAGGTCATACATATCCCTTAGCAAATCCATGTCTTGCACTTCCAAATCTATATGGCCCGAGATGTCATCTGGTCCACTTATTGGTTTCTTAGATTCAATTGTCATTTTGAACAATTTCATTAGTTTCAGCTTCCGGATAAATAGAAACAGATCAATTTGAGTGTCAGTGTAATTCAAGTCCCTTATAGGACAAAAGGACAAACCCAACTGTAATAGGGATATTTATTCTGCCTAATGTTCTTGATGATAATAAATTGATGACCGATTTATTTTGCGTTTGGTCTTCCATTTCATGTGTGGTGTGTTTGGTTCTTCCTCCTCTCCTGTCAGTTATTCTGAGTCTTTTTTTGTCCCTTGTCCCTTGTCCTCTTCCTCTTTTTTGACCCTTGCCTCTTCCCCTGCCTCTTGTTGGGGGTTTGACCGATTGATTTTGTTCCTTCTTCTGTTTCAAAATCTGAAATTCGTGAAGGAATGTCAGCGGGCGTGCCCCTAATGGGACACCCATATTGTGGTCTTCCGAATCTGCGCTAAGAACTGAACTTGATCCAGTCGACAGTGCTTATTAGGTAGGTCATTCTCCCTCCGCACAGCACTGCCTGTGCGTCCTGTCCCTGCCCCAGCTGCCGCTGCTGTGGTAAGATCTGTACCCCCATGATCTGTGCCCCGTTTTTCATTCTGTGCCCCCGTGATCTGTGCCCCATTTTTCTTTCTGTGTCCCCGTGATCTGTGCCCCGTTTTTCTTTCTGTGCCCCTGTGATCTGTGCCTCATTTTCCTTTCTGTGCCCCCGTGATCTGTGCCCCATTTTTCTTTCTGGGCCCCCGTGATCTGTGCCCTGTTTTTCTTTCTGTGCCCCGTGATCTGTGCCCCATATTTCTTTCTGTACCCCCGTGATTCTGTGCCCTTGCCCCTGTGCCGTCCACCGCTCCTGTTCCCACTGCTGCACCCCCGGCGGCCCCGCCCACCTGACTGTCCATTCGCTGCCCCTCCCTCTCGCCTCCCGCCTCCCAGCTGCTCCTCCCTCCCTCCTCCCCATATATGGCAGCCGCTGCGCGGTGAAGTGAGCGACCCTTGACCTTGTTAGGTAGGTCGCTCCCCCTCCGCACAGCACTGCCTGTGCGTCCTGTCCCTGCCCCAGCTGCCGCTGCTGTGGTAACTTCTGTGCCCCCGTGATCTGTGCCCCGTTTTTCCTTCTGTGCCCCCGTGATCTGTGCCCCGTTTTTCTTTCTGTGCCCCCGTGATCTGTGCCCCGTTTCCCTTTCTGTGCCCTGTGATCTGTGCCCCGTTTTTCTTTCTGTGCCCCCATGATCTGTGCCCTGTTTTTCTTTCTGTGCCCTGTGATCTGTGCTCCATATTTCTTTCTGTACCCCCGTGATTCTGTGCCCTTGCCCCTGTGCCATCCACCGCTCCTGTTCCCGCTGCTGCACCCACTGCGGCCCCGCCCACCTGACTGTCCATCCGCTGCCCCTACCTCCCGCCTCCCAGCTGCTCCTCCCTCCCTCCTCCCCATAGATGGCAGCTGCTGCGCTGTGAAGTGAGCGACCCTTGACCTTGTTAGGTAGGTCACTCCCCCTCCGCACAGCACCGCCTGTGCGTCCTGTCCCTGCCCCAGCTGCCGCTGCTGAGGTAAGTTCTGTGCCCCCGTGATCTGTGCCCCGTTTTTCCTTCTGTGATCCCGTGATCTGTGCCCCATTTTTCTTTCTGTGCCCCCGTGATCTGTGCCCCATTTTTCTTTCTGTGCCCCCGTGATCTGTGCCCCGTTTTTCTTTCTGTGCCCCCGTGATCTGTGCCCCGTTTTTCTTTCTGTGCCCCCGTGATCTGTGCCCTGTTTTTCTTTCTGTACCCCCGTGATTCTGTGCCCTTGCCCTCATGCTGTCCACCGCTCCCATTCCTGCCGCTGCACCCCCTGCGGCCCATCCCCTGACTGTCCATTCACTGCCCCTACCTCCTGCCTCCCGCCTCCCAGCTGCTCTTCCCTCCCTCCTCCCCATATATGGCGGCCGCTGCACGGTGAGGTGAGCAACCCTTGACCTTGTTAGGTAGGTCTCTCCCCTCAACACAGCACCACCTGTGCATCCTGTCCCTGCCCCAGCTGCCGCTGCTGGGGTAAGTTCTGTGCCCCCGTGATCTGTGCCCCATTTTTCCTTCTGTGCGCTGGTTTTTTTTCTGTGCCCCCGTGATCTGTGCCCCGTGTTTCTTTCTGTGCCCCCATGATCTGTGCCCTGGTTTTCTTTCTGTGCCCCCGTGATCTGTGCCATGTTTTTCTTTCTGTGCCCCGTGATCTGTGTCCCATTTTTCTTTCTGTGCCCCCGTGATCTGTGTCCCGCTTTTCTTTCTGTACCCCCGTGATTCTGTGCCCTTGCCCCGTGCCGTCCACCGCTCCCGATCCCGCTGCTGTACCCCCTTCGGCCCCACCCCCCTTACTGTCCATTCGCTGCCCCTACCTCCCGCCTCCCAGCTGCTCCTCCCTCCCTTCTCCCCGTATATGGCGGCGGCTGTGCGGCCGCGCCTCTGGAGCACCAAAGGCACTCCTTAGACAAGCCCGTCTGCGCCCGTCCGCGCCTGGACCGCGCCCAGTGCCAGGACCTCTGGCCCCTGCGAACGCCACGATCCCCGCCTCTGCTACGACTCCAGCATCCTCCAGGCACTCAACGCCGGACGATCACACACCTGCTGCCTGGCATTCCCAAAGCACACCCAAGGACCCTTCTCCTGCCGGAACTGCAGCTTCACCAGCATCCGGCCTGCCAATCTACCTACCAAAGAACCCAACCACCTCAGATGCATCCTTCTCAACACCTGCTCCGCCGTGGAACTCTGGGACCTACTGGACTCCAACACCCCAGACATCGCCTTCCTGACGGAGACCTGGCTGAACCCCTCCTCGGCACCCGACATTGCCATAGCCATCCCGGAAGGCTTTAAAATCAGCCGCAGGGACTGCACCAATGGAGTAGGAGGAGGAATCGCCATCGTCCACAGGAACTCTCTCATAGTCTCAACCAACATAGACGACACCCTCAACATTGCCGAACACCTGCACTTCCAGATCCACACCGATCCCAACACCAACCCTCAGAGGAACCCTCATCTACAGACCCCCCCCGGACCACGAGCACAGTTCAGCAACTCCATCACACATGCCCTCGCCTCCATGGACTACATCCTCCTCGGGGACCTGAACTTCAACCTCGAGAACAACAATGACACCAATTCCTCCACCCTGATCGAAAACCTCGCCAACCTCAGACTCAGACAACTCGTCACTACACCCACCCACTCTGCCGGCCACAGGCTTGACCCCATCTTCACCGCAAGCTCCCACGTCTCCTTCAACCACACCGCCGAGCTCCACTGGACCGATCACCACTGCATCCACTTCACCTTACGGAAACCCACCACGCACCACCGCACCCAACAGATGCCGCTCCGCTGCTGGAGCAAAGTCACCAAAGACCAGTTTTCCACCTCCCTTGCCCTGAACCCACCCACAGATCCAACCAACCCCGACACCGCCGCTCGCAACCTCAAACAGTGCATCAACGACTGCGCCAACACCCTCGCCCCCCTCAAGAAGCCCTCCAACACCCACACTAGCAAGAAAGCCAGCTGGTTCACCGAAGACCTCCAGGCCTCCAAGCAAACCTGCCAAAAACTCGAAAAACCTGGATCCGTGAACGAAAACCGGAAAGCTACACCGCTCACAAGAACGCCACCCGCAGACACCACCACCTCATCAGATCCGCCAAAAGGACCTCCTTCAAAGACCGCCTAGACAACAACGCACACAACAGCAAAGAGCTCTTCAACATCATGAAGGAACTCTCCAACCCCAGCTCCAACACCAACGACTTCCCATCATCACAAGACCTGTGCGACTCGCTGGCTACCTTCTTCCATAGCAAGATCGCAGACATCCACGACAGCTTCAATGCCGTTACCACCCCGGCAACCACTGAGACCCCTGCTCCCACGACCACCACCTGCACCAACCGCCCGATCTCCTGGACCAACATCAACCACGACGACACCATCAAGATCTTGAACACCGTCCACTCCGGATCCCCGAAAGACCCCTGCCCACACAACATCTTCAACAAAGCCAGCAGCACCATCGCACCCCATCTCCAGAAAACCATCAACATCTCCTTCGAGACAGGGACCTTCCTGGAGAGCTAGAAGCATGCAGAGATCAACACCTTACTCAAGAAACCCAAGGCGGACCCCAAGAACCACAAGAACTTCCGACCCATCTCTCTGCTCCCGTTCCCGGCGAAGATCATCAAAAAGGCCGTCAACAAACAACTGACAAGCTTCCTCGAGGAGAGCAGCATCCTAGACCCGTCCCAGTCCGGGTTCCACAGCAACCACAGCACCGAAACTGCCCTCATCGCTGCCACCGTTGACATCAGGTCCCTGCTAGACAACGGAGAAACCGCTGCCCTCATCCACCTGGAACTGTCAGCCGCCTAAGACACGGTCTGCCACCGCACACTACGAACATGCCTCTACGACACCGGAATCCAAGAGAAAGCCATGGACTGGACCTCCTCCTTCCTCTCCGGCAGACCACAGAGCGTCCACCTCACCCCCCTTCCACTCCGAAGCCACCGAGATCATCTGCGGCGTACCCCAAGGCTGATCCCTCAGCCCAACGTTGTTCAACGTCTACATGGCACCACTCGCCCACATCGCATGACGGCACGACCTCAAGATCATCTCCTACGCCGACCACACCCAGCTGATCTTCTCCCTCACCAAGGACTCCCACACCACCAAACCCAACCTCCACGAAGGAATGAAGGCCGTTGCCGACTGGATGAGGAACAGCCTACTGAAGCTGAACTTGGACAGGACGGAGGTCCTCATCCTCGGATCCACCCCCTCGGCCTGGGACGACTCCTGGTGGCTGACTGCACTAGGAACACCCCCAACACCCACCGACCACACACGCAACCTAGGGGTCATCCTCGACTCTACCCTCTCCATGACGAAGCAGGTCCACGCCGTCTCCTCCTCCTGCTTCAACACCCTCCGCATGCTTTGCAGAATCTTCAAGTAGCTCCCCACCGAAACAAGAAGGACGGTCACCCAGGCCCTCGTCAGCAGTAGAGTGGACTACGGAAACGCACTCTACCCAGGAGCCCCGGCGAAAATCCTGAAACAGCTTCAACGCATCCAGAATGCCTCCGCACGCCTGATCCTCGACATCCCTCACCGCAGCCACATCACACCCCACAAGAGGATATCCTTCAAACTCCTCACCCACGCACACAAGGCACTCCGCAACACCGGACCAATGTACCTCAACAGCCGACTCAACCTCTACACCCCCACCCACCAGCTCCACTCCGCAGACCGTGCCCTCGCCACCGTCCCCCGCATCTAAAGAGTGACCGCCGGTGGTAGATCATTCTCCCACCTCGCCGCCAAGACATGGAACACCCTCCCCATCTGCCTGCGGCAGACCGAAGACCTTCTGACCTTCAGAAGACTTCTAAAGACCTGGCTCTTCGAACAATAGCAGCTTCCCCCCTAACCCCACTAGCGCCTTGTTACCCTCACAGGTATGTAGTGCGCTTTACAAATGCCATGATTGATTGATTGATTCTCTTTTTCGATTACTGTAGGAGGCCCTGAAATTTCTCTGAGCCCAATCAAAATGTTTGGCATATGTCAAAATTTGCCTTTCAGCGTAGTCCCTTTTCTCTCTTAGAAACTTCCGCTGTTTTTTTTTATTTTAATTGTGTCCTCATATTCCTTGAGTTTGTTGGGTAATCATTAAAAAAATTCCACTACTGATTTGTCTGTTTTGATTTTATCCATCTCTGCTCCTAGGGCTGCCAATTCCTTTCTGGTGGAACCAAGGTCAATCTGTGCGTATTAATCAGCATTTCTAACATGCCCTTGCATGTTTTGGCCATAAATTCTGCCCATTCTGTCAGCAAATCCTGATTGGGATTCTCATAAGTTGGCACAATGGATATCCTAAGACCTCGAGGCACACGGCCAACCTCCACATGATTTGTCAGTGAAGCAATTTCCCACCATTTGTTTATTTCGCGTTTACTTAATTTCTCCAGTAGAAATAACTTTTGTTTAATTGAAGGCTCAATTCCAGTTGCCACTGTGCTTCCAGATGGTCCACTGTTACTTATATCTTGATCCTCATTGAACTAATGACATGGTGACTGCTTTTCTCTCACTTTCCCATTCTGACATACTTTAACAGCCTTCTGACACACACGGTTCCAATGGAGACTGCAACAGTTGTGCCTGTTCCCAATCGTGGTTTTCATGCAGGTTGGGCAAAAGCAGGGACACCCATATGGACAGGGGGAATACAAGCGGCAAGTGATCCCAGTCCTCCGACACAGAACCCCAGTCTCCACATATACCCCTACCAACTCGGGCATCCGCTTACCCTATTTTTGCTCCTCGCATTCAATCTGTTACGGGAACAGTGGGAACCACGGCACATTCAAAGACTCACCAGAGATGCTGCACTTCGCAGTTCCCTGCCTCCGGCGTCGGTGCCAGCCAGCGGCAGCAGCAGCCGCTCAAAAGAAGTAGGAGTCCTCGTGTTTTGCTTCAAATAGCAAAGAAACAAGATGCGGCACACCAGAAGACAGCACAATAGTTTATTGTGCACCCAGTCAAAGACGATGCGTTTCAGCATTTAGATTTTGTGAAGTGATTTCCTGTACATCGATTTCTTTTAGAAATAGACCCAATGGTTCATAAACATAGAAAAAATCATTTTGAGGCTAAGCTGTACATGTTGTTAATTCATGTGGGAGGTCGCACCACCGCTTACATCAGTTGAAGGTCTGTGTGGCTGCAAAACTGCATTGCAGCCTTCATCCAGCATGAGGAACTGTACAAATTAGAGGCAGATTTTCACTGGAGGGCAGAGAAATATTAAAGTTGAAAATGGGAAGTATAACCATCGTTGGAATGACGGACCCCACCGAAGGGGAGTAATTGGAACTACCGCTACCAGCATGCCATTCACTGGAGAAGGCATGCTGGGTGAAAATAAGTGGCAGTCCGATTCTGGAATTCCAAAAGACCCACCCTATGATTAAGATGCCGGAGGCATCGAAACGCGTCAGGGTTACTAATTTACCAGGCTGCAAATGCTGTCCCCTGTGAAATAAAAGTTTAGATGAACTGTTCCTTGTGGAGTGCGTCTTTAAAGCTTGTAAAGTATATATATATATATATATATATATATATATATATATATATATATATATATATATATATATATATATATATATATATGTGTGTATATATGTGTGTATATATGTGTGTATATATGTATATATGCATATATACACTAAAAAAACATAGGTTTCAGGGGCGTTATAGTTAGCTGGACATTTTCCTCGTACAAAACCCTAGAAATTCACCCGTTATAGTTAGTTCAGTGATGTCATGAGTGATGTCATTTGAGATGTCATCAGTGATGTCATCAGTGATGTCACTGACCATGTCATGAGTGATGTAATATGTGACGTCATCAGCAGTGCATTGCAGGGGCGCGAGTTATAGTTAGCTGAACTAAATATAACGGGTGAATTTCTAGGGTTTTGTACGAGGGAAATGTCCAGCTTACTATAACGCCCCTGAAACCTATGGTTTTTTTAGTGAATTTCTAAGGTTTTTTAAATGCCAATTCCTAACTATAACGTGCATGAAACCTATGGTTTTTTCAGTGAATTTCAAAGGTTTTTTAAATTCCAATTCCTAACTATAACGTGCATGAAACCTATGTTTTTTCAGTGAATTTCAAAGGTTTTTTAAATGCTAATTCCTATCTATAACTTATCTCTAAAGCTATAATGTTTAATGATTTTCATTGGATTTCTAAATTTTTGTATTTCAGTGTATCAATTCCTTTAATTATGTTTTTTTTAAATACTTTTTTATCACCATTTTTTTACTTATTTTTTCAATTAGAAAAAATATTATTTGTTTTTATTGGGTTTTTAAAAAAAAAATTGTAAATTTTTTTTTTTTTTTTTTTTATATTTTGTTAAATATTTTTTAAACTGTATTTTCAAAACTTTATTTTTTATTTTTTTCTCAATTTTGGGGGGAATTCGCGCACCCTAAGCGCACCATTCTCGATCCCTGCGCGAAAGCATCCGCGTACGGTAAGCGTTGGGTACGTGTTTGGTCTGTGATTGCAATGCGACCAGTACGCAACTCCAAGCCTATACGTGACACGTACGATTCATGTTACGCGACGCTTGCGCACTTCCGTGACACGTCATGTGCGTGTATGACGCGGTGGGTGCGCGAATCCCGCTAAATATTTTACATTTAAAAATACATATATATATATGTATTTCATGTGAATATTAATTGAAGACAAACTCTAAACTACTCATAAAAGTAATATATTTATACTTGTAATCCTATATTTCTTTTAAATTCAATTCCACAGATGCGCGCTGGGTGCGTGCTGCCTATGCGCACGGTGCGCGGATCCCATGTGACATGAAAAAAAGAGATTTGATTGGTTCATTACACTTCCTGTTCTAACTATTGAAAGACCCCACCCATTTCAATCATTCTTCTTAGACCTTCTTTGGAGGAGCATCTCTCTGCTGAGAAGAACTTTTTTTGGCTAAGATTACACTTAGTTCAAACTTTTTTGCAAAACAATGGCTTCAGGGTAGGAGGGATCTCCAGCATCTCAACATTCTTCTGGAGATGAATTTCTGGTTGAAGCACCACGCCCGGAAAGATATTCATCTATCGTCTGGAAATTTTTTACTTTTCCAGAGAGGCAATCGAAGACCAATGCCACCAAAGTGACATGCAAGATATGTCAAAGAGTGCTCTCCCGTGGCGATCCAGCAAAGAAGTACTCATGTGGTACAGCGAACATGAAAAAACATCTCAAAACCATGCATCCATTAAACCTGGCACGTGAAGAGTACCGAAGAATGAGAGTTCTTCCTGGACCTTCACAGACATCAGAGCCAAGTACTTCTCACGTGCATCCATCGGACCCACACCTGGACATCCGTCTTCAGTTTGCCACACTGAAAGTACTCTGCTTGAAGTGTAATGCAGTGCTATGCTACGGAGAGCAATTTATTGACTTAATTTGCAGGATGCAAGAAAGCCATCATTGTTAGTTTTTTTTTTTCCTGAAGTTCATTGTTTTGTTCCTCCAGTTCTGTTTTTTCCTTTCTTTTTCAAGAAAAACCAAAAAAAATTAAAAATTGTTCAAAAACCAAAAAAATATATAAAAGAAAAAAGAAGAAAAAAAAAAGTTCTTGTAAGAACTAACTTTCCTGGTTTAAAAAAAGAGCTATATTCGTCTGCAGGTGTGTGAAAGTTTAGATGAATGTATATGTAGTATGTAATTGACTGAATGAATGCATTAATAGCATATGGTAAATGTATAAGTGCTATGAGGAAGTGCTGCAGCATCACACAGTAACCTCTTTAACTGCAGTGTGCTGTAGTACTTCCGAAGCACAGGGATGCAACATATGTACATAAATATGTTGCAAATCTATGCTTCTCTCTGCACGGCTGCATAAATTGCAACCATGTGGTGACACAGGCACCCATGCACCATAGTGCAAGGATATCTGTGTCATGTGCTGTTTGTTTTTGTGCGAAAGACACACCTTCCTGCTCAAAAACAATCAGAAAATGCATTTTTCTCGTTCAATGTAGGCTGAACATTTTAGCATGCATTGAAGATTTAAAAATGAGGAGAAAAGAAAACAATTCTCCTTGTTGTGCTTTCGTACACCAATTAGAGAATGGTGCAGCATTCACACACATATTGAGATTTATGATTTCTGATAAATCTGGAGATGTGTCTTGTTCTATGAGTATTCAGTGCAATCATGCACAACAACACTTATAGAACAATCTTTCAACGCAAAGTGGTGTGTATGATGAGGTTGTATTTACATGGAGTAGCAATAACTATGTTACAAAAAGTGACATATTTCTGTTTTAAAATTGCTTCCAAATGATAGAAGGTAAGCACAGAGTTTGGTCTGCAAAGTTGCTCAAACAAGAATGATTGAAATGATTCCGTTCCTTCAATAGGTACAATGAGAAATATTATGAACCACTCAAATCTGTTTTTTTGGAGGTCACATAATATCCGATAACAGAGAGATTTCAAAACTACATTGGTGTAAACAGAGTGTTTTTAAAAACGTGTTCAATCTTTGTAGGTTCTTGCAGATCTGCCCATTCTGCATATTAATACTTAGTTAAACTTACCTTCACTGTAATAGAAATTAAAAATGGTATACATTTTTTTCAGATTTTTTTTTGCACTGTAAATTGATGTAAACTGCTTATTTTAGAATTAGGATCTGTAAAGAAAAGAAGAAATAGTTATAACATGTAATAATACATTTTTTACAACACAGCATAATTTCAACAAAGCAATTTGTTTGCCTTTTTGCTGTTCTCAGAATATATTGAATTTCACTAGAAATAGTGATTTCAATCGTACTCGTCACTTAAAGGCGGGCAAAATAAAAGCCATCAAAAAGATTGTTTAAAAAAAAACAACATGCTATTCTCAGTAAAATACCACAAGATACAAATCACACATATATGAAATGCTTATGGCTAACAACATTTTATAAGTTTAACTTATAAAAACTGTAAATGTTGTCGCTTAAAAATATTCACTGAGTCAATGAGCACAAAAAAGTCCATAATTCAAACATATACCTTTCCTTGAGGCCAAATGGTATTTTTGCACTCCTTTTTATGTAAATTTTCCAATGGTAGTCCTATTAAATTATAATAATAAATTCCTCAGAGAATGAATTATCTTCCTAAAACTTTGACTTTAAAAATATTAGGTAGGAATTAGGTAATTCCCTAGGCAAACATTGTTTGAAAACCAACTGGGAATCATTACAATGTGTCCAGCCTTTGTCACATTTTAGATAGGCAGTGTAATGTCCAGATATGGTGGAAGGACCATTATGGAAAATTATTGCAATTGCTACAAAAGTTCTTCCTGATATTGATAGTTGTGTTGCTACAAACTGCTTTATTAAAGTATCCAAGTTTCTTCCATCAGCTGTACAACGTTGCATCATTAAAATAATGTATTGTCCATATTTTGTTAAAAATAATGTGGATAACATTTCTGATTTACATTGGCTACACTCCATGTTTTGATTTGCACCTTTAACTCATTTATTGAAAGACACTGATTTACAGTCTGGTAATGTTAAATAGAGAAATCTTTTAGTGTCTACATTACTGGTACATGTATACATGCAATTTTCATAATGATGTTCCCATTTGTAAGAAAGGCCAAAAATATTTTCTATTTCTACACCTTTTTCAAAAATGGTAAGCATATACATTAAAAGTTCCTGAGCATCTTGTTGGATATTTTGTGTAAATTGTGTAGAACCAGAACACACATCCAAAAGATTACGAACATCTGAAACAGATTGTATTTTACTTGTATCTGTTGTCAAATTTTCGTAAACAGAATGCAACAGAGAACAAAATCTTTTTTGCCGATTCTGCATAATTTGTTCTTGCAAACCTTCAAGATAAAAAACAACATTGACCACTACATTAGCATAGCAGTTGACACCTGAACTATTTTCAAACTGATAACCAACAATCTCTTCAACAGTATCCAATTTATTTTTTCTTGCAATTACAACATTATCTTGTTCATTTCCCTTCTCGACACCTTCAGAACAGATATTCTCAAACCTTTTTCGACCAACCAAACGCTTTTCAAATGCAGGATATTGACCTAAATTTGGAGCAAACACGCTTCTTAACCTATTATACTCTTTTACACAGTTTGCATCAACAGTAACCTTTGTCTCATGAAAATCAATCAAAAACAAACCAGATAATGTTCTGACTCGCGACAAAGCAACATATGCCATACCCTCATTAAATACAGTAGATCCAATGTTCACCAATGCACTGTCTACACTTAATCCTTGAGATTTATGAATAGTCACTGCATATGCCAGAGAAAATAGAAATTGTTTCCTACGGACATATAAATCTTTAACAAGCAAAAAACGAACTGAACAACGACCAATTTCTTTAACTTCTTCAATCTGATCAAATTTCATTTTTAATAATTCAATTACTTCTTTTTTCTGATAATTAAGAAACTTTTTCCTGTTCCAGCTTGACCATTCACATTCAATCGGATAGGTTGAAATGATGTACATGAGCACCCTTTCTTTTCATGAAGTAATCCATGGTCAATCTGCTCTTTCACTTCTTGATATATTTGTTTCTGTTCAACATTTAGTTGTTCTTCCAAGTTTCCTAACTGTTTTACATCTCCTTGAGCTTGATACATTGCTGTTTCCACCTCATTCATGACAGTTGCTGCTTCATTTTCAACAATTGGTTGTCCAAGTGGATCTTGACTCAGTGCAGCAGAACTTTGACTGTCTAGAGAACTGTCTCTAGCAATCTCAGCTGCAATTGTAGCTTCTTGATCAATTTCATCATTCAACATTTTCACATAATTTGCAAAAGCACTGCATTGTATGCTATCTTTACAAGCATTAAATGAATCTTCATAGCTCTGAAAATCTCCAAGTAATTCCAGTTCTGAATGCCATGGTTTGAACATTTGCAAAAGGGCTAAATAGTAAAATTCCCTTTTATCAGCAGTGTCGCAACTCAGTTTCCTGTGATTAATTAAATTTCCTTTCCTTTGTTTAACCAGACATCCTTCGGAACCAATCACTGCATATTTTCCATCATTGATGTTCTCTGTACTATTCCGTTTAAAAGTGTAGTTTTGCAGCACTTCATAGAGACACATGTTCTCAAGATGATGACTTCTGTTTAGGTAATATGTGCCCAACATATTCGTTTTCAAAATATCTGTACTTTCTGGTTCTTTTTCTGCTAAATATTCAATTTCTTGAACAGATTTCAGTACCCGATGTTGCATTCCTGCAAGACCTAGACTCACCCAAATGATTCTTCTACTTTTAAAATATAGACTTGCAGATGATAACCAATCTGAACATTCATATGCTCCAATTTCACGATGCGATAACATCTTCAAACTGAAACTGTATAATTTCTTACTTAGAGTCTTCTCGTGAGAAATCTCTTCCCACATTTCTTTCAATTCAGTCATTTCTGATTTAGTAATGTAGGATGTTACATATCGAGCAACAGCAATGGAATTGTCCGCAACATACTGAATATCCATGTTAGCGTTCCACATGGATAAAATAACTGGATTGTAGTCATTTATGTATTTTGATTCTTCACTTCTTCTTAAGTTGTAGGTATTTTTCGGAGACTTTCTTGTGATGGTATGTCGCATAGCTGACATAAAACTGTTCACTCTTCCTTTGGATAATACAGGACGTGGAAATCCAAAACGACATTTGGTATAGAACTTATCCTTTGACTTGTACTTTCGTCGACAGTATTTTCCACATCGATGGCTTTGGAATTGTAAGACTTGTTGTTTTAAGTTTTTATGTTCTCTGCTATTGGGTACAGCACATGTGGCATAATCTTCAATGAAAGACAAAACAGTTTCATCTGAATCTGTTCCAAATTTGGGGGCGTCCTTGATCCATAACAACATATGTATCTGAGGAGCACCTCTTGCATGATACTCCTTTCTCCAAAAGAAATCCACAACTTCTCCAAGAGGAGGATTCTTTTTATTGCAGATGAAAGACATCATAGCTTCAAATCTATGATTGAAATATCTGCATACATTAACAGGATCCAAAGAGCACAATTCTCCAGGTGTCTTGTATTCAATATTTTTTATATTGGAATTTGCCTCTCGAAGAAATTCAAGTAAATCATCCCAAGCATACTCAGCACAGCTTAGTGTAACAAACCATGCAGGAGTTCCCAAGTTCCGTAGCATACATTTCAGATCTCCATGACAACGGTACCAATGTTCATTAGTCCCATGCTGACATGCCATCAGATTAATCAACTGAGATTCTAAATGATCATCTCTCTGATGCACTTTATCCATAAAATCCTTTGCAGTTACATTTTGCAGATGCATTCCAGTTTTTAAAATGTGATTTACTGCATATGACAAGTCACGTTCAAACAGAAGATGAAACATATAAGGGATACATTGTCAAAATCTTGGATCTTCTGCATATAATCTTGTTGTCCGATATTCAGATGCAGGAATCTGCACAGGGCATTCATCATATCGTCCACCTTTTCCTGTTGGAAACAACTACGGGAAACAACGAGCTTCCAAGCTCTCTTCCCATACACTCATGGGACTTCCTGTTGCTTTTTTCATTTGGAACAACTCAATTGTATTCCCCATCACCTTTTGGAATGAAGTGGATGTACACTGTAATGTTCATAGATTTCTAACATCTGGACATGTCCACTTTTTCTATTTGTCCACTTAATGTTTCAGTATCTTGTGCTAAATCTATTTCTTTTTCTCCTACAAACACATTTCTATAGTACTCATTATTTTTTAACAGACACAATGATACCTTTTGCACTTTTCTAACATCCACTAACTCTTGCCAGATTTTTTTATTCTTAGTAGGAACACCATTAACTAGAATGACTAGTGGCTCATTTTCTGCATGGTCTACACCAATAGTTTCAATATTTTCCTTGAATCTAATGGTAAAAACACAACTCTTCCTTTCAATCCTCTTTGCAACTCTGATGGAGGTAATTTACCTTCTTTTAGGCTCTATACGAACAATAGGCTGAAACGGGTGAACACATTGAATGAGAATAGACTCATTGTATTTATCAGCTCTGGAGGAATAGCAACCAACTCAGATTATTATGAACAGCTCTAGCAGGCATTTTATTCTCATCTAATTTGTTATAATAATATTTGCAAATACGCTGCTCAGATCCCAAATCAAAACAATCCTCTACCAACAAATAAGTTGCAAATTTCATCCACTTATCATTATCTTCTATTTCACTTTTTAAATACAGATTGACACCCCTAGTCTGATTTTTATAGTGAGTTCGCCGACAACAAATACAAGAAACATTTGGTCTTTCACCTGAAATTACCTTAAACTTTGTGATTTCACCCTCAAAATCTTTTGTAATTACGGCTTCTACATTGTCTTCAACATTTTGTTCTACTAATGTGTCAGTTTCTGCACTCTCTTGCTGAGGACCAAAGTTACAAAACTCAATATCATCACAAACCTTCTTCACATCTGATACAGAGCCACGCAAAAGAGCACTGTTCAACTCATTTAACTTTAGTGCTGGACTTTTCGCATAATACAATCTTCTCACTAACTTCCGCATTTGAGTATGATGTACTGCCAGCATCCTGAAATGGTGAAAAACACTTTGACAAACTTTCCTAGAAAGACAAGCCAGAGAATGACCTTGCAAACCAGTATTTTTTCTCACTCTGCAAGGGTCTAGTCCTTGCAACACCTTAATCCTTTGTTTAACACTTTTTTTACTATATGTTCGTAAAAAACTACATAATTTATCAATAGATTCCTGTTGTACACTACAAATACTACTGCAATCCCAAGTGTACACAGGATGTTTAGGACGTCTCCCTAGAACTTCATCAGCTATCACTTCTTCTGCATTTTTTTCAACCATTTTCTCTTTCTCAATTGGACAACCATCTCTAACCTCATAACCTCCACCACTGATGTCAACTGCATACAGTAATTTTTTGCTCTGTAAATAACTCTCTTCATTAAAGAGAGGCTCTTAACTGGAACTGTGTTTCCATTCTCCCAAAAAAAATCACAAACATTTTTTCTATTAATTACTCTTTTCCTCCTACCTTTGGCCTTCATTAAATGGATTGGTTTATCTAGTGATCGAATTGAATGAATGAAATTACTTTATTCGGCTTTTATCATTGTGAAAAACCATAAAAGCAGTCACATAAAAATACCTCACTTATTTATACAAATATATATACTAAAATAGCAGCTATTTCATAAAAAGTCATTTAAAAAGATAAAATTAAGTTAAAAGAAAGGAACTTCTATGGAACTGAAACATCGTGTAGTTATTATAAATTCATTCGATGTCGAAAGATATATTTCAGAAACTTCACTATTGACCTTGCTATCCATTCCTCATCCAGTTGCTGTAAAGCCAGTAATGCTGGACAGCACCTTCTAATTCCGATGAGTCTTAAAAGCGGTATTAGCCATTTTTTCCTGTACTCTCTGTAGAATTGGCAAAAGAAAACAGTATGTATTGTTGCCTGTTTGGAAATATTATCGCAAGGACAACATGATAAAACCTTATCCCAGTTATTATTTGTTGGGAAGGCAACCAAACGATGGAACAAATTCAGCCTAAATCTGACCAAAAGAAATCTTTCAAAGGTGCTAGAATCAAAGGTTAGGTAAGGCTGAATATTAGGAGTAATTTGAAGGGCCATGCTTTGTTGTACAGTTGGTTTTGACCCTTCATTAGCAATCCGGAGTTCTTCAAGATGGCTAAGAGACTCCTTTTTCAATGTTTTTCTAGATACCGTTATGATTGAGGTTGGAACTAGATAATACTTTTCTATACCTAAATCAGTTAAAAAAGATCTTATGTAAGTTAGCCATCGAATTTTAGATACGGAATCCAGCTCCATGCAGTCTCGGATTATTAATTGTGTGAAAGTATTCTTATCCGATGACCAGATGCGGTGCCGGAGTAAAAGGGGTTGAATTCTGGCTAAATCTCAAATGTAAGGAATGCCTAGTTCTATGTGACATACAAAGGTCGATGCACTCGTAGGAAGAGATAAAAGGTGTTTCAGAAAGGCATTCTCGATCACTTGGAGTGAATGGGTATCTACCTAAGCCCACAGTCCTGCCCCATATAGTGCTACAGATTGACATTTAGCAATGTATATTTTTAGTAGTTCCACAGGAGGTCTCTTGCCCAGTTTTTGGGCAAAATTAACAATTACCTTTGTAGTTCGTACGAGCTGAAGCTTTCTAGATTCAAGTGCTGCTTTCCATTGTAATTTACGGTCAATAATAATTCCCAGATAGGGATATTGGGCTGTGGTGGCAATTTTCTCTTGATTCAAATAAATTTCCTTCTTGATTTTTTACTGGGGCCGGAGGACATAACAAAAGTTTTTTTTATATTTATTCGTAAGTCTAAGGAGCCCATAAAATCAGAGTATCTATTCAGAGCCCTTTGTAACTCGATTGGGGTTCTTGCCAAAATCACTGCGTCATCGGCGTATAGTAAGGCCGGAAACTGACGATCCTTTACACGTGGGAGGTCCTGACTTTCCTTCAACATGGCTCTCTCCAAGCCATTAGTATAGAGGGTAAAAAGAAAGGGGGCCAGGACACACCCCTGTCTCACTCCTCTCTCCACACTGAATGAGGCGGTTAGTTCTCCATTAACCCCAAACCTTACCCTAGCTGAGGCATTAGAATACAGTTCGCGTAAAAAAGTTTGTGGTGCTGTGTCTACTCCCATATCCCATAATGTGGACCATAATTTCGAGTGGCTGACACAATCGAAGGCCGCAGACAAGTCTACGTAGACCATATAGACATTGCCTCCTTTAGCGGATATGTATTTTCCCAGTAATAATGACAGGTTTAGGGCCTGGTCAACTGTCCCTAGCCCCTCCCGGAACCCGAACTGAATATCACATAGAATTTTGGAATCCTCTGCCCAGTCCTGGAGGCGTTCTAAGATAATCCTCCCCACCATTTGGCCCACCGAATCTAATAGTGAAATTGGTCGGTCACAAGTGACATCTTGACGATCTCCTTTCTTAAAGATAGGGATCATGATTGATTTAGACCATGAACCTGGTAATCCCACCCTGCATGCCGCATTAAGGACCCTTGTTAAGATTGGGGCCCAGAGTTCTAGATTTGATTTAAATAGGTCTATGGGAACCCCGTCCGGGCCCGGGGCCTTTCCATTTTTGCTAGCTTTTAGTGCTAATATCACTTCTTCCATGGTTATATCAATATTTAGGGGATAGGATGTTCCTGAAGATGTTAAGACTACCGGGTCTTGAATGTCCCCTTCCGTGGAGTTATTTGCAAAGATCTTTGAAAAGTGCTCTACCCAGGCCCCCGCATCAATTGCCACCTCAATAGTTGGAGAATCGTTAGTGTTACTAAAAAAAGGAGATTTGACTATGGTCCAGAAAACAGAACTATTTTTATTTTTAATGCTTTTCTGAAGTTGCGCCCATTGATCCGACGTGAGTTCAGATTTTCTGTCTTTTAGGGCTGAATTATATTCTCTTCTTAAGGTTGTTATTTCCTGGGGCACCCTGTCTTTTTTTTGCAAAGCTTTTTTAAGTTTGGAATGAGCAACTGTGCATCTGTGGTTAAACCAAGATAATCTTTTCAAATGGGTTAGTTTTTTTGATTTCACAAACAAAGCATTATTAGTTGCTTTCAGGATCTCCCAAAAGTGGGCCAAGAGTTCAGGTTCCGTCGTGTGCAAATCTAGGCATTTTACAATGTCATTAGAGACCTCTTTCATTATTCTGCTTAATATTTCTACTGGGTCCACCTTTTCCCATTTCAGAGCATAACCGTTAAGCTTATCCAAGTAAAGGGAGTTCTGTCTCAATATACTAGATAAGGTTTGAGTTCGGGATTCATATAATGGTAAAAATGTTTTGGTCAAGGCACAGTGGTCACTTATGACAGTGATATGTGTGTCAAAATCCTTCATCCGGTTTCCCACTGAATTCGAAATTAAAATAAAGTCAATAATAGAGTGACATTCTCTACCTATAAAAGTCGACTCCGGCCAATCGGTTTCAGGATTCCTACTATTAGCAGTTACGAGGTCCAATTCGATTAGTATTTCATTTAAGGTAGGACCTGGGCCGGTATGCGAAAAATGGAGAGTTGGTTCCTCCTGTTCATCTATTAGCCCACACAATATACCTTTGTTAATTTTACACAAATGTAAATTAAAATCACCTCCCCAGATAATGATTGCGCCCATGTGGGAAGCTTTAATCAATGTTGTTAAATGAAAGGAGATCTGTCGGAGAACTACCCGTAATTCATACTCCTTTAAGTTGTTGTAAAAAGTAACAAGGAGAACCAATTCCCCTTTAGCAAAGCGAATGCTCAGTATTTGAAAATGGACATCTAGAATAACTGGAATAATTTGGACATTTCCTAGCAAGTTAGTGATATAGATGATTAAACCGCCCTTTGCTCTGCCGGAGGATGTAGAGACAGCAGATGAAAAGTAGGTTTTGTAGCCTACGATATGTATTGCATCTGTAGTCCATGTCTCCTGTAGGCAGATAATATTTGAATTTTCAAAAAGTGTAGGGCCCTGACCATTTTCAATTTTAGGGGATAAACCTGCTATGTTCCAAAAAAGCAGTGTTATTGGTAGTCCTTGTTTATGTAAAGTTGTCTCCGACTGAGTTTTAAGCTGTTTTGATGTTAAAGATTCCATAGGTCTAGAAGAAATTGAATTATTTCCAAAGATATTGGGTGTTATCGATTCCGTTAAATCTAGACTTTTATGGGGCAGTTCGGGACGGATTAACAAATCTTTTAAGGGTGTTAATAAATTTGGGTGATTGCTGCCCAACTGAACTATAGGGTTTTTATCATTATTATGTGAGCATGTTGCTATTTTGTGGGATTGTAGTTTTTCAGCTTGTGTTTTCCCGGGGATCTTGATAGAGCGTCAGTCCACTGCTTCCATTCCCGAAAGTGCGGAGTATCGATTAAAAATAGGCACACTATAGCTAGGTAGTTCTCTGATGTGACCAAGTCGGGGACAGGCTCTGTCAAATTTGGCCATCATAGATTGGGGATAGAAATAAGTTAAATCTCGAGTGGAGATTGCGTCTCCTCCATTCTCCCTCGGCCAGTCACCCATGTGTCTAACCACATTTCTATCTCTAAAATTGATAATGATGAGGTCGCCTCTAATATCCTTGGGTCTGTGTCCCAACCACCATAGTCTCCTTACATTGAGAATTTCTCCATCAATGTGGGCCGGCAAGGGTCTATTACAGCCTAACCAATGAATCACTTTGTTCTTAAGTTCCTGCTGCCCCTCAATCTTTGGTCCCTTTAATTCCGGAACCCCTGTCAGTACCACCACATACGGAGCTGCTTCCGGGGGGAGGTCTATTATTTGTTGTTTACCCCTTATCATATCATTAGTTGGGAGAGGTCTACTCATAAGTTTATATTGTTTCTCCTGTTCATTGGAAATCTTGTCATTACCCGCCTCTCGATCTACACTAAGTCTAATACTAGGGTTATTATGAATCTGGGGAGCCGTTGGTAAATCTTCGTTCCCTACTAGAGAATGTTGAATGGATGATTTATCACCCGATCGTTCTTGGGGAGGTTTAGGGACCGTTGTATTTGGGTCTGTAACTTTAGTAGAAGCCCTGATCACTTCAGTGTTGGTTTTAATAGTTTGTTCCATAGACTCAAGTTGAACACACATTCTTTTTACTCTCTCTATAAGTGGCAGTATCAGTGCTTTCACTAGTAGTTCCATAGAGCCTATTAGTTCTTTTAATGATTTAGGCGATGTAGGGGAACTTTCTGTAATGATATTCTCCGTTCTTTGATTAGAGTTAACTAGGGAGGTATTTTTCCTCTTAGATACTTTAACGGACCGCCTAGGCTGAGTGATCCCATTTTTATTCTTTTTGTTTTTCAGTGCTGAATGCACCCGTGTTTTATGGGATATTGGACCGTTAGGGTCATCTACAGATATAATTGAAACCTGATCGACACTAATAGCTTCGGTAGTAGAGGTAGAATGCAAAACTTCTACATTCCCGTGATTTGAAGTAATTGAATCTTGTGACTCCATAGGTGTTATGTGGTCATGTATTTGATCTATTTTGTTCCTTTTATTAGGGGGAGGTGTAATAGCCCTTTGGATGTTACCCAGTGAGGAACATTTCTTATACAGAGGTTCAGAAGATAAACGTCGTTCTGTGATAGCTATTTCGGGCTCCAGCGCTGAGGCTGCTCTAGTTATGAAGAGATCCAAGGTCCCTCTCACTGAACCGCCCACCGTTGATTTTCTGGGCTTAGTAATACGTGAGGTCATGATCCCCGATCACAGTAACAGTGGTAACACAGAAATAAAGTCAAAGTTTTGGTATATTGCAGTACAGGATGGTAAAAGCAACGACTAATCAAGGCGGAATGTCCAGTTATAAGTAGATCACCTGTGAACGGGCAGTGGGGGAGCACTCTCAGAAGATTAAGGTTACAACCAGCCTCTCAACCTGGGCGATAACGGGGTAATTTAGTGGAATGGCCCAGCCCAGCCACGGCCTGCCCCGGACGGCCACAGACGGCCCGCCCTTTGCCCGGGCTTAGCCCGGCGTTGCCTGCGCGCGGTCCCGCAACGCGGGGGTAGAGTTGTTTTTAAAGCGCCTCCAGGCGCGGATGGTGGTGTGACAGCTTCCGGTAGTGGGAGCCGGGGAGCCTGGGAGTTGTAGTCTCCCTCCACACAGCGGCCGCGGGGATAGCAGATGCGGCGGTGGGAGGGAGACTCGGGCAGCAACAGAGACGTCGAGGTGGAGGAAATCAAAGAGGTAGGCGCAAGGTTTCCGCTTCAGCCTAAGACACTTGCCAGTGATCGAATTCTGTTTAATGCTAAAATGAATAGTTTCCTTTTTACTTCAAAAGCCTTTTCAACAATGTTTTCAATATGCTTCTTCTTTTTATAAAATAGAGCTCTCTTTTTATATTTCTTCACATCTTTCAGCAAATTATGTACTGCTCTCTTGTAAAATATTTTTTTGCGTAATTCCTTATACTGATTTTGCCTTCTTTTTTTGTCTCCTTTGACTGAACATTTGCTTTTTTGCTTTTCCTCTTATTTTGAATTTTTTTTCTAGTTGAAGCATTCTCAGTGGTTTCGGCATTCTGTACATTCTGTTTGCTTCTACAAACATTTATAATAAATTGCTTTGTGATCTTACCAGAAGAGTTTTTCTTTTTAGCCACATTATCTTGTACATTCAATACTTGTGGTTGATGTTTCTTCAAATAATTCTCCTGTCTCTGTTCTTTTCTTTTCTTTTTTTTTCTGGCATGATTTCTCTATTTTAACGTTGAAAAACAGTATCTGTAAAAAAGAATCACAAATAAAAGTATGTTAATAACTTTCAAATTTATACTATTCTATTACTGTAGAAACACATTTTATATAAAAACTGACTAAGAAACTATAGCCCTGAAGCACAAGTGTGATGATGGTTAAAACACTACATGCATAGTGCATACTACTTTGATGCAGTTCATGCCCTAAAGCCTACCTCACTAAAAGACTACATGCAAACTGACTGAATGATTACAGTACTATAAGGAGACACACTGGGTGAGTGACAGGGTGTTTCCTAGAAGTGTATGAATACTGATATGGATATTGATGGTGTGAAAGACAAGTGTGTAGGTGATTAGAAACCTACATGCATAGTGGACACGTGTTTGAATCCATCCATATGTTAAAGCCTGTCTCAGTCCAATAGTACTTGGATACTGACTGAATGATTAGAATACTGCAAGGAGAGTGCCTGGGTGAATTTATAAGTGTTTGGGTTTTGGCACAGTGAATGGATTAGTCCATGGTGCTGAATGGGTCACTAGAGGACTGCAAGGGGAGTGACAGTGTGTTTGCTAGAAGTGTATGAATACTGACTAGGGAATTGAAGGTGTGAAAGACAAGTGTGTAGGTGGTAGAGGACTGCATGCATAGTGGATAGGCATTTGAAGCAATTCATGTGCTAAGGCCTGGCTCACTGCATGCGTACTTGGGTACTGACTGAATGATTAGAGTACTGCAAGGAGAGAGCCTGGGTGAATTTATAAGTGGTTGGCTTTCGGCGCAGTGAATCGATTAGTACATGGTGCTGAATGGGTCACTGGAGGAGTGCAAGTGGAGTGATAGGGTGTTTGCTGCAGTGTTTGTATACTGACTCGGGAATTGAAGGTGTGAAAGACAAGTGTGTAGGTGGTTAGAGGACTGCATGCATACTGGATAGGCGTTTGAAGCAATTCATGTGCTAAGGCCTGGCTCACTGCATGAGTACTTGGGTACTGACTGAATGATTAGAGTACTGCAAGGAGAGTGCCTGGGTGAATTTATAAGTGGTTGGCTTTTGGCGCAGTGAATGGATTAGTACATGGTGCTGAATGGGTCACTGGAGAAGTATAAGGAGAGTGACAGAGTGTTTGTCGGAACTGTATGAATACTGTCTGGGATATTGAAGGTGTGAAAGACAAGTATGTAGGTGGCTAGAGACCTACATCCATAGTGGAAAGACGCTTGAAACAGTCCATAGAGTAACACTTGGATCACTGCAAAACTACCTCAGTACTGACTGAATCATTAGAGTACTACAAAAAGAGGGGCTCGGCGAATCTTTTTAAGATTTTGGATTCTAGTGCAGTGAATAGATTAGTACTTACTGCCAAATGAGTCAGTGGAGGTGTGCAATTAAAGTGACAGAGTGTTTATTGGAGTTTATAGATACTGACAGAGAAATTGAAGGTCTGAAAGGCAATTGTGTTGGTAGTTAGAGGCCTCCATGCAGACTGGAAACACGTTTGAATCAATCCATGTGCTAAGGCCTGACTCACTCCATTAGTACTTAGGTACTGACTGAATGATTAGACTATTGCAAGAAGCGTACCTGGGTGAATTTACAAGTGTTTCACTTTTGGCGCAGTGAATGCATTACTACATGGTGCTGAATAAGTCACTGGAACACTGCAAGGGGAGTGACAGGATGTTTGCTGAAAGTACATGGATACTGACTGGGGAATTGAAGCTGTTAAAGACAAGTGTATAGTATGTTAGAAGATTGCATGCATACTGCATAGACATTTGAAGCACTCTATGTGGTAATGCATGGTTCACTACATGAGTACCTGGAAACTGACTGAACCATTAGACTACTGCTAGGAGAGTGCCTTTGTAAAACTTTTAAGTTTTTCAGTTTTGGTGCAGTGAAAAGATTAGTACATGGTACTGGATCAGTCACTGGATGAGTGCAAGATGAGTGACAGGATGTTTATTGAAGTATATAGATACTGACTATTTAATTAAAAAATTGAAAGACAAGTGTGTAGGTGACTAGAGGCCTGTATGCATACTGGATAGGGGTTTGAAGCAGTCCATGTTGTGAGGCCTGGCTCGCTGCATGAGTAATTGATACTGACTGAATGATTAGAGTACTGCAAAGAGAGAGTGCCTGAGTGAATTTATCGGTGTTTGGGTTTTGGCGCAGTGAATGGTTTAGTATTTGCTGCCGAATGGGTCACTAGAGGAGTACATGGGAAGTGACAGGGTGTTTGCTTGAAGTGTATGGATACTGACTGTGGAATTAAAGGTGTGAAAGAGAACTGTGTAGATGGTTAGAGAACTGCATGCATAGTGGATAAGCATTTGAATCAATGCATGTGCTAAGGCATGCCTCACTCTGTTGCTACTTGAATATTAACTGAATGTTTACAGTATTGCAAGGACAGTTCCTGGGTGAATACATAAGCAATGACTGCCTTCTAATTCTACCAAAACCTGAGAAGTTTTTAAGCAGTTATGCGTATTCACAGATATGAAGTACCCAAATGCTTCTCTCACAGTGGTTCCCAAATGCACTCAGACTCACAGTGTGATTCTAGACGAGCAACACTATCCCTAGGAGTTTACCAAAACTCATTCACTACTGTGGAAGGGGTAACGGGACTGCACACAGTCTACATATTTCAGTACTGCACTTTACTGTCAATGCCTGACTCATTTTATCAATGCATTAGCAATGACTGGCTTCTAATGCTACTAAAACTTGACAACATGACAGGTTTTTAAACAGTTGTCTGTCAGCAAATACACGATGTTACCAAATGCTTCTCTCACAGTGGTTCCCAAATGCACACAGACTCACAGTGTGATTCTAGACAATCAACACTATCCCTAGGAGTTTACCAAAACTCATTCACTACTGTGGAAGAGGTAAGGGGACTGCACACAATCTACATATTTCAGTACTGCACTTTAGTGTCAAAGCCTAACTCATTTTATCAATGCATAAGCAAAGACTGGCTTTTAATGCTACTAAAACTTGAAAACATGACAGGTTGTAAAACAGTTGTCTGTCAGCAAATACATGATGTTACCAAATGCTTCTCTCACAGTGGTTCCCAAATGCACACAGACTCACAGTGTGATTCTAGACAAGCAACACTATCCATAGGAGTTTACCAAAACTCATTCACTACTGTGGAAGGGGTAAGGGGACTGCACACAATCTACATATTTCAGGACTGCAATTTAGTGTCAAAGCCTGACTCATTTAATCTGAGCATAAGCAAAGACTAGCTTCTAATGCTACTAACACTTGACAACAAGACAGATTTTAAAACAGTTATCTGTCAGCAAATACACGATGTTACCAAATGCTTCTCTCACAATCCTTACCCAAATGCGCACAGACTCACAGTGTGATTTTAGACAAGCACCACTATCCTAGGAGTTTACCAAAACCCATTCACTAGTCTGGAAGGGGTAAGGGTACTGCACACAATCTACATATTTAAGTACTGCACTTTAGTGTCAAAGCCTGACTCATGTTATCAATGCATAAGCAAAGACTGACTTCTAATGCTACTAAAACTTGACAACATGACAAGTTTTAAAACAGTTATCTGTCAGCAAATACATGATGTTACCAAATGCTTCTCTCACTGTGGTTCCCAAATGCACACAGACTCACAGTGTGATTCTAGACAAGCAACACTGTCCCTAGGAGTTTACCAAAACTCATTCACTACTGTGCAAGGGGTAAGGGGACTGCACACAATCTACATATTTCAGTACTGCACTTTAGTGTCAAAGCCTGACTCATTTTATCAATGCATAAGCAAAGACTGGCTACTAATGCTACTAAAACTTGACATGACAGGTTTTAAAACAGTTATCTGTCAGCAAATACACGATGTCACCAAATGCTTCTCTCACAATCCTTACCCGAAAGGAACACAGACTCACAGTGTGATTCTAGACAAGCAACACTATCACTAGTTTACCAAAACTCATTCACTACTATGGAAGGAGTAAGGGGACTGCAAACAATCTACATATTTAAGTACTGCACTTTAGTGTCAAAGCCTAACTCATTTTGTCAATGCATAAGCAAAGGCTGGCTTCTAATGCTACTAAAACTTGACAACAAGACAGGTTTTAAAACAGTTATCTGTCAGCAAATACATGATGTTACCAAATACATCTCTCACAATGCTTACCCAAATACACACAGACTCACAGTGTGATTGTAGACAGACAACTATCCCTTGTACAAAACACATTTACTTGTCTACAAGATCTAAGGTGACTGCACACATTGCAGAAAATCTACTACTACAGATTAGTACCAAAATGTTTCTCTCAAAATGATTCCTAAATGCACACAGACTCACTGTGTGATCCCAGACAAACAACACTATCCCTTGCACTATACCAAAACACATTTCTTAATCTACGAATACTACATTTTAGTGTAGAAACATGACTCATTTTGCAAATTTATAAACAATGACTGATTTCTAATTGTACCAAAATATAGCACAGTTATCTTTCTGCAAACACATGAAAAACACAAATGCTTATCACAGAATGATTTCTACATGCACACACACTGTCAATAAGATTGTAGACAAAAAAAAGTACTCCCTGCACTTTACCTGGAGAAATGCATTAGTCTGATTAAAATCAAAATACAGCTCATATATCCCCTCACAATTAAATAACTCACCTTTCAAGTTGTTTTGTAGATTAAGAAGTATTTCAGTCACACGCCAGATTTTTTTATACAGAATCTCTGCACTGTGCACCTGTCAGCAAAACCAAAGAATGGCAAAGTTTCCCTCTCATTTTCCACACATATACATGTAAACATCAAATCACATTCCTTCCAACATAAATTGGAAAGCAAACACACATTTCTATTGGTTAAACATTTCAACCCTTTCCAAATGACATAAATTTGAACCCTACCCCCAATCTGCCTTCTGCCTGTTACCATAGAAACAGGTCATGGAACACTGAACTGAGCACACAGGTCACAAGTTCAGCACACAATGTTGCTAATCAAAACAGCAAGTGTGCTTGACTTTTCAACATATCAGCTTATCATATATAATGTTCCTTTCAATCACTTTTTGTTAACCAATAAGAATCATTCGTTTAAAAAACAGAAACATGCACCCTACCTTTCAGTGTAGAAGGTTGTCAAACAACCAATGATTTGTTGTCTTTTTTCAAAACTGCATCTTAGCCACCATGTTAGAAAAATCTTACTTTTCAAACTGCCATTTCATTTACAGAGACCATCTGAGTGCATCCAGACCTCCCTTCAAGATGCTTAGAGTGTGGATTGTGGGACACAGCTATATTTTCTGGAGCCAAATGTATGCAGAAAACAAAGGCATTCACAAAGACCTAGGTTTGCCAAAAGTAGACATTAAATAGATTGGACAGAGAGGGTTAAAGTGGCACCAATTGATGCCATTGGTAAAATCCTTTATGCATATCCAATACCCTGACCTCATAATAGTGCACTGTGCTGGCAATGACCTAGGCACTTTGGGGTAGGTCTGGAAATGTTTATGAAGGACACCTTTGCAGAATTGATTTCACTTTGTCCCAAAACTGCCTTTGTGTATTCTAACATATGCCAAAGCAGAAATGGAACTGGTCCAATCATTTTTGTCCACAAATTGAGAAAGCTAGGAAACATGTGAATAAATCTGTTTCTGCTTTTCTCCGACACTTTAGAATGGGGTCCATTTACAATAACAATCTGCGCTTTCATATGCAAGAGATGTATAGGAGAGATGGAGTACACTTTACTGATGAAGGAAACAGAGTTTTCCTCAACAACTTTAGACTCTGTATAGGTACTTACTTATAAGTACCAAAAACTCTAAATGAACACAACGGCTCATTTTAGAGCCACTCAAGAACAAAACACTTAAGCTTGATGTTTATCTCCCAAAAATTTCAGTTTTTTTCCTTGGATCCACACACCCAACGCGTTAGGAACCGCGCACCCAACACGAGAGAAACCGTGCACCCAATGTGTTAGGATGCGCGACTCCTAATTTTACCGTAAAAAAAAATAGCCCCTATCACAAATTTTTATTATCCCCGGGGACCCCATCCCCCGGGGCTTATACAAAAACGTTGGAGACCGTGGGGGGAGCCCCAAGCCCCCACGGTCCCAGCCGGCTCCCCACATCCTTCGGGAGCCGGCATTGCTTTTCCACATGGGGAGCTGCTGACATGCAGCTCCCCGTGTGGAAAAGCAATATTGTTTGGATTTTGAAAGAGAGAGCAGGTTTCCCTGCTCTCTCTTTCAAAATCCTAATGAGGTTTGCTATGGGAGGGAGGAAGACTCACGCCCTCTCATAGCAAACAACAGTGTCCTGGGGGTGGGCACCCCAGGACACTGTAGGAGCCGGCCCTGGGGGGTGGCGGTCCCCAGGACCCTTGAGGGCTCCAGGAGGGGGGCCACTCAGCCCCCTCCCCCTATTAATTTACAAACATTTTGCCCCCGGGATTGGGCCCACCCGGGGGCTAATTATTAACGAAGCGCGGAAGCCCGCGCTTCGGGGGTTTTTTTCCGGCTGGATCCGTGCATTCTGCATGCATTTCGCCTATTTTTTTAAAAAAAGGGGGGGCCACAGGGGGTCCTTCATGGACCCCCTAAGCAACACTAGAGGGTCAAGAGTATTTCTACCCTGCCCCCTTTACATCTTTCACACACTTATTTACCTTACTTAATCAGCCTCGCTTCTACCGAGGCACAAAATGGCTGCCAACAGTTCGAATGTAGACAGACACTTGACAGCCAATTAGCATTCAGCGCGTGATCGGGAGGGTGTGCGCTCGGTTCTGGGAGGGTGCGCTTAGGGTGCGCTTAGGTTGCGTGGCTCCTCCGAGGCCATAGATATATCTATCTTTTTTAGTCTAATTTTCTCAGGAACTACTAAACAGATTTACACCATTTATGCAAAAGTCACGAGTCTGAACTGAGAACTACCTCTTTGCCAAATTTGGTGTCATTCCGTTCAGTGTTCGGGCTGTAGCTGCGTCAACAGGTCCTATGGGAAATTGCATGGGGAAAACGTGTTTTGGGACCCCCCTTTTTTCTCGGCCCCCGCTTGATGAATCAACACGAAACTTTCAGGATAGGAGCAGACCGGAGCTGGCCAAAAGTTTAGAAAATTTCGCAAAGATTCGTCAACCGGCGCCAGACTTATTGGGAATAGAATGTTGCGGATTTCCTATGGAAAATAGGTCCTAACTATAACTACCTACTGGAGACCGCCAGTAGGTAATATATATATATATATATATATATATATATATATATATATATATATATATATATATATATATATACACATATGTATATATCACCTACTGGCAGTTGTCAGTAGGTAGTTATAGTTAGTACCAAGATCCCATTTGAAGAGCATTTATCATTTGCCAATATCTTTCCCGTTGTTTGACAAATCTTCTCAAAATTTACATAACTAATACATCACTCACTTGAGCTGCTGTGTTGAAAATATTGGGGTGATCCATCAAGCAGGGGCAATGTTAATTTCCATAGGAATGTTTAGACACAGCTATAGCCTGAACTGCTGAATGGAATTACACCACATTTGACAGAAAGGTATCTCTTGGTCCAGAAAGCAGTCTGTTTGCTAAAGGGTGTAAATTCATTTAGTAGTTCCTAAGAAATTTTATGATTTCTCTGATATACAACTGTGGCGGATCCCCGAACCCTCCTGATGTTGTGCCTGAGATCCGATTGGCTCTTAACACTTCAAACCAGGAAGTGTTGGCAGCCATCATGTGACTCGTTTGAACTGAGTCACAAGAAAAAAAGAATAAAAGAAGAAAAGAGTTGGGGTAGAAACACCGTGACCCCTTATGCCTGTTCAGGGGGTCCCACAGGAACCCCCAGGGCAAAAAAAGCATTTGTTTTTAAATTTCCAGCAGGATTCGTGGTTGATCCGTGAATCTGGCTGGAAAAGAAAATATAAAGTGTGGGCCCTCGTGCTATGTTTCCGTTAGGCCCTCGGGTGGGCCAGGTCTGGGAGGCAAATAAAGATGCGGCTGCTCGTGTGGGCCTGAGCAGCCTCAGGGACTGCCAACTCACTGGACCTAATAGTTCAAAGTACGGGGGGAACACGCAGCCCCCATGGCCCCAGAGACCGCCACCTCCCTGGGGCTATATTTGATTATAATTATATGTGTGGGGGGGCTCTAGCTCTACTGTATGAAACTTACTGGAGGTAATAGGAGGGGTAGTTGACCCCCAAGGACATCCTTGGGGGCCAACTACCCCTCCTGTTACCTCCTGAAAGTCCCACACAGAAAGATTGCAGAGAAGTTGTCAGACTGGCGTCCTGGTGCACTACTAGTTGGGGGTTAAAGTCCCCTTGGCTCCAGAGGGACGTTGGTGGTCAAGAAGCCCTCCTGGTATGTGCAGTAAGTCCTACGCAGCAGAATTCCTGAGAGCTGGTTCGAGGCCCAGCCCCCTTTCGCCACCACTCTGCAAACGTGACTGTTAGTTGAAAAACCTTAGGAATGTAATAAAAAATAAAAGGTTATAGAGACTTTATATTTAGGAATTAGCATTTAAAAAAACCTTAGAAAGTCACTGAAAAAAACAAATGTTACAAGGACGTTATAGTTAGTCAAATTGAATTAAAATAATCTTAGAAATTCACTAAAAAAACAACAAAGGTTACAGGGACATTATATTAAGGGTCATATTTTCCTCATACAAAACTAGAGAAATTCAGCCATTATAGTAACCTGAGTTAACTATAACTCATGCCCCAGCAATGCACTGCTTATGGCCTCATATAATACATCACTCATAACATGGTCAGTGACATCAGTCATGACATCTCTGATATGGACTGTAGAGCTCTCCCTTTGTTGGAATGTTGTTCTCTTTATACCTTTTCATTCCCCTGGCTTCTACTCTCCCCCTTTTTCCTCTCTTTATTCCCTGCACAGCAGGAGTCCACTTGCTTTATCCTACTATTCTTTTTCAATTTGCGAAAAGTGCCTAATACTGTAATGCTTAAAGTGTATTATGACAATTTAATGTGCACGCACTTTGGTCCAGAATGCCAAACATGCATCATCTTATATGAATCTTTGTATAAATAACTCGGTACGGGCTCTACTGTTAATTGTTGTGCACGGTGCTCGATAAAATGAATTTTGAAAAAATAACAACAACAAGCATAGACATTACAGAGGAATTGAAAGTATTCCTTATCACCTCCATTTATATAGTTCTATTAACACTGTTTAAAAAAACAACAGGGAAAGCAATTTAAGAATTCACACTTTTATTAGGACAATTGCTGCTGTATCCATTAATTGTGTTTTCGAAAACATATTTGCCATTATTCAACATAGTGCCTACAAAACAATACCTGCAGAAGCAGAAATTGAAGTTTTACAACAGAGAAAGAAAAAATAAAATAATTGAACAGAAAGATGAACGATACCTACAGAAAAACAATAGTTCTTTAACACTACTAATAATTTTTATAATATTTCGACACCCCTAAGTTTAGCAGCAAAAAGTTAATAGGAAGCAATTGAGAAAGAGAGCACCATTAACAGTTAGCTGTTACGAGAAACAAAATGCCAATTTAAGAAAAATATACACTTTCATAAGAAGAGACAAGATCAGGAGTATGACTGAATTTTTTTTTTTACAACACATAGCCTTAAAAATCTGCCTAAAACACCTACTTTTGTTAGGGAAAATAAGAAGACACTCATATAGAAACAAAATGTTTCACATGTTGTTGAAAAAGTATGTCATGTCAAGTGTAAAACTCTTTATTTTCATAATGAATTGCGTCAAAACCCTTGACTGTTTAATTTCAACCTGTAAATTACACAAACTAAGGAAGAAACAACTAAAAATACTAAACTTCTATAACTTTTTTCCAGGGACTTGGAGACATACCTCAAGCATTGAACCATACCTTCATGAAGCAAGTTACCATCAAAAGCCGATTTGTGTGCTTTTAGTCACACATGAAGGCCGGTGTTAGGAAGTCTTACATGGAAATGTATGTGGGAAAGAAAAAGTACAAGTGAAAGAAAAAACAATATCTAGTGAAGTTTTGCAGGACAAAAACAGAACCCCATATCTGAATGGAATTGCACTTCTATTTGTAATATCAGAGACATATCCATTGTGATGTTAAGGACATTTCTAATAACATACCAAATGCCCTCAGTACTTGAAAAAAATCAGATTTCTACAAAACATAGGCATCTTCCTTTCAGACCATTAATAACCTACAAGGACGTTATTTGAAAAATCACATGTGTGACGCAGGAATCCATCACATAAAAATGCTCTCCACACATCATTCAATGGTGAGAAAACTTGTGCGGACATTATACTTTGTCTAAACACTTTCATTGCTAACATGCTCTACTTTACTCAAATGCAGCGCAAGTAAACAATATTATAGACCATATACAATCTAAATACTTTCATGCACTCCCTGAGAACAATAATTGTGCAGACGTTGCCTTTACTCGAATTAGAAAATCCATTAACAAACAATTACAAAACGGATATTCTTGAATCTCAAGAAACTATGTCTGAAATCTCTAGTCAGATTTGCCTTTGTTGCCAAACAACACACTATAAAAAGCAAGTAAAAATAATTGATCTTGAAAAAACTGCAAATTAGGATAGATTGCCTTGGAGAAATCTAACTCTCTTTATATTCACCGGAAAAATATATGATCTCTGTGAATGCCATAGAATCTGCTATTACTTCCTTGGAAAACAAAACCATAACTTTCCATGGAAATTATAACACTTTTAAAATGAATCCAATTCCTTCAGAAATACAGCAGCTGAATTTATATGAAAGCATTTAAATTCAAACAGTTAATCCTTTTCAAACCATGGTTAGAATGCAACCAATATCTGGAAAGTTTCAGCCACATGAATTAATACTTGCACCTGAATGAAAACAAGGTTTTCTCATTAGATTTCAACAAAAACATAACCACTCTTTGAAATCAACGCAAAATAGAGTAGCCTTGGGTTTACTCAATGAACTACAAAAGAGAAAAAACACAACTGGTAAAATGTAATTAGAACAGAAAACGTTCGGAAAGCACTACGTTACCTTCAGACAAATAACATATATTATAAAAATGTTGACAATGCAAACTACTTCTCATCTAAATAATTATCATTTGGAGCTGCAAATCTTGCAGGTCAATTTGAACAGATGAGTCAAAAACAATCTGAATAAATATATGAACATTATAGAATACAGAGTGACATGATGTGTGATGCTTAGAACTGTGTCAGATGAAGGAAGCTAATCAATCAAGCAAGCATTTATATAGCGCACTACTCACCCAGAGGGTCTCAAGGCGCTAGGGGAGGGGGGTCCGCTACTGCTCGAACAGCCAGGTCTTGAGTTGCTTTCTGAAGGCGAGGTGGTCCTGGGTCAGGCAGAGGTGGGTCGGGAGGGAGTTCCACGTCCTGGCGGCGAGGAAGGAGAAGGACCGTCCCCCTGTGGTGGCTCTTCGGATGCGGGGGACGGTGGCGAGGGTGTGGCCGGTCGATCGAAGCTGGCGTTTGGGAGCGTAGAAGTTGAGGCGGCTGTTGAGGTATCCTGGGCCTTGGTTGTGTAGGGCTTTGTGTGCGTGGGTGAGGAGACGGAAGGTGATTCTCTTGGTGACCGGGAGCCAGTGCAGGTCTCTCAGGTGTCCGGAGATGTGGCTGCGACGGGGGATGTCCAGGATGAGTCGTGCTGAGGCTAAAGGAGAGTCTATACGTATCTGGGCAAAGACACCAGAAGCAAGATGTTATCAACATTTATTCCCCACTAGAAAAGGGGGACAACATGATGCTTGTCCACTGCAAATTTCAGCAACAACATTATATTCAGAGAATCCATGCTTTAGACAGGATATTCATAATATTTTCACATTTGAACTTATGATGTTGCACATTATGTGAACCAGAACTAGCATTATTGATATAGCAGCATAGGATTTTGTTGAAAAGGTGAATGAAAATGATGAAGGATCTGGAATATAAATGATTCAATATTATGGCAAGACAATGAGGGACAAATACATATTGGTTTTGAAGACAGGTTGAACTGAAATGTATGCCCAGAAATTTAAGACCACCTACATGGTTTACAACTTTAAGCTGTGCTGAGTACGGATGGGGCGACTCATATCAATTTCTTCTCTAAACTAATGCTAATATTGTGGACACTAACTGTGAAACACACACAGAAATATGTTCCTTGGGTCCTGCTAATATTTACAGGCCAATCTCAAATTTCAAGCTATGCTTTACTATTTAAAGAGTACCAATCAAGAGCACACCACATATCCATATGCCTCTCTGGAACAAAGATTAATCAACGTTTGGATACAACTCTAATGAGTCAGTTCTAACTTTTATTAGAACATTGTAATGTTGGGAGCTCCATTGTAGACAATGGAGTGCTCCCTGCTTCTACGGGGCGGTAATGGCCCACAGAGCAACATTCCAATGTTTTACAATGGCTTCTCAGAGCTCGAGGGGATTTAAATCCCCTTGAGCTTCGAGAGGCCTTTGTTTTATTTCTTAGAACATTCTGCCCTCCAGTGGCAGAATGTTCTAATAGCCTTATAGCCTTTCGTAGCAGGGCTATACCGACTATTCGCCTCGGACCTTTAACACGGGAGTGGGCCTTTATTAGCCAGTATAGCCTACTACGGCGGGCTGTGAGGCTATATTGAACACTATGTGTCTTGTTATATCCCAAAAAAAGAGAACAAGAAAATGTTGAGTAAGTTTTACGCTCTCAATCACACAAGTGAGGTAATGCTACTTCAGAAAATAATGGGGAAAATCCACATAGTACTCAAAATGCCACTTTGAATTTGCAAGACTAATTCTACAGAAAGCGAATGTGAAGAGATGCAGTAACTGGCAAATCATCAAAAAACATGCGCCGTCCGACCTTGAATACCAGTCCTAAAATGTCTCATCCACAGTTATGAGATCATCCCAATTAGCATCTTCCCAACTCTTTGATGCTGCATTTTGTGCCTTTTTGTAATCTAGACTTAGATTCTTGACTTGTGTCATGTTTTTATCTTTGAGGGCCACTAGTAGTCTTTGTTTGGCTAAAAAGCAGTCTTTATTATGCCAGGGGGCAATGAGATGGTTCCTGCGTCCTTCTTTGGGTCTGGTTTATAGGATTTCGTTAGGGAGGTCTTAATAATCACAACCAAACGGTGGTGAATTTGCATTATAGGTATCAGGTTTGGGCGAATGTCACAAAAAGCATTGTAGATGCGAGGAAAGTCTCAATTTGGTCAACAATGGATGACCATTTAATTGATCTGCGATTGTTACTCAGTGAGAAATGTGAAGGAATATTCTGATCCACAGTGGTGTGATTGGCAATCAGCTTCCCTGTCAGATTTAGACATAACGGAAAATGATCGCTCCTATCTCTGTTGTCTACCTTAAAGCCTTCAATGAACCCCCAGTGTATTGTACTCATCAAGATGTAGTCTATTCTGGATTTAGTCATACCCCTACTGAAGGTATTAGTGCATAGGCTATCAGAGGGCAGCCGGCCATTACGAACCCTCAGCCCTCGTTCTGTGGTAAGGTGAACTAATTGAATAGCTGCTATGGAGCAAGGCGCAGAGGGGTTTGTGTTTATTGTGGAGATCTCTCTGGCTTGCTCTTCATCCTCAAAAACTTTTTCTAACCCTAATATGGGTTCATAACAAGTTAAAATCCCCCCTATGAGGACAACTGCCTCAGGATCCATGGAATCAAGGGCCTCTTCCAACTTGTGTATTATTGGTGATTCTTTCAAGAGCAATCTCGGCCTTATATAGTTATTAAAAACGTACAGGTTGATCTTATTTTTGGACCTTAGCGTTAGTCTAGAGAACTAGTACTCATCACTTCTGTGGTTTGGTTCAAGTACATTTTTGCCCATGTTACTAGCCCACCAGAGGGTCTCCCCTTTTTAGAGGGTAGAGCTTCTATGCTAAAGGTTCTATATCATGGTTGATAGGGGGGTTCAGTTAGTCAGGTTTCTTGGAATAGGCAAAGGTCAAAGTTTGCTATATAATCTTGCCAGCCGGGATCTGAGAGTTTTTGTTTTAACCAAGCAATATTCCAAGAGATGATCCTAATGTTCCCTGGATGTGTATCGAGCACTTGTTTGAGGAGCATGTTTCCATATGGCGCAATACCCATGGGTGTTGTGTTGTGCCTCTGTGTTTCACATGCTGTTAGATGACCAGCCGTTATAGGGTTACAGTTACTATCAGGACTATTTGATGTAGGATCGAGCCTTCTTTTGGTGTCACCCTTCCTCAATAGTCAATCAACTTGGCCCAGAGTATCAGATTGTGAATGGGCCACTGAGGGGTTAAGTTGTTCAGTTCTACACATATAGAAGCAATGTAAGACAAGACAATATCAATGCAAGAACATTTTGACAAGAAGGCACCAATGATTGTTTAATATGTCATAGTAAACCTACTCCTATTAATCATTATAAACTAAGTTGTGACACAGTGGAAAAGACACAGTTGCACTTCTCCAACTATTTAAACCACGGCACAAAAAGGAGGAACTTATAGGTTCCTTTCAATGCTTTGGAGATTCATTTAATGCATGTGAAAATGTGTTTTCATTGCCTGAATTTCAGATATACTTACAAATGTTAAAACAAAAAATAGGAGAAGAAAACAATGTTAATGCAGTCATTTAACACAATACTCCATCTAATAATAATATTAATACAACTACTTTCAGGACTGCTGACCCACAATCAGTTATTGAAAACAAAGTTGTGGTTGCCATGGAAGAGGTTCTAAAATCAATTGACCAAGTCAAAAAGGATGTACAAAATTAAGCTTAGTATCTCAATTAAATAGTGAACAACTACAAACTTACAAATACATAAAAATTCAGTTGAACATGGACTTCAAACTGAAATGAGATATGTGAATGTGATACATATGAACCTATAATATGCAAGTGAATAAGCAGTCACATGGAAAGGTTTGCTTATTAAATGAATTAATGCTTATGTGCATAAAGGTGCCGGCTCTAATTTATCTTATGAAGTTACTACTCCTAATGGCTTAGCAGCACATAACTTCAAAGGAATGACCTTACATTGTCTACTCTTGCTACAAATGGAGCATGATAACAAACTCTAATACTTAAAATAAAAACTTATACATGCCAATAACTTGGTAGAGTCCTTACAAACATAAAAACGTTTTGATTATAGATGAAGTTAGTATAGTTTCTAAATTAATGTTGGTGTTTGTTTATTTTTGAATACAGGAGGTGTGTGATGTTTGGAGGCAAACGTGATTGTGTTTGTAGACTTATTACAACTAACACCTTGAAAGGTGAACTGATTTTCAATCAATATTTGCAAGAACAAACTTGAAATTCTTTGTGAAGTATATGGAATGTCAATATTTGGTTGCATTTCACATATAAAGAATTAACCCACAATATCAGGCAAGCTAACAGTGAGGAATATGCAAAGATCTTAAAAGACATTTGCCTTGGCATTGTAAAAAATTAAGATAAGGTATTCCCAAGGACTCAAAATCCCAAAACATTATTTCCTATACTGTTTATCAGAATATGGTAGTTTTGAAAACCAGATATGCTCCTTATTTTAGTCAATATCCCATTTTGTGAAAACCTAAAATGTCTTAAACAAAAGCATTTGAAACAAACTACAATGACAAAAACAGAAAACAAAACACACAAAAGTGACAGGATATCAGAGTCAAATCAGAATAGTATAAATTGTTAAAGCAATGTAATTGTTAATCTTCTTTCATATGTACTATCTGTCAAAGAAATTATCAACCTGCATATAGATCAACACTTCTGGAAAATGTTGTAAATCTTCATGAAAAGATTCTGTCAAACAACTACATATGCCAGTCTACAAGTGCCATAAGCGACCTTTGACCCTGCTCTCAGGCAGGCCGTTCCCCGTGCTGTCACAACAGCTACTCCTGTTGTGAGCGCCCCCCCTAGCTTGCTACTGCTGCTGGACGTGAGTTCGAGGCTCGCTCGCCGCACTTGGTTTTGTACTGTTTTGTACTGCTTTGCCACCTGTTTTTTCCCCATCTCCTTTCTCCCCCTGTGATTTCTGTACCCTGTATTTGGTTGTTGTGCCCTGTATTTGCTCTATTTTCTTCTCCCCCCTGTGATTCTATGCCCTGTTTGCACTATGTTCCTTTCCGCCGTTCCCCAATCATTTTTTCTTTTCCGTAGCTGCGTCCCTGTGGCCCCGACCCCCTGCTCGCCCATTCACCACCCCGCTCCCGCCTCCCAGCTGCCCCTCCCTCCCACCTCCCCATATATGGCAGCCGCTGTGCGGCCACGCATTGGCCCGAAGGCGTGCCTAAGGCAAGCCCATCTGCGCCCATCCGCTCTTGGACCACGCCCAGCGCCAGAACCCCTGGCCCCCACAAACACCACGATGCCCGTCTCCACTACGATGCCAGCACCCTCCACGCACTCAACACAGGACACCCACACATCTGCTTCCTAGTCAAACCGAAGCGCACCCAAGGACCCTTCTCCTGCCAGAACTACAGCTTCACCAGCATCCGACCCGCCAACCCAACCACCAGGAAAGAACCCAACTACCTCAGATGCATCCTGCCCAACACCCGCTCCACCCGCATATACGCCGTTGAACTCTGGGACCTACTCGACTCAACCTCCCCAGACGTCGCCTTCCTGGCAGAGACCTTGCTGAACCCCTCCTCGGCACCTGTCATAGCTATAGCCATCCCGGACGGCTACAAGATCTCCCGCAAGGACCGCACCAACGGAGTAGGGAAGGAATTGCCATTGTCCACAGGAACACGCTCAACACCGCTGACACCCTCAGCACCGCCGAACACCTGCACTTCCAGATCCACACTAATCCCAACACCACCCTAAGAGGAACCCCCATCTACAGACCCCCGGGACCCTGACCAGAGTTCAGCGACTCGATCGCTGACTTCGTCAGCACACATGCCTTCGCCTCCACAGACTACATCCTCCTCGGGGACCTGAACTTCCACCTCGAGAAGAACAACAACACCAACTCCACCACCCTGATTGACAACCTCGCCAACCTCGGACTCAGACAACTCGTCACAATACCAACCCACTCTGTTGGCACATGCTTGACCCCATCTTCTTCGCAAGCTCCCACGTCTCCTTCAACCACACCACTGAACTCCACTGGACTGACCACCACTGCATCCACATCACCTTCTGGAAACCCACCACGCACCACTGCACCCAACAGATCCCCCGCTGCTGCTGGAGCAAAGTCACCGAAGACCAGCTAACCACCACCCTCGTCTGGAGCCCACCCGCCAACCAACAGTTGCACCAGCAAGAAAGCCAGCTGGTTCACTGAAGACCTCCAGGCCTCCAAACAAACCTGCCAAAATTCGGAGAAGAAATGGCACCGTGAACGAACACCAGACAGCTACGCATCCCACAAGAATGCCACCCGCAGACACCATCACCTCATCAGATCTGCCAAAAGGGCCTCCTTCAAAGACCGCCTAGACAGCAACGCACACAACAGCAAAGAGCTCTTCAACATTGTGAAGGAACTCTCAACCCCTGCTCCAACACTAACAACATCCCACCTTTGCAAGATCTGTGCGACTCCCTTGCCACCTTCTTCCATCACAAGATCGCAAACATCCATGACAGCTTCAACACCATGACTGCCCTGACAACCACTGAGACCTCCGCCCCCATGACCCCTATCTGCACCGACCACCTGCTCTCCTGGACCAACATAACCGACGACGACACCATCAAAATCATGAACACCATCCACTCCGGATCTCCGTCAGACCCATGCTTACACCACATCTTCAACAAAGCTAGCACCACCATCACACCCCATCTCCGGAAAGCCATCAACATCTCCTTCGAGACAGCTACCTTCCCGGAGAGCTGGAAGCATGCCAACATCAACGCCTTACTCAAAAAACCCAATGTGGACCCCAAGAACCTCAATGACTTCCGGCCCATCTCCCTGCTCCCGTTCCCGGTGAAGGTTATCGAGAAAACCGTCAACAAACAACTAACCTGCTACCTCGAGGAGAACTGCATCTTGGACCTATTCCAGTCCGGGTTCCACAGCAACCACAGCACCAAAACTGCCCTCATCGCCGCCACTGATGACATCAGGGCCCTGCTAGACAACAGAGAAACGGCGGCCCTCATCCTCCTGGACCTGTCAGCCGCCTTCGACACGGTCTGCTACCACACCCTATGCACATGCCTCCACGACGCTGTGATCCAAGAGAAGGCCCTAGACTGGACCACCTCCTTCCTCTCCGGCAGAACCCAGAGCGTCCGCCTCCCCCCTTTCCGCTCCGAAGCCACCAAGAACATCTGTGGCGTACCCCAGGGCTCATCCCTCAGCCCAACCCTGTTTTACATCTACATGGCACCACTTGCCCATGTCACCCGACTGCATGACCTCAACATCATCTACGCCGACGACACCCAGCTGATCCTCTCCCTCACCAAGGACCCCCACACCGCCAAAACCAACCTCCACCAAGGAATGAAAGCTGTCGCTGAGTGGATGATGAACAGCCGACTGAAGCTAAACTCGGACAAGACGGAAGTCCTCATCCTCGGATCAAACCTTTTGGCCTGGGATGACTCCTGGTGGCCGACCGCACTGGGAAGAGCTCCAACACCCACTGACCACGCACGCAACCTGGGGTTCATTTTCGACTCCACCCTCTCCATGACAAAGCAGGTCAACGCCGTCTCATCCTCCTGCTTCAACACCCTCCGCATGCTCTGCAAGATCTACAAGTGGATCTCCACCAAAACAAGAAGAACGGTCACCCAGGCCCTCGTCAGCAGCAGGCTGGACTAAGGAAACGCCATCTATACAGGAGCCTCGGCCAAACTCCTGAAACAACTTTAACGCATTCAGAACGGCTGTGCACGCCTGATCCTCGACATCCCTTCCCGCAGCCACATCACACCCCACCTGAGAGACCTGCACTGGCTCCCCATCAACAAAGGGATGACCTTCAAGCTCCTCACCCACACGCACAAGGCACTCCACAACACCGGACCAGCGTACCTCAACAGACGACTCAGCTTCTACACCCCCACCCGCCAGCTTCGCTATGCCAACCTCACCCTCACCACAGTCCCCCACATCTGAAGAGCGACCTCCAGTGTCAGATCGTTCTCCCACCTCGCCGGCAAGACCTGGAACACTCTCCCCATCCCCCTACGGCAGACCCAACACCTGCTGACCTTCAGAAGACTCCTCAAGACCTGGCTTTTCTAGCAGTAGCAGCATTCCCCACCCCCGCACCTTGAGACCCTCACGGGTAAGTAGTGCGCTTTACAAATGTTTTGATTGATTGATTAATTAATATGGTGGATATGTGTAGAGGTTTGATTCAAATTTCTATTAATGCTTAAGAATTCTGTATGGCTGTACTAGGAATATAGCTACAAAAGATGTGACCTGTATGGTGTGCACTATTCTTGGGAATGCTTAAATTGTCTACATTCAACCATCACTGCTACAGAAAGTGATAGATTTGTATATCTAACAGTACCTTATTGGATACCCATTCAATTTAAAAATGTAGGGCCAGATTTTGCATTGTATTGCATTGCCCTTGCATGACAAATTATGTCGCGAGGGAAATGCATACTTACGTAGATTTATTATGCCACAGAGAGAAACCTTGCATCTCCATGTATTGCTTGGTAAATCTGGAGTAACGATTCCTTGCATCAGTCTGCATTGTGAAGGCGTTTTATGGGTGGAGAGTGGTTGGTCCCATTCCAACATTGGATTTTGGTGCATTCCCTATTTTACCAAGACCGGTAAATCTGGGAATGCATCAAAATGCTATGTCTTTCCAAGGGAGGCTCAATGAGGAGGGCCATCTTTAGTTCTCCTTGTTGTTTCCTTTTTCTAAGTGTGCTACAATATGCAGCACATTTAGAAAGATGAAAAAAACCTCCAAGGGTTATTTTTGTGCAGGAAGTTGCCCCTTCCTGCACAAAGACAATCCTGCCCACAATGCAGGTGCCCTTGCACCATTAACAGGGTTGCTTGCATAGGCACTAGGCAACAGATTGTGCACCTGCTCAGGCAGAGAGCAGAAAAGTGCCATATATTGGTAAATAAGGCACATCCCTGTCCTTTCCATTTCAAGCAATACAGTGCATCAAGTTATCTTGCTGCATTATGTTGCATGAAATAATGACAAATCTTGCCCTTAATATCTAAAGCTGTGCAAAACAACTTAAGTCCAACTGTACATCAGAACGTGTCCCACATTTAATTTAGCAAGGGTATCCAAACATGCAATTTGTATTATTAAAAGATGTACTGTCAATAACAAAAAATAAATACTCCTCTAAGTGTTGTTATCTTCTATGCTTTCACATATATGAAATGACTCAATCAATCAATCAATCAATCAATCATGGAATTTATATCGCGCACTACTCACCCGGAAGGGTCTCAAGGCGCTTGGGGAAGGGGGTCTGCTACTGCTCGAACAGCCAGGTCTTGAGCTGTTTCCTGAAGGCCAGGTGGTCCTGGGTCAGCCGCAGGTGGACGGGTAGGGAGTTCCAAGTCTTAGCCGCCAGGTAGGAGAAGGATCTTCCTCCGGCGGTGGCTCTCTGGATGCGAGGGACAACGGCGAGGGCGAGGTTCGCGGAACGTAGCTGGCGGGTGGGCGTGTAGAAGGTGAGGCGGTCGTTGAGGTACCCTGGGCCCAGGTCGTGGATGGATTTGTGTGCGTGGGTGAGGAGTCTGAACGTGATCCTCTTGTTGACAGGGAGCCTGTGCAGGTCTCTCAGGTGGCACGAGATGTGGCTGCGTCGGGGGACGTCCAGGATGAGTCGGGCGGAGGCGTTCTGGATACGCTGAAGTCTTTTCTGAAGCTTGGCTGTTGTACCGGCATAGAGGGTGTTTCCGTAGTCTAGTCTGCTGGTGACGAGAGCCTGGGTGACCGTCTTCCTGGTCTCGGTCGGGATCCATCGGAAGATCTCCCGGAGCATGCGGAGGTTGTGGAAGCAAGCTGAGGAGACGGCGTTGACTTGTCTGGCCATCGATAGGGAGGAGTCCAGGATGACGCCCAAGTTGCGTGCGTGGTCCGTTGGTTTGGGTGCGGTGCCTAGTGCCGGAGGCCACCAGGAGTCGTCCCATGCGGAGGGCGATGGTCCCAGGATGAGGACGTCTGTCTTGTCCGTGTTCAATTTCAGGCGGCTGATGTTCATCCATTCAGCGACGTCTGTCATCCCTTCGTGTAGGCTGGCTTTGGCGGTGTCGGGGTCTCTGGAGAGGGAGAGAATCAGCTGGGTGTCATCGGCGTAGGAAATGATGTTGAGGTTGTGTTGGCGTGCGATGGCAGCGAGGGGTTTCATGTAGATGTTGAAGAGAGTGGGGCTGAGCGACGATCCTTGCGGGACACCGCAGATGACTTCGGTGGCCTCGGAGCGGAACGGATGGAGGCGTACTCTCTGTGTTCTGCCGGAGAGGTATGAGATGATCCATTCCAGAGCCTTCCCTTGGATGCCGGTGTCGTTGAGGCATTGGACTAGTGTGCGGTGGCAGACAGTGTCAAATGCTGCGGAGAGGTCTAGGAGGATGAGTGCCGCTGTTTCACCGTTGTCGAGCAGGGCTCGGATGTCGTCGGTGGCTGCGATGAGGGCGGTCTCGGTGCTGTGGTTGGCTCTGAATCCGGACTGCGATGGGTCGAGGGATCCGTTCGTCTCGAGGAAGGCTGCCAGTTGCTTGTTGACGACCTTCTCGATGACTTTGGCAGGGAAAGGAAGGAGCGAGATGGGGCGGAAGTTCTTGAGGTCGGTCGGGTCCGCTGTTGGTTTCTTCAGCAGAGTGTTGAGCTCGGCGTGCTTCCAGCTCTCCGGGAAGGTGGCTGTGTTGAAGGAGGTGTTGATGATGTCTCGGAGGTGGGGTGCGATGGTAGAGGCAGCCTTGTTGAAGACATGTTGGGGGCACGGGTCGGTCGGAGATCCGGAGTGGATGGTGTTCATCATGCGTGACGTGTCTTCGGGGGTCACCTCGGTCCATGTCTGGAGGGTGGCGGCGGGGTGCGTAGGTTCGACCGATGGGTGCGGGGGTGGAATGCCGAAGCTGTTGTGGATGTCGGCGATCTTGCGGTGGAAGTACGAGGGGAGGGAGTCGCAGAGGTCCTGTGAGGGAGTGATGTCGTTGTTGCCGGTGCTGGGGTTGGAGAACTCCTTGACGATGTTGAAGAGCTCCTTGCTGTCATGAGCGTTCTTGTCTAGTCGTTCCTTCAGAGATTTCTTCTTGGTGGTGCGGATGAGCTGGTGATGTCTGCGAGTGGCGAGTTTGAGTGCGGTCATGTTGTCGGCGGTCTTGTTGAGGAGCCAGGCCTTCTTGAAGGTGCGGCAGGCCTTCTTGGAGTCCTTAAGTTCATCGGTGAACCAGGGGGCCTTCTTGCTTCTGGGCCTGGTGAGTGGGTTCTTCAGTGGGGCGAGGTCGTTGGCACAGGAGGTCAGCCACTGCGTGAGGTCGAGGGCTGCTGTGTTAGGGTCCGTAGTCCTGACAGGTGGGCTCTGGCTGAGGGAGGTGGCGAGCTGGTCGGCGGTGATCCTGCTCCAGTTTCTGTGGGGAACCTGCTTCGGGTGATGGTGGACCGTGTTCTTTCTGAAGCTGAAGTGGACGCAGCTGTGGTCAGTCCAGTGAAGTCCGGTGGAGTGGCTGAAGGTGACGTGTTTGCTGGATGAGAAGAGGGGGTCGAGCGTGTGGCTGGCGTAGTGGGTGGGGGTGTTGACCAGTTGCTGGAGTCCGAGGTTGGCGAGGTTGTCCAGCAGGGCGGTGGTGTTGCGGTCATTGTTGTTCTCCAGGTGGAAGTTGAGGTCCCCGAGGAGGATGTAGTCGGTGGAGGGGAGGGCGTGAGGGCTGATGAAGTCCGTGATGTTCTCACAGAATTGTGCGCGTGGTCCCGGGGGTCTGTAGATGAGGGTGCCTCTGAGGGTAGTCTTGGGGTCGGTGTGGATCTGGAAGTGCAGGTATTCGGCGGCGTTGAATGCGTCGATGGAGTCAGTCGAGATGCGAATGGTGCTCTTGTGTACGATGGCGATACCTCCTCCGGTCTGGTTGACGCGATCCTTCCTGATGATCTTGTAGCCGTCCGGGATGGCTATGGCGATGTCGGGGGCTGAAGAGTCGTTCATCCAGGTTTCCGTGAGGAAGGCGACGTCTGGAGATGCTGTGTCGAGGAGGTTCCAGAGTTCCACGTGTCTGTGAACGGAGCGGGTGTTGAACAGGATGCACTTGAGGTGGTTGCTGTTGTTCGTCCTGATGGGTGCGGTGCCGGGTCGGAGGCAGGAGAAGTTGCAGGATCGGCAGGCGAAGGGTCCATGGGTGCGTCGCGGGGATGCTCGGTAGCACCCGGGGGCTCGGGCGGTGTTGAGTGCGATGAGTGTGGCGGCATCGTAGGTCCTGCGGGGGGGCTGGCGGACGCGGGGGCCAGGGGGTCTGGCGTTGGGCGCGATCCAGGCACGGACGGGCGCAGACGGGCTTACCTTTGGCGCACCTTCGGCGTTCAATCGGCGCTCCCGCTGCGCGCGGTCGCTGAGGGGGCGTCATAAGTAGGTAGCCGGGCGGGAGGGTCGGCTGGGAGGCGGGAGGCTGGGCAACCAATGGGAGGCGAGGGGAGGCGGGTCTGGGATCAGCGGCGGGATGAGCGACTCACCCGGGGCAGCGGCAGCGGGAAAAGGCGCCAAGAAGCTTAGCGTCCGGCGGGGAGCAGGAGGTGTTCCCCACCTGAGGGAGGGAGGCAGCGGCAGCAGGCAGCAGGTGGCGGCAGGCAGCAGGCAGCAGGAGGCGTCAGAGCGGAGCAGAGGTAAGGAGCGACCGACTGTGAGGGCACAGTGGGTCACACTGACCGGTCCCCCGTGGTCCCCTTAAGTAGGTAGCCGGGCGGGAGGGTCGGCTGGGAGGCGGGAGGCTGGGCGACCAATGGGAGGCGAGGGGAGGCGGGTCTGGGGTCAGCGGCGGGAGGAGCGACTCACCAGGGGCAGCGGCGGCGGGAAAAGGCGCCAAGAAGCTTAGCATCCGGCGGGGAGCAGAAGGTGTTCCCCACCTGAGGGAGAGAGGCAGCGGCAGCAGGCAGCAGGCGGCGGCAGGCAGCAGGCGGCGTCAGAGTGGAGCAGAGGTAAGGAGCGACCGACTGTGAGGGCACAGTGGGTCACACACTAGGCTAGATATATTAAAAGCTAGACATCCACAGCATCTATGGCACTTTTCACAATCCTATTGATTTGTTTTTTTCCCAGTGTTTCATGATGATGACAACCAAATGATCATCTCGAACTACAAATGTTCTAAATGATGACATAGTATTGTAACAGACATGGTAGTGTTGTCTGAAAACAATCATAGGTTGGCTTATGTTTATTAAATCAAATCACACACCAGTGTAGCACTGTATTATTAACTTATCATCTACTTTGAAGCCACCATGAGACACATTTGCAACTTACTTTACACTAACCATTTATCTCTTTATTAATTACAATGTACTATTTCTTCAAAAAATATTGTAAATATTGTCATAAGCTCTTTAGCTTTTGAGACATTTTGTTATTTATCAAATTGACTACATTTTTCCTTCATTTTTTAGATCTTTTTTAAGACATTTGTGTTTCTTTTTCAGCGTTAACTTTACCACCACAAATATAGAGGAAACATGAGAACAACAAAGCAAAACAAAAGGCTGTGAGCCATTAAAAAACAATCATGCTAACATTCATAATAAAATTTGACCCATTGCAAAAGTACTGCGGTACCCAAAAAGAAAACAAATTAATATTAGCATAATAATGAACATTATATGATTTAATAAAAGTTTTGGGAAAAACAAAAAAACACACAAATTCTCTGAAAAAAACAAAGTTAGATATTAGAAATAGTTAAGAAAACTTAATTTAATAGTTGTATACAAATCCAACATAAACTAAACAAAGATTACAAAGTGGATAGTTAAAGTTATAACTGAAGATTATAATTTGTGTCCTGGTCAACACGCACTATAACTTGCACACCTCCGAACACAGTGTTGTGAAGTCGCTAGTCAAACTACATTAACTATAACTTACGCCTTCCCCATGCATAGCTTAAACAACTTTCATATTACATCACTTATACCACATTAAATCATACCATAAATATCTGACATCTCAAATTGCATCATTTATGGAAAGACTGCCCTTGGTAGATGTGTGAGTTATAGCTAATGTAGCATGGCTAGTGAATTCACAACACTGTGGGCCCAATTCACAAAGAAAAATGTAAAATTAAGTTTAGAAATGATGACTAAGTTTAGGCATGATGTCTAAGGCCCCAATTCACAAAGATAAACTAGACTTAAGTTTAAACATGAAGTATAAGTTTAGACCTGAAGTCTAAGGGTCCGATTTGCATGGATAAACTTAGAAGTAAGTGTAAGTTTACCTTTGTAAATTGAGCCCTATGTACGGAGGTTCACAGATAGTATTTTTACAACTGTGGAGTCTTCCCATATACAAATATAGGACAGTCCTATGTTTTATGTGTGGAGAATCCACAGTCATAAAGATGCTACTAGTAAAATTCCATTGTAAATAGCAAACAATTGTAAACACACACAAAGTGTAAGTTTACCATTGTGAATAAGGCATATAAGGCCCCTGTATAACACAGTAATTATGAGGTACATGCTGATGATGAAGCAGTATATGATTGGCTAATGACTGCTCTTACATAAGTAAAAGACAGCCCTATTGTTTAGACAACATTTTGATTGTGTTCCAACTTTTAAGTGTAAATATGGTGTCATACTGTTCTATGGGTGTATTGGAAGTGGTGAGTCAGTTTATAGAAGTGTGTAAAGGTAAGTAAAAGTTGTTGTAATACTTTAAATATTTTTGAAAACATTTGTGGAGCAGTGGTTTAGTGCCATATTGTGTAGACCACACTTAGAATGCATTCTAGGCTTCAATGGTAAATATAGTATAATACATTTTTCTTTTTAATTTTTACATTTGTTTTATGTATGTTTTTGGTACTCTGTTTTACACTATATTTCCCCTTAAAACCCAGAACTCAAAATTGAAAGTGCGACATATAGTTTATACCACTCTTAGTCTGCGTTCTGAATTTTAAGGGGGAATATAGTGTAGTAGTTTTTTTTTTACATATTTCATTTTTTGCTGTACCGCACTATGGGCCTGATTTACAAAGGTAACCTGAGACAAATTCATAAAGGGCATTTACGAGGAGTAAATTTAGACTTTTGTCTCAGTTAAACTTAAGTTTTGGTCTTAAGTTTAACTGAACCAAAACTGATACAAAAGTCTAAGGGCCAAATGTACATCCTGTTTCAGCATGTGCAGACGGGTTTGCGAACCCATTTGTGCATGCAGAAACATCATGGGGAATGTACAAAGCCTATTTAGCCAGTCGCAATTTATTTGTAACTCGCTAAATAGGTTTTGCAACTCGTTATTTGGAAGGGGTGTTCCCTTCCAAATAGCGAGTCTCAAAACCATGTACTAATATTTTGCAACCGCAATTGCAGTCACAAACACTCGCAATTACCACCTACTTCAAGTAGGTGGTAATGCATTAGCAAATGGGAAGAGGTCCCTAAGGGACCCCTTCCCCTTTGCAAATGCATGGGGAAATATTTTTTAAGGGCAGGCAGTGTTCCAAGGGACCACTGCCTGCCCTTAAAAAATGAAACAAAAATATTTCTTTTTTTTTTTTTAAATGCATCTAGTTTTCCTTTAAGGAAAACAGGCTGCATCTTTAAAAAACTGCTTTATTTAAAAGCAGCCCCAGACATGGTGGTCTGCTGAGCCCAGCAGGCCACCATCCCTAGGAGTGCCTGTCATTCCCAATGGGCTCTCAAATTGCGAGAGGCTCATTCATATTAATGAGCCTCGCAATTGGCGACCCCATTGGGAATCGCAAACAGTGTTAAACACACTGTTGTATATTTTTTTGCGCCTCGCACTTTGCAAATCGCAATTAGTTGCAAATTGCGAAGGGCAAAATAAAATGGTTGTACATCTGGCCCTAACTTTACTACTCGTAAATGCCCTTTGCAAATACTGGAAGCCGTAAAGTTGGACTTTTGTCTCAGTTTACCTCAGTGAATCAGGACCTATATTTCCCCTTAAAACCCAGCACACGGACTGTCTAAAATAAAAAAAACACATGTAAACATTTATTTTAAAAAAAACACTGTATTGCACTGTATTTCCCCTTAAATATTATGTAGCAGTATTTTTTTAGATTTTGTAAATATTTTTTTTAACATATAGAAAAGTATAAATAATTTTCTTTACCTATTTCACTTTAATAAAGTTAAAATTAAGTTGTAATGTTTACCTGAGCTAACTATAATTTATGCCCTTACAATGCACTGCTTCTAACCTCACACATTACACCACTCATGGCATGGTCAGTGACATCACTGATGACATCTCAAATGGTACCACTGATGACATCATCCAATGAGTCAGTCTTTCGTAAATGTTTCTGAGACTGTATAGTCTAGAAATGATCTAGTAAGCTACTGCATAAGTTAAATTAATATTATTTCCAAACTAGAAATGAGTGATATTTTTTCTAACATATGTCAGTTGAGTGGGGTGTGACTATATCAGTGTGGAGGTGGGTCTCTCAGTGCTGTATGTGTATGAGTGGGTGTGTTAGTGGATGTACAGGTAAATAAGGATGTGTGAATAACTGTGTGGGTGAGTGGCTGTATTTTTATTTGAGTGTGATTGGCTGTATGGATGAATGAGTGGCTGCCTTAGTGTCTATATGTGTGGGAGAATATGTGAGTGGCTGTTTTGCTGACTTTGTGGCTATATGAATGACTCTATGGGTAAGTGAGTGTGTATGATTCACAGTTTTGCACATTGGACCCTGATGATGGGCTCCATGGAGCCAAATACAGCTCAGGGCAGGGAGTTGCATGCCACTCTCCCAGTATGGATTAATGTGGGCAACATGGGATGGGGTCCTTTGGCTGACTACACCTCAGGGAGTGGGGCTGCAAGCCCGTCCCATATTAATTAACTTGGGCCCTGGGGAATGGGTTCTCCAGGTCCTGAATATGGCTCTGTATAGGGGCTGCATGCCCCTCCCCATATTAAGTAAGTTGGTTCCTGGGGAATGGGGCCCCAAGATCCAAAAAACTTGGGGATCCCTCACCCCTAAATAAACAACGCAGCCTGTGTCACCATCTTGGGTTTTTTCTGCCATGATCCCTCAGGGGTTCTGTGGAATCACTGCATAAATTGAAGATTTTTTTTAATTTTGTCCCCTGCTGTACCTCTGGGTCTCCTCTTGGAGAATAAGAGGGCAAACTATCCCTATCTTGCCCCTTTATATGATTTATTTTTAAAGTTCAAGACAAGTGACTAAGTCCCTGAGTCTTGTAATGGGGGTCTGCAACATTTAGCTCATGTTACAGACAGCCAATCCAAGTAGTCGCTCCCACTGTAGTCAAACTCCTATGAGAGTAAGATGGCCCAAGGGAAAAACGTTTCTTGGGACAATCAGAACACTATTTTTAAAACTGAGTTTGAGGGACTCTTGTGAGAGTCTCCTGAACTTCACAATCCAGATATACAAATAGTTTTTAGAGCTCACTAAACGGCTCTACTCCTGTATTGAAGATGTCTACATAAAGGTTATAGACTTAGTGAAGGAGTGGTTGGATTAGCTGCCATACAATCTTTCCTATGACTCCTAGGGGCCCATTAGTATGTCAGACGGATCGCCACCGCCCGCATGGTGGTGGCGACCAGCCTGACATTTCCTCCCGCACGCATGTAATTTCCCCCGCAATATTACTATGGCGTCCGCCGGGTTTTCCGCCTGGTCGATGAGTCAACCGGGCAGAAAAGCTGTTAATATGGCAGCGGTGTCTGCTAGTCACCGCCATCCATATTAAGATAAATGCGGGGGTATGCCTTTCCGTTGTGGCAACGCTGCCACGGAAATGCATGCGGTCTTCTACATTGGGGGCCAGTAGCGGGCCCCCAGGGTTTCTGGGGGTTGGGGGGTACACATGGGGGGTGCCTATGGTATCCCCCTGCATTTCAATGTACAACGTGGCAGGCACCGTGGCAACGTGGCAACGTTAGGACTCCTAACTTTAGGACTCCTAAATGCCTTCTGTGAATACCGAAAGTCTTAAAATTAGGATTTTTCTCAATTTAGTAGTCCTAAGTCTAAACTTAGGACTACTAAATTGAGAAAAATACTAATTTTAAGGCTTTCGGTATTCACAGAAGGCATTTAGGAGTCCTAAAGTTAGGAGTCCTAAACTTAGGACTACTAAATTGAGAAAAATCCTAATTTTAAGACTTTCGGTATTCACAGAAGGCATTTAGGAGTCCTAAAGTTAGGAGTCCTAACTATACTACTACTAAACTGAGAAAAATCCTAATTTTAAGACTTTCGGTATTCACAGAAGGCATTTAGGAGTCCTAAAGTTAGGACTCCTAACTTCTGTGAATACCGAAATGAGTAAGTGCCTTCTGTGAATACCAAAATGAGTAAGTGCCTTCTGTGAATACCAAAATGGTAGTAAGTTTAGGATTTTGTCTTAAGTTAGTTCTGTGAATCGGGCCCACAGCTTTGGGAAATTTGGTTTTAATGGATCATCCCGAAACGTTCCAGTGAGGCACTGAGGTGGATGAACCTATTTGAAAGTTTTGTCAAGATTTGTCAAATGATGCCAAAGTTATTAGTAAACCAAAAATGTTATTCCTTTCAAATCGCAGAAGTAACTGCCACTGGTTAATTATGTATAGCTATCTCAAGAAACTAAAACTTGTGCCCTAAGTTAACTATAACTCGTACCCTCACCATGCACAGTTTTCTCACAAATAATTTTATTGCAATTGTTCCAGTTCTATTTTTAATGATGTCATTGAAGATGTCATGACTGATGTAATATATGGGGTAATTAGGAGTGCATGGTGAGGGCACGAGTTATAATTACCTTAAGGCAGGAGATATAGCTTCATAAGATAACTATAACTATAACTGCTGAATTTCTTTGTAAAACCGGAACTTAACTATAGAGTTCCTGTAACCTTTGGTTTTTTTGTGAATTTCAAAGTTTTTTTTTATTCTGTATCCTAACTTTAACACCCTTGTAACTTTTTGTTTTTTCCGTGGATTTTTAATGCAATATCCTTATTATATTGTTGCTATAACTTTGTCATTTTCAGTCACTATCCAGTTTTTTTAAATGTAAAGTGATATTCAATTATCATATGTTAATCCAACTGCCAATGGCCGTGCATGGCAGGGGTAGGCCCCAGGACCTGGCTTGCCTCCAGGCCCTGCAGCTAATGCCACACGATGCACAGCCTTTGCCAAAGGGTTACCCCCGCATGCAGCCAACCCAAGAGCGCACACAGACTTTGGCTGCACTCAGCATGGGTTGGCCACAGGGCCAACCCCCTAAAGGCAACCAATCCGCATGCCCTCTGACCCAGGCCAAGTTTGACCCCAGGGACCCCATCCTTCTGGGCCTACACTATATTTGATGGGGAGTGGGCACACAGCTTTCCTCCCTAGCCCAGGGTCCCCAATCCTGGACCTCAGAACATTATGTGGGGGAAAGGGACAAGTGTCCCCCTCCCTGCTTCTATTTTGTCCCCAGGGACCCCATCCCCAGGGCATTTTTTTAGGGTGGGGGTGCACGGCCCCCTCTCTGGACTGCAATTTGGCACCTGAGCCAAATCTCCCGAGCCCACCACCATGTTTATGGGGGAGGAGGGCACGCAGCCCCGCTGCTCAGATTGATTTTGCATGCAGGGACCCCATCCCCAAAGGCACAGCACAATATTTAATGGGGAGAGGGGAACACAGTCCCCCTCCCTGGGCCCATTCATGACCCGGGGACCTGGCACATTTTGTGGGGGAAAGCTGCATGTGTCTCCTCCCTTGGCCCATTTTGGCCCAGTGACCCCATCCCCTAGGGCCCGGTGAAATTTTGTTGGGTATATGACCCTCCTGTCCAGTCCGTTTTTGACCCTGGAGACCAATCCCTCATGGTCCACCTCTATATTTATGGGGGTGAAAGGCAAACAGCCTCACTCACTGGGCAGATTCCGACCATAGCCTGGCCATATTCCAAAGGGGAAGGGGGACATGCATCCTCCGGGCTGATTTTGGTACCTGGGACCACATCCCACAAGGCCCGGACAATATCCAAATGGAGGGGGCAGTGGTACCCCCTGAGAGGGATGATTTTGGCCCCTGGGACTCCATCCCCCTGAGCCCGGCCAACAAAGGGTGGGTGCCCTGGTGCTCATTAAGACACCCACCACAGTATGTTTGGGGGCTGCAGGGTGATCCCAAGGCCACTGTGGCGCCAGCTGGCTCCCCATCTCCAGCAGGAGGCGGCATTGCTCACACCTTCAGATGGCAGAGAAAATTGCTGCTCCCAGCAGGCAGGAGCAATTTTTTCATATGTTTCCCTGCCCGCTTCAGTGACAGCAGGGAAACAGATAAAAAGTCCACTCACAGCAGGTGGAGGCATTTTTCATGGGCCTGCCCTCTGGGAGTAGACTTAGGGGCCGATTACGATGGTGGAACGACTGCCCCTGCCAGCCATGCAGTGGTGGTCCTTCTGTATGCCGACCGGGAGTTTCCCCCCTTCAAATTTGGATTGCGGGGGGAATCTCACCCCGAACGTGGAGGCCGCAAAGACAGTCCGTGATGGAACTGCCACAGGCAATCCTTAGGATTGCCTGGCGGAGCGGTCTTCACCGGTAAAATGGCAGCAGTGCCTAGCAGGCACCGTCCGCCAAATTACAATGAGGTCTGGAGACAGCCTTTCCACGGTGGTGGAACCACCATGGAAAGGCTGGTGTGGATTGGTGACGGGGGCCGGTTGCAGGCTACCCATGTGTAGGGGGAGGTGAGGGTGCACTGGGGGTACCCATGGTATCCTCCTACATTTCACAGCACCGCGTTGCAGGCACCACGTGGTGCCTGCCACATAGTGCTGTGGAATGCATAGCCCGCCATTTACGCATCACGGCTGGTGCTGCTTTCAGCAGCACCCGCTGCAATTTTAAACTGCAAAATGCATCCGCCACGGTGGTGGACGCATCCTGATTTGTGGTGCAGGACCACCCCATGTATGGCGGCTGTCCCGGTTTACACCAGGATGACGGACAGACTCCAGTCCGTCCACCATCCTAATGAGCCCCATAGTGTATGTTCCAGCTTGGTGGGAGTTTTTTGCTCCACAACAAGCGAAATCAAACATAGGTTTCCCTGCCCACTCCAGTGTGGGCAGGGAACCGCTATGTGCCGGGGTAGGCAGGAGCAGGCCACGGTGTATAGGGTCCCCAGAGCCAAAATCATGACTCCAAGAGTGGGGCCATGTGACTCCGTTTTGAAATCGCGACTGGGCCCCAAAGATGGGGCCACCAGGGACTAAATTGGCCTGGAGAGGAGGGTCGTGCATTCCCCTCTCCATTACTAATATGGCTAGGTCCCAAAGGATTTAGGTCACTGGTACCGAAATAGGCCCAGGGAGGAGGGACTTCGAGCCCCCTTCCAATTTTTGAGTACGGTAAGGTGTTTGTTTTTGTGTGAAAGTTTATGAGATAAGTACTGTGATGAGTAGGTGTTTAATTTTTATGGGGTTCATTTGATAGGAATTCCACTAGGTGGTATTGGATCCCATGAGATTCTTGCAAGATAATATGGGGAGAAGTAGAAAAAAAGGGCCATGGTTAACCAATAGTTAACATTCTTATTACATGGTTGAAGAAATGCTGTGATGTGATTGGCTGCAGAGCCTGAGATAGCTCAGATTGTCCATGGTACTTTGGAGGAGAAGGAAGTTTCTTAGAGTTATTCTCAGCAGAAGTTAATTAATCTGGAGTTCAAAGAGACTGGTGTTGTCATTTGCATTTAAGAGTGGAGTTCAAGTTCAGGTATTTAGTAATATAATTAATAAATATTGTTGTGAAGTCTCAGTAAGTGTATACTAATGTTGGTACACTTTTATACACTATGTTTGCAGAGTGAAAAGTTGTTTACAGAGGTGTAGATCTGTTAATATAGGTTTTGGGAGGCTCAGATTAGAATGTAAAGACATATGAGGGGAGAGGAGTTGGCCTAACGACTAGGGCAGTCGTCCTTGAATCTGGGGAACTGGGTTCGAGTCTCGGCAACGACGCTGAACATCCTGTGATTCTGGGCAAAACGCTTAATCTCCCCGTGCCTAACAAAAAAAATGAATGTGTCCTCATGTAACGCAACTCGTGCTATGTAAAGCGCTCTGATATCCGATTCGGGTCAAGTTCATGCTATATAAAACTATGGGAAAAAAAATGAGCAAGGTTTTCGGAATGTGTTAAAATGAAAAATACAAGCTGTGTGTACTTGTAAGTAAAGGAAGCAGTGTTTCTCAAAATCTAAAACAAAGGATGTAATAATAGAAGCTGTACTGTTGTTAGAAACCCCATTGTACATATACTTTATACCCTTGAGTGGTGATATTGCAATTTATAGAGTGAAAAGCTGTTGGGAGTGCTAGCAAAGGTGTCTCATGAGGAATGTGTTACTTTATAAACTTTTGGCATGTTATAATTTATTTGTGATAAAAAGTGCACATGGTGAGGGTGTGGAATTTTTCAGGAGAAAGGAATAGCAAGTTTCTGGTGCATTAGATATAAATATGTGATAGTGGGTGAAAAACGTAGAAAGATTTAGAAAATATACTGATGTATCACTGTTATCAATTTTTTTACCAAATGTAACATATCTTTTTGTTTATTTTGTCCTTTTTAGGAGTAATATAGAAACTTGTCTCTGAGGAAATAATTATCTGCTTGCATAAGCAGCAAAGACGAGCATTGTTAAGAGAAACAGGATTATTCTGCAATAAGTACCTCTTCAGGCACAGTGTATTTCAGGTTGAAAAGATGTGGAGTCACCTGAACAGTTTAGTGGTGTAGCAGCACAAGCTAACTCTGGATGAACTATGCATTGTGAACTGTATATGTAGATATGCTGCTTTGCTGAGACTTTGTTGCCACCTAGCCTGCCATAGCATTGCGTGAATTTTGAGACTGTTTTTAGGAGCTGTTTATGAGCGTCAGAATTTATTTTATATATTTTAAAGTTATTTGTTTTCTTTGTGTTGTAGTTGTTTATGTAGTTTGGTAATGTAGTTGTAGTTTTGTATTGTTAATAAAGTGTTTTGTTGTAATAGAAAAACTTAAAGTTACTTTGGATTAGTTTCTTTAATACTTAGGGGCCGATTCCGATGTCGGACGGACTCAGGTCCATCTGACATCGGTCAGGAGCCGTAACTGACCGGCCTGCTGTCATCGGTTACGGCCCTGCAAGTACGATGCGACCGAAAAGGGTTCGGTCACACTCGTATACTTCACAATGGGTGGGAGCATGCATTCTGAACAGAATGCATGCTTGCATTGTGAAAAGCTGGGGTGCAGTTCATCCCTGCACCCTGTGGCCGGCACCCCAAGGTGCCTGCCACCGGGTGCAAGGATCCACAGAGGGGCACCATAGGTGCCCCCAGGCCGCCCTGCGGCAGCCTCACATCCATGGGGGCCCTACTGGGAGCCCCCAAAGACAGTTTCCGACTGCCTTTTCGTGCCAGAAACACCGGCACAAAAAGGCAGTGAAAAACTGACATCGTACTCCCTCAGTCGTAAAGAGGCGGCCGGGGGAGTAGTGAGGGATTTCTGGATGGCGGACGGGCTCTCCGAGCCTGTCGTCCGCCATCCGGAAATCCGGCCGACATGTTCTGATTCGGTCGGAAGGGCTCCGACGATCGTTCGGAGCCCTCCCGGCCGAAATCAGAATCGGACTCTTAATATAAATGTAAAGTTTATTATACTATTACAGTATTCAGTAAAACTGGCAGTTCTATGTTCAAGGACTGTGAATATGGTACCACATGTATATGTATGTCAATGGTACTATGCAAATCTTTCATCCTAAAGACACTTGGTAATGTAGAAGTCAATTATTTTCCTATGCAGGTGTGGTTACATGTCATGCAACAGTGAGTTTTTTTTGCAGGCAGTATTATAGGGAAGTGTGATACAAGAGAGAAGTCTTATACTCTAATACACACTGCCATCAGCTGCTGTGAACACTCTATTATGCACACAATATTATGTATGGGTGTTGCCATTGGAAGGCATGTGAAACATAGGTAAGTATGTCTTCACAATTAAGTCCGAGACACAGTTCTGAACAGAGAGGATACATCATTTTATACTTTACACTGGACATTCATCAGTATGAAAAGAGGTTTGTACAGAGAGAACAGTTTCTTCCCACAGCCTACTTTGCACATATTTTACTCTGGGGAGATGTCTCACCTGAGAGGGCAGTGTGTTTCATTTCATAGTCTCTATAGTTGTTACACAAGAAAAACATTTGAGTATAAAGGTAATTTTAACTCTATATTTTACTTGTACATCTGTCATACTGAGTAGCGCTGTAACCAGAAAGGTAAGCCACCCTAATTTGCACAAGTATTATCCAGGAGACAGGTCACTGGAGTGAGACTAGTCTCTCTCTGAACTATACAATGAAGAGTTATCATGCAATAGATTTGTGTAAGGAAACAGAGTAGTTTCTCCCCACAGCCTACTACAAATCTGTCAGAATGAGAAAATGTGTGAGTAGAAAGATACATTGTTCTCAAACCCTACTGGACACCTCTTACCCAGGCAAGATGTGTTAGGAGAGAGGTGACTCCCTGCCCAGGCAGCACTACATCTCACTGTTGTTCTAAGGAGAGGTGAGAGCATAGAGGCAATTTGCACTCTAGACTGATTGTACATTGAAGCTGTACTGAAGATAGGTGTTAGTGCAGAGGACAGTGCTTCCATACATACTACTGTATATATCTGTTATGCTGGGTTGATATGTTAGTAGACAAGCAAACTGCTTTCCATACATTAATAATTATGTTAATTTCCCTGGTCAGAGGCGTCAGTGGGGAGGCTAGTAATTTTTATATCTAGTTTTGAATACTGAGGTCCTATGTGTGAAGTGAGTATCTTCCCTACCCTACGATACATACTACTGAGCCTGGGGAAAGGTGTGAATGGAAAGGAAGTGTCTCTACACATTCTACTCTCCACTCTAGTTATCTTCATGCAAGGTCTCAGTGGAGCGGCCAGTGTCTCCCCATATTGTAGCAGTGAGGATTGTAAGAGATAAGCATTGTAATGAAGGAAAATGTAAATTCTTACCTAAAGTAATTGTACAATCTCACAAGAATCTCATGGAATCATATATAAAATAAAAGAGTAGCAAAAATCTGGTGCATATAAATTATACCTATTACAAAAAGAAATGTTCAGTGAAAATGCAAATTCCATTATAAAAGTACACACTTGCGAGAGGCTTGTGAGCGTAAAGCAGAAAATACTACCCCCTCGCAGTCGTCGCAGACGACTGTGTGCCTGGCTCTCTCTCGAGAGAGAGGCCTGTGAGATTAAACAACGCTATGTACGAGCATCGTGGCTCTCGTGAGAGTCATCAAGGGAAAAAAATGGTAACAGTGCAAACAACATACATAAGGATAGTATGCGGTAGTTCTGAAAATAGCTTTTTAAAATATTATTTTTTAACAACTGACTTTTTTAAATGTTTTTTAAATTGTTTGTATTTTCTTTTTTTAAAGGGTACAATAAAAAAAGATATTAGCGTAAACAAAAAAAATAACGTTCAAAACAGAGGCTAAAAAACTAGGAAAATCTTTTTTTAGGAAAAAAACTACTGCTTAGGTGTGCATTTATGATCCTCAAAAAGCCTCTCCTGGGCAGCCCTGCTTGCCTCAGAAGATAACAAAATTTGCTTGCATAAGCAGCAAAAATGTGATTTGTTGAGTTAAGCAGGGTTGTTATCTGCTTGAGCAGGGAATACCTGGGCAGGCATAGTGTGACCAGGTTGAAAAGATGTTGATGCCCCTGATGAGTTATGAAGCTATGCAGCATTGGCAAACTTAGCGCAAGCAAGGTGTTAAGGGTGCACAGCTCACAAATGTCACCACATCCCAGTGGTACGCACACTGTATTGCTTGTTGCGGCTGCCCCTTCTGAACTTCTTTTTGCATACAGTTTGCTGTGCTGTTACCTGGAAGGAGGATTTGCTGCTGCAGAAGGGAGGACCCAGTCAACACCTCGCGGAACCCGCTTCGCGGGTCCCGCATCGCCAAGGTTGCCCAGCCGAGTGTTGTTACCTGCAGGGTGTGTGCGCGAGTGACAGGGCTGCGAGCGCTGGGAACCGGGACTCACTCTCCCAGGAGCCCCGGCGATCCCGAGGCCAAGTCACCTGGCCCGCTCTCCCTGACCGCCCCGCCCCTCATGTTCCTCCTAACCAACGCCTACAAGAAGTGACGTGCCTCGCTGCGCGGGAGCGCGCGGGAGTGCCCGGGGCTAAGCCCGGGCAAAGGGCGGGCCCTCTGTGGCCCTCAGAGGCACGAGAAGGCGAGGCGAGGCCACCCCCCTAAGGTTCGCCGTCTGGGATTAGTAAGGTACAGAACTCTATTAACCCTCATTACCCCCAGGTCTTCTGCCATCTGCCTGTGGATCCTAACACATACCTTGGTCAATTGGCTCGGTCGTTTGTAAGAGGTAGGCATTATGGTAAGGAAAAAGCCCGCATCTGCTGCGACGGAGCCCCTCAACACAATGCTCTCATATGTGGTTCAAAAAGTCAATAAGATCAACAATGAGAGGAGGCAATCGCTAGGCTTGAGCCAATCGCCAGTTCTTCCGTTAGAAAGCCCGCCCGCAAGGGCATCTGCTCCAGAGTTACTGACCACACCGCCAGATCTTCCCCAGTCGAATAGCCTAGTTCATATCCCACAAGACTTGGCCAGCGATGCAGAAGATCCTCATGTTTTGGTTAACTCGTCGGCCAATAACGGCAATACCTCAGAGCATAATCACCAGTCATTTTCCATCGAGGAAGTACCGTCACCGGGGCAGCCCGTTCCACGGCCAGTGAGAACCTGTAGAAAATCTCACTCAAAGAGAGGGGGGAAACAACAAGGCAGGAGAAAGGCAGCTACACCACCCCCAAGACGTGAAGGGCAACAAATTGACTTTGATGCCGATGCAGAATCCAGACGTATTGTTGATGATGAACTCTTTAATCGGATCCAAGATATGATTGATATAAAAATTAGGACAATCATCAAGCCCTTGATTGGTAAACTGGATAAATTAACTTCGGAGGTTAAGAAGGCGGGGGGTGCACAAAGTAATCTGGTGGTAGAGGTGGCCAATCTATCTGCTCTTGTCACAAAATTGGCATCGGGAGCCGTAGAGGCTCTACCAAATGAGAGTGTCCCACAGCCTACACTGCCAGAGGGGCCCTTAGCAGTAGCTTCAACTCTATTAACGGCTCCCAGTCAGGACCTAGCAGGCGGAGCCGCGCCGACATCATCATCAGGGGACATAATTGGGACAATACATGAGGATATATCAGCCCAATTTATTTTGGAAGCCTCCCCAGTTGTGCTAGTACTAGCAAATGTCCCAGTCTTAGCACAAAACAAAATAGAATCGAAACAGGACTTGAAGGATAAAGCTCTTCATTGGCTTACTACAAACATGACCATGGCCCCCCAAGGGATGGATAGTTTAGCAAGGGATATTGTTATGACCAGGAGGGTACCTTGGATTGGGTCCAATCCCAAAAAATTTAAGGAGGACTGTGTGATTATAAACTTTGCCAACACAGAAGTCCTCCCAAAAATTTTGAATAACATCTTCCCACCCCAAAGGCGAAGCGGCTCTATAGTCCCGCTCACCCTAAAATTCTTCTATAGTGAGGCTCAGCTCCCTACCTTTTCTAACCCTACTAGAGTTAGGAGAGCGAATAACGCCCCAAACTGGGAAGGCCGTTTTAGATATAGATTCCCCAACGAGCGCCCTGGGCCTATATTTAACTTTGAGCACGGAAGATCTAACCACGCGCATGAGTCAAATTTGTGGCCTCCCATGCCACCAGACCCTGCCGTCAATGGTTGGGGCCCGGGTTGGATGGGCCAAGATCCCATTGGGCGAATCAATAGGTTCGTACCATGGGCGAGAAACGATTACTTTCCGATACGCCCAAATACCCCTTTACCTATGTGGAACATCGCAGCTATGGGTCAAGGTCAGGCAGCTACCCCTTTTGATTGGGGGGGCGGATTGGGGAATAGGTATGCTCCCTTAGCGGATCTAAACAACTGCGATTGACTTAAACGTTGCAATGTCCGAGCAAGTGAGTCCATAACTAGACCCGAAATAAACCTTAGCCAGTGTTACACCAATGACGGTCTCCGCCTGCTTACATTTTATGAAACACTTGAGAGTTATGTCCCGTTGGACAACCCTGGGCTATCATACCAGGGGGAGGGTTGCATAGCGTCAACCCTGAACATCGTTCCAACACAGAACGCACCTGAGGTAGCTCAGAACAAGGCGGTCAGATCCTTAAGCTTAGCTGAGGGGGTTTGTTGGGGGAAAAAGAGCTGAGGTTACCTACCAACGCCTGTAAAATTATAACATGGAACATAGCTGGCTCATCTGCAAAACGACAGGACAAAGCATGTGTGAGCTTTATCTCTAAGCAACATATAATTGCCCTGCAAGAAACGTGGGACATATCGGCTAATTTCTGGTGGGATGGATTCACCTGCTTCTCTATCCCTGCAGTCCCTAGCCGCATGGGCAGAGCTAAAGGAGGTTTGGCCATTATGTTTTCTCTAGATTTGAAGGGCACCTATAGGCAGATAAATACAGATTCCGTAAACATCCTAATGGTTGAAAGGACGACTAGTAACAATTGCAGGACGATATATATTAATTTTTACAACTCTAGGAACAGCGAACACAGTGGGAGTAATGTCGCTAACCTAGATAATATCTTAAATAAAGTGTCTCAGAATATCTATTTAGTTTATGAGTTTATCCTATTAGGAGATTTTAATATTCATCTATGTAATCTGGGTTGTATGGGAAGAGGTGACAATGTAACTGAGGGGGGCGAGGAGGCCCCTCGGGCCCCCACTTTGAACACTCTACAGAGGGGCTTGAGTTAGAAGAATTATTAGCAAACCATGACCTTTATGAACCCGATAAGGGCGTTAGGGCGCCAACCTACATTGGCAGTCACCATGGCTCAGTGATAGACTACATCTTTGTTTCACAAGGTATTTTAAACCGGTCTATGGTCTATTGTACAGTCATAATACCCTACAGTGACCACAACCCTGTACTACTTGAAGTGGCCTGGGGTGGCCAGATGGGCGCACCGCCAAAAGCACTTAAACCAGCACACCCCCTGAAACCCTGCGACCAAGACAGATGACTGAAATGGGCCAAAGTGATCCCGGATAATTTCTATGAAATACATTTTCCAAAAATAAAGGACAAAGTGGCCATCTGTCAAAAATCGGGGGCGCAAGGTAAAGAAATTATAGAGGCTTTTGAGGAAATTTGTGGCCAGGTGGCTAAGGATCTTTTAGTCAAGCCAAAAAAAGGATTTTCTGGAACAAAACGTTGGTTTGATTCTGCTTGTTCAAAAGCGCACAGAGCATTGTTGACAGCGTTAAAAACCTCTCCCAGGGCTGGGGAGGATATTGTTAGATTAAGGAAACGCTATAAGGTTGCCATTAAGAACCGCAAAGAATCCCTTAAACGCGAAGCATGGGAAAATCTCCTCTCAGCTGCAGTACTGAAGGACAGTAAAAGATTCTGGGAGATCATTAGACAACCGTTATTTTCTGAAGACAATAATGCTCTTATGGACTGTGTGATCACCGACGACAAATGGCTAAACCACTTCAAAAATGTATATGAGGGTGGGTCCAAAGGAACTGCAGATGTTTCAGTACCTGCTATAGTGGCAGACCCGTTGGTCTTCAACCCCGAAGAAGTAGAAAAAGCCCTGATGGCCACAACAAGACATAAAGCTCCCGGCCCTGACGGTGTTCCCGCTGATTTTTTCATGTACTCTCCCAAATTGTGGTCGGCGGTATTGTCGAAAGTGTTTAACGCAGCCAACAACCATGTACCCAGTTCTTGGGCCACATCCACCATAGTCCCTATCTATAAAAATAAAGGCCAGCGAGATGATCCCGCCTCCTATAGGCCCATATCTCTTTTGGACTCAACGGTAAAAATATTAGGCAGAGTTCTTCTAGCCAGACTTAATGACAACGTTGAGAGCCGTGGAGGGTTGTCTGAACTACAATATGGATTCAGAGAAAAAAAGGGGACGATCGAACAATGTATAAACTTACATCTATTAATTTCTAAATATACAGTGGCAAAGGAGGGCTCCATGTTCCTTGCATTTATGGACCTCTCCTCTGCCTTTGATCTGGTGAATAGGTCGAAATTGTGGCAGTTATTGTTGGAGATGGGCATTGATGAGTCTTTGGTTGTGTTTATGGCTAAACTGCACCAGGAGCTTTTTGCAGCTGTCCGAGTCACAAATGATGGCAGACGTACCCCCCTGTTTAAATCCCTTAAGGGGGTGCGGCAAGGCTGTATTCTAGCCCCTGTATTATTCACCATCTACATCAACAGGCTGGGCAGTCACCTGCAGGGACAGGCAGCCGACGTTCCGCATGCAGGAGATGTCAAAATTCCAGCGCTCCTGTATGCGGACGATGCAGTGCTGATAGCCCGCACTGGGGTAGGCCTACAGCATCTCCTGGACGCTTTTGGTAGCTTCATGGAGACGCTGGACCTTAAGGTCAATGCCTCTAAATCACACACGATGGTCATGGGGCGTGAATGCAACAAAAAAAGACACAAAACATTTTTTTGCAGGGGAGTCCCTGTCACCAACGCGTCCACATTTCCATATTTGGGGGTAATATTTGACCAGAAAGGAACTTGGGGCCCTCAGATAAGAGCAAAAAGATTGGCGGTAATAAGATCCTCCTCAGCGGTTTTGGGCTTTGCTGGGAAGCTAGGGGCTAGGCCCATGCAAGCCCTTCTGAAAATCTACAAGAGCAAACCAGTGGCCATAGCGGCCTATGGTTCCCAACTGTGGGGTTACGTAAACCTGGATCCAATTCAGAGAGCAGAAAATAGATTCATTAGATCCTTGCTCTCAGTCCCGCAATCCACCCCAACGTATTCCATCCATAAGGAGGTGGGTCTGCCCTATCTGTCTGATACCCTGAGCCTTGCTCCGCTAACTTTGTGGCTGAAATTGTGGACAAATGATGACCTACCTCTGAACCACAAGATTTTGCACGATGTCTTATCCTTGGATAAATACACCAGTATCCCTTGGTTGGCATATGTAGCTAAAACCCTTGCAGATCTGGGTCGCCCAGATCTTTTTTCATCTCCGGAAAATATTAGGAGACAGGACATAGTAACCATCAAAGAGTTATTTAGGGATAGGCAGGAAGCACGGAGGGAGGATCTCGAAGTGTTGAAACCCGCAGTAAGGGCACATAACCTCCTGGTTTGTATACCTTCACTCGCCCCCTACTTGAACTTTGTCACATTCCCATATCACAGGTTTTTATTATCAAAGTTCCGATTCAATTTGATACATTTTTATCTAGGTTCATTTAAGACCTGGCAGAAGCCTGAGCAGGCCCCACCGTGCTGCTGCGACAATTTTTCGGTGCAGGATACTCTGCACTTTGTTATGTTTTGTAGTATATATCATGAGCATAGAAAGAAATATTTGTTGCCTATTTTGAAAAAAGCTGGTTTTGTCCAAGTAAGACCAGCCCTGCTCTTTCTACAACTACTACCTAACATACATGTTACTTTTTGTATGGCAAACTTTCTGGTAGCCGCAATGCGGGCGAAACCTGTTAGCCATAGCTTACTTTAAAACTTCTCTTGTTGTTTGAGCATGTTTACGTGATAGATTTGTATAGAAATATTTTATCCATGTCTAAAATTTTTCTTCTGTTTGTTTATTAGGTTTTTTTGTGTGGGAAATGTAAATAGATGTATAGTAGGCATTGCATTGCAAAGTAATTTTTTTTTTTTTTTTTTTTTTGTTCTTTGTATGACTTGTAATAAGTCGAATAAAGATATTCTGACTGCCCCTGCATATGTCACATATTACATATTTCTTAAATACTTTTTACCCACCTGGGCTCATTTCAGAAAATGTCCACACCAAGGACTCCTTGGGTGGCTGAGGTGACTGAGTTCCAAGAACAGCAGTAGGGTTTACATCTGAATCTAAACTAGCCAAAAATGCCTAACCACAGCAAAACCCAATAGCAAAATGAAGCAAGAAGGAAGGAAGCAATCTTTCTTTGATAAATAAAGACATCCATATGAACCAATCCTTCCTTAGGGTGTGGTTCTTCTCACAGACCTCTCGCAAGATGCCTGTGGGTGTCTTGCAAGTTGTTGGTCATTATTGCCAAATATTTGCAGCAGTAAGCGGGTAAATTGATGGTAACGGTATTTGATGGCTCCCCATCCTTCCCAAAGCTATTAGTATTCACTAGTTGTTGTGCGGCACATTCTGATGGGCCTCTAGATGGCTGTATACTGCATGGCAAGGTAGCCATATTACTAATTCCTGTATGGTGTGGCTAAGTGAGAGGTGGAGCCTTTTCTAGCCCTAAATTCCTGGCCATATTCACATCCCCTGTCTGCCTAGGGAGCCCTCCCACATTTGTGTTTTAATTTGGCCTAGAAGTTCTTCAGTAGCCCCTAACCTTGCATACATGGGGGAGACCAAACTTTCCACCACCCCTTCACGCAGGACAACAAATTCTCTTGGTATGAGTCCACCTCAGCACAACAGGGCTCTCTGTATTAGGGTCCGTTGCAAAGGTTTGATTAGTTTGGGGTGCAGGAAGGGCATGTGATTTGTTTTGTCCCCTGTCATCTCTTGTGCTTAGCCAGAGGGGCACTACTAGTTGGCAAACCCAGAAAGGTGCTGGTATTCCATCCTGTGTCACAATGGGGAGCCGGATTTAATGACAATGGATCTTGGGCTGTTGATGGACCCTGGACAGACACAGAGACAGTCTCAATGGCAAACTGCATGGGTGGCTGTGGGTGTAGCACCATTTCCGGAGATGCAACCGTAGTAACAGATAGCCTGCACTCCACATATTCAATCTCCTTGTTTAAGGCACCCACAGCCTATTTAATATAGTCATCCAAGTATGAGGAGGTTGAGAAAGACTTGGATGAAGTGGAGGCTTTTTGCTGTGTCATGGTAAGGAAAGAGGTACTAAAATGGCACAAGCCTCAAAGAGGCTCCACAGAATAATGTTGTTCCACAAGCAGAAGTTCAGTAGCTAAACCTTCAACCAAAGCACTATATTTGAAAGTCTGCCACCGGGAGAATGAGTTCAGGATTAAAGAGGGAGGGCTCAAGTCTCGTTCGACCACGGACGGGTGCAGACAGGCTCACTCTTGGCCCAGTTTGTGCGCAGCAGTACCCACGCGTGTCCCATGCTGTGGGTCTGGGCAAAGCGCTATGTAGCACTTATGTGAGGCTGCAGCAGGTGCAGATGGTTGAAAGGGCCACCTTTTTGGGCCCACAGACTCCTGGGATGGGTAGTCTGTTCGAAAACACTCCTGTGCGGAATCATCTGGACTTCATCATCACAGCTGCTATGCATTGAGGAGGTGTCCCAGTTTGACACAAATAAAAGATGTCCATAGTACAGCATTTCCTTTGGAATTGACTTTCTCTGACGCAATGAGGGTTTCCCATGTATCTAGGTTGATTCGTAATTTGAACTTTGGTATGGGTAAAGCCATTGCAATTTATACAGCAATATGCAGGAAAATTAAGCTTAGATGATGTCATTTGAGAGATCACCACTTATGTCATAAATTATGTCATAGAACATGTTAAGAGTAGTGTTGTATGTGAGCTCATAAGCAGAGCATGGAGGAGGCGCAAGTTATAGTTTGCGCTGCTAACTATAACTAGTGAATTTCTGTGTTTTTTTTTAGTTTCAAAACATTAATGATGACACTGACGAAATCACCTAACTATAACATTACTTTAACCTTTGGATTATTCAATACATTTTCAAGATTTTAAAACCGAAAACTGATCTTTTTAATTACACCTAACTACACCGTTACTTTAATCTGTTTATTTCAGCAAATTTCTAGGATTTATTAAAAGCAGAATTATATTAAAAAAAAATAATTGTATGTATGGTAGACTAACATAATAATATGTCTTGTGTGTGAACATTATTCTGAAAGAAAATTGCTTTTGCATTGCAACTGAACAAGAATGGGTGCACACATTTCAAACTGTAAAACAAAAAAAGAAATTTGAGTTTAAAACAGAGTAATACAACAACATTTGTGTTGAGATTGTCTAGAATACATTTCATTGCCTTTGTACATTTTTTTACATTAAAGTCTTAATTTTAATTCAGTGAAAACCTAATCAGTTTTTTAATACTGTATAGTATTATGTTTTATTATATAAATCATTGTTCAAGTGTGTGGTTACTCACTAGATTTCTATATTTTATTTTAATCTACTGTTTTGAGTTATTTTTCACATGTTCAGTTAGTATTTAATCTCAATATGTAATAGGAGAGTTATTAAAATATTGTTTTAATATTCATGTATTCACTTTTTTTAAAAAGAGGTGGTGACTCTCACAAGAAGCTTATGGGAGTCGAAAACACAATCCCCTGCATGGACTCTGAGGGAGATCTGCTTCCTGGTCAGCTCTTGTAACCTTCTAGTGAGAGCATACGTTATTATTTTGTTAGTGAAATGTATTATGTTATGTACATTTATTATAATTTATAATACATTTGTTGGTAAAATTTATTATAATTTGTTCCATGGAATATATAAAGCAATAATATTGTTACGATCTCTCGAGCAGCTTGCAGGAGTCAAACACACAATCCCCTGCATGGACCCTGAGGGAGCTGTCCTTCCTTTTCGGCTCTTGCGATCTACCTGCGAGATCGTGCATTTGGAATTAGGTTAATAACAGTTTTTCTTGTAATTCTAAGCAAATTGAGACATTAGAGATCTTAATTTGTTTGAAAAAATGGATTATGAATCATTCCATGAAATATATAAAGCAATAATATTTTTTTACGATGACAGTTCATTCTATACCATACTGTTTGCAAACAGTGAAACACTCATCAGAAATACACCGTAGCATATTTAGAGAATTCAATTAAATCTACTAAGAACAGAGTACATTCTATGCAACAGTTGTCAAAAAGGTACTATTTGTTCAAAATAACCTAGATCTGAAGGTGCCAAAGATCATACTACCTGCATCATTCATATTGTGGTGAAAGCTTTACATATAGCCCTTTGTCTGAAGCAAAACAAGCATGCGTACATAGGTTAGTACCTGGTGCACGCACTCTTATATGATAAGCATAAATATCATGCTGACACGATTCTCTCTAATAGCTCTATACCACTTACAAAACATAGGGCCTGATTACGATCTTGGCAGACAGGGCTAATCCATCACATCCGCCAAATTACTTTTCATTATATCATATGGAACTTGTACTGCGGCAGATGAGATAACCATTATGTTTGTGACCGAGTATCTGAGCCGGACTTAGTATCCTAGCCTCCAAGATCGTAATTAGGCTCTTAGTATCTAATACGTAGAATCTTTCCCCTGTTGGAAACTTCTTCTGCAGAGTGAAAATGTTTGTGTGGAGCATAATCAATACCAGGCACCTGTCACTTGTACACAGAGTTACTCTTGAATGCAAACATTTATAACATGCTCAATGCCTCTACACAGCTATGGTGCATTGAGAGTGCGCCCCCTCCCCAGATAAAGAATGTTTGGCCTCTGGGGTGGTCTCCCCGGTGACTTACCAGGCTTGGGGAGAGGGACCATGCATCCAAGCTCCCCGTACATACTTTGTTCAACCCCGGGGATTAGTGTCCCGGGGCTTTTAATGCCTCAGGGATCAGGGCTATGCATCAGCTTTCCCCGTAAACAATGGTTTCAACACTGGGGGTGGGCTCCCTGGGGACTTTGAAGGCTAAGGAGGGAGGTCTCGCAGATCTCACCCCATTATGAATACAGCCCCAGAGGTGGGCGAGAGTCTTGTGGAATCGTAGTACTTTTTCTGTATTTTATTCTGGGGTCCAGCGTGTGCACAGAGTCCTGCGCTTAGGCCGTAGGGGGTCAGAATATCTCTACCCTCCCCTCTATATATTTTTTTACAACTTCAGAACAGGGACTAAGTCCCCAAGTCCCTTAATGGCTGCCAACAACATTTCTCTCATGTTGCTGGCAGCAAATCAGAGTGCTCACTCTTGTGGTAGTCTGATATTGCAGTTACTCCAACTTTTGGGAGGGTCACCAAACTCCACGCCTCATGGTTTCTGACTTTAGACCATTGAGTATGTTTTCATTAAGACCTCATCTATCAATGTATTATTAAATCTTTATTTAAATATTCATATGAGAATGTAGAAATTGATGTATGGTCACTTTCTGGTCATACAGTTTTCTCTACTATTGGATCGATTTTCAGGAACTTTTTAGTGTATATACAAATCATCAAAACATCATATAAATCTAGCACTATTGAGAGGGGAATTTGCAGTTAAAAAATGCAAGACGAAAATGAAATGTTTTCATGGAAGAATCAATGGATAATTTTATTAAAGAAAAGATTCTGGGAGTCTGTGTATTTTGCTGTCCAATTACTGTTGCTATTAGTTACGTTATTACTAACCAAAACATCATCGGGGTGTGGGTGATCAGTCACTTTTTTGTTTAATCCAAAGTAAGTATGTTTGGCCTCGGAGGTGGGCTCCCCGGGGCCTCTCAAGGTGTGGGGAGGGGAGCTGTACATCCCCCCTCCACAGACAGAATATGTTCAGACCCGGGGTTGGGCTCCCCAGGACCTCTGATGGCTCGGGAGGTGGGCCATGCATCCACCCTCCCTGTACATACCATGTTCGACCCTGGGGGTGGGCCCTGCAGGCCTTTTATGACTCAGGGATCGGGTCTGCGCATTCACCCCCCCCCGCATAACAATGTTTTCAGCCTCTGGAGGCTCAGGGCGGGGGACCCCCCACTCCATTATGAATACAGCCTTGGCGGTGGGCTCTCTGGGGTTTATAATTTATAAATACGGCCCAGCCACTATTATTTTTTTTGAACCTGCAAGAGTCTTGCGGGAGCATGGCATTTATTTCTGTTTTTGTTTTTTGGGGCTCCAGAGGAGGTCCCTCTGAGTCCTGCTCCTGGGCCCTAGGGGGTCAGAGTATCCCTACACTGCCCCACATAGCTTTTTTTTCTATCATTTCAGGACAGGGAACTAAGTCGCTGAGTCCTGTACTGGCTCCCAGCAACATTTTTCTCATGTTGCTAGGAGCCAACCAGGGAGCTCGTGGGAGTATGACTCTCGCATGAGTTAGATGTCCCCTGTTTCCTCCAGGGCACAAGCAAGACCTCTGGGAAAAATGTATTCAACAGGCAGTTTCACAGCTTCATCCCAGCTCAAGGCTCCCAGCTCCTAAAATAAACTCCTAAGACACATTCTATGTTGGGACTTCAAAAATTCTGAGAAATCGCCAAAGTTCTAAAGCTGCAGTGGGACCAAACTGCTTCAAGCATTTGATACTGCTTCAGAGCCAGAGAGGAGGCTACAATTGCAGCAGTGGACTGGTAAAGGAGGATTTCACTTCTCAAAATATAACAAAGTCCCTTTTTGCTTTGGGAAGACATTTCTATGATTTTCTTTACAAAAGTTTCAAAGTCCCTTTCTAAAGTGAAACTTTTATAAACTGGCTTTCACCTGAACTAATCCACTTGATGTTTCCGACTGGAGTTCCACACAGTCACCCTTAAATCATATTTGGTTCCTGTCTACTGCAACCATTGACTAACATTGACACCTTCTGCTTTGTGCCACTATTTTCACTCAAATCTTTAAAAATTGATATATATGGTTCCAGTTATTGGATTTTTATGTTTTGTTGTCACTTTGCTTCTTCAGTTTTCCCTATCTTTATAAATTGGAGTAAGATGTATACTGTATTATGTCTTTGACCTTTTAACAGTTTTGGCACTATGAAATTCTTTACAAATTTTCTGTAAAATAAGCCTGCCTGCTGTGTGCCATAGGAACCGGGGACTGAGGCCAGGTTAAAGCATTGAAACAGTTGACTGGATGTAGCAGGCTAGTAACTGTATTACTTGTGGTAACTACCATCCATCCAAATTAAGAATTCATTTTCCTCCACCGATTTACAAGAAATATTCTCTCTACGAAAAGACTAGACAGCCATTTGGCCAGGTGCTTCTCTATCAGTCTAACTGTCACTGGTAGCTTAGTGATTGGTCAAATGTTTTTGAAACTAGCCATGTCTAGATTAGAGGTGGTTGGCAGTCATGGAGTTTTATTCTGCAGAATTCCATGAAGTTACATAAATACTACACACGATTCTGTGGAGTTCCATGAGAGGGCAGTGTTCAGCATGTCACGCTGTTTGTGCTGATTTGCAGTGCCGGGAGCTTGTTCCAAGCTGTAAATTCAGAACAAATGGCACCATGTGGCGTGCCAGAGGGTGCTGCTTCTTTCTGCTGCTCGAGTAGATGTTCTACTCAAGTGGCAGCTTTCTCAGCGCGAATGGCCGTGATTTGCAGTGACTGCCCACATTGAGAAATCATATTGGAAGGCATTCTGGCACCTGAAATTCACGCTAGGGGGTGCAAATTCTCAATCACTAACTTAACGATCTAGAGCATGCACAGGGTTAAAAACAGCCACATGGTGGTTGGCGGAGTTTTACCAGAAATTTGCATTACAAGCGGAACGCTGAGTGGCCAAACCTCTGTAAACTCCACCGGCAGAGTGGAATTTATCTCCCACCCCTCGTCTAAATCTTGTTTTTTAGCAAGGAATCACCACATCTCATTATAATTGATCTGACACTGAATTTAACCTTAAATATATATTAATGGCTGTTACAAGGTGGTCTGCTATTACTGAAAAGAGACCTTTAAAGGGTTCTTAGCTGGGAAGGATGTGGATCCTACCCAAGTAATAAGGCATAATCTTCTGTCTAATGGGATCCAAGTACACCATTGTAGCACATGAGTCTCATGAGGTAGCAAGGCAGGGGAGTACAAGAGAGTACACGGCCTACTCAGAAGAGGTGGTTTGTGCTGGTATCACTGGCCATGGAAAAGTAAAAAAGAAAATCCCAATAAATCATTGTCCAGTGAGTGCTTTCATTTTGAAAAACGAAACATACTTCATTATGCACGCACTACTGAATACTATGGACGTATTTACAAATGCATACATGATGGCAGGTGGAAATTTCTACTGTGACAGCTTCCTAAGGGTTCAGATCCTTACAAAGCCCTGAAAACTAAAACTACATTAACCTACTTATATGCTACACAAAATATATTTGGGTGCATTTATCAAAAGGTAGGTTTTCTAGCTTGGTCAGGATGTTACCACCTTAATAAAAGTCCTAGTTGTAGGAGTGATTGAAACAACTTTAAAACTCTCCTGATGTCACTGATTTTACTCTGTAGGAGACTTAGAGTGACTTTCCTGGGCACTTTCAAGGGCCCATTTTAGGGTGTTAGTGCATCGAGTATCCCGGGACTATACAAGTTTGGTGGTACACCTACCTTCCCTGAGCACCACTGGGACAGAATATGCTAATTTTGGTGCACTTGAAAATTAAAGCTAAAGTATTCAGGAAGTGACCTCACGTTGCAACAATGACTTTCCTTTTGGTTTTATTTCCTTATTTTATATGGACTCTAGACCAGTGGGTTGCTGAACAGTGTGACCTGGTTCCTAAAAGAATACAGCATTTCTCAGACCAAAATGGGGCTGTGGGAGAGCTTCACACCCTTTGATCCCTGCAGGATCAGGACAGCTTGTCTGTGCCACACAGGAGTCGGCTTCCTTTCCTGCTCTCCGACCCGCCTACATCAAGAGCACACAGGAGCAATCATAAAACACTTTTTTACGTCCATGGCCAGCGAGGGTGGGAGGTTCTGTGCTGGGTGCATCCAACCCCCCAGACACATAAAAGCATGAGAAAAGCACCTAACACCAAGGACATCTGCCCCATTTGGCCCTCATGCAGGTAGTACCACTCGCTTAAACCACTCACATGTGCATATGTTCTTGTGCAGTCACCCCAGAGTCATTTAGACCAGATGTGCAGCAGGGGTCCTTTCAAAAGGCAGACACTGGTGGATAACACTCTAAGCCTTTTTAATAGAGTTTACAGTTGGTGAGACTGAATCACAGTAAAAGTCCAAAAAAAGGGTTGTCCTTGATGGAAACCATTTTCCATCAAGTAACTTGAATTTGGTATGGATCTTCAGAAGAGCTTGATCTCAATAAGAATAGGATTGCTTTGAACTTTGCCAGGCTCTGTGAAGGCAGCTCCTGAACAAGAGGGTTGGAATTGTAGTCTTCCCTCTCTGCTCTAGTGTATGCTGATAGGGTATCTAAGGTTCCACAATGAAAGGTGTTATTGCATCCTTCATGAAGGCTTTATATTCCTTTAGGATGCTTCTAAATTTACTTTCAAGGTGTTGGCCATAGCCCTTCATCGTTTTCTGCTCTAATTCATTATCTAAGTGTAAGCTTCTTGGCACTGAGCTCAACTGAAAACCAGTTTATTTTGTGGCTTTGCTATTTTTTACACGATGATGGTTCTGAGATGCATATGGTCATCAACTTGAGAAATGGTCTTAGAAACGGTGGGGCAGATTTACAAGCCCCTTGCGACACTTTTACGCCACCGTTGTGTCACTTTTGTGATGCTGCAGTGGCGTCAACAATGCTCCACTTTGCAACATATTTACAATGTGACGCATCTAGTGAGATGCGACACGTTGTAAACCCCTGCGCTACATTATACCTGTGTCAGGTATAATGTATGCAGGGTGGGCGGTGCGTCAAAAGGAAGCCCCGTAAAAGTGACGCAGTGAAATCTACAAGATTTCACTAAGTCACTTTTACGTCCCAGCTGCGTCAAATCCTTGAAGCAGGCGTAAGGAGTGACGCAGCATATAAGGTATAGGGCACCCCTGAGCAGTGCTGGAGTTGCGTCGCGCTTGCGACACAACTCTAGAACTGGATCACCCTTACGGCAACAGATGCGTCACGCATCTGTCTATCCTTGCGCCACGGTGCGCCGCATTGTAAATGCGGCGCATCCATGGTGGGGCAAGAGGTTTTCTGAGTCACGCAAAATAACTGGCCCTGTATTTACTAACTTTATGTGATATTATTCATTCGCTGGGGCTGTGCATAGGTCCCTGAAGAGGGTACACACTTTCACCGGATTAACTCTCAAATGTCTTAATTTGGTGATTCTCTGATCACTTTAAACTAATGCTACACAATAATAATTGTTCGAGAAGGAGTCTTAGTAAACATCGCAAAAACCTAAACAAATGCGGTACCAGTTGTTCTGAAGACCGATGTCTAATTTTTTTAACCACCTGTGCCTCAAAATGAGATGTGCTGCAGGTAATATTACATACCATCATTTTACTTTAGTATTTATCTTACCCATTTCTAGATGTGGTCTTCTAAGTGTGAGAGAAGACAGGGGGGTCTTTATTTATTACAGTGATGCTTACCATTCTGTGGAACACTTATTTCTGTTCGTCCTAGGGGTGGCAAAAGACACAATTACTTTGAACTACCAATCAATGTATCTTGACCTAAGGCTCAATCCAAATTAGTATTCAACCAAGTAATGGAAATCAGATACACGTATGAAAAATGCCCAAGTATAAGGGAGGCAATTTCTTTCAGGAGTTTTCCTGTGACGCTCAGTATTTTTACTTAATTCATCACATACTGACAAATGTAGAACGAGAGAACATAATTTGAGATATCTGCGTGTGTTCGTCGTGGACTTGTAATTGTCGTCTGGAATGTGTATGGAGAGCAGCAGCAATTTAAACGAATAATTCCTGTTTGTGCATGTGTTTTAATTTTCTATGGTTGCAGTGTACCTAATGAATCTAGTCCTCATTTGATTAAATACCAGTGGCAGCTTTTAAACATTGTGACAACTCTTACATGTCTCTCGACCTATATTAGTTCCTTAATGATAAGGAGGTTTGCGATCAGTTTGGCCTCTATGAGCCTGGTACCCGGCAGTTGCGGTGGAGCATTCTATGTAACAGCTCACTTAAGTCATGGGCAAACCAACATCTGGAAGGAGCACGAGAGTATAAATCTATCCAGTGTGCATTAGCGACACTATATCACGCTACAGACATTAATGGTCACTTATTTCTATGAATTGTGTGGTCTGTGCATGCAATGCACGAGTCAATATTTCCATTAAATTATCAATTGATGTCTTCAAATCATAATTAAAGATAGGACTGATGCATCCGTTGAGATGCTTTATATTTAAAGGTACATTGGGGGATTACATATAAATAATTTGAGTTGATGACCTAAATTGCATGCCATTTGTTTGAAATTAATCTGAAACGTTCATCTGAATTCCCACTTCCAACCCTCCCCGCAAATTTCCCGATGTCACATAGATATAAATTTAGCATAGTATACAGACAGAGAAAAAAATCTGGTTGTGCATTTTTGGAATATGCATGCTTCTAGTTTAAATAAATTGCAACATTCCTCAGCAGTAAGTCATAGATAGGCCTGGAAAAAAACTTTGTGAATCTCCACCGAAGCTCTCGTGAATTTCTTCCATATTTGCTATCACCGACTAGCATGCAGCCAGATATATTATTCCTCAGTGTAATTCTGTTGTGTGTTATCATTCTGCCATCTCTGTCGCACAGCTCCGTAGCAGCTGTACTGCGTTACAGTGTATGGAAAAACCCCATCAAGGACATTTTAAGGAGTGTGCGGTCTTCAGGTCAGTCAGTCAAATACACTTTATTCGATTTATAACAATCATAAAAGGCGTAAAAACATGAATATATATATGTAATATAATACATTTGATACAATGAGAAATATCCTGTCATAAAAATGTAAAACAATTAAAACTTCATTGGATCATAAATCAGGGCACATTATTTAAATTTTATCCTTGATGCCGCTACTAGAAAATTGGCAACACAAAATGTAATGCGGACACTACTTAGAGATTGAAGAAAAACTAAAGCTGGCCTCACATGCGTGAAGCCCGCCTCCTTCAGTATTGGCAATAAATATTTATTTCTGATGTCCAAAAAATGCCCGCAAAACATAGTAAAATGCATGGTATCTTGGACTGAGAATTGGTCACAAGTACAAGGTGTTGCTAAATCAGGTTTGGCCCAGGTTGGATAGTTCCCCAAATAAAAATGAATCAAATTAAATCTGAATTTTACCAATAAAAACCTATGAAATGGCTTAGTAACAGTTACAAGGCATTGTGCAAGTGAGTTAGAGCCTAATAACATATAATGGGATCTCACAGTCGGTTTCTGCAGTTCCATTTCCTCCCGGTATAATCTGGTCCTTTCCATGAATAATTTTTTAACCAGACTCACATCCACCTTCCTAATGCCAGATGGTTCTAAGAAGAGGTCCGGGCGTCCCAATTGTGCAAAGGACTTACTCAGGTAATCTAACCACGGTACCTTTTTAAAGTGGTCCAGGGACATTACATCAGCTAAGATAGCATGATTGAGGGTTAGATCCTTATTGAGCCAGGTCTTTAGCCAAAATGTTAACGGCACCAGGTTAAGTCTGTCCGTGACATAATCAAGACCCACCTCCGCATGAATTGGGAAAGTCGGGGTCGATTGAGGCACGGACAACAGATTTCGCAAAAACCTGTTTTCCACCCTCTGGATGGGCTCCATATGTGCATAGCCTCACAGGGCAGAACCGTACATCGCGATTGCGATGCATTTTGCATTATAAACCTTTAAAAGGGCTTTCATTGGCCTAGCTCCCAGTCTTTTAGTAAACCCCCTTCAGGTCATTTTACAGTGCCTAATTTGGAAATAAATAAGTGCCAGGGCCCTCGTCATGAGCCACTGAAGCTTGTACTACCCATTGCCCCTGCCAGCGCTGCCAATAACAGTACCAACACAACTACTACTGGTTAGTCATTTTTAATGTATACTAAATTAATAAACAACTGTTCAAGAAACAGTGACACCTTGTGGCAGGCAGATAGAATGCCGGCGGAGAGACTGACCACCGCAGATCGGACAGTCGGCACTGCCGCAGGGATTACAATGTCCCTTTCCACCAGCTGTTTCATGTCATGATGGTTAACCCGCCATGAGAAGGCAGGCGGTAAAGTGACTTAGGGCCTGTAGCAGGCCCACCTCATCCCCTGGCCCTCCAATATGGGCCCTGGGGGGCACCTATGTTCCCCCTACATATCCCTGCACCATGTTGCAGGCACCGCATGGTGCCTGCCACATAGTACAGGGATAAGCAAACTGGGTTTTGTTTGTATTGCGGCTTATGCTGCAACCCGCAGCACACACCGCAATACAAAATATACACATATATATATCTACACATTGCAACCGCCTTGAAGGCGGTTGCATCGTACTACTAGTAGCGGCACCTCTGACAAGTACTGCGTGGTCCCATTCCCAAAAATATGGCAGTCAGACGAAAGCCTGACCGCCATCATAATCAGACCCTAAGTGCCGTTGTGAGCACCATAAACCACCAGCTAAAATTAAGCCCTTCCAATCATAATATGTTTGCCCCTGTTTGAAGCAACCTTCAATATCATTTCAGCTCTTTCCCGCACTCATGATGCCAAGCATTATTTAACTGCATGTACAAATTCTAGAACCAGTAAACAAGAAGGGGAGAGGAGTTGGCCTAACGGCTAGGGCGCTCGACCTCAGACCTGGGAACTGGGTTCGAGTCTCGGTAATGACGCTGAACATCCTGTGATTCTGGGCAAATCACTTAATCTCCCGGTGCCTAACAAAGAATGAATGTGTCCTCATGTAATGCAACTGGTGCTATGTAAAGCGCTCTGATACCTGATTGGACTCGGGTCAAGTTCACGCTATATAAAACTCTGCAAAAAAAAAAAATGGCATGCTATTACTGACATGAAATCCTGCAGTGATTATATTTGTTAAATCCACAGCCAGCAGCAAAAGAGGGTTGGGGCTGCATCCCAGACACTAGAGATGGTTGGGCTCCTAGACAGTACAGTTGGGAGCACTCCGCATACTAAAGAAAATCACACTCTCTGGAAGTGCTATACAATATGAGGGGCTTCTAGGGACAAGCAATGCCAGTGCTCATAGCGACTAAAGGTGGCTGTGCTCTCATGCACTACATATACTAGCTGTCTCAGGCACTAGATGACTGTATTCTCAGGTACTCAACAGGGCTGAAATCTCAGAGATTACAGATGACTGCATCCTCAAACCCTACAGAAGGTAGTTGACTGCAGCAACATAGATAGCTGTGCTCTATATCACTAGAGATAGCTGCGCTCATCACAAAATAATTCTTGCAGGAGATCCTGCTCGCCAAATCCCACATCCTGCCTGCTGTTTTAGTGGACTTTTTGCCAGGGCTGCTTTCAGTTCCTAGACTGGCCTTTGCCACCAGGCCCAATGAAGTTTCTTAATGTAAGAATAATTTCGAATGCTCCAGCTTTTGTCTCACTAGACGCAAACTTAAAAAGTCTTGCTACACAACCTTTTACAAACTTCCTCATCCCTGTGATGAGTTTAGTCCAGCCCAAACTATTTGACTTGGTAGTTTGCGCTGGACTGTCCTATTGGAGCAGGACCAAGACTGATTTGCATATAGCTTTTCTTGTCCTATGCTGCATGCTAGACAAAACAAATGGACTGGGATGCAGCCAGGGTGATTACCAGTGGTGGAGATTAGTTCAAGCATTCCACCTATCCTTTTTTGGGTACTTCATTTCCATATCAGCGCTGCTTTTGCAAATATAATTCTCCAATACAGTAAAGTCCACAGTGACATGCTTTCACTCATGAGGAAATCTCCTATTCACAATTATCATGTTTAAATGTGCATTAGGAACCTCAAGCAACATCTTTCTGCATCACTATTCGGTAATCTCTCGAGAATTCTTGATTCTATAGTCCCGTACCAGATAATTGTATTTTGTTTTGTTGCACCTCCATAGCAGCTGCCAATAAAAGATTTCCATCTGCTTGACAAATTCCGAAACCTCCCTGTACCACTTATTTACTGGTAAAGCTGATGCAGTTACACGACCTTCCTCAAATTCAAGGCAAACCTAATCCTAAATCACAAATACAAATAAAACATCTCTTAGCTTAAAATGCCATAGGTCAAACAGAAAAGACTTATTTTCACTTTCTTGTTTCTAGCTATCGTTATCTTTTGATCTGGAGTATTAATGATCAAGTTCTACTTACACTTAATGAGAGAGCAAGTCTCTGGAGGGCAGCTGGCATTTTTGCCAAGAGGACAGTGTCATCCACTCGTGGCACAACAGGCAGGAAATACAGGATATGTCCATTGATGACAAGGCCCTGTCCTGGCACAAACTCTAGGTGCAAAAAGGAAACAGAGATAAAAAATAATGTAGTCACTAATTAACCTAGTAAATGACTGGCCTGATAGCATATTTTGCTTTCTTGGTTCATCTTTTACAGTTCATCATTACTAGTTAAACTCAATACATTATGGGCCATATTCTCATGGAGCTATCGCCGAGTTAACGGCACTTTATCTCAGTCAAAGTTGCGATAAATGTATCTCTCCATTCACAAGCTGGTGTCAACAGCTGATACCACCAGTTTTCCTGCGAAAGCATCCTCAAAAAACATCACCACAGATGACCGCGGCAACTATCACTAATGAGATGCAGAGTAGGCGTTCCCGAGCAAAAAGCCGCGAAAACACCACTCCACAACTTTCTCAACTGCCAGCCACATCGGCGATAAGATCACAAAACATGGATAAGGCGGGTTAGCACCAGGAAACTAACACCTGCTCTTACCTGGTGCCAAGTCGGACTACTACCTGCACCACAAAAGGGAGCCCATCCCAGAGCCACACCTGAAGAACAACAGATGCCATGGAGTCACTGAACATGCGTGCCTGACACCCAAGAGGGCCACAACACCCACCACCACCACCCCAAGGACCACACCCCCCCGGGCCACACCCCGGGCACCCCCCATCTCCCCCGGACCAAGACACTGCACATCAACGGCACAAAAACATGAACAAAAGCACCCGCCTGATGTCGCACTATTGCAACAATCAACATACATGTGAGTACTGAAATCCTGATTCATACATTTACCATTGAAAGACCAAACAAAATGTCACATCCTAATTTGTCACCAAACAGCTATTCTGAAGAGTCATGGCGGGGCATCCCTGGACAATCTGTGACTCACAGCCTGCAAGACAATATTCAAGATAAGAAGGTGTGTCGGGCACTCATCAAAGGAAAGGGAGAGAGATAAAGAGAGAGAGAGAGAGAAAGAAAGAGAGAATGAGAGAGACTGAACAAGGAGCGCAAGGCCAATCGGGCCCTTGGCTCATGCAGACATGCCAACAGCTGCGTGTGTCTCGAAATCTGTGCGCCTCAAATCACAGGCCTGACATCAAAGTCAGCGCAAAGTCCACATTACATTCAAGAAATGCAAGCAGTAGTCAGACTGTTATCAGGAATGAAAGCCCCTTTGTCCCAACACACAAGGCTGAAGGCCAACCGAACCCCGACCTTGGTCCTGAATGCTGCTGGCACACCCTGCGTGAGATACCATACCAGCCTCCGACGACTCCCACACTACGAACTGTACTGATGAAACACCAATGTGCCAATGCTGGAGCAGAGTTTTCTATTGAAAATTTGTTGAGATTTAAACTCCAGTTTATGTTTATATGTCATAATTAATATTACTGATAATTAATTATTAATTACTAATTTTGTTAAAGTTTCTGATTAACCAACATTACTAATGAAAGAATTACATGTGGGAATGCATTTATGTTGCTTTATTAATACGTGAACTAAATTGTTGAGCAAATTAATTAAATAAGTGTCGCAAAAGTGCTATTTGTTTTGTGTTTGCGCTTTAAAATAACGTGCTTTAATGCTTTTATATGTCGCAGATGGCTAGATAATTACATACACATAAGGGTATTAGTGGGTATTAACACTGTATAATCATTACGATGTGGTAACGTTGTTTTGTGTTTCTTTTAATTAAGATGGTCCGTTTTGGCCTAATCCAAGATGGCCGCTATTTACAGCCTGCACTTGAGTGATTGAAATGTGACGAGAGGCCTCTCTGAACATGGTTGAAAGTCACCTGACCATGGCCTCTGGCTGAATTAAAAGTTTCTGTGAGGACAGCAGCTCCAGGCTCGCTGCCAATTGCCCTTTGAGAAGAATAAAGTCACAATGAACTCTGATAAACTTGCGGTGGCTTCACTATGGTTCCGAGGAAGAGCATTCATGAATGTATCATTTTCTAGCTTGAGTTTCCTTCTTCCGTGTTTTTTATTTTTTGTGATTTTTCTGAGCGGAGATTTTCTAAATGTTGCCAGTCAACATCCTTTCCTGCTCGCTCTGCTCAGCGGCTCAACGGACGTTTAGAATTTGTTTGTTACTTTTAAATTGTAAGTTTCGCTATAAATATTGTTAGACCAGAGAGGGTCTAAGGCCACTTGTTCCCGAACCTATGCTCAAGAGGATCGACGCTGATCGAGAGGACGGCGACTCGGGAGACTTTACTGAGAGACCTGTCCTGACCTATTTAGCTAGAATAGGTAACTATGAGAATAATGGTTTTGCTACTGATTGACTTTCTTTGAACTAATTTAGATAAAAGATAACCTTTGTTTGAATTCCAGTGTCGGGTGGTTATTTCTTTGTCATTTATTGAGTTCCAAATGTATTTCCTGTGTTTAAAATCACGACTCAAGACATATCTTTAAGGTCGCATTGACCTCGCATTAGATGCAGATTGGTTTAGGTTTCCTCTCGTATATTCAGTGCGGATAGAGTAATAGTTACGAATGTTAGTGTGATGGGCCCTAGCGTATGATGAGTGTATGTGCGTGTGACTGTGAAATTACTCCGTCCGTGGAAGTAGGGAGAATTTATATGCTCCGATCTGCAGCAGTTTCCTGGTAGCAGAGTCAGGTGATTCTTTTTTCTTTCCAAGAGAGGCTTCAAGAGAAGCATTGAAAGTCTCAGGGGAGAGATCGGATTCTGTAAGAGTGCCTGAAGTTCCAACAAGCAGTGGAGAAGAAAGAAGGGAAAAGAGCAATTCCGCAGAGACTACACCTGAATCTGATGAAGAGGTTGAAAATCCACCTGAGATTACTCCTGAAGAAGCAGGGTCAGAAGAAGATAGAGAGGGACAGATTGCGGAAGACCCCCGAGGAGGTGTAGGGAACATTCATGATAAGCTAGGTGAAGGGACAAGTAGACAGCAAGAAGATTGCATGTCGGAGACCCGAGGAGGGACAGAATTAGGGAAATCTCAGTCGGTGGTGGAAAAGACTGTGGAGCAAAGGAAAATTGTTCATGGACCAGAGGCAAATGAAACAGAATCAGATGAGAGTGAGAATGAGAAGTCAGAGGGTCGGGTTCTGAGAAAGAGAACTTGGATCGGAGAAAGAAATAATAAGGAAGTGAGACCAAAAAGGGTTGTAAGAGGAGATCTTTGGCCTAACAGGATAAAGAGGCTGAGATACAGACTGACACGAGCAAATTCATCGAAAGCTGAACAGGTGAACGAGGTGTCTAGTCAAAATCAAGCAAAGAGTGATAAATTAAAGGTCTCAAAAGAACCAGAGGAGATCAAGAGAATCAGAAAACCTAACCAGAACTATAGGTCACCGGAATGGACGTACGTGGCACTGTCTGAAGGTGAAGAGGCAGAAAGTCAAGGAAATCCAGAGGGGACCGTACGAGAAGTGGTTGAGGAGGAGAAAACTGTTGGAATCCTGAAAGTTATCTTGACTGACATTGGAGAAGAGTCGGATGCTCAGGATGTTGTTGAAGATCTGATACAATTCGATGTTGCTGAAGAAGAAGTGAAAAGTGATGAAAATCCAAATTGAGTGAACTAAAGGAGTCACTTGGTGAAAAGTGAAAAGAAGAAAATCTGAAATTAGCTGTTTGAGATAATATAGGGATCTAAAATTTCAGTAGTGGAGTAGAAGAGGCTAAGTCAAAAGACACTGCCAAAATAGTAAAATGGCTAACACAGAAAATAATCAAAGTAGATGTGCCTTCTTGAAAAGATGGTGTAGAATGTGCTGCTGCTGTACTGGATTATTAATGCTGTTATGGGGTGTACTAGCTTTACTAGTTACATTTAGAGTTACAATAGATACTTTTGGAATACATACTGAGAATATGACTAATATAGAGAAGAATTCACAGAAGGTAGTTCCAACTAGAATTAGTAACGTTTACATACATAAAGATAGGTCAATTAATTATTTTTCTAGCAATATTTTTTCAAAGTTGTTGTACGAATACGTAAAGACAATGGAAGTTAGGGATTGCTACGTTTGTATGCAATTACTTGCGTCCGTTTCTGAGGGTGTTACTTATCACCATTTACCAGCTACGTATGGGATTTCATGTAGTGTGTTGAGTAGTGTTTTTTATTTGTTAGGGAAAATAGATTTTGAAATGTCTAACAAAGATAACATTTTTGGGCAATTGCCTATGAATAGAAAGCTGAATCCAGCGAAAGAAGCTAACATTTTTGGTGAGATTTTTATTGAGACAGAAGAATTAACATTAGATTACATTTTTAGAAACAATTTAACATGTAGTTTGAAAGAAGAAGAAAAAGCTTTCCTAGACATGGTAGAGGAAAGGAGAGTGAGCATGCATGAAAAGGCAGGGAAATATAAAGTGAGTGAGACAATATGGGATATTGAGATGGGAAAGGAGTTGAGGAATGGGGCCAGTCCAACTTTGGCTTTAGATGCACCACAGAAGGGTAAACTATGCATTACCAGAAGGAAATCCCAATATGATAAGTATTTTGTTGGGACTAGTGAGTGTCATGATACATACTTCATTGCAACAGGATGGGGTTTTAAAAGTGGAGAAGATCCAGTTTTTCCGGGAGTGTACTATATTTGTGGGAACAAGGCTTATTACAGGTTGCCTGACCATTGGTATGGCACGTGTTATGTTGGCCTGGTCTTTCCAAAGATTTTCCATATAGATAAGATAGAAGATGTAGAACACATTAATCTACTAACACGTTTTAAGAGAGAAACTTGGTCAGAAATTGTAGGTGATATTTTTGGAGCTTTAATTCCAGCAGTGGGAATTTCTTTAAATGCCTGTGGGATTCGGAAACTGTCAACAGTGGTGGATCGCTTATCGACAAGTACCGCTGGAGGGTTTCTTTTGGTAAATACGGAGATGATTGCTGTACGTGCCATGTCTATGCAAAATCGACTTGCCCTTGATATTCTATTGGCTAAAGAGGGTGGAGTTTGTGGAATGCTGAAAGCTCAACATTGTTGCACTTACATTCCTGACGAAAGCAAAGATCTAAAGGTCTATATCAAAAATATTACTGATTTGCATGAAGAATTAGTACCACTGGAAGCTGAAAGTATCTGGACTAAAATAGCTAATAAGATAGTTGCTGTTAAGAGTTTTATTGCTAAGATAGGTAGTACCATTATTGGTAAAATATTATTTCCTTTGACATGTGTAATTGTTGCTTTATTGATGCTTAGATTAGGGTGTTTGTGTTGTAAAAACAGGGGAGGGAAAAAGAGAATAATTAGAGGAAATACGGCAAAGAAACAAAAAAGGTCAGAGAGAGACCCACAAGAAATAGAATTAGAAGAATTGAGGGAGAGTGTTTACTTGGAGTCGAAGAGGGATGATGAAAGAGAGTCTGGTGTGTAGTGTCGTAAGTAAAAGAAAAAGACATTTCAATTTCTCCTAAAAATGGGGACTAAATTTTTTTTTGGGGTTGGTTTATGTGGTGATATATATCACCAAAGGGGGGATTGCTGGAGCAGAGTTTTCTATTGAAAATTTGTTGAGATTTAAACTCCAGTTTTTGTTTATATGTCATAATTATTATTACTGATAATTATTATTAATTACTAATTTTGTTAAAGTTTCTGATTAATCAACATTACTAATGAAAGAATTAGATGTGGGAATGAATTTATGTTGCTTTATTAATACGTGAACTAAATTGTTGAGCAAATTAATTAAATAAGTGTCGCAAAAGTGCTATTTGTTTTGTGTTTGCGCTTTAAAATAACGTGCTTTAATGCTTTTATATGTCGCAGATGGCTAGATAATTACATACACATAAGGGTATTAGTGGGTATTAACACTGTATAATCATTACGATGTGGTAACGTTGTTTTGTGTTTCTTTTAATTAAGATGGTCCGTTTTGGCCTAATCCAAGATGGCCGCTATTTACAGCCTGCACTCGAGTGATTGAAATGTGACGAGAGGCCTCGCTGAACATGGTTGAAAGTCACCTGACCATGGCCTCTGGCTGAATTAAAAGTTTCCGTGAGGACAGCAGCTCCAGGCTCTCTGCCAATTGCCCTTGGAGAAGAATAAAGTCACAATGAACTCTGATAAACTTGCGGTGGCTTCACTATGGTTCAGAGGAAGAGCATTCATGAATGTATCATTTTCTAGCTTGAGTTTCCTTCTTCCGTGTTTTTTATTTTTTGTGATTTTTCTGAGCGGAGATTTTCTAAATGTTGCCAGTCAACATCCTTTCCTGCTCGCTCTGCTCAGCGGCTCAACGGACGTTTAGAATTTGTTTGTTACTTTTAAATTGTAAGTTTCGCTATAAATATTGTTAGACCAGAGAGGGTCTAAGGCCACTTCTTCCCGAACCTATGCTCGAGAGGATCGACGCTGATCGAGAGGACGGCGACTCGGGAGACTTTACTGAGAGACCTGTCCTGACCCATTTAGCTAGAATAGGTAACTATGAGAATAATGGTTTTGCTACTGATTGACTTTCTTTGAACTAATTTAGATAAAAGATAACCTTTGTTTGAATTCCAGTGTCGGGTGGTTATTTCTTTGTCATTTATTGAATTCCAAATGTATTTCCTGTGTTTAAAATCACGACTCAAGACATATCTTTAAGGTCGCATTGACCTCGCATTAGATGCAGATTGGTTTAGGTTTCCTCTCGTATATTCAGTGCGGATAGAGTAATAGTTACGAATGTTAGTGTGATGGGCCCTAGCGTATGATGAGTGTATGTGCGTGTGACTGTGAAATTACTCTGTCCGTGGAAGTAGGGAGAATTTATATGCTCCGATCTGCAGCACCAACACCCCACACACACTTATCCCTGCACGACTTACACCTGCAACGGATGCCCTTGACACATTGGCTAAAAACTACCCATACGTCCAAATGTTGCACACACATACAACTCAGAGCTGTGGCATATCGTCCACTGAACTTCCGCCGGTCTGAGGAGTGCCGGTGCAACAAGCCCAACAAATGCAATGGCAGGCATTCCCAGGCACATGCACAACCTCTGTCATGTGGAACTGTACCGTGTACGTATGCTGCATCTGTTGGGAGCTCTGCCAATGACAGTGTTACAAATCGGTTACCGTCTGTGTTTCCGTCTTGCCTACGTGACCTGCGTCCAGCCATGGTTCCACTGCCGATCATGCACATTCGAGTGACCAATGGAGGTGTGCCTATCCAACGCAATGGTAGCTGAATTGGATTATGACCTGACAGTGCGCCCCTGTTGGCCCACGAACAGGAGTGTCACCGGGATAGCCGTGCATGGGATGCACTGATCTTAGGCGTATGTGTTGGCAGTTGCTCATGGGAGATTGCACAACTCCTTGTGTGCAGTGACCACATCGAGGCGTTCCCCTATTGGGAAGTGTTGCGGATTGGGGAAATGGCGTGGACTGAGCACATCTGCCCGGACCAGTTAATGGATTGGCTCACACTCGTGTTCCTTGAACCCGACAACGACGTACTATTGGAACACATTGCACATGAGGCTGCGCTGGCATTCATGGACGAGTAACTAAGTTTCTGCAGCCACATCGGATTGTCACCCACAGCACAGGTCCCAACAACTTGTTGCATCGTGGAGAATGCTCACATATCCCACCACAACAGAGGACATGTCTGTCTTCGCCCGGACTCTGAATGCATGTGCGTGGAACTACGCGTGTGTACACACACCAGTGGAAGATGATGCTGTTCCATGGTTGAAGCAGCACAGTATCGTTTAGCAACGTTACCAATTCGGACACACTGCTGGGGGGAGAGCACACACACGGCAATGTAGCACGACATGTGACCTAGTCAGACCCTTTCACCTGTTCACTGTCAGCAGAGCAGACAGTCGGCTCAGTCGGGTGGCAGAGCACTATGCAGACCCCATGGGCTGTAAGTCGTGCCCCCTCACACGGGGCAATGGGCAGACGCCAAACAACACATGAATCGTCCAGCAAGTCAAGGTGGGCTGAGACGTTTGTCATCCGTAATGATTGGTGTTCAGCTCTGCCTCCCCATTTCCTGCACCACGAAAGGTTCCCATGCTGCGTGCAAGTGTTTTAAGCATGTCCCTGCCTATTGTGGCCCTTGCTTTGTCCGTACTGACACGCACATGCCAATAAAGTCTACTCAACTTCACTGGTGTCTGTGATGAGTGTTGATTAGAATGACCACTTGTGTGCCACAATGAGCATCGTCTCTACACAGGGAAGATCTAACTAATGCATGTACAATGGGGGTGGGTCCTTTTGACAGCTCCACCTCTGTGAGCCAGACATTGTTTTGGGATAGTTGCTGGCAGACCAGTGCACTTGCGTTTCTTCAGCAATGTGAGTTTTGTGTCCAACCTCTGACCATGTGGAGCAATGTCATAAATCAGAACAGAATGTTTTCACAGAGATGTGTGTGAGTAGGTATGCAACTTGAAGTTCTGTCGTCACATGTGATATAGGACACCACTCCTGGCCTGCTACCGATTTGGTCATTCCCACACACAGCCCTATTCAATACATGGATGTGTGCTTATGTTGGGGGGTTGTGAAATTGCTGTTAATGTGCAATGGGGACACAGCTAGTACTCACCTTCACAGTCATCCAATTGGCCATGTGTCTCATGGATAAACATGTGCATTGATGTAATTAACATGGGTGTACCTTCTTGTGCAATCATTGTCCCTACATCCAGCCATACTTTCATACATGAGTGAACATATTCATGACACATCTGTGTGATTTTGAATGTTTTCTTCACATTCTGGTGAATGACGGAGCTGGAGCTGTACATGGCCATCCAAGCCCACATAACATGGAAGCCCAGTGGTGAGCCAACCAGAGTCCTTTGGGGATTGAAAAGTGATTGGGAAGAGGGAGAGTGCAGTCCGCAGCAGGATTGCTGTGTAATTGTCAAGCAGTGAAGATGTGGCCGTCCATGTGGGGGTCTGGGTGGATGTTGCAGAGTATTCCGGGGGACAGTGGGAGGTGTTGTCCCAGGGCATGATGAATAGGACTGAACCAGGCAGGAACAGGCCATCTGGCGGTGATGGATGCTACTACCTCCTTTCTCACACAGTAATTACCATCCACTTCTTACTCCTCTGATACTTCTTCTATGTTCCGGTGTGTCCGGTGTGTGTGCAGTGTAATGGCTACATCACAGGGTGCCACCGACACATCAGGGTGCGAAGGTGATGGGGCTGTATCACTGTGTGCCACTGACACCTCAGGAGTCGGAGATGTGTGTGTCAAAGTTCCCACTGCAGTAATCTGGGACTGGCTCAGTGGCAGTAATGGGAAGATGATGAACTGCAGGGCATGGAAGAGCCCAGCTAGATCTCGCTGGTGTTCAGCCATGGCAGCCCTACTTCCAGCCTGCATCTGCTCCATGGTCTCCATTGTCCTCCGCATTTGTGCCAACTCTGTGCTGTCATCACTGGTGCCTGTTTGACTGGACAGCTCCTGTATCTGAGTAATGGCCCCAGCGAGGTCAGCCAAGGATTGTCAGTGAGCATAGTGCAGACAGGGGGTGTCCGTAAGGGACTGTATGTGGTCCCTGATCAGACACCCGCGTATGGCCTCGCGTTTGGCTGCCACAAGCTTGAAACCCACCCACAGCTGATCTGCCAACTCCACCTGGCAACCCAGCACACGGGGTTGAAATTCCATGTATTGTTTGTGGGGGTCTTGGGAGACAGCCGTGTCGGTGTGTGTTTCCTGCTGTGTGGTCTGTCCAGGTGGTGGGCTCACCTCGAGGCAGCTGGCCTGCCCTGCTCCTGGGGGTGGGGTGCGGAGGCTGTCCATTATCCGTTGAAGGGTGTCTTGACATATGTGCAGTTTGTCCTCTTCATCATCACTGATGGGGTTTGTGGTCTGCTCTGCAGTAAGTGTTTATTGTCCCTCTGCAATGTTAAGGGGAGATGCAGGTTAACAGAGTTTCCCCTGTATGTTGACGCTTTGCAGATGTTTACATACAGACTGCATGACAATGCACATTGTGACTGTTTTGGTGGAGCTGGCTATTTGATGGCAGACGTTGGGATTTTCGACTATGTGACAGATGTGGGGTTGTACCCGTACATTATCATCACACAGTGTCAGTCAATGCCAGATGTGAGTAGCCAATTACTACGCACAAGCGAAACCTGTTGTGTCCTCTGTCCAGTGGTGTAGGTGTTGCACTTTAAACCACATTGCCGTCATTGCTGATGTTTTGTGATTGGTATGTGTGTGTGCTGCATTGTGGGGGAGTTGCCCCTGCAGCTCTGATTTCATGTACCCTTATTCCTTTGAGGCGGTGTGCCTTTGAATTGTGTTCTTTTCGGGGGCTGAAATGTTTGCGACTTGGGTCATATGTGCTCTTGGACAGATTTTGTGCATTTTTCGTCTGCTGTGTGTATTGGACAGCATGGGTTGTGGGTGCACATGGATATGTCAGAGTGTGACCTACTTATTACGGATGTGATCCACACTGGACCACCTCCATGTTGATTCATGCACCATGTCATGTATTTTGGCTGATGCAATGCTATCGGGCATGCAGTGTCACTTGCATAGTCAGTGTGGCTCACACAGCCACTGCTTTTCTGAATTCATCACATGTGCATGGCTCGGTGGTGATTTGGAGGGGGCCCATATGTGCACATAGTGGAGGTGGGCCTACTTGGTGTTCCTATGTGTGCTGCAGTGTGCTGCAGTGTGCCAAGGGTGTCAGGGACATGTTCCACAATCATTGTGGGGGTGCAGTGTGCTACACATAATTGTGCATGTGTGCCATTGTGCCCATCTCGCCCAGTCCATAGTGGTTACTCACCCTGTTGGGTCAGGTCATTTTGAGCGGTGTCCAGGCCCCCAACTCCTGTCACTGTCTCCACACTGATGACTGTGGCCACCATTTGCTCCAGCTCATCCAGCTCCTTCTGTGGCACAGGAGGCCCACCTCCAGTCGCCCTTGCTGCCTTCCTGTTGGTGGAGAGTTTCTCCTTGGTTTGGCTGTGCTCTTCATGCCAGCGCCTCTTGACCTCCTCCATTGACCTCCTGGACACTCTGACTGTATTGACTTTGATGACGATGGAGTGCCATATTTCCGTTTGGGTTGCCAGTGCCGCAGTGGAGGTGACGAACAGTTGTTGATGGTGTTCTATCAACTCCATGATGATGATCCGGTTGGTCCCCCGTGGGGCTTATTGGCTCTTTATTGTGTACTTATATATGGTTTTATGATTATTACAGCCCTGACGAAGTTCCCAAGGCACAAGGGAACGAAACGCGTTGGCTGTGTGCCTTTCTTGTACCAATCACCTTCAAATAAAAAGAAAAAAGAAAAAGACTTTGTGAAATACAAACATTTTTGTAGCCTACAACTATTGATAGAGTGCACCTTCCTTTTCTCTTTATATATAATTATATATAGATAGATAGATAGATAGATAGATAGATAGATAGATAGATAGATAGATAGACAGACAGACAGACAGACAGACAGACAGACAGACAGACAGACAGACAGACAGACAGACAGATAGATAGATAGATAGATAGATAGATAGATAGATAGATAGATAGATAGATAGATAGATAGATAGATAGATAGATAGATAGATAGATAGATAGATAGATAGATAGATAGATAGATAGATAGATAGATAGATAGATAGATAGATAGATAGATAGATAGATATAGATCTATATAGATATGTATATATATGATAAATCAACCTTTATATTCAGTTTTTTTGTGGTAATGGCATGAGTTGTAGAGGCAGGTCATGGTAAAAATCTGTGTGGTAAAGGCATGCGTTGTTACACTTTCATCGCAATGGCATGCATGGTTCAGACCTCGTTGTACTTGCTGGTTTGCTGGTTCCCTGCAGACAGAGACCCCTTCATATTGCCCCTGTAATGCTACTAGCCAACAGAAACATTGAAGACATTGCCTGAGCCTCCAAAGGCCAGAAATTATGGGGCATAGTTAGCTGCATACCTGGGAAGCCCCCCCAGGCACGGGACTTTTTGACAGCCTTCCGACCCTGTCAAAAGTTCAGATCGGAGAAATGTCCCTATCTATGTCCCAAGCTCACATTACATTTCTCCTCACTGCATAACTTTTTTTCGCTAATAAATGCCGAAAAGTATGCACTTGGGAGAGGCTAGACTGGCCACAATAATCAATCAAGAAGCAGACCCTCACAGCAAACAGCTTGGTGTATAAAGCAGCTATTAGGAGTATCTTTTAATACTTCTAAAACATGTGAAATAATGTGTCAACTTTATCCGATGTGTCTGCTCATTTAAACTAGCACAGAAAGCAGTCCCTGGAACAAAAAATAAAAGTGGCCCCCATTATTGAATTAGAAAGCTAAAAAATTGGCCCATGTTTGCAAACTGGGCAGTTTTGTACTTGTAAAGATGCACTCTATAATTGTTTTTCATGGTAGGGAAGACTGCATGGATTTGAACTTGCTGCAGTTAATGTTTGTTTTAATATCAGAAACGTCACCGCTAAAATCCTGCTTAGTAGCCCATAAAACCAGCCCAAAAACAGCCAAATAAAAATGGCCCACACTAGCCCATCCAGCAAAACTTGTGTGTCTGTTTGCACTGCACATTAAGTATGTGTGTCTGCTGTTTTGTGTAGCAGCAAAGATCTGTGCTTATAGCTAATTCTGGGGATACAAAAATCCTATAGCTGGAGTCAGGAATGCAGTTGGTATCAAAGAAGGTGCAACATGTACTAGAGAGTGTGGTAAGCAGAACGTTTAAATGCCGTGCGTGATACGCAGATATTTCCCAACAACACTTCCAGACAAGGCAAAAGCTAATAGCAGCTAATTGATATATTAAGTAGTCACAAAAGCAACACCTGACCTATCAAAGATGATATGATTCCATGCACATCAGATTAGGCTTAGAGTGGTTCGCACAATGCCTCCTTTCCAAAGTGTAAAAACAGCAAGTTTTAGCTAATATCACCCAAAGTAGCACTTGCCCACATAGATGAACACAGAAAATAAAATCCATCTCAGTTTATGATTCTTCAAGAGCTGTCCATTGTATCCTGGGAGAGCATCTGTGCCAGCAGCCTTCACACTCATCTGCTTTTGAGCTATTATTCATTTGCAACAAAAAGGCAAAATATGTCACTCAGACTACAGCCTGAATTCAACAAAATGCTACAGGTAGCAGAGATCATATCTGTTGGACTTGGACCTTTTTGCAGGGTCATCCCAGAAATGTTTGCCTTCCTCCTGTATTTGTTCTGACCTGTTGTTGGTGGTTTTATGACTCTGGGCACTTTATTACTGCTGATCAGTGCTAAAGTGCATGTGCTCTCTATGGTAAACTTTGTAAGATTGGTCTACACCTTTGTGGCATATTTAATTTATCTATCAGTCCCTTGTACAGTGGTATCCTATATACCCATGGCCAGTAAATGAAATGCTACTGGTGGGCTTGCAGCACTGATTGCACCACTCACCAAGTATTCTTTCAAACTTGTCTCAGGCCTTTGCCACTGCAGGGCCTGCATGTGCAGTTTACTGCTGCTGTGACGTGGCATATAAAGTGATTGCCACGTCTGCAACCCCCCTTTTACTACATATCAGTCACCCCTAAGGTAAGCTCTAGCTAGCCCTCTGGCAGGATGTGATGTAGGTAAAATGTAGGGTATGTGCCTTAACTGTTTGGCATGTCCTGGTAGTGACAAACAGATTGGTTTCTCACTGCTGTGAGGCTGCCCTCTCATAGGAATGCATTGGGGATTCCCTGATATGTGCTTCAGTGGTAATTTCTGACATGAGAGGGGTAGCATATCCATGTGTGGTATGTTTGGAATAGTAGTGATAAATCATGTTTATTGGGGAAAGCATATTTATTATTACTATTTTAAAAATGCCAATTTTTGAAGTGGGCATTTCTCTGTGCTAAGTGTCTTTGTGCCTGCCTGATGTGTATTGACCATCTGGTTCTGACTGACAGGGGAGAGGGGATGTGCATTCACTCCAGCCAGTCCCTGGGGGGGTTAAGGTGTGTCCTGCCCTGCCTGGGTGACTCAGTGCTAGACTGAATAGGCTAGGTCTGCATTTGGAGTGGTGGGAGAAGTAGCACCTGAATAGGGCTGTGCCTGCCATCCACAATGCTGGTTCTGCCCCCTTGAGGTGTGTCTGGAGGCAAGCTTACAGTGGGAATGGGGGGTGTTGTGCACTTGTAAATGTATTTTTAAAGTTCCCCTAGAACTGGTTTGGACTGGGCCCAGAGCCCTGTGCCAGAGGAGAACAAATACATTTGGACTGTAAGTACTGGGGCTGCGACCTCATGTTTGTTGAACTGGAACAGAAGACACTGCGTAGATGGTGAGAGGACTGCTGTGGCCAGCAGGAACCGCTATTGGGGACTGATCTGCTGTCTGCTGGGTCGCTGAAAGGACTGCCATCTGTGGGTTGACCCTGTGTGCTGGCCTGTCTGGACCCTGTCCTCTGCCCTAATTTTCTCTGTGGACTCAGTGGGGCATCCCCCTCATCCAGTTTGTGAAGAGTGCTTGATTTATCCCTAACAAGTATGTGGTGAGCGCTTCATCTTTGCTGTGGCCCTAAGTGCTGTGTCCGGCACCCCAGAAGCATGTGAAGGGCGCTTTCACCCTGTTTCCAGGAGCCTGAGAAGTGGGCTGCAACCTTAAATGCGGTGGGCGCAGTCACGTCGTGAAGTTGAAGCCACAGCAGCCGAAAGCCAGGCAGAGGCTGAGCCTGGTTGTGGGTGGGGCTCCCACGAGGAAGAGCGAAGCAACGGGAAGCCAGGCAAAGGCTGAGCCTGGTTGTGGGCGGGTCTCCCACAAGGAAGGGGAAGCTAATGGGCATTCACAAAGTAAGGGAGCAGTGCCTCCTGCCCCTGGGTCAGCGAGGAGAGCCCTGAGTGTTGCCTGAGCAATGACAGGCACTGGCCTGGCTGAGCGAGTTCCCTGGGGGTCATCCCAGGGAAGCGAGGTTGAAGTGTGGCAGCCCCATGTGGACACAGGAAGCCGTCTGCTTTCTCTCTTCGTGCAAGAGACCTGGTAAGGGAGCCGGCGGTTGTTTGGAGGTTTTTTGGGATTCAAGAAATCCTGTCTGTCAGTAGCCGCCACATGTGTGCCCCGGCAGCTGCACTTCATTCTGCAGTGATAAGGAAGGTACATGTCTGTCCTCTGCATTGAAATATAGCATGTTACCATGCGTGCCAATACATCGCAAGTCATATCAACAACTTGCTGTAGGGGGCGCGCTGGACTTAGGAATGATATTAATTGCTAGTCCTACTCCAGTTTGTGCAACAGCAGGGAAGGTGTTGGATTTAAAATCCAACACATTCCCTAAAATTGCACGCCCCCTTAAGCAAGTTGTTGTTATGACTTGTGATGTAATGGTGCAGGTGGTAACAACACGGTCGTTGTAACGACTGCGTTGTAAACTACTGCATTGTGTTTACAGCGTTGTAAACGCTGTTTCACCCGCATTGACCGGCTGCATTTGTGCCCTCGTGTTTGGGTACGTGTTGTGTGCCCTCGCAAAGGGTTGTGGGCATGACGGTTCATGTGCCTGTTAGTTTTGGGATGATATTTCCCTAATGTGTGCAACTGGCCAGTATTTAATCTGGTGCACTGTTTAATTGATGTGATGTGCTGTAGTGCACAGCTGACATTGCTGGTTATTACTAGGGTGCACTATGGATTACGTTCATGCATAATGTGTTATGCCCTGATGTAATTAGGTTGTGGATTACATTACCAGTGAGGGGTACAAATATGTGCACGCCACAAGTTATTGCTATGGTGCACTGCTGATGATGTTAGATATGCCTGATGTTTTTATGCTAAAGTTAATCCTACGAGTAGTTACTGGTCACCCTAACTGATGTTTATGCCAGTGGCCCGATTGGTCTAGTGAGTTAGGTAAACCCTGTGAAGTCATGACGAGCGCCTGGTGGCACAGTGTAATATATGTGATTGTGATCTAATGTGTCTTTATGGATAATACAAAGGTTAGTTTTATATAACCTTGTGTGGAGTCTCTTTTGTGGTGTATCTAGTGTGTCACTGCTGTGTGAGTGTGTTGCGCAAACGTTTTACACATTGCCTCTGGGATAAGCCTTACTGCTCTGCCAAGCTACCAAGGGGGTGAGCAGGGGTTCTCTTCAGTGTGTAACTCCCTTTCCCTGAATAGAGTGGTTAGGGTCTGCCTGGCTTAAGTGCATACCTTAGCCAACCAGAAACCCCATTTTTAACAGTATCACACACCATTTGACCCCAAGGACTTTATAGGGATAAAGCCCCGTCCCACCCTTTGTCCGTCTACGGACCTCTATTTACTGCTGAGAGGCTAGGAACTTTGCAACAATGAGAGGATCCTGAAAGTTAATAGGGCAGGAGTGCGCAGGCCCAGCTCCCTTCGTCTCATCATGCAGTCACTCTTTTTCCATCCAATCATTCTTTCTCTCTCTCTCTCCTCCCTCTCTTTCTTTCCCTCTAACTCTTGAAGCCTCCCGTGTCTGCTGTCATGAGCATACAGTAAATGGGCAAAGAAGCAGAGACAACAGGAGCAACCCAGATCTTTGAATGAAGGTATCCAAGGGCTACCACACCAGGGAACAGGGGCATACCATAGGCCCCTGCAGCCCCTAACCCTCCAAGAGGCCTCTATCTCTTCGAGAGTGGCCCATTCAGTCCAAAGTCAGTAAATATCTGCGAGAAATGGAAACCCAAGATTGGTGATGGGCCAAATGGGTGGTGGGTCGGTGGGTGCATGTCCCTGTGCCAGAGAAAAACAATTGGTTATTGGGTCTCAGGGAATTTAGAGACCTGCGCAGACAAATCCCCAAATCACTCGAACTTAAACAACAAATGGAGTCCACGGGTCTAGACCAGTCTGTCAAAAGAACAAAAGTAACACAACAGCACGTTCAGACATGAAAGAGTCCTCTTAAAGAGGGCCAAGTCCCATCACCCACCGAAGTGGCATGCTTCATCATCTGGGACCTCCCATAACCACACCTGGTGTGGTTAGAGAGCTACAACTCCTTAGGTTACTGTAACAAGGAGGAGCTCAGGGATGTTTTAATTCCTGTAATAGGGAGGGTAAATTATCTCCGGGTGAGAAAGACTGCCATAAGTGTGGTGAATCTAAATGCAGTGTGTGAGTTAGAAAGGTGGTTTAAAATTGATTAACATTGGAAAATTATTTTATTCAGTATCCAATGGCATCAAACAAAAAACAGCAGGAATCATGGAGGAAAACGTGTCCACAAATGTTATAGGAACACGTCCTCGTGGGTCAACATGTTTCAGCCAACCTGTGTCTACCAAATGACAGTGGCTTTCGTCAGGACCATAAGGTAACACTACTGCAATATGTGAATATGTGATAAGTGAAAAGAGGAACAATACAACCTACCAATGTACCTACTTATCTGGAGATATGTGGCACCGTAGGGATGTAAATTAATCACCTGTACATAAAAACATAAGTATAATACAAGAAAATGAATGATATGTGCTGAATAATGTCATCTAAGTTCTTTGACATAATACAAATGTGTCATACGTAAACATTTGTGATGCGTGCAAACTACATTGTCTTCTTACCCGTAATAAATCGGGGATGCGACCTACACTCCTAGTTACAACTCAGGGCGTGAGGCAACGCTCTAGAAGACAAAAAAGAACTAACTAATTCCAAAGAAAACAGAGGATTGTTTGTTCATCTACTTAAGCATGAAATCGCTTCACCATAAAAACAATATACAAATACAGGTGTGTCGAATGACTCCAAACAGCATTGAACATGCTGCCATTCTTCTGGATAACAAATATTGGAATACACAGATTAACCAGGTCAGTATTCAAACATGCCAATCCAGTGAATGCCAGTATAATGACAGAAAACAAGCAGTAATTACGACGCGTATATGTACTCAGCCGTCAGTATTTAAAAGCTGAATATCTAGCATGTAGTTAAGCTAAATATCCGTTTGATCGTATAACACCACACAGAGAGCAGGCTTACCTGTCCGTCGTTACCCCGGACCTTCTTCCCGGTTGTACCGAGTAGTAACCGGAACAGTGTAAGCCTGCCCCTCTTAAAGGCTGTCGGTGTATCTCAAAGGGCATTGGACAGATCCTAAACGACACCCTCGTCACGTGATAGAATGTTGCCATGTACAGAGCGTCAAAAGACGTGTAACGCGCAAAGGATGCTGGGGAGTGTAGTACTGATGGTCACGTTTCAAATACTCAATTAAATCTACGTGTTTTTTAGATACGTCTTATCAAAAAAGTGTTCATACAGCAAACCCATATAGTATATATTAAAAAACTATTTTGATAAGTCGTGTGTCAAGCAAGGGATGCCGAGTAAAGTGACGTTTAAAGCAACATTGCTGGTATTAGGTTAAATCTGCGCGTATGGTAAACGCGTCTTTGTAAGGAGGTATTTTTGCGACGAGCCCACACCCTATATTGAACAACTGTGTTGAGCAAAAAAAGGGGGGGGGGCTATTACGCTCTGATTGAATACCATGCCAACATATTGGACATACGTCCTACTACGCACGTCCTGGTTAAAAGTCGTGTATCAACCAAGACTCACTAAGGATGCACTACTATGTCTCAGGCTCCCAGGTGAAATCAGCATGCTGGATACGCCATGTGGATATCATGTACATAGAAATTCTGTACGGGACAAAATGCCAGGAAACTTCAAAGCTCTGTAATTGTTAGCTATGGGAAATATGAACCAGATGTTAATGTGCAACAATCGTGGCACGGAAGCTAATGAGTACACTACCTAATGTGCCAAGTAGAGTGCCCTAGAGACCCCTTCCTCAGATATGCCGGAAAAAGATAACCAATTCGTGCAGCAGGGGCTCCAAGCATACGAGGATGTCGTTCATAGCAGTATCATAAAGTGCTAGAGCAGGGGACAGGACTGAAGTCATGAGTCGGAAAGAACCCCCTCTATCAAATGGAAAGAGAGAGACCCAACAATATCACAACGAGGTCCAAGGAATTGCCTCATTGAGCCCCACTATATCGCTTTTGAGTTTAAAAACCCAGCGTTGTTCCTTTCTGAACAAAAATGTGGAAATGTCAGTGACATGGGACGGAATAAAAGGTTGTTCAAGAATCGTCCACTTGATATCATCAGGTCTGTGTTTCAGTTCCAAGAAGTGTCTAGCCAGGCGGGTTGCCTGTCTTTGGCATTTAATGGTACTTTTATGTTCCATTATCCTCAGTTTGACCTTCCTGGGGGTCATCCCCACGTATCTCTTATCGCAGGGGCAAGTAATAGCTCTCTAACCACACCAGGTGTGGTTATGGGAGGTCCCAGATGATGAAGCATGCCACTTCGGTGGGTGATGGGACTTGGCCCTCTTTAAGAGGACTCTTTCATGTCTGAACGTGCTGTTGTGTTACTTTTGTTCTTTTGACAGACTGGTCTAGACCCGTGGACTCCATTTGTTGTTTAAGCATGTCCCTGTGCTACATAAAAGGCACCTATGTTATAAAATAAATTAAATGAAAGGTCGCTTACCTTGCTTGCTGCATGACGCAACCTCCTTGCTCTGGTCTGGCGTTCTTATTCTCTTGTCCAGGCTCCAGCATGGGCCCAAACCAACTCCTTTAACCAATCCTGAAGCTGTGAACCAGCATGAGGGAAGCACCGAGATTGGAAGGAGCGGCCTCTCTCTGTGCTCCTGAAGACACTGGAGGTCTGTGCGGTTAGAGAGGTTTAAAGTGCACATATCTGGCTGACCGTCGCAAGGCACTAGTCCAAAGTGACATGCGCATTTTAAACTTAAGTGCACAGGCAGCCCACCCCTCCTCCTTGCTGCTGCCACTCAGAAGGCCCTGCCCCATTCTGACGCTCAGTTCGGGATCGGTTGATGAAAAATAAAACGGTAAGAAAGTTAATTAGGGCAGTGCCTGGGGGCATTTTAGTTAGTGGGGTGATGCTCTTCCACTCTAATGGAGGAGCTGCCCCTGCTCAGATGCCCCTCATCATATTCTGCAGGAGGGCCCCATCATTTTACATTACGCCACTACCAAGGAAATGCCTGGTGAAATGAAAGACCTGTCCATCATTGAAACAGGGTTCTTACATCTCTGTGTACTTTCAGCTTGTATTGGTCCTTCCAGAACCCATGAAACCAGAGATAGCAAGGGCAATGGCACTGGTACCGAAGGGCAAGCCAGGGCTAACAGCTGGCTACTTTATTTGAAATCCATGGGTACATGATAGGGCTTTTAGTGTGGCAAAAGGATGTCCCTGCATTGCTCCCCCATTAGTTCACAGATTTGATATTCTAAACAAAATCAACAGGGGAATAAATATTCCTCCAACTAAAAGGAGAGTATGTGTGCTATGATTGCACTTGCATGCGTTTTACTGAACTTTAGGTATGCAGCCTCTTTGGAATTGTGTTTGAACGTATTATAATAATTTTTCAATCTGGAAAAAACGTGTGGGATGAACGTAGTGTCCCCTCAGCACAGCTACTTACTGTGAGAATAAAACAGAAGTTAGTAGTGTCTCCCGGCTGTTCATCAATAATTAATGTATGGTTTCGTAATTTGAAACCAGGCCTTGTTGGAGACTGCAAAGGCAGTATACAGACTACTAAATTGCAGCTCATTAAATTGAGTTGCACTGTTTATTCCCAAAGTTTACAGGAGGCCAAAGCTCATCTTTACTCAGCTGTTGTTGCGCAGGAGAGATAAGGGATGTGATGGCACCCATCTCAAAGCTCCCAGTGCTATTTTAAAAGAAACGTGCGGTTATTCCATTAACTGTCAGTCGTCTGCAAGGCCCAACCGCCTGCCAGCTCGCTTCCATTGGAGCCAGTCCCTCGGTGGATGACAAGTGTGATCAGTGAATCAAGAGGTGTTTCAGGAGAGGAGCAGCCTGACTGGATTTTGACAGTTGCCTGCGTATATGAACCGAGTTATAAGTGAGGCTGTATGGAAAAGCCTGCATATTAATGTCAGATGAGTCAACGGGGTGCCAGGGCATAGCCAGGAATAGAAACCTTCTCTTCAGGGAGGCAAAATACACCGTTTCCGTGAGGTCTCCGCTAACCAGTAGGGGTGGGCGGAATTTGCGTAGTCGCGCTACGCAAAGCTCCACGAAACGGTAAAAAATATCCGTGAGCACGCAAATGTTCGCGAACATCTGGAATTGCTTGTTCCGTCCGTTCCCGATGCTTTTTTCTTGTTTGCGAACGCTGTTTGTATGCACGGGGAGAAATATCTCGCAAACATGCATTTTGAAAGCGCAAACAAGCAAAAAATTCAGCGAAGCCGCGTCTTGCAGAATTTTTGGCAATTTTGCGTTCTCCGCGGAACGCGAAATTACCCAAATTCCACAAATTCCGTGAGCAGAGCGGAATTTACCACCCAGGCCTACTAACCAGCCCCATATACGTGCACCACAGTGGTGAAATTGCAAACGTTTAGGAGATGCTGTCCAAGATCAGCAGCACTGATGCTGCTTCCTGTCAGTCAAAAAAAAATTTCACAACCGATATGTTTTTCTAAAAAATGGTCTCCCCCCAGGGCTGGGCATTAGCACATATTTGACCAGCAAGCTGAACAGTGCAATAAAATCATGACCAACACGCCCCTCCCTTAATAATCTTAGATCTACCAATTTTAACATATGGCTCTTGGAAGTGATAAATTAAGGTATAGAACCCACATTATTTCAATGACTTGTGTCAATGATAAAAACCTTATTGGCCTACATCTGCACTAAGAGTCATATTTACCAAAATGTCATGCAGCGCAGCAAGTCACCTTGCTGCTTTGAGTGACAGGGAAAGGGCAGGAATGTGCCATATTTAACATAGTACGGTGCATTCCTGTCTTTTCTCAGTGCTGGCGCACAATATGCTGCCGAGATTCAATGCAGGCAGCCCTTGTAAGCAGGATTGGTTTTGTGCAGGAAGCGCCATAACCAATCCCCTGATGCTATCCACTCTTTCCATGTGTGCTGCAGCTCACATAGAAAGAAAAACTAATGAGGAGAAATAAAGATATTTCTCCTTGCTACACCTACCCTGGGAAGGCATAGCATTCTGATGCATTCCCATGTCTACCAGTATTGGTAAATGTGGGAGTGCTTCAGAATCCATGGGTGGATGTCTGGTGTTAGAATAGAAATTGTTTATACTTATGCAGTATTAATGAAAGTTAGCATTCACTGCGCCATTTTCTCTTTGGGCGCCATTTTAGGCTGTTCGAAACTGATCTAGTTAAATTTCAAGAAATGATCCTCTTTGGGTTTCGTTTCTTTGCTCAGGTTCAGTAATGAGCACACTGTTCATGTTAGAACATAGCTTTCTCATTAGCTAGAGGCACTCTCCCCCTTGTCTTGTGGCGGGCTCCGGATGGAACGAACTTGGACTATGTTACTTTGTGTAAGATATGAGCTCTGAAACTGTTTTATTTTGTGTTTTGCTGTTGAACTGCACCTGCTTGGAAAATTCCACTGTGGGCGTGTTTTTGCCAGATTATGAAACGTACATAATGTATCTTTATGGTTGTTGCTTTCAGTCCTCTCTGCAGCACTCCTAGCGATAGGGCACCGCTCCGAGTGCATATTAATCAATTGTTTTTGGTTTGTATTCTCTACTGTCTGACCAACTCTTCATTTAGTACGGAAGGCTGAGAGGTGGTCATTAGTGACCTGAGTGGCCCTAAATGGGTTACTTTCTTTAGTTGGAAACAGAGGCTCCACCCATGGAACACCTTCCCAGGACAGAGTAACGCAACACAGTGATTTGCACTGCGTTATGTTACTCTGGATTTAAGCCACCCAGGTCTATGCAAGGTGGCCTTGCGTGGCTTGATAAAACAAATTTAAGGGTCGGATGACTTTTGCACCCCGTTGCGTGGCACAAAAGCAATGCAACCCTATGAATATTATGCCCCTTTCTTTGCAACCCCTAGCCCACTTTTCCCACCATATTATTATTCATATTTTTTGTGCAAATTCTGAAATTAAGCTTTGAGTGTGACAACCTGAAAGTTTGATATTGTGTAATAAGTAAGGAACCCACAGCTAACACATCAAAGAAGGCTAAGAACACACTACTGAGCGAAACAGCAATGGCCATCCAGTTACCCTGGCACATTGCATTAGGCTGCAGGATAGTTAGGTACCATGACCCGGGTTTGGAAACAATGAGGGCCTCCTTTCATCCTCAGCCACCTGCTTAGGCCCCCCCATCTGAAAATGCAGCATGCTTGCGCTCTTGGCACAAAGATATACACTCTTAGAGGTATCTTGATAGTCCAGACAAGAAATACAAGCAGGTTATAAAAGTGATTCTTTATTTAATGTACATTAATAAGTGTAGTGAAATTTTAAGTAAAGGGTGGCCAAACTGGAAGCAGGAGGATAGAGCAGAAGGCATGTTTTTAGATATTTCTGGACGGATTGTAAAAAGTTTTGAAAAGGAAGAAAGAGGAAAGATATACTTAGTGGCATAGCTAGACATTTTGCCACCGGTGGCGGTCCCTGCGGCGGCCGTCTCTCGTGGCCATATGTTAGAATGGGGCATTGGGGGGGTTTTGGGGGGTGCTGGCAATTCCTGTGGCAGCTGACCCACGGCAGCCGCAGGTAATAGCAGGTGGGAGGCCAGCACCTCTAAAACTCATGCAGCCCAAGGCGGACAGCCCCCCGCCATGCCCTTGCTATGCCACTGGATATACTGTGTATTGCTCCAGTATATAACTGAGCACCTGGAGCTTGGCTCTGTTTTGAGTGGACAGTGCTTGTATTTTCGAAGTACAGGATGACCCAGATTGGAGTGTGGATAGAATTCAATTGGCATTTTTGCGGTCTTCTCCAGACAGCTTCCGCATTTCCTACAGAACTACATAGTGTGCTTTGGGAGAGACGCTTACTTATGAAGGTATGGCTCTCTTGTCTGTTTCAATTCCCTGCTATTGACTTGTTTGTTTTTATACTTTATTTGTATTAGTTCTGCCCTGAAGCATTTCCTATCTGCAGGGGCCAAGTCCTAAAAAAGATGTGGGTGACTAACCAAGGTAGGCAGTATGCAAGTGGCATCATCGTGGGTGACATCCCAGCATGTGACATCGCACGTGCCATCACAGGAAGTGGCATCACAACCCATGACCTCACAGGATGTGACATCACATGACCTGACCTCAGATCTTGAGACTACACAAAATGTTTAGCAGGGTCTATCATGAGCACATTTGAGCGCATTACAATATTTAACAAGTGATATGTTGCATCAGGGTTGTGCCAACAAATTGACGCAACCACAATGCAAAATCTTGGCCTCAACTTATACATTTATTTTTAAAACCCTGCCACAAAGAAATTGGCAACAAGGAGAAACATGGCATTAAATCTGTTCTGCTTAATTGGTTGCAAAGTCTGCATTTCAAAATATCCATGTGGTTATGGCACATGTTGCAGAGATCTTTATGTGCCAGCTAAGTCTCGGGGAATCTTAATAATGATAACATATTTGCTGGGAAGATATGTATTTTGTCTAGTTCCAGTTATGAATCAAAGTATCATAGAGGGTTAATGTCTCCTACCAAGCACATTATGTAACACGCAGATGACAGATTTTTATTTTATATAAATGGGTAAGTGAGTTACTGCTTTTAACACAGAGATCCTTTCATTACTTGCAGTTCAGACATTGTAATCCTTCTAATATAGCACAGCGAGCTATGAAGGACATGTGGCTTCTTTGCCTTGCAACCCACATTGTCTTACACTAGCGGCTGCTACCGACCAGGGGTGAGGGGGCAGAGGGAGTGGATTATGGAAGGAGGAAGGGGGGCAATAATGAAAAAAATGACTTACCTTTTAACCGCCGACCAAACCCTCTTCTTTCTCCGTCCTCCTCTCTGCAGGCAGGAAACACACAACCTCCCAGAATCCCCAAGCCTATCACAATGCTGCCTTAGCAGAGTTGTGATTAATCTGAGTGCTGTGATTCGCCACCCAGTGAGGGACTGGCAGGGTGTGCATGTTCTCTGCTCAGGCTGTAGATGGCTGGCCAAAGCGTCATGTGCACTTTAGGTGCTGCCACCACTCCTACCCCTGTGACGCATGGGGAGCCCAGCCCCACCCGCTTGGCTTCAGCTGCAAGCTGAATGCAATGAACAAAATGATAGTAACAAACGTTATTATAATTTTATTTTTTGCATTTAGCTTGCAGCTGAATCAGAGGAGCGATGTTCCTCCATCTTAGCGGAGGAGCGGCCACTGCTGTCTTATGTAACACTTCCAGGACATTGGTTTACACATATGATTTATTGTCAATGTGTATTTGTGATGTAATGTGCTCAGACACCCTTCATTGGGCTCAGTAGCTCTATGAAAGAAATGAAACAAAATAGGGGTATTTAAATTGTTAATTGAATAAATACAGGGACAGACTAACACATCTGACATTCTTACAGTGCATGCATATCTCGTACATATAGGGACTGAACAAAGTCAAAAACATGCATCTCTTATGTACCTGTGTAAGTGATAAGCTTTGTGCCTTTGTTTACCTTCCATTGCATTGAGGTGTGAGGTTCCAGATAGCTCCCTGTCAGGATACTCCAACAAAAGGATGCTTGATAGCTGCTTAACTTTGGCCTTTGTTATGGGCCCAGCTGGAATCTGACAAGCCACTTTCCCCACCTGCTCATTGCTGCTTGGAATGAAAGCAGACAACTCGCAGGCGCTGCTGAATGTGTCCCAGTATCTGAAAATTACACCAGGAAATGCCCGACACCGTTGCGGATTGGGAACTGCCTAACCTTAGGTTGGTAGTTACGAACGCAGTTTTGAATGAGACCAGTGGTCGGAAATATCAACTTTTCAATGCAAGGTTGCGCAGCGGGCGGCAAAGGCCCACAGCACAAGCTTCCATAGAAAAGCTTCAAAAATGTATGTTTTTAAACATCCCTGCACCTTCTTGCAGGCACCGTGTGCCACACGGTGCAGGGCTGTTTAGTGGCGCACAAGGCCCCAGAGTGGAGGGCCAGGACGGAATGTCGGCAAGGCTGACATGCAATAGCTGTCAAAAACCGACATCATAATCCCGACAGCGAAGCCACCATCATAAAGAGGTTATGAAGGGTTTCTGACACAACACTGGGCTCCTTGAGCCTGTTGGAAAGCGTCAAACAGCCCCTCAGCCTGCTGACATTCTAAGCGCACGCAATGTAATGTGTCAGTCGGGTCGCAGCAGCAGATGGCGGTCCGACTGCAACCGACGCCTCATCAGTTGCGGTCCAAACACCATCTTAATCGGCCCCCAAGTGTCTAAGATCACACAATTTGGTCAAGTGGGGAAGCCAGGATTGACCTCAGGTTTTCTGGTTTCTCATTGTGCAATTCAGCCACTACATGTACATGCTTTGCTTCCCCTACACCCAGCTTACAAACCCCATATCTCCTTGACCACCACCCTGCTGGTATCAGTGCGGCCCTTGGTCACACCACAGACCATACTTTGTGACCCTTGGAAAAATGTTTGTGGATACCCATAGTTCAGAGCTTCTCTTAACTCCTCTGTGCCATGCCAGACACTGGATGACATGTGATGCAGTGAATTCTATTCTGCAGCTCTTTTTAGTGTGCCTTTTGGCACCTCTTCCCCCCCCCAGTCTTCCCTTCTGCCCCTGCACCTCTTCCACAGTCCCTCTCCTGCTGTCCCTCTCTTGCATCTTGCTGATCACTGCTATTGGTTTTTGTTGTGTGGATGCTTTTAATATGAGCCGGCACTGGCAAAGCCTATCAATGAAATTCTATCTCTTCTACTTTCAAGTTTGTTGCAGTGTTGTGATCCATGTGGCTGATTGATGTAACCCGCAGCCAACTTAAAAGTATGCAAACTATTTTCACAATCTGTTATGTAATATCACACATTGACCATTTTGGAAAAAATGAAAACATTATTTTCTATTGTCTGGCAACAGGTGTTTTTAGCCCCAAAGTCCTGCTGGAAGACCGTTGTGTGGTGTCTTTTACCTGCATGCTTTTTACTGCACAAAGGTACCAAAATATAAGATACATGGCACATAATGGCAGTGGACAGGTCTCCAGGTGCCAGCATTTCTGGGATGAGGGTACCTATTGCAATTCTAACCTTCAAGGTCCCCAAGAAGCAAAAGAGCTACTCTGTGTCATACAGCTGATCCTCTTTGGGAGTTCCCACTTTGCAGTTAGAAAGAGTTGCCGGTGATTACCATGCTGAATAACAAGTGCAGTTGTCTTAAATGTTTTTTTCCCAGAATTCCCTGATAAAGTTCATGTGAACTCCCGTCTAAGATGCCTGCAATTAACCACTTTGCATGGACAGGTATTTAATCTCTACAATTTCTTTAATGCAGCCATAGCGGTCCACTACAAACACTAATTAAATTCCTTAATCTAGGGTATGGATCGAGACAAGGTCGCATCTTAACTTTTTGAGAATCTGGCTAAAGGAATTCTGATTGCTACTGCATCCACAAGTGGAAACCCACAACGCAAAGAAGGTCTCAAGGAGAAATTCATCAAATTAGAGAGGCTCAAAAAAACGGAAAACTCCAGATGGTGGGAAAGTGCCACCCTTAAACTATACCTGTGGCTGAATAGGGTCCCAAGGGGACTCCGTTCTCAGATCTTCCTGACGTTTGATGATCTTGACGATGACTTGCTAGGCAAATGGGAAGAGGCACTTACAATCAACTCCAACACACTCATTCATATTTTAATCGAGAACGCTGAACGCAAGGTAGTTAAATTACAATCAGATATCTCAGACCTAGAAAAAGAGATTTGAGATCTTAAAGAAGCAACCAAAAGGAATTGCACCATCTTGAATGAGATTCTCACTAGACACCAAAATGAGATTAAAGACAGGAAGACAAGACAATTGAAAAGGGATGAGGCAGACTATGGAGAGGGACGAGTCTTCACGTTTGCCAGAAAGTATTACCAGCCAGTTCAGAACGCCCAACGCAGTGACAAGACGACAAGAGTTGACACATCCTCCATCTCCTCCAGCTCCTCCTCACTCAACACTATTCTTACAAGTGATAGCGACTTAGAGAACCAGAGGGGTTCAGCACAGGGACTAGGATTGAGCACATCATTTTTTTTGCGCGAGGTACAGACCATGAGACGAGAGAACAGAACACAACAAAGACAAGGCACACTAGACAGAAAACCTGCAGAGGGAAGAGAGCTGGCCAAAGAAGACTACAAAAACAAATTGAGGTCCGGGGATGGGAAGAAACAGTAGCTAACAGAGAAGCGGTCCAGGTAGTTAATCTCTCCTCCAAACCACAGACGAACAACATGATTTCCTTATTAAGCAAAGGCCTAAACTTTAACCCCCATGAATCAGGTGACCCATGCAGAGTCAAAATTGACCTGCTCAAATTAATCAGGGGCCTCACGCTTAAGAAACACTTGTCAGGAATCCCCACTGCCAACAACAATATTGTGACTATCAATAGGGACAATCCCTCTAACTTCCAGAGTATTAACGACATCAAGTACACACACTTACTATTGTCACTGACTGACATGGATGATCCACCTAACACCATGGAACATCTCCTACATTAACTAGACATAGACACTGACCAGACCATTGCTAGTGGCCACAAACTCAAGTCCAAATGGACTCCCATCTTACCAGGTGGCAACCCTGTAGATACTTTCTACAACTTGGTTTTAGAGGACAAAGATAGACACGAGAACAAATTGATCACAACTAAACGGAGAAGTAGGGACAACCTATCTAGAAATGAGCGACTGGCACTTAAGACACTTAGTACTGACCAAGAGATTATCATTAGAGAGGCGGACAAAGGAGGGAATGTGATTATCATGAATAGAACAGATTATCACAACGAAATACTAACACAACTACATGACACCACCTGTTATGAACTCCTCAAATATAACCCTACACGCCCGTTGACCCTCCTTATTAACAAACACCTAACTGATTGTCACACTCTAGGTCTCATTGACGAAGATGAGGCTCTCTACATGAAAGTATTAAGACCAACCTGTCCATGGATGTATACCCTCCCAAAAATACATAAACAAGCGGCATTCCCACCAGGTCGACCCATCATGTCTGGTATAGGGGGGCCCACGGAGAGACTTGCACAGTACGTGGATTTGTTCTTAAAACCTATGGTCAAGAACCTTCCATCATACATTCAGGACACTAAACACATTTTGAGTGTCCTTGCTGATGTTCAGTGGCAACCGGGCATGATCATGGCCACCTTGGATGTGATGTCGTTGTACACCTCCATTAAACCCGATCTAGGTCTAAAGGCAGTGAAACAATTTCTACACAACAGGCTGGCTACACTCTGGCAACAAACAAATATGTTGATATCCATGAAGGTTATCATCCTCAACAACAATTTTTTTATGTATGAAAGATAATGGTACAAACAGATCTAGGGAGTAGCCATGGGCTCTAGATTCTCACCCTCTGTTGCCAACTTATACATGGGCCTCCCTTGAATCAGAATGGATTTGGGGCAAGAATGGTGCCCTCCTTTGCCAACCTATACATGGGCTCCCTTGAATCAGAATGGATTTGGGGCAAGAAGGGTGTCCCTTGACTGCTATGTGTCAACTTTACTTTCTTGATCTTGGCAATTGTGTCTTTTTGTTAAACGTATCCCACCATTACGTGATATTGCAAATTTTAATTGTTTGGATTGCTAATAACTTACATTTGATTGTGCTCAGTCCGTTACGGCACAACGGCAACTCACTATACATCTTGTCTTGTTACACCGCTCGTTGGAATTTGTTCTATGTATCTCATTATGTGTAGTTAATTTGGTGGCCATTGCGCATGTCACATATTTCAGTCCCTGAACTTTATCATGTAAATTCATCCCTCATTTTATGTGATGCACAATGTGTTTGTTGTATGTATCCATGTTTGCTCTTCTCTCTTTACCAACACATGTATCACGCTCTTCTCACTCACTTCCGGGCACCCCTCTGCCTTTTGTTGGTGCGCTCTAGTCTTTTCGCGACTCCGCCCATACTACTTATAGTGCTTCCTTTTTATCCGCTCCTTCCACAACCGGAAAGCGAGACGGATCCCGATAGTGTATCGCCGCGACACACGCAGGTAAGCTCTGCATATGCCCCCTCCGTATCTCATCAATCCTTGACTCCATGTGAGTCCTGTCTCATTATCCCTACTCACTTTGCTCGACAGGACACACTTAAGACGGACGTACCCACCCGTCATAATTGGATCCGGAATCCCCGTGGAAGAGACCCACCCGTCCTCCCCTTCTTTATCAACTGCACACCGTTATCTACCTTGGATATCCTGTTTACCCGTTCTGACCGGGTTGGAATTATCACCGGTCCAGCGGTGAGTGCACGCAGAGAGTCTTGTTTTACTCCCTTCCTGTACTGGTGCAACTTTACTTCTTGTACTCATGTGGCATTATCGTTCGCTGACTCCCTCTCCCAGATACTGCAGACTCGTACGTATCCCCATTCAGGTACCTTTTTTCGCTCAATTACTATCCATCCCCCGTTGTTTTCCATCTACACCTCACTTGAGCCTGGCTACTCCTGTAATTCTGCGTTCTCTTCTTTTCTTGCCTGTATTTTCCCTCACCTGTCTTCCCTCCATACATTCTCGTTGTTATCTTACCTTTTTTTTAGGTTGCCTGTTCGTTGCCATTTGAGCTGTATGAATTAATACATGTGTCTTATTATATTTTTTTCGGTTATCGCTGTCATAGTACTCCATTCCTTTATATTTTTACTTCGCTCCCCCCTGCCCTTTTCCTAGGAGTATCTCGGTGTATTTATACGAACTTCTTGTGTCACCTTAATATCACTCACTCACATGTCACTCCACCATCGTCGCAAATTCTTGGAGTATATTACAGAATATGTTTATGTTCCTACATTGATATGTACTTTCCAGTGCACTCACACCACGTTTGGTTTCTGTCCCGTGTGCTGTGAAGTCACTTTTTCATGTCCTTTTTCACGATTCTTTTAGGGTTTCCACACACAGAGAGGTGCCCCTTATGTTGTCACCTCACAGATGTCAGTATCATTGTCCTTTTGGACTGTTTGCCCTTTTACTGCGTACTACATTACACTTATTATGTCTTTCCCAGCCCTGAAGAGTCACAGGTGAATACACAGGTGACGAAGAAACACGTGTCGGCTGGTTACAAATACAATTCGAAAAAAGTATCCACTGGTGTGGACCCTTGCTGTTATTTCGATTGCAATACGATAACTGTGGATTGACACTCTTTAATATTTCTTTGAACGTGTGCCTAGGACTTGGCTTGAATGATTTAAAATGTTGACATCTGGTGCCTGTTCTGTTACCCCTGTCTATTCTGCACTTTAACAGTCAACTGCTTCTGAAACCTATGGTCTCCAAACATAGCTTCGGCTGCGTGACTACGTGCTCTCCATATTGAAAGCAAACTTCTGTGATTGCTGTTCACCCCACTTATTTCTGCCCTAAACTGGGTGCATAATGTAGATGAACAGTTTTACTTCTTGAACAGTATTTCCACACCCATCACTCTTAACCACAGAGTACTGCTCTGGGTACCATGCTGTCCATTGTTTCTGACAGTCTGAGACAGTATAGAAAAGGAGGTGCTCTATGTAAAGGAGTCTTTACCTTATCCCTAAGTAACAGTTTCACCCCTACTGTTTCTGAAACCTATGGTCTCCAAAAACAGCGTGGGCTGCATTACTATGTGTTCTCCATATTGAGAGGAAACTTCAGTGATTGCTGTTCACCCCAATAATTTCTGTTCTAAACTGGAGTCACAATGTAGGTGAGCTCTGATGAGCAGTTTTACTTCCTGAACAGTATTTCCACACCTGTCACTCTTAAGCACAGAGCACTACTCTGGCTAACCCTCTGTCCACTGTTTCTGACTGTTTGTGACATTAAAGAAAAGGATGTGCTCAATGTAGAAGAGTCTTGACCTTATCCCTAAGTAACAGTTTCACCCCAACTACTCTGGAAGAAGAAATAAGGTGAGTTTAAACAAAGCATCAGCAGATAATTGCCCCAGCTGTTTCTGTGCCTTAGAATTCCAGTTCCTAAAAATGAAGCATTCTAAAATTAGCTTTCACAGATAATCTCTTGACCTTGTTTGGTACAAACTTGTGGAATTAGATTATTCAACACCGAAAACTCTACCCAATTTAATTTCATTCTTCTGACACCATGCACTGATGCATGTGATGGCAAGAACTGACAACGCACAACTTTTGTCAGAAATATTGACCAGTTCTTTGCAGAATGCTTCCACATTACTGTTTACCATACATATTCCCTATTTACCTGCTGTCATCTCAGAATTCTTCTGTGCTAGCATCCTGAAGAAGTCAAAGGGCAACTTGAGATCAGAAAGCGAGGAAGGGCTGTTAACCCTGTTGCAGCTGAAGCCCAATACAATTATGAGGTTAACCTTAACACTACAACTGGGCCCATACGGGTATGTATTTATATTCAGTTTTAATATTTCACCTCAGAGTCAATGGTCCTCCGATGGACCTTTCTGTCATAGTGAGGAGTGAGGAAACAGGATGTCTACCTGTCAGCTATCCAAAGAATTGGTATCCAACTCACAAATTGGTGATCAGGTTCAGGTATTCTACTCTCAAAACCAAGCTATAGAAATAACATAATGCAATTGAAAGACCGAATCTTCTAAGGATGTTTAGACTAGCCAGAATCATGCAAACCAAGAGTTCTGCGGTAGCTAAACAGAACAAGAGCAAAATAGCCTGATGTTCTGAAAGTAATCAGTAACTATCTGTTGTGCATATAAAATAAGCACAGTTTCTTCCGAAAGAACATGAGACACAATAAGACTCAGACAACTTTCGATAATTTGATTATTGTATTAAAGAGCCAAAATCAATGTATAGAAGTAACATTTTAAGAAGCTCAGTCATGAATCGAACATTCCAAAATATAAAACCACATATCTAGTTGAAATAATCTATCCCTAAAGAAAATAATCCATAAGAGGAAGGTTTTTGGTAAACAAAACAATTTCAATCACAAACAAAACAAGAAATTGGTTCTCAAAAGGTTCGCTTAGCATGGGCAAGGGGATCAAGTTAAAGTCCACAAGGGGAAAAGTCCATTGCAATGGGCAAGTTAGAACGGAGCATAAATCAGGAAAGTTCAAATTTGGTTTTCTCACAAAACTGCTCCAAATCGTCTGACAGGCAAGTTCATCAGCAAGGTCAAAAAGCAGAGCACATAAAAGTAAGTTTGGCAGGCAAGTTGGACTTAAGGAAAATGAACTGGGTTTGTCTGAGCTTAGGCAAAGCTTTCATCAAAAATGGGCAATAAAAGCAATGCAATGGGATGCTATCCCACCTCCTCCTGAACAAAGCAGTTACATAGGTCATATTTGTCATCATGACATCAATGGTCGGTCCACAATGGTCTGATCATCATTTGATCATCCTTTTGCCTTTCCAGATATAAAGATTTAATCGGGCATATTTTTTCACACACATCATGAGAAATGACTGTCCTTCCATCCTCACAGGTTAGTTGACAAAGAGCTTATTTATTTCCTACTTTCCACTAATAGAGGTGAAAACACATTTTCCCACCATTCACACACAAAGGGGATGAAAAGAAAGGTCTTTGTTGTCAAAAGGAATGTCGCATGAACCAGGAACAAATAAAGCAACATTTGAGAAAACGTATCAAAGTCCACTGCACAAGTCTATTAAATAATGCAGCCTAAGAAGAAAATACATCTCAATCTGTTTTAAATTCTACATTTCATATTTAGTAACATAAACTCTTATAGCTAGGCTGAAATATAATGAATAAATCATACATATCATATATAAGCATTTCGTAATGTTGTCAGTAATTGTTACACAGAAATGTTCAGCTTCGAATATGGCCTGCTGCCACAATTTCAAAAAGTAGCAACGTGTAAATTAATTCTAAAAATATTTAAAATTAAATTGTTCTTGAACTCAAATGTTTTTTAATCACTTATACTGAAAATTTCAAACATCTGACACATTTAGTTTAGCAATTGCCCCAATATCAAGTTTGTTAGGACACTCTGCAAGAACTCGATAGCAATGCTAAGTTACCATCAGTTTTCATATAAGATAATCAGTTACTTAAACATCTTAAATTCACTATTTGATTAATCCTACTGATTCTGCCTAGACAAGCACCTTTTATAGTGCTGGTACATCAACTTGTTTCAGTTTTGGTGTCTTTTTTTTAGACGTGTGCAAAGTGCACATTTATGTTTTCATTGTTGAGATAGGTTTTCAATGTCGTCAAAGCAAGATCCACTTTTTCCCTGTATCACTCCCAAGCATCCTACCTGATGGTCACGGATGCTGGTTTGTTGAAGTGCGCCTAGAAACTATTCAGCAAGATCCACTTTTTCGCTGCACCTGATAGTCATGGCTGCTGGTTCGTTGGAGTGCGCCCAGAAAGTACTCCATATCTGGAAATATGATTAAGCACAAGAGAGAGGCCACAAATGTGATTGCTATCTGTCAAATATTTTGAGGTATGTTATTTTATGATGTCATGTTATCTGTTATTTTATGTCATGTAATGTTAATTGTTTTTTGTAGAGGGTACGTGTTCCCTTGGTATTTCCTTACAATGCTTTGTGTTAGTTTGTTGATGCCTTTGCAAGTGGACGGGCTTTATGAACAAGGTGAAGCCTGATCAATGTATTGTTGGATATTACATTAAGCACTGAATAAGTTATGTTATGTTATGTCATGTAAAGACATATCATGTCATGATATGCCAGACCACACCATGCCGTGTCACATCTTGTCATGTTAGGTTATGCCATGTCATGTTAAGTTGACTGTTTTTGTAGAATGCCCATATTCCATCATTATTTCTTAGCATTACTTTGGGTTGGTATGTTGATGCCTTTACATGTGGACTGACTTTTTGACAAGGTGAAGCCTTATCAATGTATTGATGGATATAACATAAAGTACTGAAGAAGGTATTTTATATTATGTTATGTCATGTCATTTCATGCCATCTCGTGGCATGTCATGTCATATCACATCATGTAATGTTATGTTATGTCAAGTGCTCTTGTGGAGAAACCATTATCCATTGGTATATCCCTGCAATGCTTTGGGTTGTTTTGTTGATGCCAGCTTTATTATTTGGCTGAGGCCTAATCGATGTTTTGTTGGATATTATATAAAGTACTGAAAACGTTATGTTATCTAATGTCATGGTACGTTATGTCAACAGTTTTTTGCAAAGAGTGCATTTTCCATTGATATTTTCCTGCACTGCCTTGGGTTGGTTTATTGATGCCTGCTTTAAATGGGGTGAAGCCGGATGAATGTATTGTTGGATGTTACAAAAAAGCACTGAAGACGTTATGTCATGTCATATAGTGTCATGCCATGTTATGTTGTGTCGTACCATGTTACATTATGTTACATCAACTGTTTATTGTACAGTGCACATTTTCCTTTGCCATTGGCATTACCTTGTAATGCTCTAGGTTGGTTTGTTGATGCCTTTATACGCAGACTGGCTTTATGATAGAATGAAGACTGATCAATTTATTGCTGTTTAATATATAAAGCACTGAAGAAATTATGTTATATTTTCTTATGTGCTTTGATGTGATGCGATTTTATGTTATGTTATATTATGTTATGTTATGTTTTGTCAACTGTTTATTTTACAATGCACATTTTCCGTTGGCCTTCCCTTGTAATACTTTAGGTCGGTTTGTTGATGCCTTTATACGCGGACTGGCTTTCTGATAGGATGAAGACTGATCAATATTTGCTCTTTAATATATAAAGCACTGAAGAAATTATGTTATATTATGTGCTTTGATGTGATGTTATGTTATCTTATGTTATATTATGTTATGTTATATTTTGTCAACTGTTTTTTGTAGAGTGTACATTTTCCAGTGGTATTTCCTTGCAATGCTTTTGGTTGGTTTGTTGATGCCTTTGCATGTGGACTGGTTTTATGATAGAGTGAAGTCTGATCAATGTACTTGTTGTATTCCAGTTTACCTACTGCCTTACTGCAACCTGTCTTGTTGTAATGATCTAGAATGTTAAAGGTTGCCTAGTAATGATGTGTGGACATTCTCGCTGGAGCTGTTGGCAGAGCCAGTCCTGTTGTCTCTGCTGTCCATGTAGCTAATAAACTACCAACTTATCTCTATTTGGATCTGCCTACTTACTACAAAATTTTGGCGACGATTTTGCTACATGGAAGAACCCACACAGCCATCTTCTATAAGATAAAGATCTTCAATCAAAACGTTATGGTGTATACTAAGGAAGATCACCTGCTGACTCATTGTAAGGTATTTTGTTTGCGCTGCGTTACTGTGACTTAGTACAGTCACACTGACATTTGGCATTTGACATTTGCCTCTGGCATAATCTTAAACATCCCTCCAGCTTGTTTTTACTATTTCTTTGTTCCTGTGACTTGCGCTGCCTGCCCTCTGACCCCAGCTGACACTGTCACCTGCTTGAGATCAAGTATTGCTGCGGGTTGGATCGCACAGTTACTCTTTCGGTTGGAAGGCTGTGTTTGATGTAACATCTGACGGCGCTTTCAGCTGTGTTTAAACACTAAGGCCTTCCCCGAGTTTCGTTTGGCTTCACAGCGCTTTAATGTGTGTGACATTGAAGAATTGACTGTGTTTTACAGACAGACGGCCGTCATCCTTCATATTAACTGTAGTCGCAGCGCGCTCACCGTGTTTATGTTTGAAGACACAGCGCGTTCACCATACACCTCGAGCCTTCCTAATAATCAACCTCCATGTTCTGCAGCCATTCCGACCCGACGTTTGAATGACGTAAGCACGAACACGTAAGGAAGCGTTTCTATTGGTTGCCAAACAAAACACAGTATCTTGGCAACGCGTGTCGGTGATACGCACACCATTTCAAGATATCAAGCAAAACACGGTATCTTGGCAACGCGTGTCGGTGATACGCACACCCTTTTGAAATATTTCAGTGAAATAATTATTACAGCAACACGTGTCGGTGACACGCACACCATTTCAAGAAATCGATGAAAGCACTTGATTACACCAACGCGTGTCAGTGAAAATAGACAAAAGCATTTCAGTAGACCAACGCGTGTCAGTGACACGCACACCACTTTATTAATCAACTCTACCTTAAAGTAAAGGACAATATTTCTTATGCCAAATTAAGTGCATTCATCTTGAGTTCGGTGACACGCACACCTTGAGTTAATTATTTGCCCGGTGACACGCTCACCCTTATGTTAATCTGAGTTCTTAAGTGTTTTGCAAGCTACTCCAATAAACTATGTTGTTGTTTTTCAGTACAAGTACATCTTCGTGACTTAGGATACACATGCAATACAAATTAGTATACAGTTTTTTTTCTTACATTACTTTATTACACATAGTGTCATGTATGTATAAAATTTGTTGCATTCATTGATCCATTCACCTCACAGTGTCACAAGTAATTGTATAAGGTAATGTATTGAATATTTTTGTAGCTACCATACAATTTTACACATATTGTTCCAGTTTAATACAACATAGTCACAGCATTTGTATTGATTTTCCATCATTTCTTTCTCTAATTTTCCAACCTTAGCAGAATTGTGCCCTATGCAATCCGTCAATCCGCCACCTTCATTCCTTGAATCACCGGGTGATCCCCCTGTAAGATGGGAAATTTGGTATGACGCATTCCAAACATATTTAGGAGCCATAGGTGCATTATGTTTCAGTGCAGAGAGGAGAAAATGCCTCCTGCTACATTCTTTAGGGTTTGAAGGTAGATCCATTCACAAACATTTACCATCTCTTTCACAAGAAGAACTCAATGGAATTGATGAGTACCAAGAGACGGTCATTAAATTGAGAACTAGATTTGATAAACAACCGAGCCTCATGGTTTTGTGGCACAAGTTCTTTAAAAGAAAACAATCTGAAGGAGAGGATGATGATGCCTACATCTCTGTTTTGCGCCGATTAGCAGCTGAGTGCAAGTTCGAGAACTTTACAGATCAATTAATCAGAGATCAGTTTGTATGTCAGTGCAAGGACAAAAATATTCGCCAAAAGGTGCTAACGTTAGGTGATCCGTCACTAGATGAAATTATAAAAATTGCAAAAAGCATAGAGATTTCCATGGTATCCCTCAAAGAACTCGATGACAAACCACAGGATGCAGTTAATGTCGTTGCCACTAATAGTAATAATAATGTTAAACAGCGTAGTAAGACCTCACAGTCAGTTCATCAAGCATCTAGACCTAACTCGGATAGCAATAATTCTTCTAAATCTTTTTCTAGAAACTTGTGCTTTAGATGTGGTAATCCTCCACACGTCAAAGGTTCACGCTGTCCTGCTAACAATGTCACATGTAACTACTGTAAAAAGATGGGTCATTTTGCAAAAGTTTGTTTAAAAAGAAATAATGTAACCAAACCAGTAGTTTGCAGTGTGGAATCGGATGGTGAGTCAGATCTAGAGGTGGTTTCTATTATAAGATGTGATAATGAATTGAACTCTGTCGATCATAGTTCCTCTTCCAAGGCAGTTACTGGGGATCCTTCCACATGTATTGATCCCATTGTAGATATCAACATTGGTAACCATACGGTCAAACTCTTGGTCGACTCTGGAGCAAAGATCACCATGATCACACAAAAATTGTTTGAAGAAACCTGGAGTGGTTGTCAATCTTTACTTCCCCCTGATCGTTCGCCAGTATCATATGAGGGGCATAGAATAGATTTAGTAGGTTATTTTGAAGACGTTTTAGAATTTAAGGGGAGGAGAATTGAAGGAAATATCTATGTCGCAGTAAAAGGACTCAACATATTAGGTTGGTTTCATCAGGGCCTTTTTGGGATGATACTCCAACCCGGCCAAAAAGAGCAAGTATTAGTGGTTGGGTGTGAAGATATTGGTTTGCGATGGAAAGAGAAATATCCTGAGGTTTTCAGCAACAAGCTAGGAAAAATTAAAGGGTTCCGACACAAGATAATTGTTAAGGTGAAGAACCGGGCTCATTAAGCCTGGCGGCGCAGGGTACGCCTGAAATCTTCTGAGTTCGCCTTCCAAATTACAGAGAATCGGAACACTGTCTGGCATAGGAACTTCAATTTATTAGCTGCAGCTAGGTACAGTTGTCCTAGAAGTACATCAGTGGTAGGTTCTCAGGAGACTGCCACTTCAATCCGTGGCTCACAGTCTTTTGTAGCGCTTGAATCCCCTAAAGCAACAACCCCCACAATGTGCAATAAAAACTACAAATCCTCCACAAGAAAACATTGTTTGTACAAGATACAGGATAATGGGTAATAGAAATTCCTTCCCTAAGGTCGTGTTCTCTACCCGACCCTATAGGTCAGGCGGCATAGCCATTCCTTGGTTAAATTATTTTACGACAGGACGTGTTTGCGTGTTGAAGATGGTGATTCGTAAAACAACTGGAGAGGCCGAGAACGGTCACCAAGTGTCAATAGATGGTTATCTCGGGGCTTAGTTGCTTCGAGCCGGGTCTCAGAATGGACTTAGCTCAGGGAAACAGGAAAGGTCGTGTAATATGTACAACAGTATAGAATGTGAAAGAAACGCTATGAAGGTTGAAGGTGCCTGAGTGAGGGCAACAGCGTAATGGTGTTACTAGGAAAGATGGGGCCGTATTTGAATTTCCTTAGACCCTCCTTTTGCCATTACTCAGGCAAAGAAACCAGAGGCTGTTGTTAATCTGAATCGACTTCAATAGCCATGAAATCTACAAGCTGTTGTTGCAGCATTATCTTTGTGTTCGCTGCTTTCTGTGATACCGGATTTGGAACACACAGGGTGGCGCAGAGCCCGCATATAGCTGGACCACATTGTAGGCAAAGGCAACATGAGAAGAGAATAGCCAAAGTCGCTCCGACAAAGGTAAGAATCTTCCATACCCATGTAGACAGTAGTCCCCCAAACCATCCCATCAGAGACCAATTCCCTTCATCCTGGTGAATGGACTCAGCGATCTTATGTAGCTTAGAGATGGCTTGGTATACTGTAGGGGCGTTGTCTGGAATAAAAATGCAACAGCTAGATCTGCATACGCCCCCACGGTCAGCAAGGATGATATCTAATACAATCCTGTTCTGAAGCGTGACAAGGCGGTCAGCAGCGAGTTCTGCAGTGATGTTACTCAAAGCTCCAGCTGTTTCATTGACAGTGGCTTCTACAACTCGAATTAGTTGTCTTATGTCTCTACTGTTGGCTATTGAGCCCCAAAATGGAAGGAGTCCTTTCAAGACATCCCCGACTTCTTGTCCTGACGTATCCTGGTCAGACGCCACCCTTCTTTTCTGTAAATGATGCTTGGCATCTGCTATATATGTAGGGGGCAACAACCAAGCGATATAACAAGTGCCTCACCAATTACCAGGTAGAGAAGTGTAAGCCTTATTTCCACACACGAAGTATGTATTACGTGAGGGAACCATGCGAGGCCAATCTGTCCCATTCAATGTCACAATATGTTGGCAATTGCTTGTACCTTTATATTCTAACCCTCCTTTCCTAATACAGAATGGTGCTTGTCCAGGTACCACTAGAAAAGTTTGTCCTTTTCGGGAGGTTCTATTAGAGGGCAGAAAATACAAATCCGTAGATTTGGTTTGGCGATCAGCATATTCTGACTTTTCACTATCCATCCCATATATCCTTTTTCTGTCCCGCCAACATAAATGGTATAGATGTACTCCCAAGCTCCTTACTTCTCGAGTATCCCCATCTCCGGAAAATACCCAACTGGCACTCAATTCCCACCATGCACTACAAGAGCCATTAAATGAAAAAGGAAGGGTAATGTATGGCATTCCAGTATTCACCGAACTTGGCAGAAGACCACAAACCCAACAGTTCGTCGCATTAGTGGCCAATTGATGTTGGTGTAGGATGGAAACAAATGTGTTGTTGCGGAATTCACTCCTTCTTGACTCAACATGAGGTTGTAGAGTGACATGTGTATGCATTTCAACCGTAACTTTGGGAGTAGGCTGTGTAAAAATTACGTGTAGTCCCCATCCTATACAAGACAATATAATACATATCAAAATCAATATTATTAAAACCACTATAAAACGATTATGCAATAATTTACAATGCTTTGTGCTCATTGTTTGCATTTTGTCCATTCCCTTGTTAACAGTCATTTCCAGCTCTAAATATTGCCTGTGACGGGAGGTTGCTTCACTCAGCTGTGATTGTCTGTAGTTCTTTATACTTTCCTACAAGTCCCACAGGCCTAGAGCCACATCTAGGGTCACAATTCTGAGACTTACGATCACGGCCCTGCAATCATGTGGAAATCGGGATAAAGACAAAAGTCAATGAAGCACTATTGAGGTATTTATGTTCAGTCTGGGCCTTAAATCGTACCTCCGGGAACCAGGAACAGTTTGATCTTCGAAAAGGAGATGTGGTTTAGTAGTGTCCAATTTCACTGCCGGTGGTATAGCTGTCTGGAGGACAGATATTCATGTTGGGCAGGGCGAGGAGGATAAGCTTGTTGCAAAAGAACTTTTGTTTTCAACTCTTTGGTCTTTTTATCAAGTTTCTCTCTTTCCTCTTTATCCCTATTTTCATAATACTGGGCAGTAGCCAATATCTGGGCCGAAGAGGAGACCGCCCACGCACTTTCGGAATTCTTCAATTTATTAGATATTTCCGGAAGCAAATTTGACACAAATTTGTCTACAAACAACCGTTGGCCACCTTCCGTGCTCATATCCTGACCACTATGATCGATGAACGTCTCCTCGAAACGAGCGAAGAAATCAGAGACGTTTTCATCCGCTTTCTGCTTACAAGCTGCTAACTTATCCCAATTAACTCACAGAGGGGGCATCATAGTTTTCAGTAAGGCAATGATCCTAGCTGGGAGTTCTGTAATTAGAGCCTCAGGTTTGGCACCACCCACTTGGAGTCTGTCCGTGGCGAGTATGGCAGCCCAATCATCCCCCAGTTCCCTCACATGGTCCTCCTTCCGAATCCTAGCCCATAACGGTTGTGGGACCACATTACCCATTAGCATGTCTATATCGGCCAAATTCATAATACATGCATCGACAGTTTGGGACAACTCTTTGTAGTACCCAGCAGGATTTTTACGGGGGTCCGGTAATGTCTGCTTAAGGGCCAATACCTCAGATCGTTTCCACGGAACGTGTACCCACACACGTTGAAATTGAGCAGGTATAAGAGGATTACCACCATGAGCTGCGACCTCCTCTCTCCACACTGGGGGAACCTCTCTCATGGGATAGTGTTTTAATTTTCGCCTGACGGAGGAATTGCGTTTTGGCAAGGACCGGCAGGCAAGCATCATTCTAAAAGTGACAAGCGTTCCTACCGCGTCCTCAACCTCTGCGCCCACAATCAGCCCTTTATCAAACTCGGCCTGTACATCGAGCAGGCCCTGAGGGGCTCGTCCCAATCCCATATCCTCCCACTCTTGACTTAAAATGTTACACATAGTATCAAAAACATATCTCTACGTTGGTGCCTCCCACTGCTGAAAGGTGACCATAATATCTTGTACACTATACTGGGGGCCATTCGTGATCCACCTTCGGGCTTGAAGATCTAGCACTTCCCGTTCCTCCGGACCTGGGAGCTGACTACGAGTTTGTCTACAAGGAGGAACAGGGGTCATTTGAAATGTCCCAAAGAGAGGGGACAAAAGGCCAGAAACGGTATCGATCATTCGCCTCCGAGCGGAGGGAGAATTCGTCATTAGGACAGGAGACAGAATATTAGGCGGGGCAGAAGAGGGAGTAACATTTACGAAGGGAGCCGAAGGTAAGGGAGAGCTCAGTAATACCGGGGAAAGCTGTGGTGGGGGTGCAGGAACCGATTGAGGAGCGACAGGTGGGACAACAGGCGGAACAGGCGGGGTAGGTGCTAATAATATAGGCGCATTCGCTCCGGGGGCAGGCGGTAATCCAAAAGGTACATTCGCTCCCTGCGCATAGGGCGGGGGTAATCTCAACAGATGGGACATTAAAGGATCCTTCTCAGGGTCCACATTTTTCTCCGTAGGGGAAGTTGGCAACACTGGATAACATTTATCTACCGCCATACGATGTTGCCTATCTGAGACCTCAATTGCATGGTCGGTTTCATTATTTTTAAACTGTTGCGCAGCTTGTAAAATAGACATATCCCTCCTATCTCTTTTAGCTTGTTTTATTTCTTTCTGTTTGGCCTCCTTACGCCATAGGCGAAAAGAGTCAAACATAGCTGGCCAGGCTTTTCGCTTAAACAAAGTGTTCTCCAAATTATCTAAAATATTGAGCTCAAAACTGCCGTTCTGTGGCCATCGTAAAACACCATCTTTCCTAGTATAGCGAACCCATGCCTCATTAAAAGCTATGGGACCAATACCATGTTTAGAATATACTTCAAAAGTGGGAGTTCCGGCCGGAGGAATTGGACAAGAGTCCTCCAGTCGGGAAGCTCCATCGCGATTACAACAAAACCATCTTCCAAACTTACTGAAACCAGGCATCGCAACCACAATAGTTTCTTAACAAACTTCAAGGGGTTAATTAGTCACTTTATAGTACAAAAACTGCACTCACCCCTCGGTTTCGGCTTTTGCAAAAGTCGAACAAAGACAAAACAAAGACAAAGGAGTGGCCACTATACTTAACTTAACCAGATGTTTTCGTACGCCAACAGAGGTCCGTCTGATGTCTCGCGATACAAATTACCATGGGAGCCAAAGCGTGGCCGCAGTCAGGGCAGCAGGTCTTTTCAGCCGTTGGAAGGGAGAAGCCACACTGTAAAAACCTTCGGTCCACTTACGACATGCAGGGATCGATTACTTGGTGCGCGTCCTCTGGAATTTCCTTGCGGGGCTCCTCACGATCCTCGGGCTGGACCCACGACCTCTGAAGCGGCCTCACAGAGGGCACCAATTGAAGAACCGGGCTCATTAAGCCTGGCGGTGCAGGGTACACCTGAAATCTTCTGAGTTCGCCTTCCAAATTACAGAGACACGGAACACTCTGTCTGGCATAGGAACTTCAATTTATTAGCTGCAGCTAGGTACAGTTGTCCTAGAAGTACATCAGTGGTAGGTTCTCAGGAGACTGCCACTTCAATCCGTGGCTCACAGTCTTTTGTAGCGCTTGAATCCCCTAAAGCAACAACCCCCACAATGTGCAATAAAAATACAAATCATCCACAAGAAAACATTCTTTGTACAAGATACAGGATAATGGGTAATAGAAATTCCTTCCCTAAGGTCGTGTTCTCTACCCGACCCTAAAGGTCAGGCGGCATAGCCATTCCTTGGTTAAATTAATTTACGACAGGACGTGTTTGCGTGTTGAAGATGGTGATTCGTAAAACAACTGGAGAAGCCGAGAACGGTCACCAAGGGTCAATAGATGGTTATCTCGGGGATTAGTTGCTTCGAGCCGGGTCTCAGATTGGACTTAGCTCTGGGAAACAGGAAAGGTCGTGTACAACAGTATAGAATGTGAAAGAAACGCTACGAAGGTTGAAGGTGCCTGAGTGAAGGCAACAGCGTAATGGTGTTACTAGGAAAGATGGGGCCGTATTTAAATTTCCTCAAAGGAGGGTGCTCTCCCCATCAAACACAAATTTAGAGGAGTGAGGGATGATTTGGAAAAAGAGTTGAAAGAGTTATGTAGCAAAGGGATCATTGAACCCACAAACTTTCCCCATTGGTCGTAGCAAGAAAAAGGGGAGGGGATCTTCGCGTTTGTGTGGATTTGAGGTCCCTAAATAAGGAAATCTGGGTTGACTCCCACCCGTTGCCCAAAATTTGTGACTTATTTTCCTCCACAAAAGGAGCGTGCTATTTTTCAAAATTAGATCTGGCCAGCGCGTATCATCAAGTAGAACTTGATCCTGAGTCACGCCATCTAACTGCATTCGTGTCACCTATGGGAACCATTCGCTATTGTCGCATGCCGTTTGGGCTTGCGTCTGCGGCGTCTGTTTTTCAGAGGATAATGGGCAGTATATTAAAAGATGTTGATGGTGTACTTGCATTTCAAGATGACGTGCTTATCTTTGGAAAAGATATTACTTCTCATGACATTGCTTTAGGAAAGGTGTTGACCATTTTCCAGAAACGTGGTGTTGTTTTGAAGGAAGAAAAGTGTAAATTCTTGTGCACTAAAATTGAGTACTTGGGACACGTGATATCACAAGAAGGGGTAAGTCCACGTCCAGGTCTAATTCAAGCTATAGCAGAATCACCAGACCCCGTAGACAAAGCGGGAATTAAGTCACTATTGGGTTTATGTGAGTATTATTTGCAGTTCATTCCTAATTTTGCCACGGTTGTTCGTCCCATCAGCAATTTGCTTAAAAAAGGAGTCAAATTCGATTGGTGCCACGATTGTGAAGTCGCCATTAAATCCGTAAAGTCTGCTTTATGTGAATGGCCCATACTCAAACCCTTTGATCCAAGTTTATCTTGTTGTGTGACTGTTGATGCTAGTCAAGTTGGAATTGGTGTAACTTTAACACAGATTGACAATAACAATGAAAGTACTATATGTTTTGCATCGAGAGTACTGAGAACTCCTGAACTTCAGTATTCTGTTATTGAAAGGGAGTTGCTTGCGTGTTCATGGGCTATTGAGAAATTTAAGCCCTATGTTTGGAGAAAACGCTTCAAGCTCTTGACAGATCATAAGCCCTTAGTGAACATCTTGGGTGTAAGTGTCAGTAAATGTTGTTCACCTAGGATCATGCGAATGGTTACCAAACTGCTACAGTACCAGTTCACGGTCCAACATATTGCTGGAGGAAATAATGGGAGGGCAGATTTTTTATCCCGTTTTCCTGTCAAGTCAGATGAGATTGATGATGTCAATCTTGAAGAATTTTCCAGTGAGGATTGTGATGATTGCTTAGTGGCAGTGCTTGACATACCTGTTTTAAGTTTGGGTTCTGGGGATGATTGGAAAAGAGCTCTGGAATCTGACTGTGTGTTGTCTGAGGTAGCTCGTTTTGTCAAAGGTGGGTGGCCAAGGGAAAAGGTACTCTCTGCTCCTCTGCAACCTTTTTGGAAAATTGAGGATGAACTTTCCATTGAAGATGGACTGCTACTTAGGGGAGATAAATTTGTTCCACCTGGTCTATTTCGGAAGACTATTATTGAGAGAGCTCATGAGGGTCACCTTGGTACCACACTCACTAAACGTCGCATCAGAGATGTCTATTGGTGGCCAGGTATGGATTCGGAGATTGATTCCATTGTATCTGGTTGCTGTGTTTGTGGTGCTTCTGACAAAAGTCTAAAGGTATCTGTTCCACCTTTGATGCCCGTTGAAGCCCCAAAAATCCCTGGTCAAAACTGGGAATAGATGTGATGGGTCCCTATGAGGTTCTCCAAGGGGGGGCTCGGTTCATTCTAGTTTTAATGGATTATACATCAAAATGGCCAGAGATCAAGTTGGTAAGAGATGCCAGCACCCATGCTCTTGTAGATTTCCTCAAAAATGTGTGGTTGAGAGAGGGTTTTCTGGAAATTTTGATTTCAGACAATGGCAAACAGTTTGTCAGTGCAGAGTTTGAATTGAATCTTTTCTAAAAGATTCTGGTGTTAAACACCATAAAAGCTTGTTATATCACCCACAGAGTAATGGGTTGGTTGAGAGGATGAATCGGGTGGTGGGTGAATGTGTAAGGTGGGCACGAGCTGGTGGTCATGATGTTTGCAAAGCACTTAATGCCATGATATGGTTTTACAGAACTACACCGCATTCTGTTACCAAGGACTCACCTTTTGAGTTACTGAGAGGTCGTAAGCCAAACACTAGTTTCAGACCTGCTTGGATGAACAGGTGGGTAAAATCTGAGTCAGATGTTGCCCACTTATTATTAGGCCTGGGCGAAGCACTACACTACGCTCGCGTAGTTTGCGAAGTTCGCGCTACTTCGCGCTACGCGAACTGCACATAGCACAGTGCGAACACGCGTAGCGTAGTGTTGCGTAGTGCTGCGGTCATTTTTTGCTTGCTCGCGGTCCTCAACGTCAAGTTGGCGACCGCGAGCAAGCAAAATGACATCCTGGCGAGACTTTTTCCTTGTTCGCGATCGCGAGCATGGAAAATAAACCTCCCGGCGAGATTCCCAACGCGAGAAGGTCAGGTTTCTCATTGCGAGGGGTCGCGTATGCTCGCGACCGCTCGCGATGAGAAACTACCAGTTCGCGTTGAGAAAGCTGCAGCTCGAGTAAAAATCTACTCGAGCAGCAGAAAACTACAGCTCGCACTGTGCAAGATGCCATTTTCAATGATTGCACAGTGCCGGTTGCTTGTCCGCACTGTGCAATCATTGAAAACAACATCTTGCACAGTGCGAACATGTTACTTCGCAGTTCGCGAAGTGCTACGCGTAGCTCGCGTAGTGCGAACTTCACTTTGCGTAGCTTCGCGAAGTGCTACTTCGCGAACTACGCCCACCCTTACTTACTATCCCTAGTTCGTGGGAATGTGTCTGAATCTCAATCTAAACAAAAAATGTGGTTTGATGCCCGCAAAGGTGTAAAAATGACTCAATTGGAGGTGGGAGACACTGTTAAGATTAAAAGTGGAGTACATTCTAAGAAAGGTGACAGCAAATTTAGTCCTGCTGTTAAAGTTATCAAAATATTGGGTAATGCTGTTATGGTTGATGGTGGACATTGGTGGAACCTTAATATAAAAGTTAAAATGTGTGATTGTACTAATGTTTCTGTTTCAAAAGGAAGTTTGCTTCCTTGTGTTGATCATTTTACTTCAAGGAAAAGTTCTAGAAATATTGTTAAACCTGCCAGGTACAGGTCATAAGATTATTGTTGTTTTTAAGGTTTTGTGTTTCATTTAGTTTGTTCTTTATATTATTATTATTTTTTTTTTTGTTGTATTTTTTGTTCTTTTGTTTTTATTATTTGTGAGAAGAGAAGATGTGTTGTATTCCAGTTTACCTACTGCCTTACTGCAACCTGTCTTGTTGTAATGATCTAGAATGTTAAAGGTTGCCTAATGATGTGTTTACATTCTCGCTGGAGCTGATGGCAGAGTCAGTCCTGTTGTCTCTGCTGTCAATGTAGCTAATAAACTACCAACATATATCTATTTGGATCTGCCTACTTACTACAGTACTGTTGTATATTATATAAAGTACTGAAGAAGTTATGTCATTTTTTGTTATTTTATGTTATGTTAAATGGTACTTGTATATGGTGCTTTTGCCACTGATACGGCCTTGTACTGCTTTGGGTTTGGTCACGGATACCTTACCATGTGGGTTGGGTTTGGGAAAGGCCAGAGTCTTATCAACATATCATTGGCTGGTCATGTTCTCACCACCGCAAGTCAAGTTGTCAAGACCATGGTAACCAGGCAGATCTAAGGAGAGCACAGTCAGGTAGGGACTTGCATACTCAGGGTACAGGTTGCTGCTGACAGTGGGTTATGGTTCCAAACAGTGGGACACAACACAGATCCAGGCAGGAAGTAGGATGCTACATGAGTCTGTGCATTCATTCCGTGACAACACTTAATGTGAGAGAAAGAAGCAATGTAGGTATATAAAAAAGCAGATAGAGAATGAGACAGTTATCCAGAAGGACCCAGTTGCCTCATTCTCTTTTCTGCTGGTAAGTAGACAACCCAACAGGGCCTGTGAGATGGAACACCCAAAATACAAACCTGCGGCGGGTAACTTGACTGGAGTGTGCTGTCCGTGTCGCAGGCCGGTGTCCACCGCATTATAAACCAAGGGGCATATTATCAAGCCAGGCGATAAAATTATCGGCGCTTTAGCGGCAGAAAACTGCCGCTAAAACGGCGATAATGGATATGCTCTATGGAATTCCAATTGAAGCCCATGTTAGATGTGAAGGACATCTAACATGGGCTTCAATTGGAATTCCATAGAGCATATTATGAAGCCCATTATCGCCGTTTTAGCTGCAGTTTTCTGCCGCTAAAGCGGCGATAATTTTATCGCCTGGCTTGATAATATGCCCCTAAGTGCGCAGTCAGTGCAGTGACTACGCATATTACCCGGCATTGGACCGCCGGACCGGACTGCAGTATCGATACTCTCTCAGCATCATGGCCGTGCATGAGAGGCCTCAGGCGCTGCGGGGATCCGAGCTGCAGTGCTGTGACGCGGCCACGACCCCGGTGCGGCGCACCGCCGCTGCCGGGGCTGAACTTGCTTTCAGAGACAGTCTGACCATGCTAGTCTGGGAGGAGTATTCTGATCAATTTAAGCAGACCAAGAGGAATGCCAAAGTTCCAGAGAAAATGGTTAACACACTATTTGGATTCACGCAGGAACATCGGCTTAGAGAGGAAACATTACTTATTGAAGTAAGACCATGATTTTCATACTTTTTTCGCAAGTGCTGGATCTGCGTCCGATGTACGATGCTGAATAAAAAATAATAAAGAGAGTGGCTTTTTATGACACAGGCAGCATCAATGCATTTAAGTCTGATACCCGAGCACCTTGCAATGTGAGTGTGTGCGTGCAGGAGGGCTCGATTCACGAGCTCAGTGCTTTTTTTCAGATGAGGCATTCTTTTTTTAAAAAATTTTTGTATTCCTCATATACCAATGTGAGCATTCTAGATGGAGAATCCTGCTCTCTCTCCTCTACCCGTGATGTTCCGGCTCTGTTGTTTGTGGCCCGAGGAGAGATGGGAAGGGAAAACAAACCCTCTAGTAGCAACTGTTTTCTTGCTCCACTCCAATCTATTCAATTGTCACACCCCTTTGATGATTTGGAGGCAAGATACCAACAGCGCCAAGGTGAAATCATTGGAATACTCTCATCTGTTCCGCCATGCCACAAGGGCCGCCCAGATCTTATCGTAGCTAGTACTATCACAGGCCATATCGGATTCACTTATGTATATGAGATGTTTCAGACACTCTGAGAAATTGGGGGCATTCTCATTTTTCCAGTCCCTACATATCTCTCGCCTTGCCAGGATGATAACATAAAAGATAAATTTGGACGCCATGTCGTTGAGATCGGAGTCTATAGTTAACCCAAACATAATCATCCCGGTAGTAACCACTAATTGTGTGTCTAATACCTCAGCCAAATAATCTTGTATTTTAGACCAATAATTTTTTAGCTTTGGGCATTCTACGAACATGTGCAAATCATCGGCGGCCAACAGATTGCATCTCGGGCAATGGTGTGCTATACTTGTGATTTTAACTAGTTTTTTGGGTGATATATACACTCTGTACATAGTAAATAGGTGATTTCTTTTGAGAGGGGCTGACTTAACCACTGTATGGAGCATGATGAAGGAGTCCACCCACCGTTCCTTTAAATTGTTAGAGTCTGGATCTATAAAATCCCCCCACAGCCTTTGCAATTCAGATTCTGTCACTCCCTCTACCTCAGTCAGAGCCCAGTACCAATAAGATAGCTCTTTTTTCCATCTGCCCTTTCTACTTACTAGATCAAACTTCGGATTAGAAGCATTAGCATCCCATGATAAGGTAGTCCACCATCCTGAAAGCTGGTAATACTTAAATCTAGTAAGAGTTCCCCCAGTCAGACAAGAAAGCGATTCCCAATCTAAAAGTGCTGAATCCCTTTGTAAGTCGCTCCAATATGTTAATCCTGCTGATTTAAGGGGGCGTGAAAGCTGATTCTTAAGGCAATCTGGCGTCCCCGGGGAGTCCCATATGGGAGCCTTAGGGGCACAGTAAGGAACTCCCAGCCTTTTCCTAATATACATCCAATTTTTCAGGGCCGTACCTAAAACTTTTAATCTCACCCTTTTGTAGTACTTAGCTTCACCGTATTTAAACAGAAAGTATTCCTGCCCTTGTGGAATACCATTGAGGAGTGCCTGGAACAGTAAACCCAAGGAGGATGCGTCAGTTTTTGAAATGAAAGGAGTGGCAATATATAAATAAGTCCGGTAAAGCTAACCCTCCAGTTTTCAGATTTCTCCTCATCTTCTTCCAGGAGATTCTCGATGTCTTTGTATTCCATATGAACGAACCAATTTTCCCCTGAACTTTGGCTATGTCAGATGGACTAAACATTAGTGGAATGGAATTAAATAGGAAAGTGATCTTGGGTAGAATAATCCTCTTAATTAGATTTACTCTCCCAAAGATGTTCAGCGGGAGGCCTGACCAGTGTTGCAGGAGGCTGCACACGTCCTTATAGACTCTATTTAAGTTTACTTTGGCTATCTCTGAGATATCCTGGGCCAAATGTATTCCGAGATACCTCATGCGTAATTTTGCCCCCGGAGCTGCCACCTCCTGATTCCATTGCATGATCTCGGTCTTTTCCTTATTGATCTTATAACCTGATATTTTCCCAAAGGACTCTGCCTGATCCAATAACCTGGGAATAGCTTCTTCCGGATTGGAGGTAAACATTAGGAGATCGTCAGCATATAAGGCAAATTTAAAGGTGAGATTTGCAATATTAAAGGATTTAATGACAGGGTCTAATCTTAACTGGCAAACAAAAGGTTCAATATATAAATTAAACAGCAACGGGGAAAGAGGACACCCCTGCCTTGTTCCACGCGAGATATAAACCCAGTCTGTTAGCAGACCATTTATCAGAATTTTTGCCCTAGGAGTGGAGTAAAGTAATATAATTGAAGTTATAAAATTTTCTGGAATTCCAAAACCAGACAAAGTCGACCATAGATATGACCATTTGACTTGGTCAAAGGCCTTAGCTGCATCGATAGCTACGATGGTCAAAGGAAGTTTTTTATCAATAGCAACATCTATGGCAGCAATAACCTGAAACGTTAATTCATTTAACTGCCTGCCTGGGATAAAGCCTCTCTGGTCTCTATGTACAATAGATTTTATAACTTTTGCCAATCTCGCCGCCAGAACTCCAGCAAAGATCTTATAGTCTGTGTTCAGCAGCGAGATTGGCCTGTAAGACTCAATTCTTACGGGGTCCTTATCCGGTTTCAAGATCAGGGTGACTGTGGCTTCTGACCAGGTTTGTGGAGTTACCTCGCCTAATGTGTGTGTCTTATTAAACAGGGGCGTGAGGGCCGAGGCAACTTTATCTAGGCCGATTTGGTAGATCTCTACAGGGAGTCCATCTGGTTCAGCAGCCTTCCCTTTTACCATTTGTTTAATCTTGTTATGGACTTCACCCTCTTGTATTTCTGAGCTTAGGTAATCTCTATCTGCCTCTGATAGCTGTGGTAATTCGAGCTGATTTAACCACTCTTCTGCACCCTGAGTTGGAGGGCCTGTTTCTTCTGCATAGAGATCCTGCATAAATCATTTTGCCTCACCAGAGATCAGGACATTGTCGTGGGAAATGGCCCCTGTATCCCGTATATATAGACCCTTGATCGAATTTCTGGCCCTATCAGACCTAACCTTCCAGGCAAGTAATCGACCACATTTCTCCCCGTAGGCAAAATTTTGCAGTTTACTTGCATCCCATCTATCTTTAACTATTTTATCAATATGAGCCTGATATTCGACTCTCAAGGAGTCCAGCTCATTCTGTATGGTGGCTAGATTAGCCTGTTGATCTAACAAGGCCTTCTGCAACTGTTGTTCTTTCTGTTTTATTTTCATAAGGCTATCTTCTTCCTCTCTTCTTCTCACTTTATTTCTCCTGATCATTAAAGTGGTTAAATGCCCTCACAGACATGCCTTAAAGGCCTCCCATACCGTTTGATCCGTCGCCGTACCCCTATTTACCCTGAAGTACTCAGTAAACTCAGCCTCTAGGTCCGATTTCACTTCCTCATTTAAGAGTATTCATCTATCCAGAGTCCACCTTCTTGGTTGCTCTCCTTGCTTAAACTTGATCTTTAATTCCACTATAGAATGGTCCGAAAGTGTGGCTGGGATATAGGATACCATTTCCACCCCACCCCAGGAAATAGTGTTTGGTCTAAAAAGTCTATTCTGGAATGATGTCTATATCTGCGACTGTAAAAGGAATAATCCCTGCCACTGTCATTTCTGACCCTCCAGATGTCAAGCAAGTTAAAATCTTTCATAATATTTTTAAGCTCAGTTAGTGATTTATGCGGAGGGGTAAATTTGGCCCTGGAGGTACGGTCCAGAGTTTCGTTAAAGATCAGGTTGAGGTCCCCTCCTATAATAATCGGTGCTTCATAGTTCAGGAGACTCGTTTTTAGACTAAATAAAGCACCTGGGGCATATAAATTGGGCCCGTAGTAAGCTGCGCATGTGAATCGTGAGCTGTCTACCGCTAGGGATGCGGTCAGCCATCTACCTGAACCATCGGTCTCAAACTTCTCTACCTTAATCCTGCTGTTTGCCCGGACTATAATTGCCACTCCCCTGGTGTTTCCACTCTGATTAGAACAGAGAAGGTCCTGAATCCACCTTTGATTCCTGAATGCTCTCTTACATTCTTGTGACTCCAAATGAGTTTCTTCGAGGAGACAGATGTCAGCCTTTGATTTATTTAGAGATTTGCAAATTCTAAATAGTTTCCTACTTTCCCTTAGTCCATTAACATTCCAACTTACTATTTTTATTTTATTAACTGTACCTGCCATAGAAGAAAATATTCTGAAATAGGAGGCTCGGAAATGCCCCAGATCATATGTCTACAAAAGAATTGCATCTTATCTTTCTCAGCCTTTATGGTTACATGAGGAATGTTTTTTTTCTTTATTAACCCCCACCCCCCCGTGCCTACCCCCCACCCTTGAGGAACCCTCCCTTTCTTAATAGTGAAAGTTTAGTCTTGAAATGGCAGTGGCCTCCCGTTTAAGATTTCCCGGGCTTTGGCCCAGCATGGTTGCACTCCTCATGGAGTCAAAACCTGTGTGGGACATAGGAAGATATCTTGCGGGTGCCTGTGCTGTCACTAACTTAATTATCTTTCAAAATGTCTGAGGGATAGAGCTGGGTCAGTCTGGGAACCGCAAACTGATTGATTGAATGAACCCTGACCAGAGTAACGGCAATTCCTGCAGGCCCAGGCCCCCAGGAATTGGCACTGCTGCATACCAATGTTAAATTATAGGACAAAATATCTCCGTCCTAAACTAGGCGCGTGCATTATTTTCCCAGCACTGTGAGACTTGGTAAGACAAAGATAATATTGGGGATTAATATTGCTGCTGATGACAGGTCAGAGTTTTGTCTTCTGGCAGTTTTGAATCTCGCCATAAAGTAACATAGAGGGTTAATGTGCTCCTGCAAAGAACGTGTCCCAGCATATAACAGAACTGTATTTTATGTGGATAGGCATTGTTACTGCTTTTGTCACAGGGATCCCTTTGTGACTTGTGGTTCAACCCACCTGGCGCAGAGGTGAGGGGTTGAAGGGTGCTGTGTATTTATAAATAATAGGTTTAAAAGCACCTGCAACAGAGTTCCTTAGAGTTTCTCGTTGATCAAATGGGAGTACATTTTGATAATTGTCTGTTTCCAGGAACTTTAATGCTTGATTTTAGTCGCGAGAAAGTGTCACTCATAGTCGTTGAATGTCACTCATAATTATATTGAAATTGTAAAACGTCACACATAAGCAATTTAAAACCTTGACAGCTATGTCTAACTGAGTGTTATGTGCAGTATTTCAGTTCATTCCAATTATGTTTCAGAACAGTGAACATGGTTCCCCACTGCCCAGTGTGTCAGCAGTGTGCATTTTGTGTGCTGGAAAGATATCCTTTACTATTTGCATGTCTGTTTTGTGTGTTGCCTTGTAAGGCCATTGATTGCCATCTGCCTTATCATAGTCATTATTGTTTGGTGACAAGTGTTTTGATAAAATTGCTACTATCTATAGCACATACCTAGCCAGAGGGGCAACAGAGTGTTGTATAATTAGATTCAAAGAGAATCAAAAGAAAAGGTGCAACAATTCACACTGTGCTGAAACAGAACATATAGAAACTTCACAGGCAAAAGATACCGGCTACTGCTGTACACCTAGGTAAACTAGAGGAATCACCAACAATAGACTGGTACCTCTGGTAACATGGGCGAGAGCTTTTCCTAGATTTGCACATTGTTGTTATTTATTTTGTTGATGTTTCTGGGATGATAGTAGTTGTGGTTTTGGTGTGCATTCCCATGACATTTCTCACTGTCAGATTTCTGAGGAGGGTTTTATGACTTTTGAGAGAGAATTGATAGTGGGACCTTGATATGTCATCACGTAGGACTTTGCTCTGCTTGGCCTGCTTAATAGTGCCTATGCTCTGCAATACTTAAATCATGCTGAATAAACCAAGATACTTTAAAGAAAGAATTCGCACTGGATGGCGTTCTTCCTAACTGATATTGCATGGAATCTTGGGCATTTCTTCCTCACGAACCCATATATCACTAGCACAATGTGCTAACATGGGTTGGGCTATCGATATTCATCCATAGGCAAAATATTTCTTCTTCGATAGATGTCAGAGCTAGTAATCTCTATGGGGTAGATTTTCAAACATTTTGCGCTGGATTAGGGTCACAAAAGTGACACTAGCCAGCGCAATTATTTTTTTACCAATTTACATTCCAGGGCAAAACTTGTTTGGCGTTGAAAAGTACCCTACAAGTAACTCAAAGCAGCGCAAAGCATTGCTTTGCATTGCTTAACGCCAAGTGGGCATTACATGGGTGGTACGTGGGTGTTCCCATGCACCCCCCCATGCCTTTTGACGCAAAACCGTTTCTACAAACAATTGTAGACAGGGTGTAGCGCCAAAGGTTAACACCATCTGAAAGGAAGCGTTCAGAGGATACATGTTTTCATTTCTCCTTTCTTTTTCTACTTTGCACGCGTGCTGCACTGTGCAGCACACATACAAAGTGGGAAAGTGTTTGAACTTGTCTAGGCATAGTATTTTCTATAGGAAGGGTACCCTTCCTGTGCATAATCTATGCTACACTCAGACACGCACCTTAGAGTTATGGCGCTAAGGTGTGTGCCTGGCGTACAGCAACTGAAATCCGCATCAGTGCTAGGGAAGAGGGGAGAAGAGGAGAGAGCCATATCTCCGTGGGTATGGCGCTCTCCTGCTCTCTCCCTGTCACACAATGCAGCACAGCATTTCTGGTTCCTGCGCTGCGTTGCGTGACTTTTTTGAAAATCTGCCCCTAACAGTCCTATTCACAAGGTACTTGTAGAAAAAGTAAAAAATCTACCGATGTAAATGTTCACCTAATTTTGCAGTACATTTTTAACATTTCTGGTACGTACAACTATCCTATACCTTGCTCTTTGAAATCTACAGCGGGTGAGTATGTCTCAGAGTGCTCATTCTCCTGTGGATTTTCCAACAGAAAGAACATTTGCATGAGGAACTTTGAAGTATACAGAAACGTTTTTGTGTTTTGCATCCACAGAGAAAATATGTTTCTCTCTGTAGAAATAGCGTTCGCATTCATTTTAAAAGATATGAGGTACTTTTAAAAAAATCCCACCTCATTATACATTTAATCATAGGTTATATGGGAAGCTTTTAGTTATGTAAATGGAGTGAAAATGTTCGGAAATGTTTCTGAATACTAACAAAGTTATGACTTATGGCTGGTCTAAGTATTCTGAATGATATTGTGAATGGTCATTCGCCTATCCATGCCCTGGCCCTCTCCCCTCATACGATGGTATGTTCCATTATGATTATAATATTCCACAAAGTCTGTGAATTAAAATGTGAAGTTGTGCAAACAAATCTTAGTGAATGGACCCCCTAGATATTAAGGAGATTATCCAGTGAAAAGAAAAAAAAACATTCAACTTTACTCTGACATGAATCCCAAATCATCAATCACTGGCAATAGGAATTGCAGGATGTCGCTTTTTATGCCACTGTTTAATTAAGGGTTGAGTCGTAGCACTACTTCATTTGCAGGATGGCCCTTTAAAACAGGCTGAATCCGAGTTAGTGATTTCTTGTGCTACTTGCTAAAGTAAAAATACTGCTTGTGATGTAGGACTAGAAAGCAACCAACATCTCTATTGTTTATGCCATCGACTTAATATAAAAGTACAACTACTGATCAGCGTTTTGGGTTGCTCCTGTAGCAAAGAAAATTGGAGGTGGATTCGGCTTGATAAAGCAGATCTTGAGGCGACGCACACAAACACGCATCTTGTTTTTTATTTGTTTAAGACATTGGTCATAACAACATTTAACCCATATCACATTGATATCAAGTCATAGCTTCTTACAAATATATGCTGGGCTAGTAGATCTGGTTATTCAGAGTGTGGATTGTTAGCAGCAACACTGGTGGTAGTTACTGAGCTATGGAAAAGGTACTTTAGCTGCTGATGGCTGTGGCAGCTAAGGTACTGAGTGAACAATCCTCCAAAACTGGCTGGTGGATGCATCTCATTTGAAGGTTGGATTGTACTGATGGTCTTTCAAGAGTTTAGTAAGAAACCAGTAGTTTGGCTTTGCAGTTTAGGATAGATTGGGAGATGTATGGAGACTGCATCTCTGTTCTCCAACAGACCTGCCCATTTCTTTTGCATGATGTAGAAGGTTTCACCAAAAGAAATCTAGAGGCTAATTTACAATATTTTCGGGGGCGTTGTGTCTGCTTGCTATATCAAAATTATACATAGCCGGGTTCAGTGTTCAATTGGCTCGCACATGTATGGTTTATCATTTGCTTTGAATGGCCCATGTATATGCTGGTGATGTGTACAGGTATATACAACAAAGTTGAGAAACATAATTCCAATCATTAAAAAGGGACATTCTGCAATCATTGTCAGACTTTCTCCAGTTCTGTATGGCTCTTTTAGTCAACAGTTAAAAGTTTGTTTCAAACAGTAAGCTGTCAGGAATGTCTTGAAAAGATGGTGGTTTGGATTCTCTATCAAGAAACAATTACATTTATTCCTGTGGTAAACACTATGAGGAAAGGACCTTTTTGCAGGACCCCCTCCCCTTTTTGCTAAAGTTATTGCGGGTTTGATGACTTTGAACAGTGGGGCCCTGACTTCCAGTGTCCAGTGTATGTGACTGCCCTCTAAAGTACAGCTTCAATTACCTAATACCTGATTAGCATATTCAACTTGCCTATTTGCCCCTAAAATAAGGTATTCTGTATATGCAGGGCCGGTAAGTTAAATGTCACTAAAGGACTGCAGCACTTATTGTCCCACAACTAAAGTGACAGTGAAAAATGACTCAAGACTGTCACTGCATCCTAGCTGTGCAGCTCTTAAATTGCAGATTTCAACATGTCAAAATACACCACTTGTGAGAACTGCACTTCCCAAGTCTTGGGGTGTGTCCCTCGGGCACAGTTATTGTCCTCTCGTGGAGGTTTCAAATGCTTGTCAAAAGATTAAACTTGAAAGTTCATCAAATTTCAATTTGAAAAACTTTATTTGTCATCGTTTTTTTTGGCGTACATTTCAATCACATTACGATAGCAGAGGCGTAGGTAATAAGCTCCCAATGCATTTCGGCATGAGCCTTCGTCAGGGGAAATCTACGATTAGCAAAGAGGTAGAATAAATGCTATGTATAGAAACAGTGAGACATATGGCGATTATTTGCGCTCGGTGAAATAGGTCTAGTGGGTGAATAATGAAATATAAACATGAATTTAAATGTGAAACAAAAAGTGCATCATGGGGATATACGTGAACGGACTCGTGATGAAAGGAAAATGCTCGCGGGTGTACAGCTCCGTGTTAGGGAGTTTTAACGTGAAAAACGTGCAAGGAAGACTCGTCGGGATACTATCCAAGGTGTGGGAAGCTAGCGAATCTTAGTGAACGACTACTAGGGTGTTAAAGGGCATACCGTAAAACATGCGTGACGTGTAAAATATTCTTACCGAGTGCTGAAAAGCCTCATCGCGTCTTCCGTATGTGGTGTTCCGCATCTGGGATTGTGCGCGAATGGATTTAAGTGTTGGGAAGCTGACGTGAGTGACGTGCACCGAGGGGGGTGGCCATGAGAGTAGACATAGGACTGTGGTGATGTAGAAACAGTAAATGGACCATGCTGGTGGTATTGTTAGATTCAGAGGAGTAAAAAACGGCGAGATATGATTGTTCTGTTAATGTGATAAAGAGAGAAAAATGCCTATGTGGGTGTAAGCGTGAATGGTAGGGATGGGAATGCCAAGAAAGAGGTGGTGATGTGTCAAAGTTGGAACCTATAGAAACAGAAGCGTCAGTGGTAAAGGATTTTGGAGATGAGTATAAAGCAAGAATAAAGTATGGTAGTTGATGTGTGGTACATAGTTATTAATGAGTCAATGATCAGTCTGTAAAACGTACAAGACTAGACATACATTAATAATGAAATTTCATGAATACAAGATATAAAATGTGTAATCACAGGTAACATGAAAATTCAGTGCGATCATTTAAACCATCCGGTTTCATTGAATTTAAATAATAAATCCGGTGGTTTTCTCTTTGTAGCATGAAGTTGCGATTGTCTCTCCCTTCTTTTTTTGTGACGATTTCAAGAATGCAAAATTTTAATTGGCTAACATTATGTCCAGCTTCCATGAAGTGTTGAGCGACTGATGATTTGAGTTGTTTAGTCCTAATGTTAGATTTGTGCTCATTGAGTCTTACTTTCATCTTTCTCTCGGTTTGTCCAACATAAACTTTGCCGCAGGGGCACTTGAGCATGTAAATAACATTGGATGTGTCACAGGTTGCCGTTAGCCTCAGTTTGATTTTGTGTCCCCTCATGGGATGTGTGATGTGGTCGCCTTTTATAATGTTATTACAGTTGTTACAGTTCAAGCAAGGGATAGTTCCTTTGATTGAAGAGTGTGTGAACGGTTGGTCTTGTTGTTTTAGAATTTCACCGATGTTTTTGTTTCTTGTATAAGTGAAAATTTGTTCCTCATCAAAAATATGGTTGAAGTCCTGCTCTAGTTTAAGCAGTTGCCAATGTTTTTTGATTATTCGTCTGTAGCTTGTACTCATGGTGGAATACTTAGAAACTACCGTCATTTGGTTACTGGTTGGTTTGGATTGTATAGTAAGGAGTTGATCACGATTCTTTGTGGTTGATCTTTCTTTCGCTTTTAGTAGTACCTGATCAGGGTAGCCACGAGATTTGAATCTTTGTGTGAGGATGTTGAGTTGATCCAAGGATTTAATAGGGTTAGATACAATCCTTTTTACACGTGGCATTTGGGAATATGGTAGATGTTGTTTGAGTGATGGCGGATGGAAGCTTTGGTAATGGAGGGTATTGTTCCTGTCTGTGCTTTTCCTGTATAGGTTGGTCTCAAATCCCGTAGATGTTTTGGTGATGGTGACGTCCAAAAAGGTGATAGAGTCTGGATGAATATTGAAGGTGAATTGTAATCGTTGGTCAATATGATTGAGGTCGTCTAGAAGATTTTTGAGTGCTTGGTCCGAACCTTTCCATATGATGAATATATCATCAATGAACCTGAGATATATTTTTAGGTGGTTGGTCCATGTGGGTATGGTGAGGATGTGGTCTTCTTCGAATTGCTTCATGAAAATATTGGCATACGCTGGAGCTGCGCAATTTCCCATAGATGTGCCCGGTAGTTGTTGGTACCATTCATTGTTGTGTTCGAAATAGCTGTGGAAAAGGGTAAATTGCATTAATTCCATAAGGAAGACCTGCAAGTTGTGTGGATGTTTCGAGTGCAGTAATGCCTGTTCGATAGCCTCCAAGCCCATCTGATGAGGGATGGAGGTGTATAAGGAATTAACGTCCACTGTACAGAAGATGATGTTTTCGTCGTGTGATGTAGTTACTTGGTTGAGCTTAATGAGGAAGTCGGTGGTGTCTTTGAGAAATGATTTCATGGAGATAACACTGGGTTGAAGATGGGTTGAAGATGGCGATCTAGATACTTGCCAACTGGTTCATGAAGGCTTCCTCGTGTAGATACGATGGGTCGGCAGGGGGGTTTGGTAGGGTGTTTGTGAATTTTGGGTACCATAAAGATAGTAGGACTTTTTGGATTTGGTTGAATGAGAAATTTTTGGACCTTCTCATTTATGGTGCCGTTGTCAACTGCACCTTGTACGATTGCCGATAAAACGTCTCTATATTGTGTTGTGGGATTAATTTCCAGTTTCATGTATGTTTCAGAGTCCTGGACATGAGTTGATATTTGAGAGTTGTAATAATCGGAATTAAGTACAACGAGAGCTCCACCTTTATCCGCTTTGGTGCAAATGATGTTAGGGTTGTGTGCGATGGTTTTTAAGATACCTATCTCTTTGTTGGTGAGGTTGCTGTGTTTGGATCTGTTTCTGTTGTAATTGAGTTTAGATAGGTCGTTTTTCACAACTGATTCAAATAAATCTAAGCTTTTATGGCTAACTGGTGCCATGAAGGTGCTTTTAGGCCGTAAACCCAATAGGGGATCCTCTTCTTGTTCTTTCGTGGTTGTCAGAACGTTGTCAAAGAAGTGGCGAAGTCTAAGTTTCCTCATAAGTTTGTAGAGGCTGATGTGTAGTTCAAGTAGGTTGCTTTCCGCTGTAGGTACAAATGATGTGCCCTTCTGTAAAACATTTATTTCAATGTCGCTGAAATGGTAGTCAGAGATGTTAATGACTAAGTTGTCTATTGGTTGGTTTTCTTTGTACGGTCCCTCTTGGGCAAGGTGGTGCGAGTTTGTGGTGGGTCTTTGTCCTTTTCCCTGATTTTTTCTGCGACTCCTCCTGGGTCTTCCTGCCCTGACGGGCCTACCCCTAAAAAAGGAGTCTCCTCGCTGTTTAGTGTGGTGGTCGACGTAGATGGTGTGTCCATTGATCAATCAATGACACTTATAAAGCGCGCTACAAACCCGTAGGGTCTCAAGGCGCTGGGGGGGGGGGGGGGGAGGGGTGCCGCTACTGCTCGAACAGCCAGGTCTTCAGCTTCTTCCTGAAGGAGAGGTGGTCTTGGGTCAGGAGCAGGTCGGGAGGGAGGGAGTTCCAGGTCTTGGCGGCCAGGTAGGAGAAGGACCTTCCTCCTGTAGTCGCTCTTCGGATGCGGGGGACGGCGGCGAGGGCGTGGTTGGCTGATCGGAGGTGGCGTTTGGGAGCGTAGAAGTTGACTCGGCTGTTGAGGTAGCTCGGGCCTTGGTCGTGTAGGGCTTTGTGTGCGTGGGTGAGGAGGCGGAAGGTGATTCTTTTGTTGACGGGGAGCCAGTGAAGGTCTCTCAGATGTCCGGAGATGTGGCTGGTTCGTGGGATGTCGAGGATGAGTCTGGCTGAGGCGTTCTGGATCCGCTGGAGTCTCTTCTGGAGCTTTGCGGTGGTACCGGCGTAGAGGGCGTTGCCGTAGTCCAGTCGGCTGGTGACGAGGGCCTGGGTGACGGTCTTCCTGGTCTCGGTGGGGATCCACCAGAAGATCTTCCGTAGCATGCGTAGGATGTTGAAGCACGCCGAGGAGACGTTGTTGACTTGCCTGGTCATGGAGAGGGAGGAGTCCAGGATGAAGCCCAGGTTGCGTGCATGGTCTGTCGGTTTGGGTGCGGTGCCCAGGGCGGGAGGCCACCAGGAGTCGTCCCAGGCGGAGGGTGAGGAGCCCAGGATGAGGACCTCCGTCTTGTCCGAGTTCAGTTTCAGGCGGCTGGTCGTCATCCACTCGGCTACCTCTTTCATCCCTTCGTGCAGGTTGGCTCTGGCGGCGGCGGGGTCGTTGGTCAGGGAGAGGATCAGTTGGGTGTCGTCGGCGTAGGAGATTATGCTGAGGTTGTGTTTGCGTACGATGGCCGCGAGGGGGCTCATGTAGACGTTGAAGAGGGTGGGGCTCAGAGATGATCCTTGGGGGACGCCGCAGATGACTTCGGAGGCCTCTGACTTGTACGGTGGTAGGCGGACTCTCTGTGTTCTTCCGTCGAGGAAGGAGATGATCCATTCCAGCGCCTTGTCCTGGATTCCGATGTTGCTGAGGCGCCGTACTAGGGTGCGGTGGCAGACCGTGTCGAATGCCGCGGACAGGTCTAGGAGGATGAGGGCCGCTGTTTCTCCATTGTCCATCAGGGCTCGGATGTCATCGGTGGCGGCGATGAGGGCGGTCTCGGTGCTGTGATTGGCTCGGAAGCCGGACTGTGAGGGGTCGAGGGATCCGTTCGTCTCGAGGAAGGCGGCCATCTGCTTGTTGACGGTCTTCTCGATGACTTTGGCTGGAAACGGGAGGAGCGAGATGGGGCGGTAATTCTTGAGGTCGGTGGGGTCCGCTGTTGGTTTCTTGAGTAGAGCGCTGAGTTCGGCGTGTTTCCAGCTCTCAGGGAAGATGGTGGTGTTGAAGGATGTGTTGATGATGTCTCGCAGGTGGGGTGCGATGACAGCGTCGGCCTTGTTGAAGACGTGGTGAGGGCAGGGGTCGTCGGTGATCCGGAGTGGATGGAGTTCATCGTGCGGATGGTGTCTTCGGTGCTGATCGGGGTCCAGGCGTGGAGGGTGGTGGTGGGGGGTGGTTGTTCGGTCATGGTGTGCGTTGGTTGGTTGTTGAAGCTGTTGTGTATGTCCGTGATCTTGTTGTGGAAGTATGAAGCGAGGGAGTTGCAGAGGTCTTGCGATGGGGTGATGTCGTTGTTTCCTGCGCTGGGGTTGGAAAGCTCTTTCACGATGTTGAAGAGTTCCTTGCAGTTGTGTGCGTTGTTGTCCAACCGGTCCTTGAATGCTGTTTTCTTGGCGGCGTGGATCAGCTGGTGGTGTTTCCGGGTGGCAAGCTTGAAGGAGGTCCTGTTGTCCGGTGTCGGTTCCCTTCTCCAGACTTTCTCGAGGGCTCGGCAGTTCTTCTTGGAGCTCTTGAGTTCGTCGGTGAACCATGGGGCCTTCTTGCTGCCTGGTCTGCTAGGCGGGGTCCTCAGTGGGGCGAGTTCGTCCGCGCAGTTGCTGATCCACTTCGTGAGGTTGTCGGCGGCCTGGCTGGGGTTCGCTGAGCTGGCAGGAGGGTGCTGGCTCAGGGAGGTGGCGAGCTGGTCTGCTGTGATTTTGTTCCAGCTTCTGCGGGCGGCCTGTTGCTGGTGTTGGTGGGTCGTCGTTCTCTTGAAGGTGAAGTGGACGCAGCTGTGGTCCGTCCATTGAAGCTCTGTGGCGTGGCTGAAGTCGATGTCTGTGCTGGAAGAGAAGACTGCGTCGAGTGTGTGTCCGGCGAGGTGGGTGGGGGTGGACACCAGTTGCTTGAGTCCCAGGTTGGCGAGGTTGTCGAGCAGGGTGCTGGTGTTGCGGTCGTTGTTGTTCTCCAGATGGAAGTTGAGGTCTCCCAGGAGGATGTAGTCGGCGGAGGGGAGGGCATGCGGGCTGACGAAGTCGGCGATGTCCTCGCTGAATTGTGTGCGTGGTCCAGGGGGTCGGTAGATCAGGGTGCCTCTGAGGGTGGTGTTCGGGTTGGTGTGGATCTTGATGTTGTTGCAGGTGTCATATCCTTCATGGGGGGCCTTCTCTGTGGCTGGGTTCGATCACTGTCAGAGGATGAGGTCTCAGTATTGGTGGTATAAGGTTTGTTTTGTCTCCGTTTGGCGTAAATTTCGGCCCAGGAGTATACTTCCCCCATTTTGTAGTCGGTCGTATCTCTCCGAAATTTTCGGATTTTACGTTGGTTGACTTCCTCTGTATGTTTTGTCAATTGTTTATTGATATCCTCCAATATTTCATTGAGGTCTTCAGTAGTCAATGATTTTTCTAATTCCGTTTTAATATTGTGGATGTCTTTAGTTAGCTCTTCCAAGATGGTTGATAGTTCTTCTATAATCAGAAGGATCAAGTCTAAAGAACATTTATTCAGGATAGCAAACCATTTGTCTTTGAACTTCTGTTGGTTTTTGCATAAGGAGGGTTTGAGTGGTATTCTGAGTCCCCTTGGGATTCTTTGAGCTTTGTGGTATCTGATCAATGTACTTGCATGTAAGCGTTGGTTGATTTCTTTTTTGGAGAGGTATAGAAGCTGACGAATATTCTGTTCCTTTGTGTTCCTGATTGAAGAGGTGGTAGTATCCTCTTGTATGAGCGCGTAGATTCTTGAAACTTCCTCTTGACTATAGGCGAATGTGTCCGCTCTTGTGTCCGTTAGATGTGATATTTCATCGAATTGCATGATGTTTTTTTGTTTTTGGTTTGCGTGCTGCGTACTATTTTTCGGAATGTAGATATTCAGATACAAATGGGGTGAGTAGTACACGCACTGCCTGGACAACTGGAAATTAATCCCACAACACAATATAGAGACGTTTTATCGGCAATCGTACAAGGTGCAGTTGACAACGGCACCATAAATGAGAAGGTCCAAAAATTTCTCATTCAACCAAATCCAAAAAGTCCTACTATCTTTATGGTACCCAAAATTCACAAACATCGTATCTACACGAGGAAGCCTTCATGAACCAGTTGGGAAGTATCTAGATCGCCATCTTCAACCCAGTGTTATCTCCATGAAATCATTTCTCAAAGACACCACCGACTTCCTCATTAAGCTCAACCAAGTAACTACATCACACGACGAAAACATCATCTTCTGTACAGTGGACGTTAATTCCTTATACACCTCCATCCCTCATCAGATGGGCTTGGAGGCTATCGAACAGGCATTACTGCACTCGAAACATCCACACAACTTGCAGGTCTTCCTTATGGAATTAATGCAATTTACCCTTTTCCACAGCTATTTCGAACACAACAATGAATGGTACCAACAACTAACGGGCACATCTATGGGAAATTGCGCAGCTCCAGCGTATGCCAATATTTTCATGAAGCAATTCGAAGAAGACCACATCCTCACCATACCCACATGGACCAACCACCTAAAAATATATCTCAGGTTCATTGATGATATATTCATCATATGGAAAGGTTCGGACCAAGCACTCAAAAATCTTCTAGACGACCTCAATCATATTGACCAACGATTACAATTCACCTTCAATATTCATCCAGACTCTATCACCTTTTTGGACATCACCATCACCAAAACATCTACGGGATTTGAGACCAACCTATACAGGAAAAGCACAGACAGGAACAATACCCTCCATTACCAAAGCTTCCATCCGCCATCACTCAAACAACATCTACCATATTCCCAAATGCCACGTGTAAAAAGGATTGTATCTAACCCTATTAAATCCTTGGATCAACTCAACATCCTCACACAAAGATTCAAATCTCGTGGCTACCCTGATCAGGTACTACTAAAAGCGAAAGAAAGATCAACCACAAAGAATCGTGATCAACTCCTTACTATACAATCCAAACCAACCAGTAACCAAATGACGGTAGTTTCTAAGTATTCCACCATGAGTACAAGCTACAGACGAATAATCAAAAAACATTGGCAACTGCTTAAACTAGAGCAGGACTTCAACCATATTTTTGATGAGGAACCAATTTTCGCTTATACAAGAAACAAAAACATCGGTGAAATTCTAAAACAACAAGACCAACCGTTCACACACTCTTCAATCAAAGGAACTATCCCTTGCTTGAACTGTAACAACTGTAATAACATTATAAAAGGCGACCACATCACACATCCCATGAGGGGACACAAAATCAAACTGAGGCTAACGGCAACCTGTGACACATCCAATGTTATTTACATGCTCAAGTGCCCCTGCGGCAAAGTTTATGTTGGACAAACCGAGAGAAAGATGAAAGTAAGACTCAATGAGCACAAATCTAACATTAGGACTAAACAACTCAAATCATCAGTCGCTCAACACTTCATGGAAGCTGGACATAATGTTAGCCAATTAAAATTTTGCATTCTTGAAATCGTCACAAAAAAAGAAGGGAGAGACAATCGCAACTTCATGCTACAAAGAGAAAACCACTGGATTTATTATTTAAATTCAATGAAACCGGATAGTTTAAATGATCGCACTGAATTTTCATGTTACCTGTGATTACACATTTTATATCTTGTATTCATGAAATTTCATTATTAATGTATGTCTAGTCTTGTACGTTTTACAGACTGATCATTGACTCATTAATAACTATGTACCACACATCAACTACCATACTTTATTCTTGCTTTATACTCATCTCCAAAATCCTTTACCACTGACGCTTCTGTTTCTATAGGTTCCAACTTTGACACATCACCACCTCTTTCTTGGCATTCCCATCCCTACCATTCACGCTTACACCCACATAGGCATTTTTCTCTCTTTATCACATTAACAGAACAATCATATCTCGCCGTTTTTTACTCCTCTGAATCTAACAATACCACCAGCATGGTCCATTTACTGTTTCTACATCACCACAGTCCTATGTCTACTCTCATGGCCACCCCCCTCGGTGCACGTCACTCACGTCAGCTTCCCAACACTTAAATCCATTCGCGCACAATCCCAGATGCGGAACACCACATACGGAAGACGCGATGAGGCTTTTCAGCACTCGGTAAGAATATTTTACACGTCACGATCTGCATGTTTTACGGTATGCCCTTTAACACCCTAGTAGTCGTTCACTAAGATTCGCTAGCTTCCCACACCTTGGATAGTATCCTGACGAGTCTTCCTTGCACGTTTTTCACATTAAAACTCCCTAACACGGAGCTGTACACCCGCGAGCATTTTCCTTTCATCACGAGTCCGTTCACGTATATCCCCATGATGCACTTTTTGTTTCACATTTAAATTCATGTTTATATTTCATTATTCACCCACTAGACCTATTTCACCGAGCGCAAATAATCGCCATATGTCTCACTGTTTCTATACATAGCATTTATTCTACCTCTTTGCTAATCGTAGATTTCCCCTGACGAAGGCTCATGCCGAAATGCATTGGGAGCTTATTACCTACGCCTCTGCTATCGTAATGTGATTGAAATGTACGCCAAAAAAAACGATGACAAATAAAGTTTTTCAAATTGAAATTCGATGAACTTTCAAGTTTAATCTTTTGACAAGCATTTGAAACCTCCACGAGAGGACAATAACTGTGCCCGAGGGACACACCCCAAGACTTGGGAAGTGCAGTTCTCACGTTTTCACTTACTCACTCAGATTTCGGAGAGTGAGACCTTGGAGCACCTAATAAAAAACAACCAACTAAATAATCACCAGGCAGTGCGTGTACTACTCACCCCATTTGTATCAAAATACACCACTTGCCAGGCTTAACCTTTATTTAATAATATTGGTTAGTCGGCCCTAGGTTATTACCTATGTGTTCAGAGGGCAGGGAGTACGGTATTTAAAATATTTGACATGTGTTCTTAAGTATTATATGTCCTGGCAGTGAAACATAGTTAAAGACATTTTTCTTTGTAGCAAGGCTGTCTCTCCCATAGAAAAGCACTGGATTACATTACGGAACCTTAAAATGTACAACTTCAGTTTGGGAATAGCTAGACCCATGATTCAAGGACTCAAATTACCAGATATTTAAAAGTCAATCTGATGGTAAAGTCAGATTTTAAATTAAAGTGGGCGGCCGCTCATTTGGTGTTTTGGCAGCCAGTCTCTGGAACACACTGCCTTTTTGTATCCATTCTATCTCTGACTTGCTGCCTTTCAGAAAGGCTGTGAAAACATTTTTGTTTCCTTTGGCGTAATGATCTTTGCTGTAACTTTGTGTCTGGTGTTGTGTTGCTTGTTCTTGTATAGCGCCGGGACGCCGCTTGGCTGTGGCATCTGTGCCCTTTATAAATATAAAATAACATAACATAACATATTTTTAAATGCCACGTTTAGAAAGTTGGCCTTTACCTGCCTAAAATCTCTAGTAGCCCTTTATCAATTAATCCCCAACCATAACCTGGTATCCTCCTAGGAGATGTGAAATGCTTTCAGGAAAGGGAACAAAAGGGCCTTGGCTGGTAGGAGGTGGGACCTCCTCTTCAAATTATTGCATGGGAGAATGTAGCCACCAACTGCACAAGCTTCAAAGGCAGATACAAACTCACACCCAGGCCTGTCCCTGTCACTGTCTAAGTACCTACATAATCTATGTAAAGTGGCACAAAGCCCAGCAGCGGGAAAAGCTGTACCAGACCTGGTTTTGCCAGCAGAGTTCCTCGTCTCCCTCGTCACACCTCAAGGGAGTGCCCAGAGCTCTGACCAAAGCAAGAAAGATTCTGCTATGTTAGATTTTGGCAGAGCAGAGTGCTGTGGGATTGTTTAGGGCCAACCCCCCAATCTGTGATGTCAAAGTGGGTAGGGTTGCCCCAGGGAACTTTTTCCCCTATTGGTTAGGGAGTCACTGCCACTCACTAGCTAGTGCCAACCATCAATATGGCACCCTGGCTACCTTCCTCAGAATACTGCTGAACCTCTGGAAAACAGAAAAAAGACCGCAACCTCTTAACAAAGGACTGGAACTCTGAAGAAGGACTGAGCCTGGTGTTTTACCTGTGGAGAGACACGCCAAGGTCTGGACCTGCTCCCACTTGAACCAAGGACAGAAGAGTGCTCTCGAGAGGCTAGTTGGCTAGCCTCCTGTTAAGCTCCCAGAACACATAAGCTGGAAGAAACCTGAAACAAAGAGTCCAGCTTACCAGTTCCAACTGGATTTTCCTTAACCCTGCTGGTGACTTCTGCAAGATTGTGTCCTAATTCACCAAGTGGTGCCCAAAAGGTCCTGCACCCTTGGCCGGTGTTAGAGTGTACCCTCTACCCCTCATGACAGCAAAGGTGGACACTTACACATTTTTTCTGAATTTTTCATAAAAGAACCCAAGCCTACCACAAGACTGCTGCCGAACCACAGCCACCCTTGTTGCATTGCCATTGGGATTCAACATGTGGGTTTGCATCACTAAAAGCAGCTCTACTTCTAGAAAAGTGTCTAAGTCTTACCGTAGAGGAGTTCACCTCTATCAATGCCATGCAGCACCACGTCATCATTAAACCCTCCATCGGATGCAGCAGCAGCCTGTTCCGCAACTAGAAAACTCCTCAAGAAAAAAGACTAGAGCTTTATTAAAAGACTGCCAGACTCGTAAGGGAGCTGCAGTGGCAGTCTTCCGACCGCCCTATTAAAACCAGAGGCGGTCAGGCCGTCATGGGACTACTGCAACTGCCAGGGTTCTGAGATCCCTGGCAGTGACTGTCACGTGGTTACTAGAGACAGTATCGACATCTTTAAGTTAGCATGCGCCCAGTAGCCATGATGCTACTTTTGCGCACGACACTGCATGTCTTTATTTTGCACAACTCTGTTCATGCCTTTCACATGAGAACTCTCTGCTGTGCTTGTTCTCTGCCTGTTCCTGGAGTTTAGTCTGAACATAGTGAGCAAGGTCGATAAACACTGACTCTGGTCAGGCCCTAGCACTTAGACAAAACATACTAGTGCAGCTGTTTTTGCTGGAGGATCATACTTTGATATTATGGGGATACATGTTTAGATAACTCACACTTGGAGAGGGGCCTTTCCAGGGAGAAGAGCAACATGCACCTGTGATTTAGAAATACAATCTATGTCCTAAGGAATGGGGTCTGCTGACAAAGCCCAGAGATCTTCTATTATATAATAATACTTCTGCTTACCATGGGGAGGGTAGTTAGGCCTTATAGTCCTTTATCCACTGTCTTTATAAAATGATATATCCCTTCATGATATATGGCCTTGCTACAATGCTTACAGTATTGATATACATTCTGCTGCTGGTGGTGGCTCGTATACTGCATTTTAGAGCACGTTAGTTAAAATAAATATTTTAAACTATTTCCATGTTTCTGTCAGATCTTATTGTGGACAAGTATGAGAATGTGAGTGAAAAGGTGTGTCTTGTTACCACGATTCCTGAGAGATCCGGGAGTGTTTTGTTCTGGGGTGTCTAATCATTGGTTTCTCCATTTGTGAGTAGGAGAGCAAGTGAGACACTATAGCTAGTCGTTCCTGGGCTCGTGGTTATAAAGGCGGTAGTAAGGCTTAGCTACTATACACCGAGGCCCAATAAACCTGTGCATAGTTCTGTGTATGTGCAGAATTCCTGCAACATGACGCGGTGGTCTTGAGGCTGCAATATGCTTTGTGGGGCGGCCAGGAATAGTGTGGCAGTGAGGAAACAAAGGGGACCCTAAGGGGTGTGCCATGGGGTGCATGGAGGCGGCACATTTTATGCCCCCCGTGTGCATGCAGGCCATGGTACCTGGTGGCTGCCGTGGGGAAAGGGTGGCCCGATAGCCCTAATTTTAATAGGGTGGTCGAAAGACTGCCACGTTTGCGCCCTCATGAAACTCGCAATGAGACCCTAAGAGTTAGGTCCTCAAAATTGGGAATAAGCTCATAGACATGGAATTATCATGCAGAATTCAGCTTCGTTCTCCCTACGCCAAGGGATTCAACTCTCGTATTTACCACCTGCTCTGAGCAGGTGATAAATGGAAGCTGTGGCCTCCCTGCAGGTGTGGCGTGGAGTAAGGGAGGTTGGAGGTGTAAGAGAGGGACAAGTTTTGCCAGGGTAACAGTACATTCTCCCCCTCCCTTTCCCCCCAAAAAACATTAAACAAGGACTGGGGGAACTAGGCTCAACTGCTGCCACAGCTACATTTTTTGTCATTTTACCAGCATTAATTACCAGGTGGTAAAATTGGGTCTGGAGCGCCCTCATCTGGAAAAACTGAGCGCCAAAACATCCGACCAGTCCTGGTCAGGTGAGGAATTCCACACAGTAATTCTGCTCCTCCCAACTCATTATCAAGGCCTTAGTTACTATTGCTGGTCTTTATGCTTTTGAGTTTTTAACAGTAAGACTGAATTATTCTCTTTCAGTCCTTGCACACTTGTAGATATGATCCATTTAATTCTGATGCTTGGCCTTGCATTTATGCACATATCCAGGTGGATATAGCTCTTCTGTCCCCTTGCCATCTGAAGGCTAAAGGCAGAATAAATGCATGCTATAAAGACATAACTTGTACATGTTTCGAATATTTCTTATTATATGAATCCTAGTAACTTCTTATATTGTTTTGTATCAACATTTCTGTATGCCTGTCTCTTTTATACCTTTTTTCACTGGGTTGATGACTTCCTCCGTGAAGCTCCTGCTGTTTATTGTTAGTAGCAGCTCATATTACAGCAGGTCATAAAAACTGCAGTGTGAACTGATCACAGCAGATGGGATTATCAAACATTAATTCAGACAAACACATTTCAGTTTAATCTCTTCAATAGGTAGAGACATCATGCTGCCTTTATCAGCAATGAATATTAGGTGACATCTTATGTAATACAGATCAGTATTGCTGCCTTGATGATTTACTGCACTACATCTTTCCGCAGTAACCTGCATCACTTTATGTTCAAAACTATTTGTTGCAACAGCATTTGGAATGCTACACAGCGAGCCCTGCTGTGAAAACTGTCTCCACCTGTTCATCCCTTGCCAGACGGTTTGTTACTGTTGGATGGAGACATAAATGTGCCAGTGAGCTGTAAATAATAGGTTATTCTTCCATTTTACAGCATAATGCCACTCAATTACACGAAATCACAGGGTAAATGTGTCTGGGACTTTTCATTTCTGTCTCATTCAATTCTGTCACTTGTGCCCTGAAACATCTTTATGAAATAGCTCTGTCTGGCCTTATTGTTCATTTTGAATGAACTAAACCCCTAATTTTAGTGAATGAAAATATAGCAATGGAGGAAAGTGAGCGATGTTTGAGTTGTCTTCAACATAAAGAGGGTGTTGTAAACATGGTTTTCTGGGTGCAGAATTGTGAAAAGGGCAGAATATTTCTATTACAAAAATTTAAGTATTCTTCCTGAGTAAGATGGGCCCTACTCACAAAGGCTTTTTGGTGTACTGTAAAGTAATATTCTTGTAGTACTTTTTATGTACTCTTACATTACCTTGTGAATTGGCTTGAAAACATGGAAATAAAAAGGGCAATATTCATAGAATGCTCATGCACAGTTGGTTCAAAAAGAAAGAGCTGTGTCCTCTTTGCACTCTTACTAACAGGAAGCTGGACGATTTGATTCATAGGAAAGTAAGAGTAGTTAAAGGAGTACTACTGCAGTGTTACTTAGTGTACTCATATATGCTTTTGTGAAAAGCCCCCCAGATTTGGAATGGTTCGTTCCTCTGATCTCCACGTTACAGTCCCGCTTACAATCCCCTTTGTCCTCAAATGGGATACCAGTCTCGTAGTTTTGTTAATTAGAAGCTAGAGGTGGCAAACAGTACTTTGGTTAGTTTTAGAATGAGTTTGTGGTTTTATTGGAACTTTCTGGAAATCTGTGATTTGTATATGCAGTGCAGGTAAAGTCTGCCCCAAAGCAACCGGTTTAGTTATCACCACCAAAAGAGTGCTCATTGCTTTCTCTTAAGTCCCAAAGCAACGGTCTGTTAGGTGTCCTCAGACCCCATTGCTGATTCAGGTTGTTCAAGTCAATTGGAGCACCATCCCTCATCAGCTGAGAGCTACTCCAAATCCTTCTGCATTCAAACAGGCCCAGACAGCTGGCTTCATAGACCGTGAGACACCCAATTATTCCTTTCCTCCTAATAAGGGTGAAACTCATTACTATCACAAATGTTTCTGTTTTTATTAATTCACACAATAGTTACAACCATTATATTCTTATTGTTCTTTTGTGACATGTAGCAGATTTTCCCTCCTTGTTTGGTGACCTACAACATTAGCATTCCATGCACTAAAGTCTCCACTTGAATGCTACACAGGTCAGCCAAAGCACGTTTTCATTTTACCAAAATAATGCTCCATTGCTCATGAGTATGTTTAAATGTCATTCTTCATTCTTAAGCGTTTAACTCATTTCCCACAAAACATTAATGATGCGTTCACCTTTATACATATAACTTTCTTTTCCATTTCTTTGGTTTCTCAAAACAGCGGCTTCTTGAGTACAAACCAATTGTTGTTTAAATGTTGGTTGACTCCTTAATGCCCTTTGAACCCATGTTTGTTCTTCTTCAGGAGGAAAATCAATCCCTTGTACCTTATTATCCCTTTCATATGACACAAAGAAATCACAAAATATATTAAGATATAAAATTTCACCAATTGACAAACCATATATTACTACATCTCTTTCATTACCCCAATCCTGAATCATTGTTCTTTCTATCTTTAACATGATGCTATTTACACTTTGTATAACTCCCTGCCTTAGCACTCATTCTCTTTCCCTTATGACAAATCTCTTATTCAAGCATTTGTTCCCCTTTTCATTCTCCTACCTATATCACAATTTCCCTGTCCTCAATGTAATAAAAAATGTGTGTTCTGCATCTCAACTACAATACATCGCTTCTCCATCCCACGAGTCATATCGCTTCCATTTTAAATATGCAATGCAGAAGCTTCTACGAACAGGGCCAAAAGTAGAGGTGCTCTAACAGAAGCTAATAACTCAAGATAGCAACACAAAATATCGAGGTCATGTGTGCCGCTGAGACTAGTCGTGCTCGGCCCCATATGAGTGGTTTTAATGTACTCAATGGATTTTCTACGACAGACTGGGGTTGTGTGAATGTATTTCATAGGAGTTTTGAAGACATCATTGCCCTAGGCATGTTGAGAAACCCGGCTCCCGATGCCGAGGCATTCGCCTCATTTTGGAACTTAAGGAGGGCCTTCATTTATTGGTAGACACTGAGGTGGGTGAGACTTACAAAGCCCACCCGAAGTTGGACTTGGGTGAGCGGTCCTGTGTGCCAGTTTTTATGCACCGGTTTGGGGGCCGCCCTGCTCTCTCGTTAGACTGTCTTCCCCACGGGGCATGGTCAGGTAACTACGCCCTGGGGGACCATCAGCGAAGGGTGCTTATACCTCTATGGGCACCTGGATGGCGAATTCTGGCATGGCCATCCGTTCGACCTAGCATTAGGCAGCCTATACGACAGTTGCGGATGTGGTAAGGAAATGCATCTGCATGGTGGTGTGAGGGGGATTAATTCTGTTGAGAAGTGATCTTGCTTGCCACTGTGTGTTTGTGTTTTATGATTGTGTAAAGGCGTTACCTCCCCAAACAGTTACCCTTCCATGCCATGGCTATGGCCCTGACCCTTGCTGGGCTGGGCTCCCTGTCTGCGGTGACTGATTAGCCATGCACTCTGCCAACCGTCCGGTCCCTGCTGAGGAAAATCACCGGTGGCCTGATATCCCTTGGGATGATTGGAAGCTGCAATGACATTGCTCAGGATTTGATTTTGTGTATGGGTATTCTGTGTGGGCTGTCCTGAGATTATGTATTTTTGTTCATGGTATGCTATCAGGCGACATTCATTGACCATATAACCTGGTCTATGACAACAGTGGCACTCCCTGGGGCTTGGCTGCGGCCAGTGCTTAATTTGTAAAAAATTAGGTGCAGATACTCACAGTTTTTAGGACCCCACACCCACTTCCCCGGCTCCACCCACGTCTTCTACTGGCCCCACCAAAGTCCTTTATTGGCTTCACCCACAACCACGAGCCTTAACACATAAGAACCAATTCTTCACTTCTTCAGTTCAACAAGAAGCTGAAGACATGGTTCTTCATACAAGTACCTCAGGGACCTCACACCTACACACCTGCCCAATCTCCTGGATACCCTCTAGGGTGATTAGTGTGCTCTACAAATTAATATAACATCATATAACCTATGGAAAGTCTATGAAAACAACTCAAAAGTGAACTCGAATGAGAACATGTGTGTACATCTCAAAATGCAGCTTTAGGAAAGGTCACTTGAGGCTTCTTTGCAAACTAAAGAGAATGTGCTTGTAGTGTGCTGTTTAGGAAGGAAGGAAAACATAAAAGAAGGCAGCAACAAATGGAAGCAGGTAGGGGAGGACTGGCTAAGTAATGGATGAAAGAAGGAGGAAATAAGAAAAGAATGTGAAAGGAATAAATGAAGGGATAGAGGGAGAAATTAAGTGAACAATGTGTGATAGATGAATAGAAAGAAGAAAGGAAAAAAGGAAGATAAGCAGAAGGAAGAGTTGAGGATTAGACAGCAAGAAATTATGGAAGGCATGAAGGACGGAGCAGAAAAAAAGAAAGTGAGGAACGAATGGAGGAAGAAGGAAGAAATGCACCTAGGGAGGAAGGCTGTGGAATGAATGAGGATGTGGGAAGCAATAATGGAAAGAAGAAAGGAGGCGTAGCTGGAGAGGTTGACGAAGAAAAAACTGAAAGGAAAAAGATGGGATGAAGGAAAATAAGGAGGTCAGGGGAATGGATGAGAGCATGAAAGGTACTGGGTCAAGGAAAGGACACAGGGAATAATGACAGTGTAATATTGCAATGAAATTTGAAAACAAAATATTAAAATGCATTTCTATGTCCTTAACACACCATGTATGCTTGTACAGCACATACTGACCAGAGGGGGCCTTGACACCAAATTAAAAAGGTTATTCAACTCAATGGCACTCATTTGATCGATCTCAGAAAGATGAAAGACTGAGTGGCCACAAAAAGATTGAAATGTATGACACTAAGATCAAACACAGATTCCTGGAGTCGATAGGAAGAGATATGTGTGCGAAAGAAAAACATTAAAGGGAGAATTAGGAAGGAGGAGAGGTCTAAAGGCAACAATAGATACAAAGGTAGACATGGAATGTGAAGACAAATGGGAAAAGCAGAGATTGAGAGTGCAGGATTGGAAAGGAAAATAATGTGAATGAAAAGTGGAAAGAGGAGAAAGGCAAGGGGAGAAGAGTAGACAAAGGGGAGCACATAAAAGGAGAGTGGAAGGGAAAGATGAGAAGGGGAAAAGTAAAAAGCAGTTAATGGAGGCAGAGAAACGCGGACATAGGGCAGAAAGTGATGAACCGCGGATGTAGGGGAGAAAGTGAAGGAAGAATAGAGACAAGGGAAGGAGTGAGATGTGAAGGGAAGAAAGAAAATCAGATACTGAGGGAGAGCTAGCAAAGAGTACAACTTTGCTTTATTAAATATACAGTAAATAATTATGTAAAGTTTTTTTTTTAATTGTATTTATTGAATTTTCAAGCAAGGCGGACAATCAATGATACAGAGTCATTGAAGGTGAAGGAAACATATAAACCCCACAACTTCCCCAGTCTCCTCCCCACACCACCCTGGTGGAACAGTAGCATAATGACAGAACACTTTGGACAGCAAAGCTGCATTTGGTAGTATAGAATAATAAAGAATGTTTTTAGGCAAAGTCCATCCTTCAAGTCCATATAGTTGTTAGCCGAAGACCTACACCCATTCAAAGGTATCTATTGGAATCTACTAATGGACTCATAATAGGGCCGGATGGGAGGGACATCAGATACTCCGTCAAAGGGGCCCAAAAGTCTTATGGTCGAGAGGATTTCGGCAGCTCCTCCTCGTATGTCTGAAGCTGAGTTTTACAAAACACCAGGTCCCGGAGCCACTTTTTCACAGTGGGTGACGCTTTGGCTCCCCAACATTGCGCCACCGCCCTTTTGGCAAACAAAGTGGAAACGGCAACAATTCGCCTGTTGCAGGGCTTAAGGCACTTGACATACCCCGGTAGACAAAGCTCAGGAGAACAATCCACAGGCTCCAGCACAACATCAGATAGAATGGCCACCACTGCTGCCCAGAAAGCAAACACACTCCCACACATCCAGGCAACATGGAGAAAAACCACATCCGCTGCTCCACATCTCACACAATTGGAGGTTTCCTTTAGACCATATTTATATAGCTGCAAGGGGGAATGATAGACCTGATGCAGGAACTTAAAATGTATAATTCAAAGATTACAATTGGCCGTGAGGCGGCCAGTGAGCTGGCAACACGCAGTCCAGACCTCCGGCGCGATAGGAGCACCCACGCCTTCTGCCAGCGCGAGCAAGAGGGGTGTACCTCTATGTCTCGTTCGTGCAGAGAGGCATTGTAAAGCCTTGTAACCCATTTCTTTCGGCTCTCTCCCGTCAGCAGCACCTGCAGGGCTCTCAAAGTGGTGGGCTCAGCAGGGTAACCCGGATACGCCGCGCGGATAGCCTGACGAACCCAAACATATGTAAAGTTAAACATCAAGCCCCGCTTGGAACCGCTCTGTGCCTCTTTTAACGTTTTAAATCTACCCTCCACCTATAGATCACCCAGCCGGTGTATGCCAGCTGCAGCTAATTCTCGCAGGGCGGACGCCTCCCGAGCCGCCGAGATTTCGGGGTGGGAAAGTAACGGCAATAGTGATGCGTACAGATAGGAGAGCTGCGCTCTTGTCACAAGCATTCGCCAGGCCCATGCTGTACACTGCGTGGGGTTAATCTTGGTCAGCGGGCCACCCGATCCCCCCGAAAGTGTCACCGCCTGCAGCGGCACAGGGAGCACAGCATCCACCTTTATAGCCACATGCGGCTGATACCTCAGTGGGAAATGCCAGTAATGTGTGAACTGCGCCTGGGCGCACAGATAGTATAGGCGAAGGTCCGGAGCCTCAAAGCCTCCTCTTTCGAACGGCTGCACCAACAGGTCCCTTTGGCGCTTTGGTTTCCTATCGCCCCACACGAATGTGAGCAACACAGACTGGAGGGTGCGGAATAGCGCTATATTCAGTTTGATAGGAATGTTAATGAATAAATACAACAATTTAGGTAAAAACACAATTTTCACCACCGCAATCCTGTCCGCCAGAGAGAGAGGCAGGTGTGTCCATCTTGCAACCTGTTCAGAAATACGGGACACCGTGCAGCCGTAGTTTTCAGAGATCACGATGTCGGGATCTCTATTCACCCAAACTCCCAGATATCTCACAGGGTCAGTTGTCCACGTCAGTGGAAAATCCAGCTCCACCACTTTGGTGAACGCGGTTAGGGGAAACACCACTGACTTTGACCAATTGATCCCCAGGCTAGAGAAGTGCTCAAATTGGACATATTCCCGGAGTAGTGCAGAGAGATGGACCTCGGGCTCCCGGACATATAGCAGCATGTCATCTGCATAGAGAGAGACAATCAAGGGCCGTTGTCAGAACCGCAGAGCAGCTGCAGCATGCCGCTATCGCAGCTTGCAGGCGAGGGGTCCAGTGCTAAGGCAAAAAGCACAGGCGACAGCAGGCAGCCCTGCCTCGTGCCTCCTCCGATAGGAAACAACGAGGACACCCACCCATTAACTCGCACCCTGGTGACTGGGTCACTGTACAGCACCTGGAGCCACTGCAGGAGGAAAGGGGGAAAGCCCATCCTTTCCAGTACTGTAAACATAAAGGGCCACTGTAAAGAATCAAAGGCCTTGGCCGCATCAAGCAATACGGCCACCGCCTGAAAGTCTGGCTCAAAGTAGTGCAAAGTGGAAAATAGTGTGCGCAAATTATGAGTGGTGGATCGCTCCATAACGAATCCCGATTGGTCCGGCAACACCAACAGGGGACTCAAAGGTTGCATTCTAGTGGCGATCATTTTCGCTAGGATGTTTGCATCTATATTAATCATAGAGAGCGGTCGGTATGACCCGCACTGATTCGATGGCTTATCAGGTTTCAGGAGTGTGACCAATAGGGCCTCACAGAGTAAAGGGGTCAGCTTCCCGCTCTCGTAGGCTTCCGCATAAACCTCCAAGAGCCGTGGGGCGAGGTCTAGCACATATGCCTTATAAAATTCGCTGGGCAGTCTGTCCGGGCCTGCAGCTTTGCAGGTTGGGAGTGACATGATGATAATAGCGTGCTATTCGACACCGGGAACAGTGCAGTAGCTCCTGGTCAACAGTCTCATTCTGCTCCGTGACCAGTTCCCGTATGGCGGCCAGTTTTGCGGTGGATGGGTCAGAATCATATTCCCGTTCCAATTTAGATATGTCAGATGCTAATTTTTTAATACGTCGACGGTTGTCATGCAGAACTCCCGACTGGGCCCCGATGCAAGCCCCCCGCACAGTCACCTTAAACACATCCCAGAGCGTCCCCGCGCTGTCTACCGTTCCCTCGTTTTCTTAAAGACGTTTTTTATGGCTTCTGCTATATGCTGCTTAAAAACTGGGTCCATGAGTTCTGAAGGCTGCAGCCGCCAGGCAAATGGCGGAGTCCGATATGTAGGTATATGTAGCGTCAAAAGCACCGGAGAATGGTCCGAAAGAGTTCGGGCCTCGTGCAACACCGCCGTTGTCCAGGTGCAGAACGACTCAGAGACCAGCCAGAAGTCTATGCGGGACCACGAGCCATGCACGGAGGAAGTGAACGTGCTCTGACGATCCGCGGGGTGTCGAGTTCGCCATATGTCATTCAAATGACCAGCGTCCAGGAGCCCCAGTAAGACCTCCGCGGAGCGTTTGGGTCTGGCCTCACTGCCGCCAATTCGGTCTATGGTGATGTCTAAGCATAGATTAAAATACCCTCCCCAGATAATCGGTGCCGGAGGAAATAGCGATATCCGGCGCCACGCATCCGAGTAGAACGAGGGATCATCCACATTCGGTCCGTATACGTTCACAATCAGCACACTCTCTCCAGCCAAGCGGCCATGCACCATCGCAACCCGGCCTTCATCATCCACTTCAGTCCTGATCACAGTAAAAGGCACCCCCTTTTTCACTAGAATTATTACCCCCCTGGGGTAGGTGGAGAAGGTGGAAGAGACCTGTTCTCCCGCCCACCTAGTGCCAATTTTGATAGCAGATTCAACAGTAAGGTGGGTTTCTTGGAGAAGGGCGACTTGCACTCCCATAAATTCCAGGCATGCAAACACTGATCTGATCTTTTTTGGTGTGTTAAGGCCCCAAACATTCCAAGTAAGGAACTTGATCACACTATTCATCATGGAGGATCTTCCATATGTGACCGCCTAACCAATTGTCTAACATGTGATAATCGTACATAAAGATACCAACATTCATGATGTCTGTCCGAAAGTGTACATTTTACCTTCTGACTGTCCCACGATGACCCCACCCCACCCACTTCAGCTGCCCCAACATGCCAAAGCCATCCCAAAACCCATCCCAGTCCTCCCCCCAAACCCCCACAACTAAAGAACAGCATCAGGGTACACCCATTTTTTGGGAGCACAGAGACGCGTGCCTCCTACAAGTAGGATTCAACAGAGCTCAAGAACAGTATACTAGCAATGCATACCACCGGCAATATGCAATTACCACTATGAGGCTGCACCCGCAGGGACCCAGGCTACACAATCCATGGTAGGGATGACAGCATGGAGAACTCAGGAAGGTGCATAAAAAAGGGTTTAAAACCAGTATAAAGCGCTCTTGCTGCCAGCAGTTAGCAATAGATCGGCAAACCCAACATAAGAACAAAGTGGCTGCAGAGCCAGGCAAATGGCAACAAACATGGTGGGCACAAACTGGCATGAGATAAACACTGTAAGCAAAGATAGACAATAAAGTTAGAGCCAGATGGACAAGAAAGATATAGTATCTCAGATAGACAGCAAAAGACCAAGAGAGTCAGTAAACTCCGATTAGCTGGCATAGTGGTTCGCTACACTTCTTCCTCGGTTGCAGCTGTAGGGTCCCGCGTCTGACATTTCAGATGCTTGGCATGTTCCATTGCGGCCTTCGGGGAGGAAAAACTCTTATTGTCCTCAGCAGTGCCTATACGAAGCCGAGCCTTATACAGCATAGCGTAGGGGACCCCCTCATTTTGCAGAAACTGTTTTACAATGCCAAATTCTCACCTAGCCGGCCACTGTAAAATCAGGGAAGAAGGCCAATGTGTTGCCCTGATGGACAATAGTACCTTTCTCTCTTGCCAGATGCAGTATAGTGTCCCGATCCCTGTAGTTCAAGACTCTGGCTAGTATAGGGTGAGGAGGGGCCCCCGGGATCGACCGTGCCGCTAAAGAGCATTGGGCACGCTCCACTATAAACATGCTGGATAAGTGCTCTGTGCCAAAGATATCCGAGATAAGACGCTCAACATATGTCTCCATCCTGCCCACATTTGTCGACTCTGGTAACCCAGTAATACGGAGATTTTTGCGCCGGGATCGCGCCTCTAAATCCTTGTTCTTTGCTTGGATAAGAGCTAAAAACTTTTGCATGTTAAGAGTTTTATCCGTGACCGTACTCAGACCATCTTCAGTCGCCGAAACTCTTGTTCCACCTCCCCCATATGTGCAGTTTGTTTCACAAGTTGAGATGACATGTGGTCTAGTCGATGGTTCACAGCAGCCATCGTGCCCTTGATAGACTGCAAAGTGCGTTGCATAGCCAGCAACGTGGATTCTAGCGTAGGGGGACCTCCGCGCGGGCATCAGCCTCTGAGTCAGAGGCGGCTTTTTGCAGAGTCTTGGGAGCCCTACGTGACTTGAAGGTAAGGCGCGGCTGGGATGTGTCAGTCCTCCCCATAATTATTGAGTAACGCCACAAAGGCTGTAGGCAATAGTCAATGAACGTAGAGCCGAGGGTGTGCGTGAGGAGAGGTCCAACCAGACTGCTCCCCCTTAGCGTTGATCTGTTAGTGACCGTCGACCAATCAGGCCTCAAGGCGCAGGGGCGCAAGACATGCATAGGGAAGTAGGCTTCATACCGGGAGGGGCCCCAATTGCACAGATGCCTCCTGAGGGGACCGTCCCAGTAGACCAGATGTCATGCGTGGCAGGTCGGGAGTGTGGCAGTGTGCCGCAAGTTGCCAGGGTGCAGTCAGACGTGCACCACCCAGGGGGCCAAATAGCGAACACACAGCAGCCCCCGCTGCCCGAGCCAGCGTCCACCCAATCCAGGCCAGGGAGTCGAGGCCTACCACCAGTATTGGGCAAAGGACTTCCCCATATTTGTAAAGTAGACGTCACCTACGCAATTGAGGAGGGCAATCCAAATGGCAGTGTACCGCTAGAACGTCACAGGCTCACAGAGCGCTATATGGCCAGCACCGAACGTCACAGCCGGCCCTTGCAATGTGGAATTCTGGAGACCAGTGAAGCCCCTGCTGCATTGGCAAGAGCCCACCCAGGGATATATCCAAGCAAGTCAGATGTGTGAGGCAGCAGGCAGGGGGGAGGCAGCGCGCCTCAGGCCAAGGAGATGCACCATGTGGCTAGCGCCGAACGTCACAGCAGGCCTCTGCAGTGAAGAATTCTGGAGACCAATTAAGCCCCCTGCAACCCTGGCAGGAGCTCATCCAGGGATATGTCCAAACAAGCCAGGTGTGCAAGGCAGCAAGCAGAAGGGAGGCAGCGTGCCCCAGACCAAGGAGATGCAAATGTTAAGCACCATTCAAAGGGCTAGATGATAAGTAGCTCCAGCATCTGGACAGACGACTTGTCAACCAGGCACAGGGCAGGCGGCCTAGATCTGTGAACCAGCAAGGGAGGGCATGTATTGTCACTCGTGGTCCGTTCAGGCAGTATGGCGGGGACCCCAGAAGACCGTCGCGCAGCAGGCCCAGCAGTGGCTCCCACCCAGGTCACCACAAAGCCCAGCAGGAGACTCTGCAAAGCACCCCGCGCTAACCACAGCTCGCAGGCCGGCCCGGCTTCAGGCCGATCCCGCCTCCGTAGCTCAGACCCCCGCCGGGCCCCGATCCCACTCACCGCAACCAGCACCGACGGGCGTGTATTAGATCCAGCGACGTTCCGCTTCTCCGCAGGGGGCCACCTCAGCCGATAAGGACCGCCACCCAGCCATCTCCCAGGCGCCGCCGCTCGCCACCTCACAGCAGTCGCCTCGCAGCACACAGACAGCGGTCTCACAGAGCAGCATCCAGCCGTGCCGACAGCGGGTCGAGCCGCACTCCAGCGGAGATCTCCCCAGGTTGCAGCCCTCAGATGAGCAGGGGGGAGACGTGCAGCAGATGTCGCATCCAGACCCCAGGCGATAGCGTGGCCTACCGCGGCCCGGCAGCCGCCATTTTCCCCAGCACATCGTCGGAGCGAGGTCAGTGTGTTTTGACCAGTTGAAGAGAGCTCACGTGCCCGCAAGCAGCATGTGCAGGTGCCGCAAGTAAGGAGAAGGTCCCTCCGTCTGCTAACTGGTGTCCAGATCAGTGAATGCAGCAGATATTTGGCGGATGGTAGCTCGGTTTGGCAGTGCCTCACAGGTGTGCGCCCATCTTGCAGTGCGCCCTCAAGCACCCACAATAATTATGTAAAGTTAAGGAGTGACAGGGCTGTAGCGTTCTTGGCCTGTCTGATCAATTCATAGCTGTGCTGTCTAAGACACACAATAGTGATTCTTTAACTGCGTTAAGGTTTTATGCCATCAAAAGATGTTTTGTGCCATTACAATAGGTATTCCTAATAAAAGACAAACAGTGTCAGTTATACTATCGCGATTAGGCTTTGATGGAGAATCCGGCTCTCATGCTTTAAAGAAATACTTTTATTATACGATCAGGCTGTTAGACACAAAATGCCACTGCCACCTATTTTCAAATGAAGTAAGACATTCAACTCCATTCAGAGAGGCTTCCACGCTGCCTTTTGAAATAATAAAGCACAACATTCAACTGAGTCTGCCCGCTGTTGTTGAGATGTGAGCATATACCCCTACTCTTCAAATCTCCACCCCAAATATAGTGCCACATTTTCTGCACTTTCTAGGGTTGCCACCTGACTGTTTTATAATGGCATCAATGGTATTTAATATCCTGGTCGGTACAAAAATAAGCAGAATCTCCTAAAGCTGGTATTCTTAGCCCTTATCTTTTCATACTTCAACAAGAAAATATAACTAGAAAGCACTTTTAGAAGAGCTGAGCGCTGAGTTAAGTATCCTTGACTAATAATTAAGTAATAGAAGACGAGACAGGTTACAAACGAATACATACAATTTTGTTTAAAGTACTATTCAGCATCACATCAGGGTCTTTGCAGACTCTTAAAACAACAAACAGTTGTATTTGTATCCTTGGAAATGGAGCTAGCAACTCACATGTTCGAAAGAAAGCTACCCCATCCATGCAATCTGGTTCACAGGTGGTTATTTCTGCCTCTCCACGACGAAAGCCACAATTTTTAAAGCTCACAGAGAAGCTGAGTCCTGCACCCTCCTCTCACATAAAGCACTACATTTAGCGATGCATATAAAAGAATGGCAGTCCTCGCCTTTGAAACCAAGCGTATCATTTGTGGAGAACTCAAAGTGCAAGAAGGCGGCAAAAATCACGCCAGCCTAAGGTTGTGGCACAGCCCAGATTCTTTATTGGTATGGCAATTCAAATACTGTCAAGGTTCACACGTGGGGTGAAGAGCAACTCTAACACCTCAAGTTAAAAGTTCAATGTGTGGCAAGAAGAGATTGTTTTCCGTGCAAGTGCTCTCAAGTCTTGCAGAATATAGGCGTTTTTAAGAAGGAAGACTGCAAGTTCCTCTTTTATGGTACTCTGTGAAGCAAGTTGTTGTAATGTTTTCCCTTTGCATTTATGTGCTTTTTACGGAAACTGACAAAGAGTTTAGGGGCATATCAACAAGGGCGTTATCTCTGCTCTTTTGGCTTTAAAAGCCAAAAAACAGAGATAAAACTAGCGCCCTATCAACAACAGGGTGCTAACACGCAAATTTGCATGTTAGCACCCTTTTACTCTACGCTTCCCCTTGCATCTCTAATGAGATGCAAAGGGGGCGTTCCAGAGTAAAATAATAGGAGAAATGTCGCTAAGCGACATTTCTCCTATTATCAAGAATGTCGCTAACCCTGTTAGAGACAAAAAAAGCAGCGCTAACCGCGGTTAACGCTGCTTTTTTACGTCTGCTAATTTTCAGACTTAGCCATGATATCCTATGGAAGGAGGATATCATGGCTAAGTTTGCCTGTCCCTATCAACAAGGTAACGTGTGATTATCGCTGGGTTTCCAGCGATAATCTCACGTTAGCCTGTTAGCGTGTAGATTTTTATCGCTATTGAGATAAGCGTTGCTAATAGCACGCTATCTCAGCGATAAAAATTCACGCTAGCCGGCGATAATTATCCTCACGCTAAGAGTGCTGAGCGATAATTATCGGCGGTTGTTGTTGATATGCCCCCATGTGACTCTAGCCTAGTGATGCCTCAGAGAGAACATGTGGCACGTTCACCTACCAGTTACGTATAGTCTAAATTTTGCCTGTTTTCCCTGCTTGCAAGAGCAGACTGTAAGGATGCACCATTGTTGATTCACCACCTGAACACGCCGCCTAGAGTAGACACGTCTGTCCCTGCAAGAATGTCAGCTCAAGTGTTTCTGCAGGCACAGATAAAAAAATTATATCTTTTTAAGACTTTGCTACATTAGCATGCGTTTTTTTCTCTAAAACCTATACACCATAGATGCACACGGTTGATCACCAGAAGAGAGTCACACCTTCAGCAGCAGGGACCAGCTGGGCTGCCCTACACTTGCAGACTGAACTACTCTGAGTCATGTTACCAGAACCACAGGCTCAACATTTCGTCGTAGCGTACATTTGACCTTCAATTACTTGCGTCACAGTAACTTCACCTACTACTGCTAGCAATTTACACAATCTTTACTCACTGCCCTTTAGTTTGAATTTCTCTGTGGCCAGCCTGCTGCGCGACGTGGTGCTTGCATCATCTGTGGAAGATTAGACTGCAGCTGCGCAGCATGCTGCACATGAGGGGTGATGACCCGCCCGATTCATGTGTTCCCCACAGAGTACCAGTGCCCTGTGCTGGGGCACGTCTTCGCTTGGTGCAGCAATGGCAAAGCCAGATCTGGGTACGGTTCTGAAGGCTGCCTTCACAGCAGCATCTCCAGCGCTGCTGTCCCGGCCCCACCGCCAGGCAGCCCCCTTCGGGATCATTGGCATTGGTGCCCCCACCATGAGACCAGAAAGGCAGTGGCCACACTGTCATCTTGTGAAAGCTTTCGTGCAGGACAACCTTAAGCTTTCCCAGCTAACTACTGGGTGCTTCCTGCGCTCTCAATGCCTGCCCTTGTGTGGCGTGGACCCAGCACCTGTCCTGAGCCACATTTGTGTGGAAAGAAAGCTCCAGAAAAACACTCTTGTATCAGCAGATCTGGGTAATCACTTGGCTGGGCCCAGGAGGCAGGGTTTAAAAACATACTATACGCTGTTCGCAGCATTTCACGGCCTTGGCTGGGCTTTTCAAGTTACACGTTCTCCAAAAAATAAAGAACTGGGACATTTAAACGGTGTCCAATTTAAAATATTTTAGCACACAGTCACATGTGATTATCAGCTGTTCACCGGGGAATCCCACGTGAACTTAACTAATCTAGTATCGCATGAGGACCCGGCCCTGAGAAATAAGTGCCGGTGCTAAGCACCGGAAAGCTCTGGCACAAATTAAGCACTGGCTGCGGCCAACTCTCCTGGTGTCTGCCGCTAGTGTGGGCCGATATCCCCTAGGGTCCGGTGGTTGAGCTTCCTTTAAGAGTGGTACCATCTTGACGTTATTGGCCAACGGGGCCCCTTCTAGAACGGTCTTCTTCAAAATTTGTGTTGGACCAATTTAGCGGTGGCTCTTTGAGCCTGCTCCTGCTTTCACCTGTCCTCCTGTTTCTTCCAGTAATATTTCAATACGTGTGCCTGTATCTCCACCAGGGTTTGGTGTCTATCCGTACTACGCCATCTAGTCTGGTTTTGATCTCAGTGGGCAGTCCCTTCTTGAGGATGTTGTAGAAAAATGCATGTGGCCCGTGTTGGTCCAGGGCTGTCCTGTCTCTTGTCCCCATTGTTCTCTCATCCTATGTAGGAAATCGGTTATGGTCTCCCCAGGCTTCATGATTTCTGCTATCAATCCTCTTACACCTGGGTGTAGGAAGCTGGCTCTGTATATACTATACCAATGTGAGGTATAGTGTGCACAGAGTCTAGTGGAACCCCAAAGGTAGGCAGAGGTAAAAGTAGATAATACCTTACTCTCTATTTGTGGTAGTGTGGGCGAGCAGTAAGGCTTTTTCAGAGGGTATGTTAAGCATTTACTGTACACACTCAGGCAAGAAATTATGTCACACACTCAAAAACTGAACTCAGACCAATTTGTTTGTATAAAAATATTATTTAGTTGTATTTTTACTTTTACAGCTAAACCAGGCCTGGTACAGGTAAGTGAATAATACTTTGCAAGATGTATGCAGTGAATAACTGTTGAATGCAGGTTAAAATGCAGTTGGTTGATTTACAGGTAAGTCAACAGTCAAACTTACTTTTCAGTTACTTTGTAGATTACTGTGTATGCTACTTCTTGGATTACTTTATAAGTTACTTCTGCGAATCAGCGTGATATGCCTAAACATCACACTGGGACATTTCCTAGACAAAAGGTAAGTAATATGCAGTTTCTTAGGATGTTCATACAAACCAACTCCACGCTTAGAAGACTTTTCACAGAAAAGCAGTCAATTCAGTCCTATGGGAGAAAAGAGTGTGATTGGTATCTGTAAGAACTTAGGTTTTGGAGTTGGTATTCTGGGGTTAGAACCAGGCTTCCCCCAGGGCCGAGGATGCACTCTCAAAACACCCTCAGCGGCACTAGGGCGGCCGGGGGCAGAGTGCTGAGGCCCAATGTTATCCAAAGGGGGATAGGGGGCCTCTGGTTGGTGGCTGCTCAACAGCAGGCCACGGGTTGTGGAAGCAAAGCTCCTAGGGATTAGCACAGGGCAAAGGGGGATCTGAGTTAGTGCACAAGGTGCACTCACAGCGGCACTGGGGCGGCCAGGTGCAGAGTACTGATTTGGCTCGGGTGCCCTTAATGGGAGCTGCCGGTTTTGGATTTTGGCCGCAGGCTTGGTCCAGGAAGGCTTCCGGGAGAAACCAACAGCTGGGCAGGTAAGTTGGAGGGCTCGGCACAAAGTTGCACCTCAGGTTCTCTTCTCCAGGGTGCAGGGAGGATACATGCAAGGGTGTATTTGGGGTCAGATTTCAACTTACCTGGCCACTCGCGGTAGGGGGAGTCTCCATGCTGAGGCTGCAGTTGACGTCGGAGAGTCCTGGAGGGGTCGACCCAAATTGGACTAGACTCTGGAGTGCTGAGGGACCTTGCTGGGACTGGTGGGCCACCCGAACTCGGGCTATAGGCGATGGGTTCAGTGCTGGTTCCAGGTGTTGGGTCTCTTTGTCCTCTGCAGGCTCAGAGTCTTGCTTTGGAGATTCTTTTGAACAGAGCTGCTGATCACAGGTAATCTGGTCTTTGTTGAAGGCAGTAAGTCCTCTCAGGGGTTCTGGAGGTCACTGACTGCGGGACGAGGTGACTTTTGATGCAGGAGCTCTGGGAACTGCAGATGGGCCGGTAAGGCTGGGGCCAAGTCAGTTCTTTTCTGCAGTCTCCTCTGCTGGGAGTCTTCTTTCATCCTTCTCCTTCATAGGTAGCAGAAATCTGCCTTCTTGGTTCCGGGCTGCCCTCTAAATACTGCATTTAGGGGACGTTTTAGGGGTCTCGAAGTCAGTAGCCAATGGGCTACTAACCTTAGGTTGACTACACCCTTGGTGTGCTCACCCCACATGAGAGAGTGGGCATAATCGCTAATCCTGATTAGAGAGTGCCTGCCATCTGCATTGAAGAATGGGCGTCACTTTGCCTCCCCCACTTGAGGGGTGGGGTTGGCAGAGGTGGGCACACCTTCTGGGCTGCTCTAATTTTTCCTGTCTGTCTTCCCGCCGAAAAGGAGGGGAAACATGGGGCGGCCTGCTCCTGATAGCTGGGGAGGCTGGGGGTCACATTACAACAGCGGCAAGGCCTTTGAAGCTCCCGTCACAGATGGCTCTTCCTGATCTGGGGGAGGTGTGACCACCTCCACCCAGGAAAGGCTTTGTTTCTGGGCTCAGGGAGTGAAGGCTCCAACCTCAGGGGTCCAGAAACATGTCTTGTGGTAGCAGCCTGGTGTTTACCAGTCAGGGAACCCTCCAGAAGCTGGTCGTTTTTCAGGGGACATCTCTAAGATGCCCTCTGAGTGCATTGTATAATAAATCCCACACTGGCATCAGTGTGGGTTTATTATGCTGAGAAATCCGATACCAGACTTCCCAGAATTCAGTGAAGACAATATGGTGCTGTGGAGTTCGGAATGACAATGGCAGCCTGCATGGAGAAGGGGAGAATGCGCATGACTGTTTGGGCGGCCCGAGAGGGCCGACCAAACAGTCATTGCGCACTTGGGATTGGGCATACCACTCCTCCCCTGCCCTGCTCCCTGAGCAGAACAGCCCCGCCCACCCACAAAGGAAACATAAAATGATAATAACTTAAAGTTGCTATCATTTTATATTTCCTTTCCACTGCTTTGAAAGCAGTGGGGCGACGCTTTTCCGCCATAGCGGAGGTTCGCCACTGGGGGCTAACACTCCCAGCCCATGCTGGCCCTAGCACTGGTTGCACATGGTGCAAGTCTTTTTTGGCACCTCCTCCCCCATTTCCTCCTTCTCCATAAATTCCCTCACTACCACTCACCAACAATGCACCTCATCTCTCTATAGTATCTTTCTGACAAACATTTAATTATTTTATAGCGCTAATCATAGTTTACTCACACTCAGTTCTGTGATCTGCATAGTACACATTCTTTGTAGCAGGCACATTAACCCTCTGCGCTGTGTGGGTGGCAGGAGAGCCCATGTGAGTGCACGGTGAGCGATGCAACAGTGTGAGAGTAGGGTAAGAGGAGTGACTGCAGGGTGAGTGAGGTGACCATATGAATTTGGATGCAGTTGTAAGACAGAGTGGGACTAACTAATGTATGGTTAGTGATGGGCTTGTTTGAGTGAGATTGCAGATTGAGCACTGAGGGGGACAAGTGAGTGAAGTGTCACGTGAGTGCAGGGTGAGTAGTGTACTCATATGACTGCAGGGTGAGGTACAGGGTGAACAGCACAAGTGCATTGTGAGTGCAGAGTGATCACTGTGAGTGTAGGGTGAGCGGGTGAATGGTGTTAGTGCATGGTGATCAGTGTGAGTGCACTGTGATAGCTGTAAGTGCAAAGTGAAGGGCGAGAATGAGGAGTATGTCTGGGAATGCACCCTGATTTGAGACAACACTTGAAGTAATTCAGCATGTTACTGAGGGCGGTGTAGGGTCTAACCCCTTCAGTGCCACGCCGTTTTCCCGCCCTGTGCCGGGCATTACATTAGCGGGCGGGGTTCATGACGAGATAGTCTCGTCATGGGCACAGCGCAACCGTGCTCCATGACGAGACTATCTCGTCATGGGCACTGAAGAGGTTAAGAAACAAGCTAAACTATTGCTATTATGGCATTAATCAGGGATCAAGGGTGGAGGAAATAAATAATTTGCTGATCCTACAAGAAAGTTCGAGTCTTATGATTAGGGTTGCAAGCTCATTATTTTGTTGTCCCAGACGGTACAAAAATAAACAGTCATCAAAAGCCGTATTTTCCGCACTTATCTGTGCATAGTTCGAACAGTAAATATAAATAAAAATCACTTTTAATTGTGTTCCAGGGCTGCCAGGATGATCCATGAATGATAATTAAAGGGAAAAAAGACAGAAAAGTCACATTACAAATTAATACATACTTTTTATTTAAAACCCTATTTAGTCAAGGCGAGATCTTTGCAGGCTTTTTAAACAACACATGGCTGGCATTTTTCTTTTGGAAACCCTACTTTATATTCCTTTTCATGAAATGCATTCTCACACTACAGCAAAGGAATAGGCAGAGTGGGAGCCCAGGGGAGCTGAAGCCCTTTCAGCCCAATGGGCGTTGTGCGCCTGAAATGCCGCTGCCCGCGTCCCACGCAGTGGGACATCAGCAGGGCAGCTCTCTAGTGGCCGCCCGTCGCAGCCTTCCCCCTCCCCCTTCTTCTGCCTCGCGAGTGAGGCCGCGCCCAGGGAGGAGATCTCCCAATGAGTGTGTAGGTGGAGGCGGGCCGTCAGGGGGGGCGAGGCTAGCCCCCCCTACATAGGCGTCCCTCTCGCCCAGTTCCTCCTCTGCTTCCTGCGCGCCGCTCCTGCCCGGACACGCGTTCTGTTTCCCTCCTGGCCGCGCGAGATGTCTTTGCGCCGTCTCCTGGACACGCTGCGGTCGCTGCCCCGCTGTACCTGGTGGTCTCGCGTCGGCCGGCGCGGTTTCTTCACTCCCCCCGCTTGATACGCGGTGTTTGCAGCACACTCTCGGGCTGCATGTTTCCGGGCCAGGGGGTCATCGGCATGCGCGGTGAGTTTTGGGGGGCAGGTAAGTTCTTTTGGGTCTTGTTGAGCCAAGAGCATTGGTGATTGTATTGCGGGCGGGCGGTGGTGCACCTACCGTGGATGCACGGCCGCCGCCGCCATGTTTTAGGATGATTACTGCGCCAGTGTGAAAAGGAAGAGCGGCTTCCTTCATAATGCCCTGCCCCGCCGCATGTGTGAGATCGCGGGTTCAACCGCTCGTTCGCCTTGGGCAGCTTGTCATCGGTCGTGTCTGCCGCGTGCCCGGCATGGCGTTCATTTTCCGGTGAGTGGGGCCTCTGGGGGCCGGTTGTCACTGATACTGTGGTTCCTGTATCAGCGCTGTTAGGGCATATCAGCGCTATGTAGCGCAGTTGCTTTGTGCCTGTCAGGCAAGTCTTGGCTGCATCCCCGTGTCGGGCAGTTGCTGGGCCTTCAGTTTGGCTCTTTGTGTTGGAGCGAGGTCGGGGGACAGGGGAGTGGCGGTGCGGGGTGCCTGAGAACAGGAATGGCCTCAGTGTTTGTGCGGTTGCGGGCTTTGCACTGCTGTGGATTCACGGCCGTCGGATGTGTTATTGGTTATCTTCCTGGGGAAGGATCAGCATTTTGTACAGTTGAGGTTTTGACTTCGGTGAAGTTAGTGGAGAGACACGCCGAAACGTCTACACCGAATATTCTGTCACCCGCCCGCAAATGGCGCTGAGGAAGGGGGCCTTAGTGGGTAGGATTCAATGTGTTTCCGGCCAGCAGATTGACCGCGGGTGAAAACATTAGCTACCTGGTCATGTGTTACATTTGCGCCCTATATGCCACTTTCTCACGGGGATATAATGCTATGCACGTGCCGGTCTGCTTGTTATTCACCCCGCGATGATACGATCCCTGCCAACCGGGATCGTCATAGACTCCAATTATTATAACGACCGGGCCCGCCGGACCGCGGTACACGCTGCTGTGATTTTGAAATTCCCTTCTGGTAGGCAGTATAGTTCGAGGTTGCTTGGTGTGCGGAGGCACAAACTCAGAGTAGATTCACGTTCCGTGTGTTATAGTAGACACTGACGAGTTGCCCTGGCCGTATAGTTTAATTTTCCTCTTGCTTAACTTGTGGCGGACTGAGATAAAATCTTGTACTGTTCCTAGCTCGGTGAGTGTTGGTGGTTGGGGGAGCGAGATGGCTTGTGGAGCGGCGGGATAATGCGCTTGGTGTGGTTGCGTGGCCGGGTGGGCCATCGCACGAGTGTTGGATTCTTGAGGGCGCCGGGTTTGGAAGTTTATTATGCTTTTGAAGCGCCCACATCCAGTGATTCTGGCCAATAACTTGCCTCCCTTCCAGTACCTGAATGTGTAATGCAAATACGGTGATCGTGTAAAGCGCGCAAATGCCGGCGGGTAGGCTCACGCGATATATTACTACGCAACAACAATAAGAATGCTCCTTTTTCCCGTTAAAGCTACACGGGCCATCAACGATGTGGCGCATTTAAATAGACCTCGGGGGGGGTTGTGTGTTGGTTTGAACGTCGCGTCCACACCCTGTGGTTCGGGGCATTAACGTGATCCCTTCCCGTACCTGAATGTGTAATGCAAATACGGTGATCGTGTGAAGCGCGCCAATACCGGCGGGTTAGGCTCACGCGATATATTACTAGGCAACAACAATAAGAATGCTCCTTTTTCCCGTTAAAGCTACACGGGCCATCAACGTTGTGGCGCGTTTAAATAGACCTCGGGGGGTTGTGTGTTGGTTTGAACGTCGCGTCCACACCCTGTGTTGCGGGACAATACGTGACCCCTTCCAGTTCCTGAATGTGTAATGTACATACGGTGATCGTGTAAAGCGCGCCAATACCGGTGGGTTGGGTTCACGCGATATATTAATACGCAACAATAAGAATGCTCCTTTCTCACGTTACATCTACACGGGCCATCGACGAGGTGGCGCGTTAAATAGACCTCGGTGGGGTTGGGGTTGGTATGGACGTCGCGTCCACATCCTGTGATTCTGGGCAATAACGCGACCCCTTCCCGTACCTGAATGTGTAATGTAAGTACGGTGATCGATTAAAGGGCTCCAATACCGGCGGGTTGGGTTCGCGCTATATATATCAATACGCATCAGAATAAGAAGGCTCTCTTTCCCGCTACATCTACACAGGGCACCGAACGCTGACGGTCACGGGCCCGGATCGCCACGTGCGGGTAGCCTGCAGTCACGTGGCCCCCGCTCGGACAGAGCGATAAGTAGCGCTCACCGCTCGCCACTGCACGAGGGCAGTTTGTTTCGGTTTGTTGTGCCCAGGTCGCTTGGCTCTCCGTTGCCTACTGGTGCAATCTAAATATGGCGCGCGTGTAAAGCACGCTGCTGCCTGCGGGTCGATTTCGCGCAATATGGATCGTGTCTCGGGTTTGACGCTGAGCATCCGGTGATTGCGAGCAAAGCGCCCTATCTACCCCTGCCTAACAAGGGCTGGCATGTGCAAGGCAACCGGTCTCGCTTTGCCTCGACGCGTGATGGTTCGCGCTTTACAGGTTCGATTTTGCTAGTTGTGGGCGTGGCGCCGCCACACGAGGGCAGTTTTGCTCGGTTCGTTGTGCCCAGCCCGCGTGGCTCCGCGTTACCTACTGGTGTAATTCAAATATGGCGCGCGTGTAAAGCACTCCGCTGCCTGTGGGTCGAGTCGCACCATATGGGTTTGTGTCTCAGGAATGACGCTGAGCATCTTGTGGTTCTGCAAAGCACCCTACCTACCTCTGCCTAACAAGGGCTGGCAGTGCAAGGCAATCGCTCTCCCCTTTCCCCGACGCGTGATTGTTTGCGTTTTTTCAGGTGTGGTTTCTACTTTTGTGCGTGGCGCCGCTGCACGAGGGCAGTTTGTCTCGGTTTGTTGTGCCCGGGTGTATGCACACCTCTCGCGGGGCACAGGGTCTAAGTGCACGCGGTTCAGTGGTACTACATTATTTAGATACGGTGCCATGGGATACGTGCAAGTACGATTGGTGGTCTGTAAACGCGAGCGATCGCGACGCAGCCTCATGGGTGGGGCACAGGCCATGCGGCGCAAATGCGTCTTTGGGTTACCAACTATGTGGATGCTGGTGTATTTACTCGCATTGTTTATCCTTCCTGGAGAAAGACCCAGAGTTTATATAGTGGAGGTTTTGACTTCGGTGTAGTTAGTGCATGGGCTAAATATTCCACGCTGCAAAGAACGTGTGCCAATTAGATATCAGAGTGCGCATGATGTAAATAGTTCAGCAGGTTACTGTGTCAAAGGAGGCATCCTTTTGTTACTTGCAATGTATATCTTAAAGCCCTAGTAGTCAACAATGAGCTACGAACAATCACCCTAGAGCTGCATACACACCACTAAGCATACATTATTAGAACATTGATTAGTGTTTAAAAGGGTTAATTTGGCTAGACCCGATTGAGCTTGTGCTTCTCCACACCAAGCAGCCTTAAACTACACTGCCTGCCAGTAGGGATGACATTCTTGCACAGGGCACCACCATCGCCGTTCCGCGAGAGCTCTACAACGCTTTTAGGGGCGTGCTGAATTACATTAATCATAACCAGCATAGCGCAGGATACAAACCAAATTATTTCCGGCAACTAAGCATAATTTTCTAGGGATACCCAATGAAACTTGTTTATCGGGCAGAAAATTACAGACTTCAAACTTTACTTACTGAAACTTATGCTTTCCATGCACAACTAGCTACACGAGCGGAAGTTTGGGAGTGCAAGCCTCCACCTAGGGGGTGGCTGGCTGAATCTGATGAACTACTTCAAACGGTTAACAGCACTGCACGTGGGAGAGTGTCAATGACCTGTGCATACTTCAACCAGACACCAGGGTATGGCATGCCCTCAGCTACATAGTAATAATTGAGAGAGCAGGGAGCGACCATGAGCATGACCAGAGATGTGCTGCTCTCCACAGACATTTGACAGGTTAATGGGCAAGCCTAGCGGAAAAACCAGATGTAATGTTGTCATTTAAGGCGGACGTGACCCAGGTATTGGCAAGATAGAGACACTGTCAACTATGAAGATATGAATGAAATCATAACTGGGGCTCACAACAAATCGTTTGATAAAATAAGACGTTTCATTTTTAAGCCACTATGGCGGTGCCACGAATTACCTATAGCACAGCAACACCGGTATAACAAGGACTGTAGGCAAACCTATTGACCCTTTCCAGCAGCAATAAAGTCCGAAAGCTAGCTTCTATTCAACAAGCGAGGCAATTGGATATGCTGTCCCAGTGGAGAGCAAGAAAAGATTGGGATGGACAGCGGGACTAGTATAAGACTCTATCGTCCAATTTAATGTAACTTAATTTGCAAGTAGAAAGGCTAAAACATAGTATAGTAAGTGCCTAATTCACCTATGCCTTGTTACCAATGCCATATTTCCCAGCCTGAGAAACAGATTTAGGTGCTGCTCTTCTCGCTCAGCCTTTCTTGGAGCCAGGGAGTTGGGAAACATTCACAAATTTGGGTCCTCGAGCTGAGAGATGTATTCTTCGGCAGCTCAGCCAGTCATATAAAAGGCGTCCGATTAGCAGTGGCGTTAAAAAAAAAAAAAAAATGTTTTGCCCAGCCGAGAAATCATGCAATCCTCGCAGTAGCAGCAGCAAATCAGGAACCATGACGCTTGTAGATAGAGTGGAAATTAAAACCTTCGTGCTAGGATATGAAGGGAAGCGATGGATTGAGGAATTCAGCTATGGTTCAGTTCTGGCTCCATATGCAGGTGCTAGATCTTCCCATAATTACGTTAGGATGATCTGCTGTGGCATCGCTCAGAAGGTTAGGAACACCAGTCACGTCTAAGCTTACGGCAGTGGGGCCCAAAGACAGCCTTTGTTCGCCTGCCCTGGGCTTCTGAGTAATGTTGCAAATTAATGCCGTAAGGGGGGGCTCTGGCAGCGACGGTAGCCTCCCCAGAGCTGTGGCGGAGTTACAGGGCGATCTGGAGGCAGACGGGTACAGTAAGGGTACCTCTGCGACAGGCGGTACAGTAAGGGTACCCCTGTCCGGCACAGTAAGGGTGCCCGAGCCAAGGTCCACGAGCCGAAGGGGGTTCTGGGAAGACCGCGACGGCGCCCCGTTAGTCCTTCGGGCGGTTGGGGGGCCTGACCAACCGGGGGTGTGCCACAACACGCTCCGCCCCTGTCAGAAGGGGCTGAAGTAGGAGACAGATCACGTGACCCAGTGGATGATCTGAAAATAAATATGTGCCGCACTGCCGGGCATCAACCCACCGTGCGTGCTGGCTCACCAGGCGGGCGGAGCAGCGAGGGGCTGCTTGCCCTGGATCGCCCGTAAGATAACCCATTTATCGTCATACTTATGTTGTATGAAATAAACCTGCAGCAGTTCTTCACCCACAATGAAATTGTCAGTGTAATCCTTGGGTGATGTCTGTGCATGCGTGTTGAATGAAGCGGATGACTGTGTGGTCACTATGCCGCTGCCCGCGTCCCACGCAGTGGGACATCAGCAGGGCAGCTCTCTAGTGGCCGCCCGTCGCAGCCTTCCCCCTCCCCCTTCTTCTGCCTCGCGAGTGAGGCCGCGCCCAGGGAGGAGATCTCCCAATGAGTGTGTAGGTGGAGGCGGGCCGTCAGGGGGGGCGAGGCTAGCCCCCCCCTACATAGGCGTCCCTCTCGCCCAGTTCCTCCTCTGCTTCCTGCGCGCCGCTCCTGCCCGGACACGCGTATTCCCACCCTTTCCGCTTACCCTTCGTGGCAGAGACAGTGCGTTATTGGAATGTTTTAATGTTTTTCTTTTGCGTTGCAGGCGGAGTTACAGGGCGATCTGGAGGCAGACGGGTACAGTAAGGGTACCTCTGCGACAGGCGGTACAGTAAGGGTACCCCTGTCCGGCACAGTAAGGGTGCCCGAGCCAAGGTCCACGAGCCTAAGGGGGTTCTGGGAAGACCGCGACGGCGCCCCGTTAGTCCTTCGGGCGGTTGGGGGGCCTGACCAACCGGGGGTGTGCCACAACACGCTCCGCCCTTGTCAGAAGGGGCGGGAGTAGGAGACAGATCACCTGACCCAGTGGATGATCTGAAAATAAATATGTGCCGCACTGCCGGGCATCGACCCACCGTGCGTGCTGGCTCACCAGGCGGGCGGAGCAGCGAGGGGCTGCTTGCCCTGGATCGCCCGTAAGATAACCCATTTATCGTCATACTTATGTTGTCTGAAATAAACCTGCAGCAGTTCTTCACCCACAATGAAATTGTCAGTGTAATCCTTGGGTGACGTCTGTGCATGCGTGTTGAATGAAGCGGATGACGGTGTGGTCACTATGGACCAGGCTAAACAGTTGCAGAATATGTGGCACCTGGCCCGTCTTATAAGATGTGCGTAGGTAGGAGCGCTGTGGATATTAATATTACGAACGAACAATGCGAACACTGTACATATTGTGTTATTTTACTTGTTTTCATGGCGCTGTAGCTCTCTGTCCTTTAAGAAAGTCCGCTGGCAAGGTGTAGTTCCTAATCAGGAAAACTCATGTAATTGTCGAACTGCTTCTAGCATGTCGTGTGTTCACCTTATTTTCTCAGTTGTACTTTGTTGAAAAGATGGTGCGTGCTATCCTGCACAGCTCAGTGGCGTCAATTAAATGTCAGCCCGTGCGATGTCTGAGAAATCTAAATGGTTGGCGGGGGTGGAGAGGTCGCAAATCAAGTATTGATTCCCTTGTGCTGGGACAAACTGAGAAACAGCAAAGGCGACGACTCCAGTAATTGATGTAGAAGCACCCAGTGACAGGCTCTGCAACCAATCCTGAACGTCAACACAAAATGTAGAAATGCCTGAATGTAACTTGTGCGCTCGTAGGCCTGGAATAACGACAGTTGTGCGTCAGGAGCCTTTAACCGACACGCTGGACATTGTTGTGAACATGATGAGACCTTCGACGAAGCAACTTTCGGTGCCTCAGTTATTATTCCAGCACAGTCGGTTAAAACTGAGCAATTCTCAAGTGGGCCCTCGGCTCCCTTTTAATAATAGAAATGCCGGCCCTTCATCCGTCTCTGAGCGGGAGCGGCCGAGACCTCGTTGACATGATGAATACCAGGGATGCGTGGGCCGCGCGCTGTATCATGGATTTTTAATGTTTGCTGCTTGTCCCTTGTTGATCTTTGAATTATTGCTTTGAAAAATGTATTAAACAGCTCTTTAAAGTTTAAAGAGTTTCCAGCGGGTTTCACAGTCTGGCCGTGCCCTGCCTTCTTTTTTCTGCTCGGTGTCTTTTGTTTTTAGTTGCCAGGCAGCTAAGCTTACACTTCGGGGCATCTGTCGGGAGCTGCGCTAATGACTCAAACTGTTAGTCGTCAGCGTGGTGCCCGTGGTGCGCTGTCAGGCGCCCCGTCGTGCCACAGCAGCGGTGGCGCTGGATCTTCACACCTATGCTTTGATTAATGTAACAGCAACGTCCTCGTATGTCTTCCTTTGATCGCAGACATACGGGGCCAGATTCAAAATAGATAAATAAATAAATGAATAAATAGATACAAATCTCAAAATTATTGAGATGTTCCTCCTCTATGCTGCTAGTCTTAATCGTGGGTATTTTTAACATTACAATAATTTTATACTTCACATTATGCTCCTCCTATATGCTTCTAGTGTTAACTGTGGGTTAATAGAATTATTTTAACTACTTTTTTCTTTCTATATAAGCCATGTTTTTTTTTTGTTTTTTTTATGTATGATTTTACAGTAGTTTATTATGGTTATAATAAATAAATAAATCAACTTAACTCTGGCAGCCTTACACCTATAGCTGGAGTAAATTGCTGCTGTCTTTTGGAATTCACAAACAAATCCCGGAGTACACTTACAAGACTGCAACAGTCACAGCTTCCCTAAACCCATACACACAGCTAATACATGCATAAATGCCACTAGTGTATATTTAGGCGTGCTTAAATATGATGTAAGAGTGCAGTTACATTTAGCAATTTTTTTCCCAAGTGGGGAAATAATCCATGTGGAGAAAGCCTTTCCTATTAGACCCCACCAGTTTCGGTGGTGTTGCAACCCCATTTCTGTCTTGGAGAGGGTCTTCCTCCTACCCCGGGTATGACTCAATTTCCCAACTGCATCTAGGGTGCGTTTTATGTCAGAATATGGCATACATAAATAATAATCGGACATAAATATATTATTTTACCATGCCTATTATTCAATTCGGTGTAGATGTTCCATTAATAACTCTAGAGGAGTGGTAATTTTTTTAAACAATATTTAGGACAAACAATTCATGTCTGATGGTATTCTGACAAGAATATTCTGATACCATACCCACCACGGGTAGGACTCTTCTTTATCTGTTCAGACATTCGGAGCTGCAGAATCCAGACACATGTTCTGCAATTGAACCTCATTATTACAAGAAGTGATTCTATGTGAATGTGGAAACCCTTCTTTGTATGTACCAGTAGCAGATATACTACTTATTTTGCACATATTTTTACTCTCAAAGCACTTGTAAGGGAATTTATGATTCAGAGACTTCCTAATTGTGTCTGAGTGAGAAGGTAAGAAGGGTACTAAGACTTATGATGTCAAATGCGTCTAATGGAGAATAGGCATTCTAAAAAAACGATTTCTCGAGGAGATAAGATTTTCCCTCAGAAAACTGCTTAATTTATTAATAAATAAGTGCCATGGCTTTCACCGGGAGGCCACTGTAGCTTGCACCACACATTGCCCTTGCCATGTTGCCAATGATAGTAACAACACAACTACCTCCAATCACATTCCTACAAGTGTGACAATTCGGACTATTCCAAGCCCACAAAGCTATAAGAATGATTTGGGCTGCAAGTAATATTTATTCTTAATGTATTTTGAATAGCTAATTGACTGTTGTGGTCTAAATTAGACAGAAAACGCTCTAGACAACTGCCTAAACCCTCTCTATTTCTGACTGATCAAGCTAAGGTTGCCATTATTTTATCTTACTTGATGAAGGATGCCTATTAATGGGCTGCCCTGTTGATAACTGATGACAGTCTATTGTTATGTGCATGTGTGACCTGTTGGAAAGTGCCCCTTTTTGCATGGGTGCCCCCACTTTTTGCCTGATGTTGATACTCTTTGCCTGAGTGTGCCCTGGGTTCCTGCCAACCAGGTACCCAGGGCGTAAGTTCTTTCTCTAAAACTGTACTGTGTACCACCAAATTGGCACCACTCTGGCCACATGTAAGTCCTTGTACAAGGTACCCTAGGTACCAAGGGCCCAGTGACGAGAGAAGGCCTCTAAGGGCTGCAGCACTTATTGTGCCTCCCTTAGAGATCCTGTACTGTAACACACACATACTGCCATTGCAGGCTGCATGTTTTGCTGCAGAGGAAAGTGAAGAGTCGACATGGCACACATCCCTGTGTGCAATGCCTACAACCCACTGCCTATGGCATAAGTCAACCACCCCTCTAGCTGGGTACACTATGCCACTGGTGAGGGTACAGGTGCATGAGCCCTGTACCCCTACAGTGTCTAAGTCTATTGTTAGACATTGTAAGTGCAGTAAAGCCCTAAAGAGTATATGGTCTGGGAGTTTGTCATTACGAACTTCACAGCACCATATTGGCTTTACTGAAATCTGGGAATTTTGAAATCAAACGTCTCAGCACATTAAACCCACACTGATGCCAGTGTGGGATTTAATGAAAAATGCACACAGAGGGCATCTTAGAGATGCTCCCTGAAAAATAACCTAACTCTAGTGTCCTGGCTGACTGGCTGCTCATCAGCTGCCACCCCTAGACAAGTTTCTGGACCCATAGGTAGAGAGCCTCCCACTCTCTGGGTCTGGAACAAAGCACATCCTGGGCAAAGGTGCCAAGCCTCCTCCCCCAGGATGGGCAGTGTCCATGAAGGGGACGCTTCAAAGGCTTGCCGCCTTTGTGAGCTGACCATGCCATTTTCTGCTCCTAGCAACTGGCCCCCACCGGTTCTGACACCCCACTTTGGGTGGGAGAATCAACGGGAAAACCAAGATAGGATGAGAGGTGTGCCGCTCCTTTGCCAAGCCTCTCCCTCAGGTGGGGGAAATGAGGTGAAGCACAACTCTCAGTACCCACAATCTTGAAGATGGGGGGACCCAGCCACTGGAGGGTGGCATAATAGGGGGTGTTCCCACCCCAAGGAAGGGACCCATTGGTCCCAACCTGTACCTACCTGAATCGCCCCTAAATCTAGTATTTAGGGGCAACCCCGAACCTTGCCTCCTCAGACAGGGACCGGCACTGCTTTCACTGAAAAAACTTGGTCTTCTGTGAGCACCGAATTTGCTCACCAACAGACTCTGGCCAAATCCGCGAGTCTGCACCAATCTGCACCCGACGCCCATGGCCCAAGTTCGAGTGGCCCAACACCAAGAGGAGATCTACCCAGCGATCCTGACCTGAGATCCAGTGAACCCTGACCTGACCCAAGCTTCCAGCGCATGCCTGCAGCCTTTATCTGGAGGATCCCCCGACCGCGAACAGGAGCTGGTAAGGAAGCCCAAAGCCAAAGGACACCCTTGCACCCGACACCCCACGGCCTTGGGAAGCCCGACCAGCAGTGTCCAGGCAATCCCCAGCATCCCAACTTACTTCCCCGACCAGTAGTTGCCTCCAGAAAGTCTTCGTGTCCGAGCTTGCAGTGTTTGGTGAAACCGGAGAATCCCCTTTGAAAACAACAGGGCACCTGATGCCAAAACAGCACCCTGCACCCAGCTGCACCTGTGCTGCTGTGGGTGCACTTTGTGTGCTAACTTGAACCACCCTTTTCCCTGAGCTTAACCCTAGGAGCTTTGCTCTCTCAGCCTTGTGGCCTGCTTGTGATCAGCCACCAACCAGAAGCCCCTATCCCCCATTGGATAACACTGGTCCTCAGCACTCTGCACCCAGCCGCCGTAGTGCCTCTGAGGGTGCTCTTCGAGTGCATCCTTGTCCCTGGGGGAACTCTTGTCCTAACCCCCAAAAACGCAACTCCCAAAACCAAGTACTTAACTGTAAACTGATAACTTTCTCCCCAATAGGATTACATTCTCTGCTTTTCTGTGAAAAAGTGTGGAGTTGGAAATTCTATGAAAAGTCATACAAATGTGTTTTTATAACAAATTGCATTACTTACCTTAATCCAGGAAATGTCCCAGTGTGGTATCTAGGTATACAACACTGAGTAAGAAAAGTAATCTGAAAAGTAATCCAACAACTACTCACAAAGTATTTATAAAGTAACTGTATAAGTAATTTCAACTGTTTATGAACATTTGACTTACCTGTAACCAAATCAAATGCATTCAACTGCATTATTCTTGAAAAGTCCTATTACACTTAGCTGTGCCAGGCCTTGCTTGGTTCTAAAAGTTAAATACAACTAAATAGTATTTGTATACAAAACAATTTGGTCAGAGTTCAGTCTTTGAGTGTGTGAAATAATTTCTTGCCGGAGTGTGTACAATAAATGGTTAAAACTGCCCTCTGATAAAGCCTCACTGCTCGCGCACACCACCACAAATAGAGAGTGAGGTAGTATCTACTTGAACCTCTGTAAACCTTTTCGGATCCACTGGACTCTGTGCACACTATACCTTGCTTTGATACAGTATATACAGAGCCAGCTTCCTACATTGGTGGATCAGCGGTGGGATATACAACTTTGCATTTGTTGGACTGACTTGGTCAACACCTGGTCACACAACAGAACTCTTAAATTGTCTTTAGAATTCTGATTTTTTTGAATTGACAATTTTTTCAAATTACTAACAGTCTTGTTAGGGCCTTGGATGAGTCCCTTTAGAATTTTAGAAACATGAAAACTCACTGTAGTTAGAGGTAAGCGAGTTTAGATTCTTTTTCTAGAATGTCTCTTAATAAGAACCCAACTGTTAGTGAAAACATGTCTAATGACATAGAGAACATGTTTGAGGAGTTCAACCTCGCCTCTTACCTTCACCTGGAATACAGGGTCCCTGTGCCCCTGACTCCAGGTATACTGCTCACAGCACCTAGATCCCACACAGGTGGGTCAGGTTCTTCTGACCCTATTGAGGACAGCCTCAATGAAGAGACCAGCCATTTAGTATGGTTGGGCAAAATATTTGACCTAGAGACCATACTCCTGGCTCTAGAAAAAGAGAGAGCAGAGATGGGCCTAGCACCCATCAATGGTGGCAGAAACTTAAACAGGAAGGACAGAGAGCAATCTTATGATCCTAAAATCCCCAAAGGGATTGCCCCCAAATTTGAGGAAGGCGATGACATCACCAAATGGTTCACAGCCTTTGAGAGGGCTTGTGAGATGAGGAAAGTGAAGAAGTCACACTGGGGGGGGGGGCTCTCCTTTGGGAACCGTTCACTCTTAACTGCAGGGACAGACTCCTGACCCTTACTGGTGCAGATGCTGGATCTTAAGACCTCATGAAGAACACTCTGAGTAAGGGATTTGGGCTCACAACTGAGGAATATAGAATTAGATTCAGGGTGCTCACAAAACCCAGAGCCAGTACTGGGTTGGCTTTGTTGACTGCTCAGTTAAGACACTAGATGGATGGTTAACTGGAAATAATGTGCATGATTTTAATGGACTTTACAATCTTTTTATGAAAGAACATACTTTGAGTAATTGCACTAATGAGAAGTTGCATCAACATCTGCTAGACCTAGGACTAATTGTTCCCCAAGAACTGTGAAAGAAGGCAGACTACTGGGTCAAGACTAGGGTAAAAGAAAACAGCCACTGGGGGTTACCTAACCTCCTCTGGTGAAAGGGGGTGATAACCCCAAAGACAAAAACCAAGAGTCTTCAAAAGGGGCCCAAATACCTGTTCAGGGGGGTAGGTCCCAAAACTCTTCCCAGTCCAATGATAGGTACAAAGGGAAAAAGTTTGATCCCCAGAAGGACTGGTGTTTCAATTGTGAGAAGTTGTGACACTTAACTGGAGACCCTACTTGTCCTAACAAGAAGCCCCCTAGTCCTCCTCCAGTTAGTACTGGTGTAGCCAGTATCCAGATGGGATCAACAGTGTGCCCAGAGCAAATCAGGGTTCACACTGAAGCAGTTCTAGTCACTGAGGGTGAAGTTGAGTTTGGCATTTTAGCTGTGTGGCCTCCCACCTTAAAGAAGTATTTGGAATACCCCTGGATAAATGGGACTAGGATAAAAGCCCTACAGGTGCCAGTGTCACCATGGTGAGAGACACACTGGTTTCGCCAGAGCAATACCTGATTGGAAAGTCATATCCAGTCACCAACGCTGACAGTGTTATTACTAACCATGCCACGGCTATGGTACCATTAGACTGGGGGTGGGGGTTACTGGCCTGAAACAACAGGTAGTGGCCTCTCCAATACTTCCAGCTGCCTGTATGCTTGGAAATGACCTGGAGACTTCAGCATGGGCTGAGGTAGAATTGAAAACCCATGCAGCAATGCCGCACATCCCTGAGATTGTGTGTCAAGACTAGAGCACAGAGCCGAGCACAGGATGAAAAATAAATGTTGGAGCCTGGAAGAATGGCCCAACCTTCCAAGAGGAAAGGCAAGAAGACTGGGAACCAGCTTCTGGATAGCAAAAGATTCAGGACCCCTCTCCTCAGGGAGAGGATATGTGTCTGCCCCAGAGGGAACTGAGCCCATGGAACTTGACCTCTTACCAGGTTGAGCTCTTAGGCCCAGGGGGACCCACTAGGGAACAGCTGTGCCTTGGACAGCAGGCCTGTCCAACTCTTGAAAGCCTGAGGCAGAAAGCTGCTGCACAGGAACAGGAATGTGTCAGTGGTACTCACAGAGCCTATTGGGAGGAGGGACTCCTGTGTACTGAGGTCAGAGACCACAGCCCTGGTGCCACTAGGAGAGTGATAGTGCCTCAGATGTACAGAGAGCTTTTACTCACTTTGGCCCATGACATCCCCCTAGCTGGGCATCTTGGCTAGACCAAGACTTGGGAAAGACTGGTTAGCCATTTTTACTGGCTTCAGATGTCCCAGAAAGAAAAGGAGTTTGTCACCTCCTGTGTCACCTGTTAAGCCAGTGGCAGGACAGATGGACACCCAAAGGCCCCCTTACTTCCACTACCAGTGGTTTGGGTTCCCTTTGAAAGGGTAGGTGTTATACCCTACTTAATTGTATAACATGTACTCCAGCCCTGCTGCCTTTAGCTGCTCAGCCAGAGCGTGAGATAGTCATGGAATGTTGGTGTGCCTGTGATGCGTGGTGTGGACATAGTGGGCCCAATTGAACCTCCCACAAAATCAGGAAACACATTTATACTGGTGGTAGTGGCTCATACCACAAGGTATCATGAAACAATTCTCCTTAGGACTACTACAGCTCCTGCAGTAGCCAAGACCCTCATTGGTGTCTTCACCAGGTTAGGGTTTCCTAAGGAGGTGGTTTCAGACAGAGAGTCAAACTTCATGTTTGTGATGGGGCAGGGTTTCGCAAAAATGAAACCTGCTCGAATTTATACCCCATAATACGTACTAATAGTAAGTAATTGTAGTAAAACTAACGTACACCCAACATGAACATAAGGGAACTGCTTTGCGAATGCCTGAACTAACACGTAAATAAACAATATTGTAATGACTTTTGTGCTTTGAAAGAAAAAGAAGAAGTTGCATGAATAGGCTGCATGTGCATCAGTATTTTTGCATGTTGCATTCTGCTTTAAAGTAATAAGTAATGCCGCTTTTGCACTAAGCTTATGCTAGGTAACATTAATAGGGAATAGTGCAAGGTGAGTGGTAAACAGTGAAGGTTTCATTATCATATAATTAATACATTTTCATTTTCATGTATTTTATTGTGCTGGATGAAGCAGCCCTCTTTATAAATTTAGCTAATGGTGGAGGGAGAGCTTCAAGGAGTGAGTCCGTTCTGTCATGAGGCAAGACAAGACGCGCAGTGCACCGCAGATGACATGAAAAGGGTGAAGGCCAGAGTGTCAGTCGACTGCCAAATGTTGTACCCAGGCATGGGACCGGAGATGCACACTGCAGATGATGTTAACTTGTGAAAGGAAAATGTTAAATTTTGTATCTATGTGGGGAACGTGAGAACGAACTAAGACTCAGACCCTGGGAACTAATATAACACAATGAAGTTGTTGAATTAAAGGTGAAATCATGGTGGTGAAGAACCAAGACTTTAGGGGCCTGGTGGCGCAGGGTACGCCTTAATCTCCTGAGTTCACCTGCTTTGTCGAACAGAGACACGGGACACTCCGTTAGGCGTAGAAGATAAGGTTTATTAGCTGCAGCTAAGTACAGTTGTCCCAGAAGTACACTCGGTATGTTCTTAGGAGAATGCTACTTTACTTCGTGGCGCACAATCTTTTATAACATACATATTCACAAAGAACACTCCCAATGCATACAGGGTCTACCAATGAGAAGAATGTGAAAACAAGATATTGAGTAACTCAAATAAGCCCCTCTCCCAACAGTGTTGGTCACCCTTCCCCACAAGTTAATCAGTGGAAATGTTTATAAGTCGACTTGCAGGTGGCAGGACACATTTGTATGGCCTAGGGGACAGTTGTGAAATGAGAGAATACGAGTAAAGAATAGCGAAGGCCAGAGGATAAGATAAAGTCAGGAAAGAATGGTGCGAACCAACGGATAGTTGAAACAGGGATCAGTCAGACCAGACGAGGATTAGTGGAGTCGGCCGGACCCTGACACCAGCTATAAACAGAGGCAGGAGGTTATTTGACACGTTGCAGTAGGATGAGGAAAAACAATTCTTCGTTCACCGTGCCGCCTGAGTGAGGGCAACACAAAAAAGCAGAAAGACACAAAATGGTGGCTAAATACGAACGAGATCGGAAACTGAATTACCTCAGTGGTGTGACAACGCCACCTCCCAAGCCCACCAATCCCTGTGCGATTTCGATGATAGTTTGCAACAATTGTGTGATGGACATGTCAATTTTAGAGTTTAATTGGGGTGCCTTTAGGGGTGTGGTTAGAGCTTAGGCTGGTAGGAGAGAAGTGGTGAGATGCGTCTCTGTCCATCGGTTTCCAGAGAGGCCTAGCTGTTCCTGACCTGTCCTGTTCCAGTCCTTATACCATTTGTTCCCTGATTCTGTTTCAGGGAACCCCCACCATTCCCTAGGCCGTTGGGGTGGTTTTCCTACAGACCAATAGGTTTGGATTTAGCCTAAATTGTTCTCAGAAACTAAATATTAATGTATTTTGTCTCTGAAACTTTTGTCTCCCCAACAATCCACTCCGTCAATGATGTATTGTTATGTATTATTTAGATGAAACTATTATCTCTTCACCTATCCTTTCCGTTAGGTATAATATGTTTGGCATGAATATTTGCTGAAACTTTTGTCTCTTACTCTATCCACTCCTTCATTGCATAAAGTCATTGTTTAACTTGGATGAGTTTGTATTTTATATATAATTTGACCTTTCGTGAGGTTCAGTGTTTGTAATTTGTGACTAAATGCAATTGAGCATCATCTTTAATATTTGAGATAAATTCATTATTAACCTTACCGAGAGTCTGTGATTATTTTTAATTAACTAAATGGTTGGTAAGTCAGTGGTTTTCATTGCCATCAACTATTCAACTAATTGGTCCATCGACCAAATAGAAGGAAAGTTGATAATAAAGATTAGTTATTGAAAAATGTCTCATTTGAATCTATATAAAGGAAAGAATTGTTGGAACATATAAATAGACCCGAGCGCATCAGGGATTCTGGGTGAATGTGTATGGGCCATTGTGTTATTGAATTGAATTGAATTGTGTATTTATAATTCGCAATCTGTCACTCCGAAAGGAGCATCCTGGCGCTAAGCGGTAGGGTGTCAGGATGAGCAGAGAGTGGTAGAGACCTATATAAGAGATCAGCAGAATTCATCTGGGGCTCCAAAGATCCAAGTCTTCAGTGCCTTCCTGAACTGTGTTTCGGTTTTCAACAGCCTCAATTGAGCTGGCATGAGATTCCATGCTTTTGCTCCTAGTGAGGCTAACGATTTCCCTCCCTTGGTTTTATATCTGAAACAGGGGGGCTTGAGGAGCTTTGCCGAAGAAGATCTGAGGGTTCTAACTGTAGTGCATGGAGTGAATCTGGCTGAAAGATACACTGGACCAATTTTTAATACTACTTTGAAAGTAATAAGGAGAATTTTAAATAGAATTCTCTTATGTAGAGGCAGCCAATGGAGAGTTTTTAATGCCGCTGATGCAAATGACCTACGAGGAAGGTTCAAGACTAGACGGGCTGCCGCATGTTGGACCATCTGCAGTTTCTTAAGTGTTGATTTATTGACCCCTGCCAAAAGGCTATTACAGTAGTCGAGGCACGAGAGAATCATCGCCACCGCCACTGTCTTCCTAGCAGAAAGGGTAATGAAGTCAAATAAAAAAAAAGTTTTTATTAGACTGAAGCAGGTCCCTGTCACCGTCAAGGCATGAGGTCGGAAGGAAAGTGAAGTGTCAAACTGCAATCCCAGATTTTTTGCTACTTCAACAGTAGAAGGGGGGGGACTGTAGCATCTTTCGGCCACTAGACACTTGGTTGAAAGGGGTTGTCTTTCCCTATCAAGAGGATCTCAGTTTTGTCGGTATTACAACCGGGATATTTGACCTTCCTCCACTGAATGACCTCTGATAAGCAAAGTTTGAAGTTAGATTCTGCAATGGTGGAGTCTTTGTCCAGGGATAAAATCAACTGAGTGTCATCGGCATAGGACGTTACTTCAATCTCAAATGACGAGGTCAGGGAAATAAGGGGGGGCAAATATATGTTAAACAGTAAATGACTCAGAGAAGAGCCCTCTGGGACTCCTGCAGTAATAGTTTGTTTGGCAGACAGAAAAGTGCCAAGAGAGATGGCCTGCCTACGAATGGTCAAGAAGGACTTAATCCATGTCAGAACAATGTTAGAGATGCCGCTGGATTCTTGTCTTGCAAGGAGAATACCATGTGAAATGGTATCAAATACGGCAGACAAATCTAGCAGGATTAGCACTGCCCTCCTGCCATTGTCTGTTCTGATGTTATTGATTATTGATCCCTGATCAATTTTTAGGTCTCGCTGAGCCAAAGGCTCGAAGAGACATTTTGTATGTGGGATTTTCAAAGTGCTACCCACAGTCTTTTGGCTGGCCTAAACCTTGAGTGCACGATCACATGCACGTGCACAGCTGCTCCCACTCCCCCCTCCCTTCTCTATAGCTTTCTTTCACTTTAGCCGCTTTGACCCTTGCATTCCCCCTCCTTTCTCACCCAGCCCTTTGATGCTCTGCTCGATTACTTTCACTTTCGCCGCTTTGATGTTTGATTTTTATTGCCTTTGTTTATGTGACGGAGATCCATTGCATTTGGCAGAACATTTCTGGGGCCGTATTGCATGAAATACACCAGGTGGCGCTAACGTGTTTTACAGAGCACCATACAGCATTTTGTTCTGCGTTAAAAAAAAGACGCTTTAGGAGCGGAAAGGAGCTATCCCTTTTACTTGTATTAAAATGTATTTTTAAAGGTGTCTCAAAGGATCCTGAACATAGTTTATACTAGCATGCTCCAATACTGTCCGTATTTCACTCCTGATTGCACTGGTCTTCCAGGTCCTAAGACTCAGACTCATGATTTTACTGTTATTTCAAAACCAATCTAACATTTGTTTTGTAATAGGTATTACCTTAGTAAAGCATACCTATGTGATCTTACTCTCCTTGGTCAGTGTTTTATTATGGATGACAAGATGTTTTCTCATTGGGACTCGCACCATAAGCCTCTTTCATTCCAAACATCAGGAAACGCATTCGTCTCTGTAACTACATAGTAATGGCTTTCAGTTACAGCTGGCGGAAATTATGCTACACACCTATTTATTGCCTTCACCAAACGATTCTGCTTTCACTGGTGTGACCATAACTTGCCAAAATATTTTACTGATGCTTTCGGCAGTGTCTCCACTTCTGTCTGATCACTCCTCAAATGACACCTTCCTTAATCCCACCCTCAAGCAAGGTAAACCACTCAATTTTATGCTAATTTCAAACACTTTATCCAAATCTAAACCCATCATCGCTCCATCTGACATCACACATTTCACATGCAAATCAGTTCGCCTCCTTGTAGATCGCTCTCTCATGTACCCATCTGCGGTAGAAAACAGGACCCCACTGCTCTCACTGCTTTCCACGTGATCTTCATAAAGACCTCACTTCAGTCTTGCACTACAGCTCATACAACTGCTTCATTATCCACCTTGTACCAAAGATAGGCTTCAGCCATGAATTACACTTGAAATAAGAGCGCATAACAGTAAATGAGGGCAGCAGTACATAAATGGCGAAAGCACATATTCACTGCTAACTTCTTGGTTAATAAGCAAGCCCTTCATACACTGCATAATGATCTAGGAGGTGTCAAAACTATCTATTTCCAGGACCTCATTACCTCACCATCCACAAGCGTTCTGTGCAAACCATCAGCTCTTTACTCTCTCCATCATCTTCAATTATCAGTATTCTATTGTTCATCCTTACCTGCTCATGACTTCACCCTACTACATCTGCTCCAAGATTAACACTATAATTAGTCCACAGTGCTCAAGTCCTCAATCGCCTCAACCCTGCGCAGTTACATTATTACGATTTAACACAACATCCGCCTAACAAACGTTTCCTCTTATGAAAGTAGCTAATCCACCCTGTGCCCCCCCCTGTAACCATTTCATCCTCCCTTCATCAAATCTTTGCCTCTTTCATCCAACAGTTTCCCCTGCGTTTCCCTTCGCACTGACTGCCTGTCCTGTAACCGACTACTCAACCCTCTCCTGTGTTCGGGACCCTTCATTCCACTATCCTATCCTCTCCTCTGTTCTTGTCTATGCTCATACTCTTAGATCGTTCTGCCTCTCCTTTGATATTGCTGGTCACCCCACACTTTTCTCAATGAGCGCACAGGGCATTAGCTGGGTACCAGCCCTTATGCTCCTCAATAAGCAGCAGCAATCGTTGCAGTTTCACCAAGGTGAGTTTAGTAAAAGTTTATTTTACTACTTTCGATAACTGGTGCCTTTCGCAAACAGAAAAGGTAATGACAAAGTATGGCACATTACAAGATGGCATGTTTTAATACTAGGGCTTCTGATTATATGCATAACGTTTGATCTAGCAGACATGATTGAACATATGGTGAGACCCTTAAATGAAGGCTTAGGGCTCAAATCACAAAGGGACTAATATGCAATAAAGTTACGTGTCTCTTCACTCATGGCAGAATCTCCGCACTGCACTCACTGCAGTGCGCTGGACAGAGAGGCTGCCCAGAGTGCAGAGACTCCACACTTGTACCTTTACTACACGTAAGTCCCTTTGCAAATCAGACCCTTAACCTCTACTTCTTTGTGATTTTTAAAATAAAGAGAGGGAAGCATTTATAGTAAAAATGGAAAACTCGTGTCTCTATTTACAATGCAGTTACTGGTTGTTTTTAACTTTCAAGAAAATAACACATTTGTTCTTAAACGACATCCATATCTTAAATCACACATTTTATGATTTTGACATTTGGAATTTCATGTCATACCCTTCACTTGTGCCCATTCCCGACTTCTTATACCCTTGTTATCTAGTAGTGCTTTCAACACCACAGGCCAACAAATTCTGGACGGAACGGCCCTAAACGGTTTCGCCCATACCTCTATAATCACACTCAAATGCTAACAAGCATTGGCATAGCCAATAGGTCTCGCCTTTGGGACCGTTTAAGTGTTTAGTTATCCAGCACAATATCCTTGGTGCAGTAACATTAACTGTTGCATGGCTAAACACTTATAAGGTCCCAAAGGCGAGACCTATTGGCTATGCCAATGCTTGTTAGTATTGGCGCTTGATCAGTTTCTTGGTAGCAGAGGACGGTTTAATTATGTATTAGTTTGGTAATGATTATTGATTATATGTTCTTAACACGAAAAGTTAGTGTCATGTTCTATGTTGTCTAGAAGTACAGGTACGGAGATACCTGAGGAATCCCAGGAATGGAATTTAGCCTGAAGTAGGCAGAAGAAGAGTGTGGTAAATAAATCACAATGCAGAAGTTTTATATCTGGGGGTCTCTAGTTGGCAGGGTAGGTACCACTGTCCAAGTAAGGACCCTTGCTTCTAGTCAGGGAAAGGGGGATACACTGTTAAGATAACCCCTGCTCACTCTCTAGGTAGCTTGGCCTGAGCAGTCTAGGCTATCAAAGGCAATGTGTAAAGTATTTGTACCAACACTCACAGTAACACAGTGAAAACAACCACAAATGGACTCCACACCAGTGTAGATAAATAAAGTACTTTTATATAAACTACACAAGACCAAAATGACAAAAATCCAACATACACAGTTCAAGAATATGGTTTCAAAAAGAGTTCTTAGCTTAGCGACAAAATCATTCACCTTAGCGTCAATTTTAGCCAACAGTACCTGGTGATGCGATAAAAGTTCTTAGCGGCGCTCAGGCGTCGAAAAACAAGCAACAGCGTCAGTCCTGAGACCCTGGGGAGGCAAGGCGACAACCCTGATGCACTCAGCGGGCGTTGGCGTCGATTCCGGTCTGTATGGGGAGTGAGGCGATGCTTGTATGGATTCCAAGGCGTAGCTTTTCCGGTAGAAATTTACTCGCTAAGGCACGATGCGACAAAATTCGGCCCGCTAACGAGCGGGGCGACAATTTCACCAGCGACGATCTGGGTTGGCCCTGCGACGATATTCGCAGCGATAAAATTTGGCATGCTAACTAGCGGTGCGATGATTTTGGCTGGTTCTGCGACGATGTTCGCAGCGATCAAATTCTGCACGCTAACGAGCGGTGCGATGATCTTGGCTGGCTCTGCGACGATCTCACCCAGCGGCGGCAGGCTCTGCGACGATGTTCGCAGCGATCAAATTCTGCCCGCTAACGAGCGGAGCGGGGATCTGGGCTGGCTCTGCGACGATGTTCGCAGCGACGAAATTTGGCCCGCTAACGGGCGGGGCGACGATTTCTCCAGTGATGATCCGGCTCAGCGGCAGCAGGCTCTGCGACGATGTTCGCAGCGATAAAATTTTGCCCGCTAGCAAGCGGAGCGACGGAAATTTTCTCGCTAAGCCGGCTGTGCGTGAAAAAGTGTAGATCCTTTGCTTCTTTCTTCTTGGTCAGCTTCCCAACAGCAGGCACAACTTCCAGAGGCCCCACAATTGGATCAAGCACTCTAGGAAGGGCAGAACTCACTCAACAGAGTTCAGGGGGAAGCTGTGGATGAAGTCCTTTTGTTCCTGGGACTTCTTAACAGGAGGCCAGCTCTTCTCAGGCCCTTGGAGATCTCTTCAAGCAAGGGGACACAGCAACAGCAATGTCCTTCCCCTCTCCTTGGCAGCAAAGCAACTGCAAACACACAGCAGGACAGTCCTTCCTCTTCAGTCTTCCAGCTTTCTCTTTGGCAGAGGTTCCTTCTTGATTCCAGGATGATCTAAAGTTTAGGTGTCTGGGGTCCTCATCTTATACCCCTCCAAGTCTTTGTCTCTCTTTGTTTCAGTCCCCTGCTCAAACCGGTTCCTGGGTGTGCTCTGCTCTGGAGCACCTGGTTCCTTTCAGAGTGAGGGGCAGGGTCGTTAGACGCTCGGCAGGAGGTGGAGCCTTCTTTGTGCTGGCAGAGGCAGAGTCCTCAGCCTGGCCAGCAGGGGGTGGAGCCAGCATTGTGCTGGCAGAGGCAGCCCTACTCAAACCCAGGGGCTACTCCTCCCACCCATCTAGAGCAGATCTCCCTATTCACCCTGCTGCTGACTCATCCAGACTCCTGGAGCCACCCAGCCCATCACATGACACCAGTCAGCCAATCAGCACACAGGCACACAGGAAGGTTAAACAGGAGAATAGCTACTTTCAAAAAAGTGCCATTCTCACACAGTGAATTTAAAAACCATCTTGCTAAAAAGATGTGTAATTAAATTCTGAACACAAAGATACCAAACTTGGATTTTCTATCTTGCCCTTATGGGAAGATAGGCATGTAAACAGCCTCCCCCATTCTGCAGTGAAAAACGAGAATGGCTGTAATTCACTACCAGGGCATGTTACACACCTCAGTACATGCCCTACCTTTCAGATACACTGCACCCAGCCCAGGGGGGTACCTAGGGCCACCATAGGGATGCCTGACATGTAAAGAAAGGGAAGGATAAGGCCTGGTCAGTGGTTGCACGGGCCAGGTCGACATGGCAGTCCTGGACTGCACATAGGCACTGCAAGCAGGCCTAAGACATCATTTTAGGGCTACTCCTGTGGGTGGCACAATCAGTGCTGCAGCCCACTAGTAGCATTTGAATCACCAGCCCTGGCACACTCAGTGCACTTTACTAGGGGCTAACAGGTGAAACAAATATACCAATCATGGATAACCAATCAATATAACAATTTACCTTGGGAGCACTTGCACTTTGACACTGATCAGCAGTGGCAAAGTGCCCAAAGCATCTAAACTAGCAAAAACGAAATCCAGCATAGCATCAAAAATACAGGGGGTAGAGGCAAAAAGTCAGGGGTAACCACGCCAAAGATGCCAGGTCTAACAAGAAGTAATTTGTCTGTTGTAACAATACCTAAAAGCTACTGAGGGTTGTTGGTGTTATATATTAGGGAATTTTCGTATGTGAGTAGAATGCCTGAATTGCGAAGGGTCCACTTCTGAAACTCTAGCCTTCTCCCCAGGAGAGTAGCAAGACCTCTTTTCATACCAAAAAGTCCTGTTGTGAAATTTTGGCCTTATCCCTAGAGGCATAACAGGTCCTCTCGGAGCTTGTTAGAGAAGTGAGATAACGCTGGTCGTTATTATTACTTGCAGAGTAAGGAAATCGTCTTGAAAAGGTGAAGACTATTACTTTTATCAGTGGAACAGACAAGGTAGCATTATTTTGTGTCGTTACTAACTGAATTTTGATTTGAGAAAACCCAGAAAAATATTACCGTAAAATTTGTAAAGGGAAGGTCAGTAGAAGGAGTGATACTGATGTCAGAAAAGGCTGGGCTGACATTGGTCAGGCAGCGGGCGTGTACTGAGTTGTGATTGGTTGGTGTGAGCCGAGGTAGCATTGGTTGAGACTTTGCTTACGTAGCAGTACTCTGATTGGTTGGTTGGTATGAGTCACGCTAGTATAGGACGAAAGTTAATCAATAGACTAAGTGGAATTACAGAAAGGTTGTTTTTGTTTATTCATGATATGATCCATTAGTGGAGGAAGTCAGAAAATGAAGTTGATGCCGAAAATAAAGAATTGAAGTCCAGTTAAGAAATCCTAAGGTGGAAAAAGACAAGGAATACCTAAAGTACATGCCTCGGCTTCCCCTCATGAAAAGGAAAGATTGGACATAAGAGGTGAGGAATAAATGAAAATATGTATTCTGAAGCAGCCTCTGATGAAGGAGGTGAAGGAAAGTATGAGAAGGGAAGGTGCTTGTTATGTTCTGTAGCCAAAGACAACTACAATGCCAATTTCCCCAACTTTAGGGGATCGTCAATGCCTGATTTTAAATACAAAGTAGGATCAGACCCAGCAAATGAAACAATTTGTTGATGATATACAACATATTTTTCTTATTTGTTACACTAGCTACCAGACAAGTACCCCTACAAGTGGCAGCCTTGATCAACACTAAAGTTACTGGATTTCTCATAGATATTTCCCTTCAGAAAACTCTGAAGATATTGATGCATTGAAAGAAAAGGAGTGAGACAATTTTATGAATAGATGATATTGCTTTCACCTTAGGCTATTTTAAATTTGGAACCCAGCCCTTAGTGTTAGCCAATGAAAGAGGACATGTGAAATCCACTAATTAATTCAAGCGTTACCATGCTTATCTTAATTGACCTACCAGCCTTTAGTATTGTTTTGGGAACACCCTGGTTAAGGCCTTAAAATCCCCATATTAACTAGATGAGGGGCTGGTTCAGTTCAACTCAAAATATTGCTAGGAGAGTGCTTTAGCAGCGTTGTGATTGGTCTGAGCGCCGTGTTTCGGCGCTCAGACGCTAACTGGGTGCCTGGGCATGTTCTCCATGTAGGCTGTAATACAGCCTACATGGGGAACATGTGAAGTGTGCACGACTGTTTCACTGTGCCCTTTAGGAGGGTTCTACCACTCCTCCCCTGCCCCCGCCCCCTAGCGCAAAGCGGGCGGAAGTAGGAGAAAATAAAAAGGTAATAACGCAAGTTATTATCATTTTATTTTCCCTTTGTGTCACTGGAAAAAAGCAGTGGAGCGATGCTCCTCCGCCTTAGCGGTGGAGCCTGCACTGAAGGCTGGCACAGTCTTCCAGTAGGAATGGATCCAACTTTCGTGGCAAAGGTCATATATATTCTTGTACAAACCCCTCTGCTGTGCTCTGTTTCTAATGCAAACGTTTATAAGGGTTGTGGTTATTCACAAAGGTAGTATTTCTGTAGGACCGAATCACAAAGGCATGTAAGAGTGTTTGAAAGTTTAGTATTCATAAATACTTTTGTGAATCGGCCCCTCAGTGCCTTACTTATGGTATGAATTAAGCACTATATATGAAATGGCAACCGATAAGAAAGAAAGATTTGGTATGAATCTTCAAATAATCCACACAGGCCAGCATTCCAAGTGGGGCCTTGATACAGATTTGTGGAGAAACAGGAGAGCTTCCCAAATCATCATTAATGACTCATGCAGTCATACTGCATGAAGTAGTACCACATGTAGGGGCAGATGTACAAGCCCCTTGCACATCCTTGCACAGCCATTGAGTCACTTTTTTTGTCGCAACGGCAGCGCAAACAATGCGGCCAATTTACAACTTGACTCATCTAGGGAGATGCGTCACGTTGTAAAGCCATGCGTCACATTATACCAGCGTCAGGTATAATGTATGCAGGGTGGGCATTCCCACACAAAAAGCCATTTAGAACTGATGCGGTGAAATTTGCAACATTTTACTGCGTCACGCTACGCCTTCACTGGGTCAAAATCCCTATGCCTGCTCAGACCAGGTGTAAGGAATGACGCAGGGCTTTTTGAATGGGACTGACCTATCTGTTGTGGCGCATTGCTGGAGTTGCGTCACTTTCAAGAGCAACTCCAGCAATGCGTCACTTTTGGTCCAACAGATGCATCAGAATTTCTGACGCATCTTTTAATCCTTGCGCCATACTGTAAATACAGCGCATCCATGGTGGCGCAAGGACATTTGGCGCTGGCGCAAGGAAACTGACACATTGATGCAGATGCGTCAGTTCCTTGTAAATCAGCCCTGTAGTATTTTTACAAAAGACTCCCGGAAAATTGTGCCAGGATAAACTTGGGAATAAAATAATGAGAATTTTGCAATGCTATATGGAAATTGATACTAGAACATCTTTTTCTGCATGTTATTCCATTGTGCATAGTGGTCGGTGGAGTACTACACATAATACTTCACTAATACCTCACCCAGTAATACCAGGTGCAATAAAACTGCCTTGGTCTTGTCCCCGTACATGTGTAATGTATTCCTCAGTGGTTAGCATGAACCGCGCTTGTTGCGCAGATACACTCATTAATCAAGGAAATAATATGAAAGAATTCAATGTGGGCGAAATGCATACAGGGGTAATGCTGAAATTGTACACCTTTCTAGTTTCCTGAGAAACCAGAGGCATAAATGGAAAATGTGAGAAAGCTGCCATGGCAACATGCCAATCGCACATTAATTGTAACTCGGCAGAGTTACAAACCAGTATTATAAGGTCATGTAATATTATTAAATTGATTTCCATTCTCATAAAATCACATTACATTTTTTATAGTATCAAATTCTAAATAATTTCTACTGCGTTCTGTTCCTGAATATGTAAGAACTATCAACGTTTCTACCTATAATAAATTGACATTGTGGCCATTCCTGTACTACGTTATGGAAGAAAGTAATCAGGGCTGGACTGGAAACCGCAAGTAGCCCTGGCAAATTTTGTAAGACCAGCCCCCATACGGTGCATAGCAGCTGCAGCGAGCAAGCCTGACCACTACAAAGGGGCCCTTTTGGTGGATCTCCCCCCAAGAAAATTTGGGAAAAAATGCTGCATTCTACAATACGTTTGTCATTATATATTAATCTATATTAGCTTTTAACGCATTGTAAATGATGACCTGATAGTGCATCAGGATCCGACAATCTTTGTTGGGGCTCTTCAATGATTCCCTCACTATCACCCTCCAACAGTGTCTCTCATCTTTTCATAGCCACTTTTCTTTGTTTTATAGCACCTTTCATACCAGTGTAGGTTGTCGAAGCACTTTATATAAAAACACAGATACAGAGACAATGAATCATACATGTGTAAATCAGTGTATAGAAAATGGTGCATGAGGCAAAGGGACCTACAAGGTGTAGGAACCACATGTCATCCATACTGGTATATGTACTCGGGCCTCACTTTAGGCACTAGATGTGGATTCATCAAGCTGCAGCAGCAACGACACACGCACACACAGTATCATGGCACATTTATTATATATTGTCTAGCCTCGCCTGGCCAGAGAATGTACAGGGTGCAGTTCCGGGACATGTCGTCACCACAGGGGCGGTGCTGGGCATTTCTTACATCCCTCCCCAATTTGGCGTTGGACATTGCTGTTGTACTTGCCATGCAAAGTTTCTGAGTCTTTGGTTCGGGGCAGACTGGGCCTGAGGTTGTACTGCTGATGATGAGAACGATTGTCACTGCTCTCAGGCTCCTGGCTGCCCTGGCAGGCGTTTACGATGTTGTTTCTAGGGTTGCTTGGCTCAGGATTAGGTTTGCTGGCAGGTGACTCTTCGGGGTTTGCCTGCTGATACGAGATCTCTCAATCAGTTTCTTGTTCTCTGGTTTCTAAAGTTGACTGGGCTGGAAAATTCACTCTTCGGAACCATGACGCATTTCTGATAACTGTCTCTTGGCCCTATCGGGCAGTGACCATGGTACCACCTGAGCAGAGGACTGTTAATGTTCTTGGTGTTTGAAACTTTCATCCGGATCTCCAGTCTTTTATCAGGACTTTTGTCTCCGGGTGATAGCACCTGAACCCTTGCATGGCGCTATATGCTTCCATGCACATTAGTGTGAGTGTGCCTGGCTTGGGCTTGAGTTGGGTCGTATGGAGGTGACATCCACCCTGGGGGGACTGGAATGGTGCCACCCCTATGCCCGTTGAGCATCAGGGACCACAGTGACCATTGTGTGGTAAAGTGAGGCGTTCCTCTGTAGTACCTTAGGAACCTGTGCCTGCTTAGCTCTGGATTGGCACCTTCTGTGACAGCGATTCTAAGTGTTTCGTTCAGGGAGAGCATGAAGTACTCAACTTTGCCATTGGCTTGCGGCCATTGAGGGGTAATCGGGTGGTGTTTGATCCCCAAGTTGTTGAGTAGCTCTTTAAACTCTGACCCCTGGAATGGTGGGCCTTTGTCCGGCTTTATATCTTGTGGTAAACCATACAGCACAAAAGCCCTTTCTAGCACTGGGGCTATGTGGGGAAAAGCCATTGAGTCCACCACTTTGATGATGGGGTACTTAGAGTAGTTGTCGACTACTGCTCCTGTAAGGCATCCATCTGGGAAGGTGCTAAAGTTTAGGCTCACTTGAGACCACAGGGTGGTGTCCAGTTCTTCTGTGATGATGGGTGCTGGCGGCTCTTAGAGGCTTGTGAGCTGGCATGAGGGGCAACATCTCACAACCTCATCTTCAGCAGCTTCCAGCCCAGGGAACCAAACCTTTTCTCTCATCCTGGACTACATGTGAACAGTCCCTTGGTGACCTCCAGGAGCCAGTGCTGTTACATTGTCTTTCAGGTTTTCGGGGATGACGATGCGTGCTCCTCGTAGCAGGAGACCTTCAGATGTGGCGCTCAAATCGTCATGCACTCGCCACAATTTTATCAGGTGCTCCTTCTCCGGGAAATGCCAATTATTGTCATCTCTCAGGAAGTTCTGCCATATGCCCCTTTGGAGAGCATCTATGACCTTCACTAGTACTGAGTTGGACTTGGTGTCCTCATTGATCTCTTGGAGGCTAAGTGCCAGTGGGCTGTAATACAGAGAAGAAATAACTCACTATTTGCAGCATTTGCAACCCTAAAGAACAACTTAAAAGGCCTACCCCTCAAACCATTACTAGAAGTAATATCAGTAAAACATGTTCCTTCTCTGACATATGGTGTAGAGACTTTTAGAGGACGTGCTGATTATATTATAGACAAGCTGGTGGCAGATACCTATCGTCGCTTGTTTCATCTACCTCAGCAGACATCACCAGCGCAAATTCGACTTGAATTTGGCCTTAGATGACAGAACCTAAACAGTTTAGGGGCATATTTGAAATTTTGCCACAACCTGAGACGGGATAATAACGTAACACTGACGACAGTGATTTGGGAGGCGATAAGTGACAATAAACATAAGCAGGCCAACGATTACTTCAAATTGGCTATAGATACGTTCAAGGCTGAACAATTATGGGCTTTACCCCTTTCACAGGTGGCATTTAACAAAGTGAGAAATGGGTGTAGCAAAAAAATGTCCTTGCTGCTGGATAAAGCATTATTGGCTAAAAGTAACCCTGGGCCTAACACTACGCTTCGCCCACGTAGTGTACGTAGCGCTGCCTGCTTCGCAGTTTTCGAAGTAGGCGAAGCAGGCAGCGCTACACACACGCCAGGGCGAAGCGTAGCTGCCTGCCACCCGCCACCCGCCTCTTGCCCGCCCTCCTTCTGACAAATGCGCATGCGCGGACGCCCGCGCATGCGCATTTGTCTGAAGAAGTTGGAAATGAGGAAGAGGGAGCCCCAGAGACGCCGCGCTTCAGGTAAGTCTCTTTAATTTTTATTTATTTTACATGCGGGTATGATTTAAAAGGAGGGCGGGCGGGAGGCGGGTGGCATGTAGTGGGGCTACGCGGAGCGCGTAGTGTGCGTAGATTTGGGTACACTACGTGCTGCTTCACGTAGCCCCACTACGCCCACCCTTAGCTAAAAGAGCCCATGCATGGACAGTGATTGCCTCATATGATATACTCAAAGCTCAGAGCTATCTAGGTGGTCTAAATAGCCAAAGGGCCAATTTGAAATTCATGAGTCTCCGGTTAGGCAATAGCCTATTCCGTGGGGACACCCCAACATGGAAAAAGTTGAGTGGTAATAGGATGTGTTGCCTCTGTAATTATAATAGAGAAGACATTAGTCATATCATCTGTAGTTGCCCGGGGCTACTAGTGCAACGTAGGAGGCTGTTGAGGCAAGATTTTAATAGTCAAGGGATACGATCATGCCGACAAGCAGTTATTGCCAGCCTACTGGGGGAAGGTTTTGCAATTTACTGGCAGATTTTTGAAGTTTATAGAAATAGCAGAGAGGAAACTGATAAATAGTTATCAATGAAGAGATGTTTTAGTATGTATGAATTGAGGAACTGTGCTTTTAATCATGTGGTTCTTAAATAAGGGCTGGGGATTGGTTATATATGAAAAGTAAGGAAACTGCATAAATAGGCTTTTATCTTATGAATTGTTAAAAATGTGTATTAAGATGTTTTTTACAGTAAGTTTTTACTAACTGAACAATACATTTTTCATTCACTCATTCAAGTCCCTGTGAGCACGCACCTTCTGTCACCGTGCTAATGTATTCTTCTTTTGCATCCAAGCTGTTGTGGTTGTTGTCGGTAGGAGTGGGTGGATGATGGGAGAGAAAATCAGGCGGGTTTTGGCCCCCGGTGGGTAGGATACTTCCATGTGATACTGTTGCAGCTGGATGTCCCAGCATTCTATCAGCAGTTCGGGATGTGGTGCCTTAACATAGAACAGAGGCGCAAGCAGCTAATGATCTGTGATCACAAAGAACGGCCTGCCACTGAGGCATCGATGAAAATGCCCACATTCCCACTTGATGACTAATGCTTCTCTCTATTTGAAAGTATCGGATCTCTGTTAGCGTGAGAGGTTTGCTTGCAAATGCTAGTGGTCACCATTTGCCAGGCTCCACCTCTTGGGTGAGTACAGCTCCCAGGCCTACAGGGATGTCATCAACCAGCAGTTCAGCCTGTCTCTTAGGATTGAAGTAGGCCATTGTTGTTTTGCTGAGTAGGGCTTCTTTCACCTATTGGAATGCCTCTACTTCATTCTGTCCCCACTACCAGGAAGTGTAGCTTTTGTCAGGGCATGTAGGGGCTCAGTGATGGTTGCCAGGTACTGGATGAACCGGCCACAGTATGTGGCCATGCCCATGAAACTTCGTACCTTGGAGACTATTGTCAGGGCTGGGGTTTGTATGATGGCATGTGAATTGCGTGGGTCAATTTGTACTCCATATTGGTTGAATACGTAGCCAAAAAACTTGATAGAGTTCTGAAAGAAAGAACACTTTTCCCTGTGGAGGGTGATGCCGTGTTCTGATGGCCTCTTCAGTGCTGCTCGCAGGTGTCTATGGTGCTCCTCAGCGGTTGCAGAGTGGATCGGGATATTGTCACTCACATTCATGACTCCTTGTAGGCCTGACAGTGTCCCCCTAATGGCATCTTGGAAGACTTCCTCTGCCAAAGATATTTCTAAGTTCAATCTCTTGTATCTGCATAATCCTAGATGCATTGAGTATATGGTGATGTAGCGGCTTTCTACTGCAAGTAGTAGTTGGTGGCATCCAGCGTTAAGGTCCAGCTTGGAAAACCACCTCAACCCGTTCCGGTCAGCAATGATGTCATCCATTATTGGTGTGATCTGTCTTTCCTGCTTGATGGCTTGGTTTGAAGGCACATATTGATGTAGAGTCAAGTATTGCCAGGCTGCTTTGGTTTCTCAGCGATAACCATCGGGGCACCTACGGTGTCGGGTCAGATATTTTTCGATCACCCCCTAGGCTTTCGAGTTTGCTTAGCTCCTGTTCTATCAGCAGCCGCAGGTGGAAAGGCACACATCTATTGCGAAAGGGCTACCAGCTTTACAGATTTGTTTATATGTAATTTGGTTGGTGGGGCTTTCAGGCACCCGAGCCCTTGGAATAGGTTAGGGAACTAGTTTATAAGTTCTTCTGTCTGGAATGCTTTCACATTTCTTGCAGAAGACACTTGCACTAGGTCTTCTGCCATGTGGCTGCCAATGAGGGTATCAGCTTCCTTGTCAATGACATGGACAGTTGCAGTGACCTCATGATCTTCAGATATTATCTGCACGGTCATTCTTCCTTTTAACAGGAGTGAAGATTGGCTTCCATACTTGAATAATCTGGTGTTTGTTGATGTCAGTGGCGATCTTGGTCGGAGGCACTTTTACTGTTGGATACCCATTACATTCATTGATGCAGCATTGTCAATGAGGGCCTTGACGCTGAACCCTGCGATGTCAACAATGGTAGGTTAAGGTCGTCTGTGTCGTTTAAGGTAATTCGTGAACGAGATGAGGAACACTTCCTCTTCATCATCCGGTGAGGAGTCTTCCAGCCAGTGCCGATGGCGTGGTGGCAGTTTGGTGGCACTCATGGATTCAGGGTCGTCCATGGATAGTTGTCTGAATGACCTGGATTGGGTTTTTCTTCCTTGAGTGCCCCTTCCCTTGGGGCCTCCTCTGCAGACTGTGGTAAAGTGGTTCAGTTTGCCACATTTGGAACATATGCAACTTTGTGCCGACATTCCTCCAGGAGGTGTGCACCACGGCCACAGTTTCTGCAGCTTGGCCCTAATTGACGGGGCACAGACGTCTTAGCCTTCCTTGTCTTGCCATCAGTGTTCACAATGTCAGCACACTGGGGCTGCGCTCTGGCCGTTGTGTGATAACAGTGTCCATTTCAGCAACATTGGCTGCATACAGATCGTGAGACCTAGCCAGGATCAGGATATCATCCAGGCTGATATTGGGTTGCCTTAGGAGAAGTCCCCTAATGTCTTGTGTTTACATCCTTGAATGAGCTGGGCCCTTAATTCCTCTGGCTGATTGTCAGCTGTGCAAATACTGGCTAGTTGAGACAGGCATGCATAGAAATTATCTATTGATTCACCGTCTCTTTTGGCAGGCCTGACAGTTTATAAAATGCTAAAAATTGGGGTTTATCTGTGGGATGAAATGTTCATTGAGTGCTTTGACTGCAGTGTCAGAGTCAGTTGTGGCTCCTGTATTAAGGAGGTGCTCAAACAATTTATAGATCTCTTCGCCTGCACAGTGGAGTAGGAGGGATCGTTTTATGACTCCATCAGATTCACAGGTCACTATGAAGTCGTTTTCTAGGCTTCTGATCCATGTTCTCCAGCGCAGGGATGCTGGGCTGTATCAACTAGCTCGCTGAAGGGCGGCAATGCACCGACTAGAACATGCTGTGGTGCAGGCTGGTCTTGTGACACCCTTGGTGGCGGTGCTGAGTTAGTGTTATCTTTATCTGCCATCGTCTCGCTGTCTGGAATGTGCTGCCCGTTATTGTCAGCTGGTGAGTGGCACTGGTGCTGACATCCTAATGAAGCCCTACGTCATTTGTGTACCTGAGACTTAGGCAACATGAGGCAAGCCGGCAAGCCCTTGGAGTCACTCTGGATTCAAGTCACTCTAGGTTCAAGTGATGCAGGTCCAGTCCTTCTCACCCAGGCAGAGATTGAGCAGCAGGCAGCAAGGCAACACAGCAAGGCAAGAGTTCAGCAAATAGTAGTGTAGTTCCAGCAGAGGGCAGTCCTTGAACAGCACATCAGATCCTCTTTTTCCTGGCAAAGTGATCACAGGTCCCGAAGTGTACTCATTTGATAGTGCCTGATGTCAATTACTGAAACCCAGTGGTGCCTTTGAAGTGGGGAAGACTTCAAAGAAAGCTTTGAAGTGCAAAGAGGCTCTCCCTTCCTGCCCTGGCTCCAGACACACTACAGGGTGGTAACCAATGCTTTGTGTGGGGGCGTGACACAGCCCTTTCAGGTGTAAATGTCAGCTCCTCCCTGACATCCTGCTCAGGATGGCCTATCTGCATGCAGATGACCACTCAAGCACAACTACTCTTCCTTTGTGTGTGATTGTCTGTGTGACTGTCTAGAGGGAATGCAGGAAGCCAGCTGTCACCCACTCCAGGTGTGCATTCCAGACACAGACTGAAAGCACCAAATGGCTAAAGGAAGTAAATGCCAACTTTCTAAAAGTGGCATTTGCTAAACTGGAATTTAAAATCCAACTTCACCATAAGTTCTAATTTAGAATTGTGAATTTAGTGACACATGACTTGAAAAATATATCTCTTCACAATTGGGAGTTACACTTTAAAGATGTAATAAGATAACCCTAATGTTATACTATGGGAGAGGCAGGCCTTGCAGTAGTGAAAAATGAAATTGGTTGTTTGTCACTACCAAGAGATGTAAAGTTTAAAAGTACATGTCCTGCCTTTTAAATACAGTGCACCCTGCATGTGGGTTATACAGGGTCTACCTTAGGGGCGACATATATGTATAAAATAGGAAGGATTAGGCTTAACAAGAGGGTTTGCTTGCCAGGTCGACATGGCAGGGTGAAACTGCACACACAGGCACTGCAGTGGTAGGCATGGGAGATGGTTAAGGGGCTACTTTTGTGGGTGGCACAATCGGTGCCGCAGACCCACTTGTAGCATTTAATTTGCAAGCCCTGGGCACTTTGCTAGGGACTTATAAGTAAATTAAATATGCCAATTGGGGATGAACTAATATTACAATTTTTAGGCGAGAGAGCACATGCACTTTAGCACTGGTTAGCATTGATAAAGTGCTCAGAGTCCCAAAGTCAGCAAAAACAAGGTCAGAAAAATGGAAGGAGGCAGGCAAAAAGTGGGGGGAAGATCACCCTAACACTGTCAGGTCTAACACCAGAGGATTAGAAAAGAGCACTTTTTTCATTCCCTGTAATTTGTACTAGTGCAGACGCTCTGCAACACCAGCTGAGCACCTCTTCAGCAGGAGCTCTACACCACCATAGTGTCAAGGTTAAAGCTCCATTACTGTTGTCTTAGTGATTTACAGTGAACTGTGGACTTCAAAGATCTTGAAGGCAAAGAAAAGTTCATTTTTTTCTACTCTACTCTCAGCAGTTGATAATAACTTGTTTTTATTAAAGCAGAAATGCTGCAATTTGGTTTTTTCTAAGTGCTAACAAGTAACTTGTTTCCCCCCCTAATTTAACAGTGACCAGTTTGTTGATATTAGAAAGGTGTAAAAAGTTGAGCTTTTAACTTGCAGATCACACTAAAACCATCATATACTGATATGTTAATGTGTAAGTGTGAAGAATGTTGAAACACAAATGCTCAATAAATAAATATTTATTTTCTACATTTTAAGGAGTCTTGGTTTATTTGTACTCTTTTTTAACACATCGTTTCTGTGTTTTACAAAAAAAAATAATGATTCACAGGCTGATTTTTTTTTTCTTGGCTCTACTTGTATTTCTGGTCTTAGAGACAATCTAGACCCCTGGCTCGATTCTGTAGCCCAGCACATGCTATCAGTTCTTTGGCTTGCCCACTTCTAGTGCTGCGTAACGGTCCTCCTAATGACCGCATGTGCCTCTCCCCCAACCAACATGGTTGACGATGGGCAAATTATATCTGCACGTTGGGAGAGGGTGATCACAGCACTAGAATAGTACTTGTAATCATCAGCAATCCTGCCCACAGCGTGCAAACCCTGTTTGTGAATCAGGGACTTGCTTGATGTGCGGACATTGTGGTCAGTCCCAGTCACAAAGCTTAGATGTGCACTGCGTGTACCTCACCCTTGCGATTGGAAATTTCTTAAATGAGTCCACTGTTTTGAAATAGTAGAAGGGCAGAGCAAGAACGACCATACTGACTTTCACTTCGACTTATCAGTGTGCTAGTTTACATTTTTGGTGCAGAAGTTGCCAAATCAACTCCAAGGTATATATGTCCAACAACTGTATTATTTATTTATGCGGTTTATATAGCGCGTACTTTACCCGAAGGTGTCAAAGCCCTTTACAATAGAACAAGTTACAATACATAAGGACTTTAGACTACATGACTTACATAACACATACAAAACAGGTGCATGCGCCTAAACACAAAAAGAAAACTTTAAAATGGTTCGTACAAGAGATGTGCAATTTAAATTAACAGTGTAGATATAACCTACCAATATTGGCAGGAAATGAGCACTAAGAATATAGAAATAGCATAATGATATTATATAGCATATCATAATGATATCAACAATATTATAATAAACCAGAGTACCGGTTAACGGGGCCTGTGGCGTGATTGTTCACTGCATTGTTCTTTTTGTTAATATGCTCTTGCCGTTTCAACGCTGGAGGCTAACCCCATGCACTTGAGCCCTTGTTCTTGTTCAGCCTCAACATGGCCCCCTCAACAGTGGCGTAACGATAATTGAGGGGGCTCCCCTGCAAGATACGTGGAGGGCCCCCTCTGGACTCTTATCAGGAGCTCGCTGGCCGAAGTGCAGTGCTAAGGGGGGCCCCTGGAGCTTGGGGCCCCCCTGCACTGCAGGGGATGCGGGGGCCTGTGTTACGCCCCTCAATCTTTCCATCCCCCGCTCCGGCAGATCACAGGTATCTCAGTGACTGGGTAGACAGCGTCCATGAAGACCCGCAGTAAGTACTGGCTTGAATTCCTTTCTCCTCAGGGGTGAGCAGTGGCAGCGGTGCTGGCGGCCATCTGGTGACACCAGGGGAGGGCCCCAGGAGGGCTCTCCCTACCTTCTTATGATCGTCTCATCCTCTCCTTCCCCCTCTCCGACTGGATGAAGGGGCGCAGGAGATCTGGGAGAGTCAGCAAGCTCCTGGCATTAGGTCCAGCTTGTGTTCCTGCACGTCCAGCCGCGGACAGGGAGTGCCGAGAAGGCAGCATTGATGAGACCCTGGAGGCATTTGGTGTTATTGGCTCCGACAGCGATCCCTGGCCCGGGGAGTCTTCCCAAGTTCCTTACTTGTTGCTGGTTTCAGCACAGTCCCGCGATCTTCGTTGTGTCCCAATGGCCATATGGGATCCCAATATTGATGACGGGCAGGCAACTAGATGGGGGGATATTTCCCCAAGATTACACCAGTGGCACTCTGTAGCCTGAGCTAATAAAGAGTTAATACGCTGTTTCACTCATATATCATCATAAAGGATTTAACCCCACTGTCGTCCTGTTGTGCTGCTTTGCCTGCAGCCCAATGTGATCAGTAAACTCGATGTTAATATAACAGCAGACGGGTATAAACAGACAGAAGCTGCCTTCAAACACAGACAACAGCATCTTGAACGCTTCTTTGCCTTTCTGTCTAAAGTTCAGACTCTGAGCAGAACCTCTTGATGGAATAATTGCTTGATGTGTGAGCAAGTGAGCACACCCGGAAGTAATTCTTCAGGGCGAGGTAGTGTTTTATCTGGCAAAGGATATCTGAGCAGGTAAATCAACCCTCTGAACTGAAGTTTCCTCTCTGCCTTGTACATTTTCCCCATCACCGAGCCTTCCGGATCTGCTCTTTTCCGATCCCATGTTCCTTTCCGAGTGGCTTCACATCTTTATTTAGCTTGAGCGGAGGCCAAATGTTTTCATTGCCACTGGGGGTTGTCACAAAAATAAGGCAAGCGCTGTGGGGACTGGATTGTACTGACATTTTCCTATAAATCACGGGGTGCATTTTGTTTCCCAATTGCGTGGAAAGTTTTTGTCAAGTTATTTTATCACTGACTTTCCGATTGTGTCATTAGTCAACGAGGCTTTTAAGTCTTCTTGATCTGTGCCGCATGTTGCTGCTAGCCTGAGGCATCTGGGGCCAGCAAATGAATATTTTGGCCTGTGTTATGAGACAGGCATAATTGTATCTTTATTGCTCAAATATACATTTTTTATTGGATCGTCAAGTTTACATAATGGATAGACGTAGAATTTAAAACCCGATTTTAATTAAGTATGGTGTGAGAGAGCACTGACTTTTTTTTATTTCCAATTCATTCCCTAGATATAACTGTTGCTGTTGGGAAATTTTACATATGATAACTAGGAAAGACAATATTTTTATCTATATTTTATGAAGTTTTTAAGAAACAATAATTAATGATCAGTAACATTGTTCAGTTATAAGTTTTTGAATTATTACATGTAAATTGTGTCGTTGATGAACTATTACATTTGCAAGTGTTGATTGTATCACATTTTAAGCACATATTGGTATTTCTTACTCTTGCTATGTTTTGCTATTAATTACAATGAAATGCCATTGCGCTTAGCCCCAGAAGCTGCAGTTGCACCACAATCACTGCTAGTAGATCGTCCTATTGCGACTTCCTCATCCTCTTGCTACAGTTATCGGAACTCGTTATGTGTACACCCTGTGAGGCCTTGTTTGATTTTAGCATTTGATGTAACTTCACTTCCAAATGTTCTGACATTCGGCTGCTGATGTTTCTTCAGACCGACACACTATGTGCCACAGGTGTTTGACCCTTTGATGAACAGATTATGAATAACCCCGGGCGTAGCACTACGCTTCGCCCACGTAGTGTACGTAGCGCTGCCTGCTTCGCACTTTCCGAAGTAGGCGAAGCAGGGCAGCGCTACGCACACGCCGAGGGCGAAGCGTAGCTGCTTGCCACCCGCCACCCACCTCCCGCCTTCTGGCAAATGCGCATGCGCAGACACCCCCGCATGCGCATTTCTTGCGAGAAATGCGCATGCGCGGGCGTCCGCGCATGCGCATTTGTCAGAAGAAATTAGAAACGAAGAAGAGGGAGCCCCGGAGACGCCGCGCTTACGGTAAGTCGCTTTACTTTAATTTATTTTATATTGCTGATATTATTTAAAAGAAGGGCGGGCGGGAGGTGGGTGGCACGTAGTGGGGCTACGCGAAGCGCGTAGTGTGCGTAGATTTGGGCACACTACGTGCTGCTTCACGTAGCCCCACTACGCCCACTACGCCCACCCTTAATTATGAATGATGTACACGTTGACACTGTCATGTAGGCATTTCTTTTATTCTTTCTATTTTTATGTTGTTGCCACTTTAATGGACTTGATTCTCTAAATAAAGTATTTTAAACAGAAGTATGTTTGATCTAGTTTAATGGACTGTGGTCCGAATAAAATGAATTCTGACTTATCAACACGTCATTTATCACAACTGATAAATAAGACACCATCCAGATGATTATTTATGAAACAATAAATAAGAGGAGTTATGATTTTTTTCCTTGAAAATGGGCATAATATGTAGATTTTTGTGTTTACTGTCCCAAAATCTGCTTTTTCCTGTATTTATCAGGATTTTTTACTGGTCAATTTTGGAAGGCTTCAACTGCCAAAATTCATCATGTAGAAAATCTAATTGTTTGATTTTAACGGTCCAAAACCCGTGTACACATTGGGTTCCACAGGTGGCAGAATATTGTGAGGCACTATCTTGGATGACTCTTTTTTGTTTATTATACATTTTGCTCGAATTTAGTTTTTCCCTCTTTTTTGCACAAAATTAGTAGAGGTGCATAATTTTGATTTACTAGCATGTTTTCTTACCACATTGTCTTTGACATTGAACACGTTTGCTTTTACACGGACAATTGATAAACAGAGTCACAGCTTGCATATATATGGCATTTGTATGGGAAAGTAAGGAAATTTATGGAGCACTTCTACTAGAGTGCAAAAAAATCTTAACAACAATGCTGAACAATTTAGCATAGATTAAAACAAATTACACTACATGGCACTATTTAATTAGTCTGGCACAAGCAATGAACAGTATGGTTTTATTTAATGAAATCCCAGAAGCCTCGAATCATTTTCTTCTCTTCTCCTGATCTTGTTATCCCCTTCAGATGTTACCTCCTAATCCTCCCTAACTTCATGGAACACAGAAAAATGTGCATCTTCTCGTATTAATAGTTCCTAATTTCTCCATGTTTGTTGCAACTTTGCCTTCTGGATTTGTAATCACTATACTTCCTGTGATCTCATATAACTCATGCATTTTAATTGTGAATGCCTCACATATGTAAATTTTTTACAAATAAAAACTGATATTTTTCTCTCAGCTGTCCATGTTTCATGGTCCTTTATACACCAAGTAATATTCAAGCCACCATTAATAATAGTCAGTTTTTTTAGTGTGAGCAAAAAATGTTTTTTCAAAGACTGGAGGAAACTTTGGACTACACTTTGAAGGTTGTAAGCACTAAAGTAAAACGATGATGTAAAAATTTACTTAACAACAAACAATAATTGTAAATTCTGTAGTCAGCTGTAATCTTCCAAACTGTTGTATATATCACTACAATGAAATATTTTCAAGGAAGGAAATTTTGTTGCCTTCCTCCATGGAAGGTTTACATATGTTTAGTGATTTGGAGAGTCATTCTTATGAATAATGGCAGATAGTTCATAAGTATGCTGTATTTTTCTCTATTTATAGGTTTTCAAACTATTTTAAAATGTCAAAAACATCTAAAGTATTTTGTAAAGTGCTTAGTAAGTTGAGGACTGGCTTTGAGAAACGCTGTTACTTATCTTAATGAAGATGATGTCTTAATTTGGTCCTTCTTCAAAGCTCATTCTAGGGGTGCTCTCTTATCCCTACTTACCATTGTGAATGCCTCCTTCACTCAAGGCATTTTCACAGAAGCTCTCAAGCAGGTAAGATACTCCGATCACCCAAAGGAATATACTGTGAACCCTGATGACCTTACCCACCATTCATCGCAACATAATTGAAAAAGCAGTCAATGTTCAACTTCAAGATCACATAAATGATAACCATCTCCTGTACAACTATCAGTCTCGCTTCAGATCAGACCGCAGACCAGAAACCAAAACCGTAGACATCGTAGATGATGCCCTATTGACTACAGATGAAGATGACCCCTGCCTCCTGATATTGATAGACCTCTCAGTTGCTTTCGGCACACTCGACCATCCCACCCTTAGAAACTCCTTGGAATCTTGAATGGTATTCTCTGCCAATATCCTTTGCTGGTTCTCCACCTACCTTTCCAACTGACATCAGTTTGTTCACATGGGCACCTCCGGGTCACAAAAGATAACTGTGGAGTCTCCCAGGTCACCATACTATCTCTTGTCATCTTTAACTACATGGAGCCATTTGGTGCTGTACTAAAGAATAACAGCATCAAGAATAACCAATATAACAATGATAAATAACTCTACTTGATAGTATTTTCCTGTTTCATACATCCACACCTCAAACACCGCCTGTGCCTCATCCAGCTATGGATGCCCAGCACTTAAATGAAGCTCAATTCAACTAAGACAGAATTTCTGCTATTTACCAAGAACAAAAAAACAAGATGCAATTCAAACCTGTCTCAATGACATAAAGCTTGATGGCTTTGTACCCACACTTTGAATGCAGAGGCACTTTGATACACTGTGGACACCAACCTCACCCTCTAGAAACACATTGACAAAAAAAATAAAAACATGGCCAGGTACCAGCTTTCTCTTCTAAAGACAACAAAAACGTTTCTTCCAGAAAGTGACTTGAGAACTGCTGTTCAATCCCTTGTATGCTTGCATCCAGATGGTGGGAACATCTTACTCCGTGCTCTCCCATACTGCACACTGACACCCCCGTAACGGTATCCTACAGTCCACAGCACATCTCACCCAGGGCCTGAAGAAATATGATCACCTCAGCGCTGCCTGATGAAACTCCATGGGCTCCCCTTGCTAGCCTGCACCTAGTCAAACCCAGCTGCACCATTTACAAAACCATCACAATCAGCTCTCCTGCTATTTATGCAGACAAGCTCACCATCTCTTGTTGTTCTCCACACTGCCGCAGCCATGACACCTTCAGACTGCAGACCAAGAAGTTTAAAACAAAACAAGGCAGGTGGCCTTTTTTCGCCTATGAAACCCAGGATCGAGAACAGCATCCCTGTATCCATGAGGACCGTCCCAACACTGCTCTAATTTAAGAAAGAGTTGAAGATACACCACTGTTAAGGAGACTACAGTACCGTGCATTAACCGTCCACAAACCAGCCATCTCTCCTACCACTTGTTGATGTTTGTTGACCATGTACAGCACTCTATTGCATTTTGGCTAGGTTTGTAGTAGTTAACTTTTGGTGCCATTCCCTGCCAAGTTGCTGTTTGGTTTGTGGTGTCCCCAGCTGCTATGAAGTTCTTGAAACGTTGGTCACAGACCTTTGCATCGAATGGATCATCAGAATCTTCTTTTGTACACTCTGTTTTATGTGCGTGCCAGACATCTTCTTGTGATAGGAAATGCATCTTTTGAGGGTGGGGTAAGGAGGTAATCCTAAACTCTCATTGTTGGTACATTAAAAATATTGATGCTGAAATTTCACCCCCACATTTGTTAGACGACATGGAATGGTATTTTCGGGAGGTGAAGTTCTTTGGTGGTTCGAGTTTTACATGAAGAAATGGGAGACTACAGTGAAAATCAATGTTATTTCACTCACTTACACTGCTTTTCTGAAATTCTCGACAATTTTTTAAATGCAACTCCCACTGAGCTTGACATAGTGACAACTGTCCTTAGAAAACCGCGTGTGGTAATACTATATGCAAATTGTTGCATTTCCGGTAATAATGAATGGGGCAGTGGCCTATCTGTCCTTTACTCTAATAAGCAGTTTTTACTGTGACTCGTTCAAAACACTTGTGTGGTGCAGGAGGGAATGTTTTAGGGCCCGAAATGGATTTCTGTTTAGTTAAAATCATACAGTATGAGAAACTACTGGAAGTCTGTCATGGTCTGAGTCACAAGGTAACATTTCTATCTAGGCCCAGCCTCCATCTCTAGCCTGGCCTTTTCTTTTGCCACATGAAACAATTTTACAGCCTTTTTCATAAATGGCTTGATAGTAAATGAAGACTGCTCACTGCAAGAGACAAGAGCCACTAACTTCCTGTCCTAAATATTTGTATTTTGACTTTCTGCCCTACTCCCTATTTTGTCATTCATGAGAAACGTTCCTATTTTGTTATGCACAGGGAACCTCCTTGTATATTTGCCCTTTAAAATCAAGTTATTACTCTACGAAAGTCCAGATTCTCTGATTTGTTTGAAGCACACTACTGCCCCTGTGGCTATATTCATTGTATAAAAAATTTTAAATGCGTAAATATAACTAAATAAAGCTAGCAGCACCACCACTTGATGAGTTTTGCTACAGAGTTACCGGCCAGATGTACAAGGGGGTTTACATTTGCAAACACTCCAAATCGGTATTTCATAGGGTTTGTGAATGCTAAAACCTTTTTTCCTATGTATTGAATGCATTTTGTGATTCAAAAATGTGTTTCAAAGCCGCCCATGTACAAAGCAATGTTGCTGTCACATTTGTAATGTCGGAGTCATCAGGACCAAAACATGGTAATTTTGAATTTATGAAGCCCAAATATTAATTCACATTACTCAATCACAATTTGGGTTTGAGAATGCATACTGTATTGGAGGAGCGTGTTAAGGGTGTCCTTCTAGATACTGACTCCTTCAGGTATGTATTATTCCACTTCATGCCTTTTTTATTCACCACCAATCTCTCTTTCAGGTTCAGGGTGAATGTTTCTAACAGCAGAGACAGCTGATGCTCTGCTTTGAGCAATCTGGCAGATCTCCACTTCTCAACTTCTAGATGGTGTAGTGGAACTGTACATAAACCATAGCTGACCTCCTTCCTTCCAAGACGCATGGATGGTGGGCAATATGACACCTCTGTGTCAATATGCTTGGTTATGGGGAATCAAAAATTAAACTCTGCAGAGAGACCTTAACCCCTTATGTTGAAGCCAACAGGACCCTAGTTCTATAAAAGGGGCACTATCATTTTGCAAAAGCTGGCGGTAGTTACAAAATGTGCCTTTCCAGTTCAGAGTCATTTATCCCAATCTTCAGTTGTATTCTCTATCAAATAAAATTCCTGAAAACTGTGGCAAAAGAACTGGAAAAAAAAGGAAATGCCTACTGATTTAATAAGTTTTAGTACATTCAGTCTCGTAATTCTCCCATGGTATTGTTCGTATGTTTTACACTTTTAACTTAACCACTGTAGAACGTACCAGTGTGTGTTTTCATTTTTTTAAAATGTTTCTTAAATGTACATTTAATGCAGGGTGGTTTTTCCACCCTTTTATGATTTCTTACGAAATCGAATAAAGTATTTGTACCAGTATTCTCTGTTTTAGTTGAACTGTTGAACTACAGGAAATATAAGAACTCATCGCACTTCAGAAAGAGGCAGAACTTGCTCAGAAGAGGATGATTCTGTGTTGCAACTGAAATTCTAGTTGAAAGTTCATTTAGAGCATTGTGAGTTGGTCGCCAGTTTGCCAGAGCTGGAGCATTACTCATCACTGAGGAAAATCCCAATATGTCTGGTGGTGTGGTGGTTGCTTTGGAGTCATAGGTGTTTATTTAGTATAAGAGTTTGGAGGTGGCTACCATCATGTTTTAGACCATCTCAGCAAATGTTTCTTTTTCAAAGACACACCCATAAAGTACGAGTTTTGTTTTAAGAAAAACGTAGAAATTGTTCTGATGCGCAGTGAGTGTTCTCCCTGTGTGTTTGGGTAATTGTTTGATTTTCGTGTTGAAGACAGCCACGCTTTGCATGCAGTCCTGGGCAGGGAAATCTAGTGATGAATGCCCAGTCCAGTGAAAACTCTTGACCTGGATGACTGGTCCCTTGTGGAGATGATTGGTTCCTGCTGAGGTACTGCTGGTGTGAACCCTGTTTCTTTCTCCACCTCTAAGTGAGGTACAGGAAATGTATGTTTGCCCTGGTAGGAAGACTGCCAATTTATTGTGGTTCATTCACCCCCTCTCAAATTCTTAATTAGTCTCTGAGTCTTTTCCTATTTTGTAGGAAGAAAGAAGAGGAGTGTGAGAAGAAAAGCAAATGCTTAGGTATATGTCTATCAGGGTTCTGACTATGTTTTCATTTTATCGCTTGACAGAAAATGGACTGCGGTGTCCAGGAGCATTTCATCTGTCGAAAGAGGGATCGATCAGGGCACAACACCTCCAGTCTTCCCCCCATGGATGTCATTTGGGGGTAGTCAGAGGTCGCAGCTGTGACCGTTAGCCTGCTCCCTGCTTTTCCTGGCACTTCCTTTGCGAACTCTGTCCTCAGAGGGGGCAAAACGTTTCACCCCCTGAGGCCTGGGGTCGCAAAGGAAGTGCCAGGAGTAGCAGGGAGAAAGCTAAAGGTCACAGCTGCGACCCCTGACTACCCCCAAATGACGTCCATGCGTCTGCCCTAAGAGAACTGAAATACTGTTTTAGGTAGAGACAAGAGTGAGACAGTCTTTTGGCAGGAAGTCCATCACCCCACTCCTTTTTTCAGTTTTTCACTTTATATAAAATGGTGTCAAGTTAGCATTTAAGATCCCGAAGAAGCAGCACATCTAACATAAACACCGTGGTCTATTTCTCCAAAGGAGGGAGGAGCTGAACTGCTGATGGTGGGTACAGGCCAGTGGCAGGTAGGCCTTTTTCCAAGATGAATTCCCAGTTAATTTCCATTTTGTCACTTGATACATTGCATCCAGATTGTATTTCAGGTCTTAGGAGAGGCATAATTGGATGAGATAACACCACCAAAATGAACTTGATAAACATATTTAAAGACATATTTAAGGACATATTTAAAACACATTTAAAGACATATTTAAAGATGTTGTTTGGGCATTTCAGATCTCCAGATTGAAGGGTTTCCCAGAAATCTACCTCTGAAGGAAACGGCGGCAGAAGGTTCTTTTGTTCCAAGGAAATGGGGCGGAGGTGCAGCCCAGTGACAGGATTGACAAGCTCAACACTCCATTACTATTTTTTCATATTCTATGGTGCCTTGTGAAGCTTTCTAACCCTCTGGAGGACAGATTGGCAGTATGGCCCCAACCTGCCTCCTGAAGGGTCTAAAGGTCGTTTTTCCAAAGGAGATGACAACGTGGACTGATGACATGATGGGCAGCCATCACTCCATGTATATGTTTGTTTATAAATAGTTTATGCTTTCATATTCCTTATTAAAGGAAGAATGGGGTTATCCCCTTTTCCACCATTATGCATGGCAATGAAAGACTGAAGATTGCTGTTGTGGCAGATAAGTTATGGCACATGCCAGGAACTGTTCCACAGGGAAACAAATGCCCTGGTGTCTAGTGGAGCCTCCAGTCCCCTTGGGGTAGCAAGTTGGGGATAGACTCCAACCCCACTATGCTCCCCAGTGCGGCAGAAAGGCTGATGATTGCTAGTAAGGCTGGGTAAGCTGTGGCTCATGCCAGGTAGGCTGCTCCTCTGAGAAATAGAGTGCCTGTTTTACAATAGTTCTTCCAGCCCTCCTAAGCCACATGTAAACTCCACAGTATGTGCCCCATGAGACTTGGAAGGCTACCAGTGTTAAAATTAGTGAGAGATATTCGCCCATGCCAGGGAGACTGTTCCACTAAGAATCAAAATACCAGATTTCTAGTGGTGCTCCTATGGTGGACTTATTATGATGATTTATTAAATCAGCCACCTGCCTCAAGAGGTCCAGGAAGGATGCTGTTGTGAGGGCAATTTTGGGGAGACATGACCCATGCTGAGTGAAGCCTTTCCCCAAAACCAAAATTCCTGATGTTTTATGGTGCTTCTAGACCACGTGGGTTAAAGAAAATATGCGTAAACTCACAAATCTACCTCAGGCAGACTGGAAGCTGATGTTATTAATGGAGGAAGAGGAGCATGCTCTATGACACAGAACTTCCATTGACTAAATTACATCCCGAGCGTTTAGTGGTGGACTCCTGGTGCATACCACCATTCTGCAGGAATCCCTGAACAGGACTCCATTGAGTAATGGTACAGCTCAAAATGGAACAGTCCATCCTTTCCAACAGTACCTCTTCAATGTGGATTAGTGCCTGGGGGATTGAGCTTTACCCTGAGCACCCCTTCTTTTGCCTGCCACTGGAGCACGAAGGCGATTGTAGTTTTGGCCAAGATGGTGGCTGGAGCAGTCTCATAGAGCAGAACTTTCTGTGTGACCCCATTTTATGATCCTACGAATATCCTTCAACCCCTCTACCGGGAGCAGATGACAGTGTCAGACCAGGGAACCCTGCTAGGTTTCTGCTAGGAGAATATGGCTGAATCCTGGCTGCTAAACACTCTGCAGAGACTCGGCAAGGAGCACGTGTGGCCGTCGACTCACTCCCCACGCAGAGACTGCCTCCACCCGGGATTTGAACAGGACCTTCAGCCCAGTTGAAAAAGAAGCTGGTGGTGTGATGAGGTGCAGCAAGGTGGCAAGGGGGCTTCTCACTCAACCATCCCAGGCCAGAACTGACTTGTTTGTCCCAAATTGGAGGACACCTGGGGCATAAAGATCCAGGGAGCCTCCTCGACCTGGTTAACCAAGACCCACAGGACCCTCCCCTGCATAGGAGAATATGCAGCTGCTTAACTCCATGATTCGCGTGGAGTGATTTGTCGCCTGCAGTGACCCCAAGCAGCAGTGTCTCCTTGTCTGGCAGGAGTGTGCTGCCACCGCCGTTAGGGTTGGATAAAAAGGTAGAGCTCACTCCCTTTCTGGCTGAACAGATCAGTGGAACACATCCAGTGGCTGGTGGACCGGATTACATCATAACCATCTACACTCTTAGCAGGCCACAATAGGTGGAAATCACCACTGGACCCCATAAATATTAAACACCCAACTAACAACTTACAATTAGGAAAAGGACACAGGGCTCATCACACAATTGGAAATGGTCCTCCCCGCTAAGAGGTACAGGTGTTAGACCATGGTGAAACCAAAGACTGCTCAAATAAGGAAAGTACCCCGTCACTCGACCAATCTCACAATTAAGACTTCCTTAGAACTCTCAGCCACCATGATGGAAAAAAATAAAAGGACACTCTGAGAAAGTCTCTGAACTGTTGCAGGCAATATTGGACATCAAATCTTCCCTGGGCCCAAAGATCGGTAGATATGGGCTTCCTATGCAAAGACCATGAGAAACTGTGGGACAGAGTGGGAACTGCAGAATCAACGTTGGCCATCTTGCAGCAGTCCCTCACCGAGGCTCAAGTTTAGGTAAAAAAACTGAAGGAAGAATTCTAACTACTGCGACTAAAAGCGAAGAATGTGGGGGGATACATGCATTGAAAAAACATAAAAGGTGAAAGTCTCCCTGAGCAAAATGAAGCCTGAGTATGGAACTGCTTATAGCCTGGAATGTATGATACTATTGAGGTCGTGGTTGCCTCGGGGAATATTTTAGATTGCCTTCTGGCAATAGAGGCATGGGACATTCGCAAAAATAACAATTGATGGACAGAATGCTGCACAGTGTCAAACATTCACCCCAGTACAGAGATTTGGCCCTAAATCCATCGTTTTTTTGCTCCTCATGCCATTCCAGTTCAGACTCAGCCATATGCACATCAGTCTTGATCCTGTTCCCCATGGGAGCAGTCCAGCCCAAACTACCTGGTCAGGTCCTCCCTGGATTGGAAACAAGCATCTTGGGACTGTGTTTGCATGGGACATTCGCACCACTAGCACAGGAATTCAACTCGCCATTTGCAACAGGATCAAAGGGGGCGGCAGTTCTAGAGTGGGCATGGGTAACTATTGGAGTGAATGATCTCTGACTGGTCTTGATTGACTACAGACCGCACCTGCTCCTGGTCTCCCGATGTCTGTTTCAAACATAGCTGATCATGTAGCTCAAGTCCCCTATTTGTGACAGGGGTCAATTAAGTTTCCATGAGTAGAGATCAACTGAACAGCACAGTAGTTGAACAACTGGAATCTACCAGTTTATTGCATATTCCTTCCTGGAATCATGCTGGGTAGCACAACAAGTTGGCTGAGCCACACGGTGAATATATTGATTCTTTACATCTTGCCTCTTTCAGGAGGCCTGGGCCTTAGAGTGGTTGCAATGGTCAGACTTTGTTAACTACTCAGCGGATGCACTACCCTCATTGACTGGTGGCTCTTGATATGGGTTAAAATCTCACTGAATTGGACAATTAAGGAGTTGACCATGGGGTCCCCCAATGTTTTGGGTCTATCTATTAAGGTATGCTATGGGTCTGTAACCAATATCTACAATATCTATAACCACAGTGTGGCATATAATAGTGCTTATGCAACCTTATCTATTCTTGACAAACATCTAGAGTATTTGTCTTATAAAGCCAAGCTTATTCTAGCAGGTGACTTTAATATTACTTATGAGCCACTTGATTTTATCACGTTAGTCACCAAATCTGAAGATGAAGCTTAATGCCCTACCCCTAAAATCCTGCTCTGCCGTGGCCACTCAGCTAGCACTCCTAACAATTAGACACGGAGGGCAAGCATGTAACTGCAGGACAGCATCTGACATGGGCAGGGCTTTTACGTTTCTTAGAGGCTCTTCGAAAAGTAGGATTGACTATGTAATGCGGCCTGTTAATTCATGGGACTGGCTGGATGACTTTTGTGTAACAGAGCATCCTTTCCTGACTGTGTGCAACCTTGAGATTTACCATTGTTCTCTCAATTTTTGCTTTTCGTCCAGACATCTACCTCTTCTATTCCTCCTCATTTTGTCCAAAATTAACTTATAATTAATTGAGAGAATAATGGTATATCTCAAGGTTTTACACACAAAGAGGAGTAGAGAGTGTGAAAAAGGAAAAGGTCTCGGTGGTGCCACATGCACAATGAGAAAATACTGCCCTCACTCACAAGATTGTGATATGCTTCATCATCGGGCTTTGCTGCAGTACACCCCGCACAGACCAACACCTGGGGTGGAGCAAAAAGGAGGGGTAGACAATACAAACATGTAAAATATACAACTACTTAATGCCAAATTATAATGGGATCACCGAAAAAAAAGTGCAGTGGAGGTTAAAACGAGCTCGGAGGTGTCACTACTCAAAAATGTATTTCTGGATCCTCCGGTCAGGGCTAAAAACGTAGATTCAAGAGCAAGCCTAAAACAGAGATGAAGAGAGTCGGTAAGCTGGAAAGATGTGATTTCAGTATGCGGATTAGTTTAGGACAGCCTTATTAAAGGAGTGAATAACATATTATACAACTGAAACAGTCATGTTTTTAACTGTTTTTATATTTTAAAAATTGTGGTTGAAGTCTCATTTTGTGATTTATATGAAATTTGATAGCTGTTCTCTAGATCAGATATGGTGATTTATGTTTATACATAAAGTATTGAAGAATTTTTTTATGAGATATAGGTGTGATATCGAACCCTGGTGTAACCAGGGGTTAGTATAAAGTAATGAGCGAGACTGGATTGTGAGAGATATAAGAGTGTAAAGTATTTGTGAGATTTATGATAAAAGAGCCCAAGGGGATATCTCTTTTGACCTAATAGTCATATACGGTGCCCTGTCCCTTTGGGAAAGAGGAGCCCTTCTCTGTTTACTTTGACCTTTGGAAGCAGATCAAGGTATTTGCCCCAGTGGAACCGATGCAGCCTCTGCTGCGTGAGGCAGAATTGACACATTGCCGCTGTTGCGGGAACAAAACCGGTGCATCGCACTTGGAACCAGTTCCTCCCACTGGAACTGACGCATGGGAACCACCGCATCACTGCCGCTGCAGGAGAGACGATCGATGCATCCCCTTGACTGCGTGGAGAAACCTGGCTCTTCAGCTTCGGAATCAATGCATGTCGGTACTGGCGCTTCACCTTTAGAACCTGTGCATTGCCATCTTTGCGTGGAGAAAATTGATGCACCACCTTGACTGTGGGATCAACACTGACACATCACTCAGCTGCTCCCTGCATCTTTCTATTGCAACCAGTATCAAGGTACTTTTGTTCAGCAGGCGTGCGTGGCTCTAGTCCCGGGCGCGCACACCATTTTGGTCGGCCTGAACTCTTGACTTTGCCCCGGTCTACTGTGACCAGATAACCCCCATAGGCACTTACTTCTAAGCGCTATTGTTAGTTTTATTCGTTAAAAATTCATATCTCTGCTTCTACTTATTGGATTTTTGTTGTTTTGGTCTTGTTTGTGGTATTTTCACTGTGTTACTGTTTCAAGTGTTGCACACATAGTTTACACATTGCCTTGTAAGTTAAGCCTGCCTGCTCTGTGCCAAGCTACCAGAGGCTGGGCACAGGTTAATTTATGGTGTCTATCTGACTTACCCTGACTAGGATTGTGCTTCCTGCTTGGACAGGGTGCACACTGCTGCCAATCAGAAACCCTATTTCTAGCACTATCACTATATGCTGATGATGTCTTGATCTATTTTTGAGTGGATGACTCAAATGTCACTGTTGATCAAGCTTCTTAACGAGTTTGGAGATATCTCTGGTATCACAATCAACTAGGACAAATCTGGTATGTTCCCCTTGCAAAAAATCCCAGAAGAACTAATAGAGACCATACAGCCACCTCTCACCTCTAGAGAGGGTTTGCAATTAAGTATTTTGGTGTCACTTGTATCATGATGAAAACAATCTTATTGATGGAAACCTTGGAAGAGTCTTAGCGGCAACAAGGCAGTACCTACCATTTTGGACCCAATTGCCATTGCCACATATGGGGAGGAATGCGATCTCTAAAATATTGATCCTACCCAGGTGGCTGTACCTCTTCACCACCATACTGGTGACACGACCCTCTCTTTTGTCTGGGACCTACGAGGGATTCTCACATCAATGATATGGGGGACTAGCGGGCGCAGAGTAGCATTATCAAAACTCTGCACTCCTCTTGGGGAGGATAGGTTAGGAGCAACCAATTATCAATTGTACTGTGTTGCCTCCCAGTTGAAGTAGACTGCACACTGGTTGGCAGATGTCAACGCGTGGGAACATGAAGATGTGTTGGATGAGCTTTGAGATTACTGTGTTTTAGATTATTTGATAGGCGCGGCACAGGCATTTAACCAGAGAACATGTTACTAAAAGTAGCTGGGGCATGCTATAAAAAATGTGTCCCTGCCCGGGCAAGGCAGATACCATATCCTCTGGATCTGCCTATTTGGTCCCTGCATCTGACCAGCCCTCTGAATGCCCAATTTCAGAAAAGCAGTTGGACGGAAGCAGGAGTGACAAAGTAGAGAGACTTCGTTGAGAATGGGCAATGACGTACATTCACAGATATAAGAGATACATATGAGCTAAGTACAGGCAGTTCCTGATGCACGATGTTCTGACCACAGTACTGAGACAAAGGGCCTGATTCACAAAGGGCCTCCCCACTCATGTCGGAGGCCCTGCAGATGTGGGGGAGTTTCCGCACTCGGGGCAAAATCTCCACATTGAGAATTCTCATTGTGGGGATTCTACCCAAGAGCAGGGACTTCTCCCCAACTGTGGGGCCTCTGCCACAAGTGCAGAGGCCCTTTGTGAATCAGACCCAGAGTTGGGGGGACCACAAACTAAACCTGAACCGACTCCAGATCTAATAGTACTGCTCACACATGGCCACCAGAGTAAGTCTTGCACATGCTTATCTGAGTCCCTGAGGCGCTAGATGGGGCAAACGGGGATCATCTCAAGAACTTGTGGGAAAAATCCGGCAGCAGGGATGCTACTTAAAGTCCATAAACACGCCTCTGAAAAAATGCCTTGACCTCCTTCCTCTGGATCCCCATTGAGGATAGAATAACATTCAAAACCCTCTGTATAGCATACAGAGGGCTCAACTCAAAAGTTCCCTCCTTTATTAAGGGCACTTTTGAGTTTTGACACCTTATACCCCAAATAGAACAATAACATCCTCCAATGCCCAACTCCTGAAGGTGCCTCAAATCCAAAGAACTAGATGGGGCGGAAGTTCCTTCTCATGTCTTGTACCTATGTTATAGAACACAATACACGTGGAATTTAGAAACCAAGACAATGAGGCACGGTTTAGGAAACAGCTCAAAGCCTTGCTGTACCCCCACTTATTATTCCCTGCCTAACCCATGTAACCATAGGTGATGCACCCTCACTTATTCAGTGTTGGGAAGCCCTCGGGTCGCCATGCAGTTTAGAACTCCCCATAGCATAGCATGCCCACGATGTGCAGAGCAGGAAGTGGACTTCCTTCATATGATATGGCACTGCCCAGTGATAACCCAGTACTGGGAAGATGTACTTCGATACATAGAGGAGCTGACCAATGGCCTCCTCCCTCTTGACCCCCATTCAGAGCCTACTAGACATGCCACTCTGTGTCCAAAAAACGCTTACATATATATAGATGTGTTAGTTTCTGGCATTGGAATTGGTCAAGCATAGGATCGACATGGCCTGGGAGTCCATGTTTGCACCTCCATTACAAATGTGGAAATCCAATTTACTAAAATAGTCAAATGCAGAAATAGTGGCCAGATCAGATATATGGAGACAAAAGAGCAGGCATGGGGTGTATGATAAATTGAATGGTTTCATCGAAAAGCTGGATAGCAAATTGGATGACCAACCCCCGTAAGAGGGCACAGCATCTCATGTGACTAATTGGCATGGGAGTGGGATAAGGTTGGATGGGAAACCCCAACTGTGAGCTGCTGTTTGTGTTGTATGTATGCCACCTATAACCAACTATTGTTGTAGCAACCCTCTCGCCTTTTTTCCATGATTGGAGTTAAGACATAAAAGGTACTTTGTCATATGTAGCTTGTTTGTCCTACTATAGACATGCACTGTGCAATTCAAATGTACTTGCCTCATTAAGTTAGATGTCATTATGTGAAGATTGTCCAGTAGATGAAGAGCCTAAAGATACCATATATTATCCTGATGTGATTGTCTCTTGCAACTACATAGCATGGGGCATATGTACAGAATTTAGGGCTTGTGATTTCCTAAATGCGATTCTTTATGAATTGCAATTAGGAAATCGCAATTCCTAATGTACAAAAACCTAGAGGTTGGAAATAGCGATTCCGAATGGAACTACAACATGAATATTTATGAGGAAGGTTGCAGTTTGCTACTCATTAGGAATTGCAGTCAACATAGGGATGGTGACCTGCTGGGATCAGCAGACCACCATGTCTGTGATTGCTTTTTATTAAAGCACTCTTTTTTAAAATTTTAAATACAGATTGTTTTCCTTAAAAAAAAAACAGGATTTGTTTAAAAAGAACAAAATAAACATTTAATTTTCATTTTTTAAGAGTAGGTAGTGGTCCCATGCACCACTGCCTGCTCTTAAAAAAAATTGGTTTCAACATGCAGAAAGTGGTCCCGTAGAGACCCCTACCAATTCAGTATTTGGATGGGATGCTCGAAACACGGCCCTCAGTAATACCAAATCGCTAAATCCAAATTGCGATTCAGTAACATTTTGGACATATCAATAATCATTTTTGCAGTCGGAAACTGTTTCTGACGGTCTGACCGCAAACATAATTTTGTACATATGGCCTTTAATGTGCACCAAAGTAAGAACAGATCCGCACTGTAAAGGTGAAGTGAACACTATTTTATGTACTGGGTGTATAAAGTGCCTGCATGAAATGGAGAGAACATGGTATAGACGTATATACAAGGTAGAAATGAAAAAACGCAGGCTCTGGCGGTTTTCCAAAACTGATGTCAGCACTATCTGGCACATGCATCAAGCATAAATATTCTCGCAAAAATTGCGAATCGGTAAAATAGACTGTTTGCGACCGCAAAACAACACT